>NW_024609881.1:17753788-19204884 GCF_016920785.2 Ixodes scapularis | reverse complement strand
CTTCTGATTACTGCCAAATAAAAGTAATCAACTGATTACAAAATTACTCCAAAAGGTAATCGCTCACAAGTAATCTGATTACTTGTAATTCGTACGGTACAAGTCTGGTCAGGACCAAGGCAAATAAGCTTTTACCGAAGTAGCGTCTGAAAGGAAATATTTTATTGGAGCCAAGTAAGGCTTCTAGAATTTACCCTTTTCCGATCAGCTTCTCTGCATGCGAACACTGTCTCCCTTGGCCTTGCTTCCCGATGTCGTTATTTTTGATGGGCAGCGTCTCGCACGACCGAATTATTCAGCACCTATTTTTGCCCGTATCTTTCTTTATGATTATTCTTTGAGCATTGGTAGTACGGGCATACAAAGCGATAACAACCGATGCAACGGACAAGTTACGTGTTCCTTTGCCGAGCTCTATGAGAAGACACGTAGACTTCCGTACTTGCAGAACGTGACTCTTCTGAGCGCCTACTTCCCCCGAGGGTACTGGTACGACATGTACAACAACAAGCGGATTGCCAGCGCGGGCCAGACCACCTTCTTCCCTTTGCCGCTCTCCACCACGGGGCTGTTTGCACGAGGAGGAAGCATCATTCCGGGCGAAATGCAGAGGAAAAGATCTAACAGAACGTGAGCGGCAAACTTGACTGACCGCCACAAGCCCCTTGTTATGGGCACTAATTAGACGTAGAGTAACTGGACTTGCTCCGCTTTTGGAGCAGAGTGTCCCAACGGTCTCGAATACCTGAGGGATACACTCATAGATATAGATGTACTAATACTAACCGAAATAAATATCGAGGCGACAGAGCCTTTGTCTTTTAATTTTGATGAATTTCACGCATTTTCAGCACTCCGCCAAGGCAGAAAAGGAGGAGGAATTCTTGTATACGTAAAAAATACCTGGCTAACTGATCGTATTGAGCTGTCTTTGAAACACGCAGAAGTTCTTGTGATTACTATTCATAAAGCAGAACTATCATTTACAATTTGTTCTGTGTATAGACCACCCAGCAATAATTTAGAATTGTTCTATGAAGAATTCTCGAAATTACTAAATAGGTTTAATAACAATGATGAACTCGTATTAGCAGGTGACTTTAATATAGATACCATGTGCCATAAGAAAACGGGAGTTACGGAATATCTCGACATATTGTCTAACTACGGTTTATATAATTTAATTAACGATTACACAAGGGAAGAGTACCTAGGGCACACATTTACCAGATCGTGCATTGATCATGTGATAGTAAGGTTGAGTAACGTAAAATTTCTAGGGGGAACTATTAAACAAAAGGTAGCAGATAATTATTTTGTTGCGCTTAGGATAATAAACGAAGAGCATACGACCGTGAGAGGGAAAAATGAACGTAAACAAATCATTGACAATAAGAAAGTAGATGACATTATTCAAAGATATAACTGGAATGCTTTGCTTCATCTGGATCACATCACTCTCTATGATGCGTTACTTGAAACATTTAAAAATATATACAAACAGTCTACTAGAACAATAAAGCTAAAGCCGAGAAAACCTGGAAATAATTGGATCGATAAAGAAATACTAGAAATGAATGTTGAAAAAAACAAATTATGGAATAGGTGTAAGCAAAATCCGCATGACATAAAACTAAAAGAAGAATTCAGACGAGTACGAAACAACCTCACTGCGAGAATTAGACTTGCTAAAAAGATATTTCATATGACGCAACTCCAGCAGTGCGGGAAGAACTTAAGAGAAACATGGAATATCGTAAATCAAATAATTGGCAGACCCCCTAAAGATAATATAGATGCATGTATACAAAAAACTTTCGGTGCAGCTGACTTTGATAAGCTTAGCAATGAGTTTAATAACACCTTCATCACAAAGATACAAGACTTGCGTAACCAAGTAAACAGCATGGTAGGAACAGCTAAGCTATTAGGGAATTCAACTGTTTCGGCGTACTTGCCCCAAATGACAGAATCAGATCTAGAATACATAGTTAACAGTATGTCTATAACAAAGCCAGCGGGATTTGATGAAATAAGATTTAGAGATATAAAACATAACATAGACTGCTTAAAACGCGTTCTGCTTGCTATAATAAATGGTATGTTGTCTACAGGAAATATACCCAGTAAGTTAAAAGTTTCAATAGTACGGCCAATTTATAAGAAAGGAAACAAGAAAGATATTGCTAATTACAGGCCCATCGCGTTGTTGCCGGCAATTTCTCAGATAATGGAAAAATTTGTTTTACAAGTCATGACTTCGTCTTGTGACAAATTCTCACTAATAAGCAACTGCCAGTATGGATTCCGCCAACAAAGAGGCACGATACTTCTACTGGAGGAGATAACAGACTTAATTAATGAACAAATTGATAATAACAAAATAGTACTTACGCAGTTTTTAGACCTGACAAAGGCCTTTGATACAATAGATCACTCACTTTTACTTGAGAAACTAGATAAAATTGGTTTCAGAGGGCATTTCCGTACATTTTTTAAAGGTTACTTCACTGAAAGAACCCAACGAGTTCGAATAGGAAATAGCACAAGTTCTACTGCGCACCTGAACTCTGGTGTGCCTCAGGGTTCGGTATTGGGTCCCATGCTGTTTAACATATATGTGAACGATCTATCTTTGCTTCCTTTGAAATCAAAAATGTATCAATACGCTGATGACACAGCCTTGGTTATTACACACGAAGATTATAGTACTGCCGTTTCAATTTTACAGGATGACATTAAACAAATTATGAGTTGGTTTTCAAAAAACTATATTTTTGTGAACAATGATAAATCGAACCTCGTGTGCTTTCGAACTCACCAGAAACGAATTAACCTTATTCAACCCATCTTTTTGCATTCATCGGAATGTAGACAATGCTCTTGCTTACCACTACCTTACGCCAGTGAAACTAGGTACCTTGGTATACACTTTGATGAGTATTTATCTTGGAATCATCATATTGACTACCTACTCAAACACCTGCGAATAATTTCTTCATACCTCTATAAACTCCGAAGTTCTGCAAGTATTAATCTAAGGCGATTGATTTATCAGATGTTAGGTGAATCAAAACTAAGATATGGTATCCACATATATGCACTTTCATCCAAATACAAACTACAGAAAATAAATAACCTAATTAAAAAAATGATACAAAACATGACGTATGGTACACACTTAGAAAGTCTTTCGTTTCAAGAACAGCTGTCAGAACTCCAATTGCTAAGAGTGAATGACCTGCATAAATTCATGGTCCTCACAAAATATTATTTCACACACGATTTCAAAATGCCATCCGCTAAAGAAAAACAACTAAGGCACACAGAGAGATTTCACATACCAAGAATATACACTAATTATGGGAAAAGGTTGAGGGAGTATTATGTACCAACATATTGTAATAATCTTCCCGATGGTTTACTTAATTTGCAATCCTTAGCACAGGTGAAAAAAGAAATGCGTAAATGGTGCAGTACGCCAGGAGAGGAATAGAGAGCTCCCAGACCCATGTCTTTTTTTCTTTTTTTCTTTCTTCACGTCCCTAATGTATTTTCGCATTCCTTTTGCACGCCTGCATTCACTGTTGTTCTATTCGCGACTGTTTGTATTGCCATGATTTTAAAAGCTAGAGTTTATTATTCTGTGTCATTTGTGGTATTACAAAGTCTATGTAAATCATTACTAATATTGTATAAAAATAGGTAATTTCGTTTCATGCTTACTGGCCTAAACGTTTGTGCTTGTATACTGTCAAGGCGATGAACCATTTGTTTTCTTTCACTTATGTTGAGTTCCGCATAAAAGGGACTCCAATCAGTGTATCAATTTAGTTTTACATACTTCCGATTTGTTAAATTCATCCCATGCTGGACTGTAAGTACTCACGCACAAGCACGCAAGTGCTTTTGTGAGACTAAGTATATTGTATGTATGCTTTCTTTGTGAATAAACTTATTATTATTATTATTATTATTATTATTATTATTATTATTATTATTATTATTATTATTATGTGACTACAAGCATTGCGGGAGAAGCGTACGGCGCTCTTGCAGGGGACGTGGCGGGCGAGATGACTTGAGTGGTGGTTCACCGCGCGTGCGCAGTAGTGCGTCTTTTAAGTCTCTTGGATGAGCATGCGCGCGCTAAGCCGTCGGTCATCGCGTGGTCGACCTGTACGCGGCTGCTTTTAAACGGCGCTTTCGTTATAAATTTAACGCAATTACGCATTTCTACTTTTTGCCGTACTTAGTATACGAGGCTGTCAGGGCTACAGTCGCGAACACGTGTCTTCACATATGGTTTTGTTTGGACGAGCACGCGTGCAAATAACCTACGAAAGAAACCTCAATGCTCGGGCGAGCAGCTTTTACAGCTTTGCACACTAAGTAGGAAACAGTGCAACAGTACCACACACATTGTCTGAAGGTTGAATAAAAAGCTCCCTGCGTGTGAGACGTCCATAAACATTGTCGCGATTGACAAATAATGAGGCGGCGAGTAACTGAAGAAACAAAACTTTGAATTGGCCGAACTTGTGGTGAAAATGGTGAAAACAGACGTCGCAGGCATCGATGACCGCTTAAGGGAAGGGTCGAGAGCGGGCGAAATAGTGGTCCTGGTTCGCCACGCCGAGCTTCTTTTGTACACGCGTGGGCGTGTGGAACAAACGGCGTACAAACATCGGTACATAGATATTCGGACATCGAATAAGCAACATAATTTTTGAATACACCAGAAAATGACATTCAGAAAAATAACAAAAAGGTGCGTCCGCTTCAAGGCATCCAGACTTGGCCTTTTGAGTTGGAGTCAAGCACGATAACCGTTCGCCCACGGGCGCGCCGCCCACTTGGCCAGCTGCGCGCGGCAAAACGTCTCCCCCCCCAAACCGGTGCTCTGCAAGGCCGCTTCCCCGCAAGCGCTTTAGTCAAATTTGTCGCATATAACCCCTTCTCCGCTAATGAGGAGTTGAGGGTGAAAGGAAAAGGAGGGCAGTACTCTGCCTCCGCCAATTAGTTACTCTAGTTCGACCTTGTAGCAGGGTTGGGCAGAAATACTCAAAAATGTATTTGGAAATACAAATACTGGGATACATTAAAATAGTAGCAAAAATACTGATACTAAGATACATCTGTAAAAATGTATCGCAATACGTATCGGAAATACATTTTAAAAAGAGGCAAAAAGTATTTGGAAATACAAATATAGGAATACATTTTAGGGAGGGCAGAAATACAAATACAGAAATACTGATACTGCAATACATTTTCCAAATTTTTTTGAGACGCCAACTGAGATGAATTTTGAAGTTTGAAGTGGATGTTTTCGATCCCGACATTACTTTCCTGTAGGCTTGGCACTTTGCCTTGAAGGTAGTGGTTCCGGACGACAAGGAGTCTTCAATGGGCCCAAAAAAACGTTCCATCAAGGGCTGACCGCGGTCCCTTCCATGACATCCTGTCTGTCTGACGAGGGAATCCTGTCAACATTGATCACATGATGTCACGGTGGAATAAACTAGTATTCTTTATCTGTAGGTGTGGCCTTGAACATGAAACCTTACCACGCTGCAGTATGCAAGGACAATACGTACTTTCGTTGTAGGTTACCTCGTTGAAGATCGTGCATGCAGTGTCATTTGGAATTTTTGAGAATAGTGGACCGCCTGAAGCATCTTGGAATACATGTCTTATCTTCTAGTACGGTTGAAAAAACGATACGGTAGCATCCCTGTTCTGAAGTTCCTTACTACCGACCCTCCGCCACCGACGCACGGATTGCAGTCCTCAAGTTTTGCCTAGCATTATCCAAACAGAGACCTCGTGGATTGTGAGCTGATATTGCCGGCACAGGTGCGAGCTGTACGAGAAACAGTGGTCTCGAGACGAGTCGCGGGAGTACGTAGTCTGGGGTGGCACAGCGAGGCCACTTCTGGCCTCCTTCTGGGTTTCGGATCACCAGAGCAGCGGGTCACGTTCACGTCGGCTGATGACGTACCCTTGAGCCATGCAGTGTTACGGGCGCAGCCGCAGATGCATTCGAATATGTGTTGAACTTCACAGCGTGAGTCTTCCTACTATTTCAAGTCAACCACCGCCAGGCTGGTGCTGCAACGGAATGTGACTCAGCTTTGCTGGCTGGGTGTACTCTGAACGCTAAGGCGAGAGAGACGATTAGCAGCGGGTATTGGATGCCAGCAAATAATGACTCAAGGAATCCCTACCTAAGGACCTGCGGCAGAAGATGCTCTGACTCCATTCCTGGCACGCCACCTGGTTCGAGTCCCCGACTACGCAACACTTCTCAGAAGAGAGAAGAGGACGCATAGAAAAATAGTTTGCAGAATCAAAAAGAACCTTGGTCAGCATAGTAACAACACCCCAGCATCTTTTTGACTCTGGTGCCCTCAGAAGTAAGGAAAAAAAATGCGTACGGACTTGTTTCTTTTTTTTTTTTCGGGGGGGGGGGAGGGAGTATTTCTCAAAAAATGTAACGAAATACATTTCATCCTGATTGTATCGCGATACAAAGAAACATTCCAAATGTATTTCGATACAGGAATACAGATACTGGTGCAAAAAATGTATCGCGATACAGAAGTACAGATACGAAATGTATTTCTGAAATACTATCGCGATACATTTGTATCGCGATACTGCCCAACCCTGCCTTGTAGCCACTGAACAAGAGCCGTATATAGAGAGAGTATGGTCAATGGGAGAATCGGATAGCCGAAAATAATCCCTGGTGGTGGTAGCGAGAAACACTTTTAATAAGTGCGTGAAACTTAAATGCAGTAACTCTTCATGGTTGAAAATATAGGGTACGTGATGTTTTGATTATGATCATGCAAAAAGATGTAAGAATTGAATGTGCCGCTCGAGCTCTGTTTTTCTCGGTCGGAGTCTAACCGTTCGGATGCTATTTTCCTGGCCTTCGGCGCCTGGCGTGCGGATCACGTCGTTCGCTCTCCTGGATTTTGATTTTTTATGGCCGTGATAAAAAAATCACGTGCACTATATTTTCAGTCGCCGAGAGTTACCCCCAGGCATTTATTAATTGTGTTTCTCGCGACCAACCCCATGCAGGGTATTATTCGCGGCTTCTGACAGACCACATTCGATTCTCTGAAGGCGACTGTAACACGGCCAGCCTGCTCTCGGCCATTGGCGTCTGCTCATTTGCCTCATATTTTCACGAATGATAATTGATGAGGCGATAATAACTGAAGAAACAAAATGTTTAATAGGGCTAACTTGTGCCCAAAAATAAAAAAAAGGCGCAGAACAAAGCAGAGCGTCGCGGGCGTCGAAGTCGGCGTGACGGCAGGGCCGAACGCTGGGGCGAAACTGACCCTGGCTCGCTACGCGAAGCCCCTCATGTACACGAGTGGGCTTCTAAAATAATCGGTGCAGAAAGTTCGACGCACAAAACATTCGGACCTCGGACAAGCACCAGGATTCTCAAAATTACCAGAACACTGAGTTGCAGGAATAAACAAAAGAAACGTCGCTCCCAGGAATCGAATTCCACCTTTTCGCGTAAGAGCCAGGTACGATAACCGTTAGCCCACACGCGCGCTGCCGACTTGACCAGCTGCGCGCGGCAATATACTCCCCAATGAATGGCCAAACTCTCTATATACGGCTCTGCACTGAGCAAGCTACGCTTCAGAGTAGCGACCCTTCAGCCATGATGGTGCCCAAAGTCATGGTTGCCAGTTGTCTCCACTTTCATCTGATATCTCAGGAAGCACATTTGGTCCTTAAGAAATGGGAGAACAGACCGCGACAAAGCAAAACAATATCGCCTCAGCCTTCTTGACACCGTATCCAAATCTCTGAAAGTCGTATTTTTAAATCGTAACGATCGCCAATCAATTTCGCTTTGTACCAGGCACCAAAATGGCGGAACCCATCAACAAATGGGAGACGGCGTGCCGTAGCCTAAGTGTAGCGTATTCAGTTAGACTAATGCGGGGATATATAAAAAGCATGATATGACATTCACACACACACGCATATATGTATATATATATATATATATATATATATATGTTGCTTAATTCACTACTTGAGAAACGTTCAAACATTGGCAGTGCGCTTTATACCTACAATAAAGACTTTGACGTGTGCCCTACACAAGTTTGTATAAATGCAGGTTCTTTGGTAACTGTTATATCCTGTTACGAATATCCCAGTGCTAGAAAACGACGATCGGTACATCACTGCCACGTGCTGAGAGCGCGCGGGGGCACTCGCAAGCATCCGACATTCCGGCCGGTCGTTAATGGCCGGACTATAATAAATACAAATATATCGGTGGCAGTCTCCTGTCTAAACAAATACAACAGTGGCGACGAGACCTAGTACGAGCCAACGAAACCTGGACAGCCACCGCAAGCCATGCCAACTCCGGAGACAATCGAAGTCTTCACAGGCAAGTCATGGGGTCATGGATCGAACACCAAGGGTTTTACTTCGTGGCCAATTTGATCACCATGCAGTTTGGACAAGAAGTGAGCGTTGCTACTTAGTCTTTGCGGCCCAAAGACGCATGACATTGTTCGACATTTAGTGCATGGCTTCTATGACGCCTGAGACTTCAGCTTCGAAGAACTTCTGTTGATCCTTGGGACACATTTTGATCATCAAGCATCGTAGCTACAGAACTGGTAGAAATTCCAGCAGCGTGACCAGTTAGCCGACGAGTTAATCGCTAAGTCCCGGCCCAGGGGCAACTGGCAGCCAACTGCAATTTCAGCTTACCTTCGACTTCAGGGACCATTGTCGGAACGACAGCAAAGACAGCAGCAACGGCAACGACGGCTACGAATGGGACACCAGCAACGCCTTTAGCGACACCGGGCTGCCATTAGACAGCATGCTGCGCGACAGATTTGTTTGCGGCATACGCGACGGGTTGCTTCAGCAATGTCTGTTTTCTGAAAGAGAATTGATGTTTTCAGCGGCATTTGACATGGCCGTCAGAGCTGAGAGCGCGTCTGAGCAGCATCAGGATATCAAAATAAGGAAGAGCCGCAGGCTCACAAGACTGAAATAGGAACAAGGTGCCCTAGACACAACGGGGACGACGATTCTACAGGTGTACACAACAACATGACCCGCAGAGTGGTGTTTCATGAACTCAGACTGCAGGTACTGCGACAAGGGTGTGCAGATCAAAAAAAAAAAAAAGCTATTATCGCCAAGAAGCACCAGGCTAGCCAAGTGCTCAAGAAAATGAAACGCATCAAGGCAGAAACAGATACAGAGGGCCGGACGACGCCTATTGCTGGATGTTCATTTTATGAGCTTTACAAGATTATTACGAATACAACCGCCCCCAAATTCACGTTACACTTCGAATTCAAGGCGAAACGCTGAAGTTTAAACATGATTTCAGCTCCACCTGCTTTCTGATCAGCAAAGAAACTTACCTATAAACCTGACCTCGGAATCCCCCGAAGCTGATGCACGACGATGTTGAGATTCTTACCTGGATTGGCGAAGGACTGAAGCTGCTGGGATCAGCTCGAGGCTGCCGTCAGATTCAAATCGAAGGACTATACGTGCTACTGCGTCTGGAAATGAAAAGATCCGGGTCTAACCTTCTACGGCGCGATTGGTTTGAAGCTCTACACCTCAAATTGCAAGGCGTCAATCCAGTGCAACTGCAGCACACGCCACGCGCTTTGACAACGCCGTCGTACGGTCTTTCAGGACGACATCTGTGATACAGTGGACCCCCGGTACAGTTGGAGCTAGAAAAGGAAGCAGCACCCAAGTTCTGCAAGGCTCGTCTCGTCCCTCTAGCACTATGACCAGCAGTAACGAGCTGCGTTTACTGCAAGATGAAGGCATAATTGAGTCAGTACAACATTCGGAGTGGCCTACACCTTCAGCTCTCTTTGGTAAAAAAAATCGCGCAATCAGACAAATTACAGAAGTACTGCAACGCCGCATCAAAGAACGCAGCCTACCCACTACCAACTGCAGCAGATGTTCTGCCGAAGCTGAGAGAGGGCACGGTTTCCTCAACGTTGGACAACTGCCCAGCCTACAAACAGTTGAATGTATCTGAAGCCAGAGCAGCTGTCCTGACCGTCATCACTAGAGTGCTTCTACAAGGTGAAACGCCTGCTTTTTTGGAAATCAGTGGTACCCGCAATTTTTTCAGCATACAATAGAAACGAGCTTGGCTGACTTTCAGGGCATTCTTGTACTATATCATCAAGAGTGGAGACAGCAGTGAAGAACATGCTGCTCGTCTGCACCAAGTATCGTCCCGACTCGAAGACGCAGGTCTTTGATTCGAGAAAGAAAGATATCAGTTCGCAGCAGAACGTAAGGGCGCTAGTGAGCTGGTGTATATTAAATATTTAGTGAAAAACCCGAGACTGAGGTAATGACAGACGACAAGGAAAGAAGGAGAACGTCTCAAACACAGCTAAACCTTTATTGAGGAAAGAAGGAGGAGAAGGAGGTGTCGTTTCGGCGTCAATACAAGACACCCATGAAAAGTTTCGTAGATGATTACAGTATGGTTCACCTTTGTCACTTAACGTGTGCGTATGTACATTTGCTGGCAGCTTATGAAAGCCTTGTCTAAAAGAACGGCGCTGCGTATGAAAGCGGTCCTTTTAAAAGGTGATTCCTCAAACACGTACACACCCTTTTAAAGGGGAAGGGAAATGGTGCAGTCGATACATCGTAAAAGCCCATCATTACTGAGGTACAAATACATTTCTCAACTACAATTGAAAACGAGCGTGTTGGTTAATAGATACAAAACTTGAAAGTATAAAACGGAGAGGACGAGGACGGGAACAGGACATCTTTCATTTAGCAACAACATAGAATGGCACAACGATAAAAAACCCGCCCCCCAAGGGTTTCAACGTTCTCAAAGAGGGAAAGGAAATACTAGTTATGAAGGAAAGGGAACCCTTTTCCTTTTCTTTTAGTGTATTCCCTTTCCTTCATAACTAGTATTTCCTTTCCCTCTTTGAGAACGTTGAGACCCTTGGGGGGCGGGTTTTTTATCGTTGTGCCATTCTATGTTGTTGCTAAATGAAAGATGTCCTGTTCCCGTCCTCGTCCTCTCCGTTTTATACTTTCAAGTTTTGTACATTTTTCAATTGTATCTCGATGTAAAGATACAAATACTCGAAAGCATCCCTAAGATAATAACGCGACACGGCCCAGCTTTGGTAGGGATAACAAAAATAAAAACTAGCATTAGTAAAAAAAAAAGGAAATTGAATGTAGAAATTCTAATAATATTTCCTCCACTGAGTTTCTCTTTTCTCTTTCATATTAGACCACAATGTTTTTCTTTTGCGCAGCATCAAGGAGATCTACCTCGTCGTTTCGCAAGACAGTTCAAACTATGCCTATGGGGAACTCTACAAAGACGACGGAGGAAGCCCAGGTAAATCATCCCCGATGTCACCTCCTCCACCATTAGAGTAGTATTTGGTTCTGTTCGGATAAGATCATGCACGCGAGTCCGGACTTACTTTTTGTTTTTGTTGTGTTTTCATATGTTGCTCCTCAACATCTGTAAACAACGTAATAAAAAAAGACTGCAAAAAAAACATTTACAGGGAAAGAGTTTTTGATGGTGTGCGAAACGGCATATTAGATTTTTTAAAGTTTTCGTTTATGCCACGTTTCGTGAAGCCTACTTTGCAAACTACAACTAGTTAAAATCTCAATTACTTTTCAACTACAATAGATCATAGGAACATTGTATTATTCAATGTACATCATTGTGAAGGTATATTGTTTGCGTCATAAATGCGCAAACATTCCTCCTTTGACGTTTTGTCAGTACATTTCTAAGCCGTTATCTAAAAACATTGAAGAGCTACAACATTAAAATTTAGGTCACATATTCTTATCAAAACGTTCTGTGGACTAATATATGTCTTTGCTGTATCTAAAGAAATAAAATTTTATGTCGCTCTCATTTCTTTTAAAGTACAGAGTTAAAACATTTCAAGGACAAATAAAAAATTACGAGTTTTCTGAAATTTTTCTTTACTTCTCTACCATACTACCATGTTTATTCATAAAAAAAAACAGGTTTCATCATATTGTTACCTTCAAAGTTACAGCGCTACAAAATGGGCCTTCCACTCCTGCATTTTTGCTGAATGCCGCAGAGGAAATTATCATTTGATTCCGAGTATTTAATAAATAGACATATTTTTTGCTGAATTCTGGTATTGAGTTCAAGTACAAGTAGTCAAGTAATTAAAAACATTCCAGCGTGGCTCGTACTTTGTATTTATTTAACCCATAAATCTCTTCTGCCCTTTATCTTTACAAGTTCTAGGAGCTCCAAAGTTTTTCACTTGTAATAGCTACTTCTACCATTTTTTTACAAAAAGTAGAAAAGTAAACACAGTGGTGCAAATTATTTGCAAATATTTATATATATTTTTGCATTGAAGGGGGAATGTTTGAGCCATCAAGTTTGTTAAACTGCTATTTATGACGGTTGTATGTCCGACTGACCAAGGTAAACCAGTGACTTAACAGACAGACTTTCACTAAGACGTCCGTTAAGGCTAAAGAAAATATTTCTGATTATTGATTAGAGTAAAATAATAAAAAATATATAAAATTAAAAAAGTATAACCAATATCGAGTTAACATATTCAGCGCACTGGCTGCCCGTGTTGGCAGGAGGGTGTCTTGAGAAGTCCATCCTTGGCCCCTCTTTAAACCAGGCTGACGAATTCCTCTAAGCATTCACGTGTATTGCAGTAGCTGTAAGGAGTGCGAGAAAATCCATCAACTTCGAATGGGGCAAATAGGGAATGCGGGAACTCATTCACGCTGTCTCACGTGCTCAGAGTGCCGCGAGGAGAATTTGAAAGCTTTTGTGAAGTAAGCCCAACTCCGGCTCTGTGATTATCTTAGTTTAAGTACGTGGCAGCGAGCTCTTCTTGAAACGGCAAACAATACTATGCTTGAATTTATCCTGGCGAAACAGTTGATAATCACGTTATCGGTGTATTTAAATAATGGCGTTCTACCAATGCGGAACCTGTTTTCTCGCCTTGCATCGTTCAGCGTGACAGATCCGAAAGCTAAGCTAATTCGCTAAGCCTAAAGACAAACACGACCACTCATTAAACCAATTTTAAAGTCACGAGGTTTGGAGGGTATCTGTTGTGACCCTGCGTTGACGTGCGCTTAGTTTGCAGAGGGGCGTGCTATCGCTTTAACTCGCTGGCGGCCCCTGGGCTAAGCATCACTTTTGTCAATACACTATCGTCCCCAAGAGCCAACGCCGGCGTCAAAAGCGAAATGCCGCGAGCACTAAAAGCGACGCGCGAAATACTAGCGGCACCGACCTAATCAGCCCTGAGTCAGAAAGGCGGCGGCTCAGACAGAAAGCGAACCCCGCAAGCTGGCGGTTCTCACCCCTTGCGAATCTTTACTGGAGCCAGACATGGCATGGTCCGCAGAGAAAACGACATTATCGCCTGTTTTCGGTGCATTTTTTGAGAGGGAATTATTTCCACATGCTTAGACTTACTTTGTACGTTCCTTCATAGAAAAGCTAATAACGCATTATCTTTCCTTCTTTCTTTCTCCTGTCATGCGTTCGGGAGGTTGCGGGGTCTTATGATCGTGAGACAAGACAACACACGAGCTGTGATCATAAACATATGAAGGGGTCGCCAGTCCCGTGTAGCTGCTTCTTGACAGACGTCTTCAGCAATAACAACGACTTATTGTGTCTGTAGTGTATTCTGTGCTGACTACCTTAATAAACACAAAAAGAAGAGAGCAAAGCAAATATATTTTTGCAATGTGTAAGATCTGGATATCAATTCTCCGATGAAGATCTGGTAAAATCCTCCAGTTCGTGGATTCCCTATTTGTAGAAACATTCGGAGTTAACTGAATTTCTCGCACTCGTTAGAATTATGGCAGCATAGGTGAGTGCGTCACGGAATTCGTCAGTCTGGCATTGAGAGAGACACAAGAAGGACTTCTCAAGGTGCTTAACTGCCAAAGCGGGCAGATAAGGCGCTCGATATCTTTACTAATTATTTTGAACAGCGAAGCATTTAAGGGCTAGTTCCTCCGCTTCCTTGTCCACGGGTAATGAAATGTCGACAGAAAACTCCCCGTGGGTCGTGACAAGAAAGAATAAATAAAAACAAAAAGAGGGTCGAGCATGAATAAATAAAAAGAAAAAGAGGGGGCAACCAGCGTGAGTGAGCCTTCCTTGGCATTAGTAGATAGTGAGGTCCTGATCCCTTGTTATCATCTCTAGGCATCGACCTTGAGGTCTTCCTAGACGTTGTACTCGAAGTCGTCCTAGAGCTCGTCCTTGAGCTCATCCAAGAGGTCGTCCGAGAGGTCTTCTAGGCATCGTCCTAAGAGTCGTCCTTGAGGTCGTCCGAGAGGTAGTTCTAGGCGTCGCCCTCGAAGTCCTCCTCGGCGTCGTCCTAGACGTCGTCCTTGAGGTCGTCTCAGATGTCGTCCGGCAGGCTTCGTCCTTGACGTCGTAAAGATAACTTCGCTGGTCCTCCATTTTTACGTGAAGTGGAAGGACTCAACAATTGTTTTTATTTTTACTTTTTTATGGACCAACACGCGGCCCTGACGTCACGCTGCCACGGTGGCGCTGTCAACGGCACTGCGCATGCGCGGACGCTTCGCTTCACGCGAATTCGGTTTCTACGCACGCGCAGTGCCCACACCTGGTGTGGGCAAACGCGGGCTTGTTTGTAAACAGCGTGTCGGTCTATATTTTACATTTTTTGTTTGACTGGAATAAATAATTACAGATATTCTCAAGCTTAACGTACGTCTTATTGGAAGGTATAAGTTTCAGCTGAAATATAAACACACACACAAAAGATAGAAAGGGACAAACACACCGCTTACTAACAATTAGGTTATAGCATATAGTCAGCGGTGTGTTTATTCATATCTATCCTTTGTGCTTGTGTTTATGTTCTAGCTGACGCGTATAACTAACATGCACAAACTAGCTCAAGTTAAGACTGTAAATCAATGTTTTATTGAAAGTTTGCGAGTGAAGTCGCAGGTTTACCTTCGTCAGGCGGACGTCCAACAGCCATCATTAGCAGTGTAACAAGCTTGGGCTCAAACATTCCCACTTCATCGCGAATAGAGGCATAAATATTCGCATATAATTTGCCTGTCTGTACTTTTCTTTCTACTACTTTCTGTAAAAAAAAACGAAAGACGTTTACAACTTTTTGTAACGCCGATTTAGAGCGCAGCTCTTGAGGTGGAGGAGGGGAGGGTATGCCCCTCCTCCTCAACCGTACCCTCTCCTCCTCCCCTCTTCCTTCTTCCCCGCGCAAAATGTACGTCGTCACGCGACGTTTCGGCGCGGTGCATTATGGGACGTTTTGCCTAATGCACCGCGCGGTTACGCCGACAACGACGGTATTCTCAACGCCGCTCAACCCAGAAACAGGCGCCTAAGAGCTGCGCTCTAAAAGAATGTTGTAGGAGCGATCACGTTCGTTTTCTTTCCGCTTTTGTAGAGAAGTTCAGATCAAGCTCGCAGAAATAACTTGTAACTTTAAAAGGCAAACCCGGCTTTTTGGTTAACTTATTAAAATGGTCAAGCAACTCAGGCATTGTTTTAATTCGTACAGTACTTCAACTTGAGCCCAATAGTCGAATGAAACAAAAATATATCGAGACATAAAGTGCACGGAATCAAAAGATAATCTCTTCTATGGCATTGGGCGAAAATGCCGGCGTGGAAAGCGCATTTTGCAGCGCTGTAAAACTGAAGAAAACAATTTTGATGCAACATAGTTTTATGAATAAATACAAAAGTATTGCGGAGATTTTAATCTATATATTCCAAAAAATCGGTGATGTTTCTTTTGTTTTTTATTGCTCCTTGAAATTTCTTAACTTTTAAATTTGTGTCAACATTGGAGGGACATACAAATTTACGTTTTTTAGATAAAGCATTTATTTATATGTAATTCTCATTAACGTTTAAATAAAAATATATGACATAAGTTTCAATGTTGTAGCTATTCAATTTGTTTAGATAACGGTGCAGAAATCTCATGACAAAAATGTATGACATAAGTTTCAATGTTGTAGCTGTTCAATTTGGTTAGATAACGGCGCAGAAATCTCATGACAAAATATCAAAGGAGCCATATTTGCACATTTTTGACGCAAACAATATAACCTCCAGAATACTGTGCATATTCAAAGCAGTAGGTCCCTTGATCTGTAATAAATGCACAGTATTTGCGATTTCTTATATTTGTAGTTTGTGTAGTTGGTGTAAGAAAACATAACATAAACAAAAGCATCAAAACTCCAATATGCCGTTCTAGCGCACGCCATTTTTTTTCTCTCTTCAATCAAAATGTTTTTTCGCAAACCTCTTTTTTATTATGCTCCCCACACATGTTGAGGAGTAAGATATAAATGATTTAAAAACAAATACGTCCGAACTTGCGTGCTCGATTTTATCTAAACGGAGTCACTTATGTTTTTTCACAAGCTTTACTGCTAAAGAGAGCACTTCAATCGTTAAAGTTAACAAGCAGCTTTGCAAACGTGGTTTATGTGCGGGCCATATCATGAGTGATGTCTTTTTTAGTGCTTCTTTCTTCGCTTGTCTGTTTATTTATCATGCCCACCAATAACAGCATGCCTTTCCGATGGTACATACCAACACAGACAATAAAGCACATTAAGGAGTTTAACACCTATAAATACTGAACTAAGTAAACCAAAACATCACATGCCATGATAGTCCGTAAAAGACTAACTTTTGAAAATTATTCAAACGTCTGAACATGGCAAGTACAGATAAGGAAGACATATTAGGTCTCCTCTTTGGGTAAAAGGCGATGGTTGGGAACGTTTTCCTACGCAGACCATTCCCATTGACATTAACGAATAAGGCGCACAATAATATGCAGATGTTGCAGTAATTAAACGGGATCTGTACGCCCTACAAAGTTAGTAGAAAGCTGCGCTTTCTGTTGTAGGATAGAAATCATGAATGCGCAAAATAAACACTTGCCCTTTCCAATCAGGACATCGAATCGCTCCGCAGGCTAGCCAGGAAAGAAAGCAGCTATGACGAGTTGCTTGACGTCAACGGGACGCTTTCGAAATTGCTGCGCCCTCAACCATAATTAAGATGTGCACTCCCCGGTTGTAACTGAAAAACTGCGATAAACGTCCGCGTGGCGACGAGATTACAAAATCGGTTAATTTAAAATAATCGCCGGTTGTTTATTATTTCACCTTGATTGAAACAGAAAAAAAAAAACGGTCTTTGAATGTTTCCGCCCTAACGACAGCCTTTTTCTTCGGGACTGCTCCCCCCCATAGCGGTTGTGAAACATGTTATCTCGTGTATAACACGCTCTTTTTAGAGCACAGCTCTTAGGCGCTCGTTTCCGGGTTGAGCGGCGTCGGCGTCGGCGTAACCGCGAGCGTTGCATTATGGGACGTCTCCCGTTAGCGGAAAAATTGACGTCACGTGACCTCAACACCAATTCAGTTTCCCCGCTAAATTTAGCGGGAAAAATGACATCACGATTTTGTGCCACGTCACCCATGAACAAATTCAGCAGCAGGAGGAAATAAGCAGGAAAGGAGGAGGGAAGAGAAGGAGGAGGGGCCTAACCTCCCCTCCGTACCCACCCCTCCTCATCCTCAAGATCTACGCTCTATTTTCGCATTACAGAGATTCCTTAACGTCTTTCATTTTCTTCAAAGATAATCACTGTTTCTATCGCCATCACAAGTCGTACAACCAAAATACACCGGTGTTTAGAGGGGTTATGACACGAACATGAAACGCGTATATTATTCTTGCAAAGGGATGCTCATTGGCTAATTAGTATATACACCAAGTTTCGTGATTTTTAGATCTCTAGTAATTGGAATAATCAATTTACGAATTTCGAATATTTTCATCTTGCGACCAGGCAACGCTGCACAGCACAAGTTAGTCACATCATGGTACTTATAAACCGCGTGATCATCAACGCTCTCATTCTAGGCGCTCCATGATCGCAGAAGTTCGCCCCGCCACGATAAAAAAAAAAAAAAAATACCACACGCAACCCGGCAACTCCGACTCTACCCTCGCTCTCGCCCCCGGCCCTTCGGCCTTTCACGTGCATGCACCTGCGAGATCGTCCCGGACGACGGCGACTGCGGCGAATTCGTCCGTGACAGTCTCGTCGTCGCTGGAGGTGGCCGCCAGCGGGTCGCACGCCGTCAAAATGTTTTGCTTCCAACATCTCTTGATAACAATCCCTCTCATCATTGCTGCGATCAATTTCAACCACTCTGACAAAACGAGCGATTCCGTAGATGTAATCGTCACGGAACGCATGCTTGAAACGCGGAGGGTAAACGCGGAAGCTGATGCTCGAGACGCCGGGAGAGCCAAGTCTGTGAGTGCGTGCAAGGGGACGCCACTCGTTGGGTACTATCGGGGAAAAATGAAATGCGAACAGAGGAGCGCGTGGCTCGCGGTACAGGCTGCGCCGCCTGGAAGCGAGCCTAGGGGCGAGGGTGCGTGGCCTACTCCGATGTGTTCACGCCCTTCGATTGGCGCTCCCCAAGCTCCAGCAGTGCGCCTCTTAGTGCGCTGAAAGCTATCACCGCTATCTTTGCTGGCTCAGCGCGTGCGTTGCAAAGAAGCTCGCCGCGCTCGCCGAGCAGGCAAAGATAGCGGTGACAGCTTTCAGCGCACTGAGAGGCGCACTGCCGAAGCTGGGGGAGCGCCAATCGAGGGGCGTGAAGACATCGAAGTAGGCCACGCACCCTCGCCCCTAGGTTCACTTCCAGGCGGCGCAGCCTGTACCGCGAGCCACGCGCTCCTCTGTTCGCATTTCATTTTTCCCCGATAGTACATGATATCAGCAACCCAACAGCCACTGCCGCCTTTTCGAATGGTGCGGATCTGAGGGTCCCGCATCTAAATCGATTTATTTATAAAACAACAGCGCCATTTAAAAAAAAAAAAGAATTGGCAGAAATATAGGAACATACAATAAGTTCTAGCATTATATAGTCATATTTTTTGCCGTGTCCTAACCCCTTTAAAAAGAATAAAACACAGAAAAACAACAACAAAAAAATACAGACCCAAGTTATGTCGTAATTGCTTCGGTAGAAAGTTATAGAGGTACGGAAAAAAAAAACAACAGTAACTGGCTGTAGTAAGGACGTGGGAGGAGCGCCTGGCGCTTTCTGATCTCCAATTTAGATATAGTGACCCTAGGCGGGATCGATAGGCCCGTACTGCAGTCTAACTTTTAATAGTCAAGAAAGAGCGGCAAATTACCACTTGCAAAGGGGATATTTAGCTTTTTGAAGCTTTATTTCGCAGGAAAACAGATGCGTTGTGAAGTGTATAACTAAAAATTCGTGACGAAATCTTTGAGCATTTTGCACTGCCTAGTGCTGCGTAATTATTTCTTTGTTAAACTGCGAAGAAACCCATGAGGAAACCTCGGAACATGTTTCTTCACCGTATATAAAGTCTTATGTCCCATTTAAAGCCTATTTACAAAACGATTTGATCTAACTTTAGTAGTTCCTGCGGAAGGGCCTCCTGTAAACTAGCAACGGCTTTTGTTGTAGCATTACTGCAATTCGAATGTTCGTTTTTTGCTATCTGCATTGGGTGGCCAAAGTCAATAATTGCGCTGCAAAACAAACCGCGCAAATTGTCGACTGCACACGGAAAGTACAAATCTTCATTGCGTATCTATTTACGTGGCAGATGTTACCTTGTGAAAGTTCAAAACATACAGCTCCCTTCCCGTGAAAAAAATTATCCCAACAAACTTGCCAGGGTCAACGGCACACATGTTTACAGATGATCGATTTGACGATGGTCGTATCGTGTGGCGCTTTCTTCCGGTAGACAGGGTAAGCAGAAGACGCGCCAATTCGTATGCTCTGGCTATAACAACGAGGTAGAGGGCCTTAGAGCGATAAACTATCAGCTGAAAATGACCCCCAATAGGCCGCCGCCATGATGCACATTTTCGACCACTAGACACGTGACCTTATAATTTTACGTCTAGATGTTAACGAAGTATAGCGCGAAACTAATTGCTTTTTCATCGTTAATAACAGATACCCCCGAGATAAGTTATGTTTCGTTCGTTTTAAGTCCAAAATGTGGTGTTACGACAAAAACTCGGGCAGCTTCGCAGTGTCTCCGCTAGATGCTGTCAGCCACGATCCTGTATTTTAGGATTTGTATCGGAGCTAGACACTTATCTCTGGGGCTAACAGTAATGAAAAAAAATTAGTTTATCATGTTTTTTTACAACGATCGCAGTACAAATCTCGGCTCACGTTTGCGTATACGCCTCACGATTAGGTACGGTCAGGTGTCTAGTGGTCAGAATTGTGCAACATGGCGGCAGCCAAGTGGGGGTCACTTTTGCCTGGTGAACGGGATACAAGTTTATCACCCTAAGCCCCTCTACCTCGTTGGCGTATAGGCCAACGAGGTAGACGGGCTTAGAGTTATCTCTCTTTACAGAGAGAGATAACTCTACAAGTTACAATCACCGCTTGGAGAGCCTGTATTACAGCGAGTGTCCAAGTGCCCGGCCGGGGTCACGTAGTTTATGAGCCGCGTTTGCAATACGTACAGCAAGGAGGTGAAGACATCTTTTACCTTCTGAGAGCGTCTCCGCCTTTCGTCCTGCTTTTCTTCTCCGCCATGCGAAAACGCAGCGGATGCTCACTTGGGACCAATCGGTGCCGGACACGTCAGCCATTAAATTGCAAATATATTTCTCCGTTTGCATTATAGCGCTAAGATCTTTTGTGACCATTCTAAAAAAATATAAAAGTCGAAGTCACCCGCTCGCACTAAAGTCCCTCGGTGCTTCTTTTGACGAGTAACGACAACAAAACCAATGACAAAGCACATTCCATATGAACAAAATGTCGCCAATCAGTTCACTCCTCTTCTGTGCTCCACCATTCGCTTCCTAAAATCTGCACCGTCACGCAGTCGGTTTTTTTAAAGTATGTCGCTACTTGTAGGAACCTCTTATGTAGGAACTTTAACTCGCGCTACAGGCACGCGCCGTGTGCTGTCGGTTGGGGACGGAAATGTGACCAGATACAATAAGCACCACTTCGCAAGTTTTCCCCCTTGCCACGGTGGTGAATCGTCGGGCTCATAATCTTCTGATCATCCCGTGGAGGACGTTTGGAATTTTTATCGTCTCAATTTATCCTTTTATTACTCTCCCACACATGCGCATCTATTTTGTTGGTAAGAAACAGGAGGGCGGGCACAAAAGAACCTTGGTTTAGCTCATAAATATTATCGCATTAAAAAAAAAGAAATGAAAAGAGCACTACACCAACCATAACGCGTCGAAAGTGAAACGATTACATCTTATGTGAAACCTGCATTCTTCCACTTTCCTTTCACCTGTCTGTGATATGCCTACTTGTATTACGCATGTACGTATTTGTTGGGACTCTTATTTCGCATCAGCTTACAAAGAACGTTATATGACATATAAGCTCGTAACAGACATACGCGGGTACCTAGGATCTTATTATGTTTATGTCCACGTATTATGTTTGTCACTGTTATAAGAGAAAAACATTTCAGGTGCGGTAATGTTATAATAAAAATTGCTGGTTTGTTGCTGTATGCCCGTCCACGAAAAGTAGACGGTCAAATTTAAAAAAAGGTGAATTGGTTTTTAGTTTTATAGAAGGCTTCCTGTACGTTGACTAAAATATTCCCCAAATTTACTCACCAGTTTCTAACCAGTTTAATGCAGAATGTTTACGACGTACCAATCTGCACGAAACGCTATCGCATGTCAACGACTTTACTTAGGTTTACCGTAAATTAGCGAACAGCGAACGCTACAGCCCTTTTTAGCCAATTAGAGCGATGAAGGCGAGGCACGTGACATTCGTTCCCAAAGGTGCAGGGGTAAGAGCGTAGCCCATGCAGCTGGAGAAGACGGGAAGGAGGGACTTCGCCCGAACATATCTTTTATTTGACCCAGAGGCCGCTTTCCTCTCCCTAGAAAATTAGCCCGTCACCTAAAATTTACACAAAAGATTTTTCTTTCGCTCCCGCCCGCAGCTTTGACAGCACACTGCGCTCAATTATAGATTATTGTCACGTCTCTCCCTCCTACGCGCCGATTGGCTCATGGAGATTGTAGCCTCCGCAGTTCGCCAAATTATTTCGAAATAGAGTATATCTGCCCAGCGATTTCAGCAACAATTTTTAATAATATCAACGGCAGTGCGTCCTGTCTTGTTTCGCTCTGGCTTCAACCGTTTTATATACGTTTATACTCACTGTTATGAAACAAGAAAGAGGATATGGCATGTATTATTTCTAATAAACATCTCTCCGCTGCACAAGGTACGATTTTGTTGAAAACGTACACGTCAAAGACGGATTTGTTTCGTAACTCTTCCCACGAACGATACAAGAATGGAACAGCTTGCCAAGCGAGATTGTTGCCTTGCAAACTCCAGATTCGTTCTTTCTTTTTTTTTTTTCGCAACTCCACCACTGTTTTTGATCAATATATTTGAGTGTAAATGTATTATTAACGCATTTGTGTTTTTTTTTATGCGGGCTAAGGTTGTTTTTTTTTCTATGTATGTTTATATGCGTGTGCGAGTTTTGTATATTACTTTGCGTACTTAGGTGTCTTGATAACCTATGGGGTGTTAAGAAATCCATTTTTTGGTATTGTGACTCCCCCTGCTGTAATGCCCTTCGGGGCGATGTAGGTAATAAATTAAAAAAAATACGCACTATAAGACCGTTGCCCTATGTTGCACTCTGTTTTTAAATCAATCTGATATAATGCAAAAAAAAAATCACTCGCCGGTAAATTGTATTGTCCATTCGGATTTATCTGAAAAACTACAAATTTCAATGTCACAAGGGCAAAAAAAAAGAAACAAAAAAAATGTATTTCCCAAATGAGCTTGGCCAGAGCACAGAGTCAGCGGTCTTGAGCAGGGGACTCTCCAGTTTCCTTTTCAAATCTAGGATTATTGCCCAAAGTGGTTTCACCGTTAATCTCGTCAAGTATTGTTCAGAACAGCGAGTCATTATAATTTTGGGTCATGACAAACTCCCCTGTTCTAGTTTTAGTTGAGGCTCAGGTTTGTGTATTTATAAATAGAAGGCTATGAAGGCGTAGCCAAAAGTTGTCTCACCACTTCACTCCGCGCAGCTGAAGTGTAGAACGCTGGAATTGCAGTGGAAGAAAACAAGCTTTCCAGAAGAAACTACGTCAAAGATTTCGGTGATTTTAAGGTCTATACTTGTATTAATGCATCACTTGTTTTCGGGGCTAGTTGTGGACACTTAGTATTACCAATGGCAATGATACGAATGCCCAATTCAGTTGAAGAAGCATCTTTTGATGCTGGTGAGTTCTTATGAATTTAGGGCAGGTTTGGTCCGGATAACTTGTTTTAACGCGACAGCGTTGAGGAGCTCGTGTCGCAGAAAAGCCGGCGTCCGTGGCGTGACGCAAAAATCCTGATTGGTCGTTAGAATCATGACGTCACGGTCACATGACCTGGCGCGGGATTTTCAAACAACACACAACGCACGCGTAAAACGTGGCGTCACGCGTAGAATGAAAGTAATTTAAAAAGGCGCATTGAAGGTTGCCGAGTGTCTCAAATAATTTCAGTTCATAATGTCATTCCTTTGCCTTAAAGAAAAAATTGAAGACTTTTAGGCGGGATTCAAACCCGTGACCCTTCGGTAGCGAGCCAGAAACGCTCCTGACTGGGCCGTGTCCGCCGCACCATCTGCTCGTTGGCAGGGAGCGCATCAGAGGCGACTGAGAAGGCGATGCGAACGGGGCCCAATAACGCTATGGCGTTCCACTTTTAAAGGCTAAGCTTAAGCGTCCTCCGAGGTTTTTTTTATATTTAATTCTGAAAAATTAGGCAGTCAACAAATATTAAACTTCGATTTCCAAAGAATCGAAAATTTATCATAAATTAACTTCAATAAGCTCCGAATTTTGAACAAAACGAGAACTCCGAAAAACATCCTCCGAGTTTCACAAGAAATAAACTCCCAAAAACACGTCCAAGCCATACACCGCAATACTACATAATAGACTCACCCAAATTAATATTTTAATATTGCGTTATTGTATCAGGGGGTGTGCTTCGTTTAAGTGAATCAAGACGATGACCCATATATCATACAAATATGAGAAACATATACCATAAAATATTGTCATGACGTGCTCCAGCTTCGTTGAGTTGAAATATCGCACCTTCACCATAAATAAAAAATTTTGGGTAACAAAAACAGTACCGTAGTGTTATGTAGGTCTTTCGGAAGTCGAATATGATAATGTACATTCGAGCCATATAACCCTTTTGCTTTATTATGATTAATTTAATTTGGTATTTAGGTCTTTTCTTTGAGTATTTGTTTTCCTTATGTTTCTGCTAGAAGTAAAAAGAACAATGCTGCTACAGCCTGATTGAATTGTGTACAACCAGATTTGGTTGTCACGCTGTTGGTTCAACTTCGATTGAAGTGGTCGGTGCCACTTGGGCAAACATAAGCGTTATTTGAACAGAGACACGTTTGTACTTTTTACCACGATATTGGATCTCTAGGGAAGCGTTGACAGAGAATGCCATCGCATTTCATCTTGCGTTTTGTTTTTCTTTGACAGACAACGTGGAAAGAGGGCAGTACGGACTGTTCCACTTCTTCTTTATGAAGGTCAGTTCATTTTGTGTAAACGAAGATAGAGATTACAGTTTGTACCATGGGTATCGCACTGTTACACTAAGGCGGTTTGTGCGGGCGGGCTCTGCGGCTAGAGGGAGAGAACCGTCAAAATAAATTGGCAAATTAAGTAAAAAATAGTATTTAACTTGTTTTTATTTTTCTGAAAACGAACATACAGTTTCAGTCAGAAACTTGCTCAAGGTCATAGCAAACCACTGTCGATTTTCGAAAGCCACCCAGCGTGTAGAAATCACGGTGGAGCGCTAAGCTTACCCCTCGTGCAGCAGTAACAAGGCTACCGGGCGCAGACTTGTACACGCTGCTAAAGAGCGTAAGAAAGTAATTTTACGGTTACTCAGGACTAAATTGTAATGAATTGTAATTAAAATTACCCTTCTTTAAACTTCAGTGACCGTAACACCGAGTAATTCGTCACTTTTGTGGCATTATTTTCAGATTAATATACTTAAGTAAGAAAAAAATGGAATAGGATTATTCAAGTGTACAGGGGACGGACGGGACAAAAAGTATCCAGAATTATTTACTGGAGGGCGAGCATTTCGCAGTACCAGGATCGTATTTAGAGGGAGGGAGCGGGGGCTGGCAAAGCTTTTCAAGGTCAACTTTGATTTAATGAAATCATTGATATACACCAGCTAACCGTTTAGATTTTGGTGACATAGCAAATATTGGGTCAGCAAAATAGAACTGGCCTACATTTCAAAAGTAACATTATATGTCAACAAACTCCCCCCCCCCCCCCCCCTCCCCGTCCACCAATCGAATGCCTACCATCCCTCCCTGGCCTGACCCATACATCCGCCCCTGCGTGGTACCAGCTTCCTACGCTAGCACCGATTAGCGGAACCCCTTCCGAATCAGTTGATATGGCTCTGAGTCAGTTTGCTTCTCCTGCGTCGTCTGCTAAAGCTCTAGCGGCATCTTATACAATCGTGTGCGCAACAAAGACGAGGACAAAAGCAGAGAAGAGGACACAACAAGGCGCAAACTTTCAACTGAATTTTATTGAAAACGTGTTCCGGTATATATATAGTCTCAACCAACTTTTGTCCTCGTCTTTGTTGCGCACACGATTGTATAAGATGTCAAACCAACTCGCCCAAACAACCACTCTTCTCTAGCGGCATGTTGTGATTCTTTTCACCAAGCGCTTCCAAATCGTTCATTTTTTTTTCTCCGGAAAATTATTCCGGTTACCACTATTCCCAATTATTTACCTTTAGTGTCTTTAGCAACAGCTGGCTCTTGGAACTCTCATCAGACATCTTGCTTCATTCTTTTATCATGATTTCGACTGCTACGCTGCACATCCTTTCAACTGAGGCGCTGAACGTCATGCTCGCCGGTCGGGTCTAAACTCGTTAGTTAATTAACTAACAAAAAAACTTAGTTCAATTCTTGTTAGCCTTGGCCACCAACTTAGCGCAATGGCTAACCAATGGTCTAATGGCGTTCAGGCCAATGGACCTGAACGCCAGTTTCCCTGTTTTAAAAGACCGACAAAAAAAAAGCCCGTTTAAAATTTTACCTTTGTGTGCATTGTTAACATGGAGAAACAAAATGGGAACAGGTTCAAGAACATTATCGCCGTGAAGCCTATTCTATGGAGTAAACACATATATTTGAACTTTAGAAATACAAAGAGAGTTAGTTATATATCGTCTCAGCATGCGCCGTTGAGATAACAAAAAAAAAATGGCAGCGACGTTTGTCTGCTTTCTTCTATAACAAATAAAATATTGAAATGCAGTATTCAAGAAGCGATCGTTCATATTTGTTTGATTACCTTAATCTGTCCTTTAAGAGCCGACGACTTTTTTTTCAGGGATGTCAGTCACGCAATGTCAATTTTCCCGCTGAATTTAGCGGCGAATTTGAGTTAGTGTTTACATCGAGTGTCTCCACGATAAATTTAGCAGGAAACGCACGGACAGACGGAAATCCGTTGAAAGTCATTATTGCTTTAAAACAGAGCTGATTCGAGCTTTAAATCAGTAGGGCACATGTTAATTGTAAATAATGATGGCATACCGTACCGCACTCGCTCGCAGAACGTCTTGACGGGCCACTGCTCAATCTGCAAAGCCGGGGCAACTCTCGGTGCTGCTACGGTCTTCGGCGTCATTCGGAAGCCTTCCGGAGTCACCATCAATGACCGCGCTGTCAGCTTCAGCTTTTTCAATACGGTATGTTTCGTAGCGACTGTCCACGACCGAAAAATAAGTAAGTCGAATAAGGTGGCCTTTTATTCGGGAAAAGTTTTTGGCAAGTCATCTAGGCTATCTGGCGTTATGTTGCGAAAAGTCATTGGCGATCGACTAATTGACTTCTGGGCCACAAATGTTCTCTTTTTAAATGCATAAGCATTTATTGCTTTGGAGCATGCGGCCGTCTTTCGTTTGAAACGTCGTGGTTTGGACTAGACTGTGCTGAACTGGTTTCGTAGGCCGCGCCGTGGTTCTCGCCGTGCTCTTTTGCCCCGTTCGTTCACTCGTTACGTGCACTTTCCCTCTTAGAAGAGAGAACGAGTCGATTGTCAAGTTTCCAATGACGCGCTGCGGGGGTGGGAGTGGAGCGGGTCGAGCGGCCGCGGCCTTGGCACGACGCACGTGGCGACGTTAAATCCGAGCCGCAGCGACGACGCCGTTTGCGCATAACCGCCGACACTCGAGAGGAAAGATTAGCTCTTCAAAGACAACTGTATGCGAACCGTAGGCGGCGATCGAGGGGGGTTGTGGTGGCTACATCTGAAACAACCGACGCCAGGACGATGAATGGCTTTCCGAAGACAACAGTATATGGGAACATTTTTCGTCGAGAATCAACACTGACAGCAGCGATTCCGACCTCATTTCATGCACTAAATTGTACGTCTATGTTAGATAATGCGACGCCAAATTTAATTTGTGACGGATCAAAACTCGCACTAAGCACATGAAGCAGTGTCGAAAATTCATAACTTATCCATGTGGCAGTGGATGTTGTATTTATTCACCCGCTTGCTTTATCCAACACCTCTATTTTCTTATGCGTGACGTCCTAAGTTACATGTTCATGTAAAAATAGCCTCTCAAGATATTGTATCTATTCGCATTCGCATCTTCAAATGAGGAATCTAGGTTATAAAAAATAGATGAAATATTATCACCCGGTAGACGATAACAGAGCGATATCATACTCTTGCCTATCAACAAGGTCAGCATTTTGTAGTCTTGATGAGCACGAGAATAGTTGGTAGGCCTCTGACAGGAAATGCTCTTTTAACAAGAAGGCAGTGTGCCCCCTCCTACAGGTGCGATTTATAAAGTAACCATAATACGTCGGCGACTTTAAAACTTCAATAGCATCGGTGAATCATGTTTCGGAAGCATAATTATATCGTAATTGAACCTGAACTGATCAAGAAATATCTCAAGCTTCTTCGATTTGTCCAGTGCTGATAGAGTGTTTAAGTGCAAACATTTAGGGACAATTACTCTATACTCCGTTTCATACATAGCGTGCAACGCAGTCAAAGCTAGCGCACCAGTTTGCACTGCCGACCGCCTACGTTCGCCCCATAAAATAGTGCTACCCCTGCAAGAAAAAAAAATCATAAAATATGCATTTTTGGAGCTAGTAACTGATAGTGGCGTTATGATTTCGACGGAACACCGATTTTTTTTTTTCAATAAAAAGGAAAAGATAATGTAGACTACTCCAAAGTCCAAATTGTTTTCCGTTTTCGTCCGTGCCGCAGTCGCTTCGGGTTTTCGGGTTGTGCGGCTTCCCCTGCCTCGCCGGTTTTGAGGAGATGGCCTCTTACGCAGGGAAGCTTTCCTCTCCTGGTCGGATATTTTCGGAGATTCGTTGTGTGAAGATCTCAAAAAAGTGCAAGCAGGTGATCGCCAACGTGTACGCGAGTCCCAGAACGCGTTTCCCGGAGACGTCGGTCCGTGAAGTCCTGGAGACGGTCAGTAACGACACCGGAGTGTCTGGCAAGGTGGCGTCCCCGAAGCGAGGACCTCGCAACGTGAAAGTTTCGAGCAAGCGGACCGTGTTGTGAACTGCCTTCTGTTATTTCTGGTGTTAAAATCGGCCTTGTGGCTTCAAAGTGAATCAAGCCTCAAGAAGAAACCGTGTCGGTGATGAATCGTGCCTACGGCTTCGTCTTGATCGGCTAAGCGGACGATGCCCGTGGTTGCATTCCGAAGCGTCTGGGTTTGTTTGCCTGCGGGACCGTAACCTCGGTCGGCTCCGTCTGCCTGAGGCACCTTAACCTTGGTCGGCTAAGTGGACGACGCACATGCACGTGCCTGTATTCCGAGGCCCCTGCTTTCCTCGGAGAAGGAAACAACACTCGATCCTGCTCTCGAGTGCCGTGTGTTGTGTACGCGTCTATTGTGAATTACTCCCGGTTCATGGGGGCGCCGGCACCAGAGCACCGAGATACTGCCGTCTGGATGACTTCCATACACCGGCGAGTATTTGGACTCTGAAGGAAACTTCCATAAAGTCCCATCACGCGAGGGAATGCCAAGCCGTCTGACCAATGGCAGTGCGGTCCCCTAATTCCAGTATTCGTTGTATAAAGGACCGTCCACCGCACTGTCAAGGTACTCTCTGATTTTCACGCTACCATGTAAATAAACGGCTTTAATTTGAGACGCCCTGGATCTCGACCGTTCTTCCGTTTTGACGAGGCCGGTGCGGGGTTCAAACGGAACACCAGCCCCTAGTCTACCGCCTTATAAATAAAAACAATAAGAGAATAGGAATTGAAATATACACTTCAGCAATGCGCACAATTTTGCATAAAAAATACGTAGAAAAAAAATAAAAAAACCTTTGCGCTTGAAGTGGATTCGAACCACCGCCACCGAGACGTCGGTATCGCCAGAGCAGCGCCTTGTATTACTCGGCCACGAAACGCGCGGAGTAACACATTTTTTTTGTGTTTTTTCATGCGCACTACTTGAGTACCTTTCCCAGCGTTGCACACTATGTTTGAAACGGAGTATAGTCGCTTTCTAGAGAGGACTGTTCCATTGGACAATAAGTAAACATTCTCATCTATTGTAAAAAAAACAAGCCTTAGAAAAAAGAAAAAGTAGGAACAACAAAACTTTAGTCATGTTCTTCAAGTCACCTGCACACTTAGCCACATGCACCTGTTCCCAATCCTTCCGGACGAAGCCGTTTTCGTTTTTCCACCTGACATACCTATTGCTCTCTTTACAGCAGCAGCTGTAATGGACTCTTTCCTCAAGTGGAAATAGCGTCCGTTGATGGTGTTGTACTTGTAGTAGTTGTAGATGATGGGCGTCCTTCCTCGTTGTTTTTGCAAAATTCTTGAAAAAAATCGCCCACCCCCTGCGGGAGTCGAACCGGTATCTGCTGCGTGCGAAGCAGTGGCGTTACCAGTGAGCTACGCCACTTTTTTTATCGCCGATTTTGACGAGAATTACAAACTAAACAATCAATGATAATTACAATGATAGAAACTCGCGCACAACACATAGACCGAGCTGCTCAACCAGCTTCTTTTTATATTTCTCACCAACGCCACAGCGTTAATAACCCGATCTAAACTTGGAATGTTTGCAGTACCCAACCCACACTGCCATAACCCGATCTAAACGTTGTGTTTTCTTTGAGCCCAGCGCCCATTGCGCGTGCTCTCTGGAAAAGAAAATAGCCTACAGCAAAATGCCGTGGTTGCACGGTCTGTGCCATGAGCTCGCGCCGGGAGACGTGCTTTCACGCATTCTGACACAAAAACTAAACAAAAATGTTCGGAACGAAAGGGAACAAAACAAAAGCGTTTGGAACAAAACAGATGTCTATATTCTTCCGAACGCTTTTGTTCACACACCACATTGCCCCACGGTCCGTGAACGCGGCGCCCATGACCAAATACTTCGCCGTGACCTGTCGCAGCTATCGCTGTGACGATACTGTCGGTTAACACAGGACTGCTCAATTTTTAGGGGTGGTGCACAATTTTCCATTTAAAAAAATTCTCAGTCATGTTTGATTTGATTTTCTGGAGTGTAAACGTTTATTTTCACCCATTTCAGAGTTAGTCATTTATTCAGTCATTGACCACTAGTTATTTTACGAATAAAGCGGACAATAACACACTGAGTTATATCTGGTACTGGCAAACGATTGGCGGCAACCTCGATTACTGTCAAATTTGGCACATAAAGTTGTTTTTCTTTTTTTTTTTTTTTTTTAAACTGATTACGTTTTTTTAGCCTATATCCCTTGAGAACTTCTGAATCAAGTGTATTTCTAGATTTTGATTTCTGCTTCGCCATTTGGCTTCGCCATCGCTACCTCAGTCTTTTTTGCCCCATCAGCCTTATTTTGGCCATTTTTTCTATTATTTCAATTACTTGTCTCACTTCCTCACTTTGGTTCCTGATTTGTCTCAGTATGCCGTCGTATTTGTCGGATATGCTTTAAAGAGATTTCTCCATACCATCTAAGGTTTTTTCTCAAGGGTCAGCGCCTTTCCAGCTTGGTGTTTATTGAGGCAAACATTACGGTGAAGTCCAGCTCTTTTCCTTCTTTTGCGCTTTGATAGCCTCGAGATTTTTTAGTTTCGCACGTTTTACACTCACACAAATCTCACAAACCATTGCCTTTAGACTTGACTTGCTTCAGAGACGCCGGATCCAGGGCGTATATGGCAGGCGTATTCACACTTCGTGCATTCTAGGTTGAAGTCAGTGTCTAGAACTTCCTTAGAATATGATTTTCAAGATTTTGTTTTAGCTTCAACAGCAAACAAATATACACCAGCAGCAGAAGCACAACGTGGCAACAAAACTATAAGGATAAGAAGGGCCAACTTACGGCAGTAGATGCGTGTGAGCACATCGTCGTGCGCGCTGCTGCTGTGTGCCGCTGAAGCAGGGACGGATCCATACCTCCATTTCAGGGGGGGCGGTTCCTCGGTGTAAAACGGCGGGGGGTGGGGGGGAGTGTTTATATTTGTTGTGAAGTTATCGTTTTTACTAAACTCTGATAACATAATATAGATCTTGAGAGCTTTTGTATCGGTTTACCTGTCGGGGCCAGCTGTCGAGGCTATCTTGGGGTTCAGACCGACACTACGTGAGCAGTCGATTTAGGGCAGCTTAAAGACATTGCCTTGGCAGACATTCTGGTTGGAGGTAGTGCTCAACTGCTGCGGCAACGGGAAGAGCGGCTTAAATCAATGGAGCGAGTACGTTGCAAACAAGCGACAAAAATGGCCCGGCGGCTTCGACGCTGCTCGCGGCGTCAAAACACTGTTGACGCAGCGAGCGAAACGAACGCTGCCAGGCTTCGGTTGTTCGCCGTATATTTGGAATGTCCAGAGCGCAGCACATGCGGCATTGCCAACCAAAACTCATGTTTGCACGTGTTCTGGATGCAACTCGAGAGAACGAAAGCGATTAATTATTGAATATTTTTGAAAGCATGTTGCAGTTCGGCAGCTATAACGTTTAAACTTAGACAAGGCCTTAAACCAGCACTGGATCCTTCCAAATTATATTCAATTGCACTTCGTCTGGATATTTTCTGCATGAAAGGAACACTTACTTGTTTTTTGGGTAGTTAGCTCATTCGTCAGGCTCGAGAGGACAGGTGCAGAGATATGATGGGGCAGAGCGGTTGAACGGTCGGCGAATCTCAACTGGGCTAAAGGCCGATCACAACTGCAGCATGGATGTTTGGGAGTCGGTGTTCACTCGAACGCGCACAGGCACTGTCTATTTAATTTATGTGCAGTTGCATCTTTGAAAGGGCTCGTTTTCCCCAAGTCCCTAAGTAGGGAATTCGAAGCCGCAGTTGCAAACCAGCAAGCCCCGCCTTTGTTCCGTTCGACACACACATATTCGCTCCTGCAAAGCCGCGCGAAAGCTCTGCCGTCAATCCACAAGCCGCGTTTAACTCGAAAAGTAAAGACGACGCCAAGGGGAGACAAGTGGTAGCGGGCACCTTTCCTAAAATATGTCCCGCCACCCTCAGTTGAAACGGCATTGTATACAAATAAATGCCTACGGCGTCGGCTTGAGGACCCCGTGTAAGCAGCCTCCAGCCTTTAGAGTGCTCGAACCGTTTATCTTTCTTTTATTAGCTTCCCGCCACGAGAAGTCGTAGCGCAGGCAGTATGAAGCCCATTAGAGGAAACATCTCCCCCTTCTGGCGCTCGTCGGCTTCTTTCTGTATTCCGCGCTTCGGCGCTGATCCTCATTGAGGGATGGAGGCGAGGACGAAAGCGGGCTTATGTTTAAGCCAAGGTCGTGGGGAAGTCTAGAGCGTCTTCAGGAGAAGCTCACACCCAGACTGCACAGTAGAGCATTTGCTTCCTCTCTCAGTTGAGGAGAAAAGCAATTGGTCACCTGGTTGCACAAGCTGCATCCCCCCCTGGAACGTCTCCTCCTGGTACTTCCCTTGGCAATGAACACACCGTTCCAATAAGATACCTTTAGTGAGCCCGTGGGTGACAGCATCCCAAAGCAAGCCAAAAAAGACATGCCAAAAGCCCGTGCTCGACGTGCTGGCCTTGTTTGGAAGTGTGCCTGCAGTCGAGGATCCTGATATTTGGTGCGCCTTTCCACTTTCTCTCCACTTCGAAACTCCTGGCGCCGTCCCTGTCGGGAGGACGTACCGTGACTTTGACGGAGATAAGCCCCACTTTGGAAGCGCCCAGCAGGCGCGTCCACCCACCGCTGTTTTAATCTTTTGTTCCTCGCGTCGATTGCTTACGTTTTTTCTTCGAGTTGACGAAGAACCTTCCGGGGGGGAGGGGGGGGGGGGGTTGCCAGGCGAGGCGTTTGGGGGGGCGATCGCCCCCACCGCCCCCCCCCCCTTCCCCCCCTTGGATCCGCCACTGCGCTGAAGCGAGGGGTGACGGCTTCTCAGCACGCTAAAGCTGCCGACTTTTTTTGGCTTGGCAGTCCACCAAAAATTATGATAGTAGATGGTACCAACCAACCAAATCACGAAAAAAACTATATAAGTATACTTTACTATATGGTAGCATAGTATATCACTATATTATATTATAGTATAGTGATTTGAACTTGATACTGGAGAGTGCACGTGTATTTTAGTCTAGACTTTGTAGTGAAAGCGAAATCATTTTATTTAAATAAATGTTTCAAACTGGCCCAAAATGTGGCCCGATTCAGTTTTGTTTCCTTCAATTACATTGCTCAAAGTTTGAAAGCGCTAGCGACCCGGGTGTTTGCTGCTGCCAAACTGTCAAAGCTGCTGGCATGAACCTGTGTCTATGTGTTTTGGTTTAGCGTTTGACTTACACAAGCTGTCATGGAATTGAGAGGTCAGCTGAAAGTGTCCACTACATTCGCTATATTTGACAGCGTTGTTCTCGCGCAAGCGCCGACTTGCATTCCATAAATTAACGTATTTCGCCAGTTCACCTAACCGCTGATCCCGGTAACCAAATGATTAGGATACTCAAATATGTCACAAAAGTGGCGTGCATTCACCAAGAAAAATTATTGGCCATCTGTCATTGCTCAATACTCTCCTTGAAGACACAACTTTTACGGTAGCGAAAGAAGAAACCGGTTAGTTTCACTTATCAGATATTGTGGAAACTTTACCTAACCCCATCTCATGATTGCACAAGCACGCTGGCATTTCAAATAAACTGTATAGAAAGTTTAGAGCAAACTGAATACTAAGTAACTGCCTTTTTTGAATCTGATGTGCAATTATATATAAGACCTGTTTTTCTATCTTTTCTGTCTGCTTGAAATATAAAACTGAAAAAGAAGTTTTCAAAGCCGTTGCAGTATCACGCAACTACTTCAAAAAAATCTCCAGCTTATTGCAGCAGGTTTTGCAATATCAAACTCCCCTTTTTGTACATTCATTGCATGATTCCTTGCAAACTGTATTATGACAAGCAAAGAGTTGTATCAAATGGTGACAACCCTATACCCTTTCATACTCTTAATTGAATTATTTTTGTTTAATAAAGTGAAACTTTAATTATAAAAGATTGAGCTTTCGAATTTAATACTACAAGTGAGCAGTAAAATCTGGAAGACAAAGAGAAAACACACAGTCATTCAAAAAGGCATTCAGTATATAAATCCAGATACAGAGATGCGACTAAGCGAGAGACACACTTCAGATTAAAAAAAATAATAATGTTCAGACCAGACATACAGTAGAGACCCAGGGTTGTCTATCATGTCAAATGCATTACTTTTTTACTTTAACTGATGAAGAATATTATGATTGCCCGATTAAGAATAATACTGACGAAACACCCAAGTCAAAAGTTGAGTACTCTCTGCCAATCCACGGCTGAGGCGTATTAATTTAAAAGCGTGCCGATGATGTGACTTGCAGGTTTGACAGCAATGACGGGATTATAACGCTTGTTGCCCTCTTAGCAGAGGATAGTCGACATTCATAAAAAAAACGGAAGAACAAACAAACAAAAATTAAGGAAACAATGGAAGATACAAATCTGCACAACGGGCTTTCGGATTCTACTACTTCGGTGAACTGGAGTTTTAGCTGTTTCCACGGGATTCAGCTTGAAACAACAAAAGCCAGGCGTCGTTTGTACGCACACGGTGAAAGTGACACATCTGAACTATATAGCCGGCCAGAAATTTCCAACGCGAGTATTTGACCCTGTAAACGATAGAAACGTGTGCGATCTAAACAAGCCAGGAATGTTTATTGGGGCTCTATAAAGCACGCTGAAATTTTGACCGTGCACAGAGGCCACCCTTATGCATCATCCGCTTCTTTCAATTGTACCTATGTTCGTGAGTCGAAGTAAAAGACTATCTGCGATGGTAGCCCTTACAAAAAGTATAAAAGAAAGTTTCTGTTCAGTTTTTTATGTATTCTATAAGCATACGTTAGAAACTCATTGATAAATTTTGTAAGGGAGCACAAAGGCCGCCCGTGAAAAAAACGTCCTGCGAAACCGTGTGCTTCGTTCCCGTCGACACAGGCCGGCGGATTTGCTGCAGTAGTTTGGCTCAATCCCATTGTCTGCCAAGCGGCTTTGACAGATGAGATACTGTGGTATTTTTTAATCGCCGTCATTTGTGCGAGATTTGGGAGTAAATATAAAACGCTTATTTTTGCTAGTTATGCCCATCATTTGCTTCTTTTTAAACCTATCACAGTGCAGCTGACCCCTGACCCCGAAAAAATCATGGGGCCAACGAGAAACAGCCGGTCGTCCATTGTAGAGGAGGTCGTGTTCTAAACTTTTGTTTGGTCAGGCTCTTCTCGGTGCGACGGGGCATTGCAGGGAATGTCATAGTTCACGACAAACATTGCTCTAGGCTGGCGGGTAAACATTTTTTTGAGGCTGAAGTATAAACACACCAACTTTATTAGTAATGCCGATCGCCTTCAGAACCTGATGGTATCTTAATGTGACGATGCGTGTGCGTCCTCAGCGCAACAGCCACGAACCTAACCCACAGCCAATTGGTCAGTCGCTTTGCTTCAACTTCCAATCACCGAATTGTGCCACATAAGTTACAAAGAAAAGTTTTTTGTTTTGTTTTTGTAATTTTAATTTGTTTCCAACTCTTAGAATAGGAATTTCAGGAAAAACATCCTCACACCATGTTCCCACCTTTTGTGAAATCTGTGCCAGTATGATTTTCAAACCAGTTGAAAAATTATTGGCGGGCCTCCAATATTGTAATATTTTTAGTAAATATTTGGCTGGCTGCGGAAAAAAATTAGATCACAATATAAAAATTACTAATTTTAAGGCCAGTCGGGTGCGTAATATTGGTAAGAACATGACCCTTTCACTTAACAGCGCTTATAATGTCTAAAATGACGAAAAAGCATCAAATACACCCTGCCAAGCCACCACTCATATGGAGGGCAGTTGTCGGCCGCATGAATAAAGTTAGCTTCAAAATGGGTAGGCCTGTTTCCTCGTTTCACAGCGTTGCCATTGGCGATTTCAGCACCAGTCGCAGCCAGCAGTATCTTAGCTGTAAAGTAGCCAGCGTCAATCCTAGCGTAAGTAGCTGCATCAGAAAGCGGTCATGTAGATGAAAATGCCGAAGTGTTTGAAAAATGAAAGGACGACGAAGTTTCAGAACGGTGTGTTCGCAATTTCTTTGTTCTGTATCGAAAATGCTCTAAGACATGGAAATTGAAGCGATTCAATGCAAAGCCAAACTGGATCAAGGTAGCGAACGGCCTCAACTTGAAAGATGCTTCACATCAAAATATCGGAAAACGGATCGCGCATGTTACTCAGCTTACACCAGGTGATGAACTCGAGGCCTTTGTAAATGGAAGAGGAGGCCCGAACCTGATAGCAGCCGACACTCACCTCCTAAATTTGAAAAAAAAAACGGAGACAACGGGCGAAGTAGGGTATAAACACAAAACATCTCAAATTAATTACACATTTTGTGTTTGTACCCTTCTTCGTCCGTCATTGTTTTTTAAAATATATGTAACATAACGAGCTCGCCTTTTTTACTTACTGTTTTTTCACTTACCGCCCATCGGCGAGGAATAAACTACTAAGACGGCGCTGACAATGTTAACAGGCAAATATCGACCTACCTTGCCAGGGGCAGGGACCAGGTCAGAGGGGTTGTTCATGGCTTGGAAAACCTGGACGAAGAGAGCTTAAAGAACAGCATCCAGAGTCACGACCACACCATACTCTGGGCACACATAATAGAAAAAAGTAACTCGGTGATCATAACCTTTGCAAGGCTTCACTTAGAAAGGTGCATAACGGTAGACATAGTTGTCACGAGAATCAATCCCTACCGTCCAAGAAGCATCCTTTGTGTCTGCTGCCAGAAAATCGGGCACTAAGCAGAGGTTTGTTCAGAGAAGAACAGAAGCGTCACTTGCAAACAGTGTTGCCGAGAATTCGCGCTGAACTCCTACCTCGCAGAGGATCATCAATACACTGTTCATTGCCAAAACCGTAGGGACGAGCATCCCCGTACGGACATTCAGTGTCTGTGGAGGCTTAAAGCAGACCTGGACCTAAACCATCGCATGAACATAAGAATAAAAGATTTCCTCACGAACCGCACAATTTTAATCAAGATGGGCGATAGCATCAGCTAAAAACAAAAGCTCCAGGCCAGGGTCTCGCATGGATCCATCCTTTTGCCGACCCTATAGAACCTGGCCCTCAAAGGCCTACCGGGTCAACACGAGAAGATACCGGACCTAAAGTCTGCACTCTACACAGATGACATAATCCTTTTTTGCAAGGGGGGCTCCCCATTACACCAGAACAAGATAATACAGTAGGAGCTCGACACCCTTCAAGTATACGCCAACGCCAGCGGACTGCTGTGCGCACTGGACGAATTCGAGTACTTCGTAGTACTGGACAGTAACATCAAACTATCGGAGTAAACCAGAAACTTAATCACCAAAAAAGTACACGGTCCCGTGATAACAAGGCAAAAATCCATATGAATCCTGGGTTTTTACATGAACTAAAACGAGAAGCGAATAAGTGGACACAAAAAATAATAACACAAATATACCATGTCACCCACATCATAGGATGGGTGACACAAAAAAAGAGCGGGCGTGAATGAGCACGAGTTGAAAAAGATTATCAAGGGACTTATCAGCTCCAGAGTGATGTAAGGACACCACAGATGAGCATCATAACAACACAAAGAACGAAAATTGAAACTGTGTTGTCTTTGCGCTACATTGTAATTATGCTAAACCAACTAGCCCAACAGCTCATTTTGATGCATCTCAGGAAAGCAACACGCCTGGAGTTACGGGTATGAAGATATACCCCCTTGGCCAAAATTGAAGTAACCGGAATCTTCAACAAGGGGAGGAGAGACCTGCACAAAGCAGCGCTGTGTCAGAAACTGCAGACGCATAAACAAGGCAGGAAAATTCCACAAGAAGTAGGCAACGAAACGCAGGACTAACCAAACATATTAGACCCGAAGTCACCATAAAACCGAATACGCCGAGTAAACTCCAAGCCCAGTCCCGAGAACATGAATCCCAACAAATTTGACCAAAGACGAAGAAGAGCCCAAATAAAAAAAACAAATCCTCAGGAACAAGAAACCTAAAACCCACAAATACACGGATGCCAGCTGCGACCCGGAAAAAAAGACAGGCATGATCGCTATAGTCGGTCCAGAAACGGAAGCAACATACCATCACAAACACGCACCATCCGCCACCAGTTTAAAAACCCTAGCGATAGTACAGGCCATCAGATGTCACGCGGCCGAGGAGGACATTACAATTAGAACAGACAACCAGAAAGGCGTACGCAACTTCTGAGACAATATCCCGCGGTCCCACGTCATGGTTTTGCTAAAAGACACCATAACGAACCATATGAACACAAACCACGAGTTGATGACGGGGCACCAAGGCATAGAATGGAGTAGGTCGCCCACGGGCTCGCACGCGGAAACCCCAATCCACCATCCCACGGCCCCAACCCTATGATCCCTGCATTCATGGCACCTCTATACACAGAGAGCCAAGACGCTCAAAAAGCTGAGAAACAAAAAAAAACTTTATCAAACAGCTCGTCTTCCATATCAAACAGAGAAGAATCCATTACAGTGCTCAGGGTGCAGACTAGAGCTCTTGTAAGAGAACACCTCAAACACTATATTAGCAGCGCAGAAAGCCCTCCACGATGCAGTACCCGCAACCAGTATCTAAGTAATGCCCATCAACTTTGGAACTGCTCCAAGGTAACCGCGAGAACTCTAGCAAAACTGCAAGCCTTTCTGACACGCGCAAACCCGATAGCTGGGAATAGTGGGCCAGTCCTCCTGCCAACTTCGAAGTAATCCACTGGTCGCTCCTGGTTAAGCACGTCAAAGACGTGATGGGCTAGGAATTGGTGGTATTCACTGAGCCTGCAGGATCGACTCGCCAGGGAGCGCCACCGTCGATCCGCCACCTTCGAGATCGCGGTTTGACTGGCTTGGGTACGCGGTCGTCTGTTGCCAGTGTGTGCTAATTCCATATCGTTGAAGAAGCTTCGTTGAGCAGAAGAGAGAAGAAAAGTTGATCTCGGGGGCGGGCCGTTTTTGTTTTTGTTTTTTTGTTGCCGCCAAGTACCGTGTGTAAAGGCTGAACCGCATGTAAGAAATTTAGCGAGCGACGGGAGGAGACGAGCGACAGCGACGACGATCCGCTTCGTTGTCATTCGGTCACTCGCGCGACGAGGCAAACCGCATGAAAGCGACGGGAGCAAGCGACCAGGGCGATAAAGCTACGTGGCGTGCTACGTTTTCTAGAAATTCAAAAAACGAGCGACGCGACGGGCGACCGTGAGAAATCTGCCTCGCTCGTCGCCGAATCCCGTCATTGTCGCCGTCGCTCGCTAAATCGCTTACACGCTGTTCACCCTTCACTGTCGCTCGTCGCGCAGCTTGATTTTGGGATTTCTAGAAAACTTAGTGTTCATCGCCCTTGTCGTTTGCTCCCGTCGCTTTCATGCGGTTTGCCTCGTCGCGCGAGTGACCGAGCGGCAGCGAAAGCGGGAGCGAAGCGGGTCGACGTCGCTTGTCTCGCCGCTTGTCAAATCGCGTACATGCGATTTTTAAATCGCTTGGGCTAATGAAAAATGCGCCGCATCTTTCATAAGCTGCGTACTTGGTGAGCCGCACGGTATGTTTCTGCGCAAGAACGAACACCGAAGGCACGACGTGCGACACAGAGGCGATGGAGCAACACGGTTACACGGCCGTAGCGCAGAAAATCGGCTGGAGAAAAACAATAAAGAAACTAGCAGAACAAAACAAATAATAATCACACCTTGCTAGAAAAGCACCAAAGTAGAAAAATCAGTTCTTGCAAGGGCTACCGCCGTGGGCACGGCGCGCGACACGGAGCGCTGCCTGGAGCCGAGGGACCAAAGCGGCCGCGGTGAACGAGACCGATAGCGACCACAACGAACTAAAACACACAAAAAAACATATTCCTACGGCGCTTCAAAAGCACCAAAGTATAAGAATAACCCATATTTTCGGTCAAAAAGACCCTTTAAAGTTGTAAAATGCTGCTAAACCACGCTGAAAGGTCCGGCCAGACGACAACCGATACCTACGTGCGATAGAAAGAGACCTCGAAGATGGCGACCGTGTTGGCCGATGCCAGCGAACCCAGCGAGTGACGTTAAGTGAATGTCACGTATAGTGAGATAACACGCAGGATATATATTTAGATCTAAAAAAAACGTTTAGTCTCTTTCGCTCTTTGCACCATGCATGACCTGAGATAGGTGCAAGTGAGGATGACAGCTCATTAAGAATCGCCTTTCCATTCAACGCCAAATACGGTCCGCACGGACCGACAAAGATGAAATTGTCTGACACCTTTGCCTCTAGAGTTGGGGGACGCTTCCCTTCGGACGGGTTAACAATGGGCCCCATTATGCCTCCTAGTCAGGATCATACAGACACAAAAGCAAGAGAGAATACTCACCAGGGGAGGGCACACTTCCGTGGCAGATGTGGTAATGTCCTTTTCGATCCTATTTTGGCCTGCTAGATGCAACATCAGCCTGTTTTCATGAAACTTCCGCAGAGCCGCCCTACCCCGCCTCCCCTCTCTTCCTTTCTTTCCAAGTCAATCAAGATGGGTTCACTCAGGCTTGTGTGAAAAAACATATTTTCCTTTCTAGGGTACTGCAGGCCGCTTAGTATGAGACTTTGTCCTGCCTACCCATATATGCATCGAAATATTTAAACTTCCATTTATTAATGCGAGAGCATTACCTGTCTCATGGAGCGAGCCGACGTCATCAGCTTTGAAACCAAGCAAAACGGCACCTTAATGAAAGCACGCGCAAAGCTAGCCAACGGCACCTTTTACACTTCGGTCCCATTGGCTAACGCGCGTCGACGAGGCTCCCATTGGCCGTTGCGCGTCAGTTTGTGTGGTGTCCTCCTCACTGTCTTACCGCGCTGTTGTGTTATCAGTGATCACCGCGTTCGCTCGCCTCTTATCGGTTGTAAGGCGAGTGGCAATATGAACGGCGCATGGAATAAACCAAGGGGTTCGTTCTGCTGGGAACTACGTTGCTGTCTGTTCCTTCCGCGCGCCGCAAGGCACACGACAGTTTGAACGATCGCTCACCCGATGGCGCTGCGTTCCCGCGAGGCAGCGGCTCCATCGTTCCACGCCCAAGGTCAGCGCGTTGTACTGCGCAGATTAAAGAAGAGCGCGAAGAGCGGCGCGCCTGCTTTCGCCTTCACAACTCATAAGAAGTACTTAGGTGTACCTCGAGCCTTTCTTTTCTTTTTTTGTTGTTGTTCAGGGCATCAATAAAGAATACCCAAGTCAATCGATATGCTAACTCTTATAATTCCGGGATATTCCACGCCGTTTAATGCACTGTTTAATTTGTGCAACTTCCGAAACGTTAAAAGTGCTTCGCACAAAATTCGCACATTTTGACAGCTCTTGTTTTTCCGCCTGGTTCGAGTGTTCGCCGACACAAAAAATAAGAATTAAAAGAGCTTCGTTAACTAAAACTTGAATGAGTTACTCTTGAAATAAAAAGAATATATTTAACTAATATTTTACAACCATTTTTTTTTTTTTTGCTATACGACAGCGACGAAATCTCTCGCGGTCGCCGTTTCTCTTGGGTAGATTAGATGGGTACTGAAAAAAGTCCACCCATAGGTCGCATTTGTGTAAAAACAATTGACGCTGTAAATCAAGCTGAAGTCATTAGGCAACACATTTTAAAAGTTCTGACGTACTGTTTTCTAGAAATTAAAGAATATACTGCGAACTTGCCTTCAACAGGCGTCGATGTGCCACCGTTAGAAGCGGTAGATAATATCTTTAACATCGCCGCCAGAGTATTCGGGTCGTTCGGGCTGATGATGATGATGGGGACAAAGTGGTGGGCTGTTCCTCAAAGTTATTCAGTGTTTTCAAGGTCTTTTACAAGTAACGGCATGTATTCATCACTAAAAACCTTATTTTTACAGTGTCAAAGGATATTGAACTGTTTATTCCTTGAGAGGCATGTACATTTTCGTGAATTAGTGCAAATCGGGTGTGTTTTACCCCCCTTTATCACCCAGATACACTCTTTTTGCTAACAGTGTACTTACTTTATTTACAAAAAAAAAGGGCAAAAAGTAGCTGGTGACCGTTTCTGTGTCGTGTCGTCCCTTTTTCTTCCTAGTCTCAAGGTTTGGAGTCTCATATACTATGCTTTCCTTTTTTCTTTCTGCTTTTTTCCATTATTTTTCCTGCTTGTTGCTCCAAACAGCGCCAAATTTTGGACCAAATGGCAATAAAAGTGCTTTATCCCATCAATGCTTTGACTATTGTAGCTCGGAAATATTGAAGTATAGTTCAAATACAAAAACTTCTTGCAGGCCTTGTTGGTAATTCCCGATAAAACTCTTGTCCGCGGAGTATTTAGAGGGTGGTTAAGGTCTATGCGATCGTGTTCATATATACAGAGACTAGTCAACTCAAGCTGCATCGTACGGCAGGGCATGGTCACGTGTCGCTGATGACGTCACTTTCAGGTTGCCTTTTCACGTGGTTTTTTTGATAGGCAATCTACCCTAGCAATGAAGAGATATATGTGCATACATTACAACTAATAGAAATGTGAATAGTTATTAATAAGGCAAGAAACGATGGAGTGACGTAGACGCCAAAATCACGTGACCGCTTCTTCGTTTCGATGGTAGCAAATAGGCAGAAGTGTGTCGTTCATAATTCACGTTTAATTCGTAAATATGAACGAGAGTTTAAGGTTTATTTTTGAGCTAACTTTTTGGTTGTAGTTCTCATCAAAATTAAAATTAAGCAGCTCTACAACAGTGGCGTCGCGGACCATAGAAAGGATTCTGCAGGCAAAGCTTTGTGCTATCGTACTGACCACAACGAGGTCGGCTTTAGAGGTTTGTCACGTGACCGAACCGGTAGATTCTAGAATGGCATAATTCCCTGGAAATTTCCTTTTTTTTTTTGGGGGGGGGGGGGGGGGGGGAGGGGAAGGGGAGGTTTGTGAACACACAGAGCAAACAAAAATCAATCGCGAGGACGGCCGACTTCGTTAAAAATTAATCGCCGCGCTTTTTCTTTCTTTTTTTTGTAGTTTGCTACCGCGGTTCAGAGACGCACAAAGAATAAAACGTACGCACCACAGGATTTGAGGGTAATTCATACCGTGCTTATTTGAGCTGTATTAATAGAAAACAGCAAAAAGAATAGACAGTTGCGTCACTGCGAAGATAATGTCCCCCATCGCCCCACAAATACTTCGAAAATGACGACTACAAAGAGATAACACTCTCCTTCTAACCGTAAGATCTAGGTCAAGGTTAAAGCTATTTATACTTCAAGGAAGAACCTAAAAAAAGGGTCACTCGAACATCTTTTAATTAACGAGGCAGCTGGTCGTAGGCAGGAAGTGATGATGCACCTTTCTAGGCCTTAACTGTTAGTATGTCTTCGGCCGCTCAAGTTGATGTGATTGTTCTCGTTGCGTCCGGGATTCGTGGATCTAGCGGCCTTTACCGAGAATTGTAGTTTCCAGTGCGTACTTTCTTTTTTCCTGCGTGAAGTCGTGAAGCGCGCAAAGAGCGCGTCGAAGTTTTCTCGCTGATCTCCACGACGAAGCATGCGAGCGGTGTTGGCGCCCATGATGCTATCGTAGGGTTCCATCGTAAACTACACAAAACTTCCTATGTTTTGCTTGGCTTATTTGAATTTGTCCTTGGTACGCGGGTTTTCCGAGCCAAAAGCAAAATATTCTTAGCGAAGCAAAAGCGGAGAAAATACCTGGCCCCGTCACGTGATCCCGGTCCCAAGGCCACCATCGAGCGATCGCAGCGCTCCAGTCGGTCTTGCTCAGCGCCCATAACTTACTGATATGTTAAAAAAGAAACTACAGGAGGACACTTAATACTGCTTACGTGGAGGAATGCAAAGGCATTCCTACACGCGGCGCATTCCTACAAGCAGCGCGCCACCTCTTCCTATCGCACAGGACGCTCCGGTGGTGCATCACGCTCCCTGACTGCGCAGGCGCAGTGGACCCCACGGGCTTCGCGGCTTCCGTGGCGAATGATGTGCATTGCAGTGCTTTTGGCCAATGAGAATTTAACTGCCGCTTCCCTTCTACAGACGGTTACAGACAACACCGGCTTCGCTCCATGGGACAATTAATGGGGTCATTCCATGCCAAACGTCCCAGGCGTGACGCTCTACCATCGCCGATTTGTATGAAAAAAATCACAGGGGTTCCGTATGTGCTGAACAGTCACTTGCCTAAATACTTTCGTACACAAAAAGTTTTTGGCCGCTCTAGCGCTGCTTGAAATTCCCGAAGAGGCGCCAAGCCAGGCACAAGTAAAAAAATTGCCATATGTACAGATCTCTAGTTATCAACGCACAATATTTTCTGTCCAATTCTACTTGCATTATCGCTTCATATGAGGCCAATTTTAAATAATATAGTTTTTTTTTTTTTTTTAATTGAAGACAAAATGTTGAATTTGTGCCGTTTTCGAGATTTTTTTGTTTAAATTTGAAAGTCTCTATACCTGTATAGGAGTGCTTTCCGCTTCTATTGTAGACATACGTTTTGTATGAAATAGCTTGCTACAGTTAACAAAAAAGTTTTTTTTGTTATGTTAAAGCTTAAAGTTGCGTAAAACGGTATTTTGGTTTAAATTAAACCGCAAATTTCACAGTGAGGGGGTCCAAGTAAGAATATGCCAGACCACTCACGCAATAGAGCGCCAAACGAACTTGTGATTCTTTAAATTTAAACGAAGTAATATTTTTTTAAGCGAGAAAATATTTTTTGAAGTTTGAAGCATGGAAGCCCACCGCGGGGAGGGCTTCCATGCGGCAGCTTGTCCACACAGCATGACGGCAATAGACCTAATCTGAGCCCAGGCACATGTTCTGGTGCTCTAAGTGGGGCATGCAGCTTAGTTTTCGCAGCAATCAGTTGTCACAAAGTAGGGAGCAAAAAAACACAGTTCTTTATTCCTATTTTTTCCATGCAGCGGCTTGTGCCTGGTGAGTGTTACGTTATAAAACTGCGAGCTCTTGGTGCCATCTGTGAATTTTTTAACCAATGTCTGCAGGTTGCTGTTTTAGCCGTTTTCGAACTGGACGGGAACGTAACTAGAGCGCTAATAAGTACAGGCGCTCTATTTGCAGGAAAGTACATCTTGTAGCCTAAAATGGAGGGCGTGAGATAAACAAGACGAATAGTTTATTTACAAGCACATGTATGGCCCTAGGCGATAACTAGCAACAGAGCATGCGCCACGGCTCAGATAAGGTCCATTCCGTCGTGCTGTGGGGAGGAGCTGCCGCATGGAACCACTCCGCGCGGTGTCGCTGGAGCTCAACTTCAAAAAATATTTTCTCGCTTAAAAAAAACATCACATCGTTTAAATTTTATAAATCACAAGTTCGTATGGCGCTCTATCGCGTGAGTGGTCTGGCATATTTTACTTGGACCACCTCACTGCAAAATTTCCGGTTTCATTTAAAGCAAAATGCGGTTTTACGCAACTTTAAGCTTTAATATAACAAAAACCTTTTTGTTAACGGTAGCAAGCTATTGCTTACAAAACGTATATCTACAATAGAAGCGGAAAACACTCCTAGTACGGGTATACAGACTCCCAAATTGAAACGAAAAAATCCCCAAAACGGCACAAATTCAGCATTTTGTCTTCAATTAAAAACAAGCAAAAAAAACATCTATATTATTTAAAATCGGCCTCATATCAAGCAATAATGCAAGTAGAATTGGACAGAAAAAAATTGTGCGTTGATAACTAAAAATCTGTACTTTTGGCAATTTCTTTATTGTTTCGCGCCTTTTCGAGAATTTCAAGCAGCGCTAGCGCGGCCAAAATATTTTTGTGCACGAAAATAATTAGGCAAGTGACTATTCATCACATAAAGAACCCCTGTGATTTTTTTTTTTTAATCGGGGATGGTCGAGCGTTACGACTGGGACGTTTGGCATGGAATGACCCAATGATTAAAGAGGCGTCGATGTCAGGTTATAGCCACTGACAAGAGCTTATGAAACGCAGGGCATGTAAAGTCCCGAGCACCTTATCATCGCTCCTCAACCAATCAGATGCCGGAACTAGCCGATGCAAAGAAAGAACCACGAAGAATCCCGTTAAGTGTTTATGAGTCATGTCCCGCATGTCTTAATCCGTCAATGACTCCAGCTAGGTGGCCTTCACTGGCGGCCATACTTGACTCAGCTGCTGCTTTGCCAGAGCTTGCAATGAGCATCCACAACCGTTCCTAAACGCGCATTCCACGCCACCATGATTGTAGCTCTTCCTGGATCACAAGGGGGGGGGGGGGGGGGGGAAGTTGGTTGGTTACGGGCGTAAGGAGCGCACACCGCTCTCAAATATGGCTAACACTGAGTACCATCCGTTCAATGAGAGAATGTGAAAAGGTAGAGCTGGTTCGAATAATACAAACGTTCTTGAAGTATATATGGTTACAGAGCGTGCAATTTCATGTGGTATTAGATACCTAACGCCCTGTCGTTGTTTTTCCTCATCTTTTCTATTTTGCAGACGCTGTACATATCGGATATCAAGCACTACCTCAAGCAGCCGTTTACAATTATGTGGACAACTTTCTAATAAACGTTAATCGAAACGCCGAAAAATTTTTCAATTTTAAAATGTAGCGTTTCCTTTTTACAATTTTGTCACGGATCGCCATGACCTATGGCAAACACTCGGGAATAACAATGTCGTTGCACTCAATATTTTTGGGGGACAAACCGGAATCCGGCCAGCGCCACCTACGATAGATTGGGCGAACACACGAACTGGGCCCTGGCTCTGCGTCAGAGTTTGTCTGGCACTCGTGTCCGATTAACGCGTCGAATGACTCTCGGCCTCGGGTCTAATTGCCAAGTTGGCGCCATCCGACTTTGATCGCGTTTCAGGGGGAAAGAGGCGCTCGCAGGCTTTGATCTTTACAGGCGACGCTGTTTATGGCTAGGGTTCCGTGGATATTTTATATGCGTCAAAAAAAAAAATCTCGCACGCTCTTTTTTCCTCGTCGTTCCAAGCGATTGCGTGCCTAGTTTCCTTCCACCCTCCAGGGCGGTGGTCCCGTCGCGCCTGTCTACTTTCCGCCGGGTGGCGGTCCCGTCGCGCGTGTCTAGCTTCCTCGGGCTCCTCGGGCCGGCGATCGGTCGTGCCTTCGTTCCAAATTCTGTGCCAAGTCTGTGTCGTGTGCTGAATAGCTTCTCTGTTCATCCACCTTTACAGAGTTGAATGGCTCACGATTTTTAGGCGGTGTCCAACCAAGGCGGGGCGGCGATTAAACACCGGTGGTTCGTCCGTATTCGGCTGCGACTCGCGTTATTGTTCATTGGAAACTAGGCCACGGCCGAACACTATCGCAGCACTCCCCGTTCCAATATGCACCCTTGGTTTACCTTTATGCTATGCGCGCCTTGAAAATGCGGCACTGTGACCTTGTCACCTCGGACGTATTGCTTCAGGATTCTGTTCCGGCTCGATCTCAATTAAGAAAAGGAAAACTCTCTCATTGAAAGTTCAGTTGAGAATTAGCAGGGTATATATTAACGAGACATTATTGTACAATTATTTGAGAAAGAAAATTGGGTAAGATTGCGTCATGATGTACCTAAGAGATCTGTCGACACGCTAGAACAAATCAAGAGTTGAAACTGTAGGGCCAACTATTTTGTAATATATAAGAATTTTAAAAAGTTTATAGTTTGGGGAGCTTACAATTTCGAACGGCCGAGAGTATGTGGGATGCCGCCATGAGGGATAGAATAAAACTTTAAATCATCTTGTAATTTTTAGACGGAGAATCAATGCTTGTTAATGAGAAGTTTCTGCGAAATTGCTCATTCGCCTCAAAATTGATTCATCAGTTAAAAAAAAAAAAAGTAAGGCTGACGTAGTAACCAAAATTATAGGCTGACTAATTTTGTTTTTCAAAGCAATTGAATTTTTAAAACTTTTTTCTGTTATTTTGTACTGAGAGGCTAAAATTACAACACTCAAATCATGACAGATGTAATTTGTTTCCGCCGGGTTGGTTAAATCAAGACCTACTGTAAGCCTGACCTGCCCACAGAGAAGTGTGCCAGCGCGCGCCTCGTAGTACAGCCCGCGGCCGTTACGCTTCGTCACGCTAGGACTTCGCGGCGCTACACAAAAGTTGTTTTGTTTCATAGGGCCTCCGCATATCAAACGAAAGCCCACAAGCGGCGTTATCTGGGGGGCTAAGCTCGCCTCCGGCGGGAATCTCTCCGATGCCACGTCACGAGGGAGTGGAGGAGCTTCTTTTGACTCCGCCCCGGCGAGTTTCCCACTCCCCCTCTTACATTTCCGACCCCCCCGGCGGCGGCGAGTTCCCCAGCGTAGCTCCGATTTTTCCCTACGCTCCGCAGTGAACGGTTTTTATTTTATTTAAAGGGATACTACAACGAAATTTCGCCGTTCATTTTTTGGGCTATATGTGTTCAAAAGAGCAGTATCACATGGAACATACCAATGTCTTGTTAAAAAAGTCTCAAAAAGGAATTTTAAAACGAATTAAACGATTAGCAAAAAGCACCTGGTAGATGTCGCTAACGCATCGTTTGTAATGCTCGTCTAGGAACCTTGACAGCTAGTGACGGAGCTTGTCTCGTCTGCGGCCACGACGAGAAAAGGGGGGAAGGAGGAACTCCCCTCTTCCCGAGAATCCCTTTTGTGTGTCGCAGAAGTCGCTACTGTCCCCCTAGAAGATTATAGAAGATTAACCCGTCACTCAAAATTCGTACAAAAGCAGCCGCTTCGGTGGCCCGAACGACTAGGCCATCCTCTCGACGTCAGCCTCGCCGTAGCTTTGCTCGTCTTGAGACAACCTACGTCACAATTGCGTTGGATGTCACGTGCTCTAAGCTGGGCCTTCTCCGAGCGCTTGCCAGACTGGGCCGTTTATAACGAAAAATACAGCCACCAGGATCAAAATACAAACGTGCGATTGTCATTTACGGATATTGTGGATCATATTCAACCTATTTTTGAACACGGCGGGAATATTTCAAATTTCGTTGAAGTATCCCTTTAAATCGGGGGATAGGTGGCCGGCTGGGCTAGCGCACACCAGCTCGGAGCACGTCGAGCGAAAGGTCCGTTGGAGAACCCAGGATGCTGGGTTCAATCCCCACCCCTGCCCGTTTCGATGTTGATGAGCATCGTACCGGCGTGCAGTCGTGTAACATTACTGCGGGAGGGACGTTAAAGACCCCAGGCTAGCGGTTGTACGGCACTGCATGGCTAAATTTCTCATCTACAGCTGGGAGAATCTTCCGCGTTGAGGCAGACCAAGCTTTAGGCAGTATCAACATACATACAGCCCAATTGTTTTTATTTAAATCGTAAATGACAAACAAGAATAGGTAACAGCAGGGATGCTAATTATACAAACATTGCTTGGATGTGGGCTAGTTGACTAGACATTGTGCTGGTTTGCTGCGCAACGTAGATGCAAGAAAAACGCTCTTTATAACGATATAAACTAAAGCAGAGTATACACGAAAAACAACATACAGGAATGGCGCAGACTAACAACTGTGTAATTTCTTTCTCGTCTTTCTCCCCCCACACCGCCACACAGCCACAATATTTTTTTTTTTTTTCAGAATAGGGTGCGCGTGGAGCGAAAGCTCGCGCTGCAGAACCCAGGATCGTGGATTCACCCCCATCCCTGCCCTTTTCGATGTTGATGAGCATCGTACCGGCATGCGGTCGTGTATCACTACTACGTGGTGCACGTTAAAGACCTTAGGCTAGCAGTCATACTGCACTGGCTAAATTGCTTATCTACAGTAGGTGAAAATGTCGCAATGTTCTGGCATGTTCTCCCGCTGTATAAACAACTAACGGCCAATTTGTTTGTCAAAATACGGTGTGGAAGAAGAAAGATGAGAAAGAAATTACACGGTTGTTAGTCTGCGCCATTCATGTATATTGCTTTTCTTCTATCATCTGTTTTAGTTTGAATTTTACCAAGTGCGTTTATCTTGCATCTACTCAGCACAGCAACCAATCAAAATGATTGTAAAAGCCTGTAGATAATGGTAAATTGCGTTCCTGGTTGCAGATCGCCGTAAAAACACATTTGTTTCTAGGATTCACTTTGTAGAATTTGGCTTTAGGATTCACGACGGGGGCGACGGTTCATTCACGGCTCCATCGCCTCAAGCCCGGTTCGCCACGCAGTTCATCGCACAGCCACCTTACCACGTCTTTCGAGAGGCGATAGTGTTGTTCAAAATGAACGTCGTCCCTGACAAACCCATTGGCGTGGTTTAAATACCTATGCCGACGGCAAAACACGAACGAAAACGCTGCCATTTTGGACGCTTCTCCCTGATCTCGCGCCCAACTCGCCCAAACTCGCCTAGGTCGGAGCCGGCAAGCTTTTCTCATCCGCGGCGGCTTCTGCCACGTCACAATGACGTCACCGCATCTCGCCGCGAGTTCCGAATATGCAACTCTCCGACCGCCTCAAACCCTCCGTTTAACGTCACGATCTAGGGAGTGTCGGTGCGTGTCGTCATGCACGGCGCCGACCAATCGCGGCGGTCGGCGAGTTTGGCGGAGAACTCGCCTCGATCTCGCCGCGCCGAGCTTAGCCCCCCTGGTCTTGACTAGATCCACTAAATCAGTTGAGCTTAGAGTATCGGCACTCTCTTCCCCGAAATTGTTGTGGGCTCCGCCATTTTGATGATTTAGTCAAAATCGTCATGATTCAAAAGTGCGACTTCCCGAGCATTAGATTTGGTGCTAGGAAGCTCACGTAATATTGCTTTGCTCTGTCGCGAACTGTTTAAACATCTTCGGAGGACGGAAAAGCGTTTCCTGTGATTTTAAATAAAGCCTCAGATAACTGGCAAACATGATTTTAAGCCACAATATAGACAAGTGTCGTTCCTCTGAAGCGTAGTCTACTTAGGGGTATTAGCTCCTGACCTGCTCTTCTCGCGGGCCTCGAGGCATCTCGCCAGTCTCGTCAGCCACGTCAGTCGGTGGGCCCGTGACTTATCCAAATCGTCACTATCATACAGTTATTACAATAAACGCTAGAGGCTCAGCTGGCTCTAGTTTCTACGGAACTTCCGGTTGCAAATTGAAGCAGACAGCAACCAGTCTACTTTTCCAGTCTTCCTTTGTATTCCCATGAAAAAACGTACCTGATACTTTTCTCTTCGCCAGGGAATAATAGGAATCAGCTTAGTGTCTTCAGTCGTAACGGGGACTATGTAGCTTTATTCACATTATAAAATTGTAATTTATTTAGTTAATGATTTTTTTTAATTCTTACTGAGCGATGTTTAAGTTGGCGAAAATTGAGGCCCATGTCTATGTTGTACAACATGATATGTCGATACAAGCGATCAAATCAACCCAAAAGAACAATTAAAAATAAAAGACGTTTATAACTCCCTGTAACGCCGAATGAGAGCGCAGCTCGTGAGGAGGAGGAGGAAAGGGTACTGAGGGGAGCGTATACCCCTCCTCCCTCCTCATCCTGCCCGCTACTCCTCTCTCCAAGCGGCGTCGCCGTCGCCGTCGACGTAACCGTGAGGTCACGTTACCCTCGTGACGTCGCGTGACTCTCGTGGCCTCACGGGGGTCACGTGACCCCCCCCCCCTCCCCCCCCCCCCGAGGTCACGTGACCCCACGAGGACGTTTCCGCATGGTGCCGAAACGTCACCATGCCGAACCGCGGTTACGCCGATGGCGCCGGCGATGCCGCTCAAGCCGGAAACGGGTGCCTAAAGGCCTGAAAACACTAGCGTGAACGGCGCCGCCGGGCGGCACCGCCGTCCGGCGCCCCACGCGAGGAGTCGGTGAGTCCACATTGGCCTCCGTTATGCGGGCGTCGCGTGACAGCACTGGCTCTCGCGATAGCGCCTCCCATCGGATTTCCCGCTCTTTCGTCGTCTGCTCTTTGCTAGATTCTTCCGTTTCGGCTCTCATCTTTCGCATATATCAGCATTGGCGACGTTTCGACACCACGCCGAAACGTCGCGTGGCGTTTCGGCGCGGTGTATTGTAGGACGTTTCCCATAATGCACCGCGCGGTTGCACCGGCGCCGACGGCGAAGCCGCTCAAGCTGGAAACGGGCGCTTAAGAGCTCCGCTCTAAAAAAAACACTTGGTTACTAATTTCTTTTTTTAATATTCATGCACAGTTTATTACTAATCCAGTAGGTGTTCTTCGTTCCATAACTCCTTGCTTCGTTTTTGTCGTCTGTTTTGATTGTTTGATCTGGCGTATATTAGCATTCTTTTGGTGTTTTGTCGGAAAAGAAAACGAAGTGGTTAATGTCGAGGTTGTTCTTGACAACGGCTTCTTAATTTTCTGGCAAGTTTGGAGACTGCTTCCTTTGTTTCCACCTTCTCCTAGGCTCTGTTTATACAACCGCACTACTCGACGCCCAGAGGATCCCTTCCTGGGTCAAACTGGGTACCTAGACCACTAGATATGACCTCGCTGGAGGCCGACCCAATGGATGACCAAGAGCTAGCCGCTGAAAAGGACACCACAAGCAGTGCCACCTTAACAAGTCAGCGAGCTTATATACATGGGAAAAGGCAATTTGACGATCAGGATGACTTCGTGCAACCAGAGACAACACCAGCGAAGCTGTACATCAAAAACGGTGATGCAAGGAAAGAACCCCAGGCAGACGATGACGACGATGGTTTCACCCTTGTCCAACATCGTCGAAAGAGGACAACAGGTATACCCGTGCTGCTGACTCCAACACAAGAACCCAGCCGTTTGCAACACCTTAACCCCCTCAAGCTAAGTGAAGAACTGAAGGCGGCCGCTGGCGCTACTTTTGTTCGCCATCGCTTCACTGCTAAAGGAGGACTCCTCGTCGACGTAACGGAGCCGGCAACAGTTAACCGACTGTTGAAGATTCACTCTATAGAAGAAATCGCAATTCTGGCAACAATCCCCAAGGCATATATGCAAAACAATGGACTTATCGAGGGAGTTCCTGACTGGTACTCAAACTCACAGTTGACAGAATTTCTTGGACCCATTGGCGTCATCGCAGCTCGTCGTCTCTACCAGAGATATGGCAAGCCTGGTGAAGCAGCCAAACTAACGGATCGAGTCGTGATCACTTTTCGCCCAAATACGGAACGCCCTACCAAGGTAAGCCTTGGCTTTGCTCGACATGAAGTGATCGACTATGTTGAAGCGCCACCGAGGTGTTTCAATTGCCAAGCGCTGGGCCATGTGGCTAAATATTGCAAGGAAAATGCGAAATGCAAGCATTGTAGTGGGACTCACTCCACAAAGGACTGCAAAGGCGAATCACCTGTCAAATGTTCCAACTGTGGTGGGAACCATCCAGCCGATTATCTTAATTGTAAGGCAAGACTCCAGGCGCTTGCCAAGAAGAAGCTTTTTGTCCACGGCCCAAATCCTATCAAAAGCACAGAAGGTCAAATTGTTGAGCCCGGTATGCCGTCCTCGAGCACAGCTCATAAGGAGGACGAAGTCACCGTTGAAGTGGACACACGCAAGCCCAACCTCAACCACCGGACAGCAGAAGGAAGCTTCTTTAGAGACCAACGACATGGTAACATCTTCCCCGAAAACATTTAATGCACCCGCTGCCCAAGTACCAAGTCAAGGTGCTACGGTAAGTGCTTATACAGCAAAGTGGTAACAGATACCAGACCCCCTCAGAGTACTACCGGATTTCAGCAAGGATCCATGGCGATTGGAGACATAATAAGTTTCATTTTTTCTGTATTGCCAAAATTCGTCGCTATCCTACCCCCAGGTATTTTGAAGACCATACTCCAAGGAGCTATGCTTCTACAACCAGCCATAGTAGAGATGACACGAAACCTGCAGGAGTGTCATGGCTGACTCTTCAAATTGTCAACCTAGCTCTAAAGCCAAACAACGACAATTACCTTTTCCCATGCAATGGAACTGTGCTAGTCTTCACCTTCGCCATGCGGAACTTTCATTGTTTTTAAAACGTTCGCGAATTCCGATACTTGCATTTAGTGAGGCGGGTCTGCCAAAGGATCAGAGTATATCAGGAAATTTTTGCTACCAAAACCCTACAATGACCGGTTTTTCAAATGGGAGCGCGGCCATATTTATAAGAAAGGCCGTCCCTCACCTTCAGATTGACACCACTGACTTATGTACAGAGGATTTGGAGATTATAGCAGCTCGTGTCAAATTCAACAATCAGATTTTATGTGTGGTAACAGTGTATGTCCGTGCTGGAAAGGGCGGAATCAAAGTTGCAGATTGTGTAAAAGAAATCTGCCAACGCTGCGAGGATCCGATTTTAATGTGCGGCGACTGGAACGCACATCATGGCCTCTGGGGAGCAAACAGAGATGATACGCGCGGCCGGGCTTTGGTAGGTGTTTTTGGAGAATGCAATCTTGCTGTGGCGAATGACGGCAGTCCAACCTTTTTTCGACCACCTGACACTTACAGCGCCATCGACATCACTGTCCACTCGCCAAGCCTGCGTGTAGATTGGAAACGATACCCTGACACAATGAGCAGTGATCACTATCCAATATTTAAAGATCTACATGGATTTCGTGGGACTCGACAGTGCACCAGACAGGTCACCCATTGGGACTCTTTTAGAACAAACATGGAAACGTCGACAGAGCCCATACTACAAGCTATATTGACAAGCGCGGAAAAGGCTACTATAAAGATCCGGCTACCAGAGCACTACCCAGAACCTGACCTCAAGTTGCTTAATCTTTGTGCAGCCCGAAGACAGGCCCAACGACAGATCCAGCGAAAATACTCCAGCACTGGCAAAACTAAGTTAAACAGAATCAATGCACTTACGAACCGCTACGCCAAGAAAACAAAACGAAAGCACTGGGATGACACATGTGCTACAGCTGATGCCAACAAACCTGGAACTGAGATTTGGAGAATACTCGATGTTTTTACAGGCAAACGTGATTTACGCCTTTCACATGCTTCGATGGCATTTCGCCTCGGAACAAATCTGAGGGAAGCAGCGGAGAAATTTGCGGACAATTTTTTTCGACCCAAGATCAGACCGACAGGGTGTATGAAGCTGTGACCAGATCGTCTCCCTTGGACACGGACTTCAACATTGAAGAATTAACGTTCGCGTTAAAATCAACTAAGCGGAAAAGTGCCCCCGGACCAGACGGAATCACAAACCAGATGCTGCAAAATTTACCAGCTGAGCGTCTACAAGAGCTACTAAAGTTTTTTAATTCTGTATGGGAATCAGGTATCATACCAGAAGAATGGAGAACAGCTTGGGTTGTACCCATACACAAACCAGAAAAACCACACGACGCACCATCATCCTACCGCCCCATTTCTCTCACCTCCTGTGTGATGAAGCTCATGGAAAGGATGATACATGCTCGACTCACGTGGTGGTTTGAAACTAACCATCTTTTGCCGCACGAAATGACAGGATTCAGACGCGGGCTATCGACTCAAGACAGCATCTTAGACCTAATTAGTTCGATCGAACACAACCAATCTAACAAAAAATCGACTTTGGCGGTATTTTTCGATATCTCGAAAGCATACGATAATGTTGAACCAGCGGTAGTTCTAGAAAAATTGACAAACATCGGCATAACAGGGAAGTTCCAAACATTTCTGTAAAGCGTCTTCACCAACAGAACTCTCAGGGTTCGGCTTGGTCCGGCTCTCAGCACTACTCGCAGATGTACTAGAGGCTTACCACAAGGAAGCGTACTATCGCCCATTTTGTTCAACATTGTTTTGGCAAGATTACCAGCATGCCTTCCTAAGTACACTCTTCCCATTAATATGTCAGTGTATGCGGATGATATATGCGTCTGAGTTTCAGGTTACAGGCACCATGGCCTTCGAAACGCCGCTCAAGCAACCATCACCGCAGCAAGCAATTTTCTCAATGATTCTAGCCTACAATTCTCACTCGAAAAAACTGCATTCATACTGTTCCTGGGAAAAAACCGACGTAATACCAAAATTGACCTCACACTTTACAATACACCGATACGTCGCTAACGACAACACAGATTCTTAGGAATCACTTTGAACTCTAGGCTTAACTAACATGCACAAGTTATGATCGTAAAAAAATCTACACTGACAGCAAGAAACGCAATTCGTAGAGTCGCAGGACAGTCGTGGGGAAACTCACCAAGATCCATGATGCGTCTGCATTCAGCCCTTATTGTAAACCGTATATTATATTCTTTGCGATTCATTAAGTTGTCATAACAGATTCCCAAATGCTCGAGTGCATACATAGACAAGGCCTGCGCACTTGCCTGGGAGTTCCAAGGTCAACAAAAGATGAAAATGTATACAAAGAAGCTTGCGCTTTCAATTTACCGCTGCTAGCAACCAAGGGCCTTCTTTCTCAGCACGTACGTTTGAGTACCACACCTGCAGGAAGAGACCTGTTGCGACGACTTAAAACAAGGCAACAATCGCGTCTTCGTATTACTGGACAAACTCTTCAACACCTTGGATGGACACCTGACATTTCTCATGATTGAAATAGTGTTAAACCATCGCCCCCCTGGAACAACTACTGCCCAAAGTGCACCGGCCACATTCCGGGTATACGCAATAAGATGAGCGAAAATGTAACAGTAATCAAGCAAAAAACAATTGAATATATCTCGATAACATACGCTGACTCTCTACAAGTATACACAGACGGGTCAGTAAATCGCACCAGAAGAAGCGGCACTTCCGCTTTCTATATGCCTAGTTTACAACTTGAATGGAGTGGACGACTCGATAAGATGGTATCGTCAACAATAGCTGAAATGTATGCGATTGTAGAAGCTCTCAGTATGATAAGTAAGCTCACACCACAAACACACCACAAAATGTGGTTTTACTAACAGACTCTCGTGCTGCTCTCCAACAGCTACAAAGACCCCAGGAAACGTCGAAAGCAGCAACGGCAGCTAAATTAACTACGAAAACACTAGAAGCGAACGGTTTCAAAATTTACTATCAGTGGGTACCGGCACACATCGGGCTACGAAGCAACGAAAAAGCGGATCAACTTGCTTCCGCCGCTCATAATTTACCCGCTAGCATTAAGACCACAGAAGATACTAGAAATTTCTACAATACTATATACGACCATATATGCTCGTTATCTATAGGCCACTCCTCTCCGGTTCAGCCGTGCTTAACCCGAAATCTCCGCCGCGCAGACGCCACTCTGCTTTTCCGTTTACGTACAGGGAGTGCACGTACAGGCGAACTGCTGCACCGCTGGAAAAAGCGAGATACCGATACCTGCAACAAATGTGGAGTAACCGAAGACCTCAATCACATGCTGGACGATTGTCAAAAGTTTGAAGAGGAAAGAAAAACACTCTCGGCTGAGTTGAGAAAGCACAAATTTGTGATACAGGACACAGCACAACTTATATTTCCTTCTGGTACTCGTGCTACGAGGAAATTACTTCAGAGATTATTTTTGAATTTCCTGCGAGCCACTGGCCCACACACCCAACTGTAAAGGGCTCATATACTACAAATGTGACAAAGACAACAGTGGAAATTTCTGACCACTAACTTTAATACCTCCTCTAATCTTCTCATATCTATCCTCTTTCTTTTGTCTTCTCATTAATTTAATTTTATATTTTTCCTTTCGCGCGTGGGACAATGTCGGCCTAGTGGCAAGACTAACTCTAGCCGGATTTCCGATTGTTTTAATAAACGATTCATCTCTCTCTCTGGTGTTTTGTCAAACTGACTCACTCTGTATGTTTCATAGAATTGACTGTATGCGTAAATACGTACCCGATAATAGCAGTCTGCAACGTCAACACGTACTATACATGTATTGGGCTATTTTGGAGCAGTGTTCGACGCCATGAATTCTAAAGAAAAACGCTCCAACGAATATTTGTGTACATCTGGTTGCAAAACGTTCCAATCTTTTTATACTGTCATATTTGCTCATATAATCGTTCGGGAAGAAAAAACGCATTTGCGTTTTCCCATAGGAATGCAATACCAGAAGTCAAATTTAGATTTATCCACCACAGTGCCTGACGATCAGCGACGGTTGATTGAACGGGCCAAGCGAATAGCAGAATTCAACAAAGCCCTGGACTAAGGGCATCGCCCAAAAAGAAAACAACGACCTCACTACTTAAATAGGGTTTCTCTCTCTCTCTCTCTCTCTCAAATTTAGACTGGTTGCTGTATGCTTTAAAATGCCACAGCACACTAGCGCCACCTGAGCCTCTAGCGTATATTGTAATAACTTTATGGTCACTATAGACGCTCTGCACACGCGCCAGATTCAAGCCTCCATTGCTGACCTGCTTTTGTCTTACCTAAAGTCACTGGATCCTGGCAAAGCAGCGCCAAGCTCCTCGTATGGTCGCCTGGTCGCCATTTTGGTCCGTGAAATGAGACATTTCTCCCTGACCTCTCTGTTCTTGGTGTGCCGATCTAAATTCGCTGGTGACGGGTAGCTTTATGGAGGTGTTTCTTGTATACCGATAGTTCGCTATCCACACACCGGCGAAATAAGCGCACATCTTCGTACTACCACCCCATGCTGTGCCGGTGCTTCGAGGCGCTGCAAAATAAGTTTTCTGTTTTAAATTACGCAAAAAGAACAATATAAATGTATGAGATTCGTGGAGGTGGGCATGATCTCATCTTCACGAAGCATATGAATATCCATATGCTTTTTCCAAAGTATTAAAAAAAGCATATAACCCTAGTTTAGCAGCTATGAGTTCATATTCTTTTTCCAACATTTTGTATACGTTTTTTGGTAAATAAAACTTAATTGAATTGAAATGAATTCAATGATTAGTAAGTTGATTGCATACGCAGTGCCAAGGACGCTTATATTGGCGATGAACGGTCCCAGGCGCAATAGTTGCGCCTTTTTGTACTCCCACGGCGACTAGGGAGAAGGAAGTGACGTAGGTGTGAATGAACGTTTCTTACATTATCGATTTCCGCTCACTTCTTTTTTCTTCTGTAGAAATTTGTCATCGGCGACTCCATCAATCAACATTCAAAAAGCGTTGTTGACGTCACTTCGCTCTCTCTCTCTCTTCGTCCTGGGAGCCCAAAAAGCGCAACATAAAGCCCCAGTACGATGATGCTCCGTGGTGATCTTGGCGCGACTGGTTTAGAACGACGCTCTGGAAGCTTCGAAGATTTGAATGAACCGACATGGCGATTTCTATGACTACGTAAGCAGAGTAGCCAAACGCCTTGCGAGGTTTCGGTTTTCGGTATGTTTGTGTCCGGCTAGCAGGTAGGGCAAGCCAGACTTGGTCGTGAAGCAGGCAACGATGCTCCTTTCCCCGGATCCAGTGACTCTAGTCACACGTTGAATCACTATATAAAGCTACGCTTTCACAGTACCAAAACTCCCAAACTACGCGTCTGAAGCGCGTCAGGCGCCGCCATCTTGGGTTCACCCGCAGATGAAGGAGTGAGTCTAGCCGAGCCAAGCCAAGCTGAAGCCGTCGCCTGCTCCAGCTGCCGCAGCAGCAACTGTGGCAGCAAATCAAGGTCGTGTTGTTCGTATCTCGGCGTAATACAAAAAACGTGCGTGCTGAGCGACGGACTTCAGCGTGCGCTCTCAGTAAACAGTAAACAGTAGCAGGCAGAACACTGCTGGACCCAGTATGGTGGTGTTGAGAAAACGCGATGGTGATGATAGCGACTCACGCGACTGCCGTTGTCCAATGATGCCGCACCGAACCAAAATATTGTTTAATAGAACGACTTTACTGTCGGCAAAATGCCAAAGAAAAGGAATGCGGTACTCTGAAAGGCGTAGCTTATTTAGTGTCTCTAGTCATACCCAGATGCCGAGCCAGTGAGGCGGGCGTTGACGAGCTTCCCCAAAGGCCAATGCTAAGGTGAAGGACACAATAGAGTCTAAAATGGAAATAACCTGCCCTGCTCTGGTCATGACGAAGTAAAGTAAACATAATAAGAGGAAACAAAAACGGAAGGTTAGTTATGGCAGCGCCCATGCACACCTGCTGCAAAGAGTCTACACTTCGACTCACATTAGCATTAACTAACTGCGAAGTCTGTCCAAGCGCGAGCGGCTAGCCTTGACCGCCTTGACGGTAGCACTTGCTGCAGGAACACTCGTGCATCCCCTGAGGCTTGATTCAAGGCAACTAGCTCGCGTTTCTACAGTACGCGGTTAACAATAGTCCATGCTAAGGCGAGACGAAGGAGGCGCCGGCTGGCATCACCTTGGCTGATTATTGGTGATCTTAGAGTCTACGCTTTAGAGTAACCTCACTTGAGCCACCTTGGTGCCTAAAATCATGGTTGCCAGTTATCTGAACCTTCATTTAAAATTACAGCAAACGCTCTTCCGTCCCCCGGGAATGTTAAAACCACTGATCTCTATGACGATTGCTGGATCGCGCTTCCCCGCTTGTTCGCTGCAGCGCAAGTGAAGCCACCGGGCTTCACTCGCTTGGGATACGATTTGCCGTTTTTGCTAGCCTTTGCTTCGGTTTTCCAGCGTGCTGACGACACGTTTTCTACTCGTTCGTCGTCATTCGCCGAAGAAGTTTTTTGAAGACTCTGTGTATTGTTGAGACTTGCCGTTGTGAACACGTGGAAAAGTTTACGAAAGTGCAGTGTCGCAGGAAAAAGGCACAACGCGTCGAAAGGAAGGGCTGGCGGCGTGTTCAAAGGATCCTTGTCACGCCGAAGTGCCGTGTCTCTGTGCCTTCGCACGCTTGGATACCGACCAAGAACCGACGCCGTGTGTATGTGTTCAGCGAGTGCAATGTGCATGAAGCTGTTCGTGCCTCTGGATCAGCGTCTTTTCCTCTCGCGGTTTAGGAACGAGCTTAATCCAGCGTCCACTAGCGACGGAAGATGGGGAGAAGGTACGTCTTTTTTTCGTCCTTAGACGATTTACACAATACCGTGCACAACAGCTCCTCATCACTGATCAGTGCTGGCTTATTATCAACCTACTTAATTGCACTTGACGTTTGAGCGCGGCTCGCCTAATTGTAATTGGTCAACAGATTGCACACGACCATATCGGCCGCGCTTGAAAGATTTTCATTCTCGCCGTTTTGTACTTTTGCTTTCGAAAACCCCCCTGGCTCCACAACGTTGCCCTATTCGTGCTCCCACGGAATCTATTAGAGTAGATTTGGGACACAGCCATGGTTAATATAGTACATAAGAACACGTACAGATCTCCCCCTTTTATTGATAGCAACTCACCGGAACAGCTGGACGATCCAGAACTCCGTGGCCGAGATATATAAATGATCTAAAGGCATCTACGCGCGACACACGTTCAGAACTTTGGCGCGGCGTCAATTCTTGACCGGTATCCAAGCGTGCGAAGGCACAAAGATGCATCACTCGGCGTGCCAAGGAAGCTTTGATCACGCCGCGACACCGGCGACACGTTTTCGACGAGTTGTACCTTTTGATACGGCTTCACGCACATTGCACTCGCTAAACACATTCACACGGCGTCGGTTCTTGGTCGGTATCCAAGCGCGCGAAGACACAGAGACACGGCACTTCGGCGTGCCAAGGATGCTTTGAACACGCCGCCAGCCCTTCCTTTCGACGCGTTGTGCCTTTTTCCTGCGACACTGCACTTTCGTAAACTTTTCCACGTGTTCACAACGGCAAGTCTCAACAATACACAGAGTCTTCAAAAAACTTCTTCGGCGAATGACGACGAACGAGTAGAAAACGTGTCGTCAGCACGCTGGAAAACCGCAGCAAAGGCTAGCAAAAACGGCAAATCGTATCCCAAGCGAGTGAGGCCCGGTGGCTTCACTTGCGGGAGCGGCAAGCGCGATCCAGCAATTGTCATTGAGATCAGTGGTTAAAACAGTTTGCGACCCAGCAAAACGATATCACATGAGCTTCCTAAGGCTGCATCTAGAGCTGAGGAAGTCTTATTTGTTCACTGAGGCGATCGAAACCTGTTTGCTTTCTGCACTAACCATGAAGGTGGTGGCGACCACTAGCAGATCGAAGAACAGAGCGCCGATACTCTAGGCATAGCTCGTTTAATGTCTCTATGCTCCATCCCATCAGTTCCGTGCAGCAGAGGCAAGAGCACAGGCGCGAGCTCGTGGCTTTCAAATTTTTTTTTTCAGGAACAGTCGCGAAAGGAAACCATAATTGTAAATTATGTGCCCGTGCCTATGCCCTTTCCATCGCTGCACACAAATTCTGAGATACAGGATAGGTGATCCGAGAACGCGCCGTATTTTGATGATGGCACGAGAGCAGTCCGAGCTCGAAAACGCCCCTGCGCTTCGTGCCTCGCTCGATGATATTTTGAGCTACTCAAGTAACTGTCGTTTCTGAATCACCGACCTTTAGCCTTTTGAGTATGCTTTTTAGTGTCACAAAATGTAAAATAATTATCGTTGAATCGGCAAATGAAAATAATGCAAAACCGAAGATTATCCGCGCTTTTCAGAGCTCTCATGTCAGTGGCAGGAAGGCTGGCCAGTCGAGCGGGAAGTCTGAAAAGTGGACAATGCGGAGCATTTGTTTCGTGCTGCTGCTCGAGTGCTGGAGGGAGCTTGCAAAGCATTCATTCGACACGACGAAACTGCTTGCAATTAGTTGGGAAAAAATTCTACAGTCCAAAGGGTAAACCGCTGCCTTCCACTGGCGTTCCATTTTTCTTGTTACCAGTAGAGACTCAGTTTGAAAAACACGATGAGGACCAAAATTGTAAATTCGATAACTTTGCAAAAAGCGGCGTCTAGCGCTACTTCTAGGGCAACGTCGAGAAAGATGTCTAGAGGACGACGTCAAGGACGACGCTTAGAGGAGGACACTTAAGGAGGCTGTGGCTTATTTGCAATGGCGGCCGCGTTTGTCTGCGGAAGCCGTCGTAGATGTAAACGCTGCTGCCAATGTCGAGGCCGTAGATGTAGACGCGGTCGCCTCGCAGTCTCTACACGGCTGGGAATGAGAACAAAGAACAAGGACAGAGAAGATTATTGGCAGTTTGATACTTTAGACCCATGTTCCAGATTAAAAAAAACAGGACGCGGGAAGGCCAAGAAAACAGGCTTTTCTTGCAAGGCTCGTCAAATTATGAGGCGCTGGAGAAATGCAGCCTTCGATTCAACTTTCGTTCGTTTTTATCTAAGTCAGAAAGAGAATGTGTGGTATGGAACGTGGTTATATACGCATTTGAGCATTTGACCGCAAGGTGACATGGATGAAAACGAACGAAAGGCTCGGTATGCTGCGGCTCGGCGTCTACGCAGACAAGCACCACCAGAGCTTCGCCCCAATCAACATTATTTACCACGTGGAGATGCGTTTTAGAGCGCAGCTCTTAGGGGCCCGTTTCCGGCTTGAGCGGCGTCGGCGTCGGCGTCGGCGTCGGCGTAACCGCGCGGTGCATCATGGGAAATGTCCCATAATGCACCGCGCGAGCCCCCCACCAAGGTCACGTGACCTCGTGGGGGGTCACGTGACCCCCCGAAGTCACGTGACTCCCCTGAGGTCACGTGGCCCCCTCCTCGAGGTCACGTGACCCCCGCCGATGTCGCGTGACCCCCCGATGACGTCATCGTCACTGATGACGTCACCGGCATCCACATCGTCATCGTCATCATCACTGATGACGTCACCGGCATCCACATCGTCATCATCACTGATGACGTCACCGGCATCCACATCGTCATCGTCATCACTGATGACGTCACCGGCATCCGCATCGTCATCGTCATCATCACTGATGACGTCACCGGCATCCACATCGTCATCGTCATCATCACTGATGACGTCACCGGCATCCACATCGTCATCGTCATCATCACTGATGACGTCACCGGCATCCGCATCGTCATCGTCATCATCACTGATGACGTCACCGGCATCCACATCGTCATCGTCATTATCACTGATGACGTCACCGGCATCCACATCGTCATCGTCATCATCACTGATGACGTCACCGGCATCCACATCGTCATCGTCATCATCACTGATGACGTCACCGACATCCGCATTGTCATCGTCATCATCACTGATGACGTCATCAGTGACGTCACTGATGTCGTCACCGGCATCCGCATCGTCATCGTCATCATCACTGATGACGTCATCAGCGACGTCACTGATGACGTCACCGACATTCGCATCGTCATCGTCATCATCACTGGTGAAGTCATCAGTGACGTCACTAATGACGTCATCGGTATCCGCATCGTCATCGTCACTGATGACGTCATCAGTGACGTCAGTGATGACATCATCGGCATTGGGGGTCACGTGACCCCCAAGGTAACGTGACCCCCCCTGGTTAGTTTAACCCCCCCCCCCAGTGCCCTTCCCTCCTCCTCCTCAAGAGCTGCGCTCTAATTCGGCGTTACAGGGAGTTGTAAGCGGCTTTCATTTTTTTTTCTATTCTTAAGGGCTATATCTCCTATAATGCTTCGGCGCTGCGCATTTAAAGAAAACGGCTTCAGTGAAGGGAAAATTGAGGACTTCTGCGGTCTACGCACGTTTCCCTTTTTAGAGGGGAGGGGGGGGGGGGGGGGGGGGATCGGTGGCCGAGTGGGCAAGCACACACCTGCTCGGAGCACGTGGAGCGAAAGCTCGCGTTGCAGAACCCGGGGATCCTGGGCTCAATCCTCAACCCTGCCCGTTTCAATCTGGATGAGCATCGTACCGGCGTGCGGTTGTGTATCACTACTGCGTGATGCACGTTAAAAACCCCACGCTAGCGGTTGTACTGCACTGGCTAAATTTCTCTTCTACAGCAAGTGACTCGTCGCACCTTCGAAATGTCTGACCAACTGCACGCTGTTTAAATACCTCCATAACCCCCCCCCCCCTCCCCACCTTTTTACGCTCGTTTTACAAACACCCGGCGGTGTCTTTCCTTTGTTACTTGTCGCGTGCGACGCTCCCAGTCCTCCGCAGCGCTGAAGTGAGCACGTGTCAACCCCTCCCTCTCTCCGCGGCGCTGACAAACTGACACACACAGCCGAGTTTTCGTGAAAACTAAAGTCACTGAATCCTGGGAAAGTAGCGCCATTTCGTTCTCTACCTGCTACCCGGACACAAACATATACGAGGATAGAGACGACCATAGCCTCGCAAGGGGATTAGCTAATCTGTCTACCTTGCCATGGAAATCGCCATTTCGGTCCATTCAAATCTTCAAATCTTCCCGAGGGCCGTTCGAAACCAGTCGCGCCAAGATCACCATGGGGCATTCTCGTACTGAAGGCGTTCCTCGCCAATATAAGCGTCTTTAGCACTGTGTATGCCATCAACTTATCAATCATGCCCCCTCTCCACGGATCTCCTAATTATATTGCTCGTCCTGCGTATTTCAAAACAATAAACTTATTTTTTAGTGCCTCCAACCACCGACTCAGCATCCGATGGTAGTACAAAGGTGCGCGCTTGTTTCGCCAGTGTGTGGCCCTTAGCGAAAAACCGGGGCTCTTAGAGTATACTTTATTTGCACTTCCAGAAGTATGCTTGTTGCTCTAAATTGGCCGGTTTTTAGTATACTTCTGACGCACTTCAAAGTAGCATTTCGCCATACTTTTAGTATACTTCTAAACATACCTGTAAGAGGCATTTTAGTATACTTCTTACGCACTTCAAAAGTAACATTTCGCTATACTTTTAGGATACTTCTAAGCATGCCTGTAAGAGGCATTTTAGTACACTTCTTACGCACTTCAGAAGTAACATTTCGCCATCCTTTTAGGATACTTCTTCTAGTACACTTCTGAGCAGAATTTTAGTATGCTTTTATGCAGGCCTTTAGTACTATAAATTGTACCCCGGATTAAATTTGGAAGCAGGCTTTCAAATATAATCGGGGGTACACTTAATAGAACTTTTAAAGCATTTCACCAATTTATTCCTGACCAATTCCAGATAAGAAAAGTAGAAAATTATATTGATTTAGCAATTGCAGTGGTTTGCAGTTATCGAAACTGAAATGCATTATGTTACAGGCTTTAATGTAGACGAGTTCAAAGTGATGACAAATTAAAGTAAGAACTTTTTATTAGACAAATATTTTTTTCAATAGAATGAACACATGTTGCCTACAACAAACACTTACGATGGAACAAAAAACGTAATACTTTTAGTGGCTTACAAATATCACAGATGCACTTAAAGCTTCATAAACAAGCTCTTATTAGAAGAAAAAAATAATTATAAACTATCATGCTGAAGAAAAACGAGCAAAAATAGTATTGCACCTGTTAATATAAAACCTACAATATTTATCATCTACCATGACTGAAGTAACATCACCTACATGACTGAAGTAAAATGAATGAAAAAAGTTAATGCACTTGTTAAATAAAATCCAAATTAATCGCTAATCAGATTTAAGAGAAAAAAAAAGCCAATGCGCAAAATAAATGAAAATGAAAGCTAATTTTTTTTTTTTTTTTTCATTCTGCAGTTTTCTTTTGCGTGTTGGAGGCTTTGTTTTGAGTGTAGGAAGCATTGCTGCACTTCCTTTACAGGTATTCTTTCACGGACTTCCCGAGTTTCTCCAGGGAATTGGCAGTAACAAAAGCTGAAAAGAGAAGACAATAGACAATTAAGGAACTTGCCTTAAGACTCCATATTTACTTAATACTACTTAAAATTATACTTCAGGTCCACATAATTTTAGAAAATTTCACAAAAAGAAACCAACAACAAAAAGTTAATCATCTAAATATATTGAGCACGGGGACCAATGACTATGTTTATTGGCAACTGTGAAATGTTGCTGCTGTGAAATAATGTAAAACAAGGCATTTCGTCAATTTGCAATGCATTAAAGGGATCATGAAACAAGTTTACTGTGGAAACAGTCTGGAGCTCGTTACTTTTATTTCTTTTACCTTATCACAAGTACGAGAAAACACACCGTGATCCCTCAAAATGTCGCGAGTGCACTGCGTAATCAGAAAGGAAAAAAGGGTCCATTTTTCATCATGCAGCTTATGGTGGCCACAGGAACTACTGTCTTGGCGCCAATAGTGGTTGAGTTTGCGGGTTGAGCAGGTATCTGCCCAATTTGAAGCTAAGGTTTTTATAAAAGTTTTCATTCACTCATTTGGCCCCCAATTCATGTCACACGCACGTGACCTGGAAAGGACTCTAAAGGTTGAGGGGCCCCCCAAGCTTAAGTCTATTTAATTTTTTTAATAAAACTAGTGCACCTTGGAAAAAATTGTTTTCTGATCTTCACTGCACATGCGATGGTGAGATACTGCCACACTTACTTGGCCGAAGTCTGGGGACTATTTCATAACCCCTTTAAAAGCCTGCAAACATAAAATTCTTTGTGACAGGGACTCTCAAACTTTCTGGCATCAGCGAACAAAAATTTACTAATGTTATTGTTAGCCGAGGAGCCCCTTCCACTCTTGGCATTGTTGCAATTGAGTGTATGACAATGGTATAGGAACGATTGAGGAAGTTCAGGTGCTGAAAGAACCCTCAGTATACTGTACTAGGAACCCTGTTCGAGAACCAGTGCCTCAGGATATTTGGCTAGAAAGTCGGAGATAGCGTAGCTAGACAATAATTTTAAACACACAGATGACCACATTTTTTTAATTTTGATTCTGACATCTATTTTATATTATAATTCAGGGTTTACTGATATAAAACCAACTGAGGCCATACTGTACCAAACAATTACTTTAAAAACAACTGAACAAGCTGAAAGTTTTTGAAAGATTCAGCAGCCTAAAGCTGGGGTAAACAGTCAGCTATCTTCAGAAATTGTACACAAAAGTAAACAATACTGAAGTTTCGTTAAGTTTAATCGCTGATATAAATCGGCGATCAAAATTAAGCAGAAGGAACATCAGAGTGAATTATAATCTAGGCAAAAATTAAAGTATGCTAGAACTGGGGCACATTATTGCAAACCAGAGGTGTAGCGCAAGACGTAATGACACAAAAAGACAAATACCTCCCCCAACATAAGCCAAAAAGAAACAACCATCCATGAGTACCGAGACACAAGTCCAATGGTGACCAGACAAAAGCTCACCGGACAGAAGCTCACCCGTTTTTTTCTTAGACCCACACAATAGCTCACCCCCTTTTTTTTGGCTACCCGGTGAGTCACGAGCTGGGCCAAAGTGCGGACGCAATGGACATTGCACTATTTTTAGAAGAAGTGGTACCCCATCTCATGCAACGGTGTCGACAGGTAAGCCATAACAGGCACAGAAGCAACGATTTGGGACAAAAATTTAGGTCACCAAAATGAGTGGAGCTGAAGCTGATAAGATCAATCTGGGTTGACTCAAGGTATGCCACAACCGTCTGGAAAATATTTGCAAGGGGCTCCAGGTACACCGAGATCTACCAAGACTGCTGGAAACAGCCTGTACGGGACTGCATTTCCTTCTAACCAATCGAAAAACTTGTTTCCAGTCTAATCAACAAACCATGTGCCTATCAGATTCAATTCATTGTTGTGTTTTAGTGTCGCACGCATGCACCTAAGTTGTCTGCACTCGTGTTAAGACCAACATGAAATTTTAACGTGGTGAGCTTTTGACCGGTGAGCTTCTGTCTGGTGAGCTTTTGTCCAAGATTTAAGTCCAATATATGTCAAGAGTAAACTTAGTATTTGTTCCTGTTAAGTTTGATTGCAATAGTGCCTTGCCATTTCCTCTTTACGGCAATTTACTCACCTATCAAGTCCTTAACTCCCTTTTTAGGAAGCTTTCCTTTCATTGCCGACCCCGTAAGGCAGCAGTTTGTCAGGGCCTCAGTTTCAAATACCATGACCGCGAGTTCCTGAACGTAAATGGATGGCTGCTTCGTGTCGACATGCTTCAACTGCGCTTCAGGAAGCGCAATGTCTCCAAAGGTTATCTGAAACATAAAAATAGAACCAAATACGGTCATTACATCCATATGAATGCCTTTTAGATGAGCGCATGTGCACGAATGGCCGTGACATGCTGGTGGTAAGGAAGTGTTTGATGAAGAGAGCTAGCTAATAGTAAAGAGGGTAATAAGGCTAGTTTGAACATTTACTATATAAAGTCCACTGGTCAGGCTAGTCACCATCACATTGGCGCAAAGCATTTTTGTTTAATAGGGCGATTGATGCCTCACTCACACGCTTTTTTCCTTGTTCCCAAATTTCATATGCTTCATGCAGTTCTCTGCTTGTTCTGTCATTGTATTTGCGAGAATCTTAACATAATGCAATACCGGGGAACAGAGGCATCTGCTGCAGTGAATGGCGAGGTGGCCAGACAGGCTGGCTGGCGTGGCAGCCACATGCTCACGGGCAGGGTCATTCCCACATCTGGCCCATATACACTGCCCCTCACAATATTGGTATCTGATACACAACGCCCAAAACACACCCAGCAATTTTATCCTTGTGTTTTATGCTGCAAGGCTAAGACGGCGGGGCTTGGGCCTGTTGATTCTGTGGCAAAGCCAAGCCATCCTATTGTGTGCCGAAGACATCACAGTAGTGCGGTACCGCTGACCGACTTCCTTGAATTGTGTGACACTGAGTGTACATACCTGCCAACCTGTGGAATTTCAAATTCATAAAAGTCGCGCGGCTGCGGCCGGGGGGGGGGGGGGGGGGGGGGGGGTTACGCGAAGCGATGTGCAGCTTAATGTCAGCCTGGCCAGCGTGCGAAACACTTACATCACACGTGTACGTGCTACACAATCCAAACTTCTCTTGCTTTTTGGGCGGCATGAAGCACGGAAATTTCGATGTGTAGGACTTCAGGAACACCTGAAAGTACCTCTTTTGAGGTTTCGAGTTCGGCATTGCGCCGCGAAGCCACAGTGACAAGGAGAATGCTACAGTTACACGTGCAACAAACACAGACGCCATACTTTTTGCCTCGAAACTGGCCGAAACAACGAGGCCCCAGCAACGTCTGAACACGCCGAACCAACTTGCACCTGTGCACCGCCGAACACACGAAAAAAGGCTTTGAGCTTTGGATTGGTTTTCGATTCGTGGCCACCGGATAGACGGATAGTAAAAACCACGACGCTGCTGTGGACGGTACCTATCGCCCTCTTGTGGCAATACAAGATACCACCAACAACGGAGTTACAAAAACAACAACAAAAAAAATAAAAAAAATTTTTTGTAAGATTTGAAGCAAGATTCGTAAAATCGTAAAATTAGTCCCAATTTGTACATTTTACGAAAAATTCGGAAGAGTTGGCAGGTATGAGTGTAAGTATGGTACCACATCTGGTCTCACATTGGGCCTCTCACGAGCAGGCTTGTTTATGCCTCAACTTTATTTAACAAGCTTTTGGCGACCTGAATTATACACATCTGCAGGTAGCTTGCTTCTGGATAAACAAACCCACTCGTGAGAGGTCCAATGTAAGACCAGCTGTGATACCATACCCTCAGTTTCACACAATTAAGGAAAGTCGGTCAGCGCCACCGCATTCCTGTGGTGTCCTTGGCATCCAATAAGATGGCTCGGCTCTGCCACAGAATCAACATCATAGAGCAGCCGTCTGAGCCTTGCAGCATAAAACACAATAATAAATTTGTGGATGCATGAATGAACGTGCCCATGAGCACGTGGCTGCCACGTGAGCTAGCCTGTCTGGCCACCTCGCCATTCACTGCAGCAAATGCCCCTGTTCCTTGGTGTTGCACGATGTTAAGATTCTTGCCAGATACAACGCCAAAACAAGCAGAGAACTGCATGAGGAATATTATATTTAGGAAAAAGGAAAAGAGTGTGTAAGTGGGGCATCAATTGCACTATTAAACAAAAATGCTTCGCGCGAAGTGATGATGACTAGGCTGGCCGAAGAGGCCTACATAGTAAATTGTCTTTCCAAATAAACAACAGTTGCGAGTGTGCCAAGGCTAATAGTAATCAATATTATTGATTACTATTAGCTATATTCCTAACAGCCATGCAAGTGTCCCTTTAAGAGAACATGCACATGGACTGTAGTAGGTGCCTCCAACTATAATTACGCTTCACTCTGTGATTGCAGCCTCCGGAAGTTCTGAATTGGCAATCTAGCAGCATGCAGCAGTCGACTGGGGAAGTGTTATCGAAGCTGAAGAAAACATCCGCTGTCGAGCACATTCCAGGCTTGATCTGCGTCGTTTATTAAAGCAGTTTTCTGATTGTTTTTTTTTATTTTGAAAATGCTAGTCCTTAAAGGCAACGCCCAGAAATTTTTAAGAAACTTCTACACATTATGCGATCGAGAATGAAATGTGTCCCACAGTGGATACAGTAAAACCCCAATTATGCGTCCCCGGTTTATGCACAACTGGACGAGTCAGCAGAAACTCACTGATTTCTTTTGAAGTTCCAATGTGATAATAAAGATTGATTGGCACCTCTATTACACAATTTCTAGGTTACATTCATAGTTGCATGAGGGTTCTAGCTTCTTCAGATTCCAGCAGATTATCAGCTTAAAGGCTGTTTGGAAGTTCTGCATGTCTTTGACCCGTAACTGTTGTTTTTTGGATTATACAATGTTGTCGCGCAGTCTCCTGAAAGTCACATAATCGAGGCACCACTATATCCTCCAGCTTTGAAAACGCCTCAACCGATTGAATGCTGCGCGCCCTACAGTGGCTGAATGAGAACTTCCGCTGGCCGCATTCGTGGAGTGTGGCAGCATCACTCGGAAAATCATCGAAAGATAGTGGTGAACCTAATACACTATTTCCATCCAGTTCCCAGAATTTAGAAGGCGTGCGTAGAGGCAATGAGGGATATATCTGTTGCAAAAATTGTTCCCTGGGTTCTAACTGAATTATATTTAGGTTATGAAAATGATCAGAAGAAAGCAGTCCTGACATTGTTGGGATGGCCTAAGCCTGCATGAACAGACACCCCATATACAGCATCTAATTAAAAAAAAGAACCTTTTAAAAAAGAGGACGGGTCTGCTGAAACCTTGCAAACCACGAACAAAGCAAATCACTGAGATTTAAGGACACGACAGAAACAGAGACAACACAAAACAATTCAGAAATGAAACCAACAATACGGTTAGCGCTGTTTGAAGAACCATTACCTTTCTATGCCTCAACATTGCTAAGCTTCTTCCATAGATTCCAATGCTTACCTCTTCGCACATCCTGGTGGAATGTGGAAACTTAGGCCTCACATTATAAGGTCAGTAAGTATAGCTATGGTTCTAATAGTTGAACCTCTCTAATAGGCACATTTTTTGCTAGAACATATGGTTCGTTCACACTTTTAAAAAGCAGTCTTGCTGCCGACCGAATTTGGTCACCAAAAAAAGCCCGAACTGTTCAGGCTTAGCAGAATGGACAATTGGGCGAGTTTACGGTAGAGATCATTATAACTTACAGTGCGACTAGGACAAAGAGAGACAGAGGAGAAAACACAGGCCAAGCGCTTAACGAGCAACTGATTCGATTGAAAAGGAAATACATATGATGATGCTGCTGCTCGTCCAATCATGCCCCTCCGTGGTCCTGGCGCTTTTTCTTTCACTTAACACGATACCAGCCGAATTATCCGAGATACAAAAAGCCGATCTCGCTCTTTATCAAAGTCACTGTGGGCTGGCTCACACACAAGGATCCGTTTTGTGTTATGTAGTACGTCTGCATCATTTCTCGGGGTAGTTTCTGGTTGTGTCGGAACATCACTGTCGTGTTGTTCAAAAGGGGTTGGCATCCGCAATCCCGGCAATGCATTGTGAGATGTGTGTGAGCGGTTCCTTTCATAGAACTGTGGTGTTTTCGTAGTCTTATGTTGAAGCAACTCCCAGTTTGTCCTATGTAGGCACGCCCGCAGGAAAACGGGATCTTGTAGACCACACCTTTTATGCAGGCGACAAACTGCATTCCGTGTTTGATGCTGCAGCGGCTGTGAGATGTAGGATCGTCATTTCTCGCACGTTTGTTGACTGTGGAGCACACAGATCTAAGCTTGTGGCGGGCGGAAAAAACAACATTCACATTGTATCTCGTGGCAGCTTTCTTGAGTCCGTGGGAAAGACGGTGGATGTACGGTATGACTGAAGTTTTCCTTTTCTCTTTCTGCTCGATCTCTGGATCTGTTTTAAGGTATTTCACGATTTTTTCGCAAGCTGAAGTAATGACCGAATTAGGATACCCCGAATCCTTGAACCGTTGAATTTGGGACATGAAGCTGGAACTCAATTTGTGGATGCATGTGCTTGTTAAATCTGTCCTCAGACAGGAAAATGCGATGCCTTGTGTGACGAGTTTGGAGTGGGCTGAAGTCCACATTCATCGGATGGCAGGACAAGGTGTACCTACAGAAGTTCGGAGTATGCATAGGGTCGACGGTAGCCTCTGTGCTCAGTAACATCTTCCTAGGCAAGATCCATCGGGATCTGGAACCTTGCTTGGAGAAAAACACCAAAAAAGTGTGTAGGTACGTAGACGATTATTTGGTCTTCGTTGAGAGGGCTAATTTCCATCAGAAGCTTGATGATGTGCTGAAGATCTTCACGAAAAAAAGGCAAGGACTTCGATTCACCTATGAAGCCCGAAAAAAGAACCTTATTGAGTTCCTGGATCTCCGCATCAAAGAGGGGGATGATCATGTTTGCTGGTGTTACAGTCCCAGAACAGCAAAGGCTCTTCTAAACTTTCAGTCAGCCCACTCTAAACTCGTCAAACAAGGCATCGCATTTCCCTGTCTGAGGACAGCTTTAACAAGCACATGCATCCACAAATTGAGTTCCCACTTCATTTCCAAAATTCAACGGCTCAAGGATTTGGGGTATCTTAATTCGGTCATTACTTCAACTTGCGAAAAAATCGTGAAATACCTTAAAACAGATCCAGAGATCGAGCAATGTGACCTCGAGCAGAAAGAGAAAAGGGAAACTTCAGTCATACCATACATCCACCGCCTTTCCCACGGACTCAAGAAAGCTGCCTCGAGATACAATGTGAATGTTGATTTTTCCGCCTGTCACAATCTCGGCTCTGTGTGCTCCACAGTCAACAAACGTGCGAGAAATGACGATCCGACATCTCAGCCGCAGCAGCATCAAACACGGAATGCAGTTTGTCGCCTGCATAAAAGGTGTGGTCTATAAGATCCCGTTTTCCTGCGGGCGTGCCTACATAGGACAAACTGGGCGTTGCCTCAAGATAAAACTACAAGAACACCACAGTTCTACAAAAGGAACCGCTCACACACATCTCGCGATGCATTGCCGGGATTGCGGATGCCAACCCTTTTTTAACAACACGACAGTGATGTTCCGACACAACCAAAAACTACCCCGAGAAATGATGGAGACATACTACATAACACAAAACGGATCTCTGTGTGTGAGCCAGCCCACAGTGACTTTGATGAAGAGCGAGATCGGCTTTTCGGATCTCGGATAACTCGGCTGGTATCGTGTTGAGTAAAAGAAGAAGCGCCAGGGCCACGGAGGGGCATGCCTGCCTGAGCAGCAGCAGCATCATATGTATTTTCTTTTCAATAGAATCAGTTGCCAGTTCAGCGCTTGTCCTGTGTTTTCTCCTCTGTCTGTCTTTGTCCTAGTCGCACTGTAAGTTATAATGTTGAGGCTTACTACTCCCTGCCGTTCCCATAGGATGTATCTGGGAAATCAGTTTCCTTAGTACAACCCTGCCGTGCCAGTGTGCGTCGGCGGAGGAAGTTAGGAGGTCAACTTTTGACAAACACCATGCATTACTTTGAGTAGGTTACCTATGCTCATTGCTCAGTGACAACCAAGAAATATGCGAGCACCGAACGAAAGCTGTCCACAGCACGGGGTCTGATTTTCGTCTTGGCGAGAGTGAAGGAGCTAAAAGACTGTTTGCAAATATGTTGCCTGTCAGTGCGAGAAAAAGAAGAGTTTGGGAAGTCAACGCACTGGATTTTCTGTGACCAAAAGGGGGACCGAGCAGAGCACAGATTTAAGATTAATAATTAGTGAAGCATCATCAATCAGGTGCGACTTGTGTTCTCACCGAATGGGCAGTCAAGGCTGACATGACACTCGTGTTCAATCCGCGCTTCACACTGACTCCTTTTAGGTAACATGGAAAATCGGTGCTAAAACCTCAAGTTCGTCTAAATTGTGTTGGTTTCGCCTGCCATGAAGTGTCAATCACCGACGAAAACAGAACAAAAAAGACATTGATGTATCGTCTGCTAAACGAGATTTAAAATGATTTGTGAACGTCTGCTATATCACAAAGGATGCAATAGACCTTTTTTAAAAGCTGCATCTACCTACCCTGGCACCAAAAGGCAGTGTGCTGTCGCAAACCAACTGTAGCTGAGGACAGAAAAGGCCGAGCAAGACAAGGAAGGCAAGCGGCAAGGCCATTGCAAGCTGAGGAGGCATGTGACAGAGCCTTGCACGAGACATCCTCGCGCCGCCGAAATTCATTTTCTTGCTGCACATAAGCTGACATTCCCTGGTGTGACATATGGCAATAGAATTCCTGCCTTTTGTTCTAATTAAAAAGTTTTCTCCAGCAAAAAAGAAAAAAAAAGTTTAAAAAGGTCTTTGATCGATCCGCTTGCCACAGGATATTCCACAGAGTTCTGACACCCAGCGTCAAAAGTCTGCGATTGTGGTTCGAGCATCAAAATAATCTGATCAAATTTTGACGCCCAGCGTCAAAATTTCGTGTGAATGAGCCATTACGGTTAGGAAAAAGACAAGATAAAAGATTCACACCTTTAACTGCGATGTGAAGAAAAAAAATTGTTACATACCATATTCTACACAATATCCTCTTGAACCACAGGGCCTGCCACTCCACGAGTCTCCATAGCCGCAACAAGGGGTGGCACACCTGCCGGTAGGAAGCATCAAATTATAAGAAAATTACTGGTTCAACAGTCAACACTGAAATCACAGGCGCTTTGAAGTTACACACATGTGACACCTGGTTTAACATTAAGGAAAATTAAAAGTGCACACGATTAAAGCAAACACTGCACCAAACTTGCTCCTAGACTTCAAACTTTTAATATGAATGGTGGGAAAGCATGAAGCTGTGAAATCCAAGCCTGAAATCCCATGCTGGACATGTGTATACTCACCATAAAGAAACCATTTGTGAAATTATCCGAGCCCTTTAACTTGCACTAGAAATATTGCTCTCCCTTCAGACTGCTTCGCCACCCCAATACCCCTCAAATCTCATTCCCTGATCTTAGTCAGCTCAGTTCAGTGGCTGTCACTTTTATTTTCAAAATTTCTCTCCTAGTGCACATTCAGTATTTTTGTGCATATTTCACTGCTTTCGACACGGGCACTCACTGTCAACACGCCGCTTCACAAACCGCTCCCAAATCGAGTAAGAATGCTGCTGCCACTCTATATCATACTATGAGTGGCCCCATTTCACCTATGTACAGCTGCAACTTTAAAGAGAAATGCACAAGCTATTCCTGTAAGGAGAACAGCAAATTGAGGCATGAAAATTGACACTGTGTGTAAACATAGAGACAGTCAAACTCCAAACCCAAGCAGGGTCAGCTCTCGCATCACGATTCAGTGCTTTACCATCACAGATATTGCCTACCCTGATTTTGAAAAAGTCTCTCCTGTATCAGCATTCAGTTTAACGAAAAAAACTTACAGAATCACAAAGAATGGTAGCAGCAGTAGTACTCATTTTGGGATATGAAGAAGCTTGTTGACCATTTAACGCAGGGAATTGAAGCAAAGTGTAGATAAGAAAAATGTTTTAAACTTTATTTTTTTGCTTTGTATACATCTTTGTAAGTATGGCCTATGGGCGCCGCCATCTTGCTCACTGGGGGGTACTTAGGTACACTGTGGGCCGCGCCATAATCTGACTACGTCTTTTTCTCAAGGCATCGTAATTAGGTTATGGCGCAGCTCACGCGCTCTCCAGCTAGGAAGATGGCGGCGCCCAGGGGACGTACCTGCAAATGTGTGTATGTAATCGATCACTAAAGTCATTTTTGGTGCAAATGAACTTCTAAGCAAAAAATCTTTTAGGTTGCAAATTTGCGACATCGAGCAGTTAGGCCTGGACAAATAGGTTATACTGTTTCACCTTACATCCGGATGCAGAGGACGCTACGTTACAACCTCGACCTCCTGTGCTCTGGCCTCGGCCGCCCTAGCCTCAGCGTCCCCCAGTCAGGTCGGTCCTGGTCTCAACCTGCTCCATGCTGGCTTCAGCCTCGGTGGCCCTGCCCTGGTTTCGGCCTCGTTGGCCCAGGCTTTGACCTTATTAGCCCTGGCTTCGGCCCCGGTCTGAGGCTCACTGGCCCTGGTCTTGACATTGTTGGCCCAGGTCTCGCCCTCCTTTATCCGGGACTCCTTGGACCTAGCAGAGGCCTCTTCAGCAGAGGCCAGGGCAGGTACAGCGAAGACAGGTCCTCGAGCTTGTGATGCAACGTCCTCAGGATCCCCAGAAGATGCACGGAGCTATAAACAGAAAATATAAGCAGTAATGATAGATTATCAGAGTTGTACAACAAAGTATAACATTGGAAGTCCTAAGCAACTGCTTCCCAGAAGTGACCTCTGACTGACCCGCAAAGTTGCATTCCCGTTGCCACCAACTTTTTCTAATGCTGAGGAAAATAACATCATATGTCATCTGCCCTCACAGTGCAAAGGTTACTGAAACAGTATATCTAGTCTCCAATTACTTCAGCATTCTGAACAGCTTGCAGTTTGCATGAATGAATAATTGATAAGTACACTTGAAAAAGCAATAATGACATTGATTAAAATATATCTAACCAAGCACCAAAATGGCAACATTATATAAATCTGATGCGCTCTCCATAAAGCTAACACTTTCTAACAAAAATGTTGTTATACATACCCTGTGACCTTTCAGCTCCTGGCGAAGCTTTTTGAGAAGCTTGTCCTCCACAGTGTCTTTTTTTTTTCTTGTGGGCTGCTTGTTCTGCAACGAGTGATTTCAAGAAAAAAAAATCAGCAAGTTTTTGCAAAATTTCGAAAGACGTTGCGAACGTCGCTGTTGAAGCCGCAGGATCACAGCGTGGTTCATGTTCCGAAGTTCCGCGATTATAAGCTGCGCCGTTGTAAACTCATTTCCTTGACGTCACACTTCGAGCAGAAGAAGCTCTTGTGGAAAAAATAATCAGCGACGGACTCACCCGGTCTGTGTCCGCCGGAGCATCATCTCGTAGAGTGCGAATCGTCATCATCGGGGAACACCATCTGTAGTTCTTCAGCCCATTTCGACCAAGTTTCCAGTCGCTTCCCGGTCGTTGGATGCCACTCAAGCCGTCCCGCTCACCTTCGATGAAGCAACAGCGAGCGTTATTTCATCGCTCCACCCGGACTGCGTTGCGCCGCCACCGTGTTGATATGCGCCTCCCAGTCCCGCGCACTTCATGGCGCTCGCTGCCGACGACGAGTCAGAGAAGGCGGGAATGGACGCCGTCAAGTCTGGCATCGCGGTCACCGATGCGAAGCCCGGTTGCGACGCCAGGGTCCGTACGAGCTCACGGTCCGCGGCCATGGCTGTGCTTTCTCGTCGAGTCAACGGGAACACTGAACGGCCTCTCGTCGGTGGCGGAAACAATGGACGCGCACCACCGCCCGCGAAGAAGACTCACGTTCGTCGGCGTGAACGTGGCTGTCGCAGCCACCACTGTTCCGGGAAGGCTCAGCGGTAATCCCACTTCGGAATGCTAAAGTTTTCGAAGTAACATCATCGAACGTTCATAAAAAAAAACTGGTTTATTTAAAGACAACAAAACTGACGGCTGATCAATCCGGCACCATCTGGATGATTGTATGGGTATGGATACTACTGCGGCACCTTGCAACGTACTTTGTAACGGGCGGTAGCTTGCGCCACCTAGCTTAAGTCTAAAAAGCGACGTATTTGCAAACGTGGTCGGTCACGCTCGCGACTGATAGAAATACCAAGAACTCAAACGCGTCACGACAGCAACAGACCCCAAATGATTCGAATTTTAACACTGCAATGAAACCACGCGGAGCTCTCAGACGCAGACACGATGAAGCTTGTTTTTTCTGCGTCGACGAAACTCAGGAGCATCGATTTCGCGACCCGGTGCACCACTACACAAACTGCACTGCTTTATAATCCGACTGAGAACTATCGACGACAGAAGATTGCTCGTCGATGTTGGTGGGGCAAATAACACGTAGCACTGATGATTAAACGATGGCATCACAGACGTAGTAGGTCATGCTCACATATTTGTTGATTGTCCCCAAGCAATCACTTTCTTTGTACGCGGTGTTCGGATTCATCCGCCAAGCTCCTGACTTTTGCGGGTTGCGATGTGATATCAGCCTCCCGAAGCTGGTGGATCAAACGGTAATAGCGTATCTCACTCGCTGTTGCAGGCTGCTCACCGCGTCCGTGTAACCAGAACGAACTGGAAACGACAACAACTACGCTGAGACTGCAGCGGCTACCTTTCATATTCCTGAAGATATCAACTAAACGTACCTTTCACAGTTTTTCTTGCGCTCTTGTGAAGGGTAACCACTGCGTCAACGCAACTATTGTTGTCGTTTCCAGGCGGCTCATTTCTTGATCGCCACGCCGGGAAGCTACGCGTCCACAGCGTGTGCGCAACTTATAATGGTCACTACACTCATTCTGGGACGGTGCAATCACAGACGTAGTCGGTCACGCCTGCCACCGGAACGCTGAGAACTTGATCAGGGGGCTCACGTACAGCACTGAAACGCCACAGCGCTCGAAACAACGCGAGCTGCTGACGCCATTTCATGACACAGACACAGCGACGAAGCACAATGTTGTCCTCATTTCATGGTGAGCGCAGCTAAGCATACTCGGTGCATGCTCTGATTATCCTTTCAGCGCACTTCCATAGTAAACTTTTCGTTCACTAAAAGAAACCTTAGAGAGGCAACTGATAAGTCACTGCACGAATACTTACAAGATCCTTCCAGCTTACTTCCATAACGTTCTTCTAGTGCACAAAAAGGTACCCAGGGCAGGCTACTAGTAAGACGCTTCGCATGAACTTAGAAGCTACTTAGGTCTTAGCTAGTTTACTAAAAGTATACTATTACAGTACTTACTTCAAGCATACTAAGAAAGGACACTAATAGTACAAGCCTACTTCTGGCTAGCATCCTTTAAGGACAATTTTAGTATACTTCTTGAGAATGAGTATCTTAAAAGACCGTAAAGTATACTTAAAGTAACCTAGTTTTCGCTAAGGGGTGGATAGCAAAATTTTGGTATACAAGAAACGTCTCCATAAAGCTACCCGTCACCAGCGAATTTAGATCGGCTCGACGAGAACGGAGGGGTCAAGAAGACATTGCTCATTTCACGGACCACAATGGCGACCATACGGGGAGCTTGGCGCTACTTTTTCAGGATCCAGTGACTTTAGGCAAAACGAGCCCTTTAATTTTCGTCAAGGTTATGCGTATAGCTAACACGGAGTCGGAACGGATTAGGCGCCGCGCGACATGCAGATAACAAAGACATAGTGCGGAATGGAATGGCTTAATCAGAGGCCGCCTATGCTGGACATAGATTGGAAATGAGTGCTGCGTCAGTCAAGTTTGAGCAAAACGTTCACTCTCAAGAAAAAAGGGTGTAAAGGGTGTATTTTTACACCCTTTGTCCCATATAATACACCCCAAAACTTCAATTGGACGTACAGCGCCCTACAGTCGAACACACGACCCGAAATTTTACGAGGGGTTTGATAGCCGTGTGGTACAATTTATTAAAATAGCTAATGTACGTTTTACTGACTACAAAAATATATTCGGGGTTTTCTTGGCCCTATTGTAAAAACTCTGTTTTCTTTCTGTGGTCTTTGATACGTACTTTAGCTATATAAAAAAAGGTAAAAGCCGTTTACAAGTCCCTGTAACGCCGAATTGGAGCGCAGCTCTTGAGGAGGAGGAGGGAAGGGTACTGAGGGGAGGGTATTTTCCTCCTCCTCCCTCGTGATCATGCCTGCTAGTCGTCCTCCCCTCCTCCTCCACCCCCTCCCTCTCCTTCACCGCCTCCTCGTCCTTCAAGCTCCTCCCCTCCTCTCGCCTCCGCCTCCTCATCTCTCCTCCCCTTCCTCCTCCACCTTCGTACTGCTTTCCTCCTTGCCGGTCAAGCCGGAAACGGTCGCGTAAGAGCTGTGCTCTGAAATCTAGGCTATGTTCCCAATCTTACCCGAGTAACCTGCCTCCTACGTCAGCGGGTAATACCACGTGACATCGCGAGTAAACGATCCGCGACTCGATTTTTGAACGGCCAGAATAATCACCTGGATACTACGCGGATCGGCTTCGTCTTGGGCAACGGCAAAAAGAAAACACAGCAGCGATGGCAGAAAATAGCAGACGATCCTTTTGATCATGGAGAAAGCACCCGAAGAACGGTAATGTTAATGACGACGCGGTGTATTTTGAGGTGGATCCACCAGCTCCTTTTACTCACCTTCGTTTTGAGCTGTATATTGAGATCAAAATTACTTAGTCCTTACAGCTAGACATAAAAAAGCGATCGCTACGATTCTAGTCACGGTGCCCTAAACGCATATATCCTACGCATTGTAATTTGCACCGATTATGTTTTGCAGAAATATATTCCACACGATGTAGCGGTACAGCGCGAGGGTGCTTTCTCCAGAATGATATGAAACTCACGTTCGCTTTGACGCGAATGTGATTACAGTGAAATTTTCGAAGCCCTCACTGCTTTACAAACCTTATCCTCTCATTACACACACTCTGGAGGGAGCAAAAATACTACATTATTATATACTGAGTTCAAACATTTTCGGCCTTGAACGTGAGAATACGGCATTCCCCCAACGCCGAGGACGAGGATGCGGAGAAGCTCCTGTTTACGCTCGCACTGAGATAATAACAAGTACAGGTTCCCGGGGGAGGTGGACGGTCTGGATGTAATGCAGTCAATTCCTGCGTTGACAACAGCAAATCGCAATAACCGCACATGCTGCACCTAATTCTTTTTCATTTCGAATGTCCGCCACCAAAACCAACGGAGCAAGCGAGCTTCGACGCCTGTTGGCGCAGAAAGCAGACGACGAACAGATCACGTGACATATTTACTCGATTAGATCCGACTTTACCCCCCGATTGAGGAGGGTAGCGCGAGTAAATACTCCGGAGTAAACAACCCGCTTCTGGAACGCGAGTTCTGACGTCATCGAGTAAGCTCGAGTAAGTTTTGGAACGCCACGGTACGAAACTTTTACTCCGGAGTCGGATCGAGTAAATTTTGGAACACAGCCCTAGAGTCAGAACAAATATTTTGGGAGGCTGACATTTTATTGATTGGGGAAAAACCGTTGTGTATATTGGAAACTGCGTTGCATATCCAGCCAAGGTTTACGCTAATAAGGTACAAAACCAACGTACACACTTGTTATACCAATGTACCTTAAAATTTTCTCCGCGAGTTTCCAATTTACGTCCTGGATGAAAACACGATTATTAATTTAACTAAAACGCCATGATCAGCCGCCGTGGTACGATGTTCAGCAGCCTCTCCAGTAGAGCAGCCAACCAGGACATGAAAGAAAAAGCATGTAGTTAAGCAGTGGGCAAATGTTCCCAGGGTTTATGCTTGACACCCATGCTGAGACAGTTAGAAGTTAAAATGCTGCCTACCTTTTTTTTGTCTGCTGTGCGTGAGCAGCAAAACGTTTTCACTTCTAAGCTTACAAGCGTTTCAAGGTGACGTGATCACCAGACTAAAACTGGGATGGTTTTCGTCGTCCTAGTAGATGGGCACTCGGCGGAGTATAATGCAAAAAAACACTTATAATAAGTGAAACAAGCGTAAAAAAAGACACTTTAGAGAAGCTACAGGCAGGCACACCATCTTAAACTTGATAAAGGACTTACCCCAAACATGGTATCGTCATTTGTTAAGATGCACTTCAATACTTGATGATGAAACAGGGTCATGAAAGTCGTCACATGCTTGGAACACACCTACAATAAATGTACCGAAGCCGGTCTGAACTGTGTTAATGACGTTTACAACGTTTTCGTCGGACGTCTTAACAATGCTGTCGGCCATGTTAAATGTGAATGAATAATGTTCAAGCTCTAGATACTTAGACTGTGTAGTTCCAGTAGCGAAGGAAGAAAGAGGCCCCGAGCTATGACATTCTCTAAATTCCAAATGCGCTCCAAGGAAGGGGGGGGGGGGGAGGGAACGGAGGGGAGGGTATGCCCTCCTCCTCATCCGTACTCTCTCGTCGTCCCCTTCTCCTCCTCTCGTGCTCCTCCTCCTCTTTTCAGGTATTTCGATTTTGCGATATACCGTACTGAACTATGTAATATATTGTGGTATTTTTGCTCACCGCTTGTACGGAGAAAGGGAATATATTTGTCAGATCTGGAAGCTCCAATGTGATTTACGATTGATGAGACCGCTTGCTTGCACAACAGGTATCTGGCATCTCCTCTCCTCCTCCTCCTCAACCTCACCGTCCTCCTCGTCCTCTTCGTCTTGTACGACTTGCACGCTCCAACTGATAACGAAGCTGGGGGATGCTCCTCCGAGTGGCCCGCATAACACCTCTCAAGGTACGCAAGACCGTCGGAGGGAACAATTTCCCAGCTTTCGTTCTTGTCCTCCTCCTTTCCTCCTAGCGCGCACTCCATATCGTCGCCAAAGCTCGGCGTCCAAAATCCCCACAATATATACAAATATAGAGCAATCTCCTCCTATACTTGTACTTTAAATAGCACTCTTATCCCAGTCCTTGATTGTTATGAAGGAAGCCTTGTGGTCTGAGAAGTGACAGGATATGTGTTCCAGGTGATGGACCAAAGGCTGATTTTGAAAGACGAGGTCTATGCATGTGTTTCGAGAGGTCGTCACAGCAGTGTGAGCTGTTACGAGGGAGAGAAATGGGAGGTTTTCCTGCATAGGTGGTATGAAGTTCTTATTCGTCTTTAAGTCTGCATTAAAGTCCCCCACTACTAACGTGGGTGTGGACCCACGTGTGCTTAACGCAAGTCGCAGAAAATGCACGACATCTTTGGCGAGTGCTGTAGGCGAGATATACAGAGCCACCACTACCAAGCCGTTGTCGAACTTGGCGGCACAAAGTTCTCCAACTTCGTCTGACGTGCCAAATATCTCGATGGGTACGGCAGCCAGTCCCTTACGTACGTAGATGGCCACCCCTGCCGCTCTGTTGTGCTCTCTACTGACGCCGCACTAGTACTGGTAGTCCATGATTTCTACCGCCTCTTTTGGATCCATCCACGTTTCCGAGAGGCAAAGTACAGATGCATGGCGTAGGATGGGGTCGTGGTGCACGTCCTTGGAATGCGCCGGCAGAGAGCGAACATTAAGCGCGGCGACTGAGAACAAGTGCGTTTGCTCAATCATTGCGTAGCACTTAGCAGTGACAGTTTAGAGTTTGTGTGACTGCAGCCGACGAAACTCATCAAGTAGTGCCCTCCCGGGATTGGGCTTGCCGTGGTAGAACGTAAAGTCATTGTCCACATTGGTGAGGCAGAGCCCGTTGATGTCTGTAGCACGACTCAGTGCCACGTATACCAATTTCTGTGGATGACTCTTGGCATACGAGTACACCACGTTTTCATACGTGCCTCCCTGTAATTTGTGAATGGTGATAGCACTTGCTTGCACAACGGGTAGCTGGCATCTCCTCAGGAATATCCTTGACTTCTTATAAATGACGCAAGTGACTGTGCGTCTTTCGATAGGTGTCCGATTTTGCTGAATATTTCTCTCGAGTGCCCGTAACTGCCAGGATTTTGCGGCCGCCACGGTTCCAATCGCAATTTTGGAACCAAGCTCACCGAAATGCAGCCAGATGCGTTCCGGCTCTCGGAGCGTGTCGTATTGTATGTACTGGAGTATTCCAACAGATCCACTGACCAGACCATCGGAAACATCGACATTGAGTGTGAGCATATATGGCTTTCCAATGCATAGCATTACATTAGCTGGCAGGTTTCCGAGTTCGGCCTTGGGCAGCGTTTCGGCCTTGCGCATTGCCTCTGTCTTCTCCTGCATAGACCTGAATCCAACGATTGTGTCCCGTGCCGGACATGCCACAGAATTACCTTCGGTTGCAATGGCCGTGTTCGTATTGTAGTACTTGTTGGAGTAGTACAAGCGGATGCCACCGGGACAACCCGTTTCTGCTTGTTGTTGCGTGACGAACCGACTCTCGATCAATGCGATTTCTTCGGAATCCAATTCTGCACAGTCTCCAATTTTGGTAAGTATGGTGGAAAACCTGAGATCGCTTTGCCTTACGACCTTCGTGAGGACAAAGTATGACAAATAGTGCCATGCGATTTCCGTGTTAAACACACTGTTCGTCTTGACGCGCTTGAAAACCTCGGCGGCACGAACGGGGAGAAGCTGGCGCAGGTCTCCGCAGAGGATGATGTCTAACCCGCCGAAAGGCTATAGGTATTTGCAAGTGATGATGCGGAGTCGCGAGTCCACTTTCTGAAGGATGTCGGCGGACATCATGCTAACCTCATCGATAATCACGCACCTGACGTTCCTGAACGCATAGCGGAACGTGTTCAACTCGTTGTCCCGCAGTCCGCCATCCCTATTGATGGTAAGTCTGAACGCTGCATGTACAGTTATTCCACCAAGCGCGACCGCCGCCTTTCCAGTTGTAGCACAGGCAACATAGGCGTTTACATTATCTGAACCAGCAGGGTTGCAATACCTGTTGTAGACGTCCATGATGAGACGCAGTACAAATGTCTTCCCACACCCAGCCACTCCCGTGAAGATTTGTGGTGGCGGAGAGTCCGGTATAGTGAGTCTATGCACGACTTCTCCGACGATCTCGTACTGCTCCTCATTCGTCTTCCGCATTGTGTCCAGGCACTGATCTCTGCTCATGACGTCTTGGCGCGTGCACACGGCGGGGCACTGCTTAAACGGGGCATTGGATTGGACCATACCGATGTCTAGGAGATCGGAGTCGTCGTTTTCCATGGCCATCGGGTGCAGTCTCACATCTTGGAGCTCAGAAGTGGCACAATGTTCCCCGTCATTTGACTGGAGCATGGAATTACAAACTGCACGAATTTGCTCAATGTCTACGTCACTTTGGTACCGTATCTTGTTCTGTAGAATGACGTCGATGTTTTGGTCATACAGACGCTCGAAACAGTTTTAGTCTAAGATGTCCACTTCTTTGCGGAATGGATAGAAGAGCAGGACATGTTCTCGCTTGAAGTTGACTGAATCGTCTACGGAGTAACCGCGGTAGCGAAGTATCCGTCGCTGATTCCTCTTTCTGCAGGTATATATGTTGTACTCGGTAGCGAACTCTGCCAGAGTAGCAGGTTCCAATTCGGGAACGCGGTCTTAGTAGCGCTCGATCATCGTCCGTTTCCATACATTAGTGCTTGATTTTACTAAGCCTTCCTGCGCAATCTGAGCGTTAGACTTTCGAATGCGCGTCTTCTCTCTTCTCCTCGGGCCATGCACAGTTCCCGAAGACAACTTTGCGACTCGCCTCCGACATATCCTGGTTGAGCAAACACCATGCGGCACCCTGTGCGGACAGTTCAATAGCATTCAACATTTTCACACCTAGATGTCTCAGTGCCTGAGAACAGGCCATGTCCCCCTTCTCCTTGACAATTTCGTGCACTGCCCGATTGAGGTTCGACATACCTCGGTTGGCCTTGTTTACTAATTCCACCACGTAGGCAGCACACGCGTACGTGTCGAGGACGATCTGAAGATCCATGTTAGAATCGAGAATTGATGCAACCCATGGGTTAAAGTAATTCACCCACTTTTGCTGCACAGAATGGGGTAGCATGATGGTGGCACGAGGAGTGCCTGCTCGGAGAACAGAAATGTACTCCGCCTTGTCCGCGACACCGTGATGTTCCCAAAACTGCTCCATGGAGTCATAATTTGTCGTTTCCAGGGCCTGATGCATGGTCTCGTACTTGTTTAGGAAGCTCTCGATTTTCTTCTTCTGCGCTTCATTGTCCACAGTGGGGAAAGGCACTAAGACCATACATTCATCGATGGGCATAAAAGGCGCGTTAAAGCGGCATCTGGTCGTGTTGTGCTTGTAGCAGGTATGCGTGTGTTGGTGCACCTGAGTTCGCTCCCGCTTCAAGCATCCGTTGTCGATGGAAAGCAGAACGTTGGCCATTTCAAGACTCTGGGGCATGAGCATCGAGAGCTCCTCGTTGGGCGCGTTATGAAGCCAAAGGAGAATGTGCGCGTGTGCCAACCCGTGGTGCTGAAATTCGATCCGTTTAAAGTAGTCGACGACTATGTACGGCCTGAAAGGCGATACACGGGTGTTGCGGAGAATGTTGAGAATGACACGCACCAATCGGTCGAAATATATGGCAAAGACCACGGGATCGTCATTTACTATCTGAGCTCGATAAATGCTGTTCATTTGCTCCAGTGGTACTTCGATCTCGCCGGGCTTCAACCGAAGGCGTTGAAGCAACTGCACAAGGTCGGGCCAGTGCATTTCGGAGGCACAAAGAGTGAAGAACGCGGTGGGCTTACCCAACTGCCGTATCATAGCAGAGGTCTTTCTTGCGTTTTGTCCAGTACTGCACGGTGTTGGGTATACCATGCATGAAAGCCATGTCGTGCTCGACCGCTTGCTGCACAAAATCCTTGTCGAGAAACTGTTGCTTCGTTAGTGTTTCCAGTGCCTTTATGTTACGGAAGGCCACACACATGTCACCGGCTACTCGGTGCCTAAACACTTTCATGGCCATGTACAGTACGTGCTGCGGGGTGGCCCCTCGACGGTCTGACCTGAGGATCTCACTCATGGCGTGTGTGAAGACTGTCAGTTTTGCGCTGGCATCTACTCGGCGCGGCTCACCGAGATAGATCTGTGGGAACGAGAGCTCCTCTGCGTGTTCGTCGTAAAGGATGCTCACGGGTCTTTTTCCCTCACCTGGCGCAATCGCTAGAAACTTGTCTTCGTCCCATACGAGAGTGTGCTGAGCCAGAGTCATGGCTGTAGCCACTTGGATCGGATCGTTGAGGTCTGAGCATTGCGGGAGCAACTCGATCTCGTCGTGTTCGTCCAGTTCTACGATATCCCCTAAACGGGCAAAATCGCACTTTATATTATAATGCTTGTACAGCGTGCTATCACACAGCAGCTTAAGCCACGGAAGGAGATCACATTTTCTTACTGCCCCTGCCAGGTACGTCGTCTTCGCAAGCATACGCCGCTTCAAATGTACATTGAGGGCTCGGTCTTGCTCGATGGCACGAGGCAACATTGTCACCATGTCGTCCACATCAACACAGACGTTCACTATTGGTCCCTTAATGCCGTGTTGACCTCCACCGTGCATCAGCCGTCGCAGTTGCATGAAAGGAATTCGTGGAGATATGAGTCTCTCACTCACCGCGTTCAATTGTGAGAGGTGGGCTGGCTTCGGGGGATATACATAACCGTTACTTGAGGAAAGATGAAGAATATGACCCTTGTGCACTGATTGTATGCAGGTCGAGCACAGTTTGAATTGGGTTAGGTCCGAGTTTGGAAATGATTCCTCTAGGGTCTCGTGACATCTGTCCGGTGGCGGTTGCAAGTCGTTTTGGAACCAGAGCCGATCACAGACTGAACATACGCTCCTAAACGGGTTGTCTCTAAACAGCCGTTGGAAAATTTTTGTTGCACCGTCAGGCTTAGCGATCCTTGCCTTTTGCTTGGCTTCCGCTTCGGCGGCGCTCACTCCTGGCTGCTCTCGACGGCGGCAATGAGCCTCTGCTTCGGCGTCGCGCACTTCCGGGTCCTCTCGAGGGCGGAGCTTAGATTCAGCTTCAGCAGCGCTTACTTCTGGCTGCTCTCGGCGACGGCGATGAGCCTCTGCTTCGGTGTCGCGCACTTCCAGGTCCTGTCGATAGCGGCTTCTGGCTTCCGCTTCGGCGGCGCTCACTCCTGGCTGCTCTCGGCGGCGGCGATGAGCCTCTGCCTCGGCGTCGCGCACTTCCGGGTCGTCTCGACGGCGGCGCTTAGATTCAGCTTCAGCAGCGCTAACTTCTGGCTGCTCTCGGCGACGAGCCTCTGCTTCGGCGTCGCGCACTTCCAGGTCCTCTCGATAGCGGCTTCTGGCTTCCGCTTCGGCGGCGCTTACTCCTGGCTGCTCTTGGCGGCGGCGATGAGCTTCTGCCTCGGCGTCGCGCACTTCCGGGTCCTCTTGACGGCGGCGCTTAGATTCAGCTTCAGCAGCGCTTACTTCTGGCTGCTCTCGACGGCGGCGATGAGCCTCTGCTTCGTTGTCGCGCACTTCCGGGCCTTGTCGACGGCGCCGTTTAGCTTCAGCTTCGGCGGCACGCACTGCAGGATCTTGGCACCGGCGGCGCTGAGCTTCTGCTCGGGCAGTGCGTTTAGCAGCCGCTGCTTCATCTGAGTCGCTCACTCTGTGAAAAAAAAACTGCCTGATTACGTCTCGTCGTCGTCGTCTTTGTGATATCACTCATGCTGGATCACGGCGCCCGCGGTGCTGACCCTCTGCTCGGGCAGCACGTTTAGCAGCAGCTGCTAAAGCCCCTCTATCCTGAGAAAAGTGGCTGCATTGATTGTTGTGGAAATGCTCGAGACACGTGCCGTGCGCCGATTCTGGGACGAACGTGGCCACTGTAACATGGCATCTGAAATCTAGTTTAAATGTGCGCTGTGCCGCCATGATCTTTCCAAAGTCTGCACGTTGCACGTGCCTTGTGCATCGACGCACCGTGCGCTACTTTTAAGACATGAACGCGCTTTAGCAGCTTTTAGATTCTCTTTGTTCTATTGTTTTCCTGCTGCAGGGTTTTTCAACCCTGCAGCAGGAAAGCCGAAGCCGGCCGAGGGACAAGAGATAAGACTCTTTTAACATAATTTTTCGGAGAACTGAAAATTCGGATTCGTCCGTCCTGCTCATCCTCCCTGCTCCCCTGCGTTCTCCTCTTCCTCTCGCGGGGGCCACGTGATCTCGGGGGGGAGGGGAGGGGGTAATCACGTGACCCTCCCGAGGTCACGTGACCCCCCGCTGAAGTCATGTGACCCCCTCCCCCCGAGGTCACGTGACCCCGGGGGTGACTCCTCTCCCCCCGCCGAAGTCACGTGACGCCCCGCCCAAGGTCATGTGACCCCCTCCCCCCGAGGTCACGTGACCCCCCCCCGGACCATACTAGACAATAAGGGGAGGAGGAGGAGAAGGAGGGAGAGGAGGAGGAGAGGAGGAGAAGGAGGAGGGGGAGGGGCCCGGTTACGCCGACGCCGACGGCGACGCCGACGCCGACGCCGCACAGGCTGGAAACGGGTCATGTGATCCACTCCCCCCGAGGTCACGTGACCCCCTCGGACCATACTAGATAATGAGGGGAGGAGGGGGAGGGGCGCGGTTACGCCGACGCCGACGCCGCTCAGGCTGGAAACGGGCCCCTAAGAGCTGCGCTCTAAAAGTTATATCGCACCGTTATCAAGCCCCTCGTAATATATGGGGCCGTTTGTTCGACTATAGGGCTCGGTACGTCAAAATGAAGTTTTGGGGTGCATTATATGGGACAAGGGGTGTAACGCTACACCCTTTTACACCCTTTTTTCTTGAGAGTGTTGACACAATCGTCGTGTCCAATCTGCGTCAAGCGTTGGCCTTCTTTGTTGACGCCATCTTATTCAGGACTACGGCCATGTTACCTAGGAGGTGATGCGCAGCAGCGCGGTGGAATGCGGGCGTGCTCAGATGCCGTTCATGTTGTCGCCGGTTGTTCTTCGCTCTGCGTTTCCGTAGTAGCGGTGTGTGGGCTGCGACGTGTGTGTGTAATTAAAACGATGGATACGGTTCACTAAAAGAGGGATATGGATGTGGTTCCTTTAACGAGAGCTATGGATGTGGTTATTTCCACGAGTGATATGGATGACCGTATACAAGGGCATCGACGTTACTTTGACAGGCAGAGTTCAAAAACGGGATGAAAAAACTTACAGGAAGATCCATTGGTAGATTCTTAAAGAACCCGTTAGCAGAAATTTCCGGGAAACGCACCACACGTCCCCGATGAGTGAAACACTAACACTGAACCCGTCCGCTGCGGCCTTCAATGTTCCACGTCCAAATCTGAATTTGTGCACATTCGCCCGTCGCCTAAGCGCACCACCAAAATGGAATTATCTCTGGCCAGCGGCCCGATACCCGAACACGATGGGATTAGAGTGCTTAAACTCTTTATCCACCAACGTCGGCGGGTTGCTATAACACTAGCCAAGATGCGCAAGCTGGGGGATCAGGTAGGCCGAATGGTCCGCCGAGTTTCCAACAAACGCGGGCGCTTACGGTGCAAAGACGCCTTGCGGCTGGCGCACGCGTTCGTGACCAGTCGAGTCCTCTACTCGACTCCTTACCTCCACCTGCGCCAGTTTGACGAGACCGCCCTGGAGGTGCTTCTCAGAAAGATGTACAAGCGTGCCCTCAATCTCCTGATGAACACGTCCAACCAGCGCCTCATGGGCCTGGGGATGGTAAACACTTTCGCGGAGCTCCAGGAGGCCCACTTAGCCAATCAATATACAAGCCTTTTGAAGACGCCGTCGGGACGCCACCTAATAGCCCGACTACACATCCATCACATAACACTGACAGAAGAGCGCGTACGCATCCCCGAAGTCTGGCGATACGCCCTGCACGTGCACCCTCTTCCAGCCAACATGACACGTGACGACCACAGTGGCAGGCGCCTTGCGCGGGCGGCGGCACTGGCCCGCCACTATGGGTCCAAGCTCAAAATCCTCTATGTGGACGCCTCCGGCCCTCACCATGGGGAGTGGTACACGGCTGCAGTCGTCCACCAAAACGTCCTGGTGAACGGCCTAACGTTTAGAGCTAAGGACGTAACACATGTGGAGGAGATCGCCATCGCTCTAGCCGCCGCAGACCAGGACTCGCGAGTCATCGCCACCGACTTGAGACCGGCCTGCAGAAATATTGAACAGGGGTACATTGCTCTCTTTGCGTATCGCATCCTTAAGATAGCGACTACCTCCGGGCCCCCGCGACTCGAGCGATTGTCTGGGCTCCTGCTCACATGGGCCTCGAAGGCAACGAAACGGCAGACGCCGCCGCCCGCGCGCTCACTCTCCGGGCAACGCCTTTAGACCCTTCCGAAATAGATCCCGAACCCAATCCGGCCTTCACTTTTCGAGAAATTACTCAATTATGCCAATTCGGCCACGCAATTTATCCTAAGCCTTGTAGGGGCCTTACAAAGGCGGAGGAACGCACACTCCTTCGTCTTTACACAAAAACCATGCTGTGCCCGGCTTTTGAAAACACTTTGATCCTGCTTATACAGGAAAATGCCCGCACTGTGCGGAGAAGTCTCCAGACATCTTCCACATGGTGTGGAATTGCCAATCAACCCCGAACCTCGTCTTAATACCCAACCCCACCCGGGAGGACTGGGAGGCAGCCCTGCTCGACTGCTCCGACCTGGCGAGCCAGAAGTCATTGGTTGACCGAGCCCGAGCCGCGGCGGTCGCCAACGGGCTCCTGTATTGAGGAGTCCACCTAGTGTTTGTGAGAGGTAGCCCCGCCGGGCCACCTCAATATACCTTCCTCATGATAGACCTTTAAGGCTGCGGTCCCACGGCAGCCATCTTGAACAAGGCGTTAGTTCAATCAATAGATGGCACACGCACCCGTCGGGTGTAAAGCCCCTTGATAAAGGTGTTTTCACAAGTACCGCCAACCATTGTTGTGGAAATGCGCAAGACACGTGCCACGAGCGGGTGTTCCGCCGCCATTCGCTTCCAAGGGCCGCTCATTTCAGTGCTGCGCCGCCATTTGCTTCCAAGGGCCGCTCGAGACCTGGGCCACGTGCGCTCGCGCATTTGGCGCTACTTGCAAAGACAAACGAAAACATATCGAGGGGCTTTAGTCGGGTGGCCGAAACATTGGTTCACAGTGGGATGGCTCGAGCACCATCACGTTCCCCTCGTGGCCTCGCTCGCGCCGCTGCCAGCTGTGCTCAGTTGGCTCAAGTAGCGTGACCCAGCAAACGGATGTATGCGAGAATGTCAGGCTGGGTATAAATTGTTCTCTGACATAGGGAGATGCGGTTCGGAGGTTGTAACGGGCTTTCGAAATAAATCTTACCAAGAAGCAATAAAATGTTGATTGACATGTTAATGTTCTATCAATGAAAATTCCTTCTGCAGGAATGCACGCTCAGTAGACTCAATCTTCCAAGACACCAGTGGAAGCGGACGTCAAGTAAACTGCTTCGCGATTTACGGTACTTACCTCACCACTTTAATGACGACTAAAATAACGTCACGAAATATTCTGTTTCACGGGGTCCGGAAGATGTTGTAAAGGTTGTTACATTATAGGGGTTCCCAGAAAACAAACGCCGCTGCAATATTTTCGGAGGTACCGACACACATAATGTTGTAAGTAGAGCTTAGGAGGAATATGATGAAAACCATCAGAAGAAATAGGAAGACGTTTATTTGCAATGATGACGCTATGAATGAACGGCGTTTAGCGACGGCAAGTTATGAGCGTTCGGGAATTTATAAGTTCACGTGATTGCTAACTATGGACATGCGTTTTTGTCGGGAGATGGTGTTGCGGTAATGACCTGATATCGGACGACTCGTGGCAGACAAGCAAGCAAGATTCTTCTCAGCGAATGGTAAGTGTCCAGTGTCAAGCACAACACGTGGCTACCGACGTTGTCGACGTTTCGAACACTTACGGCTTTCGACAAAAGTCCTGGCACCTGGGCTAACTTTCTGGATAGACTCGAACTCTTTCTTGAGTCTAACGCCATTATGAACAGTAACTGGAAACGATCCACTATTCAATCGGTGGGTGGCGAAACGTATCCGCATCTGCGGAGTCGTGGGCGATGCGTACTCTAAGTGGCTTGAAGTTTACACGATACCTGCCACGACGTTCAAACACGTCATTGACGTTCTACGGTCTCTTTTACCTACTTTTGCCCTACCGAAAATACTTTTCTCTGATAACGCGCCAAATCTTGCCTCAAACAAAATAAACAAGTTTTTAAAAAAAAATAAAAAAACCGGCATCAGGCATCACATTAGTGCACCATGCCATCCTGCAACTAACGGGCATGCAGAACAGATGGTGTGCGAAAGAAAAAAAAAAAAGCCCTTTTGAAGCTTACGGAAGAAGCAGTTCAGTGAAGAATCGTTAGGTTGTTGTTCCAGCAGCACGCGACGGTCTCATCTTACACGGTAAAAACACCCGCCGAAGCAATATTCGGCGGACGAAGAGCCACACCACTCGGTCTCATGATACTATGGCTTACGAACGAAGATCTAAAGATTCCCAAATCGGGAGTAATTACAGTTTATTCGGTCGGACAACTCGTCTACGTAAGGAACTTCAGCGGAAGTCGGGCCTTCCATGTAAAACTTGAGTAGAAAAGGCTCTATGTTAGTTGACCAGAAGGTGTCATCTCTCTGAATACGTTGGATATCAATGCCCTTGAGTGTAAATATAACTAAATCACAAAACCCTCTGCCCTTGTATTTGATAGTAGAAGCTATGGTGGTGATTTGAACCTTTCACACCAGGCTCCTTTTTCTTATTTTTCGCCTCATACTCCTTTGCGGTTTAAGTATGCTTCAAGAATCTTTTGGAACGGGGACACCTTACGTCAACGAGGCCATTTGTCCCAAGTAGTCAATCAGGGAATGCTGCTAGAAATCCGTCCCTCCTATTAACGAATAAGTCGCACTTCTGCACAGTGCAGTTTTCTTGTTCCACGTACAGTTGTAAAGCAGCATCCTCATTGATTCTACCATATTTTGTTGCGGGTAAAGAAAGTCTTTCGGTACACGATACTTGAAACAAGTCTGGCACTGTACGTTGTGGTTCGACGTCCACTAATGTCGTCGTCCTTATAGAGCCTCATCATTGAATCATTACCTCGTCACCTCATATTGCTCTTCATCAACAGTAAGTACAATAGTCTACCGCCATATTACAATCCAAAAATTGAAAAATTGAGTCATTCAGTCCTTCAACAAATTTATTATTTATACAATGTTATTACGTTACATTACCTCGAGACGATCGACGTCCATCGTCGATCTTCGAATACTTATACCTTTATATAAATTAAACGCACAAGGGGGGTCGGTGGCCGAGTGCATGGTCTAGCGCACACCAGCTCGGAGTACTTGGAGCGAAAGCTCGCGCTGCAGAAGCCACCCGCCCCTGCCCGTTTCGATTTGGAAGAGCATCGTACCGGCGTGCGGTCGTGTATCACTACTGCGTGGTGCACGTTAAAGACCCCAGGTTTGCGATTGTACAGCACTGGCTAAATTGTTCATCTACACCTGAGAGTCAGATGCCCACTAAGGCGGACTAACTTCCGGCTGTATAAACATACACACAACAATTTGCAATTAGACGCATAATAACAAAGAGCAAAGCGTGCCGCCACTTTTCTTTGGATGCCTTTTAGAGCGCAGCTCTTAGGCCTGGTTCACACTCATAGCTAATCCGCTGCCGCCGAAGCGGAATCGGCCGCGGCAATGCACAGTGGACGCTACTCCCGGCGGCCGAATTCTCGCAGATTCGCCCGCCGATTCGCAAGTGTGAACCAGGCCTTACGCGCCCGTTTCCGGCTTGAGCGGCGTCGCCGTCGCCGTCGCCGTCGGCGTAACCAAGGTCACATGACCCCTCCCAAGGTCACCCTATAGTCACGTGACCCCCAGGTCACCCCAAGGTCGCGCGACCCCCCGAGGTCGCACGAACCCCCCCAAGGTCACCCCAAGGTCACGTGGCCCCTCCCAAGGTCACGTGACCCCTCTTAAGGTCACGCGACCCCCCGAGGTCACGTGACCCCTCCCAAGGTCACCTCAAGGTCACGCGACCCCCAAGGTGACCCCCACGTGACCTCCCAAGGTCACGTGACTTCCAAGTCACGTGGCCCCCTCCCCGAGGTCACGTTACCCCCCCCCCCTCCGAGGTCAGGTGACCCCCCCGGAGCATATTAAAGAATGGGGGGAGGAGGAGAAGGAGGGGTCTACCCTCCCCTCAGTACCCTTCCCTCCTCCTTCTCAAGAGCTGCGCTCCCATTCGGCGTTACAGGGTGTAAACGGCTTTAACTTTTTTTGAAACCAGCGCAAGCTCGCGCGTTCTCTCTTTTGAGACAGTTAGAACGGTCGCACATAAAACCCGTGTTTCTCGTACCCGGCCGCTTCCTCCTCTCATTATGTGTAGTTGGTTATAACTAAATAAGGTTATAATAATGGTGTATTATTCATATTTACTTTCAGTTTCAGTTAGGAAAAAGGAGGTTCGCGGAAACTAGATCGAATATATTAGCTGCCCTTCCGGCAAGAGAGTATCGGCACTCTCTTGCCCGACAGTGTTGTGAACGCCGCATTTCTGGTGCTTGTGCAGAGCAGGCGCAACTGCCGATCGTCATTATTCAAAAGTGCGACATCCTCAGCATTAGATTCGGTGTTAGGAAGCTCATGTAATGTTGCTTTGCTTTGTCGCACACTGTTTAAAGTGGAGGACGGAAAAGCGTTTCTTGTGATTTCGGATAAAGCTTCAAATAACTGGCAACCATGATTTTAAGCCAGAATATTGCCAAGTGTCGCTACTCTGACGCGTAGCTTATTTAATGGCACTATTCATGCTCTTGTTCAAGAGGCTTGTAATACTTAGAGGGGCCGTGACGTAAGCCCCGTAGATTCCACAAGCCACTACCTTTAGTTACCTGCCTCTTCCTCATTGTTCCCGCTTGTGCCAGTAAATTAGCTACGGTTCAGAGTAACGACACTTGGCCATATTGTGGCTTAAAATCATGGTAGCCAGTTACCTGAAGCTTTATCTAAAATCACAGGAAACACTTTTACGTCCCCTGCAAATGTTTAAACAACCCGCGACAGAGCATTGCAATATTGCATCAGCTTCCCAGCACCGCATCTAATGCTGAGGAAGTCGTACTTTTGGATCATGACGATCGGCAGTTGCGTTTGCTCTGAACAAGACCCAAAATGGTGGCGCCCAAAACAATTTTGGGGAACGGAGTGCCGATACTTTAAAGCTCATTTAGTGACTCTAGGCATGAAGTGAACTCGGGTGTATTATTTTCCTCTTCGTCTTTATTGTTTATTGGTTTCAATCATATCGAATAATGAACAAATTATATCACGCTACGCGTGTGTAATTATTTGTCTTAGATTTATTAACCTGACCCAGTACTTAAACCATTTATTTATCGATAGTAAATCTTCCAATATATTTCTTAAATGTGAAGGTAAAAGGACACGGAGATTGATGATGATACAGACGCCAACGCCGCCCTCGGAAATTTTTTGAACACTAGAAATCAGCAGTTTGTCTGCCATCCGCCAGGTAGCGCAACAAAACACCCAAACGGTTTTTAATTGTTTTTAAAATTAGCTAAGCTCTACACCTATTAAGAAACCAAAGCAAGATCATTGTGAAAATTTAATGCATCGCAATGTATATCTATTCCAAACAATAAATGTTATTAGATGCCAATAAATCTGTTTGGTGTCCAAAAAAAATATGCGTCAAAAACAGGTAAGTTTGAAGGGCTCCTGGAGCGTTATGAATTTGAAAATGAAAAAAGCCATCGTCCACCTCTTGGACAACCATTGTAGCTCTAAATATTATAAAAGATTTCACCATAGTTTAATTATTTCCTCAGCGGCATTTGAAGTACCATGACTCGAAGCACAAAAAAAGTGCTACGCTTGATATAAAATATCGAAACAAAAAAATTTTACACAACATTAAATTTTTTTCTCCGCATTACCAATTATAAGCACTACATCTGTAGCTAATTTCATTGCCCTAGCGCTGTTCCTTAAAAACATATTTGTGCTGAAAAATGTCAATTTTAGGGTAATATTTGGAGGGATGAAAAAAACAAAGTAGTGCAAATACCAAAAAAGTGTATCATTACATTCTGCTCCGACATCATCTTAACAAAACTGCTATATTGGAACCGTGCTATCTTTAATGAATCGTTCATAAAACATGAACTAGCGGAGCATGTGAGGGTCCGCGCCATCATATTCGCAACGCTACAAACGCGCATGAACAGTAAAAACCAACACATACATAATATCAAATGAAAGAGGATTGCATCGCCTTTCGAATGACATCAATCTCACAAAACAGTATTCAAAAGGAGATGAGTAATGACCTGCCGAAAAGTACCTAAACTGCCACATTCAGTGGGACCATGGTCCAGACAGACAGCCAGACAGACCCCGTAACAAAGCCAAAACGAAGGAGCAAAAATAGAGGAACACAGGAAAAAGTGAAAAAAGTGAAGGAGTTAGCCTTAGCGTTTCTCAAAGGGGGAAGGTGTGTGGTGTTTCAAATAATCATGCTAACGCATTACCGAAAAATCCACCAACGGATCTTCCTTTAATTTTTATCTCTCACTCCCGGTCTCTACGGCACGAGCTTTCGCTTCACGTGCTCCTCCATACAATTATGCATCCCTGTGCCAGACAAGAACGACGACGAGGGAACCATTGAGACGTATATCACGTGCATTCAGGACCAGCCCAAGGCGCCAGGCCGTCCCTCTGAGACGGCCTTTACATCGCCCCCTGAGGCGCAAAACAAGGTGAGCTAGACCAGAACGTACAGTTGAACGTCAGCGCCGCCGCAGGAGGTCCTAACGTCTTCGGCGAACCCCCTAGGCCCTTCATTACTGAATGGCGAATTGTTCGACAAGAATGCACTAGAAGCTCCACCTCCAGCAGGCACTCGTTCCCTTCACCCGGCCACGGCCGGGCTAGAGCGCGGTTTTCCTGAACCCGGAATCACACCGCTGATTCACCATACAAAAGACAGTCTGCTAACAGATTTCAACGCAAGTCACCACGAGATCCGTGCATCGAACGCCGCATGGCAACGAGTTCCAGGGGAAACTTGGCTCGTGGCATTCGAACCAGGATATCGTAGTGACTGAGGTGCATGGCATACAGCCTTTTGTGTGATGTATAAGCACTGTGACGCCAGCTTTACGGGCCTTGCTTCCGCTTAGGAGCCATATGATTTCTTCTAGCTGCGTGGGGGCATGACCATGCTAGCCCTGAAAAGAGTACGTGAATCACCCTGGACATCTGTTTCGACAACAGTGATTGAAAATTGCCAGTGTTCTCATCTTAAACGACTGTTTAGTGCGCTAACTGAAATAATTCTGACTTACAAAAAAATTGTCGTTAGTTGTTTGTCCTTAAAGGGTAACTCCACTTCATTTTCTGCTGTGAGAAAACAATGCAACTCTCTTTATTATCATCTAGAGAGACCGCATGTCAAGTATTAGAAATAATACAATCTAAAAGACCGTTAAACCGGCCAACAAAGACTATGATGCCCGAAGACACCAAAATCCGCTAATTTAGCGGGCGACGTGCTGCGCAGCAAACAATGCATTTCCGTTTCCGTTGCTGACGTCTGTTACATACGTTTTGTTTTCTTGGTATTTTCTTTTCTAAGGAGCGCCGCCGCCGCTACCGGCGCTACTGGTGCGCTGCGCTGCCTCGGCTCTGGCTTCGGCCCACTGGCTCGCCCTGGCTCCTCTGGCTCGGCGCAGGCAGGCGGGCAGGCCGGCAGGCAGAGAACAGAGAGCCGCGTAGGGGCGCGCGATGTTGTGTCGCCGCCTGTTCTCGCTGCCAGCTGAGCAGCCCGGAAGTTATTTTCCATTCGCTTCCTGCCGACACTGAACGTCGGAAACTGTGGACGGACGCCGTGCACCGATCGGGTTGTGAGAAGCCCCTGTCGCCGACGGCCCGGTTATTAATCTGCTCCGATCATTTCTTGCCGGAGTGCTATGAGCGAGATTTGTGTTTATTAGCGGACACTGGCTTCTCGACAAAGTACGCGAAGTTGAAGACAGACGCTGTGCCGTCCATCTTCCCTGGCAGAGCACCTTCCGAAGACAGCTCATGCGTGAAACGTCGTCGGACCCGAGTACGTACATTCGTCGGTTACTTAGTGCGTACTCAGTGCTCTCGAAAGCGCCAACACGTTGCATCGTTTCAGCAGAGTGCGAGAGATGACTGCGCGCATGGCCGCACTGCGCGCATTGCCGGCAAGATTGAAAGCGCAGCTCGCTTTTCATCTCTGGCTTCGCTCGCACTTCCGCTGAAACCGCACCGTCTGGCATGCGTTTTTACCTGTTCTATAAAAAACATGCGCGCTATAATCAGGAAACACAGCGAATATCCTCTTGTGAAACAGCTGTGGAGTTTCAAAATGAGCTATATGGAGAAACTAAAACGGCCAAGTTTTTCTAAAACTGATTGTTTTTAAATGTAAGGAAACTAAAGTGGGTAGGTTATACGAGCAATACCACTGTAGTACATGAGGCAACAGGCCCAAGGCTAATCCGTTGAGCAAACAATCGCTTTTGCCTCGTTTTCTCTTGAGGTACATTTGAGTCATGAAAACAACAAAAATAACTCCGCACTTGAAACCAAACAAAATATGGTTTTCAAGATCCAGTTTTACGAAATTTCTTTTTTAAAATAAGGGATCTACAGGAATTCTCAATAGTTTCATGGCTAAAAAGTTCACATAGAAAATTCATTGAATTAGTACTGTCTATGTTGAAGTTTATTTGAACTGCTTCTGCACTTCCTATAAAGCAGGCTTTTATAGGATTTTGAGTTTCATGGCCAAATGAAGAGTACTAAATATTGTTTGATTGCGTTCACAGAGTGGAGACCAAGATACAGCTAGGCAACTCAGCAGCACAACCTTGGCACATGATGGTTTGCTGGCAGGCACTACACTGGACGACGCCTCTGACAGAGGCCCAGAAGCGCTGTCGTCGCAAAGTGAACCTGCTAGCCTCCACCTGGATCCACTTGGTGTAGAATGCCCGGCAGTTTGATACTTTAGACCCATGTTCCGGATAAAAAAAAACAGGACGCGGGATGGCCAAAAAAACATGCATTCGTGCAAGGCTCGTCAAATTATGAGGCGCTGGAGAAATGCAGCCTTCTGCGTTAAGTCCTTATTTCGAACTCTTTTTGTTCGCCTTCCGCCCATTGAAAAGCATGCGTCAAGGGCCTTAGAACGCACCTGGTATCGCTGCGCCGCAGCGTTCTTCCGCATCAAAAAGTTCGTCTGCTTTCCTCGCCGTCACCATGGCAACGAACACCAAATGAACAGAAGCACGCACGGTACCGCCGCGTGAAGCTAGCAACAGCTGACGCCATTTTACGAACGCCGTCTGCTAGCCAAAGCCGAACGCGGTGTGTCAGATCAACCGCCTCCGCCGGTGCGCCGCTAGCAAAGACGACGAAGCTGTGACACGCCGACGGCCATCGAGCAAGCAACAACACCGCGGGACGACTGCAACGGCGGCATTTATTCGGATCAAAGGCCGGCTTCGCCGGTGCGCCGCTAGCAAAGACGACGAAGCTGAGGCACGCCGACGGCGAATGGGCGAGCAACAGCACCGCGGGACGACTGCAACGGCGGCATTTATTTTGATCACAGGCGCGAAATAAGCAAGAACAATTTTTATTTGAATCATACCACCCGATATCCAAGTTGGGGACCACATACCTTTGCTGGGTCTTTCCTGTGAACTTTTTACAGAGACACGGGGTGCCGCATTAAAAACACAGCTCCGTTTGCAAAATATGGGGGCCCTGAAAAGGACCGTTTAGACCGCTACCAGAACCTATAACTGACGTAACGAGCACTTGACGAGTGGCTGGCGCATAAGTCGTCTTTATGCATGCAGGCGGGTGACGGGCTCAGCGCAGCGGATCCCTCGAAGTCACCGGGGCCGTCAGAATCCTCGCCCTGTCTGCGTCGGGGCTCTAGATTTTGGCGGCCGCGGCGACGAACGACTGGAATCTATCAGTGTTTCCGCGCGCCTTGTCTCTCCTCCAAAACATGAACTTTGCAAGGTGACCAGTGAAATGGTGGCTCTCGCGCCGTCCAGATGGAAGAGAGTTTTTGACGTGGGCCGAGGTGCAATCCACCGTATTGGTGTGCGCACCAGTGTTCGCGTCGACAAAGTTAAGCTTATGGTTGACGGAGGTGCGTGAAGCGAGCGTCATCTGCAAGCTTGCGATAGCCAGCCCAACAATCAGTGATTATTCTTGTTTCAGGGCGGACCCACTCGGCTATTAGCCTTTGCAGGGTTTTAGCGTCACGGGTCTCCACGGGAACAAGAAAGCAGCACCCGCTGCAACGCGCCACACCGCCGAAAACCCACTGGCCATGCCATAAATACCCGCGATGGTACTTGTGCCGACCGAACATACTCTCGTCTGGTTCTACAGTCACGCCGTCGCCACCAATCATGTCTGAATGCTTAAAGACGGCATTTACCACAACCTCCCGACAAAGGCTCGCCCAATCAGTTATTGTCTTACTTGCGATATCAGCCTCCCGCTGAATGACGGCGCACGGTAGGTTCTGGCATCCGGAGGATGATTTTCATGAGTTGGAGAAGCGTCAGGTGCGTGCGATCCTTCGAAAAGGGAACCGCTCCGTATCGAGACTTCGCTCCGGCACTGAGCTTTGACCGACTTCCTCTTGGGCACCTCACGAATCATCCACACACCGCACCCCCCCCCCCCCCCCCCGTGTATACCCATCCGCAGGTCTAGCGTGGACTTGCAGGTTGTCATCGCAGCTTCGCACTCTGGACACGCACGAAAACCCAGGAGCCAGGAGCAGGCCAACGCGCTAAAGCAAATTAATTGCTTCAAGAGGGTCTTTCATGGTGCTAAGAAGACGGCACAAGTTGAACGCCATGGCACTGCGATGCTCGCCTCTGGAAGAACAAAGCGCCGAGAGGGAACTGCGCGCTTCTTTGCATTTATTATATTTATTTCATCCGCCATTTTATACCTCGTGACACAATTCTAACAAACTCATTGGTTGATCGGTCGGACCACACCATCGCGTGACAAAAAAAAAACAAAAAAAAAAAACGCCAAACGTATGTTTACGGACGGCATCGTCACAGAGAAGGGAGCAGTCGAACTCAATAACAAAATGAAGTAACAAAGTGAATAAAAAAAAAATAAAAAATAAGAAGGGAGCCGTTGGAGTTTCGGACGGCGTCTTCTTTGATGAGAGGAGCTGCTCTGGCCAGAGCGGCCAGAGCAGCCGTGCTGCTCTGGCTGCTCGGAATATTCCTTTTTGTTCTTTTTCTTACTCTACAGGGTGTCACGACCCTTATTTGAAGCTGATTTGTTAAATTAATAACAAACAACGCGTTGGAACGGAGGAGGTAGAGAGTCTTGGTGTCAGAATTTGACGTGGTAGAAAAGAAAAGAAAATAACGAATGCACAATACATACCGTATGCCAAGACCGTTATACTCCGCACTTGGCGAGGCCTTATGACGCAGCCGACGACCGTAAGGCTATTTATTTTGTTTCTTTAGATTTTTTATTGTGACGACTACTGCACTGTGCCTCGGAGTCTCCAGCGGAGATCCGGCAGTTTTTCATAATTATTATTATTGTCGTTTGAAGGGCACTCTTCGTATGCTGCTTCGTTTCTGACGCCATAAAAAAATGGGGCGGGATTACTTTGCACCACGTATAAACAAAAATAAAAAAAGTTTAGTTCATGGTCGGATTGGTTTGTGGATACAATTAGTCCAATAAAATTAGTCCAATAATTGATAAGTACGATTATTTAGCTTCATTATTAGCATCTTTTGTGTGCATGCGTGAAATACAGCACACAACGAGAAGACACGAGAACAACGCTGCAACTGCTGGACCATAGACCACTTTTGAGAAAATGCGCCGCATGACAGGGAGGGAGTAAGGGATACAAAAAGTAGACTATTTAATGTCACCAAATTCCTGGGCGGGGAACACTTGGCGGTATCAGTGTATCGTTTTGAAAGCGATACAAAAACACGTCGGGGACACTGGACTTCTGGACCAACTTTGAGTGCGTGCGCGTCTGATGTGTGTTTAGGCCATTCTTTCTTTTTAGATTGTAGGCGGGAAAAATCCACTCGGACTAGAGCCTGAGTAATGCAGAGCTGTTACTCAGGCCCCAGTCAGTGTGGATTTTTCGCGCCTATAATCTAAACAGAAAAAATATTTTTATGGCGTCAGAAACGAAGCAGCATAGAAAGAGTGTCCTTCAAACGACAATAATAATTACTAAAACCTGCATGCCGGATCTCCGCTGGAGACTCCGAGGCACATTGGAGTAGTCGTCACGATAAAAAATCAAAAGAAACAAAATAAGAGCCTAACGGTCGTCGGCTGCGTCATAAGGCCTCGCCAAGTGCGGAGTATAACGGTCTTGGCATACGGTATGTATTGTGCATTCGTTATTTTCTTTTCTTTTCTACCACGTCAAATTCTGACGCCAAGACTCTCTACCTCCTCCATTCCAACGCGTTGTTTGTTATTAATTTAACAAATCAGCTTCAAATAAGGGTCGTGGCACCCTGTAGAGTAAGAAAAAGAACAAAAAGGAATATTCCGAGCAGCCAGAGCAGCTCCTCTCATCAAAGAAGACGCCGTCCGAAACTCCAACGGCTCCCTTCTTATTTTATTTTTTTTTATTCACTTTGTTACTTCATTTTGTTGTTGGGTTCGACTGCTCCCTTCTCTGTGACGATGCCGTCCGTAAACATACGTTTGGCGTTTTTTTTTGTTTTTTTTTTTTTTGTCACGCGATGGTGTGGTCCGACCGATCAACCAATGAGTTTGTTAGAATTGTGTCACGAGGTATAAAATGGCGGATGAAATAAATATAATAAATGCAAAGAAGCGCGCAGTTCCCTCTCGGCGCTTTGTTCTTCCAGAGGCGAGCATCGCAGTGCCATGGCGTTCAACTTGTGCCGTCTTCTTAGCGCCATGAAAGACCCTCTTGAAGCAATTAATTTGCTTTAGCGCGTTGGCCTGCTCCTGGCTCCTGGGTTTTCGTGCGTGTCCAGAGTGCGAAGCTGCGATGACAACCTGCAAGTCCGCGCTAGATCTGCGGATGGCTACACAGGGGGGGGGGGGGGGGGGGGGTGCGGTGTGTGGATGATTTGTGAGGTGCCCAAGAGGAAGTCGGTCAAAGCTCAGTGCCGGGGCGAAGTCTCGATACGGAGCGGTTCCCTTTTCGAAGGATCGCACGCACCTGACGCTTCTCCAACTCATGAAAATCACCCTCCGGATGCCAGAACCTACCGTGCGCCGTCATTCAGCGGGAGGCTGATATCGCAAGTAAGACAATAACTGATTGGGCGAGCCTTTGTCGGGAGGTTGTGGTAAATGCCGTCTTTAAGCATTCAGACATGATTGGTGGCGACGGCGTGACTGTAGAACCAGACGAGAGTATGTCCGGTCGGCACAAGTACCATCCCGGGTATTTAAGGCATGGTCAGTGGGTTTTCGGCGGTGTGGCGCGTTGCAGCGGGTGCTGCTTTCTTGTTCCCGTGGAGACCCGTGACGCTAAAACCCTGCAAAGGCTAATAGCCGAGTGGGTCCGCCCTGAAACAAGAATAATCACTGATTGTTGGGCTGGCTATCGCAAGCTTGCAGATGACGCTCGCTTCACGCACCTCACCGTCAACCATAAGCTTAACTTTGTCGACGCGAACACTGGTGCGCACACCAATACGGTGGATTGCACCTGGGCCCACGTCAAAAACTCTCTTCCATCTGGACGGCGCGAGAGCCACCATTTCACTGGTCAAATTGCAAAGTTCATGTTTTGGAGAAGAGACAAGGCGCGCGGAAACACTGATAGATTCCAGTCGTTCGTCGCCGCGGCCGCCAAAATCTAGAGCCCCGACGCAGACATGGCGAGGATTCTGACGGCCCCGGTGACTTCGAGGGATCCGCTGCGCTGAGCCCGTCACCCGCCTGCATGCATAAAGACGACTTATGCGCCAGCCACTCGTCAAGTGCTCGTTACGTCAGTTATAGGTTCTGGTAGCGGTCTAAACGGTCCTTTTCAGGGCCCCCATATTTTGCAAACGGAGCTGTGTTTTTAATGCGGCACCCCGTGACTCTGTAAAAAGTTCACAGGAAAGACCCAGCAAAGGTATGTGGTCCCCAACTTGGATATCGGGTGTTATGATTCAAATAAAAATTGTTCTTGCTTATTTCGCGCCTGTGATCAAAATAAATGCCGCCGTTGCAGTCGTCCCGCGGTGCTATTGCTCGCCCATTCGCCGTCGGCGTGCCTCAGCTTCGTCGTCTTTGCTAGCGGCGCACCGGCGAAGCCGGCCTTTGATCCGAATAAATGCCGCCGTTGCAGTCGTCCCGCGGTGTTGTTGCTTGCTCTATGGCCGTCGGCGTGTCACAGCTTCGTCGTCTTTGCTAGCGGCGCACCGGCGGAGGCGGTTGATCTGACACACCGCGTTCGGCTTTGGCTAGCAGACGGCGTTCGTAAAATGGCGTCAGCTGTTGCTAGCTTCACGCGGCGGTACCGTGCGTGCTTCTATTCATTTGGTGTTCGTTGCCATGGTGACGGCAAGGAAAGCAGACGAACTTTTTGATGCGGAAGAACGCTGCGGCGTAGCGATACCAGGTGCGTTCTAAGGCCCTTCCCGCATGCTTTTCAATGGGCGGAAGGCGAACAAAAAGAGTTCGAAATAAGGACTTAACGCAGAAGGCTGCATTTCTCCAGCGCCTCATAATTTGACGAGCCTTGCACGAAAAGCATGTTTTTAGACCGGAGTTTGGAGATAGTTTTTTTTACAACAACATGGGTCTAAAGTATCAATGTGCCGAATGCCCAATCCCAGTATGTATTTTGGCCTACATTGTTAGTGGTGTTTGGTGTGCCTGCAGATGCTATCACTTGGTGCACCACTCTTACAGGAAAGAGACCGAGCATGCAAGAGCAGCACATTGGCCACGGCAAGGGAAACTCTGCATTTGGATGTGTCGCCCAATGATGCCTCCGAAAAAGACCGAGACCATGAGGCATCACATAGTGGACCTTCTGTCATCCAAGTGGATCCAGCTAGTGCAGAATGCCCAATCTCAGTATGTATTTTGACCTACATTGTAGCCTGCTGTTTGGTGTGCCTGCTATCACTTGGTTCACCACTCTTACAGGAAAGGGATCGCACATGCAAGAACAGCACGTTAGCCACAGCAAGGGAAACTTTGCATTTGGATGCGTCGCCCAGTGATGCCTCCGAAAAAGACGGAGCCCACGAGGCGTTGCATAGTGATCCTTCTGTCGTCCGAGTGGATCCAGCTAGAGCAGAATGCCCACTCCCAGTATGTATTTCTGCCTACATTGTTACGTGCTGTGTTTGGTGTGCCTGCAGATGCTATCACTTGTTGCACCACTCTTACAGGAAAGGGACCGAGCCACTTCAGTGGCGTCGCAGGTTGCAAGCTCGAGTGAACTTACGTGCGTGTATGTCATCCGGCCACCCACATGCAGTACATGGAGCCAGACATGTTCAAAAAGGCTAATAAAAGGTGCCTGCACAGTAAGAATTTTGAAGAATGTATCCTAAATATCACGATTTTCATGTTCCAGGTACACAGACGCCAAAGTCTTGGTATGTCAGCAAAGGCATACAAACAGAAAAACCTTCGCAAACATCGGTTGAAATTCAGGCGTCGACCACATCCTCCGGTATGTGATGCAGTGTCTTTACATAGGCTTACATTTGAAAGAAGAGATCATAACTGAATTTCATTTGCAATGCACTTTTGTTGCAGATGCATTGCACAGCTGTGTTCGTCCCGCGAGGACCAGTCCGTTTCGGAGGTGGCAGGCCCAAGTCCCCTGGGAGATGAGACCGGTGCCCCAGGACATCTACAAGCAGCAGAAGGAACTCAGGGTGAGCACTTACACGAAATTGGAACAAAACAATGAATAACTGTCTCTATGCTTATTCCTACTGTGTAGCAGAAGCAACCTTCGCACAACACGAGCAGCCACTTCAGCGGTGCTCTACGCCTATCAGTGGCACAGTCCCCAGCTCTTTGGACTTGGACGACACTCCTCAGACTTCGCAGCCCGACACCGATCCTGTGGACATGAGCGATGAGGAGAGCGACTCTGAGGACATGTACAGCGATGCCCTGGACACCAGCTATCGGCCAAATGATTCGATCGACTCAGATGAGGAACTGGATTCTCCAGACACCAGTCCCTGGAACGACTCCGTGACCTCGGATGGTGAAGGACCTGATGCGTATGTGCTCACTGTACCTTCTCGAAACCATAATTTTATGCTACAAATAGGATATAGCTTTGATGTTCTGGATTTTGAGTGTTAAGTCCTAAATGATCACCTAACACAAAGGCTTCAGAAGTATATCTGATGCGTGGGGGCAACATCCGGGGGCTCATGTTGCATCGTGTAGTTCACCTCTCTCTCTCTCTTTATATATATACCGGGTGATTCAGGGAGACGGCAGGCTCTTTAAATCGACCGGAAAATTCGGTTTCCTAACCTATCGCGCTACGACTTTGTGCAGCGTTGCCCACAGATGGTGCATTTTTTTTTTTTTTTTGTAAAATTTGGGAAGAGCGAACTTACCTGAGGAAAAAGTAAAGAAAGAAAAAGGCTTAGCTCCTATGGAAACGCAGCGACGCCACCGGTCTTCAAACAACACGGTGCCGTTTCGCGCGGGACACAAGAGATGACGCAACGAACGAGCGTACGGCGCCGAGAGCCGGCCTCTTTAGCAGACAATCTTTTCGACTCAAAAGCGGCGCGCGTTCCGCGGGCGGCGACAGTCGCAAAAACAAAAACAGGTGCGGTAACAACAGGAACTGCAGTTCCTTGTCTGCTAAATATGCCGGCTCTCGGCGTCGTCTGCTCGTTCGTTGGCGGCAGTTAGCGTCGCGACCGTTTGCGCCATCTCTTGTGTCCCGTGCGAAACGGCGCCGTGTTGTTTGAAGACCGGTGGCGTCGCTGCGTTTCCAGCCTTTTTCTTTCTTTACTTTTTCCTCAGGTAAGTTCGCTCTTTGCAAATTTTACAAATACAATGCACCAACTGTGGGCAACGCTCCACAAAGTCGTAGCGCGACAGGTTAGGAAACCGAATTTTCCGGTCGATTTAAAGAACCTGCCGTCTCCTTGAATCACCCGGTATATCAACAGCAACTGACGAAGCACAGTGCAGAAAAATGAAGGCTGCAGTCTGATAGAATCTTTGGAGATTGATTAGTGAGAACGCACATATTGGACAAACAATGAATGACAACTTCAAACGAACGGATTAACAAGGCTTCCAAAGAAAGAATACATGTCACCAACTACTGATTAGCTTGTGGCACCTCGTCGTCTATGGAGTGCAGCCTGCTTCAACAGCCTCACGGGTGGTGAGAGGGGGGGGGGGGGGGGGGGTCGGAACAGCTTTTAGGGTGGGGGCATGCCCCCTGTGGTGTAGAACCTGTGGGGGCAACTGCCCCCCTGGTTCCGGAGCCACTGACTTAACAACGAGCGAAAGCGTAGAGGAAATGGAAAAAACACAGCTTCTGAAGCAAGTTTTAAATGCACTGCTTGTTTTGTTTTGCAGAGAGTGCAGCACCTCTGCCACGACCACCAACCCCGTGAAAGAAAGGAAGTTCATCGTCTGCGCTTCAATGCTCCTGCAGTTGCTTTCGGTCTGTAGGGAATGCTTGGCTCCTGCACATACAAGTTTGAGGGAACGAGGGACCTTGCTGCATGCCGTGACTGTGTGTGTAAGGGGCCACAAGACTGTCTCGGAAAGCCAGCCCAGGATTAATGGGAAGGCAATGATGAATCTTCTCCTACCCGCCGCCATTACATTCTCTGGGGCCAGTCCTACACGAGATATTCGTCTCCTGAGCTCTGTAGGTGTTGCCGTTCTTCAAAAGAGCCAACTCTTCCTGATTCAAGGCTGTCTGGTGTTCCCTGCCGCTGCAAAGGTGAGTACACCTGCCTAGAGAATTGTTGGTTAAACATGTATCTCTTTGTGTTGAGATTGATGTTATATTTCTGTATTTCAAAGGTATGGAAAGAAGAGCAGACCACCCTCCTTACAGCGATGCGTGGCAGCAAGCTTCACCTGGCAGGCGACGGCCGTGCCGATTCTCCCGGCTACTCGGCGAAGTATGGCACGTACACGCTGCTAGAAAAAAACATCAACAAAATCCTACACTTCGAGGTTATCCAGGTAAGAACTGGCTAAGTAGAAAATTGCCTACTTCAATTGAGTTATTTATCTTGTTACCTTTCGTTTATAACTAAGTAGAATATTTGTTTGGGTATTGTTTTATGTAGATTTGTGCGAATATTTGAATAGTAGTTTCGAAAGATACGATATTCGATATTCGCTTCGACATGAACTGGACTATTCGCGTTTTTCGAAGTCTTGATTGCGGCGGGTTAGCTCCGTTGAGTGCACTTCTTACCGAGCATTAGTGCACTAGCAATGCCCGCGGAAGCGAGCTCCGCAAGTAGCGCTTCTCTACATTGCATCTGTGCTCGGTAAGAAGCGCACTCAACGGGGTAACCTGCCGCAATAAAGACTTGGAAAAGTATAAATATCGCAATTGCGTGCTTGGAAGAAAAGCATACATCAAAGCGGGATAGTGCACGCGTGCCAGCTGTATTTGAAAATAAATGGAAAATTTGTGAATGTGTATATCTACATTGTAGTAAAAATTTCAAAATTAAACAGACTGTTATGCAAGATTATATTATGTTAGGCAAAGATGCCCTTACAATCTGCATTCAGCATGCGCGATTCAGTATTTTTAACCCGAGATTAACGAAAGAACATTTTATATAGCAAGATGTGTAAATTCACTCAATTGGGTATAGATGGCCATCTCTATAGGATTCATTTTATGTCAAATCCGTCGTTTACTTGTCATCCCAAGACATCAGACCTTCCGAGGTCACAGTTCATAAATATAGATAAATTAAACTCAGCTTTTAAATGAACAAGTGTTCTATATTTTGTTACCTTTTCTTTTTACATCAGTCAACAGAAGTCAAGTCCAGCAACAACATGGAAACCGAGGGCCTCAAACGTTCCTTCGACCATCTCCAGGGCTGGAAGTTCTGCCCGCATGTGCTCGTCACGGACCGCCACTTTGGGGTGAACGCCCTGATGAAGAGCAACTACCCCAACACCAAGCACCGTTTCGATGCATGGCATGTTGCCAAAGGTAACATTATCTTACCAAACGGATTACGTAGTACAAGTGATGCTGAACTTAGTTTTTAGTTAGCTTGGTGCTGCCATTTGTTTTAGTTTGTTGAACATATATGTATATTGTCATTCAAAATGCATTGTTACTCTGCTTGCCATGCACACACCTTTTCTAATTTTAAGGCATCGGGAGCAAGCTGGCCCTCGCGGGGAAAACAAAGCACAACAGCCTGCTAAACAAGTGGGTCAAGACTGTCCGGGGACACGTTTACTGGTGTGCCCAAACCAGTGATGACAATGGTGCACTGGTGCTGGCCAAGTGAATGTCCTTGATGCGCCATGTGGACAATGTGCACCAGCATCCCGACCCGCTCTACCTTGCTTGCACGCATGCCCCAATCGTTGAAGAACGCTGGTGGCTTCATAAGGGTAATGTTGACATATACCAGGGAATTTACAGTGTGCATCATCCTTACCATTTAACCTGGTGCTGTTTCTAACTGCAGGAACTGAGCCGTACGACGCCCTCGAAAAGGTGGTAATGTCACGACAGCTGCTGAAGGACATCCCTAAGCTGTCTGGAGATGGCCAGACGTACCGGCTCGAGTCCTTTCACAGCCTGCTGCTACGATTTACCCCAAAGTCGAGCCACTTCAGTCTGGAGGGCATGGAGGCACGGTAGGTTGAGATTTTGAAGTATTCTAGGGCAACGAGGTTCCCTTTTATGTTTGTAGAATGGTGAAATATGCTAAGGACATATTCTGCCTATTTTGCGTGGCCTTCACAGGACTGCCATTGCTGTCCTTCATTACAACGCCAACTCGGACCGAAAGCAGGCCGCAACCAAGGTTGGCAAGGACTGCTTTGTCCTGAAATTCCCCAAGGCGAGGAAAGGCGAGTGGGTCGTCAACCGCAAAATGGAGCCTGCGTCCTACGGTAAATGCAAACGTTTTTATTGACACAATGTATGTGACTTAATTCTTATCATTCTTGACCTAGACTACACCCAGAAGCTGTTCGGCTGCTTCCTGGAACTGGCAGAGGGAGTCCGGACCTACCAGGAGGCCCATGCCACCTACGTTCTCCGCTTACGAGGGAAGTCTCTGTGCAGCGTTTCCCAGAGGCCAAACAAGGAAGCCGCCATCCTGGACCCACAGGTCCAGGTTCTCGACTTAGCAGTACTGGAACCCTGTGTATGTGGCCGACGGAAACGGTTCCCTAATCCTTCTGACCACACAGCATGGGAGCCTGACACGTCGGCGACGGCCCAGCCTGCCCCAAATCCACCATACAAACTCCTTGTAGGCCGTGAACCTGTATTTTCTGAAAAAGGTACATGCCATGTAGCATTTCGGTAAAACTTGCTTTACCTGAACTATCAAGTTGAGACACTCGCGAACCAGCACCCTTTCATTTCAATAACAACGAGCAAGACTAGTTTATTTTCCCCACAACTTGTATCTTTGGGGTCTGTCAGTTGCTGCACTTCGGCAACTCAGTTTGCCACAAAGGGCTTCCGTCGGTTTGCTGCCCCCTTGACCCAGTACGTTGGCACTGTGGAGTCCGTCCAGAGCCGCGTGGAAGCACTTTTCAGGTGTAGAGCTCTCGTGATTTGTGGGATAGGTGCGCACCAATTACGGCTTCCATCATCTTGAGTCGGAGCAGCAAAAGGTACTTAAGAGGGGCAACCCCGGATTTGGACATGAACAAGCTTGTGTTCACTTTCCCCGACTGAGTCTTTGTTGCCATGTATGGCACGGCGCTTTAGGCTTTTGGACTTCGTCTTGTCGCTTTTAAAATCTCGGGTGATCACTCCGGGGACAAACACGTCTCCAATGCAGAGAAGCTCCCTGCACCAGTGCTCCCACACAGCCTGCAGAGACTCCGGCTGGGGGTCATCTCAATTGACTCCGAGCTCCCGCAATCCCTGAAACATTATCTTGACGATTGCTGTTGTAGGAGCCACACAAATCCAAACGGATCAAAGATTCTCGCCAACACTAAAAGCATGGACATCTAGCTGTCCAGTCTTGATGACAAGAAACCGATGAGAGAGCTTATCATGTACTCAAACTGGTATGTCTGAGGATTCCAGGCCACTCCCAGGACCTTTCCGAGTCCCGAACGTCCAAGGTCGGCATCGGTGTGTTGGGTCTCTCCATCTTCTAACAAATCTACCAGTTCGAGGCCATTCGACATTCACTTGCAGGTCGCATATTCCGGCTTGATTCAAGATTTTCGCTGCCTCTTCATAGAGCCCCTCGCCTCCTGTCCACTATCAACACCAGTGACGGGGTCATCAATGTACAGTTGGCTCCGTATGGCGTCTGCCGTCTTTGTAAACTGCTCTAGCACGTTTTTGAGATGATGCTGTAATGTTGCAGCTAGGAGAAAGGGGCTCGACGTCATGCTGAAGGACACGCGCATCGCCTGATATGACACAATTGGTTGGAGCTCTTCCCCGCATATCGGCATTCTCTCACACCGTAGGAACTGTACCACACTTCGATCGTTGTTCGAGAGAAACACTTGCAGGAAGGCTTTCTGAATGTCCGTGATGATCCCGATGTTCTGAGTGCGGAACTTGATGAGCAGGTCGATCAGCTCCAAATTCAAATTCTGCCCGCTTTCCAGAACCTTGTTGAGTGAGAAACGACCTCCAGCGCTCGACAATGTGTCAAATACAACCCTCAATCAGGTCGTTCTGCTTTCATGACGTACGACCACATGGGTGCGGCATGTAGTAGGCTCGACTGCTTGCAGAGCCGTTTCCTTTTTTACCTAGTTCGGCATAGCTCTTTTTTACATAGTCTCCGATGCAGGCATAATGATCCTTGACTATCTGCTCGCTCTAGCAGGCAAGTGGTTCGCTATCTAAGATGCCTTACCGCATATCTAGGTTGTAAGTTCCTCGGCCGTTTGAAGCGACACTTCGTACCGACAGTCTTCGTACTTGATGATTTTGTTTCTGATGCTGAATTATGGCTTCATAGTGAGAGGTTGTCGTTTGCTGTTCTTAGATTCCAAGGTGCTCCAGTGCCCAAACGAATCTGAGCTGAGCGGATATTTTTTTGTCGGTCTCCTCCCTCACGATGACCCGCATCACGCTCGTGGCCGACGAAGATTGTCGTAGACTTGGTTGTTCCGACCTGGCCCTGCGGGGTCCATTTGAATACCGTATCCACTGCCATCAGTTTGTGGCTCGGCACATCACGCTTCTGGTGACGACATCCCGGTAGTGATCGGCCTCGACCAGAAGTCCAATGTCATCCTCAACGGCTTTGCCAGGTAAGATGTCAATGATGTTCTTGCCCTCCATCTTCATCTGCGTCGTCACAACATCTGAGGGGCCATCACAAGGTCAGCGCAGATGCAGGGCATTTCAGGAGCCTCCACCCGGACTTCTCTCCTGTCAAGCCGACTTCTAGCCAAAGCTCCACTTGGCGGCACATCACTTGATTGGCTGTTGCGTTTCCGTCGAAGGTGAAAATCCTGAGGTCCTCTTCACCCAGCACGCAGAGTTGCAGCCTCTCAGCTATGTCAAGTCCGACAAACGTGCGCCGATTGCCACCATTTAAAAAAATGTCTGAGGAGCGTGCGCCCCTGACGACCTTCGGCCCACACATATGCCGTTTGCAGGAACACCTGGTTCTTGCTTGCTCCAATTGTGTTGTCTTGGATTCTGAGTGATGACGGACTGCAAAACTGCTCCTTCTGCCACCTCCTTCAACACCATGATGGTTGCGCTCCTTTCTGCTTGTGTACTGCGTAGTGTCACATTGGGATTGCACATAACAGTGACGTGTCATCCACCACACCGTGCACAGCTCAGTCATCTAGTGCCTCTGCATTCTCGTGATAAGTGCCTTCTTTTCGTGAAATGGAAACGGCGGTTTTCTCGGTGCAGGACGTCTCTTCAGACTCCCAGCGACATCCCAGAAGCGCAGGCGTCCGGGCCGTGATTGTCCATGCGACGAAACACGTATCTATTGTCTGCATCGGTTGTTGTAGTAAGCCGTTGCAACTCGAGGTTTCTGCACTGTCGATGTCGCACCGCCAGCGGATACATGCCCTCAGTTACCGGTGGCATCCTTTCACGGCATTCCACCTCATTTCTCAAAAACCACGCAGCTCATCCTCCAGGTATGTTGAATGCGCGTTTACCCTATGGCTGTACTCCAGGCCCACATCGGCTAGTATTGTTTTACGCAACAGCGTTAGGAGCAGCACTCCATACATTCTCTCTTCGGCCTCGAGGCTGTGAACTTTTTTGAGGCTGTGAACGCCCAGAAATGTTGAGCCTCTCAATGTTTCTGGAGTCGTGAACCGCTCGGACAGCCATCGACTGCGACATGATCCTTGACAATTAGGTCCGTTTGGCCGAATCTCTGGGTAAGAAGGTATAGGGCAACCTTGTAGTTTTTGGTTGTCAGTTGGAGTTTCTCGATCGCTACGGCAGCCCTACCAATGAGGTAGCTTTTTATGTGCTTATATTTCGCAATGCCGGAAAGAGACTCGTTCTGATGGATCGTTGTGTTGAATTCGCCCCAGAAGCCAGGCCATAATCGAATGTCTCCTCCGACTTTCGCGATCTCCAATTTCAGAAGCCTGTCGTTAAATGAGGGCTGTCCTGAGTTGCTGCCAGGTGTCGAAGAACCAGATGTTGTATTGCTCCTTGTTTTGTGCTCCCTGAACTTCCGCTTCACCGTCCCTTCGGCTACGCTCATGAGTTCCACATACCCTTCCATGCTACTCACTTCCTCTTCTAAAGCTTCATCTTTGACGGCTCAATTTCTCTGTAAATCTCCCTTAGGTAAGCCTCTTTTAGAAGAATATCAAGCTTTTCTTTCAGCTCGCATATTTTAGTTTGATCTGAGGTCAGCAGGGTGCCGATCTTGTTGATCACTTTCGTTGTGGCAGTGATTGTTCTTTGTCTTTTGAGACACTAGACACTCTCCTGGCTCGTGGGCAGCATGTCCTGGTTGTAGTTATTAAACCAAACCCACATAATCACGCGAATTTCATGCTCACACAAACACAAATAGAGCACCCGAGACATGCCACTTTCTTTGTGGAAATATTTGCATACTGCGCTTTCTGTCAGAATCAGATGCACAGTGGCGTACTCCACATGACCCCAAGCTGGTGTGCGTTAGCCTAACTAAACACTGATTGTGTCCTACTACCTACACGTTACAGGCTATATCAAATTGAATTTGTGGTGCCTCAAACATCCGTTTTAAACAGCTGGTCTTACTTGCTCCGATCCCTAGCCGCTGGCTCCAAGTACGCCGGCTCATAGATTTTCAGCTTCTCGTAGGCTATATCGAGTAGCCTCTCGTCCAAGCAGACGAGCCCAAACAGCTCGTCTCCAGTGATGCAGCGACCTAAGCAGTTCCGTGCGACACGTGGAACATCGCGGCAGCATTGCCCTTCTTGTAGGGGACAGTTTTCACAGGTGCATCTGGAAGAGTGTACAGTAACGAAACATTATATTTTTAGCATCCTTTGTGTTTCAGCCCTGTATTTACTAAACTATTTCAGTTGTTTGCTTTGGTATGTCTATCGATCATGAATATTGGTGTATGTAATATGTATGGACGATTAAAACAGTATTTGTAGCATATGCCTCTGCCTGTTCTCCCCGATTTTTAGACATATCACTTGCAATGAAATATTGACATAAACAAGCGTCCAGATTCAATAATGAACTTCACTGGACTTGTGACTCCTCGCTCTCGTTCCTTTCTCGTTGTTCCCTTGCTGGCAAGGGAGGGTCGTAGGCATAAGGATCTGGGACGTATATGGCCCCTTGCCTCATAACTCCAAAATCCACTTCAGGCGGCGGGCTGTCGTCGTCGGACATGGATGCTGGAAGTAAAGCATCTTAATTAGACATGAAGGCTGATTGAAGAGGTACAGATTTAATTTATCATGCATGCCTGGCAAGTTATTATTAAATGTACCACATGACTGGTGGCAGCCTCAATGGGGTACTAGAAGTTTTCTAAAATGGTGCTAACATGATGCCAGGTAAGCAGGAAAAAAACTTGGTGGGCTCAACATTTCGCAAAATTGCGACATAAAAATATTTGGTGGGCGCAATATTTTACTAATTTGGTGGATTCATCTGTATTCAACAGGATGGGTAGTTAAGTCGCGTGATAAATTTTCCAAATTGAGAAATTCGCAAAAACAGTCGTTTCTAGTATGTGCCATAATTCTGCATGCTGCTGGGAGTGCTGGTAACACATTTTTATGCGAGAATGTGACCAGTAAAATACATATTCGAGGCAAGGTTCTAATTGACACGTCGAGTCCCTGATTTTTGCACGCCATTCTAATTTTTTTGTTTTTTTTTTTGGGGGGGGGGGGGGCAGGCACTTTTACAATTGCTCTTTACAATTGCTTACAAGCTAATCCGTTACTTGTGCGGCGACGGTATCTGAACAATCTGCTAACAAAATTAAAGCACATATACCAATGTGTTACCTTACCTATTGCACCCCGCAGTACGTACGCAGACTGTTGTATATCATAAACGCGCGCTGTATCGGGCATTGCAAAAGCATAGCGAAGGCTCCTTTGAAAGTCTAAACCGTCTGTCAGACATTCCGCTCTCCCCGTTCTTGGCCGCTTCGCGAGAACGAGAAAATCGAGTGGCTGCCGGATGACATCGCAGTTTGACATGGGAGCGACTTATAGTGCAACACTTTTTCAAGCTAAACGCGATAGCTTGCGACCGCGATCTTTCGCGACATCTTTCGTCATTGTCAGCTTACACGATGAAGAGACCAGATTTTTTTCACGAAACGCTCCAACGAAGTAATTAGCTTTGATGAATGCAGCGAACTATTTATCGTTTCTTTTAGCAGAGAACGAACGAACTTACGAACGAACTCACCACGTCTTTGCTCAAGCAAAAAATGAGCACAACAAATCAATTTCCATAAACGTTGCTACACTCTTTGCTTTCTCAGACTCATCACAACATATTTTCGTCTTCAGCTTCTACAAATTCCTACAAAGTATACCTGCGCAAAAACTTGCCTTTTGTAGTGGGGGGGGGGGGGGAAAAGGAACGACGGGTGATGCTTCGACGACGCTACGGACGTTTGTGCAGCACATGTCAGCGTGTCAGCATGGTAGATCACGTGATTCCTTGTATCCCACGTGGGTGCGTATGCACCTGGCGTCGAGGCTACAATGTTGCCCGGCTGCGCCGAGGTTTCGGTTTCGGTTTGCGATTATGGTAAATGACAAGATCGCACGAAAAATATTTGGTTTTCACGAGACAAACGCTCTAGGGTTGTTTGGGAGCATTTTTCACGTTTATATCACCCACTATCTCAAAATTTCCGAAATCGAGCGGAGTTGCCCTTTAAGGAGTTTAGTCCGATAAAATATGGCGAGATTCTTACCCAGTCTGGATTAGAAAAGTAGCTACTGCAGTACGAATCCTAGCCTAGGGTCTTTAACGTGCATCAGGAAGTAGTGATACATGACCGGACGCCGGTTCTATTCTCATCGAGATTGAAACGGGCAGCAGTGGCAATTAAAGCCAGGAACTCTGGGTTCTGCAGAGCGAGCTTTCGCTTCAGGTGCTCCGATTTAGCTTACGATAAATACAAACTTTTTGAACAAAAGTTGCGTTTTGAAAAGGCGAAGAAGAGGGGATGTTCCGCGCACGTGTCTGCATGCAAGCGGCCTCATGACCTGAAGGTGTAACTAGTTTGGAAATTCCTCCACCTTGACTCCGGAGTGAATAGGCACACACGGTGAGGTTGGACTGCCTCCTCGGATAGAGGTAAAGCACACGAGGAAGGGCGAAGTCGCAGCAGCCTCACCGAGAGGATGTGCCAGGGGAAAACTACATTCCACGTAAAGGTCGTATAAAAGGGCACGCGCCTTTTTATTTATTCATTTTTTATTTAGTTAATTACACTCAGAGTCAAAATACATTACTGATATGAGTGGTGAACACACAAACAAACAAAACGGCAGAAATAAGCAACTATGGTACAACAGAAAGAAATAAGGCACAGCCTTTTTTAAAACAATTTTATCAAAGTTGCCATATGGTGTGGAAGGTGGTTCCGTTCCACAGAACCTCGAGAGATGAACGAATAGAAAAATGCACTCCTGTTGCAAGGCAGTACGCCGACCCTACGTTTGTAATCTAATCGACGGGAAAAACATAACGGGGCCATTAGTAGGTTCTCACGCCGTACAGAATGATACCTTTATCAAAAAGAAAAAGGAAAAGGCAGACTCTAGCGCAGCCGTGACCGAGATTGGGATGCACATGAAACAAAGAGGTATCCAAAGCTGAAAGCTCGAACTGGAGGCAGATCATCTGCTGCATCCTTAAAGCGGCGCTACAAACGGACGGAGAAACCTCGAGTCTGCTTTGAAGGGCGTGCCGATCAGCGTCAAACACGGGCGTTCACTAATGAAATTGGTCTAGAGCGTGGGATAATGACGGCATAAAATTCTAGAGGTAGAACTGGTTGAATAGGTGCACGTGACCCCCCCCCCCCCCCCCCCCCCCCCGTTTCTTTCAAGCGCGTGATTTTTACTCAAATGTTTGCTTGGAACCCGCACAAATCGGTGGGGTGTTCACATCTTCATACTTGGATGTTGATTCCCACAATTAGGAAGATCGCGCATGGCTGTTGCACGCTCTTGTCGTTTTGGTTGTCTATTAATTCAGAACAATGACATCATCAACAATAGAGAATGTGCCTCAAAGGTTGAAAAAGAAAAAGAGCGGCATTCACTTCGTCAACTCGCAACCACAAGAAGGGGGCACGTGATCTGGGGGGGCTAAGATCGCCTTCGGCGGGAATCTCTCCGATGCGACGTCACGGGGTAGGGGAGGAGCTTCTTTTGACTCCTCCCCGGCGAGTTTCTTACTCCTCCTCTTACATATCCGATCTCCCCGGCGGCGGCGAGTTCCCCAGCGTAGCTCCGATTTGTCCCTACGCTCCGCAGTGAAAGGTTTAATTTTATTTAAGTCGGAGGATCGCTGGCCGGCTGGGCTAGCGCACACCAGCATGGAGCACGTCGAGCGAAAGCTCCGTTGCAGAGCCCAGGATCCTGGGCTCAAACCCCACCCCTGCCCGTTTCGGTCTTAAAGAGCATCGTACCGGCTTGCAGTGGTGCATCACTACTGCGGGATGAACGTTAAAGACCCCAGGCTAGCGGTTGTACTGCACTGGCTAAATTTCTCATCTACAGCTGAGAGAATCGTCGCCCGTTGAGGCAGACCAAGTTTTAGGCTGTATTAACATACACACAACCCAAATTTTTATTTAAATCGTAAATGACAAATAAGAATCGGTAACAGCACGATGCTAACTATACAAATATTGCTTGAATATGGGCTAGTTGATTAGACATTGTGATGGTTTGCTGCGCTGCGTAGATGCAAGAAAAACGTACTCGATAAAGATTTAAACTAAAGCAGAGAATAGGCTAAAAACTACACACAGGAATGACGCAGACTAACAACTGTGTAATTTCTTTCTCATCTTTATCTCCCCGCGCCGCCACACAGCCACATTATGTTTTTCAAAACAGGGTGCACGTGGAGCCAAAGCTCGCACTGCAGAACCCAGAATCCTGGGTTCAATCCCCGTCCCTGCCCGTGTCGATCTAAATAAGCATCGCACCGGCTTGCGGTCGTGGATCACTATTGCGTGGTGCACGTTAAAGACCCCAGGCTAGCGGTCGTACTGCACTGGCTAAATTGCTTTTCTACAGTTTGTCATTATGTTTTGGCATGTTCTCCTGCTGTATAAACAACTAACGACCAATTTGTTTGTCAAAATACGGTGTTGAGGAAGAAAGACGAGAAAAAAATTACACAGTTGTTAGTCTGCGCCATTCACGCGTACATTGCTTTTCTTCTATCCTCTGTTTTAGTTTAAATTTTATTAAGTGCGTTTTCCTTGCATCTACGCAGCGCAGCAAACCATAAGAATAACTGTAAAAGCCTGCAGGTAAAGATAAATTGCGTTCCTTGTTGCAGATTGCCGTAAAAACACATTTGTTTCTAGGATTCACTTTGTAGAATTTGTAAGATTCACGACGGGGACGACGGTTCATTCACGGCTCCATCGGTTCAAGCCGGGTTCGCCACGCAGTTCATCGCACAGCCACGTTAACACGACTTTCAAGAGGCGATAGTGTTGTTGAAATTCAACGTCTTCCATGTCAAGCACATTGGCATGGCTTAAATACCTATGCTGACGGCGAAACACGAACAAAAACGCTGCCACTTTGGACGCGTCTCCTCCTTCTCGCGCAAAACTCGCCCAAACTCGCCTAAGTCGGAGCCGGCAAGCTTTCCTATCCGCGGCAGTTTTTAGCACGTCACACTGACGTCACAGCATCTCGCCGCGAGTTCCGCATATGCCACTCTACCAACCGCCTCAAACCCTCCGCTGTGACGTCACGATCTAGGGAGTGACGGCGCGTGTCGTCATGCACGCGCCGACCAATCGCGGCGGGTGGCGAGTTCGGTGGAGAACTCGCCTCGATCTCCCCGTGCCGAGCTTAGTCCCCCTGGTGCCATCATATTCCGCGTCCTTGAATTCGCGATGCACAGGGCACCTGCTGAGCTATAGAATAAAGCGTCCCGGGGTCCCCCGTGACGCTTGGAACGTCGCATTACGCGTGCGTTGTGCGCATGCTAATTGCTAAGCCCCAAGTTCACTGGGGGGGCCCCCGAGCGTAGGAGACCCCTATTCTAAAACTCCATTATAGAGAGATCAAGAATAGGGCTTCCTACGTTATAGGGGCCCCTACGAACTTGGGGGTCACGCGCGGAACGATATTCGCACTACCGGCTTATTCTGTCTCCAAGCCGAAAACTGAAAGCGTGAAGCGTGCACTTTGAGCGGCAAGAGGGAACGCTTCGTTCTGTTTTTCGGTTGGGATATGATTTTTGTCGGAGCAAGACGGAAACATCAGTGAGAGGGGTTGCGCGTGAAGTTTAGCCAGCCGTAAGACAGATGTCCTTCGCGTACGTCACCACTGTCGGATTTTTTTTTTCTTTATCCGGTTCTAAATTCCTATTTGGTGCTTCGCGGCTGCTTTGACTGCGCCTCTTCTCTTTCCTCGTCTTTGTGATCGGTTGCGCCCAGGTTGCGATCAGGTTTCGCCCAGTGGTGTCGTCAAGCAAGCATTCCAAATTCCCACCCGTCCCCCCCCCCCCCAACCGCCCCCCTCCCCCCCCCCCTCCCCCCCCCCCCCCCAAAAAAAAAAAACGGGACGAAGCTGAACGCGTCGTGAAACCGCTCCTCTAAATCTGCACGTTTCCCGCTTTCCGTTTTTGGTTAGTGGAAAGCGGGCAGCGTGCACTTCTAGCGGAGAGTTTTCCCGACGCGTTCCGCTTCGTCCTGGTTTTGTGATTTTCTACAGAGGAGCTGTTAAGGGCTAGGTTAACCAGGATGGTGTCCGGTATGTCGACAGAAACCTACCTGGACAGCTACCGCTATCTATAAGCGACGGCGGCAAGCACACAACCAGTATGGTGTCCGCCGTCGCTCCTAAATGGCGCCAACCTTTCCAGCTATGATAGAAGAATTGATAAATGGGCGCGTTGGTGAGAATTCATCGTAGGAAACAGCGTGAAAGACAGACGACGACGAAGAAGAAGCACACGTAACGAGCGCAGCGCTCGTCACGTTTGTTTCTTCGTCCTCGTCTGTTTTTTGCGCTGTTTCCTACGCTCATACACTCTGATGAGTATAGCTTTGAACTCACGATTAGAAATCCTGTATACGCCTCGCAAGTGGGCTCATTTTCGTCTTCTGCGCATGAGAAAGGAAGTAGCGGTGACGTCAGAACGCCGAGCCCTGATTGGCTGATCGCGACCCCTTATCTCAGCGTCGTCTGCTCCTTTGGAACGCCGTCTGCTCGCAACGTCGTCTACGTCTGTCTTACCTTTCCTGCGACTTTCGGAAGTGCAGGTCTTTACGAGCGAGCTCGACTTCGCCTTTCAGAGAGGGCAGATGAAATAACTCGAGCGGTACGTTGTTTTTGTCTAACAACTAGCAGACGCGCATCAAGGAGGGAAGTCAAAGGACTCACTGGCGAGGTGTCCCGAGGCGCCGAGGTTTGTTTGCTAAGCACCGAGAGTGAGCGTCCGCAAGTTCCCTCCCAAATACGTTTTCCCTTCTTTTTTGTGTGGCGAGACTCCTCACTCTTAAAGGGCGTCGGCTGGTTGGCGCAGTTAACGTCGTCTGCTTAAAGTCTGCTATTCAAAGCGATGGCTGCTTTACCTTTCCTGCGTCTGTCGGAGATTCACCACTTTGTCACCGGCGAGAGTCACCGCTGACTCGGAAAACAAGGAGATGACAAGAGTAAGAGATCCACCTCTTAATCTAAAATTTAGGTCAGCGGTCAAGGTATAATACGTGAAGGGTTCACAAGGGTCGCGTGGGCATATTCCATTCAGCACGCCAGCCGATCGTGGGCAGACGGTATTGGCCCAGGTACAGGCCAAGGACCGTCGGAGCACCGCTGCGCCGAGTCGGAGTGCCTGCTAGGCCTATCTGCCGAGCTCGCTTGGTCGGGGTCAGTAGAATCGTGGCCGTTGGAGCATTTCCCGGGTGTGTGTGGATCCAGCGTTCCTGTTCGTTGTGGTTTATTTCAAGTACTTTTTACTTTTTTTTCTTGCTGCTTGTAGTCGGGACGCGTGAGAAGAGCACGTACAAAAATAAACGTCTGTTGCTCGTCGCGACCAAGTAACTGAGCGACGCTGTCGGCCATGCTGATTTATCGTAAGAAGTGTGTAAGACAGCTTCGGAGCTGTCGTACGATTCCGTCGTAACCTGCGCAAAACTTACGATAATTTCGTTTCGTGAATACGAATTTGTTCGCACGTTTTGTCTTAGGCACATTTTCGGCGTAAGATCGTTTCGTGAATCTGGCCTCTGCCCTTCCGAAAGTCGCAGGAAAGGTAAGACAGACGCAGACGACGTTGCGAGCAGACGACGTTGCAAAGGAGCAGACGACGCTCATATATTAGGTCACGACCAGCCAATCAGGGCTCGGCGTTCTGACGTCACCGCTACCCCCAAGCGCAAGAAGCGGACGAACTTGCCCTCCGCATAGGCTCTCTACGGGAGCCAGAGTTGCGCGTTCATCCCCGTAGCGCCGTTTTTTTGTGCATGGCATGTTGATCCTGCTCCTCACGTGACTGATTTCGACGAATAGCAGCCCCGCGCGCTCGCGGCGCGCTCAAAAGCAAGGGAACGTTCGGCGGGCGCGCGCAACGTCTACTTTACTGCACGGCACTTGATCCGGCTCATCACGTGATCGGATCTCGGCGAATAGCGGCGCGGCGGCACGTGGAAAACAGACGCGCAACTCTGGCTCCCGTAGGGAGCCTATACAGGAACTCTACTCACGATGGGTCGGCCGCGCGCCCTTTCGGGGAAAGAAGACAGGCTGCGGAAGGAGCGGCGGCGTACGCAGCAGCGCGAATGGGTCCACAACCGCCGCAAAGCCGCTGTCGCCTCGATTTCCAGTGCCTCCAGCGCTTCAGATTCCCTTGCCAAAGCGCACATCGCTCGCCTGGAAAGCCACCGCAGAGAACAAAACCCGCAATGTAAAGGGCGCCGGCGGGCCAACGCCACGGACGACGATCGTGCCATGGAGGCGAAACGAAAGCGCGAGGCCCGGCGACGACTGCACTCCACGCCGGCTGAACAGTTTCCGGGTGCGACGGCGAGGTTTCTGAAGGAGTTTGTGGAGAACCCGTTTGGCGTCACGTGCGCCGTGTGCGACCGACTTTGGTTCGCCGGAGACGTATCCGCGATCGGCGGCGTGTCGGACGAGAAGAAGCGGGAATCGGGCGCGTGCGCGTTGCGGCAGTGTATCGACTACAGCTCCGCTGGTCTTGCTTCTTCACGAAAGTGGAAAGGCTAAACGTGTTTTTTTTATGGGGAGCATTTGGGGTGGGCGTTGGATTGCATGCGTGACAAAATAACTGGGCGAAACCAATCACTAGGACGAGGGCAGTGGAGATGAGGTAAAGGCGAAGGAGCATGTGAACAGACACATTCTCATTGGCCTGTCACGAGTTACATCACCCTCATAACTGACTCGACGTCATGCGGACCCTTTCTCCAGAATGTCTTCGTCTTGCTTCGACAAAAACACTGCCCAAAAGTGAAAGACGGAACGAAGCGTTCCCTCTACCCGCTAAAGTACACGTTTCTCGCGTTCCGTTTTTGTTTGGCGACCCCTTTATAGAATTCGGTTTTCGCAACGCAGCGCGACATGCTTGCGGTTCTTGCTTGTGGCACCAGAGAGACTAACAAGCGAAGTATCCAGAAACAAAAACATATTAAAAAAACGTCAAACATTTGCGCTGAACGAACACGTTTTTTTTCTGCTTGTAGTACAAATACATAGTAGGTGAAGTAAGACTATAGGAGATCTATCCGTGTATTAGATGTGTGGCGATAGGCTCGTCCACGCCATCGCCGGTCCGCTATTGCTCGATCAAGCAATCTGAGCATCTGTTAAATACGAGAGTTGCGTCAGAGTTCGGCGTGAACTCGGCTCATCTAGTATTGGACACGAGTTCTGACGTCAGCGTTTGGCAAGAACTCAGACCCAATCACGTGCATCGTGGCCAAAAATGGCGACTATCAATGTTGCTTGGTGGACTTTTGAAAAGGGTCTGTAAGTTTAAGCAAAAACAAGCCTTTCTGAAATCTTCTTTTTTGTACAGATAGGACGATTGAGTTAGTGTTTCAGACGACTGGGAAAAACTGAGCGGTGAGGACGGCAGCAAAAAAAAAAAAAAAAACACATGTAAATACCGTATGGAAACCCTCGTAAATATATAACAAAAATCGTGTCCTTCGACTCTAGTAAAAATGCGCATATGGCGTATGTGTATCCTGCACGCCCGGCTGATCATACCAAGACAGCCCACAAAGATTTGTGAGGCGTTGCCACGTTAACGATTACTGCATCTCCTTAGACTTGGGAACGGTAAAAATCTAAGTACAATCTAAAAAGCGGCCCACATCACAGTATATACTTTATGGATTAAGCGAGGTAATACAAGGCGAAAGCCCACTGCACCATTAATTGCAGGTGAATGTTCCTCATAATGCAGCGATCATGGCGTTTTTCTTCTGCTACGCCAGTTAGGGCGCTGCCATATTAGCCGGCATTATTACTTGTATTCAGCTGGGAAATTAATAGACTTAGAAAATTAGGAACAGCACGCAAAAAGACGAGGACAACAGAGAGAGAGAGAGAGAGAGAATGCACTTTAATATTGAGCACAAATTAAGTGTTCAAAACATCCATGGCTTGTAACACCAAGGCCATTTGGTCATCCGGTTCGTCTGACGCCAGCCAAGCACTCCAGGAAAAGGGAGGGGGGTTAGGGAGGAACGGTGTGGATAGTGCAATAGGGCACTGTAGGAGACAATGTTCCAGGTTGGCGTATGGGGAGGGGCAGTTAGGGCATGAAGGATAAGAACGACGCCGAAGATTGAAGAGCTTAGCGGGAATAAGAACGGTGTTCGTTTGGATTTTTCGGAGGACGTGAATTTGTGCCACATTGACGTTCGGGTGGGGTCGAGGTATTCGTTGTTGAGAGTTACGGAGCTGCTTGTAATAGAAATTGATTGAGCGTTTGTAGATTAAGGCATCGTCACTGGTCGGGGGGCTAGGCCACGGGATCACAGGCGCTCGGATTTGCATTTCGCGAGCGAGGTGATGAGCCAACTCATTACCTGTGATCCCGCTGTGACAAGGGACCCACCGAACGGTGACAGAGGATGGGTTTAGTGCGCGTGGAGCTTCATCGAGGACCGATCTGAGATCTGGTGGGATACTGCGTTGCTGCAGAGCGCGTATGGCTGCCTGGGAGTCCGTATAGATTGTATAAGCTGATGTAAGAGGTAGTTGGGAGAAGGTTTGGATAGCATGTATAATGGGAACTATTTCTAGTGTGATGATATTTGGAGGGTTGCTATATGGACCGCAGGTGTGAACTGTGGTGGTTGGGGATTGTGGTGTGTAGATTGCATATGCCCCAGCTCCTGTATCTCCAGTGTTGGAGATGGATGCATCAGAATATGCTATGGTGTGTGTCTGAAAGGGGGGATTGTGATGGATAGCTTGCGCCCTCCTGCGACCGTCGTTGAGGCCCGGGGACATGCGGCGAGGCACAGGGGCGAAGCCCAGATTTGACGGTAGGGCTGGGGTAGGTATATCTAAGGGCATGTCTATGGGGGGAGGACAAAGAGTAGAGCACAGGGCGAGCACGGACTTTCAACTGAACTTTTATTAAAAACGGCTCAAGCAAGAAACACCACAAAGCCAACCAACGGCGTAACAACCAGTGGCATGTCGCTCACCAGGCGTATATAAAATCTATTTCTTTTGGTTAAGATAAACCGAAGGCTGGCTGACGCAGTGCCCCGAGCCAGCTTTTTCTATTGCATGCGCACCCAGCACCTCTTTTTGCACTTTTGTACGTCCTCTGCTTTGTGCTGTTTTCTTCTCTTGAGCCGTTTTTAATAAAACTTCAGATAGTCAGCGCTCGTCGTGTGCTCTACTCTCGTTGTCCTCGTCTTTTTGCGCGCTGTTCCTAATTTCTTAAGTCATGAACCAACTCGCCTGCATCGTAATATAGATATAGGTTTTTCTTTATTCCCCGAAACCGCTGTCTAATGCATTCTAAACAAATTTTAGAAATCGTTCCTTAAATATTGCATTTCGCGCAATGTAGGACCTTTGATATAAAATTCTCTGCCATTTGATGCACAAGGTTACTTTCCCCTGGCAGAGGACGACGCAGAGGAACCGAGAACGAGCATGGAGCGGCGGTCTGCTCGACGAGTTGTCGAAGATGCCAACGAGTCCGAGGCCTTCCAGGAGGTGCGACTGGACGAGACTGGCCACACAGACGAGGCTCCCATCACCAGCAAGCTGCTCGGTTCCGCCGAAGACCGACTGACGGCCCTCAAGATCCCGACGGCCGTCATGTACTCGTTCGGCGTGGTCATGCTGCTCTCGTCATGCGTCATCCTGGTGTCCCTCTTCTACATCATGTCCACGGGCAGGCCCTTCTCGCCCAGGGACAGGCCGCTGCCCAAGCCGGACCCCACCATGACCATCAAGCTGCGCATGGCTGACCTCCCGGACAACTTCCTCAACGCACTGCACCAGAACGCCGCCCGTGAGTCTGGTGCCATTGCGAATGAAGCTACGCGCCTCCCTGTGGTTTCAAGAAACTTTAAAGCATAAAATGCTTTCGCACTGAATACCTCGTCTCACCCTATCATGGACTATTGTTAGCCGCACATCATAAAAGCGCAAGCTATTTGCTTTGGGTGAACCCTCGGCAGCTGTACGACCGCTCATGCAGCGAGTGCTGCAGTCAAGGCAGTCAAGGCTACCCGCTCGCGCTTACTCAGGCTTCACAGTTAGTCCATGCAAAGGTGAGACGAAGTTGTCTCGGCTTTTTGCATGAAAGAAAAAAGTTTGGAAAAAATCGTTTGAAAAACGGCAGTTGCCGCAGAGCTGAGCAGCTGCTAAGTTGATCTCGAGTCTCGGTCCAGCTCCGTCGTGCTGTCTTGTCAAGGCCACGCCTCTGCGTCGCCTGTCAACACCTGACTCTCAGTCAAGCTGCATCGCCAGAAGCGACAGGAATACTAGCGTCCTAGCTCGGAATGTCTCTGACGTCTTTAATGGAATCATAATTGTGATCTCTTTCTATCTCGAAATCTGGGTCGGGGGTTGGGGGGGGGGGGGGGGGGGTCTAAATTTATCGAACGCCGTTTCATTAGAACGGTGGACGCTTGATAGGATGCCATTTCATCGACCTGAATGCCATTGGTTGTTGCTATAATCAGATGATAGCTAATACCGGGCAATGGGAGTGAAGCACCAGCTGAGTGAGCCTTGCTGCGGCGGTTGCACTCGCAATGTAAACCCAGTTTGAGAATCCATCAAATCAGTAAATTAAGGTAAATTTGCCAGGCCGTGTATTGCGTGCGAAATTTTATTGATTATCAGCGGTCACTGTGCCGCTCTTTGATCACTTCAATGCAACACAAAAAGGTCCTACTCCGCTCCTAACCCACTCCACTGAATAACAGCACGCACCAGAGCAAAGAGAACAAGGCAGTCATGAAGTGTTAAAAAAAAAAAACTTTCAGCCTTTCCACTCTGGTGAAGAAGACCAGCGAAGCTGTACTATGGTGAGACGACCTGAAGGATGACTTCTTGGACGACCCCAAGGACAACACCTAAAGGACGACGTCTACGACGACCTCGAGGACGACCTCGAGGATGACACCTAGAGGACGACGCCTAGGAAGATCTCAGGGACGACGTCTAGGGCGAACTCAAGGACGACCTCGAGGAAAACACCTAAAGAAAGACGTCTAGGACGACCTCAAGGACGACCTCGAGGACGACACCTAGAGGACGACGCTTAGGAAGATCTCAGGGACGACGTCTAGGGCGAGCTCAAGGATGACCTCGAGGAAAACACCTAAAGAAAGACGTCTAGGACGACCTCAAGGACGACCTCGAGGACGACACCTAGAGGACGACGCTTAGGAAGATCTCAGGGACGACGTCTAGGGCGAGCTCAAGGATGACCTCGAGGAAAACACCTAAAGAAAGACGTCTAGGACGACCTCAAGGACGACCTCGAGGACGACACCTAGAGGACGACGCTTAGGAAGATCTCAGGGACGACGTCTAGGGCGAGCTCAAGGATGACCTCGAGGAAAACACCTAAAGAAAGACGTCTAGGACGACCTCAAGGACGACCTCGAAGACGACACCTAGAGGACGACGCTTAGGAAGATCTCAGGGACGACGTCTAGGGCGAACTCAAGGACGACCTCGAGGAAAACACCTAAAGAAAGACGTCTAGGACGACCTCAAGGACGACCTCGAGGACGACACCTAGAGGACGACGCCTAGGAAGATCTCAGGGACGACGTCTAGGGCGAACTCAAGGATGACCTCGAGGAAAACACCTAAAGAAAGACGTCTAGGACGACCTCAAGGACGACCTTGAGGACGACACCTAGAGGACGACGCTTAGGAAGATCTCAGGGACGACGTCTAGGGCGAACTCAAGGACGACCTCGAGGACGACACCTAAAGAAAGACGTCTAGGACGACCTCAAGGACGACCTCGAGGACGACACCTAGAGGACGACGCCTAGGAAGATCTCAGGGACGACGTCTAGGGCGAACTCAAGGACGACCTCGAGGAAAACACCTAAAGAAAGACGTCTAGGACGACCTCAAGGACGACCTCGAGGACGACACCTAGAGGACGACGCCTAGGAAGATCTCAGGGACGACGTCTAGGGCGAACTCAAGGATGACCTCGAGGAAAACACCTAAAGAAAGACGTCTAGGACGACCTCAAGGACGACCTCGAGGACGACACCTAGAGGACGACGCCTAGGAAGATCTCAGGGACGACGTCTAGGGCGAACTCAAGGACGACCTCGAGGAAAACACCTAAAGAAAGACGTCTAGGACGACCTCAAGGACGACCTCGAGGACGACACCTAGAGCACGACGCTGAGGAAGATCTCAGGGACGACGTCTAGGGCGAACTCAAGGATGACCTCGAGGAAAACACCTAAAGAAAGACGTCTAGGACGACCTCAAGGACGACCTCGAGGACGACACCTAGAGGACGACGCTTAGGAAGGTCTCAGGGACGACGACTAGGACGAACTCAAGAACGACGCCTAGAACACCCTAAAAGACGACGGGTAGGATGACCTCAAGGACGACGTCTAGGACGACCTCAAGGATGACTTTTAGGACGACCTTAAGGACAACCTCGATGACTACGTATAGAACGACCTCAAGGACGACTTCTAGGAGGACCTTGAGGACAACCTCTCAGACGATCTCGAAGACGACCTCAAGGGCGACGTCTAGGACGACGCCTAGAGAAATTCAGCCTTCCCACTCTGGTGACCAGAGTGAGAAGGCTGGAAAGGTTGCCGCCGTCGCTCATAGATGGCGGTAGCTGTCCAAAGTTTCTAGGGGAAGCTCATTGCTGTTTGAGGCAAGAACGGGTGTTCTGCGAACCAGAACATACAGAGGGAAGTACCAGGAAATTATTACAGTGTGCACTGCTTGTGGAGAGGAGGACGAGACAGCTGAGCACTTGATACTCTACTGTAAAGGGCTTCCCCCTATGCCTACTGAAGACAACATAGATTTAATAAAGTCATTGGGTTTTAGAGACAGCGAAGGGAGAGTGGATTTCAAGACTGTAGAGATTACCAAGCAAAGATTAAGTGAATGGTGGCAGAAATCGAGAGAAAACTAGGTATTTTCTTATCCACTGATGGCAAGGGGGTTTCATAGCCTCACTTTCTTTGCACTGCGGAGTGAATATAGATTTCACATTTAAATATTCTAAGCTTAAATGGTAAAACAAAATGGCTAGGTGGCGTAAGCTACCGCCCGATCCAAAGGGCTCAGCCGTATTCATCCATCCATCCATCCTTTGTGTCGACTTTTTTTTTCTTTTTTTTGTGACGGACACGAAATTGGGGAAACTAGCCATTAACAGCTCCGCTGTAAAAAAAAAAACAAAAAAAAACTTCGTAATGAACGATATGCCTTTCATTCCGAAGTCAACCAAATCTGAAAAAGGAAACTAGATGGCCCTCTTCTCAAGCAATGTGCTTTACGTTACGAATAAAATACTGACAGCCGCCTAGGAACTGCATGTCTTTACAGGGGGCTCTCGAGCGCTTTCATTCGTAAACAAATTCGTATTATTAATCTATTCAACGGAGCTCAATTAAACTTTTCAAGGCGTTGTTTTAGCTGATGCAATTATTAATAAATTTTGTGAGTCCAGATTTTTTTTTAATTCTAGAAATTAATGACTTGCTATTTCGATGGACAGGAATAAAAACGGAAACACACTGCCTGGTGGATGCTGCAACCATGCTACTTACAAATGGCCCCACATAAAACAAAACAAAAATCTTCGAAGTTTTTTTTAGGGGCGAAGCTCCTTAGGGTCTAGCCTTGTCTGGCGTCCGTGCTCATATCGATTGCTATCCCATCTGTCTTCTTAAAAAAAGAAACAGAAAATGTTTACGCAGTCGACAGGATTCGAACCTGTGCGGGGAGACTCCAGTGGATTTCTAGTCCATCACCACGACTGCGGGACGAGTAGGGGCTCTGAGATGTGGTAGTAACTCAAGAGCTGGGGATGTCGTGGATGAAACGTTGCACGTAGCCGCTCATCGTCTACACAGGAGAGGGCGCTGCGGTCAAATACGTATATAATCGCATTAAACTTTGCACGCATTGGCTCAACGCTTATAAACGAAAGGGCGCTGCGGTCAAATGCTCAAGTGCGTGTATAACCACGTATTCTCTTTCTCACATGGATGAAAGCGAACGAAAAGCTCGGCATGCTGCGGCTCAGCGTATGAGCACCACCAGAGCTTCGCCCCAATCAACATCACTCACCACGTGGAGATGGGGTCATTTTTTATATGAACAAGCTAAAACATAAAAACATATCCAAAAGATCGCAGCATATACGCGGTGTGTAATTTTTAATTTGGGCAGATAAAAAATAGGATAAAAGTTAGACGACTGCTGTCTTCACCATATATTTACCAGGCTAGGCGGATATTATATGAAGGGATATTTATCACGCTAAATCGAATATTTAACTCACATATTTGAATTGATTTTTTTAATATTGGATTTAGGGGTCATGTTAGAATTTATGACGGCAAATACTGTAGGAGGCGAGACCAATTTGAAAAACTCGCGAAAAGGGGATAATTCTTTTTTAAATATTCGATAAACTTTGACGTTGTTTCACCCGATTTAAAAATGGCGCACAAAAAGAGCACATCAAGCCCGGCCCACAAAGATGCTTGGAAGAGCGACGTAGTCGTTTACGTTTAGGTCACGTCGTCACTCGTGTCGTCGGCGCTCCAACCAAGGACACGCTGCCGAGATAGTGACGATATGATTGAAACAGCGACGTCACTCTTCCAAGAATTATTCTGGGCGGGTCTGAATACAAACCCAAAGGTGTATTTAATAATTTTTATAAAAAGCATTACCTTTCCGCAATAGACCCTTTCCGAAATTCAGTGCCATCTGGTGGTTTGTAAAGCAGTTAAGGTTTTGCCATATCAATGGCGGAAATTAACTTTTAGCGGCACCGTCACTTTCGCAAGTCAACAGCACGCGAGGAATTGTTTAGTGAGTTCTTTCTCGATCACTTTCAGTTCGACGGTGACCAAGAACCTGGATTCAGAACAAAGCTCCAACCCACTCAGATACCTCGAGAAAATTCTATACACCAAAGTGCTTTAAAGCCGATTGTGTGCCGCACACAGGTTGACTGAATCTGAGTTATTGTAAACAAGCGCTTACGTAGCTCTTGTGCTCCATTCCTACGTCGCGTCGTACTGACCCCCCGAATTTACCGGCCTCGCAAGATCCGCTTAGGAGAACCTTCAACGTCTTCTTTTATCAGTCATTAGAAGGCCGCCATTGGTATGGCACAAATGCCGTTCAACTGATGATGATAGTGATCAAAGTGGCCAGACTGAATTTCGGAAAGGGTCTATTGTCTTTAAAATTTACAGGAAAACGCTTAAGCTTCGCCTTTAACAGCGAAACGCGAGAGCAAAACATATTGTCACGAATGACAGATGATAAGCCGATGAATGAACATACACTGAACGTTTAATTTAGCAAACTTGTGCAGAAAACATAAATTTAAGCGGTAGCGTCGCAGGCGTAGAAGGTCGGCAAAGTAACACGATCGAGCGCAAGAGTGAGACTGACTTGGGATCGTTACGCGGAGCGTCTTTTGTACCAGCATGGGTTTCTGAAACATTCGGCGTAAAACGTTCGGCGCGTGGAACTTTTGTAACTTGATCAAACGACAAGGTTCTAGGACTTACTAGAGCATCAAGTTGAAGGAATAAATACAAGTGGGGTTCGCTGCCTGGATTCGAACCTCAAGCCTCCGAGCGTTAGCCAAGCGTGGTAACCATTCGGCCACGCACGCGCTCGCTCGTCAACGCGCGTGGCATTACTCCCCACTTTTAAAAGCGCATCTTCTCGATGCGACGTGCCAAGAAAGAAAAACAGAAAAATAAAGAAAAGTAATGGCTAACTGCGGAGCCTTGTAAAACACTGTCCTATCGAGCGTAGTACAGAAACACAGTTTACTGTCCTATCGATCGTAGTACCGCTTGAGCCTTACAACTTGGACGACTTCCGGTCGCAGAGGACGACGTGATAAAGTCGGTGTTCCGTCTGGCATCACCTCGTAGTTCATTTCCCCGAGTCGACGAAATTCCATGCAGGGCCCGAAGTACCGTTTTAACCGCTTCTTGTTGAGACCCTGGTGGCGAATGGGTGTCCACACCCACGCTGTGTCTCCGGTCGGAAAGTGGACGTCACGACGACGAAGGTTGTAGCGGCCAGCGCCGACACGTTGTTGGTCTTGAAAACGGAGTCGTGCGAGCTGGCAGACTCCTTCGGCCCGTTGTGCAACCGCCTGGGCGTCGTCGCTTCCATCGCCAACTGGCTCGTGGGGCAGCATCGCGTCGAGCATCGTCGTTACCTCCCGACCATATATCAGCTGAAAAAATATAACTGCGGCGGTCTTTTGAACCCCAAATGTTGTAGGCTAACACGACGTAGAACAACACCTCGTCCCACGTCTTGCGCTAAACATCAGTGTACATGAGGATCATTTCGGTGATTATCTTGTTAAGCCGCTCCGTCATCCCGTTGGTCTACGGTTGGTATGCCGTGGCACAACGATGGCTAGTGTGGATGAGATGAAGAATTTCTCTCGTCGGCAGCGCCATGAACTGTGACCCCCGATCTGTATTGAGGAATTGAGAAGCCCTATGTCGTAGGACGACGGACTCGACGAAAAACTTGGCGACCTCAACACCAGACCCCGACGGAAGGGCTTTCGCCTGGGCGTATCGTTTTAGATAATCAATGGCCACGATCCTCCAACGGTTTCCATTGTTGAATCTGGAAAAGAACCTAGTAGTCCCATTCCGATTTGCTGGAACAGTGCAGTCGGTGCAAGAATTAGCTGCAGGAGACCTGCCGGCTTCGTTGGCGGTTTCTTGCATAGCTGTCACTGATGGCATAATCGTGAGTAGAGGTGGACGGTTTTAAGGAGCTTGGGCCAGTATTACTTTTCACAAATACGGGCCAGTGTCCGGCTATAACCAAGGTGTCCGGATGTCGGGTCGTCGTACCAGGCTTGAAAGATCTCCCCTCGAAAATCAGTTAGGATCACCAGCAGCCACGGCACGTTGTTGTCCCCGAAGTTCTCTTTGTAGAGTACCCCTTGTGGAATAGCAAAGGTCGGCAGGGCTCGTGAGAAAACGCGTGGCATGGTACCTTCGCTCCCTTCCAGGTGCTCTATTAGGTCGCACAGCTCAGGATCGTCTCGTTGACGTCGCACCATGTCGTCGGTGTTCAATGCGCCTAGGAAGCTCTCGTTGTCATCGTCGCGTCGCTGCTATGCCGTAAGGTGTTTCGACAGGGGCTCTGGACAGGCAGTCGGCGTCACTGTGCTTGTGGCCTGACGTTTAGACCACAGTCATGCTGAACTAGTCTAGTCGGAAACTCCATCGAACGAGGCGTCCTGGAGGGTCCGGGAGGTTCGCAAGCCAGCAGAGCGAGTGGTGATCCGTCACTATGCAGAACAGGCTCCTGTACAAGTACGCAGAAACTTCGTGTTTGCCCAGACGACAGCATACTTTTTTTTCAGTCGTAAAGTAATTTTTCTCCGCCTTGGACAGCGTCCGACTTGCGTAGGCGATGACTCGCTCGGTGCCTTCTTGCACTTGAACCAGTATCGCTCCAAGTTCTGCGCTACCAGTGTCCAAGAACGGGATGAATCTGGAGTCTTCGTTTCAGCTTGTCAAATGCCTGCTGCTGCTCTCTGGCCCATTCAAACATCTCGGCGCCCTTCGTGAGGTTTGTGAGCGGTCCGGAAATTCTTGTGAAATCCCAAACTAAGCGCCTATAGTAGGCACATAGTTTCAGGAATTTTCGCCCGAGCTTCTTTTTTGTCGATGCTAGAAATGCCGCGACGGCACGAATTTTGTCTGGGTCTGGGCGAACGCCTTCGTTACTAACCCCGTGACCTAGGAACTTCAGTTCGTCATAGGCGAACCGACACTTTGACGGCTTCAGGGTGAGTCCGCCGGTCCGTATGGCCTAATGAATAGCTTGCAGTCGTCGCAAGTGCTCGTCGAAGTCGCCTGAAAACACTACCATGTGATCAAGGTAGACGAGACAGTTCTGCCACTTCAGCCCTGCCAGTATGGTTTCCGTGACACGCTGCAAAGCTGGTGACGCTGTGCGTAGTCCGAAGGGCACCACCTTGAAGTCGTACAGTCCGTCCGGCATGACGAAGGTTGTCGTCTCTCGGTCCCGTTCATCGACTTCTATCTGCCAGTAGCCGCTCTTCAGGTCCATGGATGAAAAGTATCGGGAGTGGCGCAGCCGTTCTAGCGTATCGTCGATGCGGGGGAGCGGGTAGACGTCTTTTTTCGTCACCGCGTCCAGCAGCCGGTAGTCCGCGCAGAACCTACGCGTTCCGTCCTTCTTCATTACCAGGAAACTGCAGAGGCTCGCGGACTGCTTCAAGGCTGGATTATGTGTTCGCTCAGCATGTCTTGAACTTGCTCCTGGATTATTTACCTTTTTTTTACGTAGACTTTGTGCGGCAATCAATGCACAGGGACCGCGTCGTCCTTGGTAGTGGCGCGGTGCTTTGCAACGGCGGTTTGGCGCACCTTCGACGAAGTCGTTCGGCGAGATGGTTAATTAGCTGCCGTCGCTTCGCACCCGGAACCTTAAGGGCAATGTCCACTGCGCTGGCGACGTACTGTCTTGCTGAGATGACCAGGATTCTTCAGTAGTCGCGGCGGTTTCGGCGGAGTTCCGGAGTTCCTCTACGTGGTCCACAACAGCCCCTTTCCTTAGGTGTTGCGTTTCTTGTCGGAACCTCGTCACGAGGACCACAGTGCGCCCATTCTGAAGTTCAGCTACTCCTTTTGTGACGCCAGTTCCTCTTCCCAAGAGCAATTGAAGATTGCCTTCCAGAACAACTTCGCCGCAGGTAGCTAGCTACCTGGGTCACGACAGGTACAACAACACTTGACCGCTGCGGCAGGTTCACGTGGTCGGTAGTGACTCGGACGGCGGCTGACGTTATATAAGCATCCTCTCGAGGCGGAACAGGTGTCCGCAGCATCAATCTGTTCTGTTAAAGGTTGATGATGGCACCGTATTCACGCAGAAAGTTCATCCCGAGAATGAAGTCTTTAGCACAGTCTTGTAAGACGACGAATTTCACAGGACACTTCTCGCCGTGAATCTCGACTCGGGCAGCGCTCATTCAGACGGGCGTAATAAGGTGTCCTCCGGTGGATCTAATTTGTGGTCGACCTCAAGGCGTCACGACCTTCCGCATGCGGCGAGAGAGCCTCCCACTCAATACTGAGTAGTCTGCTCCGGTGTCCACGAGTGCCGATGCGTCGTGGCCGTCGATAACAACGCTAAGGCATTTGAGCACCGTTGCAGAACTGTCGTTGCGATGCGTGGCGTCAGAAGAGCGGGAAAGTTCTGACGTCCTTGGAGGCTCTTTACTTTGGTCGTCTTCGGCATGCCACTTTCAGGTGTGGTCGGACTTAGCTTTCCCAACGAGACGCCGGCGAACGGCTCTCTCGGTGGGACCGACGAAGAGGCGTCACGGGACGGCGCGGGGACGGTGAGCGGGATCCTCGGAGATCAACTTGCCCAGGGGATGGTTGCCGGCGCAGGAACTACTCGATATCCCGCGGTCGCTCACCGTACCTCGGGCACGGGGTATCTGCCGCGACTCTTCGAAGTCTAATTTCACGGTAAGGACATCGTCGATATACGGGCCAGCTTCACAGCAGAGGAAGCACACACGTCGTCGGTCAGCCGTTCGCCAGACGTTAGTCTTTCTTGCCCCAACTGATTGATGGCGCACGCGCGCTCGATCTTCTTGACGGCGGGATCCTGCGAAGAAAGGGCGTCTCGTCGAAGATGTGCTTGGTGGAGAGGGGCAGCCGGTGGCGACGGTCGGGTTCCTGCGGCGTTTCTCACCATTAAGTCTTCGGGTGGGGCCACGATGACGGAAGCCTCTGGTTGGATGGCTCGCTGAACCTACTCTATCACTGGTTCGGCGATAGACGGTGAGGCCGGGAGTGCGGCAGAGGGAAGTAGCTTCTTCAGCTCTTCCTGGACGACTTCACGCATGATGTCGTTGATGCCAGTGATGCTAGATCTGATGTCGTTGCACAATGGCGAAGAAGCAGCTACGCTCGAGTGCCGATGGTAGTGGTTGGCTCTTGCGAGGAGGGCACGTTCCATGTACGTAGCTTTCGTGATGAAATGTTCAACGGTAGAAGGGGGTTGCGAACAAGACCATCAAAAATGTCATCCCTCATACCTCATATGATGATCCGCAGCTTTTTTTCGTCGGTGACTTGAGGGTCGGGGCGAGCCATCAGGCGGAGAACATCTTCGACGAAACTGGGGGTGCTCTCGTTTAGACCCTGGGTCCTTCTTCAAAGGAGATCTTCGGCCCTCTCGCGTCGGTGTCTGCTGGCAAACGTCTTCTTCAGTTTTTGCTTGCAGAACTTCCACAGAGTCAAAGAAGCCTCGCTCATGGTTTGCCAGCCAGTGCCTCGCAGTTACTTCCAGTGAGAAGTAGATGTTGCTCAAGCACTGCTCAGCTGACCACCCGTTAAGGTGGGACACACGTTCATAGTGTTGCAGCTAATCCTCGATGTCCTCGTGGACCTTCCCGCGGAAGGGCAGCCGATTCTTTGGTGCGACGGTTAGGTATACGACGACGGCGGTGGTAAGGGCTCTGCGATAAATGGTTTTCCATCGTCAACCTTGTTGGCTGCTGGGTCTTGGGTGGTAAAAGTTCGAATTTCATGGGGTAGGCCTTGGGTCAGGCGGCTTCCTCGGGTCTCGGTAGTCTCTGCGGATGGTCCTCTTGAGCCGGGGATTGGGATTGCGCTGCGAGTCCTTGGAGGGGGGCATGCTTCTTGGGCTGCGATGTCCGCACCTCCACTAAAATATCCCGAATGATAGATGAAGACGTGATGAATCAACAAAAACTAAACGTTTAATTTGGGGAACTTGCGCCGAAACAAAAATGCAAAGAAGTACCGTGGCAGGTGTCGAAGGTCGGCGGAGTAGCACGATCTAGCGTTAGAGCGAGACTGACTCCGGACCTCCGCGCGGAGCATCATTTGAGCCAGCGTGGGTTTCTGGAACATTCGGCCTAGAACATTCGTCACTCGACCAGATGACAAGTTTCTCAAAATTACGAGAATTTTGAGTTGAAAAAATAAATAAAAGAGGAGTTGCCTCATTGGAATCGAACTTGAAGCCTCCGCTCGGTAGCCAAGCGCGGAAACCATTTTTTTTTTGTGATTATTTGGCTACGCACACGCTCGGTCGGCCACGCGCGTGGCAATATAAACTCCAGCTTGTTCCCAAGCCGTGCAAGCAGTCGGTAGCGTTTCTGGATAGCAACCAAAGGATTGAGGGTTCGAATTCGGCTTCCTCCTAAAATTCTTCAACTTTTTTTTTATAGCAAATGAATAACTTTATAAAGTGAAACCATTTGAGACATGTGGCCCCCTCTAATTCGCATTACACGTCCTGTTTTAATCACATCCATTCCACGCGTGGCTTCATGTTTCATGTGAGCATTGCGAGTTGTTTGAAATTCCCGCGCGAGACCATGTGGCTCTGACGTCATGACCCTATCGACATCCCATCACGCCACCGACGCTGACGCCGGCTTTTCTGCGAAACGAGCTCTTTGAAGCTATCGCTTTACAATTGGTCTGGCCTTTAATAATATTTGCCATGAACAGTGCAATTCCAACGTAACCTCAATAGCCAATATTAGAAATGTGAATTAAATTTTTTTGATACTCAGTTAACCTATTGTGACGATTACTCCCTTCTCTAATGTCCGCCGAGACCAATAAATATATTGCAAAGACTGGACTCGCCCAACTTTCCCCCTATGTTTATTTTTCTTCGTCTGTTGACCGGGTTGCGTTAGTAAACCGAAGTGTCGTTTGCCCATTGTCATCAATTTGTTCGCAACATTCTTTGAATGGAATGCACAGTGTGTTCTACCCCGCAGCTGCAATAAGCAAAGCCATTTGTTCATTTTGTCTCACAGCCACGCGTTGTGCAGTTTACCGCAACGTTAATAGGTACACATGTATTTTTTTTTTTTTTGGGGGGGGGGGGGGGGGGGTGAGGTAGGTGTCAATCTAAAGCGAGAGCACGGCCTCAAGCAAACCGATGTGAAGACAGATAAGAGGCTAAATTGGTCGGACGAGACCTCCGAATTTAGCGTGACTCCGCAGCTCGGGGAAGCTGATGAGTTCGAAGTGACTCGAAACACGGTGTTGTGCCCCCCCCCCCCCCCCCCCCCGCCCCCTTGATTCGTGTGACTTTGTTACATATTTGAATTCTTATGACTATTTAATGGAACTATTGCCTACTTTCTTTAAGTAACGAGAAGTCATGATTGAAACCGGTATTTTGGTGTAATTCTTTGTAACTCCGATATTGAGCGCGCTCTTTGGCAATAATTTGTCCTGAGCGCAATTTGTAAAGGGCTTTTCATTACTGGACCCTGACATTTATATCTTGACTGCGGCAATGTTGGTACGAATTGATAAATATGTACATCGCTTAGTAGCGGAAGTATTATTCACACCACCGGGCACAGGAGGAGCTTTCTTAAAGGTTTTGTTCGTTTTTCTGGATCGCGATTTCCTGCAGGGTTGCAGAGGAACGGCGAATTAAGTTGAACGTCATAATAGAAATAGATTCCATCTGCTATATAAATAAGTACACAACCACCGTGAAGGAAAGCTACAAAAATGTAAATTTCTAATAAATGACCTGCGATTATAAGGTGCACCTAAATTTTTATTATCTAAGCAAGCTCATTCACAGATTTCAAACCACTGAACCAATAATAAAATCGCGTTCGGAATGGGCCCACTTGGAAGCACTTGTTTTCACTTGTTAGAAAAGCGCGGCACACACGTTGATACACAATCTTTGAAAAATCATTTAGAAACCTAAGAGCTAACAAAATAATGCCAGTAATGCGCGCAAGCAAGCTCGAGCTATCTTCATTCGCTCCCTTCAGTGTAATGGTATACTTCGTTTCAGCTTTGGTCCGAGCGCGGCCGATGTTATGAGCCGAAGGGCCAATCAAACAGCGAAACAGGCACAACGTCATGGCGTGCTCTCTGCAGTTGATAGGACCAGCAGATATTCGCCGTGTCTCTGTGCGTGCTCCTCCGCCGGCTAGTCCTATCAGGCCTTGAGAGCGCGCCACGACGCTGCGCTTTTTGCGCTCCTTGATTTTCCCTTCGGCTCATAACATCGGCCGCGCTCGGACCGAAGCTGAAACGAAGTACAGTAATAATGTTTTCCATTCTGGAGGAGCCACCGTCACAAAGAAAGGCGTGCAGCCCACGCCATGAAGAGCTGCGGCGCAACATTTCATGCTTTATTTACGGTGTCCCCCCGTTATGCACAACATATTTTCTTTTGGCACACTGTGAAACAACGAACACATTTTGATGCACATGCATCTACATCTACAATTACAAAATCTTCCAGTGAAACACGAAATGAATTCCTTCTGTCTGCTACCACTTAGACCGTGGCAGATGTCATAATCTCCGGGATTAAGTTTACTGTGCGTGTTACCGTAAACATTAATAAAAATGATATTCAACACGCGAACCCCGGCACACGATAACATACGTATCAGAGACGACCCAAGAACAGATTCCCCTACCCTACCGCAGATCTTACGGCGGTGCCCCAAGGTCAGCTTTTGGCCCAATCCAGGATGGCCGCAGAGCAGGACACACGCCAAAAGGTGCTACGGTACTCAACATGGCGCTGCCCACACAAAAAGAAAAACAGTCTATATTTCACTCCTTTGCACATTGTGGGCGAGAAAGGCAGTCTTTCTCCAGCCTTGCACGCGTGGTATTTCTTCTTCCTCTTGCACAGCTATCGGGTGAACTATTGTTATGGCGCTTAACCTCCCGCAGGCTTTCCTCCTTTATTCGACCCTTTTTTTATAAGGCGACAAACGCAGTGGCGCCATCTATCGGGTACCACCGGGACACTTCCGGTTCGAGTATATTTTCTAATTTTTAGTCATTATTCTTTCATCTTAAGAATGAATAAAGTATTACACTGTTAAAACAAGCCATTTCCAGAAGAAATCGTGTATATTAGATTTCGCAAATACAGAAAAGCCATAGGGTTGTTATAATGTACGCTAGAAGTTCAACAGGCGCTAGTGTGCTGCTGCAAATTGAAGCAGACAGCAACCAGTCGAAAATTGACTTCCACTAATGCATTTCTATGGGAAAAAGCGAGTGCATTTTCTCTCTGCGCACGATTGTAAGAGCAAATATCACGAATAATTCGTACGTACTAGGCACAATTGGAACATTTCTCAGTCACGCACACAAAATATTTCGTCAGTTACGGCATTTCGATGTGAAATTCATGGCATGAAAAACGGTGCTAAAACCGCTTCGTGCATGTGCTTATGTGCATTGTCGAACACTGTTAGCGCGAACGCGGCGTCGGCGCTTTCCAGCATGGGGGATATACGTGCCAAACGAACGAAGGACATGAGGAAAACCAAGAGAGACGGCAAGAACTACGCAGTAACACTGGATAAGTAACTCCTTGTGCATGAAGGCGATCGAAATAAATTGAAAGCCACTTAATACAGTTTGATTTGCAATAAATAAGTACCGCTTTATTTTTTCTGCTCATGAATATGTGCGAAGATGTTTGTAATGGGTTCAAGTCATCACCCGCACGCTCCAAATCTTTGCAAATATGGAGAAGTCAAAGAGCAGGTGCCCGATAAAAGCTGCCTGACGTAGGAAATAATAAAAAGATGCACCTTTCGTAGCCCACGCATTTTTTTGTTGTTTTTTTACATTTGGATGTCTTTAACCGATCGCAAAGATGCACGACTGAGTTATTTCCATAGAGTGACAGGACGGGCATACTAAGTATTAGAAATACATAAGCGTCACCGGGTGCTAGCGAACCTTGAACACATTCAACGCTCCTTTCGATCGTTAGTTTGCTTAAAATCGTCGCTCGTTTTTACATCTCTGCCATGGAACGGAGTTTTGGGCCTGACATATAGCGAAGTCTAACATCATTCAGCGGTAAAGAAAACGGCTGCAATTAAAGCAATTAAACTTTTACAGTATTCTTAAGGGTATATAATATCCCGTACAGCCGAAATAACAAAATTTATTCATGTTATTTTTCGGTGCAGAGACCAAATTCACGTGCATTTTCCCATAGGAATGCACAGGAGCACCGCAAAAGTAGACTGGTTTCTGTCTGCTTCAATTTGCCTCTCAAAAGTCGCATAGACACTAGCGCCAGTTGAACCTTTAGCGTACATTATAATTACTCTATGCCAAAGCCTCCGTCTACTCCAGAACCGGAAATGGGGGATGGGGGGGGGGGGGGGGGGGGGCTATTTGTACACTGGCACCACCAAGTTTGAACTCACGCGAGAAAGAGCGACAAGGCGGCTATGAAGGTTTATTTATGCGGCTTTATTTTACGTCTCAAGAGCGCAGAAGAACATTCCGCAGTTGCAATTGTTCTTTCTCACAAACGCGTTAAACTCTTCGCAGCTCTGGAAAGGGGAAAGCAAGATCCGCACCGACGCCCAGGTGGCACGAACCTGGGACTGGGCAGCGTTGGCAGTGGCAGAGGCAACAGCGGCGAAGTCCAGCGACTACCTGCGATGGTGCACTCAGACTCCCGGACACTGGACAAGGGACTCGTGGCCAGGATGCTTCCCCAACTGTACGGTCCAAACGACCCTGACATGTCCAATATGGCGGCCGGCAGGGTTGTCGGTGCCTTCAAGGAGATAGTGGTCATCCAGAACCCAATCTGTGGCTCCATCTGGGAGAGCCAGAGGGTCGACTGCCACCCCGAGTCAACACCCAGTCTCGATTCTTGCAGGTTGGCGACTTGTTTTCACTAGAGGCACTAAACAGGTTATACAACTTAGTAGCCCCCCTTCAGCTATCTTGTTGCTTAAATTCATAGTTATCGGCTACTTAAAGAATTGCCTGAAATCGCAGGAAACGGTTTTTCGTTTTCCAAAAAAGTGTTAAAAGAAGTCCGGGACAAGCCGAAATGATGTGGCTTGAGCTTCCTCGCATTTCATTTAAATCTGAGGAAGTCGCACATCCGAATTGGAATAACGGCCAATTTCGCTCTGCGCTAGGAAACGATATGGCGGCGTCCACCAGATAATCGGAGAACTGAAAGCCGACGCCCAAAGCTTATTTCCTGCTCTAATATTTACTCTTCAATAGAGTTTTCGCGATACAAATTTATCAAGATAGTTTCTTAGAGATACTTTAGGGAACGGTATCGTCGTCTCGAGATACATTAGACGAATGTATTTTTATCTCAGTAGTAATATATATTTGCACGGAATCGCTTGCATCGCGATACGCTGCGAGGCTTAAATATACGAGGTTTGACGATAAACTGAAAACAACATTTTTGGTGCCAGGAATCTTAAATTTAACAGTATAAAGCTGCAAATTAATCTCCTTTACAGGAGGAAAATGCTGACACTCATCCCCCATATATCACAAACACTCACCAAAACACGAGCACTACCATTTATATTTGCTACAAACTGCTGTTATTTTTTTTTCCGAACCATGGTAGGAGGTAATACGGTTCTAGAAAACATTTATTTCTGTATGTATCTGTATCTGTATTATGTGATACTTTTTGCCCTCTTTGCAGAAATATCTCAGGAATAGCCCGCTACATCAAATACAATTAATGTATTTCATTATATACTTAAAAGTAAACATTTGACACGGGTCTGTCTGGTTAGGAGTAATTATTTATTAAAAACTTTTTCACTTGACGGCATATTGCCGCGCGCAAGGCTGAGAAAGCAACGCTCGGTCGCGGTCCTCCAGAAAGCTCCCGTTTATTCATGTACCGCCCGTAACTTCTATCATTTATCCTGCTTTTGTTTTCTAGAAAGTGCGTGTTCATTCTCGCCCCGATCACGCGACGCTCGAACCGTTTTCGCCGAATCTTCGAGATAGCGACGCACTCTAGATAAGAGGCCGCCCGCGACCTTGTCGAGGCAGTCTCGCCCCAGCGCTCGATTCTGCTGACACGCCGACTTCGACGCCCGCGACGCTCTGCTTTCTTCTGTTTCCTTCTTTATTTTTGGCACAAGTTCGCCACATTAAACGTTTATTTATTTCTGTTTATTTCTTGTTTATTGGTCACGACTCACCACCCGTGACATTCTGGTGGAGGTGCGGTGTAACGCATGCCCCTGCCGCGTACTCCTCCGAGGTCCCGCAGTACAAGTCCGGACCCAGCCTCCCGAGGACCCGACGAAGACCAGATCGAGACCCGGTCAAGTCGCCGCATCCGAGGTCTACCCCCGGAACACGAACTTCTGCCGCCCAGGACCAAGCAGCCAACAAAGCCGACGATGGCCAACCAGTCGCCGACGCCCGCCGCTCCTGCCATCGTCTACCTGCCCGCCGCTCCCCGTATGCCGACACCCTTCCACGGCGAGATCCATGAGGATGTCGAAGACTGGATCAAGCACTACGAGCGTGTGGCGCGCCACAACGGATGGACTGCGGAGCAGTGCCTCCAGAACCTCTACTTTTCGCTGGAGGGTACTGCGAGGCATTGGTTCGAGAATCACGAGGCTTCGCTTACGTCGTGGGACATCTGTGTGGCCGAGTTGCAGCGGACGTTCGCCACCCTACACCGACGGGAGAAGGCAGAAGATCTCCTCCAAATTCGAACGCAGGGCCCCGACGAAAGCGTCACAAGCTTCGTAGAAGATGTCCTCCGCCTGAGCGCCCGTGCCGACCCACGAGCCACAGACGACAAGAAGCTGCGGGTCCTCATGCGCGGGGTGAGAGACGACATCTTTGGAGGCCTCGTGCGCAACCCGCCGGGCACCGTCGAAGCCTTCGTCACCGAGGCGACAAACATCGAGCGCGCCCTCCAAGCGCGCGCTTCCCACTACCAGCGACATCCAAGTCCAAGTGTCGCTGCAACCGCGCTGCTTGGCGGCGAGAACGCTCCTGGTACGGACATCCGCGAAATTATCCGGGAGGTCGTCCGGGAGGAACTCCGCCAGTTGCTGCCAGCCGCAAGTCGTCCAGCGACACTCTCCATTGCCGAGGCTGTGCGCGAAGAAGTGCGTCGGGCGCTCCAACCAGAGGTTCCCGTCACCACGGTGGCACCGGAGGAACCGATGTTGAGCTACGCCGCAATGACCCGACGACCGCCGCAAGCCCCCCGTCAAGCCACATCGCCACCCCGAAGAGACGCCCCAACGCCGCATTACCCCCGACGACAGGAAGATCAAGCGCACGTTCACCCAGACCGACCTGCGCCGAGGAAGACAGACGTCTGGAGGACGGCCGACCGACGCCCGCTGTGTTACCACTGCGGGGAAGCTGACCATGTGTACCGCCGATGCCCATACCGACGACTCGGGCTGCGCGGATTCCACCCAAGCGACCCGCGTCCCAGGTATGGTGAACGCCCTCGGGAGATCGACGAGTACTTGCGACGACCCCAGTCCCCCGAGCCTGCGTCCCGCCGAGAGTTCCGATCGCCTTCACCACGACGTCCAGCTTGGCCGATGCACCGACCCCGACGTGAAAGCCTGTCGCCCCTTGCTCCACGCCGGGAAAACTAGGCACGGCAATTCCTGGAGGTGGAGTTGCCGAAGACGACCGACGCCAAGATCCTCCACGAACGTCGGAGGGCCCCCACTCGAACGCTACCGGAGACCGAAACGACGCTCCTGAAACGGTGTCCAACAACCTAAACGTCATCATCGACGGCCACGACGCATCGGCACTCGTGGACACCGGAGCAGACTACTCAGTTTTGAGTGGGAGGCTCTCCCGCCGCCTTCGAAAAGTCACGACGCCGTGGGATGGACCTCAAATACGAACCGCCGGTGGGCACCTCATCACACCAATCGGGCGATGCACCGCTCGCATCGAGATCCACGGTGAGACGTGCCCTGTAAAGTTCGTCGTTCTGCAAGACTGTTCGAGGGACGTTATCCTCGAAATGGACTTCCTCTGCGAGTATGGCGCCGTCATCGACCTCGGAGCAAACCGGTTGACGCTGCGAAAGCCTGTTTCACCACCGGAGGAACCCAAAGCGACGTCATCTGCGGTCCGAGTCCTCGCCAGCCACGTTAACTTACCGCCGCGGTCGAGTGTTTTCGTACCCGTCGGGATCACCGAAGATTTCTGCGGCGAAGTTCTGCTCGAAGGAAGCCTCCAGTTGCTTCTGGGAAGAGGAATGGGCGTCGCAAGAGGAGTTGCTGAACTTCAGGATGGCCGCACTGAGGTCCTCGTCACGAACTTCCGAAACGAAGCGCAACACCTCACAAAAGGTGCAGCCGTGGGCCAGGTCGAGGAACTCCAAAACTCCGCCGCTGTCGCCGCCATTACTGACGAATTCTCGCCACTTCAGCAAGACAGTGCGTCGCCAGCGCAGCTCGACATTGACCCTAAACTCCCGGGCCCGAAACGACGACAGTTGATTAACCTTCTCGCCGAATACCGCGACTCCTTTGCCACGTCGTCGAAGGTGCGCCAAACCACCGTTGCGAAGCACCGCATCGTTACCGAGGACGACGCGCGCCCTGTGCATCGATCGCCAACCAGAGTCTCCGTTACGGAAAGGCAGGCGATCCAGGAGCAAGTTCAAGAAATGCTGAACGACGACATAATTCAACCTTCAAGCAGTCCTTGGGCCTCTCCAGTCGTACTGGTTAAGAAGAAAGACGGGACGCTTAGGTTCTGTGTAGACTACCGGCAGCTGAACACGGTGACGAAGAAAGACGTCTACCCACTCCCCCGCATCGACGACACTCTAGACCGGCTGCGCCACTCTCGATATTTCTCATCGATGGACCTGAAGAGCGGCTACTGGCAGATCGAAGTCGACGAAAGGGACCGAGAAAAGACAGCCTTCGTCACGCCGGATGGACTGTACGAGTTCAAAGTGATGCCCTTCGGACTGTGCACGGCGCCAGCAACTTTCCAACGTGTCATGGACACCGTACTGGCAGGACTGAAGTGGCAGAGCTGTCTGGTCTACCTCGACGACGTCGTCGTGTTTTCCAGCGACTTCGACGAGCACTTGCGACGACTCCGAGCAGTTCTCCAAGCCATACGGACCGCCGGACTCACCCTGAAACCGTCAAAGTGTCGGTTCGCTTATGACGAACTGAAGTTCCTCGGCCACGTGGTTAGTAACGAAGGTGTCCGCCCAGACCCCGAGAAGACTCGTGCCGTCGCAGCATTTCCAGCGCCAAGAGACAAGAAGGCCGTCCGAAGGTTCCTTGGGCTATGTGCCTACTATCGGCGCTTCGTTCGAGATTTCGCAAGAATTTCCGCACCGCTCACACACCTCACGAAGGACGCCGAGAAGTTCGAATGGGCCGATGAACAGCAGCAGGCATTTGACGAGCTGAAGCGACGACTACAGACTCCTCCTGTTCTTGGACATTTCGACCAGGATGCGGAAACCGAGATTCACACGGACGCAAGTAACGCAGGGCTTGGCGCGGTTTTGGTTCAAGTACAAGAAGGCACCGAGCGAGTCATCGCCTACGCAAGTCGGACATTGACCAAGGCGGAGAGAAATTACTCCACGACTGAAAAAGAATGCCTTGCGGTCGTCTGGGCAATCACGAAGTTTCGTCCGTACTTATACGGGAGCCCGTTCCGGGTAGTCACGGACCACCACTCGCTCTGCTGGCTTGCGAACCTCAAGGACCCGTCAGGACGCCTCGCGCGGTGGAGTCTCCGACTACAAGAGTTCAACATGACCGTCGTCTACAAGTCAGGCCGCAAGCACAGCGACGCCGACTGCCTGTCCAGAGCTCCCGTCGCAACACCTTCCGGCAGCAGCGACGACGATGACGACGAGTGTTTTCTGGGCGCAGTGAACATCGACGACATGGCCCGGCGTCAACAAGACGATCCTGAGCTGCGCGCACTAATAGAGCACCTGGAAGGGCGCGGGAGTACCGTGCCACGTGTTTTTTCACGAGCGCTGCCGACCTTCGCCATTAGACAAGGTGTACTCTACAAAGAGAACTTCGGGAACAACAACTCGCCATGGCTGCTGGTAATCCCGACCGACCTTCGGGAGGAGATCTTTCAAGCCTGCCACGACGACCCGACGTCCGGACACCTTGGTTACAGCCGGACCCTGGCACGTATTCGTGAAAAGTATTACTGGCCCAAGCTCCCCAAAACCGTCCACCTGTACACGCGATCATGTCATGAATGCCAGCGACGAAAGAAACCTCCGACGAGGCCGGCCGGACTCTTGCAGTCAATTCCTCCGCCAACAGCACCCTTCCAGCAGATCGGAATGGATCTACTTGGCCCTTTTCCGCCGTCGACGTCGGGAAATCGCTGGATCATCGTCGCCACAGATTATCTCACGCGGTATGCCGAAACGAAAGCCCTTCCTTCCGGAACTGCTGTGGAAGTTGCCAAGTTTTTCATTGAATCCATCGTCCTCCGGCACGGCGCTCCCGAAGTCCTGATCTCAGACCGTGGATCATCATTCATGGCCCAGCTGACGCAAGAAGTCCTTCGTCTCAGCCACACCAGCCATCGCCGCACCACGGCGTACCACCCGCAGACCAACGGGCTAACGGAGAGACTCAACAAGACCGTCGCCGACATGATCTCCATGTACGTCGACGTGGAGCACAAGACATGGGACGAGGTGCTGCCGTACGTCACATTTGCCTACAACACGGCCGTACAAGAGACCACCGGAATGACACCCTTTCAGCTGGTGCATGGGCGCAAGGTAACGACAATGCTGGACGCTATGTTACCCCACGAAGTGGCTGTCGACGCAAGTGACGACGCCCAGGTGGTTGCCCAAAGGGCAGAAGAAGTCCGTCAGCTCGCCAGACTTCGGATTCAGGCTCAACAACGTGTCGACACTGGCCGCTACAACCTTCGTCGTCGGGACGTCCACTTCCAGCCCGGAGACAGGGTGTGGGTGTGGACACCGATTCGCCGCCGCGGTCTCAGTGAGAAGCTCCTGAAACGTTACTTTGGACCCTACAAAGTGCTTCGTCGACTCGGGGATCTGAACTACGAGGTGATGCCCGACGGAACACGAACATCGTCACGCCGCCCACCACGACCTGAGGTCGTCCACGTCGTGCGCCTGAAGCCGTACTACGCTCGATAGGACTGTGGACCTTTTGTGCTCCAAAAGACTCTTTAGTTTATCGTTCTTTTTTATTTTGATTTGTTTTACACTGCATCGGGGCGATGCACTTTTAAAGGGGGGAGTAATGCCGCGCGCAAGGCTGAGAAAGCAACGCTCGGTCGCGGTCCTCCAGAAAGCTCCCGTTTATTCATGTACCGCCCGTAACTTCTATCATTTATCCTGCTTTTGTTTTCTAGAAAGTGCGTGTTCATTCTCGCCCCGATCACGCGACGCTCGAACCGTTTTCGCCGAATCTTCGAGATAGCGACGCACTCTAGATAAGAGGCCGCCCGCGACCTTGTCGAGGCAGTCTCGCCCCAGTGCTCGATTCTGCTGACACGCCGACTTCGACGCCCGCGACGCTCTGCTTTCTTCTGTTTCCTTCTTTATTTTTGGCACAAGTTCGCCACATTAAACGTTTATTTATTTCTGTTTATTTCTTGTTTATTGGTCACGACTCACCACCCGTGACAATATAGAACCCAGCATTCCAGATGTATTCCCATCTTTACAGTCCTTCGCCAAAAGAGTCGCCTCCACTGCTCCTGAAAAGCCGCAAGTAGCTCAAAGCAAAAAGTTTTCGAGACTGAAGAACAGACAAATAACAACACGCAGCACCAACACCACCAGTTTTGTCACAAATCTCTCGTGCAGGCTACTTTCTCCTTGTAAAATTAATGTATTAGCCAAGGGCCGTGGGTTTAACATGACCACAGCGAGGCCGCCGTTGCCAAAATCGGTCGCTGCCCTCGAAGACGGCATTGCGCACATGAATCCAAGCTCTAGCGAACGAACCCGACAAAAGATGATCGGCATCTTGTCTTGGACACCGCAACACCAACAATACAATCTACCAAACGAAGAAGTAAAAGCACTTCGAGCGCTTCGAAAAAGAGGACAAGATTGTACTCCTTCCAGCCGACAAGGGCAACTCGACTGTCGTCTTAGACCATGATGACTACGAAAAAAAGGTTTGCGATCTTGATACCTACGCTTACAAAAAGCTGCCAAAGGACCCTACATCACTAAGTCCAGGCAAGAATGAACAAAATTCTGGCAGACGTTTTCAAGCAGTTCCAGATTCAAAAAGCCTCCACCTGCGACTTCTCTATTGGGCAAGAGATCAAACTATAGGGGGCGCTCTAACCCGTTTGTTTTCCCCACGCTCGGTGTTTACTCAACACAAGGCCTGTGCGCATGTCGACAGGCCTTATGGCCATGTCCATGTCATCCTCTACAATAGAGCCGCAGGGCACAGTTTAATGAAAAAACACTAACAATCGACGGAGTGACGTTAAGTGCCGGATCTATTCTCAGAGAATGCGAGCTTGACCCACTTCGGCTTTTGTGCTGAGCTGGGACCGTGCATGCTGCATTGTTCATGCAGGCCGTAGTGGAAACAAAAGAGCCCCTTCTCCCCCTCACCGGAGAACACGAACTCCAGCCGAACGCTGACGCCCCGTTCGGTTATGTCGGCCGAGCGCTGAGTCATTGTATTTGTTGTCCCCATCCGTGCAGTTGTAAAGTTAACCGCTTGGGGCGTCACGGTCTGTCCTCCTCCCCAATAGGAATGGATCTGCTCCAGGCTTGTATGGTCTTCCGAAGATTTACAAACCTAGCTTCCCTCTTCGGCCTATAGTAGATTTTACCACCTCGCCACTTCGTGCTCTTTCCAACTATCTTCATCGCACCCTTTCTCCTCTTGTGGGAAATTTAACGACCTGTGTGCGCAATTCCAGCGAATTCGTAGTGAAGGTTGCGCAATTAAAGTTGAGCGCTGAGGACACCATGGTATTATTCGACGTCATCTCGCTCTTTACAAGTGTTTCTGTTTCCTTAGCAGTCGCCACGGCTAGGAACTGTCTAGAAAAATACAAAAACCTCAGCGACAAAACGAACCTCAGCGTGGATGAGCTGTGCCGCCTCCTTGAGCTCTGCCTCAACAGAACATATTTCAGCTTCAAGGGGGAGCTTTTGAAGCAGACCAGTGGAACCGTGATGGGTGCTTCCATCTCCGTCAACACGGCAAACCTCTGCATGGAAGCTATTCAGCAGAAGGCACTGCAGTCATCTACCACACCATCCAAGATTTTCTTACGGTATATAGATGACTGCTTCTCTGTCCTGAAAAAGTCTGGAGTGGACAAATTCCTGGCGCATCTCAACATCACCAAGCCGGCCATCCAGTTCACTGTGGAGCGCGAAAATGACGGCACCCTAGCTTCTTGGACGTGCTGGTAAAACGGAAAGGGGAAGAGCTAAAATTTTCTGTATACAGACAACTGACGCACACTGGACGGTACCTTCAGTTTGAATCCAGCCACCCAGCCAGTCACAAGGAGTCGTTGGTCAGGACACTCTTAACAAGGGCAAAGACCACCTGCTCATTGGAAGATGACAGATTCCTATGACAGAAGAAACAAAGAGCAAACCGTCATTGCTGACCTTAAAAAAACGGCTACACGAGCAGCTTTATCCACCGCGTTGCCCGCGCTGTAGGCAGAAACCAAGGACACCCGCAGCAACAGACAAGTGCGAATTCCCGCGCAACCTCGGGCATCAGCGTTCTTTACATAAACGGAACAAGCGAGGCACTGGCACGTGTCCTGGCTAAAAAGGGTATCCAAATGGCGCACAAACCTGTGTCTACCCTCGGTCGACTCCACGACCAAAAGATCGCCCTGCTATAGACAGAGCCCAAGGCGTTATATATAAGATTCCTTGCGCGGTTTGCCCGGCCACATACATCGGCAAAACAGAGAACTTTACAGAGAGAATCCGTCAACATAAAAACGACGTACGCAGGTTAGATCATGAGCGCAACGTGGTCGCTGAGCACTGCGACGTTAAGGACCATTGTATTGACTTTGACAACGCATGCATCATTGACATTGAGACAAATCCCCGAAAGAGACATGTTTCTCGAATCCTGCCATATTCAAACAACGCCACAAAACATCAATCGGTCTCTTGGAGCTTTGCCATCCGCATATGTGAACGGAATTCGTCACTTTATTGAAAAGGTACAGCCGTAAAAGACGAAGACCAGATATCCACCGTAGAAGAAGAAAAAAAAGGAAACTGCTTTTCAACGGCCATAGCCGTGGTCGCCCCTGAAGAAGAGGACGAATTGGCCTCGAAGCGTAGGGCCCCATTAAAAGGGCTTGGTTGGTGTTGTATATGTATTTTGGCCTTAAAACACACGTTTATAAGTATTTGTGTACCGCAGTAACCTCATGGATATCAACCCTGAATTTGACTTAGATCTTACGCTACTACGTCGCAGCCCCGTGTTTCGTAAAAAAAAAAAAATAGTTGCAATTTTCGACCTTCTATCATCTCTGGTGGCAAAGTTTATTAATGCTCCGCAACTCGAAGTCTAGCAAGGCTCATGATGCAAAACCCAAGCATCCTGGGTTCTATACCTGCCCCTTCCGCTTTTTTTAAATTAATTAACGTCGCACCAGCATGTCACGTAGACATGGTGCACCTTAAAGACCCCAAATTAGTGGTCAGATTGAACGGGCTAAATTTCTTCGACCTCCTTGACCTTACCTATTATCGCCGACGCTTTTCAAGTCTAAGACGTGAAACGTAAACTAGGGCGCCTTCACTTGGACGCTCTGTCGGCCAAGACACCAGGTACGTTCAAGAGCAGAGAGCATTGTTTGGCAGGTGAAACCAGTAATAAGCCTTGCATTGATCATACTAGGTGTGCCTAGTTTGCGTTCATTTATTATATACTCGGTGACAAGTTCACAATATAGTAGAAGTGCCCCCTCCAGCGCGACCATTATGCATTTTATAACAAATCAACGCGCGTTCAGCCAAACCGCGACAAAAGGCAACGAGCAGGTACTGGAAGTGCAGTTCTTTACCTGCACCAACTATAGATATCTCGGCGTATATTTTCTCCTCAGGGAGGTCATTTTAGTAGACGGTGTGCTATATGCTAATATAGAAACGCCAAACGCATACATGCAAACACAGTAAACGTACACATGCAAACAAATAGTCAAACCCACGTCTGCTGCCAATTAATTATACGCCAATACTCATCCAACCGTCGCTTCATCCACGTTCTGTCTCGTTGTCCTCCTTGCTGACCAACCCACCTGCTCAGTGAATGAGTCGCATGCTTGGGTGGTAGTAAACCCAGGGCAGCCACAGTCCGGACTCCTGCACCTTTATGCTTAAAAAGCTGTCCAAACCAGCCCGCAAAACGTCGTCCGCAACATTAAAAAAACGGAACCCATCCTTTTTTTTTTTACACCTTCCGCATGCGGGAACGGCTTAGATGTTGGCGGATGTGTGTGGACGAGACTAGAGAGGAGTTCTGGTGGTAACGCGTTCTAGTAACGGCGTTTCCGGTGACCCGTTACTTTTTTCGCTAATTGTAACGTACTCGTTACATTTGCGAAACAGTAACGGGTAACGTTCTTCCGTCACTTATTTCGAGTAGTAGGTAACGTAGTTTCATTACTCGTCACATCTTCCCAAAAACCTAAAAGCAGTGCGCATCATTTTTTTTTCTATACTGCGTTTTACCTAAGTTTTACCCTAAGTCCAGACGCGGCCGACGCTTGGAGCTGATGGGACCAATCAGACAGCATCAAAAGGGCACCGTCATAGTATTCGTCATGGTTATTTAATTTAATTTCATTTATTTACCTTGATGACTTGTTTCCGAGTATTACACAAGAGAGGGTAAATAGACACTGTTTAAACACAAAAAGCAAAAACAAAAAAAACAAGAAGAAAAAACATGGTAGAAATGTTAAGCGCCGATCACAGCAAGTTAACGCGGCTCAATATACAATTTCATAACTTGTTCATTTGTTCCAAGAAATCACTGAGAATTTCACAGAACTTGGAAGCATTCATATCGATTACAATGTCGTTCGGTAATGAACTCCGATCTTCAATAGTAAGAGGTAGTATGGAATTTACAAAAAAAAAAACGAGGATGAAGTGTGGATGAATTTGATTTTACACTATCAGACCTAGCGGAAACTCAATCTAGGGCTCTGGTAAGGACCATTTCCATCTACGGGCTGTGATAATACATTTTATGAGGGAGGGTAAGTCGGGTAAGCCTTTGTTGAAAAGAAAGTTTCTAGAGGTCCAGCCCAATTACAAAGTGAAGTGGTATAAGAGGAGTAGTCGGAGTAGTCGGAGTAAGTGTACCTCAGTGCTTTGTTTTGAATTTTTTTTTAGTTTGTTACACAGATAATTTTGAAATGGAGACCAAGTAGATGATGCGTATTCTAGTTGGGATCGAACCAGGTTCTGTAAGCTAGCCTTTTGATTTCGGGTGAACACAGTCTGATGATCCGTTTTAAGTATCAAAGTGTGGAGTTAGCTATTAGGCCAACTTCGGAAACGTGGTTGTTCCATTTGAGATCGTTGGAGAGGTGAAGTCCTAGGTACTTATATGATATGCAGTGACCAATTTTATTGATACTAGTTAGTAAGAAAAAATGACGCATTTTCAACTTCCTTTAACGTCGATTCAGAGCGCAGCTTTTTAGGAGGAGGAAAGGAGGGTACTGAGGGGAGGGCATGCCCTTCCTCCCCCATCAGTATTCTCTCTTCCTCCCCATCTCCTCTTTTCACGCGCGAAACGCGCGTCGTCACGCGAGGTTTCGGCGCGGTGCCGAAACGTCACGGTGACGTTTCGACCCGGTGACGTTTCAACACCGCGCCGAAACGTCAGCGTTGTGCATTATAGGACGCTTCCCATAATGCACCGCGCGGTTACGCCAACACCGCTCATGCCGTGACCGCGCGCCTAAGAACTGCGCTCTAAAATCAGACGAGGTGGTACGACGAGTAAATGTAAGTAACTTGCCATTTCCTGTGTTCAGGCTCATCTGCCAAATGCTGCGCCTCTGTTCAATTATATTGAGGTCATTGTGAAGTGTTCTATGGTCATTTGGTGCTCTGACTCGGCAGGAAAAAAAGAGTTATTTCACACCTGCATGAACGTAAACGGGTTCATACCGGTTAAAGTTCAGCCGTACTGGTCAAAAGGGTCCCGGTCAAATTGGTCCCGGCCAAAATGGTCCCAAACGTGCACTCGCCTCGTGCTCTTGCCATGCCGAGACCATAGTTCTATCTTCTTCCTATTATTTAAATTGCCATTAGAAGCACGCTTCTATACTCAGTATAGTTACGAAAACTCGTAACAAAAGCAGAGCGCGCACCTCCTTCCGAGTCCAGCTCAAAATGTTCATGTTCAATTCACTGCACCAATTGAGAAAACGTGGTAGCGTAGATCTCATATTTTGATTTGCCATAATTAATCCCGGAATGTGGTACTTACCGTATATCCGTACAACGAAATGCTAATCGTTTTAGGATTTGGATATTCAATTTAAAATACCTTACATGCCAGTAGGTGAGCCAAAGAGAATGGTAAAGTATAATATATGCAAATATAAATAAATAAATATAAATATAAATAAAAATAAAAATATATATATATATCTGTGTGTGTGTGTATGTGCGTGTGTGTGTTTAATATAAAAGTGGAGATATGCAGAGATAAATATCTATGATATTTGGCATAATCAGCACGAGTAAAAAAGGTTCCATAGCACGCCATCATAGATATGTAGTACGCTCATGACGTCTTTGATTCATCATGTGCATGGGTTTTGAGGTTTCCATTTTTCTTTCATACCTATATTACATTTCACTAAAGTCACACTGCAGCCAACGCTACGAGCTGATAGGACTAATCATGCAGTACCAAAGACTGCAACGCGACCTTGAACTTTAAGTAAGCGCGTGTGCATTTGTTTAGTGAGTCGCTTCCATGCTCCGGCTTTCTTAGAAGGCTCTGGAGTCTGGCATATGTGAATAAGAGCCCTAGAGCCCAGTGAGCGATAATCGACCTTTAGATAGGCGATAATTGACCTTTAGTTAACTTTTGGGCTTCTTTAGTTGTTTCCTAAAATATATCATGAACACTTGAATACATGAAAATACACATTACGCGCGTCCTGAATGAAGCTTCAGAGTAGCAATTCACTAAAACTAACAAACAGCACCCAAAGTGTCTACAAATCACTCGGGCTAATTTTGTCCTGGACGATTTCGACATTTTAACCGGGACCGTGTTGTCCGAGAACATTTCGTCTTGGACTATTTTGTCCGGGACCTTTTTGTCCCACACTTTACAAGACCATCTATGGCCTTTAGGACTCGTGGCTGCTGCTTCGAACCTATCAACGCCACGCTGGAGTCCCTGGAACCGGGGTTCATCTTGCCTCCGGTCTGCTTCTACCCGGCTAACTACCTCGGCTACAAAGTGGAGTCCATTGGCCGGACTCCGACCAGGACGTCCGTGAGGCTCAAGAGGGTGACGCCCTCGGGGCTTCCGGACGACATCGACCAGCTGCAGGCGGACGTCATCCACTACAGCGACAACACAGCACGCATACGAGTACGTCGGAAAAAAAAAAACGACATATTGAAAACAAAAAATTCCGAACAGCCACACGCGAAGTCTCGTACCTTGTCCACTCAAAAAGTTCCGAAATCTCTTGTAGACAACTTGGAGCTTTTTGACTCTTCAGATGTGCGTTGGTTAGGAATGTGGGAATTGTTACGCGTCGCCGATAAGCGTTTCTCTTTCCAGATCTACGACCCGCGAATGAGCCGCTATGAGGTGCCGCTGCCCAATGTCGCCAACCAGGAATTTTACTTCCCGGTGATGTACGAAACTTCCGTCAGTAAGTCGGGCGACATCGAGATCATCCGTCCAACGTCCCGGAAACTCGTGTAAGTACATTGAGCGCCTTGATTCGCGGCTTCAATTACTTGTCTTCCTTAACCACCGCTACTTTGACAATTAATATTTTATGTTGTTTAACCAACCGCAAAAATTGTATTGTGCGCTGTCCTTTTGAAAAGAGCAAATAAGCGTGTTTTTTTTTTACATATCATTTTACGATCTGCTAAAGAGAATCTCATAGGAGTGCATTTCTTGTTTGATAGTTTAGAAGTATGAGTTCACCTAAGGCAAAACAAATAAAAAATGTTTATTTTCATAGAAATCAGTCTTTTGTCGTGAAGCCGCCAAATCGTGGCCATGCGAAAAAAGATGAAAGACGTTTACAAGTCTCTGTATCGGCGAATTAGAGCACAGCCCTGAGGAGGTGGGAAAGGTACTGAGGGGAGGGTGTACCCCTGTTCCCTCCTCCTCACCTACTCATCCTCCCCGCTACTCCTCCTTCCCTCCTCCCTCCTCTTCCTCCTCCTCCTCGTCGTCCTCCTCCCATCCTCCTCCTTCACCTCCTCCTGCTCCCCTCATCCTTCAAGGTCCTTCCCCTTCCCTCCTCCTTCCTCCTCCTCCCCTCTTCCCTTCTCCTCTTCAACCTCCGCCCTCGGCTTCCTCCTCCTACTCCTTCCTCCTCCCCTCCCCCTCGTCCTCCTCCTCCTATTCCTCTCTCCTGCTCCTCCCCGCGCCGTGCATTATGGTAAATGTCTCATAATGCACCGCGCGAGACCCTCGCGACGTCACACCTGACGTCACGAATGATGTCATGAGGGTCCCGCGCGGTGCATTATGGAACATTTCCCATAATGAGCCGCGCGGTTACGCCGACGGCGACGGCGATGCCGACGCCGCTCAAGCCGGAAACGGCCGCCTAAGAGCTGCGCTTTAAAAAATATCGGGTAGGTGGAAAAGGAAATATAATTGCCTTACGTTTTAGTTTCTTACATTGCCAAAATAAACGCCATCGTGATTCCAACATGTCATTGTGGGCTTCACACGAGCTCGGCTCTTTTTTGTTATTAAGAAACCTATCTTAATGTTTTTCAATCGGGTGAAATCATCCTGGGTAAAATCTATCATTTAATTTTAGCTCTGTATATTACGGCGCCGCAATATGTTAGGAAGCCTTCATAATTCAAATACGCCATCGAGTTCACACCGTTCTGTATTTACATTGAGGTTCCCTCGCCGTGCCCACGGGTATATACAATACACGTTGTGAAAATTCATTGAGGTATACTTAGGAAACCCCGTAAGAATAAAATTAACTTAGGGGGACTCGCAGGCATTTCACTCCGAGCTACTAATCTGCCTCATCGATTCCTCGAAGAAAATCTTATATTTGTAGGACTGAAATTGGGTTTCTTGGTTATACAGCATAATTAGTGCCGCCGGAAAAATTCACTTCGATAAGAATTAGTGAATAACTAATGCGCCGAGAAAATGAGGGAGAGGAGGAGACTAGCGGGGACGTCAGAACTCCGAGCTCTGGCTGGAACGATTAGGGGGCAGACAGCTAGCTGCTTTTTCTCCACTGCACTCGACGAACACATTAAAAGGCGGAATGCAGGCGTCTGGCGCCTGGCTCTTGCATCTTAACGCGTTTGACGAGTGCAGTGTGAGACAAAGGCAGGTAGCTTTAGGTCTACCCACTAACCAGAGCTCGGCGTTCTGACGTCCCTCTTGTCTCCTCCTTCCCCTCACTTTCTCGGCGCATAGATGTTTTGTCGGATGACCGAAGCGTCAAAGAAAGTCTCCGCACGCGCTGGCCTCTGAAGCAGTAACTGTTCGAAAGCAAAAACAATAAACAAATGGCACTTCGCACATGCGTTCCTCAACGCGTTCGTTCCCCAACGCTTTCAACGCGTTCGAACCTTTTATACACGGAAGACGAACCCGTGCAGCGCCTGTACCTACATTCACAGCATTCTCTCTGGAGCTCGGTTCTTTTAGCGAAAGTTCTATTCGTTAGTTTGTTTCTTGCAATCTCTGACGTCCGCCATGGCTGGTAGTTTGTTAGTTTTCATTTGTGTGATAACTTGAGCAGACGACATTCCAACGGGCAAAGAGGGCTTCTTTATTGAACGTGCTATACTTATAGGCGCTTGTCACGTGACATCCGTGACCGGGGTGCGCACAGCCGATGCGCCGTGGTGCGCCGTGACTTGCAGCGCCACGCTGCTACATTCCTTCCCCCTCACATCAGCTTCGGAAGTCCTCCGGTTTGTACCTGTCCGGTGGACGCCGCACTCGCGTACTTCTTCTGGAAGTCGGTGCCTCAGTACAAGGCTCCGGTGTCGTCACTGGCGCACTTGTGGAACTCGGTGGTGGAAGCGGCTGCTGACGCGTCCGTGTAGCTTGTTGACTGCCGGCTTGAGAGTCCGCTGGCATAGCAGCAGAAGCAACTTGTGGCACCATCGGCTGGGTTTCTCGAGGCACCGGAACATCTGGGAGCGTAGGCTCCTCCGGCGTAGGCGGTGCAGCAAGGGACGTCGGGCTTGCAAGGCGGTCTCGGATGTGGTCGGCGTGTGTGAACCGCACAACCTGCGCCACTTTCACTAAATATGTCACAGGACTGACGACTTGAGTCACCACACCTTCTTCCCATGACACTAGCTCGCCTCGCACCGTTTTGACCAACACAGTATCACCCACAACAAAAGACCGGTTAGCACCTCGCGACGCATCACTCTGTTCCTTCAGGTGCTGCTGTTTGTTTTGCATGGCTTTTACAAAATCGGGTTTAAGCAAAGAAAGTTTCACTCGTGGCTGTCGCTTCAAAAACAGCTCGGCTGGAGTGCGACCAGTGGTACTGTTTGGGGTGTTTCGATAGCTCATTAAAAAGCTATCCAAACGCTCGAGCAGAGTGTTTCTTGCCACTCTGTTTCTCGTCTAACAATTGCTTCAGCAGAGTTTTTTTTGTGGTCTGCACGAGACGCTCTGCTGCGCCGTTGGAGGCAGCATGATAGGGTGGCGTCTTAACGTGCTTGATGCCATTCACCCTCATAAACTCAGAGAACTCATCTGAAACAAACTGAGGTCCGTTATCACTCACCAGTACCTCTGGTAGCCCATAAGCCGCAAATACACTTCGCAATTTGTCGAGTGTTTTACCAGTAGTGGTGGAAGACATGGACCACACTTCGATCCATTTCGAGAAAGCATCCACCAGTACTAGGAAGACATGGCCTTCTTTAGCAGCAAAATCCACGTGTACTCGTTGCCACGGCTTAGTTGGATAGCTCCATGGCTGTAACGGTACAGGTGGAGCAGCGTTCTGAACAGAATGACATACGCGACACTGTCGTACGTAGCTCTCGATTTCTAGGTCTAGCCCTGGCCACCATACAAAACTTCTGGCAAGCATTTTCATGCGGCTAGCACCTGGATGATCCTCATGCAACAGTGCCAAAACCTGTGACTGCAGCTTTTCAGGTACAATCACCCTTGAGCCCCAGGTGACGCAGCCTTGCTCAAATGACAACTCGTCACGTCGTACATGGTACGGTTTTAGCTCTTCGCTACTTTGGGCAGGCCATCCATTCAGAACGTAGTTAGCTACGCGAGACAAGGTCAAGTCACGTTTGTAGCTCTAGCTACGTCTTCCGCGGTCAAGGGAGTACTGTCAAACAACAAAAGACACTCAGCAGGGTCGTCAGCTGTTGTCATCGGTCGTGGGAGTCTAGACAGAGCATCAGCCACCTCGACATCTTTTCCTTTACGGTACTTGAGTTTGTACCTATAGGCTGCAAGAATCATTGCCCATCTTTGCATTCGAGCTGCCGCTAGCGTAGGTACAGGCTTATCGTGCCCCAGTATCCCAAGCAGTGGCTGATGGTCTGTATAGAGAGTGAACTCCCTACCATACAGGTAGCGATGGAACTTTTTCAGACCAAACATCAGAGCTAGTGCTTCTCGCTCGCACTGCGCATAGTTCTTTTCCGCTGACGTGAGCGTTCGCGACGCGAACGCCACTGGGCGCTCTTCCCCTTCTGGTGTTACATGAAAAATGACAGCACCAATCCCGTACGATGAAGCATCACACAGCAATGCAATTGGCTTGTCTACGTCGTAGAACGTAAGAACCTGGCTGTTTACGAGCAACTGCTTCGTAGCAGCAAAGGCCTCGCTGCACTTCCAAGTCCACGACCACTTTTCGCCTTTTTTCAACAACCGATAAAGCGGTTCAGCTACGCACGAAACATTCTTGAGAAACTTAGCGTAAAAGTTTAGCATCCCCAAATACGCCTTCAGTTCCGTTACGCAGGTGGGCTCGGGCGCTTCTGTGATAGCCTTTGTCATTGCTTCTGTCGGGTAAATGCCATCGGCACTCACCGTGTGACCCAGGTAGGTCACCGAGCTTTGGAAAAAACGGCACTTGTCCGTTTTCAAAGTGACATTGTAGTCACGAAGTCGACGCAAGACGCATTCCAGCGTCCTTTGACAGTCCTGGGTGTCCTTTCCAGACACGATGACGTCATCAATGTAGCATCCCACATGAGGTATGCCTTTAAGCACCTCGCCCATGAAGGACTGAAAAATGGCTGGCGCACTGGCCACACCAAACGGTAGGCGTTGGAACTGAAACAACCCCATGTGCGTGTTTATAGTCAAAAGTGGTTTGGACTCGGCAGCCAGCGGTACCTGCTGATACGCAGCAGAAAGATCCAGCACGCAAAACACTTTGCCACCTGCGATGGCAGTGTACAGATCTTCAGGTCGCGGCAGTGGGTAATGGTCGGTTTTTAGTACAGGATTGATCGTTACTTTGTAATCCCCGCACAACCTGAGTGATCCATCTTTCTTGTGAATTACAACTACCGGAGTCGCCCACTCACTGTGACTTACGCGGCGTAAAACCCCGCTCTTCTCTAGCCTGTCCAGCTCTTCTTCAACCTTATCGCGTAACGCGTAAGGCACCGGTCTCGCCTTGCAAAAAACCGGCGTACAATCTTGTTTTAGAACTATCTTCGCTTGATAGTTGTTCGTGACACTAGACTGATTAGAAAATACTGTCGGGAACTTGTTACGCAGCGCTTCTATTCGGTGTGAATCAGTTACATGCTCCAGTGACATGACGCTTTTCCAATCAAGTCCGAGCCTCTCAAGCCAGTTCCGCCCCATGAGCAACGGCAATTTCTTGCCTTGGTTATCGACGACGATAACGGGCAGTTTCAAAGTCTGGTTTTCGTATGTGACGGAAACGTCACATTGCCCTTTTACCGGGATTCGTTCACCCGTGTACGTTTTTAGGTTTATCCGAGATGGCTCACACTTGACATGAGGGAACACGGTTTTCGCAACACTTTCAGGAACAATTGTTACAGCCGCTCCTGTATCAATTTGCATGAAAACGTCCGCCCCTTCAACATTGACTTTCACTTCATAACCCGAACGCACCGTGTTAAGGCAGTGATAGACGTCCAGTTCTGAATCGTCCTCCGAGCAGTCCACTGCATTCGCGTTCTTGGTTCCCTTTTTCTCGTTCGAGCACACCTTTTGCAAATGGCCTAACTTGCCACACTTGTGACACGTAGCATTCTTGTACCAACATTTGCTTGCCGCATGCGCCCTTCCACATCTTTCGCAAGACTTCTTGCTTTGCTTGTGTTTTCGAACGTCACGCTTATTGACGTTATCTTTCTGGTTCGCTCTTATCTCGTTCAACGACGCGTCTTTGCTTCCGGCGTGTATACGCTGTCTGTCGTGCCGCCTGCTCTTGATCCAATGCGATCTTGCATGCCCTTTCGAAGGTTAAGCTTTCTTCGGCGAATAGCGCACGTTGCGTTTCTTCGCGCCGTATTCCCGCCACAAGCCTGTCCCTCAGAGCATCTTGCAGAAACTGGCCAAAGTCACACTTCCTTGCCAAATGCTTTAGCGCTACAATGAAATCTTCAACGCTCTCCTGTTCCTCTTGTACACGTCTGTTGAATTTGCACCTTTCCGCTATGACCGAGCTCTTCGGGCTATAGTGGTTTTTCAGCAAAACTTTCACTTCTTCGAACGACTTATCTCCCGGTACTGCCGGTACGACCAAGCTTTTCAGAACTTCGTAAGCTCGAGGTCCTATAACGGTCAAGAACACCGCTAGCTTCTTTTCTGGTTTGATGTCGTTTGCGCTAACGAAGTGCTCGAAACGCTCTAAATACGAGTCAAAATTCTGTTGTTTTTCGTCGTATTCGTCAAGCTTTCCAAGAGGTGCCATATTTCGGCAAACCGACGGTGTACTTATCGGTTGCTGGCTTCCGTCCGTCGTGTCCGCTCCGTCCGTCGCCCGCTTGAGATACGATGACTGCGCTGCTTTGGCTGTCGCTGTCCGTTCAGTTGGCCCCGCTCGTATGGTGCTCGTCTGCTGCCGTCTGCGACGCTTCCGCTGGGCAGCGCGGGTGCGTTGTCATCCTCGTCGCCAATGTGATAACTTGAGCAGACGACATTCCAACGGGCAAAGAAGGCTTCTTTATTGAACGTGCTATACTTGTCACGTGACATCCGTGACCGGGGTGCGCACAGCCGATGCGCCGTGGTGCGCCGTGACTTGCAGCGCCACGCTGCTACAATTTGTTCAAAACCGAGCTATTTTAGAGCGCAGCTCTTAGGGGCCCGTTTCCAGCTTGAGCGGCGTCGGCGTCGCCGTCGCCGTCGGCGTAACCGCGCGGTGCATCATGGGAAATGTCCCATAACGCACCGCGCGAGCCCCCCACCGAGGTCACGTGACCTCGTGGGGGGGCACGTGACCCCCCCGAGGTCACGTGACCCCGGTGCATCATGGGAAATGTCCCATAATGCACCGCGCGAGCCCCCCACCGGGGTCACGTGACCTCGTGGGGGGCACGTGACCCCCCGAGGTCACGTGACCCCCCCGAAGTCACGTGACTCCCCTGAGGTCACGTGACCCCCGGGGTCACGTGATCCCCTCCTCGAGGTCACGTGACCCCCCGAGGTCACGTGACCCCCGCCGATGTCGCGTGACCCCCCGATGACGTCATCGTCACTGATGACGTCACCGGCATCCACATCGTCATCGTCATCATCACTAGTGACGTCACCGGCATCCACATCGTCATCATCACTGATGACGCCACCGGCATCCGCATCGTCATCGTCATCATCACTGGTGACGTTACCGACATCCGCATCGTCATCGTCATCATCACTGATGATGTCATCAGTGACGTCACTGATGTCACCGGCATCCACATCGTCATCATCACTGATGACGTCACCGGCATCCGCATCGTCATCGTAATCATCACTGATGACGTTACCGACATCCGCATCGTCATCGTCATCATCAATGATGACGCCGTCAGCGACATCACTGATGACGTCACCGAGATTCGCATCGTCATCGTCATCATCACTAGTGAAGTGATCAGTGACGTCACTAATGACGTCATCGGTACCCGCATCGTCATCGTCACTGATGACGTCATCAGTGACGTCAGTGATGACATCATCGGCATTGGGGGCACGTGACCCCCAAGGTCACGTGACCTCCCCCTGGTTAGTTTAACCCCCCCCCCCCCCCAGTGCCCTTCCCTCCTCAAGAGCTGCGCTCTAATTCGGCGTTACAGGGAGTTGTAAGCGGCTTTCACTTTTTTTGTAATAACATTTGACGTTTTCGTTGCAACAGCTCGTATATTTATGCACAGCCATATAAATCTTTTTTTTTCTTTGTTCGCAGCAATATATGGGTTCGATATATCTGTACTCGCGAATCTCGTTTCATTATATCGCAGCAGTATGATTATAAAGATTAATTTGCGGTGCGTAAGCTTCGTGTCCTTGGGAAATCCCCTATTTTTAGAAGTCGTTTTCATTGAGCGAGGAAAACGTCCTTACGGCACCAACGGCGTAGAAGTGAGTTTTTATTATCACACACATGTATCGCAGGTTTCACACCAACCTGTCGACGTTGGTGTACGCGGACCAGTTCCTTCAGCTGTCGACGTACATTCCCTCCCGCTACGTGTACGGCGTCGGGGACGTCAAGTCGCCACTGCTTCGTAGCACCGACTGGCAAAAAATCACCCTCTTCAACGTCGGACGATCCCCCACGGCAAGGACCTCAACATTTAAATTCTCAGTTAACGAGTACTTGTTTCATCGCGATGCCTGGAACGCGTCTTCGCGTATTGTGTTTCCATCGTCCGAAAAAAATGGTTCCTCAATTTGCCCCTTGTGACGTCATAAAGGTGTGATGCGCCGCACTCCGCGATCCAGGCGGTGTCAGAGCAGTGGTGGTGGATGTGGCAGACGTGTCTGATTTGCGGCGGGTCGCTCTCGAGTTCAACGGTACGCAGAAGCATAGCCTCCTATATACTGACAAAACCTGTCAGATCGCCACGAGAAGCGGCCGCCGGAATGGAAAAGGGGAGTGGCAGACAACCGTTGAGAGGAGAGCCACGTGACTGGCGCCCCGCTGCGGCGAAACGCCGAAACACACTTCTCCCGAGCGAACAAGCGTGTTTCGAGTCCTCACCGCTGCAAAAGCTGTGCACTGGCTTCCAGGTTCCCTGACGAATGGCTCTTCGATGCTCTGTCCTACCAGATCCTCGAGCTCTAAATCTGCGACCGGGCACTCTATGGCTTCGTCGTTGAACTGCCAGGCTTTGGGAGCATAGAAGAGGCTATGACAGAAGTTTGGGCAGCCAGGGTTGGGACGCCGTGACGTCAGCGACACTCGCATTCTCGTGATTTTTTTTAAGAAGTTCTACACGCAACAGCCAGGATCGCGACACCCGACAGCATGACACACCGGCTCCTGTGACGTCAATTGTTGTCTCTTCGGGATCTCTTTGCATGCATGGGCGGAACTGGACGCTGAACACACCATTCGGGGACGCGTTCTGGGTATACCGTAGTTTTATGAAGATGCTGTTACTCCAGCTCATTTTACTTTAGAGGGAAAACTTCAAATCTTAGGACGGGAACCTACGACTGTTTAAATAGGGGTACACGAGGGACGCCACGTTGTTTCCCCTCGGTCGCCGTGCCCGCTCAGAAATGGCTCTCATTAATCTGACAAGAAGTACCTTGATTTAGAGGACTGCACGATTATGTTCGTTCAACGCGCATTCTACCCAGCCAGGTTCGTTGTTCCTTAGCAGACAATAAATGGAAACTTGTGTTGTGCATGAACTGCGAACAAGGACCAACAATATTGCGGCCCCTGAATGCTTCCGTTACATCAGGGGTCTAAATACTCCGGCCCGCAGCCAATGAGCGTATCTGTCGTCATAGCAAAGTTGCTTTCCATTCTCGTAATAGTCAGCTCTAAACATCCGTCTGTCACATTCACGCAGAGTAACTGGATATTTATTCATTGTAATGAACGAGGAGCTCGGCGAACAAAGAGATAAAAGAAACGTGCCGACATAGAAATAAATTCGACTGTATGTGTAACAATGTGTGCAGCACGATAGTGCAAGACATCGTACTAGCGTCACGCATGGCGTTATTTATATATTTTTATATTTCTCGAAAGCAGTCATTTTCTAGAAAATGTCCTTATCATATGCCTAGCTACCCCAGATATGTCAACGTTGAAACTACTTCTCGGACTAGTGTTTTATGGTGCTTTGAATCATGCGAAATTGCCAAACGTCTGCATGGTGCATCCTTGCAGTCAGAAACTTTCAAGCAAAAATACTCGCAGCGAAAAGCGAAACAAGAAAACTGAAATAATTACGAGTTTTTCTCTTTGCCGCAGGAGGGCAAAAATCTTTACAGCAGCCATCCGTTCATGCTCATTCACGAAGAAACAGGCGAAAGCTGCGGCCTCTTCCTTCTCAACAGCAACGCAATGGGTAAGGATTGCACTTTCCGTAGACGGTGACAGGTTAAAAAAAAAATGAGGCTCCAATGCACGCTGTGAAGGTGCTTGGCTAGCGAAGCTGTCGTATCACCTGCAACGATTGCCCACTGCACTATACCAAATGCTGCCGCAGATCGTATCGCCGTTTATTTTCGCTTTGCCATCTCGTCGCATTCACGCTGTTTTAGATGCGGAGCATCTCTTGCTCGGGTCTATGTCCCGCGGCGTCGTAGTCCGCACTCACACTACGCATGCGCAACTCTCCTCCTTTCCTCTCTCCAACAGCTGCGCGTTACTCTCTCCGCTCTCTCTCTCTACCAGCTGCGTGCACTTCGCGTGCGTTCACTTCTACTCACACCGCGCGCGCATGCGCAACTCTCCTCCTCTAGTCTCCTCTCCTTCAAGTGTGAATATAAACAGCGGTAGCTCGCGTTCAGTTCACCGCTGTTGACTCCACTCCGTTCTTCCGATGAAGTGTGATGGAAGCAACCGTCCCGTCAGTTAGTGGGTTGGCGCAAGCAAGCGTCAGCACCACCCCACAAACTAACAGCAACGCTACGTCCACTGAAGACAAAGCTGCGCAGCGAAGGGCACGCGACGCTGAGCGCAAACGCTTGAAGCGAGCGGCAGACCCTGAACTACGGCAACGAGAAGCGGCGTCCATTCGTCAACGTCGAGCGGCGGATGCTGAACTACGACAACGTTAAGCCGCTTTTTTTCGAGAACGTCGAGCAGCAGAAACCGAGGTTCGGGACCGTGAAGTTCAACGTAAACGTACGAAGCGAGCGGCGGAACCCGATGCTCCGCATCACCCCATGGTTCCCCTCGGGAAGACGGTGTTTCGAGAGTCCTAACTATGCGTCGCCTACCCATAAGGGTGCTGCAACAACAATAAAATCGGTTGCTATACTCCGTTTCACCTTACGTCCAAGCGCGGCGGATGTTGCGAGCCATCGAGACAATTTAACGCCGTGTGGGTGTCATGTGACCTTAGAGAGGAAGCACAGCGAAGCGCGGAAAGCGTATCATGGGCTACGTTTACAGAACAGGATTTGCTAGGTTAGCTCGTGGGCGCCCGCTGCGTCCGGACATAAGGAGAAACGGAGTGTAGAAAGGGTCCTTATTTCGTATATGAAAGGCTAGTGACGTCACTCCCCACATCGCAAGCTGCCGTCGCCGCGGCAGCTTGCGCAACAGTAATCTTTACCGAGAAACGTATGTGGTGAGTGCTACGTGCTTCGCATTGTTATTAAGAGCGCCTTATCATCAGTTATGTGGTTCGGATGCTTGTTTTGTGCTTATTCTTTATTGAAACGAATGCTGTGCTGTATGTTGTGTGCGTGATGTATGTACTTTTCGCTTCAATCGCTGGAGGTTTTTTATGTTCTGTTGTTGTTTCTTTTTCGTGGGGACGACGACATGAAAAAATCCGAGCAACGAGTCATATACAGCTTCGCTGTAAAATCGGTAGAAGCTCCTCCCCCAGCACGCACTTTTGCTTTCCGCCGGGCTTTGGCTGAGCGTGCGAGGAAGTGTTATCATAAGCAGCTTGCGCCATCTATAAGGTTGCCCTTGGACTGCATTTCGCTAGAGCGAACGTTTTTCGGTATTCAACGAGATCAAAGGTACGCCTAGGTATTTGGAATTGTAGTTCGTCGCATTGTTCAAAGTTTTTCGAGCCAAGAGTAAAATAATGATGCGCAAAATGTACGTAAATTACAAGTGCTCCACGTCTATTCGATAGCTGGCATCAGTGTGCTCTTTTGTCGTAAAAGATCAAGAGAGGTAACGAATTTGGTCGTAAGCAGTCGGGAGTGTGTCAGCCAGTCTTGAATAATAAGAACGTTGGGACCTTTCGTCCGTCGTGTCCAGTTTCTTTTTTTTTTTTTTTTTATTTGTAACATCAACCAGATGGTTTATTTACTTGCTCTTTTTTCTACACCATAGTGATGGTTTTCTTGCGTAGCTTAATTGAGGCCAGCATTGAGCTCAGATTGAATAGGAGCGCTGCGTCAGCATTTTAAAGGACTCGTTTTTCACTGGACGCAAGTTTTAGCTCTGAACGGATGACCCATAGTTGGTGACAAGTGAAGAGTCCGGGAGAAGCTCCTCCCTTCTTTTTCAACTTTAGCAGAGCGAACACAGAAGAGGGGACAAAGTCCTCTCTGGTTTTCGCTCTGCTTAACTGGAAATGGGCGGGAGGAGTTTTCCCTATACCCTTAACCTTACACAGACTATAAATTCTGAGACAAATAATACGACGTCATCAGGTAGTTTTTCTTCCGGAAAAAAAAAGTGCAGTGAAAACGTGTACAAAAAAAAAGTGGAGCCAGATGTTAAGACCTTATTTGTTGTGTAGCTAGAAATGACTGACAGGAGACGAAAATTGATCATTATCGGCGACTCCAGTGAAATCGACGGCACCTGGTGGCTAGAACAAATTCTGTGGCAATAGGTTCGCTCGAAAGCCTTCTCGAACGAATGAGATCTTCATTGCGCCGGCTTTCTAAAGACGAAGCCGGAAAATTAGGTTCGAAAACACGCGAGGAAAATTGCCCTGTTCTCAAAGACAACTTTCTGTGAAAATTCATTCGAAGACGGAAACGCAGGCCCTGTCCATTTTGATAACGAAGATCTTCTCCTCGGAAATGCCAAAAAAGTCGAGATACCGCCATCTTCACATCGCAGCGCCTACTATGCCGTCTAACGGCTAACATCTGTAATGCTATTTTTTTTTCTCGGTGTAGGCAACGCTGTGAAAATGGGAAGGCTATGGGCGCAAGCTACCACTTTTTATAAAGGGTGCTGCCATTAGCAAGCATCCATTGGTCTATCCCTATTTAGAGGGTCGCCCTTGTCGGAGGCGCACTAGGGGACGACGGGTGCATCACTGGGGCGCGTGCTGACTTATGGCAGGCCACCACATTTCCTCCTCGAAATATCGAGGACGAAAAGGGAGGGACTTTTTGGTAGAAGTTCTACAACGAAGGTACATGCAAACATGAAATATAAAAACGTTGCACACGATGTACATATAATCAGAATCAAACACATAGAACCAGAAGAAAGATATAAGCAGTCTACGGTAACTTGAGATGTATGTATGTTAACTCTCAGAATTCGGTACGCGCCAGTGTTGCGGAGTTACCACCACTCCAAAGTTGGCATGATTCCGGATCATTCCGCCTTTCCGTGACCCCGGAATGGAATAGCGGCACCGCTAGAAGGTATGGAATGGGAATTGAATAAGGTGCAGTTGGCCGGGACTGGAGTAGAAATTAAAAAAAGCTTTGCGAGCTGTGTCGATGTGGTCAATGGGGCGTTTGAAACAGCATCTTTTTGTAACGGATGGCTTGGTTATCTGACAGGTTCATGCTTCATCGAGGATGAAAGTGGCACCCCAGTGGAGCAAACAAAACTGTAGAGTTGTAGGCGGACAAGGTCTCTTTCCTGGCGTCGAGAGACGCGAAAATATGGCTGTTGTGACCATGTGCAATCGCAGCACCAGTCGTAGGCCACCAGGCAGGGACAATGCCACACCCCCCACGTTTTTATAATGTGTGACTCCTTATTTCCCATGTATCTACTAGAAGTGGAGGACATATTGCTAGCGCGTCAGCGAGCGACCGCGTGCGTGGCCGAGTGGTTACCGCGCTTGACTTTCGCGCGGAAAGTCCAGGTTCGATTCTAGTCAGTGGAATGTTCTTTTATTTATTCTTTTAACATTGCGTTGTCGTGAGTTCGAGATCATTCTCGTCTGATCGAGTTCCGAATGTTTTAGCCGTCGAACATTCTAGGCCGATTGTTCCAGAAGCCAACGCGCATACATGAGGGGCTCCGCGTGGCGATCTGCAGTCAGTCTCGCCCCATCGTTCGACTCTGCTCTTACGCCCACTTCGACGCCCGCGACGCTCTTCTCTTGTCTTCTGTTTCCTTTTATTTTTGGGCACAAGTTCGCTCCATTAAACGTTTAGTTTCTTCAGTTATCACCGCCTCATTCGTTGTCATTCGTGACAATATACACTACTGTTGTTTTGGGAAGAAAATAGGTTGTTTGAGGTTTTTGTTATCTGCTACAAAGCTTTTACGCTTGGTCGCGCGATCGATATCTGCAGTGCCACCATACCAATTGCCACTGTAAAAAAACACCCCGTTTAAAGATGGGTGGTTCTCATTTGAACCCGTTCGCATTTCTACCTTCTCGTTTTTACCTTCTCATTTCAACCCAGCGCAAAACAACTTCCGCGTTTCTCCCTTGCTTATTTAAACCGTTCTCAAAACAAACTTTCGGGTTTTGACCCTTCTCAAAACGACTTTTCTCATTTTAACCTTTCTCATTTCAAATTTTCTCAAAACATACTTTCTGGTTTTGACTATTGTCAGAAAGACTTTTCTAATTTTAACCTCTCTCATTTCGAACCCAAATTAATCCAACATCGTGATCTCGCAATCTTTCTGCGGTATTTGTGGAGAATTCGGGTAATTAATTGGCTTCAAGCCCTTGCCTGTGGCACCGGCGACCAAAAACGCGCCAGCGGCGTATCACGTGACCCTCTCCACCCGAATGCAAAGCACAATGAACTGGCGTTTTTATTTGACTGGGTCGCGAGTGAGGTCTGTTAACTTCTTCTTCGATCATTCTATGGTACCATGAGCACGCTGCATACCCCAACAACATAAATTACGACTCTTTGAGATATGTGTAAATAGAAACGGCACAAAACTTTTCAAAATATTTGCATTACCACAGTCCGTACAGCTGACAGAATATTAAAATATAAAATCAATGAAAGGGCAGATGTATAAATCAGTGTGGTGCTGCCCGCACGCGCGTCAAATTTCAATAAACTTCGCTTGGATTTTCGATTAACTGTTGCCACGGAGGCTTGCCACTGTCGCTTTCCATATTCTGTTTACTGTTAGTAGAGAGTTTTAGTAGGTCGTTCCCATGACTCCGATAACGATACCCGATACTCCGCCACCGCCTCCCTTGCGCATGCATAGTATCGTTATCGGGGCTATCGGAACGATCTACTAAAACTCTCTAGTACCTTTTTTGGAATCCTCAGTCTTCTCATTGTAACCACCCTCCTTGAAATTGCAATGCGTGTTAAAGTTTCAAACTGCATCACTATGCATACTTTTTTTTCAGCGGTGTAATAACTTGTTATCACAGAGCTGTAAAATAAAGTGATGTATGATGCAGCCTGTGTCTCAGAGCAAACATATCTTGTTCAGGCTGGATAAATTCTTTCATAAATGATGACTTTCTATGAAACATAAATTATTTTTCTCTTCGTTGTTTTTGCTATCTTGTCTCAGAGCACAAAAGGGTGCCTCTCTCGATGGCTTCGTTTGCCACTCGAATCCGCTATTTGCCGCCTCAGAGGGCATTGTTTCGTTTGGTTCCCTATCCCGATTCGGATGTGACGATGCCGGATACAGTCTGGCAGACAAGCTGCACGACCTCTTGGAGCTCGGGAAAACTTCTGTTGGTAAATTGCCGGTACAGGCCTGAGAAGCGCAACCCGAAAAGCTTGCACCCGCCAGTCTTTGACCACGCAAACGCCCTTGCCGAAGATATGGGAAAACTTTTTTTTCAGGGAAAATGACCACCCGAATTGGCCATTACAAGCAATAACACACGACTAGCACAATGATCCATCCGCCCCACACGACGACATCTTAACGACATACAGCGACAGAAGAGAAATGAAGTACCGAATCTTTGCTAGCACTTTTGAAACCACGTCACGATGTGACCACGTAGCTACGTCAATAGACTCGGGGTGGCACGCAGACGTAAGGAAAATTGTTTTATGTGCTATGCAAGAGATGGTGCCGCTTCGCTTCACCTTCAACCTTCATCCTCAACTGTTTTTCCTTCTTTCTATACCTCACTACGGTGTTCAAATGACAACGGGTTCAAATGAGAAAGGGGCGAAACGCGAAAGGTTAAAACGCGAAGGGCGTTTTGCGAATGGGTTCAGACGAGAAGGGTTCAAATGAGAATGGGTTCAAATGAGACGGGTATAAATAAGAAAGGGTCGAAACGCGAAAGGTTAAAACGAGAAGGGCGTTTTGCGAATGGGTTCAAACGAGAAGGGTTCAAATAAGAATGGGTTGTTTCGAGATACACCCTTAAAGATAACTTGGGGAACTGTATAGGCGATAGCCCCTGCAACCCAATAAGAACGTCGGAGCAGGGCACCTGACACCACGTCACGGGAGCCTTTGTGTCACTGCGCTGCGCCAAATGCCGGCCTTGAGATATCGGCTGTCGTCTGCTGGACAAAAGTCGTCTGATGCGAAACCAACCGACATCAAATGAACGTCCCCCCCCCCCCCCCCCCCCCCCGCAACACTTCCGTTGTCTAGAGTTAAGAGCTCTTCGGAAAAAGTTTGTGAGAAACCTATCCGCTAAATTTGCCGGTGAATCTGTAGAGGGCGCTAATGCCAGGGTGAAGTTTTGAGGGGCGGTCACTTACAAGGCTGAGATTGTACAAGCATCGTTCACAAGCCACGTTGTTCTGGGGAAAGAAAAGGTTAATCCGTATTAAGTATCGTTCAAAAGTAGCATGTCCTTGTCTTTCTTCCATGTCGAGTAGCGTAGTGTGGATGGAGATTCAACCTAACGAGTCAATTGCGGTTAAAAGAAAGAAGAAAAAAAACCTAAACTACATTTTGCCGCTAACAGCGCTGTTCCTGTGTCGGTAAGGAGGCCTCCGTGGCCTCGACCATGGAGTGATGTCACGTGCCTGGCTTCGACGCCCTCATTAGGTCCTGGGGGCCACAGTCTCCACAGTTCGCCAAGTTATCGTGAAACGGGGCATAGCACTAGGTGCTATTACCACTCGGCTTAGTGCAATCGATGCTTTCGGGACGTGTTTTGCATATACCTTTTTTTTCAGTTGACTATGCGTTTGATCACGCCAGCTTTACGCTGACCTCATTTTCTGGCAACTTACATGAAGCGGCATTTTTTCACTGTTCGGAATTGGAAGAATAAAATGGAACGGTTCAGCCATTCAAAAGTGGGAACGGGCCCATTGTTTCCATTCCCAAAATTTTAAATTAATGCAATTATCAGAATATACAATTCCCTGAAAAAAATGTTGGAACGGGATGGGGGTGCGCATTCCGCAATACTGCTACGTGCATCTTGAGAGGTGACGCGAAAAGGCTTTTTCAAACCGCCTTCACATGCCATAAAATTATGGCATGCCTTGCGAGTTAGATTGAGATCGTTTGCTTTGACAAATTCTAAACCCATCGTCACGACTGACGCTAGCATCACGTAAATCGAAATCCGTCAGGTTGATGTGAAGCAGAAAAACATCGCAGTCGCACACTTGCTGCGGCTCACTGCGCTTATTGCACCGATTCGGCGGCTGTGCTTTTGCATGATAAACCAATTTGAACACAGGAAGTCGACGCAGTGAAAGCCTTACGACCGTGGATCTTTAAGCTACTTACACTGTAAAAAAAAATCTACTAAAAACTAACTTAGTCATGGCGTAGTTCGCTTTGATTAAGCACGACGTGCTAGACAACACACCCTCTCTAGGTTTTTTAGGCATACCCTTGCAGTTGAATACCCTGTGCTAAGGGTTGTCCGAACAGGACACGGCAATAGCAGTGCACGGCTAAAAAGAAAAAGCGCGCGCTTGTTGAAAACTGACGGTTTCGGAGCGCGTTTGAATGGCAGTCTAAACCAGTCCGCAAAATGTCGTCCAGAAAAATCTGGGTGGGAGACAGAACCGTTTTTTATAACTCCCGCAGGCTGGAAGAGAGGTTTTGTCATAGATGAAGAAAGAATAAAACAATTAAAACAGGGACAACACAACCACATCTTTCAACTAGCAACAGACGAGTAAACTTTCAACAGCGAGCAGCCGACTATACCCAGTAGGAGTAGGGGAGAGAAGGGGGAGAGAAGGAAAGATAAGAAACGCAAAGTGCAAGTCAGGGTGGTAGGGTTATCTCGGATTTTGAAAATTCAACCTCAGTTTTCGTCAGCAGGAGGGAAGGGTTTGACACGTTTTTTGCTGTGGTCATGGCGAATTATTCAATGATTTCCCTGCCGAATCTGCTGTCACGCCCCCAGGATTTTTGTGTCATCAAAGGGGGGATGACAACGCAAACACGAACGGGCATGTATGACTATGGGATGATAAGAATCTGGAGAGGCCTTAGAAACTTCGTTGTGATGTTTGCGGAGTCTGTGATTGGTGCATCTGCCGGTCTGTCCTATGTATTGATGGCCGCAGCTTAAGGGGATGGAGTAAACTTTCTTCTCTTTGCATGGAATGAATTTCTTTTCGTGTTTGACAGTGCAGCCAATCGGAATCCGGTTGTTGTTCACTTGTTGACAGAGTTGTTTAAGACGCATGCGGCACGAGAAGACAACATTCGTGTCGAACTTTGAGGCAATGGATTTTATCCGGTGGGCTGAATTGTGTACGTAAGGAATGACGGCGAATCGGGCTTTCTTTTTTGTGGCTGGTTACTGGGGATCAGGCCCGCGAATCATCCTTTCCATTACAGATCGGAGAAGGTCGACGGGAAACCCTGCCCTGACAAGCCTCACGTGCTGCAATTTGAAGCTATCTTCTGAAAGATGACAGCAAGACTTCGTGAAGGATGAAGAAAACAACGATTTGATGACACCGTGTTTTACGACTTCGAATGGGCGCTAGAAAACGGTAGGATAGGTTTGGCAGACCTTTGTTGAAAGGCCCAGCAGAGTCCAGTGGCACTGACATGAAGCCGCAAATCTAGGTACTGAAGACCTTCATTCGATGGTTCTCCCTTCGTGAATGTAAGGCCTGACGAACAAGCGGAAAAAACAGCGGTAATGCTATCTGGAGAAGTTCGAGCAGGATGAATGATTAGGTAATCGTCTCCAAATTTGAAAACATGGCAGCCAGGCGCCGAGATGTCCAGTTGTGCTTTTATAGCTCTGTCAACGAATAAAAGGAATACTTCACTGAGAACAAGGCGAGACATGAACCATGCAAACTCCGTTTTTTTAACGGTAGATCCCTTTCTCATGTTAGACTAAGGTGGACTGGAGATATAGATGAATCAGGTCCACGAATCCAGCAACGGAGACACCGGAGGAATTCTGAAAATCCACAGCTCCGTACTCAAAGATGGCGTCGGAGATTGGGGCAAGCAAAGCGGTAGGGTCTAGATTAAAATACATGCCTTCTATGTCAAGTGAAAAAATAGAGTGGGGCAAGGAGAAGAAATGTTGGGAACTGATGACAGAGATGAGTTCTATTGAGTTAGACACTCTAAAGGGTTGAGGGAGGTGGATGCAGGACAGATGCTTTTGTAGCAAGAGCCCGAGCTGCTTCTGCCAACAACCCTTCTCCGACACAATACTTCAAAGGGGAACTCCGGTCTTATGTGTTTTTGCAGTGAAGAAAACTGAAAGGTACTGCTTCACTGGACTACTAATGGCGGTCTTTAGGGACGACAGGTTCAAAGACGAGAAGAGTTGTTTAGCTCTTGACCTGAGGGTCCCAGACGGTCGCGATTTCAGTTTGAGAAAATTCTTTGAAAGGGCGGCGTTCACCTTATCTCCAAAATCTCCCTCCTCTAACACAACAAACACACACGTCTTATCGGATTCTAACAGCTTTAGGTGTTCTTGACGAAGCTCTTCAACAGCGGCGAGTAGAGAGATCTTGCCTGGCTTGGGGGGTGGGTGGAAGCACACGGCGCGGATGGGGGAGCCGAGGAAATCTTGCCTCTGTGGTTCTGAAATGGCGGCGACGACTTGATGTACTGAGGCGAGTTGATCAACGTTCTTAGTAGGAAGGTCTGGAGCGAACTTGGGGCCTATGGAGAGCAATTCCATGGTATCGGACGAGATAGCAGTTTTGCACAACAGGACTGGCGGTTCAAACTTCGTCTCGTTCAGCTTACGACAGGAGGCAGTCACTCCACCAATCACTTCTTTCCATGAAGCTTCAAGGAGCCGAGAAGCGGCGTCGACGATGAGCAAGTACGAAGGATGCGAGCGGAAGCCAGGGCCAAACAAGTTCGTCATGCGGCTGGGAAGGACCCTCTTCAGAAGGTGGAGCTCTAGGGATATTTCTTTCCTCGATATCTGCATGATGCGGTAGATGGAGGCCCAGGTGTTACAGTGGAATCCAAGGACGGAGGCCACTCCAGGGTGAGGGAGGCTCTTGCGTAGGTGCAAACCGAGCGAGCGGAGCCTTAGACGAAGCAAATTCATTCTTGAGATGAAGCAAGCAGCCTCGAAGAAGGAAGCCGGGTTGAAGATCGGTGGCTCGCAGTTGGGACTGGAACGGTACATGGCTCAGAATAGTAGGTATGCTTGGGAGAAGAGCGTGTTGGTTTAAGTCATGGATGAAGGAAGAATAAAACAATGAAAACAGGGACAACACAACCACATCTTTCAACTAGCAACAGACGAGTAAACTTTCAACAGCGAGCAGCCGACTATACCGAGTAGGAGTAGGAGAAGAAAGTTTACTCCATCCCCTTGAGCTGTGGCCTTTAATACATAGGACAGGCCGGCAGGTGCACCAATCACAGACTCCGCGAACATCACAACGAAGTTTCTATGGCCTCTCCAGATTCTTATCATCCCATAGTCATACATGCCCGTTCGTGTTTGCGTTGTCATCCTCTCTTTGATGACAAAAAAAATCCTGGGGGGCATGACAGCAGATTCGGCAGGGAAATCATAGAATCATTCCCCATGACCACAGCAAAAAAACGTGTCAAACCCTTCCCTCCTGCTGACTAAAACTGAGGTTGAATTTTTAAAATCCGAGATAACCCTACCCCACTGACTTGCACTTCGCGTTTCTTATCTTTCCTTCTCTCCCCCTTCTCTCCCCTACTCCTACTGGGTATAGGCAACTGCTCGCAGTTGAAAGTTTACTCGTCTGTTGCTAGTTGAAAGATGTGGTTGTGTTGTCCCTGTTTTAATTGTTTTATTCTTTCTTCATCCATGGCTTAAACCAACACGCTCTTCTCCCAAGCAGAGGTTTTGTCTGCGGATGAGTGTGGACGAGGTATCCAGCGCACCGGCGGCGGGCGGAAAAAAAAAGAGGGGGGGGATTCAGTATCTGCAAGTTTTAGTCCGGGCTCCCAGAGCAGGAAAACGTCACCATTTCACCATTTGCTGGTTGGTTTGGACCACCGTTTAGTTTTCAGACTTACACCGCGCAAACAGCACGGCTTTCCTTCTCGCCTCCTCGCTGTCGTGTCGTTCTCTCTTTTTTGTCGTTATAATGAGAATTGACAACAAAAGCGGATATATATTGACGACCGCCTACAGAGCGTGTGGTGGCTTTCCATACCCACGAGATGAGCACGCTCCAAGCCTCTGTCCAAGGACGTAGGTAGAAGGTAGCGTTCCCCACGACAAAGAGGATATCTGAAAGCGGACTGCGACGGGAGGAAAACTTTCACTTTCTGTAGAGCAAATGCCGTTCACGACATCTACTGTGTGCTGTTCGGACAGCCTTTTAGCGGTGCATGCAATCTAATGCACAGGGTCGAGGGTGGGTCGATTTGATTGAGGTTACAAAATATAGCAAATGTTTGCAAACAAACGCTGGTCTACCCACACGAGGTGCCGGCACTGCAAATACAAGTTTCTCGAAAAGTGAAGCCTCTGCGCCATGTCGATTGCAGCGCCACCGCAGCGTTTTGAAGTCAGCGCAGCGTATTGGTGTATAGGTGCCGTTCTATGCTTTTTTATCGGCAGACATCGTGCTCAAGCCCAGTCCGTCCGTCACCCTGAGGAGCACGGGCGGGATTGTGGACCTTTTCGTGTTCATGGGACCGTCGCCCGAGGCCGTAGTCCAGCAGTACACGGCACTGGTGGGGAGGCCCTTCATGCCGCCCTACTGGGCGCTGGGCTTCCATCTCAGCCGCTGGGGCTACAACAGCATCGACGATGTCAAAGAGACCAGGAAGCGGAACCTCAAGGCCGGCCTTCCTATCGTGAGCCATACCCCCATATTTGGCAGCTTACTGGATACACTTAGATTTGAGTATCCCAAACAACCCAACCTTGGGTACTCTTAAAATAACTGTATCCGCTCCGTTTGCGGAACACAATAACGCAAACGCCATCCATTGTGTGGGAGAACACTACAATATATATTCTCTCTAGAGCTTCTTAAGTGAGAGCCAGCCGTTTTTGTTCCCCCTTTTTTTTTTCCAACTTTTTATTATCAGTCAAGTGGTCACATGAGTTAAAACGATCCAAAAGCGCAGCCGGTAAGCGGCTTTATATAGCGCCAAGCTTTGACCGGAACTTAATTTTTGCTGTGGGTTTGTAAATAAAAGCGCATGCGCTGACGCCTAACGAGCCGGAAGATTCATCAACTTATGAACACTGTGTGTTCTAGTTAGTATCTATCGAGTACGGTGTACGAAGCTATTCCGTGCTTCTCGGGCTACGTGGGCAAGAAAGCGAGATGTCAGCTCCTTGAGCGCGGAAGAACGAATAGACTTTACTCAAAACAAACACGGCGCTGTAACCACATCCGGTACGCCTGCGCAGTGTTCGTAGCATAACCTCAGAAATTTCCACTCTCATCATAATATTCTACATCTCTCCCCAACCCCGTCTCCCTCCCCTCAATATTGTTGAAAGGAGGAAACACACTTCATTGGGGAAAAAGAGAAGCTTGACGTTGGAAGTTCAGTTTAGTGGGAGGAATTGTTTCGTTTTACGTTCTTTGGCGAAGGGCACACACAGACAACCTTTGGTGCCGGAGTCAGGCTGAAGACTGACGTCTCATTTATTACATATAAAACGAAATAAAAGAAAGGCGCCTCTGGTACGGGGTGCTCAGGTTACGCGCGAGGCAGAGCCGTATGGCGCGAAGCGGACGAACGGATGTTTATATCTCGGGCTGCGCGCGAACGGTTGTTCTCGGTCGCTTTGGACTTTGGTTGGAGCTCGCCAGCGTCGGCGCATCGGCGACTCCATAACATCCCTGTTTCTAAGGGAGGTTCGAAGAAGTGCCGAAACGGTCTGGCTGTTTTACACATCGGCCGTGCCGAGAATGTTTGTGGGAGGTGTCGGCTCACGTTTCCTCGGACCTCGTGGTTGTTTCGGGAACTCTTCGATGCATTGTTTATCTTGTTGATCGGGGAAAAGAATTAAATGCGTGCGGTTTCTTCGGATCTCTTCACCCTCGGACGTTATCCAGTAAGATCGTGGTATATGGGCCTTGTTCTGAACAACTCCGGTTCGCTTTACGTCAATGACCCAAACTCGCTGTCCTGAGCCGAGTGGATCGAGTTGACGCACTTCGTGTCGCCGGTCGAAGTATTGCTTTTGTCGGTTCCTGTTTTCTTGCTCATAGCGACGCAGTTTTTTTTGGTCAGGTAGCTTTGGTTCCAGGAGCTGAGTGGCGATCGGTACGGTTGTACGCATCCTTCTCCCCTTGACAAGTTCTGTCGGACTGTATCCGTTGGGCAGAGGCGTTGAACGGTAGATCATGAGTGTCTCGTACGGATCTTCCGTTTTGCTAAGTGATCTCTTTATGGTCTTCACCGCAGCCTCCGCCCTCTCATTGCTCTGCGCGTAGCGAGGGCTTGATGTGATGTGCTTAAATCCGTAGGTCTGTGAGAACTTTGTGAATGCTGAACCTGCGGTCCCCGCAAACTGAGGACCATTATCAGACACCACTACTTCTGGGATGCCATGCCTCGCAAATATTGATTTGCAGTGCACTATTACGCACGCTGCTGTGAGGCTTTCCAGTCGGGCGATTTAGGGGTAGAGAGAGTAGTAGTCGACGACGACCAACCACCATTTTGCGTGAATGAAGAAGAGGTCCATCGCCACTCTCTCCCACGGTCGACTAGGAAACTCTGACGGGATGAGGGGGAGCTTATGGTTCTGGCCAGTTTTAATGCACTTTTCGCAGTTCTTGACCAGGCGCTTGATATGATCTATTATCTTCGGCCACCACACCGATACATTTGCCCGTGCTTTGCATTTTTCTATGCCCATGTGTCCTTCATGAAGCTGTTGCAGGATATGTGGACGGCAGGATTCTGGTACCACTATTCTAGAACCATTCATGAGAGGGCTGTTTTGCACGGCAATGTGATGACGGTACTCGTAGTATTTGGCCAACCTTTATGGCTGTAGCTGGCGAGTCTTTGGCAAACATGGTCTTTGTTTTGTTCTGCTGTTATCCATTGGAGACTCGTTTGCGTTGCTGGTGGGGACGTCTCTATGTGTCGAATGAAGCAATTCATTTCTTCTTGCATCTCTCTGTGTTGCCTCTGTGGCAGAGGGCTTCTTGACAACGAGTCAGCTGCTTGGAGTTCCTTGCCCGGAACATGGGCAGCTTCGAATGAGTAGCACATTAAACGCATGCGCAGTCTCTGAAGCCGTGGGGTTAGGTCGTCCAATGACTTTGATCCTAACAGAGAAATGAGTGGTTGGTGGTCGGTTTCCAGTACAAAGTGCGTTCCCACGATGTGATCTCGGAATTTTTCGCATGGCCACGTGAGTGCCAAACCTTCTTTCTCGATTTCGGCGTACCTCTTCTCCGTTTCGGTGAGTGTTCTGGACGCATAGGCGATGACGCGTTATGATCCATCCTCCTGCTCTTGACGCAGCACTGCTCCCAGGCCGTAGGATGACGCATCTGCCGATACAATCGATCGTTTGTTGGCGTCGTAAATTCCGAGAACGGGGCAGGTTGAGAGGATTTCCTTCCACTTTGCGAAGGCTTTCTGCTGAGGATGATCCCACACGAAGTCCACTTTGGAGCTGAGCAGTGACGATAATGGATGCAGTAGGTCAGACAAATGTGGCACGAATCGTCCTAGGCATGTCGCCATACCCATGATGCGCTTGACTTCTTGCTTTGAAGTCGGTATGGGCATCTGTTTCACTGCGTTGACGATTGTCTCGTCTGGACGGACACCATCGCTGTCTACTTGATGACCTTCTCACTCGAAAGACGCATTTATCCTCGTTGAGTGTGAGTCCTGCTGATGAGAGTCGCCTGAGGACTTTTCGCAGACGTTGCTCGTGCTGCTCGGGCGATGACGCCCATATCAAGATATCGTTCATGTGGCAAAGTACTCCTTCCATTCCTTGGAGAAGTTGTGTGATACGTCTCTGGAAGTGTTCCGGTGCCGACAGGATTCCGAATGGTAGGCGATTAAAACAGAAATCATCCGAACGGAGTGATGAATGTCGTCAGTAGTCGTGACTTCTCTTCTAGAGGGATCTGCCAAAACCCAGAATTCGCGTCCAGCTTTGAGAAGATCTTGGCTCCCGCTATCCTTCCCAGCGTGTGCTCCACTGATGGGATAGGGTGATATTCGCGCTGAATGTGTTTGTTCAGTTGTGTGAGATCAACACAAATGCGAATTTTGCCAGACGGTTTGGGGACGATGACCATCGGCGCGCACCACTCAGTAGGCTCTCCTACTGGAGAGATGACACCTTGCGACTGCATGTTGTCTAGCTCTTTCTACGTTTCTCGATACGGCGAAAGCGGTACTTTTCTCGGTGATGTGATAGCAAACGGCGTCGCGTTAGGTTTCAGCTTGAGAACGTGAGCACCTTGGAGAGATCCCAGTCCTTAAAACAGGTGAGAGAACTCTTTCTTCGGTTCGCAAGCTTTGTTCGCAGTCATGCAGATTTGAGGGCAAAGTCGAAATTTTTCGATAGCTGGCTTACCCTAGAGAGGTTTGCGAAGTCCTTTCACGATGTAAACTTCTTCGAGTGCTTGTTGCCCACGGCAGTTGAGCTTCATCCAAGCTGATCCCATGACTTTAAGGGGTCATCCGTCTGGACCATGAAGTCGGCGTTGGGGCTCGGAGAGCTTGTGGCACTTTGCGAAGACCTTTTGAAAGATGGCAGCTGGTAACACCGTTTCATCTGCTCCAGTGTCTAGTCGGAAAGCAACAGGAGTTTCGTCGACGAATATCTCGATGTCCCATATTGCTGTTTGAGGAGAAGCTGCAGCTCTTACGAATCCTTGTTCGTGTACGAGGGAGTTCACGGTAGTTGACGATTTGCAGACGGTTGCAAAATGCCCCTTTTTCTTACACCTGTTGCAGCCTGCGTTCTTCGCCGGACACATGCTCCTCGGGTGAGCTTCTCGACCACACCAACGGCACGGTTTGCCTTTTGGTTTGGGTGTCGCGGTCTACTTAGTAGGAGTTCGAACATTTGAACGTTCAATTCCTCGCTGAGCAGGTCTTGCTGCTGTCCCATCTTTTGCTGTTATGCGGTCAACGTTGGCATCGTTTTCTTTTGTCGGTCGGAGTTCCACTTGTTGCTTCTTAATCACTTCCGATTGTCGCGCAGCAGCGATGGCCTTCTGGAGGTCCAGATCAGGATCCAGTTGAAGTTTTTCTGAACTCCTGCTTTCCCGAAGACCAACAATCAGCCTGTCGCGGATCAAATCTTCCTTCACTGGTCCATAGTTGCGCGTAGCGGCTAATCGATAGAGAGCAGTGACGTACTCCTCGACGGTTTTCGTCTCCAGTTGTGATCTTGTGTTGAACATGGCTCTCTCACACACCACGTTTCGACGAGGAATGAAGTAACGTTCGAAGTTCTCCATCACCTTGTCGAAGTCCTGAGCCTCGACGTCGGACAACTTGAAGGTCTGTAAGACGTCTCCCGCTTGTGGTCCCATGATGTAAATGAGAGCGTCGGCTTGGTGTGATGATGGCTGGGATGCCAGTCCTGATGCACTGTGAAAGTGCTTGAATCTCTACTTCCATGCCGGCCATTTGTTAGGTGTTGTAAAACTGAATGCTTCGGGTGGCGAGATGTGAAAAGTTGCCGTTACGGTTTGTTCAGTAGCACCGTTGTCAGCAGAAGTTGAAGGCTTGTCCATTGTTCCTTCGTTTGTAGTCGATCCTGCGCTTTACTAATTATTACTAAGTAGACTCGCGGAGCGATCCTACTTCTGACACCATGTTTCGTTTTACGCTCTTTGGAGAAGGGCACACACAGACAACCTTTCGTGCAGGAGTCAGGCTGAAGACTGACGTCTCGTTTATAACATATAAAACGAAATAAAAGAAAGGCGCCTCTGGTATGGGGCGCTCAGGTTACGCGCGAAGCGGAGCCGTATGGCGCGAAGCGGACGAACGAATGTTCATATCTCGGGCTGCGCGCGAACGGTTGTTCTCGGTCACTTTGGAATTTGGTTGGAGCTCGCTAGCATCGGCGCGTCGGCGACTCCATAACAGGAATCACTTGCCTCCCGGAAAGGGTCGCGTGCTTTCGGCCCGCGGGGCCATCTCTGGCATTTGAAAGCAAGGATGGAAACGATGGGAGCACTGTCAGGGATGCCGCTAAACGGGGAGATTCTCCAGGAAGGCTGGTGAGCGAAGTACGTCTGGACGCTGAGGCAGCTTGGGGCGACGAAAGATCCCTCCAACTCCTCGGGGTGCTGGGATCTGGTGTCATAAGTGGCACTGCATCACGTCCTTTCCTGTAGGGCACCAAGTTCCGCCAATTCTGCTGCAGAACGGCTTCGGTGCCCGTTTCCACAATGTAAGACCTTGGCCGCTGTGCCGGACTAAGCACTGTGCCTCGCAGCCTGTCTGACTGAACCCCCAACCGAGTGCCAACTCGAAGTCCGGGTAATGCTTGAGCTTGAAGACGGTTGTTGAAATCTGCAGCCTGTTTTCTGCGGTAGCTGGCTTCTTTCGCGACTAATTGATCTCGCATAGGACAAAGAGGCTGCAGCTGTTTGTCCCTTTTTGGTACTCATGTGCTGAGCTGGCGGCCCATCGGCAGTTGCGCCGTGCTAGAGCCTGTGACGCCCGGCGTGTCTCTGTAGCCGACTAACCAGGAAGACCAACAAGCAGAAAGGGGGAAGCTTACTCTCCATTCTCCAGACTCTTCTCCTTGACATTTTTCCCCCGCAATAAAAAAGGACCCTCCTTTTTACGTCGCCGTTTAGGATTAAAAAATTTTAGTCTAGCGGCCAGTTAGTAACCACTCAAAAAAATGCAGAAGCCGCACCGTCTTTCCTCCCCACTTCCCCCTTCTTGACGCTAGCCTTCACTTCGACCCTCGGATTTGATGTACCGACAGTGCCGTGGATGCTACGTGCTTGTCGGACCAGTCATACGCCATTTCTCTCCCCACGTGGTTACGCTCCCGCTTATACCCGAGCGCAGAGATCGGGGTCAAGCGATAGAAGGAAACGATGAAATGATCCGGCCACCCCGTAGCTCCCACCGCACCGCCAGCTTTTAGCTCGAAAAGAATATAAACTAAAGGTGAAGAGAGCCAAACCGCTATTCTTCTCGTATCCTCGCTGCTGCTTGCCCCATCCGGTTCCTCACATGGTTCGTTCATTTTAACACCTGCTTATACTCGTTTTCACCTCAAAGAGCCCATAAAACGAGTTTTTGACTGGGATGAATGAATTTCGATTAGTATTTTACTAATAGCATATCGTTTAGTGGGCCAAAAGAGAGAAAGTAGAATGTCAAAAGCTTGGTTCGCGGCACAAAATTTGGAAAACAGCGGACTATTTCGTACCTCCTTCCCTTCGTAAGCTCTCTGCGTTTTCACTGCGATACATACGCGGTATTCAAAGCGCGTCACCGGGCCCAAACACACGTCACACGACACCCGGACATCACATTCCTTTCGCCCCCAAGCTGACAGTGCGGTGGAAGCTATGCGCTTGCCGGACCAATCAGCCGCCTCCCTTTCATCACCTGACTTCATTCTCTGCGCGTATGCGCGAAAGACAGTCATAACATGGCAAAAGTGTAACTGGCCCAACGAGCACGTAGCTTTCACAGCACTGTCAGCTTAAGGGTGAATGGGGTGCCGAAAGCAACTTTTGTCTGAATTTTTAGCGACGGCCTTATCTTCTAGGAGGAGAATAGAAGACAAAGGGCCTTCGTGATTTTAGTGGAAAAAGAGTGCCTTGTCTTCAACACACTGATGAATGCCCAATCGGTTCTACTTCAGGAGGCTATTTGGCTGGATGCAGACTACATGGAAAACCTGAAACCCTTTACGTACGACAGGGGCAGGTTTGCTGGTTTGCCCGAGTTCGCTCAAGACCTTCACAAGCGAGACATGAAATTTATCCTCACCGTGGTGAGTTTCCTATTTTAGAGCGGAGCTCTTAGGCGCCCGTTTCCGGCTTGAGCGGCGTCGCCGTCGGCGTAACCGCGCGGTGCGTTATGGGACGCGTGATGTCACTGATTACATCATCAGTGACGATGACGAGGCTGATCACGTCATCAGTGGCGATGCCGATGCCGATGACGTCATCAGTGACGATGGCGAACCCATGACGGCATCAGTGACGTCACAGATGATGATGATGTCATCAGTGACAGTGACGATGACGACGAAATCACGATGACGTCATCGTCACGTGACCTCATAAGGGTCACGTGACCCCATGAGATCACGTAACCCCTCAGTACTCTTCCCTCCTCCTCCTCAAGAGCTCTGCTCTAACTCGGCGTTATAGGGAGTTAGAAACGGCTTTCATATATTTTTATACTTCAGCTTCCTTAAATAGGGAATTCAGTCTTCTACTTGCGTCATTTCTTCCAGGGTTAGTTCTCTAAAAGCCTGTTCAAAACAATAACAAAATCAGACATCCCTACGTCTTCCGACTTTAAAAGAAAAAAGGCGTTTCGAACTATTATAACTTCTTGTACACACACAGCATCCCGGGATCGACGCTAACCTCGAAAAAGGCTCCTACTTGCCCTTCGACGAGGGACACAAAATGGCCGTGTTCGTGCGGTCCGAGTCCGGGGACTACAATTACGGCATGGTGAGTGTGAACACAGATTCAAAACACCCCGCGCGCAAGTGCACAAACAGCGTTGCGGTTATGTACGAGGACCAAATTAGAGGAAGCCACATTAGGACACCCAAAGAGCCTGCAGTAGCATTATAAAAACAAGCTCATGGCTATGCGGAGCGTAAGTTTGTCTGCTTCTTGCAGGGGGGTTTCGATGATGTCAAAACGCCGAGTTCTTATTAGCTGATTGAAAAAATATAACGAGTAGAGCTCAAGACATCTAGCAGTCAGGTCTACCCACTATCCTTCCAATCAGAGCACCGTAACTCTTGCGCAAGAAGCAGACGACTTGCTCTCCGCATACCGCGTTTCGCAGTAATGGACCTTTTCCGAGAAGCGTTCTGCGCACGCGCGAGCGCCCGATGCCAAGCGGCGGAAGTCGGAACGAAAAATCGAGGAAATTCGGAATGAGCCTGCGGATAAGCGAGTAGAACAGGTAATTGCAGCATATATATAATTGGGTTACACAAAAAAAGAAAGTGGACGGAAGGAAAAACGCAACGATTGGGTGGACGCCACGGATGCCCATCTTTATGCTCGCGTTGGGCACGCGACGCAGCCAACGCAGCTCGGAGAGCGAAGAAACTGGTAGCATAGCTCCCGGTATCGATTGGTAGCGCAGGTAGGTCACTTCCTCGATTTTTAGTTCGTGCAGCCACCGCCTGGTGACGTCGATATGTGGCAAAGGTCCATTCTGACCGCAGCAGACGCTACAATTTGATGGGGCCAATCACGCAGCACCAAAAATGCATCATCACGGCGCGCATCGTCTTTGTTTGTTTTCTCTCTCCGATTGAACCAATCACACACAATAAATGCACCGTGATCCGAGTATTTTGTGTTTGTTTCGTGTGCCTGGTTGGTTTAGACGACGACAGCAAACCCACAATCAGAACGAGGGCCGTGACGATTTACTTTTGGCGCCGATTGGTTGGGTCCATTGGATCCGACTGACGTTGACGTTTGGGCTAGTTGCTCTTTCATGGTTGAAAACTAAAAACAGCGCGAAGACACGGACAAGAATGAGAAGGCAGACGAAGAACAGCTTTGACTTACGACTGAAGTTTATTTGTGCTAACATCGAGTGTGAATGCTGCAGCGCCACGCAAAGAAACCAAAAGAAAAGACGACAATTCCGAGGGCACCTAAGCACTTCCTACGAGTTCTGAATGTAAAAGCATTATCGGTGCCAAGAGGAGCAGAAACGGCCGCAGTACCGGCAGGGAGTACGGCGGTGCGCCGCGCAGACCGCCCTGGCTCGCTGGTGACTGCTGTGCCGCTGGATGAAGCAGCGGCGGGAGTGCGAAGCTCGACGCGGCGCCCGAGTGCGTGACGATGCATCTGCGTTGCTGTGCTTTTCTTTGTGTTCTATTTCTGAGGCGCGTCTGCTTTGACCTCGAGCGGCCTCGCATGCCTCCTTGACGAATCATCTGATATGACGCGTCGCAGCGAATGGGAATTTAAGGCTCGTTTTGCTGCTACAAACAACGCCGGCTTTGCTTCATGAGATCTTCCTGACATTAAACATGTCAGGAAGATTCGTTGGTGGATTCTTAGAGAATGCGTTACCATGACCCTTGGGAAACGTTAGCGCTGGCCCCTTAACTTTCCTCTTTTAAATTTTTCTTTTGGCTTTCTCTTTTGCTTATTTGATTTTTTCTCTGCCTCTTTTTGGCCCCATTATAGGGTTAGTGTTAGCGTTTCTAAAAAAGGGGACGTGAGTAGCGTTTCCCTAGGACCATGCTAACGAGTTCCCTAAGAATCCACCAGTGGATCTTCCCGTAATATTTTCGCCTCCTTTTATGTACTCTGTCAGAGTACGTCGACGCCCTTGGATAGGGTCATCCATATCACTCGTGAAAAGAACCACATCCATACCACTCATGGAAAGGACCGCATTCAAATCACTCGTGGACAGAACCGTATCCATCGTTTTTAACTACAAGCACACATCACAGCCCACGCACCGCTACTACGGAAACGCAGAGTGAAGAACAACCGCCGACGGCAGAGCGGCAACTGAGCACGCCCGCATTCCACAGCGCCGCGGTGCAACACCTCCTGATAACAAAGTGGTAGCGCTGAACGAGGCGGCGTCATCAGAGAAGGCAAACGCTGGGCACTGTTTGACACGACGATTGCGTCAACGTTCGCCTTAAACTTGACTCGAGGCCGAGCGCTGACGCAGCACTCGATTGCAATCGGTGTCTAGCGTTGACCTTCTCTGACGGCGCCATCTCATTCAGCAATATGGATTTGTTATCTAGGTGTGGCGAGGCGCGTCCTCCTCTCTGGCTCTGCGCCAGCTGTGCGCGTGACTTTGACGAAAACAAAAGAGCTTGCTTGGACGAAAACCCGACGGTGTCTGTTAGTTTGACAGCGCCGGGAAGAGAGGGCGAGGTCGACGAGTGCTGACGTCAGCGCTTGCGAACAATGGGAGCGTGCACGTGTCACCCGATCCACCTCCTTCTCTCTCTTTCTTCCCGTCGCTGACAAACGAAAGTCACCGCCGAAAGTCACCGAAAGTCACCAAGCACTTTAATACCAACTCGTTAAAGGGACGCCACGTGCTCCTTAAGCCACTGTCACACATTGCTTCAGTGCACCTAAAAAGTAACATTCTTTACCTGACAGATATAGTGATGCTGCGCTGGCACAGTTTGGTCCTTAATTGTCTCCCAATTTCTCTTGCTTCTATCATTTCTTGAGTGAGCTTATTTCTTTCTAATCACTACGCACTTGTCAAAGTTGGGACTGTACTGAACGTCACGCCAATGCGAGCCCAGAAGTCCTCTACTTACGCTCTCCTAAGTGATCATTTAAGCATCCCCCGTTTTTTTTTTACGTATTATGACCACTTGACAGCGGCATGGAGTACACAACGCCCTCTACACAAGTTACAGATCAGTCGTGGTGTATCTTTGTGCATTCCTGCTTTTCTTTTAACATTAAAGTTGACCTTCGTAGAGAGCCCAGATAGCTTTGCGGGAGCTGAAAAAAAACACATCGACACCAACCCTACGGTCAGCTTCCTTCAGGTTATGTGGAATCTTATGGAGGTAAAGTAAGATGGCAACTTTTTTTAAACAGTATTAGCTTGCACAGTAGTTATCTGACATCTTTTCATAAGCCAGCTCTCTGCAACTGGCGTCAACAAGTAAGAAAAACTCTCCGCTGCCCCGATCCTTGAAGCTTGTCTTTCAGAGATTTAATTACCTTTGTGAGGGCGGGACTTGAACTGGGAATTTCTAAAACGGAGGTTAATAATTCCTCTTTTCACGAGCTTCGAATGCGCTGAGGTTCCTTAGCCATCGCGTCATGCAACCAGCACACATGTACATCATCAAAGTGAAGGCTCAGATCCAAAAACTTAACGGCCCTATTCACAAATATTTCTTTCTTGAAAAGCAGTTGTTCCAGACACTCTTGAAGGGCTTAAAATGCACAAGACACCTCGGCCTTAAAACCTTTTTTGTCAGAATATAAGAAATGCTAACAGCTCTGCATATATGTTGCTATGGACAGAAGAAATGCAGGCCCCTATGCACGTGACATTTCTTTCAATAAAGACGCCGTCATTCCATGTTACGAATGTCGCATTTAGATAAAAGGATAAAAGTTTTAAAAAGTGCTTCACACTCCGTAAACATGTATTCTGAAAGTCCACGGAACAATGACTGCAAATACTGTCTTCAACAGACGCCAACAGATTGTTAAGGGGAATCGAGTAGTGCAAGTCTTGTATACATCTGTCGAGCAATTTAACAAACTTCCGACTGTTTGGTCATTAAAAAGCTATATGATTTGATCAGAGATTTTATCCAGCAAAAGATCATCAGACACGAACATGTTCAATTTTAGTTGCAGAAAGGAAGCCACAGATTTTCGCAATGTCCCGTTCTCTGACACTATCGCGCGCAGTGGACAGTCAGTCTTTTCCGTCCTAGCAGAAAATACTAACTCCACACTTGAGCTTTTTGGCCTTATCGACCACTTGGCCCAGTTTACCTAGGTTTATCAATTTGCAAACTATACGTGCGCGAGCCTTTACCTGTGGTAGTGTCATATTTTCCCGACGTATCAAAATGGCCGTTATGGCGTCAAAGGCTTTGGACATGAACATCCCCCAGAAACTACCGCAAACCCTCTATTTATTCGCTGGCAAAAGCGACAGGGGATCTTTTTTTAAGTAAGCGACAGTGGTTCTCAGCGGAACCTTAAACCTAGAGGGCTTTCAGTCTAACCAACATGTACACACCTTCGGAAATACATCTTTCCAGCTTTGATTCCGGAGCCCGTCCGGAAACCTGTTTCAACAATGCTATAGCAGCTCGGGAGACGATTTTTTTGGCTCGACAGCAAAGTTGGGGCTGCGGCTCAAGACTCCTTCCGCATTGACTGGAAGTTCGACGCCCCCAAGTTCTAAACCAGTTTTCCCACAGCTAGCGTTGTCTTTGCTCTATTTTTCATTTGTATACCCATAGAATCGTAGCTCGGCTGCGGTCGAAAGGTAATTTCGTTTGCTCTCCTTCCCTGCCACGTGGTGGCAGCTTGTTCCTAATTTCCGCAGTGGGCATAAAACTTAATATAACCAATACTATTATCGATCTTTGTGTTAAAAAGACAAAAAAAAGCTTCATTTTGCCGACCTCCAATCTCAAAGGGTTTGCCGCAAGTCTACTCATGGACAGTTACCAATTCAACAGGATCAAAGGGGCATGTCCAAAAGTCACTTTGCCTGCCTTTCTTTTTCCACTTGGGAGAATTGTAAGATATGTTACCATTCAAAGTTAATTCTACGTTGAGTTGCATGCCTATTCTTGGTGAGACAGCATACCCTGTTCATTACAAATATTGTCACAAAAAAAATGTTTATCACTCAAATTAGGCACAAAAAAGTCCCGGCACGTTCATTCCCGTTTGAACCCGTCCCGTCCTGACCCATTCCCGAAACAACCTTCCCGTTTGAACCCGTCCCGTTTCAACCCGTTCCCGAAACGCCCTTCATATTTGAACCCGTAGCCAAGAGATATTTTACGTTTGAATTTGTCCCGTTTGAACTTGTTGGCATAAAGCACCGCGCACTCAACCTCTTGGCGAAAAGTGTCCATCGTTCTAATCCTGGTTTACGCAGTTTTTCTGTTTAAGAATGTGTCCCAAAATCATGTTAATGCAATTAATGCAAAGGTGCAGGCAAGCCGTTCAGTTATGTTGTGAAATATTTTTGCTTGTAAACGTATTCTTAAAATATGCAATACTTTCAGACAAGCTTCAACGAAATAAATTTCTACTGGTTTCTTTCAAGATGGTCCCCAAAATGTGTAACTACGAAATGGACTATATACACTGCGCGACAACGTTACCACGAACACGATGTGACGATTTTTCGAATTTTACTTCGAAATGGTATTAGAAGGTACCACATTTTACCGCTTAGGTTAGTGGCCCAGATGTGCACTTCAAAACACACTAATAATATTAATGGCAGTCTTTTGATTTTTTTTTTTAGACAAACAGCTAAAACCAACAATCGCTTGTTTGCGCTAACGGTTTCGCGCTCTGTACAATAGGGAGTTTTCGTAGATCGTTTCTGCTGTCCCGCAACGCTCTCCGCAACCAACTACGCTAGCCGGAACTCTACAGTCAAGGCCATCGGCGCGCCGGCGCAGTAGCGGCTGCTTCGTTGCGGAGGGCTTAGCGGACGGGGAAACGCGGTCTACGAAAACTCCCTATTATCAGGGAGCTTTCGTAGACCGTTTTCGACGTCACCCGACGCTCCTCCACAACCCGCTACGGTATTCAGAACTCTACAGTCAAGGCCATCGGCGCGCAGGCGCAGTACCGGCTTCTTCGTTGCGGAGGGCTTAGCGAAATGGGAAACGCGGTCTACGAAAACTCCTCAATAAAGTCTTAGAGTAACGCAGGCAGGCACTTTGAGTAAGCAAAAATTAGCGTTGCCTAAGTTTTTATATCGCGACGCTATATTTCGACATCTTGTAAACCCTGAGATGGGGAACGATAAAAAAACGGACGAACACAACAAAATCTCAAACGCAGCTGAAGTTTTATTGATAGAAGCATACCAATAAATAGACTTTTACACAAAAGGAAAAGAGAAAGGGCAACAAAAACTCAAAAGCAAAAACAAGACGGCCAACGCGTTCACCCCAGACGGCCTAAGCAACTCCCCGGCTCCAACAAACCCCGGAAAGGGCGCCGACCACTCGAACAACAACGACCCCACGGTCACCACACATGGTGACCTCCAAACCGCTAAAGCCTAATCCCCAAATTTCTTACTCGAAGCAAACGCTTCCCGGTCCCCCCCCCCCCCCCGCCCCCCCCCCCCCCCCCGCCTTTTTCAAGGTTTACAAAGCTCCCTTCATACAAGCAAAAACTCTTTCATTCGATCAGTGATCACCAAGGACGGCTGGCTGACACAATTCCCCCGCTCGCGAATGCATAAAGTCTCCTTAATTAGCCTTCTAAACAATTATTTTTCGTTACACAACACAGAAGTCTTTTCCCAAAGAGGGGAACAAAAATTACAAGAACTAACATGATTAACCAATTCAGAATTCTGCGCCAAATTTTTTACACACCTTTTATGCTCCACAAGTCGGTCATTCAAACAACGCCCCGTCTGACCAACATAACACAATCCACAGTCAAAGGGGATCTTGTAGACTACCTCTGTGACACAGGAGACTGAGGGATCTCTGTGTTTTTTCCTGCAACATCCCTCACGTCTGAAGGAAAACGGAGTAAGCCTGTCTAAACGGAAGTCCGTCCTAAAAACTACATTAACGTTAAACTTCGCACCCACGGCCTTTAGGCTATGAGAAAAACCATGAAAATAAGGAATTACAGCAAAGGTTCTACCCTGAACCCTCTCAGCGGTCACGGACGCGCGTACAAGCATCAGACTTGGACGTAGTTCAACTACTCTACTCAAACTACTGTAGTTTAACTACTTTTTCGAGTAACTTGGTAACTTTCAATTACAACTTGATTTGGGTAATTAGTAGTTTAATTTAACTACTTTTTTTCAGGTAACTTCTACTCAAATTACTAACTACTTTCGAAATTATATAGTGCTAATTTTGCCCTTTACGAGAGTTTGAGCACAGAAATGAATAAGACGCCGGCAGATGAAGGGGCATTCCCCAACAAGGGGGCCCCTTGTTCGGGAAGGCGTCCTTGGACCAAGGTGACGACGAGCAGCCAAGACATAACACCGGCACGCACGAACGAGGGAAGAGATGCTTAACAAGCCTTGGTCGGGTATTGACCTAATCCGGTAATGCACGCAGACGCCGCGTTTCCAGCTGCAACCGTGAAAGACGGGGTCACTCTGAGAGTTGTTGTTTTCGTGTTGTCTGTCTTTAGTGAGTTCTGAATCAAGCGGTACGTTCCACGGGAGGCGCCACTGGAATGACCTCGCAGCTGGGCGCCTGTTCCCATGGTCGCCTTGTCGTCAGCGCATACGCCTTTGCAAAGCCGGACTCCCCCGCGCACAAACCCTGGTACGGATAATCCGTTCATGGGAGCACGTTCCAGCTTCCAGCTGCAACTTTATACGAGCGACGATGCTTGTTCACGTAATCCTTCGCGTCCTTTCGAGCATCCATGCCTGGGAGACCTCCTCTTTGTTAAAGGGGCACTGACACATCAAAATCATATTTTTTTTTATTATCCGAAACGATTGAAAACGATGCCGGGACATTACCCTCAAAATTTGAAATTTGGGAATTCAGTATTTGTGAAGTAAAAAAACAATTTCCAAATGCCGAATTCGAAGTTCCCGCGCGATCGGCGCCGGTGCCTTGACGTCAAAAATCGCGGAGACCTGAGGGTCGACTTTCTTTCACCACTCCCTTCTGTTGCCATGGCGACCCAAAGCGAGGAGGAAAGGAGTGAGCGGCGGCGTTACGGCGGACCGGTTTTGAGCGGTGTCGCCTGTTTTCCGTTGGAGGATACAAATCCAGGAGACGGCACCACAACGAACTCCCGATTTTTGGTATTTCAAAAAGAAGGGCCGTAGTGCGTTCGCAATTGCGTTAAAAAACATGTTTTACGATTGCCGTTATTAAATGTTATAGAGATGTCGCCTACAAAGCTTCTAAATTTCCTGATTTTTGACGTCACCGATCAAAAGAAGCGAGGAGGCGAGAGGCGGGAAAATCAAACGCCAAAAATAAAAAGGCGCGCGCGCGCACGGGAAAATTTTTTTTCGCGATGCGGTTTTTTTTGCGTGTCTATGACTGCAACTTGCATCGTTTTAGACAATAAAAATAAATACGACCTTTGGGGTGTCAGTGCCCCTTTAAAAACGATTCAGGCGCGTCAGAATATTGTTGTCGCCGGCGAGGATTGCAAGTTACCCTTGGGATATCCTTTTTTTAGGCCCGGCGTCAGCGGCAAAGTATACTTCGGTTCATCTTCTGTTAAACCAAAACAATCTTTTTTTTCAGTAGCGTAGCACTAGCACTACAACGGGACGCGCAGCCCTCCGGATGATCTCATCGTCGTGGCGCGAGACTTGAACCCTTGGCTGCCTGGTGCACTCGCTCAGCGTACTCTCAGAACGCCGTCGGAATAAAGAGGGGCCAGTTATAACAATCTCAACTTGACGAAGAACAAAGAAAAAAGGAGGAAAGTTTGTTATAAAAGACCCTCTACCCGAGGCAAACCTCACATGTTTCGTCATGGACACCTAAGATACCGACACTCGCTTACCGGACCTTGCACAGCCTGTTTCTGAAATTCAACGCTGCCGTTCCATCCAGCCCGTCGGTGGAACGTCTATTTAGCTTGGCTGGGGACGTCTTTAGAAGAAAAATATGAAAACTCTCCTATCAAGAACTTTAAAAGTCAATTCCTTTTGCGAGCGAATGAACTATTTTGGCGAAAACGCAAGCCATAAATAGACTGTATTTATTTTAGGCTCGCAGGGTTTTTCGTTGATCAGAACTGCTGTTCATTTTGCTACCACAAAAATATAAAAAAGTAACTCCGAAAGTAACTTCAAAGTAATTCGCTACTTTTTACAGTAGTTAGTAGTTTACTCAATTACTATTACGAATACGTAATTTCTACTCTACTCCAATTACTTTTGGCGTCGATACTCAGTAACTTAACTTAACTACCTTTTTTGAGTAATTTGTACATGTCTGCAAGCAGTCTACGTGCACTAGAAACGATAAAATCCAAACTATAACCCGCTGACAGTAAACGTTTGGTTTGAACGTCGAAAGCGTTACCAACACAATGAGAGCAAGATTTTTTCAGTGCACTGCCAATTAATGATCTCACCGCCCCCCCCCCCCCCTTTTACCAGTTTAGAATGAGCACTCCATCTAGAAAGAACCTTCTTTACGGTTTCCCTACCATAAGACCAACAATGCCCCCTTTTATTAAATAGTTGCAAGTCCAAAAACTGTAACTTCCCATCTTTCGCTGATTCAGAGGTAAATTTTAATTCCGGTGCAGCGGTCAAAATAAAATCATGGATCTGAGTAGCAGAAAGCTGATTCGGAGCACAAACCAAGATATCATCAACAAACCTCCGAACCAGAAACCTTTCTCCATCCAAACAGCCAATAAAATCTGTTATTTTCTTGTCAAGAGTGTTAAGATAAAACTCAGTCAACACGGGAGCCACCGCCGAACCGATGCATACACCTTTCTGCTGTATATAACTGTCACCATTAACGTTAAGCACAGTTGCCCTCAGATAGCACGTCAGAAGCTCCAGTACCGCATCTACAGAAGTACCCGCTTTGGCCTGAAAAGAGACCAAATTATTTTCTAAAAGCTCCCAACCCTTTCCAGCAACAACACGCTATCTAAAGAATAATACAAATCTTTGATGTCCAGGGACATCAACGTGCACGAGCTGCGATGCAGGGGAGAAATGCCCTCGATTAATTCTTCCGAGTTCCTAAGGGCAATACTGCCCTCCAGAGTCACATGGCCCAAACATCCCTGAAGGAAAACCGCAAGCGACTTTTGCCAAGAGCCATTTTCGTTAATTACCACACGAAAGGGGTCACCCAAAGCGCTTGCGTACATTATTCTAAAACTTCCTTATAGTGAACGGGATATTTTTAATAGTGATAAATCAGACCGGCTGACGGGCATATGATAGCGACTTCATTATCTTACAACTTGAAACAGAGGACCATCGCGTACACAGGCAAAAATCATAAACCACAAAATGCTATCGCCTTGGTTGAGGAAGTCGAGCAGGAAAATCGCGCCATCATAAAGGCGACACTCCAATCGTGATATTTCGCGGCGGTCACCTGGCCCGCACGGCACCACCACTTGCAAGCTGCTGCGACATCCTTGTCAAGGCCTCATCCCGTTTGCAGGCCGATGAAGTCGTAAATGTTCGGGTGAGCCTTCCCTGACACAGCGTTTATATTACGGTGCCATGTCTCCGAGGTTGTTTCGGGAGAGGAAGAAGTGATGTGAGCAAGGAGAACAGACACTGGACACTTGAACCTAATCAACTGTTAGCGAACAACACAAACGAACCGAACGATGGCCGAAGCGGGAACGTTGTTTCGGGAAAGGGCGAAATGGGAAAGGATGAAAGAGAAGGTCGTTTTGAGCCGGGTCGAAACGGGAAGGTACAAACGGCAAGGTTGTACTGGGAATAAGTCGAAACGGGAACAACCCGCCCAGGACCCTTGACCGATACCAGTTTGTTACTACCAATGAGGCAAATTCTTGCCTCAGTGCCGTCACTTCTGGTGTTCCCCGGGGGTCCGTTTTGGGACCCCTTCTGTTATTTATATTAATGACTTACCAATGTATGTATCATCCCCTATTAGCTTATTCGCAGATGATTGTGTAGTATATCGTGAAATTACTAATGAATCCGACGCGGCACTTCTTCAAGCAGATTTATGCGCGGTATCGGAATGGAGCAACTTACGGCAAATGACTCTGAACACTAACAAATGTAAAAGTATGAGGGTGTCTCGTCGTACCACATCACCATCACCATACTCAATATGTAATATTCAGCTGGCATCTGTAACGTCCTTCAAGTATCTCGGTGTTCACGTCACTTCTAATCTGTCGTGGAAAACTCATTCTGATCATATAATCGCTGACGCAAGTTCAATGCTTGGATATTTAATAAGAAACTTTCCTTAACCCCTCTGTTCCTAAAACTTATCTTGTATAGGACTTTAATACGTTCAAAGTTGGAATATGCCGCAGCTATCTGGGATCCAGGTGACTCAACTTTTGTAACAAACATCGAAGCCCTGAAAAATCGCGCTGCACGATTCATCGTCTGCAACTATCATCGCACCGCAAGTGTCTCACCTATGAAAACCACCCTAGCCCTGTCTCCTCTTTCCTCACGTCGGAAAATATCTCGTCTATGCCTCTTCCGTAAAATCTATCATTCCAACGCTTCACTGAAAGAACAAACTATTCATTAGCCTTTCATCAGGTCATCTTATTCATTAGCCCCCCCCCCCCCCCTTTCATTTCTTCCCGCATTGATCACAAACTTAAAGTTGGCATACCTCATTGCGAAACTTCTGTTTACATCAACTCTTTCATGCCTAGAACGTCATCTGAATGTAACCACCTTCCCGCATCATTAGTAACTATTCCATCAATAGATTTATTTAGAAAAGCTCTAACTACTCGCTCACTTTCGCTAGGATTATGGGGTACTCACATTTATAACCAAGTTGCCTTGTTAGAATTTTATGCAGAGCCAATATTTTATGTCCACCCCCTGTGTAATACCCCTGGGCCCTGAGGGTATTGAAATAAATAAATAAATAAATAATGTATTTTTAAGGGGGGGGGGGGGAGGGGGAGGACATCGGCAAATTAAAATTCGGATTTTATTCGATAAATTCGAATTAACCAGAATTTTACCAGTGAGTGTTTTTCGTAGTTCTTTCGGATTTTTTCCGAAAACACAGAACCCTAACTATGATACAGGGAGCTCCGGGAAAAAAGAGAATTGTATTCTTTTGAGCCCAGGTAAATAAACATCGCAGAAAGATCAAGCTCCTTGAGAATGAGAACTTAGCGGTTGGTATACAACGCAAAAGTTTGAGACGGTAACATTGCCTGGATGAAAGGGAGGCTGAACCAAACATTTCAGTGTCGATAATAAGTAGCTCACGATCTTTCCACGCGCCAGCTGCCGCCGGTGTGCGCGCACACACACAACGAAATCGACGTCATCATATCCCCCATTCAGGCTTAATAAGCGTGAATGGGGGATATGATGACGTCGATTTCGTTGTGTGTGTGCGCGCACACCTGTGGCAGCTGGCGCGTGGAAAGATCGTGAGCTACTTATTATACACACTGAAATGTTTGGTTCAGCATCCCTTTAAAAGATAATGGAAAAAAACGAAACTTCTCGATGAGCCGGCGTTCACTTAAGCCTCATACGTGAAAACAAGAAATGATATTGCGAACGTTCTTGGGATTTTTAAAAGTGAAAAACACTTGCCACCAAGTAAGTATTACTTTCGTTCTTGCTGATAAAGTTGCTTCCTTAAAATAGATGCGACAGTAGCTCACAATGTCTCGTTTTTTGTTTGTTTTTTTACGAAATTATGTTTAGGCGGACGTCGGCTCATAGAGAAAGTTCGGTTTTCTCAGTTGTCTTTCGATCCAGGTAACATCATGTTCTGAAACTTCCACATTCTTTCACAACAGCTTGCGTCTCATTCTCACGGAGTTTGAGCATTCTGCGAAGCATACGTAGTTTACTTACCTGGGCCGAAAAACAAGGCCCTTTTTTGTTAAGCCTTGTGGGGTCAGTGATGGATGAGAAAATTCAGGAGCTCCAGTGTTTTATGAGGGTACTCTGGGGGACCCCTGGTTATCCAGGAAGACAGTCTGATAACCCATGTATTCCAATCGTTAACGGCCATCAAGTTCCTTTTATTCAAATAGTTCGTACCGGGACATTGTGGCCTTCTTTTTCAGGTTGGAAACCGAAGTCGTCTGGCCTTTCCCGACTTTACCCACCCGCTGAGTGGAGACTATTGGAGCAGGATGCTCTCCTATTTCCACGATGTGGTGTCTTTCGACGGCCTCTGGCTCGTGAGTGATGCTTTGTGGACCGCAACTTTTTCCCGCTCAGTTCTGCGCAAAGCATGCACATCTTTTGGGGTCTTTTAGGTCCTTCAAAATGCTCTGCGCGTTTTTATACCATCTGAAAGGGGTGGTGCAACGGAGTTTCCGAAATCCGAAAAATCATGTAGACCAACGCGCGGCTCTGACGTCATGCCGCGGCGGTGGCGCTGCTGTTTGCACGGCACATGCCCAGAAGCTTCGTCACACGCAAATCTGGTTCCTGCGAACACGCAGTGCCTACAGCTGGCGCGGGCAAACGCGGGATTGTTTCTGACAATATGGTATATGCTTCCTGGACAAATATCCAAATCTTTCTCGTGTTTTTGAGACATTTCATATATTACTTTAAACTAATATCAATCTATAAGTTCCGAGTTTTTTGCGTATGTGTAGTACATTTTGCACGAAATAAGTGAACAGTTTAGTTCAGCTGGTATATTTTAGTCGAAAAATAATGACGCCGTAAATTTCCAGATACAATTTGGTCGACTCCTGACGCACGAGTTTATAAATGCGATACTATTTCTTTCGGCAAGGCCGAAAGAAATAGTATAATAGAAAATATGGTGTCCAACTTATTATATGCCGCTGGGAAAGAAGGAGCATAAAGGACGTTTCCATAAATCGTCGCGTGCTTCGCTCTCGACCACTGCTCACAGAATTTTGCAAAAGGGCTATGTAGGCCATTTTTACGTTCGAAGCTACGGGGTAAATTCTCTTGAAGGGGGGGTGCAACGATTTCCGGACTTCGGTCAAAGATTTCTGGAAGTTGCCCTCTTAAACTTCTGAAGTAAAGAACAGAAAAGGGATTTCGCCTGCGTGTCCTAGTTGTTGCGTAGAAAAACGATAAATATTGGCATTTCGGGCACCCCTCAACTCACTCCTAGCCTTCAGGGTCACACCTGGTCCCCCTCCTAGTGATGTCATTCGGAGTGCCGTGTAGGTTCCCGTGTGTTATCTCGAAGAACGCTTCCTCTCCCTCTCTCTGCTGACATTAGCGGGCGTTATGCTGCAGCTTAGAGCCGAGCGAGGTCACGTAAGCTTTTCGCCGTAGTTCCTCCGGCTGCCACTTGGGGCTGCAGGTGGGGGAAAAAGCTCGACTTTTGCTTTGCGATTATGCAGCGGAATCGCGACATTTTTAATGAAGGAGATGTTTTCTCTGTCCTCCGGGACATGATAAACAACGTAAAAATTACGAGATGCAAATTCTTTTAATCTTAAAATCGTTGCACCGCCTCTTTAAGTGCGACCGAGTTACATTGGTCTTTTATGTTCCTGTTACTTTTGTGAGCCCCTTCGCAGAACCTCCCTGGAAGCAAGACCATAGTGCTGAAGTACCTCCGTCACCAACCGGAGGCCAACGCTGGCCAAGGATTAAACCCAAATCCCGCGCAGCGTCCAGCTGAAACTCGTGTCTTCGCTGATTGAACACGAGCCCTAGCAAACGCTGACGCAGCAATCGTTTTCAATGTTCGCCCCGCATTGGCCCTGGTAGGTGACGTTGAGAAATCATTACAGAGGCCTTGCTGTCAAGGAAGTGTTAATTAAGCGTGCCAGCTGTGAAAGGGACCATAAAATGATTTTCCAGCTTTTTTTCAAACGAAGAACCCAATTAATCTTCAATGTTCATAGAACCTTGAGCAGGAATTCGTTTTCGTTTTATTGACTCCAGTTTTACACACACAGAAAGAAAGATAAATATTTACGTCTGCTTTGCTCTTCGACTTGACCGGACTCGGCCAGCAACGTGTGATATCACGTGGCCGTGACGTAAAGTATGATTTTCTGCCGGAAAGGTATGTTATCTCAGCCGAGCAAAGGAGCCACGTTGTATACTTGCACAGATCGCCACTGACAACGAAGCTTCTTTGTCGCGGTGAAATTTCGAGGATAAAGGGGACTATTTTCTTCAGTCTTGCCATCGCAAAGCTTGATGACGTAATTGTGGGATCGAAACCACCCGCCTCACGACAATGGAGCGCGGCTTATGGATTGGACAGGAAGACTGCGTGAGCACTCCACTCCGGCTCATAACAATCAATGTCTCTGCCAACACTCGGGTACTGGCTCGTGTCCAAGCACTGCGGTGATGAGAATAGTCGAACTCTATCAATTCCTGGAACTCAGCACGCGTTTTCAACTTTGCCAACCCCAGCGTGTGCTTATGATTAACGTTGGCTGCATAGGATAGTCAGCAGATCACGAGGACGCTTGTTCTGGCTCCGAGTTGAGGGAATCAGCGGTGCTCATCTTTCTCGAATCTTTTTGGCAACTACCATTGCCTAGAAAAAAGAAAAAAAAACTAAGGGAAGTTTGTTCAGTCAGTAACTTTAGGGAGTGATTCAAAGCCGTAATTAGCGAAAGCATAAAAATCGTTCCATGGCTCCTTTAAGGACCTGAACGAGCCGTCCAGCCTGTACAACGGATCCGAGCGCGGCTGCCCGTCGTCGGTGCTCGAGGAACCGCCTTACGTTCCCGGGGAAGGCCGCGAGGCGCTGCGAACCAAGACCCTGTGCATGAGTGGGAGGCAGTTCCTCTCGCGCCACTACAACCTGCACAACCTCTACGGTTACACCCAGACCCTCCGGACCTACGAGTGAGTAGGGCGCTCGTCTCGCGCTTCGCTTACGGTGCCGGGAACGTGTCGCCGACACTGCTGGACTTACTGCATCTGCATTTGTGGTCTCTCTATGTCCGCTTGATACGTCACCATTGCGTCACGCTGTTGCCCAATGCAATGCTGGCGCTGACACAGCAGCTGAGTGAGATTGGGCAGACGACTATAGGTCGCTTCTTACCCTTACAGACCATGAAAACTTCACCAGCCACGAGTTAGGACGCCGCGACGACAGCGACACTTGCGTTCCCTCGCACCTTTTCCAGGAACTTTCACGACTAACCACCAGGATCGCAACGACACACAGCGTTGCAGAACGTTTTAGAGCGCAGCTCTTAGGGGCCCGTTCCCGGCTTGAGCGGCGTCGCCGTCGGCGTTGGCGTCGCCGTCGCCGTCGGCGTTGGCGTCGCCGTCGCCGTCGGCGTCGGCGTCGGCGTAACCAAGGTCATCCCAAGGTCACGTGACCCCCAAGGTCACGTGACCCCTCCCAAGGTCATCTCAAGGTCGCGTGACCCCCTGAAGGTCACGTGACCCCTCGAGGTCACGTGACCCCTTCCAAGGTCATCTCAAGGTCACGTGACCCCAAGATGACCCCACGTGACCCTTTGAAGGTCACGTGACCCCCAAGTCACGTGACCCCTCTGAGGTCACGTGACCCCCGAGGTCACGTGGTCGCCTCCCCAAGGTCACGTGACCCCCGAGGTCACGTGACCCCCAAGGTCACGTGACCCCTTCCAAGGTCATCTCAAGGTCACGTGACCCCACGTGACCCCCAGGTCACGTGACCCCTCCAGGTCACGTGACCCCAAGGTCACGTGGGGGTCACCTTCGGGGTCACGTGGCCTTGAGGTCACCCCCAGGTCACGCCTCCCCGAGGTCACGTGACCCCCTCCCCGAAGTCACGTGACACCCCCCCCCCGGAGCATATTAAAGAATGAGGGGAGGAGGAGGAGAAGGGGGAGGGGTCTACCCTCCCCTCAGTACCCTTCACTCCTCCTCCTCAAGAGCTGCGCTCCAATTCGGCGTTACAGGGATTTGTAAACGGCTTTCACTTTTTTTGTAACGTAATATCTTGCCCCTTCTAAGCCACTTTCGATACATTGACGGTATAGGAGAAAAACACCAGTCGTAGACGCGATCTAGGCGCAGTGGTGCAGTTCTCTATGGAACACCTGTCGTGGTCTCTATACTGATCGAAAGCGAAGGAATCTCATACTTAGATTTATTGCAAATAAAGCCAACTGAGTAATATAACGCAGTCGAGGGACAAAATGTACTAATAAATGCTTTAACTTCCAATCCGAAGACAAACAGCGCCGAGGCGGAAAGAAGCAAAACAGAGAGACCCAAGTAAAGAAAGTTTCCGATGTATGCGTGCAAGTTTATCCATAATCTGGGTTTAGCCTTCTGAAGTTTTTTGTTGTGCAGCTAGACATACTTTTGTGATGATTCTCGAGAAGGGACAGCTCCGTAATGCTCCCAAAATTTGACGGGTATTTTTGTTTTCTTAGGCTTGGCTTTTATGTTGATTTGATCGGATTTTTATTGAGAATCCAATTTTAGTTTTACCATTATACTTTTGGGGCTTCTAGTCAGTTGATGTTAATATATAGTCAAAGAAGTTAAATTAGCGCAAAAAGAAAAGATCCACTGCTGATTTTTTAGTGATCAAACCTTCACATGAAGAATTGTGCTTTTGGGGGAACGCTGAGCAAGCCGACCTTCAGTCTGAGTCTCCCTGGCGCGCGCCGCCATATCTTCCCAAAGCGCCGCCACGTCCTCCTTTTGTATTCCTTTTGTTTCTTCCATCTGTTTGCAATCTTTTTTATAATCTTGCCTAATCTTCGATGCACCCCCATCTTCTCGGAGTTCTCTTTCCTGCCTCCTTTGTTTCCTCGTTGTTGTTTTTCTTTGTTTTTTTTTTTTTTGTAAGTTTTTGATAATTTAAGAACTATTACTCTTGCATACGACGCTCGCAACGTGGCGCTCTGAAATCTGGGCTTTCCTCCGAATTAATATAATTCTGCATTAAGACATTTGATATCTTTATTATAAGCGTTAGAAACCCAAAACGGCTAAAACCTCATTCACGTGCGTTCAATGCAATCTAAGATATTAAAGACCATGCTTTGTTGCTTAGGACGAAACAAGTCATAACTTTTCAAAAACATACACCGTCTGTTTCAGCTCCTTACGGCAGGTCACCTTGCGCCGACCGTTTATCATTTCCCGGTCAACGTTCTCGGGCCAGGGTCGTTACTCGGGGCACTGGAGCGGAGACATCGAATCTGACTGGGACTCCCTCCGCTCTTCCATATCGTGTAAGTATATGGTACACGTGGAATCCGTCTTTGACTGGTGTGTTTAGCGTCCTATACCCCCCGTGGATCGAAGTTTCGACAAAACTGCATCAAATTACGTAAATAAAAGTTAATCCGAAGGCGAGCTAATGGTAAATACCCACTGAAAAAAAAACAGAGATACGGAAAAGAACGAGGAGAGGCAGCGCAACAACGTAATAACAATACGTTTCGAAGGCCGCGGGATGAGCATCAGAAATAGTCAACCTGGTCAACTTGTCTTAGAAGGGATGGAACAGTTGCTGGCGTCGCTGTGCACCAAACAGGCCTCCTGTACCAGCGCTGGCTGGACGTTCGGTCGGCTGTGTCAGAAACACAGGGCAAGGCGTGGCCTATTGAACTGGTTAAGGCGAGCGTGTTGTGATTATGAATGCTTAAAATCGAAAGATTAAAAACACGAAGAACATTCACAGACAAGCACACGCTTTCATAGAGTTGTTGTGAAAGGGTGTGGTTGTCTGTGAAAGTCCTTCGTGTTTTTAATGTTCTTATTCTTTCCATTTTAAGTGGCCTATTACGTTTCTTAGCTCGTGGTTGGCTCCTCGATGTTCTTGTCACATGATACCGCAGTCTGATTGGCTCTGGGGCAATAATTAAATGCTCAGGACTCGAAACGCCCTGCATTTCCTAAGCTGTCAGTTCTTGTGTTCTGCTAGAGAGCGCTGATGAAGCAAAAGAAAAGTCTGCTGCCTCCGCCGACGTTATATTGTCGGACAGGTGACTGCCTGCTATGACCATGGTTCGTAATGTCCGCCGACAAAAAAGTTATGTGTATCAGATAAAATAAAAAGAGGTGAACAAACCAAGTAGATATGTGTTTCAAGCATGGTTCCACGTACTACTGTCTTGTGCGCAATATCACGCTGGAGCTCAAGACCTGCAGCCTGACCGAAAGCGTCGCTTTGGTCAGCCTTTCATGAACGGTCTTGAGCTCGCTGTAGCATTGTTATACTTCGTTTTACCTTAAAACAAACTAACCGAGAGGCAACAAGTGCCAGCGGGTAGTTTTGCCTGGTGCTCCAACTGCACAAAGGCTCTTGCAGCGGTAGCGCCGATCACAACAATCAGCTCGCACTTGCTGAGTAAGTACCATGAACCAGCCGTCTTTGCGGTTAGTAATTGACAAGTGGAGACGAACTATAGCAGGATTCTGTTTAATTGCATACACAAAATTAAGGGGAATATCAATTTGTCGCCAAGACCAGGGGTGTACTACATTTACCGTTCGTTCAGCAGGAAGGCCGGCGATGCGAAAACACGAACGATACGAACATCATGCGCTTCCTCGCATCGTCGGACATGCGCCTGCGGCACGAGTGGTAACTTTAGTGCATCCCCGCGCCTCCCACCTGCTTCGAGTCGTCCAAAAATACTGATTTAGGAGTTTTCCGTGACACTCAGCATGTTTCAAATTCAAACCATGCGTTTATTTAAAATAATTAAGGGGTTGCTTAATTTCAGGTAATTATTAATCTGATTCGTAGCTTTTGGCAGTCCTTGACGTACGCCGTGACCGGCAGTTTGTTTATGAAGACAGTTTCGCTTCTTTTCTGAAACACCTTACTTTTATGAATGTTTAAAAGTCTTCGCAGAAACACCCTGTATATTGGTTTAATTCTGCACATTTTTGTTTTTTGTGCTTACGTTGCCATGGTAACAGAACCAGTCGTGCTGACGTGCACTCTCATGAAGTATGAGTCGGTTTCCTGTTTACTGGGTTTACATTTTTTTTTTTGTTAAAATATGTTTTTTTCGGGATTCCTTTTTATCGCAGATTCGGTGTTTTTCAGTGCAGAAAAAAAAATTGCTGTTAATTGGATTCCCTAATCCGAAGTTGCGCGTGACTCGATAACTTAAAAAAACGTTCCTTGTACTGATAAGGGAACAAACGAGACAAATGGTTTTGTTCTCGAAGACTGTAGTAGCGTCGCAGCGGTTTAGTGACGGTTGTGTTCTGGACGTAGAAAAATTTTTGTTCCGGCTAAGTTTCGGATTATTTTATTCAAGGGCCTCTACAACTCGGGCTCTTTCGGCTTTCCCCGATTTTTGTCAAAACGGTCTCGGGAAGCCCGTTTTCGGGGCCTATAAGTATGCACGGAAAACGGAAAACTGTATAGGTACGGCGGAGAGACGGGCACTTTCTTCGAATTTTGAGTTTCCGTCAAAGCTTACAAAAATCTTCAGCCTTTCCAGCGAAGCTGTACTATGGTGGGAATAAAGTTTTTATAAATGTGAGCATTAAGGTGTGATGGTGTAAATGGGTATTTGAGCGATTAAAGAACCACACATATAGAACACAGAACATAGCTTTATTGGTAGAACAATCATTTTTCAAAATACAATAGCGAGCCGGAATAAGCCTCAAGGGCTTGTATATATATAACGATCCACGGTACTTATTGATTTCGTAACCACGAGGACGACGTCCTCGTGGTTACAAACGAAGACTTTCGCGAGGACGTCTAGGACGACCTCAAGGACGACTTCTTGGACGACCTCAAGCATGATGCCTAAAGGATGACGTCTAGGACGACCTCAAGGACGACTTCTAGGACGACCTTGAGGGCGACTTTTAGGACGACCTCGAGGACGACCTTAAGGACGACATCTTGGATGACCTTAAGGACGACTTCTTGGACGACCTCAAGCATCATGCCTAGCGGACGACGTCTAGGATGACCTGAAGGACGAATTCTAGGACGACCTCAAGCATGATGCCTAGAGGAAAACGTCTAGGACGACCTCAAGGACAAATTTTAGGACGACCTCTAGGGTGACTTTTAGGACGACCTCGAAGACAACGTCTAGGACGACCTTAAGGACGACTTCTTGGAAGACCTCAGGCATGATGCCTAGAGGACGACGTCTAGGACGACCTCTAGGATGAATTCTAGGACGACCTCAAGGAATTCTAGGACGACCTCGAGGGCGACTTCTAGGACGACCTCAAGAACACGTCTAGGACGACTTTAAAGACGACTTCTTGGACGACCTCAAGCATGATGCCTAGAGGACGACCTCAATGACGAATTCTAGGACGACCTCGAGGGCGACTTCTAAGACGCCTCGAGGACAACGTTTAGGACGACCTTAGGGATGACTTCTTGGACGACCTCAAGCATAATACCTAGAGGACGACGTTTGGGACGACCTCAAAAACAAATTTTAGGACGACCTCGAGGGCGACCTAGGACGACCTCGAGGACGACGCCTAGAACGACCTTAAGGACGACTTTTTGGACGACCTCAAGCATGATGCCTAGAGGACAATGTCTAGGACGACCTCGAGGACAAATTCTAGGACGACGTTTGCGACAAATTCTAGGACGACGTAGCGTTTGTCCTGTGTGCTTCTTCGTCTTTTTGTCCCGTCTCTTTTGCGCTATTTTTAATATGAATGTCCACTACCAACTTGCCCAGCAGACCAAGCTTCTAGGACGACTTCGAGGGCGATTTCTAGGACGACCTCGAGGACATCGTCTATAACGACCTTAAGGACGACTTCTTGGACGACCTCAGGCATGATACCTAGAGGACGACGTCTAGGCCGACCTCAAGGACAAACTCTAGGATGACCTCGAGGGCGACTTCTTGGACGACCTCGACGACAACGTCTAGGACGACCTTAAGGACGACTCCTTGGACGACCTCAGGCATGATGCCTAGAGGATGACGTTTAGGACGAACTCAAGGACGAATTCTAGGACGACCTCGAGGGTGACTTCTAGGACGAACTCGAGGGCAACGTCTAGGGCGACCTTAAGGACGACTTTTGGACGACCTCAAGCATGATGCCTAGAGTATAACGTCTAGGACGACCTCAAGAACAAATTTTAGGACGACTTCGAGGGCGACTTTTAGGGCGACCTCAAGGACGAATTCTAGAACGACCTCAAGTACGAACTCTAGGACGACCTCAAGGGCGACTTCTAGGACGCCCTCGAGGACAGCCTCTCGGACGACCTCAAGGGCGACGTCTAGGACGACTTCAAGAACAACGTTTACGACGACCTCGAAGACGTCACCTAGAGGACGTCGTCCTCTACGCGTCGTCTTCGAGGACGACTTCTAGGACGATGCCTAGAGAAATTGAGCCTTTCTACTCTAGTAAAAACCAGCCCTATTGAAAATTCTATCAAGATACGTAATTTGGGACACTGACTGCCAGTCAGCAGCCCTGGTGGAACGTGCCCTGACGGTCCATCAGATGACGTCCGACTGCCACTGATGGAATGTCCCAAATTTCGTATGTGGTGGTCTTTGATGGAACATACTTGATGGAAGATGTGATTGTGATCACTGCTGAGCTGATAGGATAGGCTAACCATATTGCAGCGTTGCCAGAGAAACTTTTACATACTTTCGACTGCCATAGGATCACTGGAAGTTAACTTGGAGGAAAACAGCCCATAAAATGACAAGTAAAATGCTAAGTCAAACCTGTTGTATCTTTATTAGGTCACAGAAAACAACTGCCTTGAGCGATGCTCGATCTGAAAAGGTAAAACAAACCGCACTGTTAGAATAAATTAAGTTAAAGCAAGTGGGAACTAAAATGGTGGAACTGACAAGTGGTGATTTGGAGATCTTGTAGCAGGTAAAAACTGGTTTTGGGGCAGAGATTCTCACTTTGGGAGCAAACAATTTTGAGCTTTCAAGTCAAACAATTTTATACAACCTCTTTAAAAGTTAGCCCGTAGAAAAAACTGCAGTTGCTGGAGCATAGAGAGACTAAAGTCTTATGCCTAGAAGACCTGGCCTGTACACATATTTATCTATGCATTGAACAATCATACGCCGGCAATTTTGTAGACGTCTTAATTAACCTATTGGCAGTACCGATGGCGTCTTCAATCTTTGCTTGACGTAAAAAGATGTTGTGGGCTACTTTGTAGAGAGTTTGTATCACGGTGACGTAATTGCCGCGAGTTCGACATCAAACGGACACTTCTGTGTTGAATATGTCTCACAGTCCCCTCGCAGGTATTTAACCTGCTGCTGTTCATAGAACCCGCCGCTAAGCGGAGCACATAGCTATTCATTGCAATCAATATGAGCACCATTTTCACAAGACCCGACAACTCTTCGTTAGGCATGTGCAAATAATGAATTTTGAGTTTGAAGCAAATTCAAAGTGAACAGTGGTTTTGGCCGAATAATTTCGAATTGAATATTGAAGAGTTTTTTGCACCTTTCTCCACGCCTTTTCCTACTGTTACACCATTCTTAAACAAAAATTCTGCTGGACTCGCAAAAGTTGTTCCTAATTGCCCACTCATGAGCTCCGTTAAATTTAATCTAGCAATATTTATAGACTGCAGCCTCAGAACGTTCAGTACCTACATTGGGATGGAAAGCAATTGACAGATTTGACATAAAATTAAACCTATAAAGGAGCCCAGTCACACCTAATTCAGGGGATTTATATATTTTCTTCCTATACGAGAAGTTTTTTTTCAATTTTGAATTTAAAGTAAAAACACAAATAATAAACGCAGGTTTTTAGAACATCACTGCCTAACGTATACCCTTGCATAATAGCCATAGTTAAATTTTGAAGATTTTACTACAATGTAATATCAACGATCACAAAATTTAGTGCTTTTTGTGTGCGTTTTTTTATATACACCTGGCACGCAAGCACCATACTAGCTTGAAGGTGTGCTTTAATTTAAATTTAAATTTATTGACCTAGCTGGTATCCAAATCTATAGCAACACTAAAAGGTTTTCAACCTAAGAGGAGTGCACAATAAATTTCTTGGAATACAGAGATAATGCAAAAGCACAAACCATTCTTTTTTCTCTCGATCGATTCTTACAAAAACGACGCTTCCCCTCCATTCGAAATTTCTTTACATCTTCTTCAGGGTCTGAAAATTGTGCAATCTTATATTACATTATGGGTCATTACCGCACGTTCAAATTCGAATAAAATATATAACATTTGACCAGAAGTTCGAAAATGCTATAATAATTTGGAACCTAATGCCGGGGCTGAGGGTTTCTCAGCAATGGTGACAGGTGCTCATATTGAATTCGAACAAGGGAATTTCATCAACAAGGGCAGAATTTATAAAAAAGCTCGCATTCCGAGATGGCCACCTTGGATTGCTATGAAACGGTTCGCAAGCCGAGGTGGCCATCTTGCATGGCTATAAAGCGGTTCACAATGCCTTAAAATGAATGTACTTCATGACATCAAAAATAAAAGTGTGTACCCGTCCTTATTTCTTGTTTTTTTTTTCACTTTTGAAATTTGCGTTTTTTAGGAAAAAGGGGCATTCCTTTACAAACGGGCCCACGTGCACCTAAAGCATCGTTCAGAGAAACGCCCTCGATTTCTGAACCTTTCGGGACGACCGTATACACTTTAATTCACAAAACGTATGCGACTCCGTTGAAGCTAGAGAGCAAGCATGCATGCTACGACAGGCAGCCCTGGCTTCCACGGACGAACGCGAGCAGCAGACATATCTGAACTACGCTCGCGGATGCTTTTTGTCTGCGCTCTTCATGAAACAATAATAATGAGCTGCGACGCAGCGGTAAGGCCAATAGCCCACACCAGATAGAAAGGTATGAACTTTTTAGCCTAAACCTCTCGGACCTAGTCAAGAGCATTTCAGTATTGCAGCGCGATGTTCCGACAATGAGTGCATCGCTCTAAACAGTGCTTCGGCTGTATATGCAGTTAAACCAAGCACTCGTACATCAATCGCCGTATTTCAGTTCTAGTCACCTGCCATGTAGAGTACTTTCGCGTCGATAGAATCCTCCTTTCGTTCGAGCGTCTCCGGCCCAGTATACCTGGAACACCTTGTCGTCTTCAACTACGCCACTAAAGTTCCTTATGTAGTCGGAACTCACGACGGACTGGGTCTTGTCGAGGAGAAATTCCACGACAACATAAGCCATTGTAGAGCAGGCGGGCAAACAAACGGGTCGAGAGCGATCTTTCATGGAAGCTCGGCAAAGCCGCTATGGGCGAAGCGAAAGTGGCGTGTTCGGCGTTTCGGTGGGCAAACTAAACGAGTCGAGAGCGATCGTACTACATGGAAGCTCGCCGAAACCTCGAAGCGAAAGTTGAAAGTGGCGTGCTCGGCGTTTCGGTGGGCACGGCTTTTCGGTGGGCAAACTAAACGAGTCGAGAGCGATCGTACTGCATGGAAGCTCGGCGAACCTCAACGGACGAAGCGAAAGTAGAAGTGGCGTCGGTGGCGTGTTGGGCGTGTTCGGCGCACTGGTTCGGCGTTTCGGCGGGCTTCTGATCAGGGTTGTCGGGTGTCCTGCTTGTCATATCTCTAACATTAGCGGTTTTATAGGCTCAGGTCCCAAAATCGTTTTCTCGTGCACAGATTATTTACGTATCCATAGATTTGACGAAATAGTGGTATCCGAACGAACTTTACGTCCTTTGACCGTACGTCTGTCTGCACGTCAAAGCTTTTTGACGTAGAGTCAGAGACAATCGATGTACAATCAGAATCGCCACCAAGAAATCTTGACGGAATTTCGCGGCGGCCGACTGCACCAGGAAACCATCAGAAAGCCGACAAGCGGGGTCTGACTGGAGTTTGACGGTCGGTCAGAGTAACTTGTTGGCCAGTCAGATATGCTTGACGTACAGTCAGGCACAGTCAGCGGTCCACTGGAAAACATTGACTGCCAAACAGGGTTACATTGATGGATTTTTCCTTCGGGAGAGTAGAAAGGCTGGAAAGGTTGCCGCCATCTATGAGTGACGGCGGCAACCACAGAACCGGCACACCGATTTCTGTTTGCCACCGTCACTCATAGATGGTGGTAACTGTCCGGAGTTTTGTGTCAAGATTTGTTTGCCCGCAGACACGACACTGGAGAAACTAGCCCTTAACAGCTCCGCTGTAAAATTTCGTGTTTAAACACACCTATTGTCTCGACGTGAGCCAGGTTAAAGATGCCCCAACAATCAACGTAATAGAGTCAGCCGGTTGAAACAGCGCATTTATGTTGAAGAGCGGGGACTTGTGTGGCCGCAGCGATGCTCACCTTCAACATTCTGGGCGTTCCGCTGACCGGCTCGGACATCTGCGGCTTCTGGGACAATACCACCGTGGAGCTGTGCAACCGCTGGCACGCCCTGGGCGCCTTCTATCCGTTTGCGAGGAACCACAACGCCAAGGGAAACATCGTGAGTCGAGTACCGACTTATTGCGTGTTACAATTACACTCGGCGTCACTTTCACGTCCATGGCCGCCACGGTAATGCTCTTGGCACTCTCGGCGCAGTAAGAGGCAACGTGAACGACGCTCTCCGGGTATGCGGAGCGCAAGTTCGTCTGCTTCTTGCAGGGGGGTTTCGATGATGTCAGAACGCCCAGCTCCTATTGGATGATTGAAAGAAAAATAGGGGGTAGACCTCGAGGCATCAAGCATTGAGGTCTACCCACTATCTTTTCAATCAAAGCCATTCAGAGCTCGGAGTCGATCTGGCGTCAACGCAACTCCTGCGCAAGAAGCAGACGACTTGCTCTCCTAGTAAACCTTGATCTGCGGTCTGGCACGCCGTCTTTTGCGGTTGCCTGCTACGATCGCGGATGAACCGATCACGCGCAAAGAAAAGCGCAAAATCACAGCGCTTTCATTGCGCGTGATGACTTAGACGGCGAGAGCAAGCGCTCGAAAACGACGAGCGCCGTGACGGTGCATTTTTTGGCGCTGCTTGGTAGGCTAAGGTGGATCATAGCGTCGGCTGCGGTCAGACTTCGAAGGGAAATGGATATAGGGGTTCGTGTTCACTGTATACAGGGGACTTTTCTAAAAAAAGGAAAACAATTTAAAAAAAGAGGCTATGAAAACAAAGACCGTAAGTTATTTCCACGAGATAAAGTTACCTACCCCGTCAAAGGATGTCAAGTATGGAGTTTAAAGTGTTCATTAGCAAATAGTGACCTAAAAACTCGCCACTTATTTTTTTATCTATGTGCTTCAGCTGGCACACACCAATTATAAATGTGTTGCTCGTCGTCAAAATAAGCCATAGTATTGTCTCTTTTGCTACATTTTCTAGTGCAAGTGATGAACTTTTCTTGATGATAATGCAATTAGTGCAAAGGTGCAAGCGAACTGGACAAGAATGACGATAATAAGTCCCGGAGCAGGGGAACAAGGGGGACAAAGGACAAACACAAATCTCCAAACACAGCTATGTGACTGGCGCGCGACCGAAAATGTTCATTCTTTTCCAGCTCGCTTGCACCTTTGCATTAATTTCGTCATCAACATCAACTTAAAATGCAGACCGTTCATCCTTGTTGGTGTTAGACCAGTGGCGACAGATAAAACCTGTTTGCTCGTCTGACGCCTAACTCCTGCTTAGCTCAGTTGGTAGAGCATTCTGCTTCTTGCGCTCGCACCGCACAGACGTAGAATGGCTGGCTCCGATGGAGCAGTGATAACGGCCAACTCTGGCCGCGGCTTATCTGTTTTTTCGTCGACGGATGATTACCGTGTAGTTCTTCCTGCCCTGCCATCAGGAATCTTCGCTGCCAACACAGTCTTCCTTCACTGCGACGTGACCGGTCGCCCTTACCGGGTGGAACATTTCAGGGCCGAACTCGAACGCTTGGGCGTCATGAAGGAGACCGCAGCGATAGGTGCCTACCAGATGAATCATCTGTGGATGCTGTCACTTCACTCGGCGGCGGCCAAGAAGAGGCTGGTCGAAGCGCGAGAGCTTACGGTGAAAGACAAAAGATGTCTTGTGATCGACCCGGACAAGACCGAAGTCCGTCTGAAAGTGCACTGGGTGCCTTTCCCAGTCCCCGACGCCGCCCTGCGCAGGGTCTTCGAACCATACGGGAAAGTGCAGGAAATATCCCGAGACACGTGGAGGGCAGAAGGCTTTCAAGGAATACAGTCATCTACCAGGGTGGTTCGCCTCGACATGAAGCAGGGTGTCACCATCGACAGCCTTCCACACCAGCTCAAGGTATGCGGCGGTAACGTCTTGATTGTGGCTCCCGGGCGCGCACCGCTGTGCTTACGGTGCAAAAGAACTGGCCACATCCGGAAAGATTGCAGAACACCCCGGTGCCAGCAGTGCCGCAGATTCGGACACGTGACCGAAGACTGCGTCCGCACGTATGCCGCCGTCACGGATGTTACCATTCGAGACGAACCGCATGACTTCGAGATGGATGAAGACGAGGCAGAGGCCACAGCACGTAGCGAAGGGCGCGAAGAACTACAAGCTCCGACTGGTGACGTCCAGGAGAGCTTAGAAGCCCACCCTGCCACCGAGCCGGCCGAGGCCAAGATTTTGTACGAGGTCCTCCCGGACATCTCGGAGCGAGGAACCCAGGGCACGGAACTCGTTGCAGCTGTTGACTCCACAGAAGGAGCGGCGGCGAACTCCGACACCCTACTTGCGAACCAGGCTCCTCCACAAGAAGAAACTGCCGCCGACACCGTCGACCTGTCAAAGATGGACGACCTCCCAGAATTCCCACCCCTTGGCCCCTATCCTCCGACGGACCCTCAAGACAAGCCACGCAAGGCTGACCAGAAGTGGAAGGGAGGACTCTCCAAAATAGGACGCTTTAGTCCTATGCCCCGCATTCCCCCGGACGACCGGCGGCGCCCAGACCCCTCATAGGCGACAACCGGAGGAAGCACTCCGGGAAGGCCAAGTCTCGCTCGCAACACGGTGAACTTGACTTCATTGTACTTTCTGGTTCTATTTCATGTTCTAAACTATGAAGCAAGCTAAAGTTGCAACGTTCAACTCGGTTAGCTTAATTTCGAGAATAAGGAAACAGTGGCTGTTAAATTTGCTTCTGAAAGAGAACGCTGACATAGTTTGCTTGCAGGAGACCAAACTTTCTTCCGATGCCCATGTAGATGACATGACGCTTTTCTTTGATAGACACTTCTTTTCTTATCACGCGAGGGCGGTTGGGCACAGCGGCGGTAGCACTATCATGATACGTAAAGACAGAGGCTTCATAGTGTACCCCGAGTGGGAATCTGACAAGAACGGGCGGGTTTGCTCGGTGGAAGTTATCTGGCGGCATGAGTCGTTAAAAGTGATATCAGTATACGTCCCCAACGAAGCGTCGGATCGAAAATTTTTTTTCGACAATCTCCGGCAATATTTGGACACGCCGGTCAAAACAATTGTTGCGGGGGACTTTAACTGCGTTTTAAATGCACAGGATTGTTCGCGCGGCTTACAATCAGACTCAAGCCTTGCGGAACTCAGGAAATTATTACGCGACTTTGACCTCGTCGATGCAACCGACGGGTGTAAAGGCCCTCTTCCTGGATACACGCACTGGCAAGGCGATTGTCACGCACGACTAGACCGGGTATATATGTCCAGTGAGCTTACAAGTTCGGTCACTGCATACAAGGTGTCCCCAGTAGCCTTTTCTGACCACGCAATGGTCACGATGCGAATAGGAAAAGCGGACCGGCGAACGAGAAAGCCGCTCTGGTGGAGCTCTTGGAAACTTAACGAAAGTTTTCTTGACGACGAGAATCTGTCCTCTCAGATAAGAAATATTTTATCAGAAGCAACTGCGGAAAGGAAAGTTGACGCGGTAGTGTGGGAAGAGGTCAAGGAAAGAATTAAACTGCTCTGTCTCGAACACGGACAAACACAGGCAAAAAAAGGGCGCGAAACAAAGTATGTGCTAGTACAAGCCCTTGAAATGCTAATTGCTGAAGAAAACAAAACCCCTGGAGTCTTCAGGGAAGATATACGTGATTGCAAAGAGCGTTTGCTTCACCTAATGGAAAGCGAATACAAAGGCGCAATGATCAGATGCCGACTCCGAGCACAAGAAATGGAGGAAGATCCTTGCAAAATTTTTAAAACCATAGAAAGAACTCGAGCCCAGCGTAGCAGGATAGACGCACTCAGTGTCGACGACAAAGTGCTAACAGAACAAGAAGACATTGAGAAGGAACTCGTAAGAGTTTTCCAACAACTATTTACTAGGAAAGACGAGGCGGCAGACATCCCGCTGGATGAGTGGTTCAAAGAGCTCCCAAAGATCCCCTCAAGTGTAAGGAAACGCATGAACAAAAAGATCACGAAAGCTGAAATCGAGAGGGCTATAAAAGAGCTACCAACGCGAAAATCCCCCGGGGTGGATGGTCTAGGCTCAGCCTTCTATAAAAAGTTCGCTGATATTTTAGCTCCAATGCTATGTGACGTGTTTGATGACATCCTTCAAAGAAATTTACTTCCACCTTCTATGCGACAGGCACTAACGGTCCTTATTAAAAAGAAAAACACGAACTCCGACTCTCTCACATCGAGCAATTTAAGGCCAATCAGTCTCCTCACCACTGATTACAAACTACTGGCGAGAATACTAGCAAAACGCTTGGAGATGGGTCTTAAGTTTGTTGTAGGTGACCACCAGGCCTATGGCTTTAAAGGGAGGTCCATCACCTCCAACGTTCACACTATGCGTATACTTACCGAAACCGCTGAAGCGACAGGCTTATCCGCAGCAGTGCTACAAATTGATTTAAGTAAAGCCTTCGACAGGGTTTCGCATTCTTTTCTGTTCAGTGTACTCGAGGCCTCTGGTGTCGGGAGAACTATAGCCAAATATATTAAGCTGTGCTATAAAGATATATCCACGCGATTATTGATCAATGGAATAGTAACTGAAAAGATAGCAGTGCAAGCCTCTGTTAGACAAGGCTGCCCGCTCTCGCCAATACTTTTCTCACTTTATCTTGAGCCTGTGTGTAGAAAGATTATTAACGATAATAGAATTCAGGGAGTCTCCCTTGCCAGAAATGCAACGAAAATATTAGCATACGCAGATGACGTTACTGTTGTTGCTGCATCTAGACATGAGGTTGTCCTCGCCGTACAACACCTCCTTGATTTTTGTGAAGTGTCTGGGGCTGAAATGAATCACGAGAAATCTACAGGCGCGTGGCTAGGAAATTTTGATGTAAAGCCAGAGCGTTTTATAAATATTACCTGGAGCTCAAGTATCCAAAACTACCTTGGTGTTAGTCTAGAACCTCACTGCTTAAGTACTGGCAAGGGAGGAATTCATCTCAACAGTTTGAGGGCCAAAATGCTGGACTGGCGCGGCCGAAACCTTTCTATGCTAAACCGTGCCTTTGTTTGCAACTCCGTTTTTTTCCCTACCGTATGGTATGCGGCTCAGGTTGTGCCGTGTCATGCAAGCGAAGTCCATAAGATGCATCGTTTTTGTGCTACCTTCGTCTGGAATTCTAGTTTTGAACGCATGAGACGCGCAAACATTTTTATCGGTCAAGCCAAAGGAGGTTTCGGAGTCGTGAATCTTGAGATCAAGCTAAAAGTTCAAAGGTTTTTATTTTTTCGTGACCAGCGTAACTCGGTCATAGTAAGATCATTCGTAAAACTTTGCGGACGTTTTTTAGAGCGCAGCTCTTAGGGGCCCGTTTCCGGCTTGAGCGGCGTCGCCGTCGGCGTCGCCGTCGCCGTCGGCGTCGGCGTAACCGCGCGGTGCATCATGCGAAATGTCCCATAATGCACCGCGCGAGCCCCCCACCGGGGTCACGTGACCTCGTGGGGGGGCACGTGACCCCCCCCAAGATCACGTGACCCCGGTGCATCATGGGAAATGTCCCATAATGCACCGCGCGAGCCCCCCACCGGGGTCACGTGACCTCGTGGGGGCACGTGACCCCCCTGAGGTCACGTGACCCCGGTGCATCATGGGAAATGTCCCATAATGCACCGCGCGAGCCCCCCCACCGGGGCCACGTGACCTCGTGGGGGCACGTGACCCCCCCCCGAGGTCACGTGACCCCCCGAAGTCACGTGACTCCCCTTAGGTCACGTGACCCCCGCCGATGTCGCGTGACCCCCCAATGACGTCATCGTGACTGATGACGTCACCGACATCCACATCGTCATCGTCATCATCACTGATGACGTCACCGGCATCCACATCGTCATCATCACTGATGACGTCACCGGCATCCACATCGCCATCGTCATCATCACTGATGACGTCACAGGCATCCGCATCGTCATCGTCATCATCACTGATGACGTTACCGACATCCGCATCGTCATCGTCATCATCACTGATGACGTCATCAGTGACGTCACTGATGTCGTCACCGGCATCCACATCGTCATCGTCACTGATGACGTCACCGGCATCCGCATCGTCATCGTCATCATCACTGATGACGTCACCGGCATCCGCATCGTCATCGTCATCATCGCTGATGACGTTACCGACATCCGCATCGTCATCGTAATCATCACTGATGACGTCATCAGCGACGTCACTGATGACGTCACCGACATTCGCATCGTCATCGTCATCATCACTGGTGAAGTCTTCAATGACGTCACTAATGACGTCATCGGTACCCGCATCGTCATCGTCACTGATGACGTCAGTGATGACATCATCGGCATTGGGGGTCACGTGACCCCCAAGGTCACGTGACCCCCAAGGTCACGTGACCCCCCCTGGTTAGTTTAACCCCCCCCCCCCCAGTGCCCTTCCCTCCTCCTCCTCAAGAGCTGCGCTCTAATTCGTCGTTACAGGGAGTTGTAAGCAGCTTTCATACTTTTTAGCCCCCTGGCTTGTTGTAACCCTGGAAGGAGCGACGTCAAGTGCAGTACTGAGGTTCTATAAAGAAATCGCTGATGCCATTAAATTTTTTGAAGCGCGCTTCTCTCGGCAATGCCTGAGCAAAGTGAAAAGAAAAGCGCTATATTGGGACACCATAGACACTGTCTTTCCACCGCCACTTTATCGCTCCTTCCAAGGGACCAGTGAGAAATCCACAGTCTTTAAGCGCCTCCGAAATTATCCCGTCCGAAAAGCTGCAATGGACTTCTTTATTTGCTTTCACACCGAAGTACTGCCAGGGAAGACGTGGCAGGAGAAAAAAGGTTTTTTTGTTCCGTGGAATTTGAACTGCGCACTGTGTCCAACGCCAAAGACTCTGCAGCATGTCTTCATCTTCTGCCCAAATGCAGAACTGTTCTGGGCGGACTTACGCTCTAAACTGCAAGTTGATTTGTACATGGACTGGCACAGTGCAAAATACCTCGAATTCGGCACTGGCCCCGACAGTAAATGTTATGAAGTACTTGCTTTGCTCGGGTTGCATGCAATATGGAAATCCCGCACAGATCACCTCTTGATTCTTGAAGGGGGCAAGCCGGCGTGGCGCCACTTTGAAGAAAGCTTCATGAGTACGACCAGCCTCGTTGAGGCAGCGAAAAGCTGTGAATTAGATGGATGGTCTGATTTGGCAGCGCGTCTCAAAGCGCCAAGGTCACTTCGAAGCCAGAGGTGATGGGTGCTGTTTTGTCAAACTGGAACGCTGAGCACTCCCTACGTCAATATGTGTTTTTAACCATGTACATAGTGCCCATTTTATGTAAATAAAAAAAAAAAAAAAAAAAAAAAGCTCAGTTGGTAGAGCGCTCCAGTGGAAATGGATAGGTCCCTGGTTCGATACGGACCAGGCGGATTTTGTCGGTCGCGCACCAGTCACTAGCCGTGTTTCTAGATTTTTGTTTTTCCTTTGTTTCCCTTCTCCAGGGCTTATTATAGTCAACTTTTCTTCGTTAGATTGGATTCCAAGGACAAAACTGATTACTCGTTTTACTCAATGTTTGTCTGTATATTTGCTTTGCTGGGTTTTTTATTGTTCTGCCTATGGCTATGACTTGGCCCGCTAAAGTTGGATAGCAGTATCTTCAAACTAAATAAATAAATTAATTAATTTTCTGGTAGGCTGTCCTGTGTCCACCACACTGAAATAAAAAAAAATGCCGAAAACTTCGTACTGAGACAGCTGAGTAGGGCGCGCCTTTTCAATGGCCACGCGACCCTTATTGGCTCGTGGTGGCCCGAGCCGTATCTCTGTAGATTTTTTTCATTAATTGGTAAATATGCCTCAAAAATAAGGACTAGTCATTGGCCGAAATTGTTTCAATTACCTTGGGCACGATGATTGACAGCTCTTGTGACCAACCATTAGCCTCAAATATTCCCCTAGTGGAGCAGTGAGCTTAAAAAATATCTTCCAATCACCATTTCTAGGTAGAGATGTATTTAAGTATATATTATTTCAGTGAGCCAGAGTTGACATTTGCGACTCTCCGTAACTAAAAGGGCAACGCACGTAACGTTGTCATAACTCGACATTCACAACGCACTCAAACTTTCTTTTGACTGCACTCGTGACCGCGGCTACGACGGAGTGGGCAGTAAAAACTGCGGATTAGGCTTCTTGGAAGTTTTAACCGAAACATCGAACACGCACCACACATTCTGACGTTCTGCAGGAATCCTTTCTTTTATTTAAATAAAAGAAAAGTTTCCTGCAGAACGTTACAGACTACCACGGACGTGAGGTTACGAGTTCAAAGCGACAATTAGCAAAGTAATTACCTGAAATTTTCTAAACGTTTACCCTCTTAAATAATAAAAATAAACATCGAAAATAACTACCTGCATTCATAGTAAACCTGAGAAAAAGAGTAATTAAAAACGAAATTCTATCCACGGGATGTACTATCAATGTCATTCACCAACACGCCTGCGTTTTTATTTTTATTTTCTTTGTAATATTACCTATTTAGACGGATTTAATAAAATCGCGGAAAACCCTAGTGAAAAATTTTTGTATGTATTAGAAATGTGTGGGTTCAGTAAACGAATGTGATCAAATAAGATCATATAACAGCATATAAGAACCTTATAAGAACATATAAGAACAATGTAGGATTATATGAGTAGTTATAAGAAACTTCTTATCAGTTTCTTATAGTTTCCTATATACTCTTGTACGGCTCTTTAATGCCCTTATGTGATAATATTTGATCATATGCGTTTATTGGGGAAAGGTATGTTTGGCACATAGAATATATTTCACTCGGAAACCGAAAAACCGAAAACTTGAGTTGTCTTTGAAGGACAAAAAAAAATGCGAGCTTCCCGGAAATAAATATCCCTTATCTACAACTGCATGTTTGTTGTGTTTACCCAATACACATGTCGACTAAACTGTCCATGATACTGCTTTCTTCGGAGACCACACCCTGTAGCTTGTTTGCTTCTGTTATCGGTGCCGGGACCCTTAGCCGGTAAAGTTCGAGATTCGCAATGTCAGCTGAATTGAGTGACTGCGGCCACCAGCACGTAAAAACAATGCCTTCGCCTTTTCCCTCCAACGGCATTACAAGCGGATCTACGCAGCGCGCCGTCTAGGTGGCCTCAGCATCGCCGACAGCGCCTCGTGGAGCGTCGTGGAACGTCATGGAACGTCGTACAACGAGCACGACGTTATCACGAGGCGTCAAGACGCAGGTGTTTGCCGCTTGGCGGTGACTTTCGTCGATCCTCTGCGTGACTGCCGCTTGGGGCGGGAATCCACTAACGATGGCGTGATGCATATATGACGTCACGCATGACGTCGTGCGCTTTCAGTTGCGTGGTACGTGTTGGCGCAGCCAGCATTGAGATCAGAGACACTACTTGTTGCTTATTTTCACTTCCTCGGACGAAAAGCTAGAGGTCGCACCAGCATAGCTCTACGTGCGTACGAGGCTATAGCCTTTCGTTTCGTTGCATGCGAGATCGCGCGACAGGTTTCTTACCACGTACGTAGCCGTGCATCTGACAACGCGGCACAAATGTTACCTGTCGGAGAAACCGACTTCAGTTTCTGATTATGGGTAAATAACGATTGCGAGCGAGCATGTTTTACTATTTGTGGAAGGTACTCATCAGTGTGAAATCAACCATTTGTACCCATCAGTGTGAAATCAGCCATATTCCCGAATTTTTTGTTAATCGACCAGAGTTGCTTTTTAGGAACTACGGGCACTAGCTTACCCCGGTCCATCTTCTTATTGCCAGTAGGTGGGTGAGACTGCAGCATAACTCGGTAATAACCGGAAACCAAGACCGTCTTTATAAGGAGATGTGACCCCTGAGTGTGAATGCGGCTAGCAATCACGTGCAGACGTAGGATTCGTGGCCATGTAATAAATGCAATTTGATTTCAAGGGTATTCAATTCATAAGAACCTGAAGTCCCACACTTGTGAATTTATGGGTCGCATTAACGAACGCGGACGCGCCCTGCCTCCAAGGACCAAGACCCCGTGGCCATGGGAAGTCAGGTGGTGGCGACGGCCAAGAAGACGCTCAAGATACGCTACTGCTTCCTGCCCTACCTGTACACGCTCTTCTACCGCAGTCACGCCTTCGGAGACACAGTGGCCAGGCCACTTTTCTTCGAGTGAGTCCACTGAATTACTTGAGATCAAAAATCAATGGAAGTAAGGTGATCCACAGCTCTGATTACGAAGCAAAGTATCACAACACACTAAAATGTGTGACTCCTTAAAGTTCTCTCAGGGCGGCGCCATTTTTTTACCACCGGGCATTTCACCGAGTTTGGCGGAGTAATAGTGGGAGAGGGCACCCGCTTGATATTGATAGCAGACGACAAACCGGATATCCTCAATTTTTGGGCAGCGCCCGTGGGCTGTAGCCAGGCTTGTACGCAATGAGTTACAACTAACTGATTACTTGTAGTCAATTACATTTTATTGTATTTTAACTCTTTAATTACTTTTTTTTCTGCCGGTAACGTTCGCACTATTCGCGACTCCAGCGACCTATAGGGGGCGCCACCACCATAAAAACATGGCGGCTGAGTCCAGGTCACGTCGGCTCGGCCGGGCCACCTGAACAGGGGGCGCGTTGAATTTAACATATTTTCTTTCGTTTAATTCCCAATTTTATAGGTATTTGAACCAGGGTATCGGAACAAAACGAAAACCAAAAACGAAAAACGAAAAAAACGATATTTTTTGGCGGAACGGAAACGTAATCGAAACGTTATTTATTATTTTGTTCCGGAGTGAAACCGAAAAATTTTCTTATCGGTTTTCGGTTCAAGGGAAAATATCAGGTATTTCAGTAATTCGTTTCACGCAGCGAAGGCAGCGAAGAGACTGCCGTTGGTTTGTACCATAATTAAAGAGAAGACAAGCAAGCCATCGCCCCCGCGTCTAAACTCCGGGCGAACAGGCATAGCAAAAACAAAGACAAAAAATACAACGAGAAACAAAAAACATGACGCAAGGCGCCATTGCTTCCCACCAATGAGAGCGCGGTGACGCGACGCTTGGCTCTTGCGCCCTCTCCCTCCATGCTTTCTTCGGACGACACAGACAGGCAACAGATCACGGCAAGCGCGGGAATTTGTGACCTGGCGTTGTAGAAGTCCATCTTTTGTTTTTCTACGGATACAGCAGTCTGAGACTCTGTTGCAAAAGTGTACTTCTTCATCCCTGTGGGCCTTCAGGGCCTTCTCGGCGCTGAAATTTATTTTATCGGACCAGAGGTCTTGCCTTTCACCGAGCACACTTGATGACGTGCTGCTTCTGAGATCATGCTCGGGGCCTTGATCATGATCTAATTCTCAAGGCAATGAACATGATCTCAGAAGCAATGTCGTTTCCGCGGATTCCTCTAGAGCGCCTGAATTATCTATTTTTGTGTAAAAATAAACGTTACGTTCCTTTTAAGTTTTGCTGCGATTTTTTTTTTGCATAAAAAGAAACCGTTACGAACCGTTATGGAGCATTATTTTTTCGTTCCGGAGCGGAAACGGAACGGAACTTTTTTGTATGGAACGAAAATAAAAACGGAACGAAAAACATTTCGTTCCAACACCCTGATTTGAACTGAGACGGTTAAGTGTAGCCAGTGGACATAAACCTGCAGAGCATAGTTTTGTTTTCCAAGTGTGTTTTATCTTATTTTTGTGTCAAACTTTCGTTTCGGAGATTTCGTTCGAAACCGAAACTACGGGCTCTGGAGAGACGGTAATATACTAATCAGTTTTGATCATCTAAGGAAAGCGGCAATGACTGCAGAATTCTCCCACCGACGGTAACTCTCAGCCAACTCGCATGCCTCGACCATGCGACTTATCTGTCCGCGAAATCGAGCTTTTTGTGCGTATCCGCGTTGAAGAAACAGCTTCAGTCGTCTGCTCGGTCAACAGCACAGGCTGAAGGAAAATTACGGAAATTAAGCAAGCGCTTCTTGAGCCGAGGAGCATGTTAACCTGCTGGCGCCTCACTAAGCAGCTGATACTCGCATTTCAATCCAGGTTTTAGTAGCATTCGAAAAGTCATTTTGACGAGCGGGTTATGTATTATATTACATACTATGTCCCACCAAAGCGATATAAGTATATTCTTCGGTTTGAAACATGAGCTTAGTTAACTAGCTATTAGGTGAACTGCTGAATAAAAGTATATTTGACAGACAGAGAGATACTAAGTTAAACTTAGCCAAATGGTTCTAGCCGGTAGCACGGAGAAGAATGCGGACAAACTGAAGAGAATCTTCATTGGAGATTCACGCAGAACCTCTCTGCATTGAACATGACTTCAAATCGTGAACGAAAAAAATTAGTATTTTTGTGGCCGGTCAGCCTGAGCAATGTAGACGTATATTTCTGTTGGCTTAATTCGACGGGGGTATAATATAAATATTGAAGGCGCGATAGGTCATAATGCCATGACAGCTTCTAACGTTGCGAGACGCGTGCCCCACCTATTGAAAGCAGATAATTTCCCTCATTCATCATTTGCAGCGAGCAGGTTTTTCTGAATCAAGTAATTGCGAAATCAGCCCAACTCCTTCAGAGTGGTCCAGAGGATTTTTCGGCGAAAAGCAGCCAAGATGAATAGCCAATGCACCCACCGGCGTGGGTGGCTCAAACTTGAAGCTAACCGAATACAACCAAACTCAAGAAAAGCAGCTATCGAACTTTCCCATTCACTTCACTGCAACATTAGTGTTCCCTCCAGTGAAATGCCTCGTCCGTCGTCCTCCCACTGTTCTACATCCTTCTAAAGAAACCCCTTATCAGTTACCCAGTAGTCGTCACTTTGAATGCGATCGAGACACAAGTAACAAAACGTTTTTCCGCGAATCCTCCCCATCCAAGAAATCGAAAACACGTGATGGAAGGAAACAATCTACTGAGGCTTCGCCACACTAATGAACACTCAGGCAAACTTAAGAAATTTTCGGACCTTCGTGAAATTACACGGCTCGCCACCGCGTCGACAACACGTGTCCGCGAAAGCCACCAGAGACGCGGAGGGGCGCGGAGCGACCTGGACCGGCTGGTTCCCGATTTTTTCGCTTGGTGGCGTCCGTTTCGCTGGAGTCGCGAATTTCAATTACCATTTTAATGTAATCAATTACAAGATGATCCATTATCTTTCCGAAAGAGCTAAAATTTTTAGTTGAATTTCTTTATGTAAGAAATCGCTCTGTCTGCTAGTGCATCACTCGTCTATGTTGCACCAGCGTTGGATTTATTGTTACCCCTAAACGACTAAAAAAAATTAGAGGACGCTTAAGCTTTGCCTTTAAAAGTGGAACGCGATAGCGTTATCGGGCCCCGTTCGTATCGCCTTCTCATTCGCTTTTCACGTTCTTCCTGCCAGTGAGCAGGAATTGCGGAGGGCCCTGCCTCGTCAGTAGCGTGTCTGGCTCGCAACCGGAGGGTCGTGGTTCTGAATCCCGCCTAAAATTCTTCCAAATTTTCTTTAAGGCAAATTAATTGCTTTATGAAGTGAAATCATTTGAGACATGAGGCAACCTCTAATTCGCATTACGTGACACGATTTTTAATCGCTTTCATTCCACGCATGACGTCATGTTTCAAGTAAGCGTTGTAAGTTGCTTGAAATTCCCGCGCGAGACCATGTGGCTCCGCGCGATGTCAGAGTATCAGATGTTTGAAAAAACACGACCTTTTTTCCCCACCCTAAATTTTCACGTATGCGCCATTCAAGGGGGGTCAGGACATCTCCAACCTTCCCCCCCCCCCTTTTCCTCTAAATCCGCCAGGGGGACAACGCCGATGTGCTTCAAGCACTGTTTGCGCATTGTGTTAGTTGCATTGCGCGCTCGGGTGGCGAGATAAAATGGGCGAGCACAGAAAGCTTCCACTGCTATTCACAAAACAGGTCTTGTCGGCACACCTTCGTATAAATTGTACAAACGACAGTTTGAACGATCGCTCACCCTATGGCGCTGCGTGTCCGCGAGGCAGCGGCTCCACCGTTCCACGCCCAAGGTCAGCGCGTTGTACGCCGCATATTGAAGGGAGCGAAGAGCGGCGTGCGTGCTTTCGCATTCACAACTCATAAGAAGTGCTTAGGTGTACCTTGAGCCTTTTCTTCTTTGTTATGGAATTAAACGTTTCTGACTGACTGAATGACTGGCGTTTTCCAAAGGCGTTCTAAATGCATGGCAATTAAAGGGCTCTTTGCGCTATTACGTAGCCTAACGTGATAGTTACGCCGCCTAAGGCCACGTCACGTCATGGTACCACGTTAGTGTTAGCTGACGTCTGCATCACGTGATGTCACGGTGCCATATGAAGTCATATTACCACGTAACGGTGTAGCGAGACGTCACACTTTCATATTACGTCACGGATGACCTATAAATTTTATGTATTTAGAGTTCCTTTAGAATGACATCACAGCGCTACCTGACACTGTGACGTCGAAGAGACTGTATGCAGATATACGAAAACTCTAAGGTGTGACCCTATTAATTTAATGCAATTAGAATGAGGCGGGCGGTAATTCTAGGTTGAGTGTTCACTCCCGATATCACGGTTGTCCCGTTTAGTCTTTTGTGCGCGATACATGCACACTGAATCGTTTTGAACACAAAAGGTATAAAATGCGTAACAATATCGTCGTCTACGCTATGAAGCTGACCTTCTACATATGTCGCTTTAAATTAATCCAGGTTTCCGAAGGATGTGAACACGTTCGCCATCGATTCCCAGTTCATGTGGGGACCGGCACTGATGATCCTGCCTATTCTTGAACCGGTGAGAAGTTCCGTTTAACGCGTAAAGAGCGCGAATGACAAACAAGGACACAATAGAGTTCACTGTACTCCGTTACATGCAAATACTGGGAATGAAGAAATAACTCAGCGCCTTATTCCATTTTCGTCTGTTTCTTCAAATATGACGGCAGATGTGTAAAACAAATGATTAAGGCCTACTGTCACTACTGCTTTAAAGGAGCTGTGCAACGGTATTTAATTGGAATGGTTTTCTCTCTACACGAGCTTACTGGCACACATGGGACTCAAGGATACTCACACGCAACGCCATTGGCCAAGAAACTCCTTTGTTGCGGTGTAATTTCAAGGACAAAAGCGATCATTTTCGTTCAATCTCTCCTTTGCAAAATTTGGTGACGTAACTCGGGGATCGCAGTACACCCCAATGACGATATCTGAATGCGGTTCATAGATTGGACCCGCGCATTGCGTGGGCACTCGACTTGGGCTCGTGACAATTGCTAGCTCGAGAAGCATTCGGGTTGTGACCCGTGTCCAATCGCTGCAACGACGACAACAGCCAAGCCATAACAATGTCTGGAACTCAGCGCGTGTCCTGCGCTTTGCCAACCCCAGCGCGTGGCTATGATCAACACTGGCGGCATATAATCGGCTCCAGATCACGTGGCCGCTTGTTCTGGCTGAGAGTTGAGGGGGTGAACGCTGCTCGTTTTTTTAAATTTTTTTCTGGGACTTCTATTGCGTAGGGTGAAAAACGAACGCGTGTTTCATAGGTCATTAACGTTAGGGATCCGTTTTAAGCGGTATTTGTGCACAGTACAAAAATTGTTGCACAGCTCCTTTAACTGCTTCTGAGGCCATAAACAATAAACGTTCCTCCGCAGAACATGACGGACGTGAAGCCATACCTTCCCCGGGGCATCTGGTACGACGTGATGCTGGGCGCACCGTTTCACAGCGCGGGCGAGGACTTCCAGATGACTCCCCTGAACGATACCCTGTGCCTGCTCATTCGGGGTGGCCACGTGGTGCCGTCGCAAGAACCGGCACAAACAACAGCAGCTAGGTAAGCAAGGTTTGAAATAAACGTCAGGAAGCAAAACCCTATTAGGCCGTAAAAAGAATCGTTAAAGTGCAACGAGTTTTGTACTTTCCGTGAGTACTGCTTAAAACTAGTCCTTGACGTTCATCACCTACCAAACATGCGTTAAGGTGCAACCCCACCGATAATGACGTTTCGCTACTTCTTAGACGATTTGGAACTTTTTATGCGTTTACTAGCGTCATAAATGTAATGTCAAATTAAAGAGCCCTTATTTAGCTATACTTTAATGTTTCGACATTATGTTTATCCTTAAATGTTACTTTGTTTTCTAGCGTTTAATCAACCATACTATAACATATTGAAATTTTGTTCTCTCAAGTTTAAACCTCCCAACGTCCACAATAATTTATGTGAACGGTCGGGGGACACAATAAATAAAAAACGTAAGCAATAAACTGTGCGAAGAATGTATATATTAAAAGAAACGATAAAGTTTAAAATTGTGTTATTTTCCCGTGCTATAGCAACTGAACTACGAATACAAATTATGAGGCATTAAATTACGAAACATCCTTCAACATTACATTTTCTAGAATTTATATATCGATATATTACTCGTGAAGTATAGTATTTGACCTCAAACTTTTCCCCTTCAGTCACGGCAAGTTGCAGTTTCTTAATATCGAATATAGACGGCGACACTTGTTCTAGGGTAGCTTGATGTGCAATTGCAGGGGTGTGCCGCTTGGAAAGCCACGTGAAGGATAGAAAGGGCGCCACGTGTTTGGGTGTCAGGTGCCTGGATGCTTTGCATTGAGCGAGTCAGAGATGTCAGATCAACAATCGCGAGGCTGCGCGTACACCACAGCTGCTTTTGCGTGCGCTCCACTGTGCGTGCGTCAGTATATACATGTCTGACGTGATCCAAATCAAATAAGCGCCATGAAGGGGATTCCGCCACGTATGCCAAAACAAAACAACCCTTTCCGAAATCAGTTTGGCCGCATTGATCACTATCATTACCTGAAGAATGGCATCTGTACCGTACTAATGGCGGCCTTCTATTGACTGATGAAAGGCGTTGAAGATGCTCCTAAGCGGATGATGCGACGCCTATACACTCGAGGGATTAGTACGATGAGACGCAGGCATAGAATACAAAAGCTTCGTAAGCATTCATTCCTAACTTAGATTAAGTCAGTCTGTTGGTGGCACACAATCGGCTCTAAAGCCCTTCGGTGTTGAGAATTTTATTGAGGCATCGTTCTGACTGAAGTAACTGGACCGTAGGAAAGTAGCGCCAAGCTTACCGTAAGGTCGCCGTTTTGGCTCATTAAATGAGCAATTTCTCCTTGACCTCTTCATTCTTGGTGAGCGGATCTCGATTCCCTGGTAACGGGTAACTTTATAGAGATCGTTTCTTGCATACCGAGAGTTTGCTATTCACGTAGTTTTGAAATACGTAAGAACAATATAGAGATCCTTGGAGATGGGCATGATTGATAAGTTGATGGCATACACAGTGCCAGAGACGCTTATATAAGCGAGGAACGCCTTCAGTATGATGATGCTTTATTGTCATGTTAGTGCGACTGGATTAGAACGACACTCTCAAGGCTTCGAAGATTTGAAGGGGCCAAAATGGCGATTGCCAAAGTTATGGTGACCGATTAGACAATCACCTTGCGAGGTTTTGGTCGTCTGTATGTAAGTATTTGTTTGTGTTCTGCTAGCAAGCAGGGAAGGCAATGGCCCTACTTTCCTCGGATCTTGTGACTTTAGTTCTGACCAGCTGTATATTCGCTACCATTGAAACTGAAAGTGATCGAGAAACAACAACACAGTTACGATTCCTCACCTCGCGAGTGTGACCTTGCCCGAAAATACAAGTTCATTACCACCATTGGTATCGCAAATATTAAATTAAAAATTAAATTCAGTGCCACGAGGTGGCACTGAATTTTGGGAAGGGTCACGGGCGTACCAACTGGGGAGGGGGGGGGGGGGCAAGGGGGCGTTTGTTCCCCCCCCCCCCTAGTTCTCAGAGTGGAGGGACAAGGCATGTGTTTTGCCCTCCCCCCTCTCCCCCCTGAAACAGCCGCCACTGGGCAGGGCAAACACTGGCCGGCGGCACCCAAGGGATACCAAGGGCACCGCCCCCGGCACTGGAGGGGAGGGAGGGGGGGGGGGGGGGGAAGGGTCTGGTTTGCGCCCACTCAAAAACAAGTTGGTACGCCACTGGGAAGGGTCTATTGCAGAAATCATTTTCGCAATCAGACTATGGCTTGTCGGAATGGTTCGAAAATATTTTCTTTCACAGCCTCCTGAATAGCGTTTGCCTGGCAAAGTTATTAAAAAAAAAAGTAACAACATTAAAACGCCTTGAAGTTGCCTGTCCGCAGGCTGCAAATGACTAAAGCCAGGGTCACACTGCTCTGCTCATACCAGCATACAAAAGACAGTCTACAAACACGCGTCACCGCAATGTTCGTGGTTTGAAAGCCGCGTGCCAAGTTTCCTCCTCGAACTCATTGCCATGCGGCATTCGAAGCAGGAATTTCGCGGTGACTCGCGTTCGAATCTGTATGCAGACTGTCATTTGTTTGATGTATAAGCAGTGGGACCCCGGCTTAAGAGAAAGCTAAAAGAAATCTTTTGCAGGGCGTTTCTTTGCTTCTTGCGCTATGGTGGTTGGCCGCGTAAAAGCAGTCTGAACCATGACATTACACTCCTTAATTGTGCAACCCAGTGGTGGTCCACGTAGATCATGGTTATTATTGTTAATAAAAAATGGCTATAAATAAACAAGGATTATCTGTCAGTGTTCGAGCAACTTAAAATTATATATAGATGTTTCTTTTCTCTATTCTACATAAAGTAAAACTCGGAATCAGAGCCCTAAAGTTTGCTTCTATTGCGACATTAACAATAGCCCTTTCCGATTTTAGGACTATATCCACCGCCCAGCGTTCAGTAACTTGATTCATTTTGAATTTAAAAGTGTAGCGGACGAATTGCGCCCTCAACATAATTTGTAATAAAATCTCGACAAAGCTATAACTGGAGCTTTACAGTTTTTGTTTGAATTTACGTTATTTGGAGATAAAGACTACCAGGTCCTTTTATTGTTGTTGTAGTTGTTGTCATTTGATGAAATCTTTTCGTTTTCCGTGAAAATTTGCTTCCTCTACGACTTGATACGCAGTCGCCTTAAACCCTTCAACCTGCTTGTGGCTCAAAACCGAGACGGGTTGGCCTCAGGAGAGCTGTACTGGGACGACGGAGAGTACATCGGTACGTTACATTTCCCTCCCCCTTCTCGTGAGCGCACGCCACCTATAGTAGCTGGTGCATCAACTATCCAACTCCGCCATTGTTTGGGCACGCAGTCTGAACACCTATTGAACCCGAGGGTTGTGGCAACGTTCACTGTACTCTGCTCAACTCGTATCAAGAACCAGTACTCCATATGCGCACGCTTCGTGCACTAGAAACGGTGGCCAAAATTTTGTTTGACGAGGTTTTCAAAAGGGTCCATTGATAGTTTTTAGACCTATATGTCAGAAGCTTCCATTGTTCTCCAACGCGAAACTTTCCCGCCCTTGCCCGCATGCACCTTACTAGTATACAATGGCGTACAGACAGTTGGATGCAGCGCTCAAATAGTCGCTTAATGTACATTAAGAAACAAAAGATAATAGAAAACAACGGTTTTGTGTTTGGATGCCTTTAGAGTTCGAATGTAAATACGGAAGTTGAATGTTGAAAGGAGCACTTATACCGCTCCGGTTAGCTCATATTTCCGTTTCAGGCGTCACTTTCAATATATAGAGTCTTGAAACAGAGCCGCGAAAGCCTCCTCTTTGCCACCAACAATGCCCTTCCAGCGGCTTTGAAGACGGTGCTCTACCGGGACACTTTACAGACGTGTTGTCGTTCGTTATTAGGGCACCCCGAACTACATTATCTCGCGCAACTATGCTTATAGGCACGCTGCAACACGGTCGTTCCCCTCGGCGGAATTTCCTAAATATGGGAGAAAATCTAGCTCGATCTTACTCAATATCACAATTTTCTCCCAGGTTCCTACGAGAAGGGGGAATACAGCCTCGTCAAATTCATCGCCGTCAAGGTAAAGAGCGAGTGAAGCGCCCTCAGTTACATGTTTTACCAGAAAGAAAAAAAAATTCTCTAAATATTACGCGGCCCGAGGTTCGAAAAGCGCCAAGCGAGGGATCTATGCTGGCACAAGTTTGTCCGCTTCTTTTGCAGGGGTTCTGGTGACGTCATAACGCCGAGCTCTGATTGGTTCTCAATGAAGGATAGTGGGTAGACCTCGAGGCAGCTTGCTTTGAGGTCTACCCACTATCCTTCCAATCAGAGCCAATCAGAGAACTCCTGCGCAAGAAGCAGACGACCTGCCCTCCGCATACTCCGTTTCCGCAGCGACATCACGATAGTGTCAGTCAACGGCACCAAATCGTCGCGGCTTTCATCGCTTCTGTGCGTCTCGTGTCATCGACGAAAGCAATCACGCGGAGTGAACGTGCCGCGTCCTTGCGTTTTTGTTTGCGCGTGATTGGCTTAGTCGATAATAGCATATCCACAAAAAAATTAAAGACGTTTACAATTTTCTGTAACGCCGAATGGGAGCGGAGCTCTTGAGGAGGAGGAGGAGAGGGTATGGCGGAGAGGGTATGCCCCTCTTCCTTCGTTGCTAAATTTAACGAGGAACTTTTTGCGCTAAATTTAGCGGGGAAATTTCACCCTCGTGACGTCACACGTGTTGCCACACGTGACGTCACGAGGATAAATTTAGCGGTAATAGTTTTCCGTCAGATTTAGCATGAAAAGTTCCGCGCTAAATTTAGCGGGAATATTGGCGATTCTAGATGCGTTTGACGTCACGTGACGTCATGTGTGACGTCACACATCACGTGGCGCCTTACGTCATATGTTTACTAAAATGAAGTCACGTGTGACGTCACGGGGGTAACGTCGTGACTACTCTCGTGAGGGTAACCATCGTATCCCTCGCTTGGGTGACCATCGTGACGTCACACGTGACGTCACGTGTGACGTCGTTGTGGGAAACGTCCCATAATGCAACGCGTGGTTACGCCGACGGCGACGCCGACGACGACACTCAAGCCGGAAATGGGCGCCTAAGAGCTGAGCTCTAAAATCACGAGTGCCGTGACGATGCAATTTTGATGCTGATTGATGGGCTCCATCGGATCTTGGCTGCGGTGGGAGAACTAATGCTAAACAAAGTGCTAGCCTACGTACCTCCAGTTCGCCCATATACGACACTTTTATTTTGCTCTAAATAACCCGAGGTAGTTCAAATGTACCATGAGGCTGGGTCTTCGTCTTGTCTGCTTAGCGTCTATACTGTATATACATCGTGCCCATGCATCAAAAGTGGTCCCAAAAAGGGAACAAATGACGTCACAGTCGAACTTCTACAGTTGGCCGTAGAAGTTCGACTGTGACTTCTATGGCCTTTTAACCTTTTAATGGCCGTAGAAGTTCCGGCAAAAATCATGAAAGTAGGCGAGTGTCGCTGTCATCGGGACGTCCCAACTTCTGACTGCCGAAGCTCTCGGAGACTGCCAAGCGGAAGAGCGACTCGCAGCAGGAGTGGTGTCTGTTGCATCCGGGGGGGGGATGCAGGTGTTTACAGAGCGGGGGGTCAGAGTACCCGATGTCTGAGAAACCCCCCCCCCCCCTCCTCAAAACTCTTCCACATGCGGAATTACCAAAAAAATTAAGGGGGAAGGACATTCTCCCCTCTGAATCCGCCACTGCATGGTTACATCCACCTGTGCTGATGTGGCAGGCCACCACCAGGATCGTGGCCGGCGACCACATGACACTTCTATGACATCATGAGGCGGAAGTCGAGGGACCTCTTTTTAGGACGCGGTAAACGCACCGGTCGAAGATGGGTTCCAGGCGCGTGTGCTTCGTGTGCCAGGTGTCTCTCGAACGGTCGGAATCCATAGCCCCAAACACTTTCTTTCCCTGCAGAACACGGTGTCCAGCATGTGCGTGCACTGCAGTTACGACACCATCATGTTGCTGAACGCCGTCACGGTGTACGGCATAGGCGAAAAGCCCGTTGACGTCCGCTTCAACAAGCAGTCCACCAACTTCACCTACAACCCGTCCGGGCAGGTGAGCCTCCGGGATTGTCTGCCTTCTCGAGTTAAGTTGGACATTGCGGCTCAGCTCCGCTCGGTTGCGTCAGTAGTCGGCCTTCCGTTGTTGCCCTCGAGTTGTTGGCGCCTACCCAAGGAGAAGATTGGCCAAGGATCACTGTTGTATAAAATATGAAAGTTTGGTTGGGGTTTTCTTGGCGCAAAACCAGCTAGGTCTACAGAGTGCCGAGATTGGACGTCCCTTATCTACGAAGCAGAATGAAAAAAAAGTAAACGCAATATATATTTTATTTGCGTAATAATACAGACGGGATTAAAATCAATTTTCCACTTTTCAACGTATTCCTTTCCGCGTTCAACGCGTATGCTCCAGCGCTTTAGCAAAGGGTGGATGCCGCGGAAGAAAACATCTTGTTGTTAACTCCGGAGTCCGAAGCTACAGATTCGCAGCCGCTTCCAGCTCATTCCTGGACGGAACTTCATTCTGCCGACAACCGCTTTGAGTGGATTGGACAAAAAATAAAATCGCTCGGTTCCAGGTACTTTGAGAAAGGTGGATGATGAATGCACTAAGAGCGTAGACCTTTAAATTTTTTTTTTTCTGTTTTCCCTTATGCCGCGTAGGGGCATTCATTGTGCTGCAGCAACACACAAAAAGACCGCTAATTACGGCTTTTCGACCTGATCATAGGCTTCAAATTGTGCTCAAGCAGATCACAATGCAACGTCCTTTTGACACCGAACCACCTGGGAATGCAACGTCTGATTACTGGTCCTTTATGGTCTCAGAAGGCCATAAGAATAACCTTGTCCTACGTCGGAACTGCCTGGAACGTCTTGGGTCTTGGTTTCATGCATGGTCTGAATCTATCACTGAGGGGGCCTTTGACTTTGTCAAGCTGTCAATGTGACAACGTTTTTGTGCAGGTCTCCAGCATCACGCACTCTTTGAGGCAAATAAACTTTATTATTATTTTAACTTCAACAATAAAATAACAAAAAAAAAGCAAACCAAACTTAATAAAAAAAAATTTTTTTATTTTTCTTAAACGTTAGAATAGCTTAAAGACAGGACGAGCGTGTTGTCAATACCTTAACGACTAACATAAGAAATGAAACACGCAGATAGTCATGGTAGTACTAACAAGAATCATGCATAATAATAAGCTCACGATGACTAAGAAAACTATAGCTTCTTCTGCGTCTACGATAAGGAAAGAGGGACATTGAAGACAAACAGACAAGACAGGCTTTCGACTTTCAACAGAACGTTTACTGGCTCGACTTTGCCTCCTGAAGATCGACGGGGGCGCCCGGGAGGTTGAGAGGGAGGGTGGTAAGTTAGGGAAGCGTGAGCCATGTGGCCCAGCTCGCAGCTACGCGTGCACGGTCGCCGTTACACGCAGGCCCGAGTGTCGACGGTGCCCTCTTGGGAAAAGGAGGGAGGAGGGGGGGAAGGGCGTTGAGAAGAGGTGGGGGAGAAGATGCGCCGGCGGTGCCCTCTTGGGAAAGGAAGAGAAAGGGGGGGGGGGGGGGTGATGCGCGGTGAAGGGAAGGAGCCGAAGATATACGGGAATTTGAATTTTTTTTATGCCTTTGGAGGAACCCTCTCGCCCCGCAAGAAGGGAATCTCTCGACCGGAAAGAGAAAGGGATGGGCTGGACAGGTTTGAGACAGAAGATTTGATAATCTAGAGACCCAAGGATTTCCCTGCCGAATCGAGATTTGTGCCCGCCTAGAATTTTGGTTTTCGAGAACTTGGGGGTGCACGAGGGGCAGCTTTTAGCGTGAGCCACGACTGGATGAAAAGAGTCGGGAGAAGGAGACGAGATTTCCTTGAGTGCTCCCGAAGACGGTCATTCACGCAGCGCCCCGTCTGACCGATGTACTCGGCTCCGCACACAAGAGGGATACTATATACTTCTCCCTTGTGCAGGATCGGAAGCACTGCGTGTGTCTTTTTGTGCATGTGGGTGGGGGCTCTGGGTTGCTGACTTGGTTGCACATGCCTCTTAATTTAAATTTACATGTGAAAACAACCCTGGTACCGAATCGATGTGCAAGTGCGCGCAGTCGGTGTGCCGTGTTGTGGTAGTGAGGTATGCACGTAGGGCGGGCAGGCCGGGTCCCGGAGGGGGCCTTCTTTGAGCGGCTTCTAGACTGCAGGATGAGGTTCTTGCTGGTGTTATCTAGGAGGTCCACCGGGTAACCCGCCTTCCGGAGCCTGGTTGCCTGCAGCGGCAAGCTCTCTCTGACCTTGTGATCGCAGGACTTTTTTCAAGAGGAGGAAAGGGGAGACTGAACAATTCCGGACTTAACGGTTTTTTGATGATGGCTAGAGAACGGGAGGACAGGTTTCTGGGAGCGCTTTTGAAAAGACCAGCATAAAGGGTGGGACGAGTGGGTTAGTCGAAGATCGAGAAATTTGAGACCCTCCTGAGTAGGGTCTTCCTTTTTGAAGGTGAGGCTGTTGGCGTTGGTTTGGAAAGCCTGAAGGATGGGAGCATCTGAGTTGGAGACGGGATGAAGAAAGAGGTAGTCGTCCACGTACCAGACGATCTTACATTCATTACCCGAGCGAGCAAGAAGCTCCTGCACCGCGCGATCCACAAAAAGAAAAAAAAAAGATGAATCTCGCTGAGGATCGGCGCGAGGCAGGAACCGATACACACGCCCGACCTCTGAATGAGGACTCTTCCCTCGTGCTCAACCAGAGTAAAGCTCAAGTAGAGCCGGAGGAGATCGCGGAAGCCTCCGACCGGGATTGCGGACGCGTTTTGGAACCTCGTCATTCCATGCAGGTCGATTGCCTCGGACACAGAGCACAGAAGAATTTTGAGGTCGAGATTGTAATACACGTCTTCGACATCCACCGAGAGCATGTTGTGGTCCTGATTTAACTGCAACGGTCGAATAAAATCAATCACCTCAAGGGAGCCCTTAACGCGGAAGGGGTGGGGAAGATCAATGGAGGAAAGGTGCCTTTGTAGGAAGAGGGCGGGAGGTTTCTGGCCAGCATCCCCCCTCAGAGAATATGCTTCGAAGGGGGATGTCTGGCTTGTGCGTTTTGCCGTGAAAAAGATGGAAAGGTACTGTTTTGACGGAGCAGAAACCAGCGTTTTTAGGGAAGGGAGGCTGAGAAAATCGCAAACAGATTTGACTTCGGACCGGAGTGTACCCGATGGGCGCTTTTTTAGGGGGACAAAGTTCTTTTTTAGTGCCTCATCTACTTTCTCTCCAAATTTGTTTCCGCTCATTACAAAAAATCGGCCCACCTTGTCCGCCTCCAAAAGCACCAGGTCGGATCGGCGGAGATCCTCCACGACGCGTGTCACCTCCGAGCGCACCGGTGCACTCGCGCCACCGTGATGGCAAACCACGCCGGCCGCCGCCCCGACAAAGTCCTGTCAATCACTCTCCGGGACCCTCGCCGCAATCTCGTAGACGGAGGCCAGCTGGTAAACTCTTGATAATGGCGAACTTGGAGCCTTTTGAAAGAAGGGCAGTTGCCTGTGCCGACAAATCGGTGTCTGACAGATTGATGGGGGGGATCCAAGCCTGCCTTGCGGCGGGAGGCAGAACCTGCGAGGATGCCCTGGAGCACGCGTCTCCACGATTTCTCAAGGAGGAGGTCTGAAGACTTCCGAAGAAAAACGAAGGCGGGCTGCGTGTAGAAGCAAGTGCCGAAGCATCCGGTCATCAGAGGGCACAGCCCAGTCCTCATCACACGGATTTCCCGTGACACTTCCTTCCTTGTTATCTACATTACTCTGTAAGGGGAAGGCCAACTTGATGGTTCGAAGCCGAGGAGACGGTGAACTGAGGGATGGGCCACGTTTTCCCGAAGGCAGACTCCCAAGGCTCGCATTTACAGGCGGAGGAGACTCATCCTTGACACGAAGATGGCGGCCTGGAAGAACGAGGATGGGTCAAACTCCAGGTGGTTCAGTGGGTTACCAGCAGGACAGCACATATATCATGAAGCTCACGGAAGTATAATGTAGATGGTTGAGCGTGTTGGTTTCTAATTTACGATATGGAAAGAGGGACATTGAAGACAAACAGACAAGACAGGCTTTCGACTTTCAACAAAACGTTTACTGGCTCGAACGTCGACGAAAAACTTTTCATTCGCATAGATTAAGATAAACATAGAAGCACAAGCTAACAGAGGTGACAGAAAGCAAGATATCCGTTTTTTTAGGCAAAAATAAAAGTTATACAAAGAAAATACTAATTATTTAGTAATGATGTTTTTCATCCGTACCGTTGGAGGTAAATAAAAATAAACACGAGCCCTAGATTTTAAATAAGTTATCCAACCATTATTCGCGAGTATTGTGTCAAAGTGTCTCCGCTGTTTCTCTCAACGTTCCCATACAGAGTCACCTAATAAGCTGGGCTTCACAGTAACGGCACTCCGGCCATCTTGTAGCCAAAACTTATTGTTGTAACTTCTCTGATCAGTCGAACGAAGGTGAACGAAACGTCCGTACTCTAAGCGTAGCTTATGGCTCTAATCAGTACTACCTAGAAGCCAAGGTCCGCGTCTTGGTCCCCCAAATGTCGTCACAGGTATAGACCTACACAGCGCACTCTAGCTCTCATCAGTGTCGCCGACAGTGCGTCTGCGGCGATGCCAGGACGCATGTCGTCCTGGCCTGACACTTGTCGGGCTCGTCCACTAATGTTTGCGTAAAGCGCCGGTGGTATTGCTCTAATAGACCAGCGTCTGCACTGTTCCATGGGCGCCGCCAGGTTTGTTTATGCTGACGTGATGACAGAGTAAGGGGTCTGCTTTCTTTGCAAAATTCTGTATGTTTGTTTGTTTGTTTGTTTGTTTTAATTTTTGCACATATTGTAGTGCAAGAAAGTCAGAAATGCATAGTCACGAAATTCCAAGAACAACACCCATGCCACAAGTGCTACAAAAGGCAAAAATCTTGCTTTATGCGCAGTCCCTCTCTTTATAAGTGCCTACTTTTGAAATTATTTCTTAATTTATTGCTGGGGCTGGGATTTCGGACACTGGTCTATATGCACACCTAACATTCCATTTTTTTGCCAACTCGCAGTTCATGAAGGTGTCCAGCCTCCACTACCAGCTTACGAAACCTTTCGTTTTGACATGGAGCCGCTGATCGCCGAGTGGATCAGCGACCAGGCCTCCTCGGCTGCCAGGACCACGTGCGGCCTCGGCATCATAAATAAACATTTGCGAAGCATTAGGGGAAAAAAATGTGTTTACCTAATTTTCGTTACTTGAAGATGTGAGCGTACCTGATTTCACTGACATATTTTTGTTAATAATTTAGTTGGTCGTGTTTACGATGCTATCCTTTTTATATAAATATACACGATTGCTGTTTAATTAAGGCCTCGCCCGCATTCCCACGTTGCTTTCGCTGAATTTATGTGCGCACACGGCTGCGGCCATATTTGAACTCGGGACTTGGACACTCGGCGAGAAAGTGGACAATCTTGACGTCTTTCTCGCCGAGCGTACAACTTAGAGCCCCTGCACTCCTTATGGTGGCACTCTTTGTGTCCCACAAATGACCTTATTTCATTTATATTTTTTATACTTAATAGCTCCCATTTACCGCATAACTCCCCTCTTCGAGTTATATTACTTTCTTTTTTTTCTGATACAAGCGATGTTATTAATCATCACAGCTCTTAAAACTATTTTTATTTTCTTCAGATACAATACAATACAATACAATACAAACTTTATTCTCACCACAGATACATGTGGTGAATGGGAGGCCGGAGAAAAAGCTGCAGAAATGCAGCTTGACGAGCTCCGGACCCCCCACTCAGCAGCTATGACGGAGCACAAAAATAAATAAAATGCGTTCAGAAATAAACAATGCAAATATAGTGCGCACATAAGGAATACGTTCTTAAGTATTAAAATACAAATTGAGTACACTGCTGTTTGACATTTCCACTACATCTATATTTTGATCACAATATTCATTCAACAAAAAAGGTAAAGCATAACGTATTGTTTGTTTTCCATAATTTGTAATACATGTAGGGGCAATAAAAGTACCATATTAAACGTGAAAGTGTATAGCAAAAGGCGTTGAAAAGACTGATTAAATTTATTTACAAGTTTACTACATCGCTGTTACGCAGACTTATTTATTGAAAAGTAAGTACGTGGGGCTACTGCTTTTTGAAGCGCAAGACTATAAAAATTATTAAACACCAGCGAACTGTTCTTTCATTGAGCAAGTCATGCGGAGAATTAAACGCAAACTTTTTATGTGTGTGTGCGTGTGTCCGCGCGCGCGTGTGTGTGTGTGTGTGTGCGTGCGTGCGTGCGTGCGTGCGTGCGTGCGTGCGTGCGTGTGTGCGTGTGCGTGTGCGTGTGCGTGTGCGTGCGTGTGTGTGTGTGTGTGTGTGTGTGTGTGTGTGTGTGTGTGTTTAAGATTAACAAATTTGTTTTAAGAAATTCATGAAAGCCACACTTATGAGGTTTGTGCAGGTGAGTTATACGGTTATATGATCAGTCGGCTAATTCAGTAAATATGTTAATTCACTTTTAATTACATCTTGTTTCAATTACAAACTTGCTGAGAGTCGTCGGAAACCACCAAATCAATTATTTTTTTATAAATATTTTTAGCGCGTAGGAAACAGTATTGCGGTAATTGTATACCACTCGTGCAACAGGTACAAGAGTGCAGCTACGATAAGAAACGTAAAAATCGCGCCTGCGCCTCATCGCACCGATTCTAGAACTCACCTGCAAAGACTACATAATTGTAATTTCCACGACTTTTTTTTTCAAACAAATTTCTTAAGCTTAGAAAAAACACCCTGTATAATTAAATTTTAGGCAGAAGGTATTTATGCCACAGACACGTTCCTTCATCACAACCTGCTAGAACAGAGGTTTGTGCCTTAAACATAACGAAGTTCAACAGCGTCCACTGGTAAAGGAAAATACTAACCAAAGCAATTCCATTTTTACAAGAAGGGAAAGAGAGAATCATTTTATTGGGACAGGACTGAGGATGATGGAGGGAGTAAAAAGGAGATTGAAAAGCGACCGGGCTAAATATGAGACAATGGGCGATATTGACATAGAGTTCAGGATAATTGGGGCAGGAGGGGTCAAAGCGGAAACGGTACAAATAAAGTTTTGAGGGAAGCGTCCCAAAACGATGGTCTGAACTAGGGGATCGCTGGAGCCTGGTCAAGAGTCTCGCGGGTTTGCTGATTACACAGCTCATTTCCAGAAATCCATGAATGTCCAGAGATCCACTTTATATGTGGTACGAAGTTTCACACTCATAAGAGCCATATCTAGGCCAGACTTTTTATCCGAAGGTAAGGTGCGCTTTTGAAACGTCCGAAAGGTGGCTTAGGAATTAGTTTGCTGGATTGGAGGAAGATCTGTTTTCGCACGTGTCCAGGGAGGAGCGGTGTGTAATACTGTCCTCTTGAAGGATGCCGAGGCGTTCCTGATATCGTGCGTTGTGGAGTTGAAGCCGGACGTAAGCTTGAGCTTGAAATTTGGCTTTGGATACCGACCAAGGCACGGGCTCGGGCGCCTGGTTTTGGAAAGCGCTTTCTGTGCGCGAGTCCTTGTGCGAGCGAAGGATTTTTCAGAACTACGCTTTTGCAGCCTGGAGGCTGGCCTTTGCCAGCGCCGAAGCCAGCTGGTGAGACGGAGCATGTTCTTCGGCTCCCCACTAGATGGCGCTGCCAATTCGTCCTTAGAAGAGTTCCTTAACCCTTTGTTTCCCATAACGTTACCACTTGCACAAATACAAATCTTACCACGTGGTTTTACTTTGAGGGCAATAAATAAAACAGAAAAACTAGAACGGGTCTAAACAACGTTTTTTTTTTTTTTTCTTGAACAAAAGTGATGTACAGATATGTGTACGCCAGGAATACCAGGTCACTCTGCGAAATTGTTCAATTTCGCAATACTCTTTAATACAAAGGTATCCCAGCACTTCCTGCATTGCATCCTGCTACGTCGGTTGCATCCTGGCAGCTTTCATCGCGGCACATTCTTTAGCGGGACCTTCATCAGGACATGGTTAACACTAGAGTCACTGTGACACCATCGCATCTCACCGAATCTGGAATGTCCGAGGCTAGGTTCGACAGTGTGTTGAACCGACTGTTTTCGAGGCCTGCTTCAGTAGCATCTTCTTCGTTCATTAAGCCGATTGCCACTTGCAGCTTGAACTCCGCAAGCTGCAGCTGGGAGAGCCCTTTACCGCGTGGTAGGGCTCAAGCAGATCAAGCAAGTGAAAAATGATCCTCGTGTACCATTTCTTGCTCTTGAGTTCGTTTCGGTAGAATGAAAGAAGCTGATCCGCTCGGTGAACACCACCCATACTCTGGTTGTAGACTTTGACCCAGCTCGTTCTAGGTACTTCGGACTTCAAGAGACTTCTGGTTCTTCAGTGGGCAACGCCCCATCCTCTTATTCCTCAGAGTGGCGGTGCATCCAAGCCCGCGGCGCTTCATTTCAGTTAGAAGTTCAACTGACGCAAACAAGTTGTCACAGGAGATTTCTTTTCCTTCACAGCCATCAGTAAGTCGCACTTCAATCTTTCCACTTTCACCTATTTCGTTTTAAATGTCTTCTAGGTCAACAACAACGTTGTCACCGTAAAGATTGATTTTATAGACATAGCCTGACCTTCCAGCAAGTGTCCAAAACTTCATAACCCCACTTTTTCGGCTTTTTCAATATATAAGCCTTCAGGTTGCGTCTTCCCTTAAAAGGTATCATCATCTCGTCCACTGCAAGGCAGGGCTCCATTTCTGCGGCTTGCCAAAACTTCTTATTGAGTGGGTCAAGGATGTGATGTATCTCGTAGAGCCTGCCATAGCCGTCCTGTTTTATTGTTTTGTTGTTTATTGCTTTGTTGTTTTTTTTTTTCATTATTGTTGCTGTTGTGGAACAAGAAAATCACTTCATCGAAGCGATTACGGGGCATGCACTCAGCAATTCCTGACTGGCGCAACAACCGTGACCAATACATCGTCTGAAGGGCAAGGACACTACAGACATGTAGAGAATCATCCCAATAAATTTTCTGATTTCCTCGCTTCTGATCAGCTTCACCTTTGGTTTGTATTCCTGGATCCTGTATCGATTTGCTTCAATCGTGAAATGTTCTATCAAATCTTCATCAACGATCTAAGTGAACATACTTAGTGGTGTTTTCACTTCTGCTGCCGTCACCCATAGAATTATTTCACTTGTCTGAAAGCCCTCATTGAGTTGCAAGTTTTTTTGACCCAGTGCCATGTCCTTTCTACCTTGTCGTTCACAGTTGTTGATTCCTGCACTTGTGATTCATCTGTGTCGGATGAGTCCGATGAATACTCATCGGAGGAATCCTGACTGGCTGGGGCTTCCACATGGTCATCATCTGAATTGTCCAACTCGGAACATTCGCTACCACTTGGGCAGTCGAAAATAATAGCTTGAATATCTTCTTCTGTAAGGTTGACGCCTGTCACAGAAAAAAAAAATGTTTGCGAGAACACTTCCAATGTGTGCGTATGCAGACACACTTGTTTTATAACGTATGTATCACAGGAGAGACCTCCACGGTACCGTGAATGCTGCGAGCGAGAATATAAAGCACCATTTTCCTGACGGCAACGCACGTGGACGCTGTCAAGAAAACAGGCGCTGTGCACATTTTACAGTGCTTTTACCCTTTAAAATTATGCAGAATGCACCGTCAGGGACTCCTATCTATGCAAAAAAGTAATTCATACAAAAAAAAAGTTTTTTTTATAAAAGAATAATATTAAAACAAGGGGAACATACAGTGAGCCGCACCTCGTGGAAGTATAGCCATCGTGTTGTTCTGCCCGCCGCACATTACTGGACGCCTTGTGCCATCCATTGGGAGTTGTTTGAAGCGCGGGAATGGCACGAACGTAGCAGTTGGGATTTCAAAGTTCTGTTCTTTAGACATGACCTGTAATAAATCAATTACTTTTGGCAACATATGTTGCCATTAGGTTATAAAGGGTTAGTAGAGTTCCTGAATAGGCTCCCTACGGGAGCCAGAGTTGCGCGTCTGGTTTCCACGTGCCGCCGCGCCGCTATTCGCCGATATCCGATCACGTGAGGATCGGGGTCAAATGCCGTGCAGGAAAGTAGACGTTGCACCCGCCCCCACAGTACGTTCCCCTGCTTTTGAGCGCGCCGCGCGCCTCGAACGCGCGGCGCCGCTAATCGCCGAATTCAGTTACGTGACGAGCGGGATCAACATGCCGTGCAGGAAAGGCGGTGCTACGAAGATGAACGCGCAACTCTGGCTCCCGTAGGGAGCCTATACAGGAACTCTAGTCCTTAGTAGTGCAACTCTGGTTCCCTACGGGAGCCAGAGTTGCGCGTTCATCCCCGTCGCCGTCATTTCTGCACGGCATGTTGATCCAGCTCCTCACGTGACTGAATTCGGCGAATAGCGGCGCCGCGCATTCCAGGCGCGCTCAAAAGCAGGGGAACGTGCTGTCGGGACGCGTGCAACGTCTACTTTCCTGCACGGCATTTGATTCGGATCCTCACGTGATCGGATCTCGGCGAATAGCGGCGCGCCGGCACGTGGAAAACAGACGCGCAACTCTGGCTCCCGTAGGGAGCCTATACAGGAACTCTAGTCCTTAGTAGAGTTCCTGTATAAGCTCCCTACGGGAGGCAGAGTTGCCCGTTCATCTCCGTAGCGCCGTCCTTCCAGCACGGCATGTTGATCCCGCTCGTCACGTGACTGAATTCGGCGAATAGCGGCGCCGCGCGTTCGAGGCGCATGGCGCGCTCAAAAGCAGGGGAACGTACGCCAGGGCGCATGCAACGTCTACTTTCCTGCACGGCACTTGATTAGGGTCCTCACGTGATCGGATCACGGCGAATAGCGGCGCGGCGGCACGTGGAAAGCAGACGCGCAACTCTGGCTCCCTTAGGGAGCCTATACAGGAACTCTAGTCCTTAGAGACCTAGACAAAACCCAGCCCAGTGCACCCGGGTTGGCACTGGGCTAGGTGTTGTGTTCACCTAAATTCGATTACCACTTCATATTATTCACAGTGTTGTAAATTATTATTATTATTTATTATTATTTATACATACTGCAGCCCCACTGGGGCTATGGCAGGAGTGGGAGTTAAACACAGACGGTCCGGACATCACTGTGGACCACTGTCAACGGCACACAGAAATTCATCTGGTTGTAGTGATCGGATGTTTCCTGGTAATAAATTCCAGCGTTCAATGGTGTGAGGAAAAAAACTCTATTTAAACATATCAGTACGAGGATGAAAAGGTAAAATGTTTAATTCATGGTGGCTCCTAGTTGCAGTTGGCTCGAGAAACTTTATGTAGTTATGTAACGAGTCAAAACGTGATGAGTTAACCATGAAATACAGAGACTTTAGGCGCTCGATACCACGACGCTCAGAAAGAAGTCTTAGGCCTAACACGGAAAGATTAGAAGAAGGAGAAAAGCTTCTGTCATACCGACGACAAATAAAACATACCGATTTCTTTTGTACTGATTCGACCTTATTTATATCGGACTCTTTGTAGGGAAACCAAATAATAGAACCATATTCGAGGATTGGGCGAATCAAAGTTTTAAAAGTTAAGAGCTTTGTATCTTGTGGTGCCACGCGTAAGGTACGCCACAGGTATCCAAGTCTTTTAAGAGATTTGTTACATGTCGTATCAATGTGCTTAGACCAAGATAAATCAGGCGTGAAAAGGAGGCCAAGATATTTATATTCAAAAACTCTTTCTAGGCATAACCCGTCAAATGAATAATTAAACACAGAAGGTGATGAACGCCTAGAAAAGGTCATAAAAACCGTTTTACTAAAGTTCAGGTTCATTTGAATGGTTTTACACCACGTACAAAAATTCACGAAAGAATTGTTAAGAGTTATATGGTCATCGGAGGAGTTTATCACATGATATAGTACGCAGTCGTCAGCGTAAAGTCGAACCTTAGTGGAAATACAGCGTGGCAAATCATTGATGTATAACAAGAAAAGTAGCGGTCCAAGAACTGACCCTTGTGGAACACCTGATGATACGTCAACTGTACTAGACTTGGATGAGTTAAAGTAGACAAACTGAGACCGTTGAGAAAGAAAACTGGATATCCAGTTCACAAGGTGATGATTATTTAGAATTACGTTAAGCTTGTGTAGGAGTTTAGAATGAGGAACTGTGTCGAAAGCCTTTGACAAATCTATAAATATCGCATCAACTTGGTTACCGATGTCAAGAGACAGACCGATATCATGAACAAACTCTGCTAGTTGTGTCATAGTACTATAACCACGTCGAAAACCATGTTGGAAATTGCATAAAATATTGTTAGTATCGAGAAACTCTATTACATGCCTGTAGACTATATGTTCCAATAATTTGCATGAATGTGACGTTATAGAAATTGGTCTATAGTTTGACAGTGATTGTGAGTTGCCAGATTTGTATACGGGAATAATTTTTGCGAGTTTCCATGATGAAGGAACTGTGGCCGTTGACAGTGATTTCTGAAAAATAACCGTGAGATACCGACTGCACCATTGGGAGTACCTGACAATAAATGAATTAGGAATGTCATCAGGACCAGGACTTTTTTTAGTGTCTAACTTCAAAATCAGGTTTAGTACGCCCCGAACGTTCACATCTATGTCGTCAACCGCAGACTGCGAAACATGAGTAAAAGGAGGAACTTCGAAATTATCAACTGTAAATACTGACTGAAAGTACGTATTAAACGCTGTAGCGATTGTCAGCGCGTCCATAGTAGTTACGTCGTTAATTATAAACGAGTTTGAAGTTGTGCTGCCTGGTAAAATAGATTTCCAGAATTTTCGAGGGTTGCATTTTATTAAGTTTTGTAAGGTAACACGGAAATAGAAGTCCTTCGCGGAATTAGTTTTTAGTCGGAGTTCCTCTTTAGCTTGAATAAACTGAGCAGACTTTACTGGGTCAGCGCAACGTTTTCCACTCCGCAGTCTGCCGACCCGTCGCGATAAATGTAATAATTCTCTTGTTATCCAAGGTTTGACAATGTTACTTTTTTTAGTTTTGAGTGGCACAAATCGCTGGATACACGATTTAACCAAGTCTTCAAAAAATGTAATGAGTACATTCACGTCACTGGAGATACTAAGTTGTTCAAACACTTCAAAGGAATAGCTTAATGAGTCAATTATGGACACATCATCGGCACGGTTAAAATCAGGAAAAGTGTGGTAAACAAAACGTGTTTTAGGGACAGAATAAGCAACAGAAACAAAGACTGCCCTGTGATCTGATATACCGTCAACGACTTCACATTCAAAATGGTTTTCTAGAAGAGCTATACTAAGAAATACCAAATCTAAAACTGACGACTCTCTCGTGCTTTCCTGAACAATCTGTTTTAAACCAAATGACAAAGAAAAGTTTACTAACTCTCTAGATATTTGAACGTCAGGACCAGATAGCGACAAAGACGACCACTGGATGCCAGGTAAATTGAAATCACCCATTAATATTAAATTGGAAGAAGACAGGTTATGCTCGTACATAAAGTCACATAAAGCGTGTAACTGATCAATGGGAGAGCCGGGAGGGCGGTAGACAACGCCAACAACTAAAGATATATTATCCACATTAAGTTTGCACCACACTGATTCAATCTGGGGAGGACCCTGTATCACTGAAAATTTAATATTGGTCTTTAAAAAGAGTGCGACGCCACCGCCACGCCCGTACTTTCTATCACCTCTAACCACGCAGAAACCAGAGGGTGTAATTTCGGTGTCGTATATGCCATCATGTAACCATGTTTCAGTGACTCCAATAATGTGAGCAGAGTGGGAAGAAATTAGTGACAGAAAATCGGGGAACTTATTTACTAAACTTCTGACGTTAACATTCAAGACATGAAGATTTTCACTTAAACCGTCTTTTAAACCGCGGCCGAGTCAACGACCACCAGTAGACGGGGCGGTGGTAGCAGACTGGGCGGAGTAGTCGGAACACTTAACCAGAGTATTAGTTTTAACATCCCAATTATATCGCTCATTATTGATGAACACATGATCATATCGAAGGCGGACGGAGGAGCCACTGTCACGGAAAGAGGCCGTCTCATCCCATATTTTCTTTCGAACAGAACGGACATGAACAGGGAAGTCTTCCGATATACGAATATCTGAACCCTTGAGCTTGAAAGAATTTTTCAATACTTCCATTTTTTCGCGGAAATCAAGGAATTTCATAATGACAGGACGTGAACGATCGTCGTGTTTTCGACCTATTCTACGGCACCTTTCAATACGTGGGCAGTCAATAATCAGTTTATCCGAGAATATTTTTGATACGTTAGAGAGTAATGACTCACTAGTTTCGTATGCGCTTTCGGTGAGGCCATATAATATTAGATTATTTCTGCGCGAACGGTTTTCCATGTCGTCATTCCTCGCGACGAGTCTGTCTACCACACCAGACAATGACTTAAGCTCTATAAGCAGACTGTCACAAGATGTACAAGGGACACTTGGCGTGGCAGAAGGCGAGGGCAGCCACTCTTGCTTCAAGAGCGTCAAATCGGGAGTTAACTGACTGTTGGAATAATTTGATTTCAGCTATGTCCTGAGCCATCTTTTTCTGGCCAGCCAGCAATTCAGCAAACATATCCGAAACTGTGGGTTGTCTCTCGATCTCTCTTCCGTCATTATCGCTCTTACCCGAATTAGCAGCCCTCGAGTCCTCTGTAACCGAGCTGTTACTGGAACAGGACTTTGAAACTACGTTATCTTGTTTTGTTTTTTTGCTGTCTTTTTTTGGTGGTCCTGGATTCGTTTCAACGTCTCCACTAAGGAGAAGGCTATTGATGCAACACACCAGCTGAGAGCACAGGTCAACAAAACAAATACTGTGATCGTACCCATGTGGACGAGGAAATAGCAGTAAAAAACGATTATCGGACCGTACACAATGAGCGTTCTGAAGGTAACATACCTGCGAGAGAAGCAGACAGCGGTTGAGCATACTGTCCTCGCTGCTATCGCCTCGCCCACTGAAGAGGAAAGATGTCGGTGAAGCTTTTCTATCCTCGCTAACCGACGTCACAGAACTGGGCTTTTCAATGATTGGACGATCCAGGAGGGCATCACCGACGGGGGTGACTTGCAGATTCACGGATTGTAGGCCGTTAAGGAAACCGTGAACACCCTCAATTCCGCTGGCAAGGAAGTCCATGGACGAACAAGACGGGTCGACCACGCAGCAAGGAACAATTGACGAAGCAGGAAGCGCCGGCAGTAGCTGGTATCCGTGCGCCGCGGTAGCATTGTACACAGGAACAGCGAGGGACACGAAGAACTGCGAAAGAAGCAGACAGCGGTTGAGCATACTGTCCTCGCTGCTATCGCCTCGCTGCTATCATCATTTTTCTCTTTTTCATCTTTCTTTTCTTCTATTGGCTCGATCTAATAAAAGGACAGTCTATCAGAACGCTCGGACCAGACTGGTTGCTCACTTCACAGTGTCCCCGTAGCCCGGGACACAACACTGGGTGCCACCGCCGAGAGGGCCAACGAAGAGGTGGTGGTGTTGGGATTCTATCGTGGAACACGACAGTGTGGCTCAGTGTAATGTATCCCGGGCGAAGCTCAAGCCACGACACCAAGGAGCGTCCAGATGTGCTTTTAATGGCGCCTGGAATTGCAATGCCCGAGCACCCGTCCCGTGCCCCAGGTCCGTGCTCTTGAAAAGCGCGGGATAAGCGCGTGTGCCCGGGGACGCCATCTCTTGGCCACCAGCGGATACATGACACTCAGGACGCTCGATGGGTGCAGAGATCACATCTGGGTGGAAGGAGAGTTGATAGCTGCAAACCCAAGTGTCTGTGTGTATTGTCTATCTCTTGGTGGGTAGTGCGCGCTACGAGGAGAACGAAGCTACTATGGCGTGCGTCACCAAAGATATGAAGGCACTGGAGAAAGGCAGGAATGTCTTAATCATGGGAGACTTTAACGGCCATCTCCTCGAACTTGACGGATGGGAAGAAGCTAACGGGCGTCGGCTCCTGAATCCAGCAGTCGAGTTTCAACTTGAACTAGTTAACTCACGGGCATCATGCAAGGGTCAATACACGTGGTGTGCCCGAGGAAGCAGAACCTGCATAGATTACGCTTTGGTCTCTTCGCGCCTTGGTGCCTAGTGAGGACGACGAAGTAGCATGAGGAGCAGCAGCGTTCGCTTCAGCTCCGCTAACACCAATGAATTCCTGCCATCAACTGGGTCCCCCGACCCAAATCTTTTACCTAAGGACGGCGACCCATCGAAAGACTTCCAGCAGAACCAAATGTAGGCGAATCTTTCTTTTAATTCTCACCTCGAGAGGCCGCCGTAGGCCCGGACCCCGGGTAGGCAGAACTAGGCCTGCCCATCACCCCACATTCTGAACATGGCGAGTACTGAAACAACGACGATCGAAAGGTGCACCGAGAACGACGAAAACAATAGCATGGAGCTAGATACCAACAAGAACAACGCAAGAAAGGTGATAATTCCGGCGAAAAGATTCCGTAGTCAGGACCGGGACGATAGTTTTGAGATCAGCGATGACGAGATTAACAGGATAGCTAACATCAACGATAGTCCTCCTCCTGAAACGACAAACAGTTGGACGCGAGTCACATACAAAAAACAAAAACCACAATGGGGAACCCACCTTGAGCGCTTTGACGAACCAAAGATTGTGATTGTGGTGAAACCCACGACGCAAACCAGAATATCGAACATCTCATCGCGGATCCTCATGGACCAACTGAAACAGCTTTTTACAATTCCTTGCAACAGAGACCGACTTAGCTACGATCCCAATCACAGGAACAACACCATAGCCATTACTGTTTACAGTGAGGCGCACGCAGGAGACATCCTCCAGATTAGCACTCTGACGCTGGGTGACGGCAGAGAGGTAGGGGTCCAAACATACAGATCCACCACGGGCCTCATGCCCAGAGGAGTAATACACGACGTGGATGCAGAGTTCACAGCACAAGACATTGTCGACTACTCAGACTCTGACTACTGCAATGTCCTACATGCAAGACCCATTGGGAGGAGAGGCACATTTCTTGTTACGTTCGATGGAAATAGAGTTCCTAGAAAGATCACGCATCGCGGAAGGCTGTTCAGAGTATACACGTACAAACCAACAGCCGTCCTGTGCCTCAAATGCCACGGCATCGGGCATAAGGCAGCTGTCTGCACGAGAGAGCAGAGATGTAGGCGTTGTGGTGTACCTCACCCAGAAGGAGAACAATGTGAAGATACGTATTGCCCTAACTGCCATGTGTCGGGACATACAGCCTTCGACCCCAACTGCGAGACCAAAAAAAGCACGGACGCAAAGCTACAAAGAAGAGCACAGACAATGACACAGACAAAAAGCAAAGCAACAAATGTGGCAAGTGCGTCTCCATGGAAGAGGATGGCTACTGCCCTGCACAACCAAGGCACAGTTAGAGGAAGAGCATCCTTTTACCAAAATCGCTTCTCCACCCTACAAGACCTAGAAGAGTTCCCGCCGCTGGGAAACACCGGCAGTACCAAGAAGGGCCCCACCGGCATCAACTGCACGACATACAAGCAGGATCTACCAAACGCCAATGCCAACATGGCCAAGAGAACGTCTTCAACGAACAAGACATCGATCGAAGCCAAAGAAAATCAACTAAAGGAACTTGAAAGACGTGTGGCCCAGCTCAAAGTGGAAATTGAAAAAGACAAACAAGAAGAAGAACGTGCCAAGCAACGCAGACAAACAGAACTGGAAAAAAAGGAGCAAGATGCAATCAAGAAGACTGTTGAACAAACGATGGTGCTAATTCCCTCCTTCACAAAGAACTCAACACCATCAGAAAACCCGCCGATCTGCGCGGTCACCCGAGCTAGCCAAAGCGGGAATCGGGAAGAGAAAGTGCTGCGCTTCGTAGAAACACAAGCTCAGCAAACGCAACAAACACAGCAAATGCTACACCAACAAATTCAGCAACAAATACAGCAGCAGCAACAGATGCAGCAGATGATGCAGCAATTTCAAATCATGTTCATGCAGTTCCAGAAATCGCAAGTACAACAATGCAGCATAGAGGATACCTCTACCCCCACTCACAATGCAGAACAAACCATCTAGGGATTCCCGGAAGACTAAGACACTCGATTTTCTCCAATGGAACTGCCGGGGCCTCCGAGTTCGCAGGGCGGAACTTAATTTACGACTGCAACAAGAACCTAAAGATGCACTACTATTACAAGAGATAAATGGGGACAACATCGGTCTTAGAGGATACAGAAGCTTCACATCCCCCTCAATCATCCACAAAAGAGGCAAGAAAGAAATGGTCCGAGCCCAAGTTGCGGTGTACCTAAGAAAACCACTGCCATATGAGCAATTAGACACTACTCAATGGTGCAACCAGACCCAAGAAATAGTAGCAGTCCGCACAACAGATAACGACATCAAGATCATCCTCATATCGGTGTACTACAGACCAGCACTTTTCACGAACGACGAGCACAGCTGGCTAACACACTTTGTTAACACGTATCCCAAGCACCACATCGTAATTGGGGGGGATTTCAACGCCTGGCACGCGGACTGGGGACAAGACCAACCCAATGAGAGAGGCGTCAAAATTCAAGAAGAATATGAAAAAGCAGGGCTCAACCTACTGAATGACCCCGAAATTAAAACCAGACTCGGACAAGGGCCCAAACAGAAAGACACAACACCCGATTTAACCCTTGCATCACAAAAGTCCATAATAACCTGGAAATGCGATAATAATGACCCATGGGGAAGCGATCATTTCCCAATACACATAACACTAGAACTCGGAAGCAAACTTAAACTGAAAAGAAACAGCAAGACCATCATCTGGGATGATTTTAGAACAATCTTGAATCAAGAATACCACATAACTAACATAGACGAACTAACCCACGCTATGAAAGAAGCATCTGGAAAAGCGACAATTCAGAAAGCAGTAAACGCGGATGACCCAAATCCTGACACACACCTTCTCTCACTCTGGCAACACAGACAGGAATTCATTGACAAATATACAACATCAAGAAATCGCAAAGACTTAACTGAGGCAAACAAGTTTGCAAAGGAAGCACAATCTTACGCCAATAAGCTATGTATCGACAATTGGAACGACCTATGCGAATCATTTAACGAGTACGTCAATAACACGAATGTGGACTATTTGTAACTCAATGCTCGGAAAAAAGAAATAGTGGGGTATAACATCCAATATAGCCCTACGATGCAACAAAACGCTAGAAGAAGTACTTGAAGAAACGGGCCCACTTTTCTTCCCTCAACCGGCAACCAAGCCGAACATAATAATCTACACCCCAACGGTAGTAGAAGACCAACACCACTACAACTGCGACTTCACCGTCTGGGAGCTTGAAGCAGCAATTGCAAACGGTAGGACTAGAAGTGCACCAGGCCCTGATCAAATAACCAACAGTATGTTGAAGAACCTACCCGAATGTGCGAGAGCTGCGCTATTGGAGCAGATCAACATCATCTGGAAGTTAGGTGAAATGCCAGAGGACTGGAAGATGTCGTGGGTCACACCCATACCCAAACCCGGAAAAGTCCCAGACAAACCTCAAAACACATGACCAATATCCTTGACGTCGATACTGTGCAAGCTCGTCGAAAGGATGACTCTTGCTAGGATCGATTGGTTTACGGATAAGAATGGTACATACCACCCGGCCCAAACGGGATTCAGAAAGAACTTGGGAACGCACGACAGTCTAATACTACTTAGAGAAACAATATTGAAATTCACCCCCGAAGCCCACAGTACGAGAACGTTGGTGGCTGTAGACATCAAGAAAGCGTTTGATTCACTACCACACGACGTAATAATCAAAACCATGGAGACGCAAGGAATCCTAGGAAGACCCCTTAACTTAATCAAGACATTTCTCAAAAATAGGAGATACGTAATCAAAGTGGGCAAAGATCAAAGTAGCACAAAGAACAATGACATTGGAGTGCCGCAGGGTTCTGTCCTTTCCCCCACGCTTTTTAATCTAGCGATGGCACCGCTAGCTTGGAGGTTGGACGAGGTAGAGACACTCCATTTTACTATATACGCAGATGACATCAAACTCTGGACGACACAAGGCACGAAAGAGGAACAGGTCGAAACACTGCAGGCAGCACTTCACATCATAAAGAGCTTCCTAAAAGAAGTAGGCATGAAACCATCAGCAGAGAAGACTAACCTCCTCATATTTGGTAGAGAAAGAGACAACATTAACCCCACTCTAAAATTCGACGAGCAGACAATAGAAAAGAGTGACGAACACACCATCCTCGGAATCCACGTCAACACCAAACTCAATCCCGACAAATGGATCAAAAGAATGCGCGACACATGGAGACACGGCACCTCGATCATCAGAAGAATAGCGAATAAACACGGCGGAGCAGGTGAGGGAATTGCCAGAACGATAGTTCAAGTGGCACTCATACCAAAAGTCATGTATGGCTGTCGCTTTTACAGATTAACACTGTATCATTGGGCCCGTCTCGAAACCCTGATGAACGACGCTAGAAGATGTATTTCGGGCCTTCCGAGACAAACAAGACTGAAAGAACTACATAAATGCGTGCCATTTCCGTCGCTGAAAGAATTGGCCTCCACGCAGGAACAAGCACAAAAGTCAAGATGCAACACACCAAGCAAGGCAGAGAAATCGCCAAACTACTTGGTTGAAAACTCGAGAACAATACACCCATACCAGACCAACTACCACTATGGGAGAGGATCGACATAGCCCAATCGGCCCCTATACCACGAAAAATGAACGGCGACAAAAACAAAGACGGCGACACAAGGCAATGAAGCACGCCGAGGAAGTAAAAGCAATCATCGAATGTAACGACTCACATACCATCGTCTGCTACACCGACGCAGCCTTCAGTGAACGAGGAAACGCTGCTCTTGCGTGGTACGTTGAAAACACGAAAACTACTTGCACAAAACTTGCACCGTACTGCAGAACAGCGCAAGAGGCTGAGATCACGGCCATTGAAGAGGCCCTGAATGCACTAGGACAAGAAGCCCAATGCGGCACGAGCATCATCATGTTCACAGACTCCCAAGACGCCATCCGTTCACTGAAGACGCATCAAGAGACGTGCAAGGCGATTCGAAATATTACGACTACGGCCATCAAGCTAAGGATGCGCGACATCCGAGCCTCGGTGCGCTGGATCCCGGGTCACGAAGGGATCGAGGGCAACGAGATAGCCAACGAGGCAGCAGGAGAGTTAACTCGTTCCTTCCTCCGCTGCCTTCAATGCCACTCCGAAGCCCCTGCGCCCTCTCGAACCCATCAAAATCCACCACAAATGTCACAATCAATCGAGTCTCCAAAGTGGGAACCTGACGGCTTTTACGACCCTTTTTGGGAAATTAAAGCAGTCAGGATCGCTCTGAAGAAAAATATCGACAAGCACAAAGACGTGGCACGGGAAAGCCTTCCCAAAGGATTCCGAAGACACGAATCCGTCCTGCTAAGAAGACTCCAAGCAGGAGCTGCAATCACTCCATCAATAACAAAGAAATGGGCGGACGCTAAAAAGAAGAAGAAGAATCCGGACTTTGTACCAAAACCAGACCAGTGCAAGTACTGCCTAGAGAATCTCAGGGCAGACACTCAACACTTGGTCTGGGAATGTTCAAAGCTCGACCAAGAACGCAATGACGCCCTGGGAGCGCTCAACCATGAAGACAAACCTTCAACACTCGACGAATGGGTAAACCCGGCAGGAGACTCAGAACGACGCAGCCTCATCCTCCGATCGCTAGTCGACTTTCTGAAGACGGCCAACGTCGGCAGAGACTTGTAGCTGCCACAATTACAACCCTACGCGCTTCCATCATCCAAATAACCCCCTCCCCTTTGGCCCTACCATAGTGTAAACCGCCAGCTGAATTTCATTCTTAATAAACGTTGTCTGACCTGACCTGACCTGGTGCCTAGTTGGTGTCTCTATTGACGAGGAAGACGAGCACAGCGTCGGCAGCGATCACAATCGCCTGCGACTGGACTTCAGTGAAAACACAAGGGCAAATGCGAAAACCCGTCCTCAGTACAAGAGACTAACGCATTTGGCTCAGAAGGAGGTGGAAAGGGTTAAGGAGAAATTTGAAAAAAGCCACATAAGGATACAAGCGTCCGGTTACGGACAGTACATCACAGAGCTCAAGCTTCTCATCAAGCAACATGCATCCAGGCAGCCCAGTGGACGGAAAGTGAGGAAGAGGTGGTGGGACACAGAGGTTAAAGAAGCTGTACTTGCTAGACAGAAAGTCAACAGTTTAAGGGTATGCATGGACCCACGAAGAATCAATGAGTGTCTGAGACGTGAGCATTTCGAAATGCCGAGAAGGGAAGATATACAAGCTGAGCTTGCTAGCGCCACAATGTTTTCAAAGCTTGATGCGCGGGCAGGCTTTCACCAAATCCCGTTGACTGACAAAACATCGCGGGTTTGCACATTCGGCACCCCTTTTGGACGATACCGATTTTTGAGGTTGCCTTTTGGACTGGCTTCTGCGCCAGCGGTATTCCAGCGTGCGATGTCTGAAATTTTTGAAGGACTGAAGGGGGTACGTGTTTACATCGATGACGTGCTGGTCTGGGGAGCTACACAACAGGAGCACGATGATCGGCTGCGATCAGCTCTGCAAGCTGCACACAGCGCAGGCCTGACGCTAAACACAGAGAAATGCCAGTTTGGGATTCCAGAAGTAATTTTCTTTGGGGATGTAGTGAGCAAAGAAGGTATCAGGCCTGATTCGAGTCTTTTAGAAAATATCGTGAAGTTGGATGCGCCCACAAACAAGAAAGCTTTCCAGCGCATGCTTGGTGTTATAAATTACTTTGGAAAATACTTAAAGAGATTATCCGAAAGTACAGCAAATCTTAGACAACTTCTTCGCGAAGATGTACTTTTTGAGTGGACAGCGGCTCATGACAGTGAGTGGAAGCAATTAAAACTCATGCTGACCAGTGCTCCAGTCCTCGCACTTTTTGACCCTAGTAGACCCACAAAACTGTCGGCTGACGCGTCTACAGATGGACTCGGATCGGCCTTATTGCAGCGGTACGACAAGTCGTGGCGCCCTGTAGCGTATGCCTCCCGATCACTCTCGGACAGCGAATCACGATACTCTCAGATTGAGAAGGAGGCGCTTGTGCTGGTATTTGGATGCGAGAGGTTTCACCACCTCACATGTGGTGAAACCTCCCCCTCGCCTACAACGTTTCTTTTTGAGATTGATGAAGTACGACTTCACGCTACAGTTTCTACCTGGCAGAAAGCTTGTGCTAGCTGACGCTTTGTCAAGAGCTGGGCAGCCTAGTCCTCAACACAAGCAATGCTTGGGGGATGTTGAAGTACACTCTGTGGGAATGCTTGCCGCACTTGTGAGCGAGACAACACAGGACAGACTCAGAACTGAAACACAGAGAGACCCTGAGTTACAACACGTCCTTCACTGTCTAGAAAACGGGTATCCACTGCAAGGCAACTTCAGCTCACTAGACCCTGAACTGTCGGTGGTCAGTGGAATCATTCTTAAAGGAACGAGAGTGGTGATCCCTTAGCCACTTCGGCGAGTTATGTTAGCTCGGGTCCACCAAGGCACTTAGGTGTAAATAAATGTAAAGAAAGGGGACGCCAACTCATGTTTTGGCCCAAAATAGCGCAGGACATTCACACCTTTGTTTCGGAATGCGCGACATCTAAGAAGTTTGCATATCAGCAACCCCGTCAAGTTTGCATATCAGCAACATCGTTCTGACGTCACCGCAACTCCTGCGCAAGAAGCTGACCACTTGCTCTGCGCATACTTTTTTTTTCTGGAAAAGGGGCGGGGGAGGGGGTTGTTCTCAAAATTGTTCCCGTAAGTGATGGCGTCACAACATGGCGCTCCGCCCCAAACAAACTGTAGATAGGGCCGTTGTTATAGACAAATGCTCCTAGACATGACAATTTCTAACGCCCCGTCGAGCACCTATGCATTCGTCTACATATATAACGGGTCTAGGAGAACTCGTCACAAGCCAACTCGTCGCAGCCAACTCGTCATAGGTAAACTCGTCTCATTGGGCAAGCCGTAATAGGGCACCTCGTACACGGGGAAGTCGTGACAGAGGGCAACTGGCCACTTGTCCACTTCATCACAATTGACCTTTTTCGCCGATTTTGCGTTTGCAATTCGGCTTCGATATCTAATGACAAATAAAAATTAAGTTGGCAGCTCGAAAGTTCGTGCACGTATGGCGCTTGGTTTGCTCGCTTTCCGATGCGACGAACACGCACGGGCTGGTTTGCAAATATCGCACGCTGGGCGGTAATTGAGAATGGTGTATTGTCAGCGAAAGTGAAGAACGCGCAGGTTAGCTTTTGGTTGGGCTACAGTGTTCTAGAGGGTGTAGTGGCAAGAGCGGCGCCCGCTTACAATGAAGCGCGTGAAGACGGTCGACGTAGGTACCGCGAGTGGCGCTGGAGTTCTGTGCCCTATAGAGTGCCTTCATACACACGCGCGCTTTTGCTTGAGTGGTGACATCTCAGCCATTTTTCCGCCCAATCGTTTTTTTATGCATTTTGAAGTGCGCGCAATCCGGTGTCACTCAGCTCGAGCGCGTAGCTCTGGCTGATGCATAGACGCCATCTTACCGCCCAAGTCACGCACCGAGTGCGCGAGAGCGTCACGCGCTGGCACATTCCGGACAACAATGGATGTCTTCACCCTGAGACAGACAGACATCTAGGCACCCTAGTGCCCTAGGAGAATTAATGGCACGTGTGCGACGAACAAAGAAGACGACGAGGGTGACGCGGTACGCTTCTCCGAAATGTAGCACCGTAGAACTTCTTTCGCAGCTATTAAGCCTGCAGCCCAAGTGATAGCGTTGCTGAACGATGTGTCAGTACTTGGGGGGGGGGGGGGGGAGGGGGGGGGGGGGAGTCGATATTAATTCAATAATCTCCCTCAAAACACGCGAATATTTCAAGTAGAGGGTAGCACACACGTTAGAGGCATTAGTTCAAAGGCAGAACTACAATTTACTATACTTCGTTTCACGTTATGTTGTACCGCAGCGAAGGCTAGAAGCGCGAGCTCATAGCGTTGGCAGCTGCTCTTAATTCACGAGAGCTTGTGCCGCCGAGATGAGCCCCAGAGCAAGGAGCTCGCGCTTGTAGCCTTTCCTGCGGTACATCATAAGGTGAAACAGAGTTTACAGAACAACATTAGCAGTTGTTTCGCACCGCGAAAAGCTCCAGTCAAAGCACAGTAGTAAGCGCCGAGCAGCGCTGATGATGGGGCTGACGGGGGCGCGCTCCTAGAGCACAGAACAGCAGCGCCATGGTGTCGCCTACGCGCAAAATCTTCACAAAGCGGCCGCCGCTCTTGCCACTACCAGAGCCGTATATGTAGAGAGTTTGGCCATTCGTTGGGAAGTATAGGAGGCAAATGAGGAGGCGCAATTGGCTGAAAGCGGGCTGGGCGTGTTCCAGGGCGTCTTCAGAAATTCGAATGTGACCAACCAGAAGCCGGAAATAATACCCTGGCGGTGGTCGCGAGAAACAAACCTGATAACTGCATTAGAGTAACTCTCGATGACTGAAAATATGGTACACGTGTACATGGTACAAATAAATAAGTATTTTTTAAGCATTGTGACTTCTCAATATCTAATCACGAAGACTTTTTTTCTGTCATTTCAGTACCATAAAGTTATGACAGAAGCCCGTAATAAGGTTTCACAAGCGGTTTCGCTCTGGGCAGGGTTTCAAAGAGAGCCATCGTCGGTTGATCATTAGTACCACCTTGGCCAAATGAGGCAACACTGGGACGGCAAAATAGGCAGCGCCAGCGGCGCACCTTTGCGAGATTACGTTATTACCAACTCCGAGCGTTGTGTTGTCGCACGTTACACTACCGACTGTTTTAAGAATCTATCAAACGTTAAATATATAAATACACTCTTAGAAAAAAGGGTATGGATAGTCCTCCCTTAGGGGAGGAACGGTCTTGTAACCTATGTTCCTTTAGAAAGGGAGAAACTTTCGTCCCTGAAGCAGGGGAGCAAAGTTCCTCCGTCGCTTGCATCTCAATGTGGCGGCCCCAAATCAAGCAAATCGAGCCCAATAAAGCTTGACGAGGACGCTACGTCTCTTGTACAAGACGAGAGCAGCAGCAAATAAAAGCGTAACACGAGCTTTCCGCAAACTGTGTTTATTTCCGAAGCCAGATTCCCCCCACAGGTACAGAAACTCGCGTTTCGAAAGCAGTTACTCAGTCTTCTCGTCGACGGCACTGCGATGTTAAACGGAGACGACCGATACCCAGTTACTACGCGCACTTTGCGTCTTACCTTTGGTGTTCCTCGAGTCACAATTCCTTCGTCAACCGCACATCACGGACAAGGGCAAATTCAATCCGCGAAACCAAAAGCCGCTCTCGAAAGAACAAACTCGAAGCCGCTGTTTATCGCGTAGCGTGAAAGGTTAATTCGCTAGCCACCAGATGGCGGGGTCAAGCAGAGTAATTGCAAGTAGCTAGGCTAGGTACCGCCCAATTCATGTTCTGCAAAAAACAATTAGCCCTTCTCAGGTCACTACTGCGCATCCTCTACTATACACACATTACGCTTATTACTAACATCAGGTGCACAAACATTGAGCACATACACGGTACACACAAATATCAATACAACAGAACACCACACCATACCTCGACAAATTCATTCATGAACTCGCTCATTCATCTTCATTCACATTCACGGCGTGAATCTGAATGGCCCTGAATGAATTCTTGAAATTGAAAAAAATCATGATCTGATGGTGAATTACTGTGAATTTGAATGAATTCGTGATGTGATGGTGAATTGCTTCGTGAATTTGAATGAATTCGTGATGTGATGGTGAATGAAGTCGTGATGTGATGGTGAAGGACTTCGTGAATTTGAATGAATTCGTGATGTGGTGTTGAATGAAGTCGTGATGTGATGGTGAAGGACTTCGTGAATTTGAATGAACTCATCATGAGTTGTGATTGTGAATGACTTCGTGAAGTGAAGAATTCATTGTGATGTGAATGACTCAATGAATTCGTGACATGATGGTGAGTGGCTGGTGAACACAATGAATTTGATGTGAGTGGCTCGTGAACTTGATAAGTTCGTGATGGGAAGTACTTAATTCTCGATGTGATAGTGAGTACGGTTATGAATTCAGAATAGGCGGAAAACATGTTACGCAGGTGCTTGCTTGCTGGTTGTTTTCATCCTTCACCGCAAATGACAGGGACCCATTTCACTTTAGCGGTTTGGGCATCAGCCTCGTTGCGTAGCCGTGCGCTCTTCAGCGCGGTGGCCCTTTGTCGAGTCAGGTCCTGGTTTTAAGTGGCTGCGAACTCGTGAAGGGCTACCAGCCGTGGAGTCGAATTTAGTCAGGATGAACCTTCATGAGTCATGCGGAATTCATGATGTGATGGTGAATTCGTGTTGACCGTGATGGTGAATTCAGATGACTTCGTGAAGTGATGGTGAATTCGGATTAATTCATGATGTGATGGTGAATTCCGATGAATTCGGGGTGATGGTGAATGACTTCGTGAATTGGTGATGTAATGGTGAATGATTCCGTGAACTTGGAGGCGGCGGTGATGTGATGGGGATGAATTCTTGGCGCGGTTGAACAACGTGATGTGAAGGGGATGAATTCTCGGCAGAGTTTGAAAGCCGTGATGTGAAGGGGATGAAGTTTTGGCGCGGTTAAACGCCGCGATGTGAAGGGCTGCGAATTCGGGAGGTCGGAGTACCTTGTGACGTGAATGCGAATGAATTTGGAGACGTGATTTTGTTCGTGATGTGATGGTGAATGAAGGGGCTCTAAAATGCCGACCTATGCACCACACTAGCCCGAACACTACACCCGTACTCTGCGTTTCCGTCTTTTATACTGGTCGTTTTAAACGTACGGAACTTTTCGGTGACTCCCTAAGCAATAAAAAATATTCCCAGCATGTTGATTTTTTCCCAACAATGTCATACCTCTGAGAGTATTTTGAATGGCTCAGGGGATTAATCTCTTATTAAAAAGTAAACGCTGGATAATGCCGTAATTATTTAAAAGCCAATAAATCAAACCGCTCCAATGCGGTTCGAAGCCATGAGTTTGTTTCCCCACACTGCACGTCGTAGCCTGTATTTCTATTGTATTGTTTGTTTTTCTATTTGTGCTGTTCGCGCAAAGCTGCAATTGCCGTCTTGAATTAATCTCTGTAGAGCGGATACTCACTCAGCTGGAAGTGATGCTTCACGGGCTGAGAAATCGCTTTTCGATCAACTTGAATGCAGTCAAAGCCGCAACTTGCGGCAGGTGCTAAGTGTAGGGAGCTACGCCGTGGCGAGCCCGAAAACTTCTAGCGCTCATCCCAGCGCGCAGGGCAGTTTCTCCAGGAACCGTAGTATATTTAAACAGCAAAATAACGGGGTAGCTTTTTTTTCGATTTTACCCACTATTGTTTTTTTTTTTTAATGCCGAAATTTCATACTGTAAATATACGTACTTTCCGTCACGATTTCGTACTGTTCAGTCCTTGCCCCGGAGCTCAATCGCTCTCGGGGACAAGACAATTCCGACAGTCACATGGCCACTGTACGATAGCGATAGGAGCTTCTACTGTTCAGGCCAGCGTTCCAACATGACTATCCGCACGCTGATCGATTGCACGTAATCCCTCAAGTGGTATTAAACTTTTTAATGTAAAGCGGAATGTCAACCTGCGACACCAAGCCCCCTCCGATCACGGCCCGACCAACGGCATAATGCCCGGCAGTTTACGATCTCATCTTGTTGTTACACCACTGATACGCGAACACACGGTCACATCGGCGATAATTCCAGTCTTCTGTTCACAACCTACAACACTGCCATCACGATGTTGCAGCTATGTTGGTGACACGCACAAATACAGAACCACGTTGAACGCCGGTTGCACTCGGCATCGGAAAACAGAACCAAACTCAGGACGGAAGGCACCCAGGCAGCCGGCGGCAAAACCTGCCTGTCTTGGACGCAGTTCCTGCGGTTTCCATAACGTCGAAAACGTCGACACAGTTCCGCGTCGTTTCGCTACTGTAGTGACTGTAGTTCCGTGCCGCGCGAGTCCCGCAATCCGGAGACGGCCATCCCCCAGTGTACGTGGCGCTGCTGGCACTGCTCCGGAGTAGGGAGGCTCAAGTGAGGGTGGGTGCAACTGCTAGATCGGCGATCACGGGACATGGACGCCATTTAATTGCTAAATTTTGCTGGGAGTCTATGGGGCAAAGGGTCGTTTTCTTTCCTAACTGGGGTCTTAAAAGCCCATTAAGGTGCTTGAATAATTTACACAAGGTATAAATGATTACTTTTCCATTGCCACCGGTTTTGTTGCGATAGGTTAAGTATTTTTTTAACGCGAAAAATGGTAAATTCCGCCATCTTGGACGTTGCTGCTTCTCTAGCAACCCTGCTTTCTTCTCTCGACGTTTGCGATTCTCGGAGCGAAAAGGAAACGAGAGAGGCTGCGCCAAGGCGCTCGTTGCTTGCAATGGGAGGCGAAAGGAGGAAAGGCGCATGGAGCAACAGAGTTGCAACAGAGCGGGCGCCTGCTCTCGTGCAGGCAACACTGGCGCATATCCTTTCTCGAATCCTCTCCCTCTGGCGCCGCCATTAAATTGAAAACGCTCTCCAGGTTTTGACTTTTGAGTTGCGCCCACCCTCACTACAGCCTCCCTACTCCGGAGCTTCGCTGTTTCTAGCGGCTTCGTTTGCGCATTTGATAAAATTAGTGATAAAAAAAGTGAAAGCCGTTTACAAATCCCTGTAACGCCGAATTGGAGCGCAGCTCTTGAGGAGGAGGAGTGAAGGGTACTGAGGGGAGGGTAGACCCCTCCCCCTTCTCCTCCTCCTCCCCTCATTCTTTAATATGCTCCGGGGGGGGTGTCACGTGACTTCGGGGAGGGGGTCACGTGACCTCGGGGAGGCGTGACCTGGGGGTGACCTCAAGGCCACGTGACCCCAAAGGTGACCCCCACGTGACCTTGGGGTCACGTGACCTGGAGGGGTCACGTGACCTCGGGGGGTCACGTGACTCAGAGGGGTCACGTGACCTCAGAGGGGTCACGTGACCTGGGGGTCACGTGGGGTCACGTGACCTTGAAATGACCTTGGAAGGGGTCACGTGACCTTGGGGGTCACGTGACCTCGGGGGTCACGTGACCTTGGGGAGGCGACCACCTGACCTCGGGGGTCACGTGACCTCAGAGGGGTCACGTGACTTGGGGGTCACGTGACCTTCAAAGGGTCACGTGGGGTCATCTTGGGGTCACGTGACCTTGAGATGACCTTGGAAGGGGTCACGTGACCTCGAGGGGTCACGTGACCTTCAGGGGGTCACGTGGGGTCACGTGACCTTGAGATGACCTTGGGAGGGGTCACGTGACCTTGGGGGTCACGTGACCTTGGGATGACCTTGGTTACGCCGACGCCGACGGCGACGCCGCTCAAGCCGGGAACGGGCCCCTAAGAGCTGCGCTCTAAAAAGTGAAAGTCGTTTACCACTCCCTGTAACGCCGAATTGGAGCGCAGCTCTTGAGGAGGAGGAGGGGAGGGTACTGAGGGCCACGTGTTCTCGGGGGGGGGGGTCACGTGACCCCCCCCCCCGAGGGCACGTGACCTTGGTGGGGTCACGTGGGGGCAAACACGTGCCCCCTCAGAGGTCACGTGACCTCGGGAGGGGGTCACGTGACTCCCCAGGTCACGTGACCCCCCGGGTGACGTGACCAAAATTTTTCCGCTAGATTTAGCGGGGAAATTTTTTCCGCTAGATTTAGCGGGGAAATTTTTTCCGCTAGATTTAGCGGGGAAAGTTTTCCGCTAGATTTAGCGGGGAAATTTTTTCCGCTAGATTTAGCGGGAAAATTTTTTCCGCTAGATTTAGCGGGGAAATTTTTCCGCTAGATTTAGCGGGAAAATTTTTTCCGCTAGATTTAGCGGGGAACTTTTTTCCGCTAGATTTAGCGGGGAAAGTTTTCCGCTAGATTTAGCGGGAAAATTGTTTCCGCTAGATTTGACGGGGAAATTTTTCCGCTAGATTTAGCGGGGAAATTTTTTCCGCTAGATTTAGCGGGGAAATTTTTTCCGCTAGATTTAGCGGGGAAATTTTTCCGCTAGATTTAGCGGGGAAATTTTTTCCGCTAGATTTAGCGGGGAAATTTGCCCATAATGCACCGCGCGGTTACGCCGACGGCGACGCCGACGGCGACGGCGACGGCGACGCCGCTCAAGCCGGGAACGGGCCCCTAAGAGCTGCGCTCTAAAACGTCAATGCAACCGAAATGTTCTGCACGTTTAGACTAGAAGACTGAATTACAGGCGGCCTTCGCTGCCGCTGAAGCTCAATCAACTCAACAGCTATTTATTAAACAACGTGCGCGACCTGCTCGAAAAACGAAACCGAAAGAAGATGAGTCGGGAGGGCGAAAGCTTTCTCCCGTCTGCCTGGAGGAGAAAAACGTTTCGTTCCTCCCTGTTTCTCGTGTCCGCTTGGGGGCGCGTCAGTAAGGGAGGAAGACGCGCCGTTGCTAGTTTTTTCCTCAATTTTTTTTAGAGTGTGTGCATCCGTATGTGGTTGTGTCGTTCTAGCATTAGGTAGAGCACTATATAGCTCCTACGGAGCAGAGTAGCGCAATCCTTTGAACCTCATGTTTTGCCGACAAGATGGCCGACAGAGCGGCTCGGCGCGAGTCACGTGGTACTCAGTGTTCCAAGAGGCGGCCCGCCCTCAGGGAGAATACATGGAGATCGATACAACACGGCTGATTAAAAAATGAACGGCGAGTTCACACTTTTCAAAACTAGTCTGTCGTGAAGTTAGTAAAGCACTAAACACTTTGTCAAAGTTTTAATAATATCGGATGCGTGTGCAAATTTTGAGAAGGCAATTTCCAAGGCAATGGCGTTTGAAGCAGACGATTTTTGCTCGCAGCGGAGATGGGCTTTTCGGGTTGGCCGGAGCGGGTCACGTGAATGGTGTGACGTCGCCATGTCGTCTGCTGCATGATGCCGCTCAAGCAGTTCTTTAAAAAAAGTCAGGTTCTTGCGGGTCACAAAACTTAGCGCAAATTATTCTAAAATGTTCCATTATTATGTCACAAACGATTGCCATTTCGTATATTGCCACAATACTGAAGAAACAACGATTTTCTCACGTTCTCCATGCATTTCTGACCGCAGTTGGAACCTCCGGGCGTTCGCCGCTAGTCGCCGAGAGGCGGCGTTCTAGATTGCGCTACTCTGCTCCGAAGGAGCTGTATAGTGCTCTAGCATTAGGGAGTTTTAGTAGGTGCCTTCCTCGATAGGTAGAGACAACCCAAAACGGGAGCTAGCAGAACCAAATTGAACGTCATAACAAAAACAGACAAAAACATTTAAAAAAACAAATAGACAAAAACATGAAACGGAGTAGGCAACAACACTTTTTTTTCTTTCTTGAGGTTTGTTAGAAACCGATATTTCAAGGGGGGGGGGGGGGGGGGGGAGGGGGGGTCATACTGAACGTTTGTACTTTCTGCGTGGCATCGGGGTGTTTTGAAGCCTCTTGACGTGGCATGACTGGAGGAGGGGAGGGAGGGGTGGGTGGGTGGGTGGGGGGGGGGGGGGGGGGGGGGGGTCGGCGGAGAACTTTTTCGGGCTCTCGCATGTCACGTGTTAGGGACAGGCGCGTCCGCTACGCGCGCTAGCGAGCGGGCGTTCTCCGCGCGCGCGCCTGGCTTTTAGCGAGTTTGTTTCACACGCGCTGGCACCGTTCGAGTTCTCTCCCAGAATGCATCGCACTCACAGAGTGTTGCACGGAAAACTGGACTCAAACGAACTCGCCAAATGCACCGAGTGCAGAAGACTGATGCTGCCGCCATCTATGTTGTAGAAAAGGTAACGACTTCAAACCGAAACTAGCGCCTTTCTGTTCGGAATGATGCGTGGGTCTGCGAGAATGCAGTCGCTACCAACGTTTATCTACAAACATTGGTCGCTGCAACCTGTTGTTAATACGGAGGGCAAGTTCGTCTGCTTCTTGCGCAGGGGGGTAGCGGTGACGTCAGAACGCCGAGCCCTGATTGGCTGATTGCGACCCCCTATCTGAGCGTCGTCTGCTCCTTTGCAACGTCGTCTGCTCGCAACGTCGTCCGCGTCTGTGTTACCTTTACTGCGACTTTCGGAAGGCCAGATTCACGAAACGATCTTACGCCAAAAATGTGCGTAAAACAAGACCTAAGAACAAATTCGTATCCACGAAACGAAATTTTCGTAAGTTTTGCGCAGGTTACGACGAAATCCTACGACAGCTCCGAAGTTGTCTTACGCACTTCTTACGATCAAATCAGCATGGCTGACAGCGTCGCGGCCGCGACGACCCACGGACGTTTATATTTCTCCGTGCGCTTCTGACGCAAGAAAAAAGTAAAAAGTTCTTGAGACAGACCACGACGAACAAAAACGCTGGATCCACAAACACCCGGGAAAAGCTCCAACGGCCACGATTTCACCGAACACGACTAACGAGCTTGGCAGTTAGGCCTAGCAGGCACTCCGCGACTGGGCGACCGTCTGCCCACGACCGGCTGGCGTGCTGAATGTAATGTGCCCGCGCGACCCTTGTGAACTCTTCACCGTATTATACTTTGATCGCTGACCTCAATTTTAGATTAAAAGGTCAATTTCTTCCTCTTGTTATCTCCTTGTTTCCCGAGGCAACGGTGACTCTCGCCGGTGAAGAAGCGGTGAATCTCCGGCAGACGCAGGAAAGGTAAAGCAGCCATCGCTTTGACTAGCAGACGTAAAGCAGACGACGTTAACTGCGCCAACCCGCCGACGCCGTTAGAGAGTGAGGGGTCTCGCCGCACACGAATGGAGGGAAAAAGTATTTGGGAGAGAACTTGCGGACACTAACACACTCACTCTCGGTTCTTAGCAAACAAACCTCGGCGCCTCGGGACACCTCGCCAGTGAGTCCTTGGACTTCCATCCTTGCTGCGCGTCTGCTAGTTGTTAGACAAAAGCAACGTACCGCTCGAGTTATTTCGTCTGCCCTCTCTGAAAGGCGAGGTCGAGCTCGCTCGACTTCCGAAAGTCGCAGGAAAGGTAAGAAGGCGCAGCGACGTTGCGAGCAGACGACGTTGCCAAGGAGCAGACGACGCTGAGATAGGGGGTTGCGATCAGCCAATCAGGGCTCGGCATTCTGACGTCACCGCTACTTCCTTTCTCATGCGCAGAAGACGAAAATGAGCCCACTTGCAAGGCGTATAGTTTCGATGACTTCAAGCAGCTCGGCTGCCGTAGAGATAGTTACAGGCGGCGTAAATTTCCGCAACCAGCTGCCTACAAAGCAGCTGGTTGCGATCTTTTAATTCTTATAACCGTTTAAACTTAAGAAAACTGGTGATGCTGTCCGAGCAGAAGCTTGATCCGTTTGAACATGGTATTATGCGGGAACCACTGAAAGGGTACGGCTCAAAACTAGCCTCTTGGAATATCCAGCAAAACTGGAACTTTCGATTTGGATCGTCATTAAAGGTGGATTAAATACTAGCCTTGGTGAAAGCGTCGAGAACGAGAGCTTTCTCGAACAAAATACGACGGGGCAAGTTAGCTGACGTAAGTAAATGTTAAACATGATGATGCTGCCCAATCCTCGGGTAAAGTCACCATCTTTAGCTTTCTCTGATGCTTATTGGGCAGTCGGAGGTTTCTGCTGGGGGAGTTTTGTCGACAAATGTTAAATTTTTCACCCACACACGGATGGTGATAGACATCCCGGGGGCCGCTGTTGCGTTTGTTCTGAGCATTTCTTTACACACTGGTACATTTCAGCGTTTGTACGGCAACAGAGCGATTTAAAACCTGCAAATAAATCACAGGTTGCCAATTGCTTCCTTCGTGAAATAGCAGACGCTCACAATTCAGGCTTGTGTTTGATTTCGTTGCCCGCGGAACGCGATTTCTATCAGAAAATCTACTTTTTTTTCTTTTCGGTTCCGCGCAACGAGGTAGTTGGTTCCGCGACACATCGTAGCAGACGAACGCTCGTCGTCTGCTCCCGCTCCTCACCGGCCCTGCAGGTGCGAGGCATGACGGGATTGCATTTTGGCGCACTCCCGATTTTCTCGGTGCAGCGAGTGCATGCACGCGTGGGGTGTCAGCGCTGAAACGAACTTGGAGAGTGCAACCACTCGTGGAGTGTCGGCCGAAACGAACCCGTTCCTCTCTGCGAGTGGGCACGCGTGGGCACGAGTGCCGTGAAACGAACTCGCTATTTGTCTCCGAGTCAGTTTCAGTGTTGCCAACCGTAGGGTAATTACCCTACTTGTAGGGTATTTTAGGCATTTAGGCATTTATGGTATATTGTAGGGCTGTAGGGCCGTCCGGCCATTTCCCCGCCAAAAGTAGGGTATTTTCAGACGTTGCTTCTTCAACGGCGAGCATAACAAAAAAAAAAAAAAAGAAAAAAAGCTGCCGTGTAAGTTTTGCATAGTTTTACAATCCGTGTGCTGCCACACCACAACATCATGCAAAACGAAAAAATCCAAGTTGCAAGACGTGCTAACTGAGAGCAGAACACACCAGGTTGGAGTATGTGGGCTCCCTAAGTTGGAGAGTATTGAAGGCTGGAGCAAGTGGGAGAGGTGGGAGGAGGTGGAGTTGCGCTTAGGAAGTTTGAAGCCAGAAGAGGTATCTGCCCAGTGGAAATAGTCTCGCCAATTTTTTTTATTTTTTACTTTTTAAAAAAAAATTAAATTGCCTTCATGGTCCCTTTAAAGGGGCCCTGCAACAATTCCTTGACAGTGTTTTAATTTGCACCGAGCCTGAGCGCACTGAACGTAGTAACTTAAAGGGATGCTGAACCGAAATTTGAATTTCCCAATACACGCGGCAAAAGCGTGCTGCGGGATGCTACAAACACCAAAACATCACACATACAGCAAAATCTCGAACAGATGACCGTATTTTTCAAAAAAGGAGGCGCATTTGGCAGGAATGATGACGTCATGTTTCTCTGAGAAGGAGAGGGAACGGCCTCGCGTCTTCTCCGCCTCGCGGCCTTGAGGGAGCGAAGCAAGGAGAGGAGGAGACACGGTATCTTGACGTCACGCGCCTCGTAGGCCTGGTTCAATCTCGACCTTTTTTTCCAAAAATACGGCCGTCCATTCGAGATATCGCCTTGCGAGTAGTGTTGTAGGGATTGTAGCGTCCCGCCTACATCTCCTGTATTGTTTTTTTTTAAATCCAAATTTTGGTTCACCATCCCTTTAAATAAACTTTTCTTTATTCCAAATTTCGCTTTATTTTAAAAGTTATAGGCAAATTAAAATTACAAAAACAAGCAAAAAATAACCACCTTCATGACGTCCTTGGTTGCTTGAGTGGCCATGAACTAGAGGAAGCGAGCGCTCACGGGCTGCCGCACTCCGTGTCCACGGCGCGAGAGGGCGCCACTAAAGCGGGCAGCTAAAGCGGCTCTCATTGCATTTGCTGCGCGATTAAACACTAATTCGGCATGACACTTCATTGGCCAGAAACGACAGCAAACACGGGGTAAAGATCAATCTGTCTATGCTGGAAAAAGCGATGAAGAAACTTCATCGTGACGTCGCCGGTGGGAGGAGCCTAATCTCAATCGGCGGCGAACTCAACTGGCAGGGAACTTCATCGCGGCGCGTTGATGACGTCGACGGAGAGTGGCGATTGAGTTGAAACTTCATCGGGATTTGTCCCCAAAATATGTCCCTAGAGGGAAATGCGCAACGCCGCATCGAAGGGTCTCGCAAAAGCAACATTTTTAACTTCTGAAAATTTATAATGCGGTACAATCGAAATATAATTACCGGTGTCAAGTCTAGGTCGCATGAATCATGTCTTTCTACGTAAGTGAAACAATTTAGATGATCGCAATGCGTGAGCTGCATGTATATATGTATATATGTCTGTGTAGCGGGTACAGTGGGCCTCTATGGCATGGGCAATAGCCTTTTTACTGTCGCCCGGGTTTTAGAAACCGAATAAAGCATTATTAATCGTCATGGCCACTGATCTCTATGAGATCAGTGGTCGTGGCCGACGGTGGTTGTCGCACGTAAAGTGCTCGTGTCTCTGTACGAAGATTTGCCTCACTTTTGGAATTTTTGCTGTCAAGTCGGGCTTTTTCACGTCGTGATCACCACTCGGCAGTCTGGTGGGGGACGTGAACCAAGTGTCCTCGCTGAACTCGAGGAGTAGGACAGAATCTTGGCCCATATGAGAAAGGTTCCTCGCTACGACACGGAAGAAGGCGCATGATTTCGACGGCGGACGCGCCTCGTCCGTCGCCACACGGCATCTCGGCTGCAGTGTCGGTAAGTAAGTGCATGGCATCTCAATGGGCAGTTTTAGCGTACCGTTGCCGCGCGCAGCGAAATTGCTACTGGGAGCTCGCGCTGTAACTTTGAAGCATGCTTTTCAGCGCGCTTAAAGCCTTACCAGCCGTACCGTGGCCACCGCAGAACACGGTAACGGTCTCCCAAAACTTGCTACCTGTAGTAAACAGACACTGTGTTGTTTTTGGTCTTATTGACTTTGCACGAGTGTGCTGCCTCGTGATGCTTCTTTGAAAGCTCGGATCGTAGCGCTCAAGCTGACGAGTTAATTTCTCTAGAGCTGTGCATGAGGCACTCCGACACCTGAATTCTAAAGTGTAGGCAATGGGCATTACACCAACGCGGAACCAGAAAGGCTGCCAATTTGTTGTGCGTTAACTTGTGTTTGATCGGATGATGCAGGACTCATCTGCTGTGGCCAAAGGTGCTAGTGAGGACCCAGCACAGATGGCAGCTCCACCACCACCAAATGGTAGGTATAAAAACAGTGTGGATTCATCTCCATAATACGTGGTTTGCGCCTGTGTCAGGACATGTATTATGCATGAGTGTTGTCGGTAGCCTCATGCTGGTGGCCATTGATGTTGTGGGGTTGCAGCTTTGCTACACTGTGATCATGGTGAACTGCGCTGGCTCCAGTGGCCCAAAGTGACAGCTTTTGTACCCATCTCAGCAATTGCACAAAAATGTGAACATGACCTGCACTGTGCATAACTATGTAGAAGATGCTGTCATTACCATATTGTGCCTGGTCGGTAGCTCCCAAGGCGACTGTAGGTCCAACCGTGTTGATGTTTCTAGCAAGGTGACACCTCAGCAAGACTTACATAAACTTAAGTGTAGACATGGTGCAGAGACAATCCACACATGGTTACTAGAGTTTTGTGTCGGACAAGACACAGATCCAATTAATGAGACTGTGTCAGAAAAAAGACGGTGCCTCCGCTCCCGTTTCCCAACAGCAACCTGCTTCCACCGAACATTCCCTGCAGCACCACATCTACCCACTGCCCTGAAATTGACAAGGGAATGACACTAAGACAAAACTGGCTCACCATATCCAAAACCGGTGTCTGCTATTTATATAAAGGGTCCACTTCTAAAAATATTTGCTGCAAAGGGCTGTGGAAGCAGGACGCACCTGGCTGGGCATTGCCTGTCCAACTCGGCAAAATCATCGGCGTGCAGTTTTGTATACTTCTCTTCATTTTTTGCACTAAGGTATTCACGTCCTCCACCTTTGGCTAGATATCACAATCTGTCACAGTTGAGAGTAAGTAGCAGATGGTTCTCGCCACCACACAGAGCAATATTTTCTGCGTACTGAACTGGAAAAACATGGACAAACTTTGTCATCATCACTTGACGGTTTAAACTTCTGCCTAGGCTTAGCCCAAGTGCCTACACTAGCACATATTTCCCCGCACGTCTCCGAGCAAGCGCGCCCGTGGCCGAATGGTTCTCGTACTTGGTTCCCACACAAAGGGCCAAGGTTCGATTTCTGGCCGCGCATGCACCTTTTTGTTAATGTCCCGCACATCCACCAAAATTTCGCGAATGACAGCTGGTCAGGTGACGAATGAACAGAAACTAAACGTTTAATTCGGCAAACTTGTGCCGAAAACAAAAATACAAAGAGGTAGCATCACAGGCATCGAAGGTCGGCGAAGTAGCACGATCGAGCGCAAGAGCAAGACTCTCTCTGTATCGCCACGCAGAGCCCCTCATGTATATGCGTGGACTTCTGGAACAATTAGCATAGAAAGTTCGGTGCGTAGAACATTCTGACTTTGAACAAGCAATGGGATTCTTGAATTAAACCAGAATGCAACATTTACAGAAATAACAAAAAGGTGCATGTGCGGCCGGGCATCATACCTCAGCCCTTTGTGTGCAAGCTAAGCACAATAACCATTCGGCCACGGGCAAGTTTGCTCGGAGACGTGCATGGCAATATGAGCAGCCTCTGCCATTAACCACATCTGACATGTACCAAGTGGTGGTCACCAACACGGTGCCCTTGGAAGTACTCAAAGGTCTTGTCTTTTATACTGACATGACATTACCTGCAAACCATGTATGCATGCTACTGAAACTGTGTCATGTCAGCTGTGCACCAGTCATCAGGTAGAGCTGCAGCGGAAAAAGATAAGCACAAGCGACCAACGACCAGAGCAGTAAAATCGCGACACACGGTGGTGGCCGGCACAAAGCAGCCCATCCTAAAGCTTGCATTCCGAAAGCTATCTTATCCCTCAATTTTCCGGCAGCCACCAACGTTGAGACATGGAACATGACTGGCACTTGCTATCGGCGCGCTCGGGAACAATAGCGCTGCCTGTCGCAATTTTGCTACTCCGGTCATCGGTCACTGGTGCTAATCTTTTTCAGCTGCAGCTGTACACTGCCACCCTGGATGGTGATGGCCTGAACTGCCCCCAGCTGCACTGTTTAGGACCTCTCGCTCACTCAGCGGGAGCAGCTGGTTGCATTGCACATGCTGCTCGGCACCCAACATTTAAGCATGAGAGCCCTAGATGTAGAGAAGTGCAGTCAGGTCTAAAATTGGCTGGCAAGCATTGTTTGGAGAACCGTCGAAAGAAAACCTCTGTCGTATGGCACTAATGAATTATTCCAGGCCAAGTTTCTTCGTCCTTGCTTTATTGAGTTACACCCAGAGCAGCTTGGGCTCACAGTCTTTGTTGTTTGCTCAATGCAGTGCGGAAGAGCTGGACTTCCACAGCACCAAAAACATTGACGAGAACAACAGTTAACTTGTCATTGGGAATCAGTTATGACAGACAGTTATAGCATAAAGGAAAGTGAATGCAGGACTCTTCTGTTTTCGCTCCTTTTCATTTTAGGACCTTGTGTTGTGTTTCGAAGTGAGTGATTTCCAACTTTTCGCTTTCCATTTTTCATGTGATAAACAGAGCAGGCCTGTCTGCTGCAAAGTAATTGGATCATGCTAGGTGCACATTGCTCAAGGCTGCTTGCTTCATAGGTTGCGTGTTGTACTGGAAGACCCACACCATGAGCTTGCTGGTCTGAGCAGTTCCTTGGTTAGGAAGGTGCCCGCATAAACAAATTGTCTTTCAGGAGTCTCGCATTCTTGATATTTCCAGCACTGCATGAGAGTTCTAAAAGATAAAAGCAGTGGTATGCCATACACTAGTGCTCACCACACCCCTGTGATTTTCTTGTTTTATGCAATTTCTGTAACATAGTCTTTAAAAATGCTTGTTTTTATAAACATTCACCCTTTTCGTGTACTTTGTTTGCAGGCTGTGGAGAGACAAGCAGCTGCAGATAGCCAGCAGTCATCTTCACTGACCACACTCGTGCTGCCCCTCATGGGGGTGCAGAATTTCCATGCACAATAAAACATGCTCCCCAGGCACCATTTTGCGTCTGTCATGATATCAGAAAAGCATGGAAAAAAGGTTTGCAGCACTACCTTGGTCATACCCGACAAAATTGTCATACATCGAATACAAATTTTGGGTCAGGAAATCTCGGTGCAATTGTTTATGTGCCGGGACTCGTATCTCGACTTCAGATGTCGATGTATATTTCATATACAGGGAACCAGAAATTTCACAATTAACGGTGACACGGCGGTGCAAGTTCAATCGTCCAGATACCAGCAACCACAGTTAATTCTTCACCTTTTCTTCCTCTATGCTTGCAACAATATACTGTTAGAGCCAGAATGCTTATGCAGTCAATGGGAAACAAGATGCCACCCATGAGGAGGCCCTCTTTTATTCTCTATTCTAATGCCTTGACGTTTCACTTACGCGGATTGCATTTTTGCAAGGTTAACCTGCCAAAAACATTGTGTTAAAAAGCTTTTTCAGAAACATCACCTTATTACAAACTTCCATTTTTAGGTGCCATACCAAAACTCCACTTGACCTGTCTTTTAGTAAGAACCACTCGGCAGCCAAAGGGACTTACCATGTCTACTTGATTTGGCAAGTTACAAAATATGACAAAACATTGCAAGCGGATACACACAAGTATATTTCGCAGATGTGACGAGAGACAAAGCTCGTAGTAGCCTCAACAGCTGCCAGGCTTCAAGTTTGAGCAGGGAGACTTTGGTAGGCAGCACATACTTGCAGAGGTGGCCACCTCTCAGATTTTCAGCACTGCACAGCGTGTCCTCTGCTGTCAAAGCTTACACCGTCCTCGGGGTCGGAGTCTTGGGGCTCAAGGGAGAGGCCCCGAAATAGAGCTATACAAGCCCGCATTGTTCAGAAAGTCAAATGATGTTGCTGTGCCTTGCACCTTTGCAACCACCGGAACCTGCTTTTCAGCATCCTATTCACTGCTCTACGACAGAATCCTAAGCAATGCTTTTTGTCAAGCTTGGCCTCAGAACAGCAAAGCATCCATTGGGGTTGCGTGGAATTGGTGTGCAAGCATAGCTTCAGGGTTTTGTCGCTGTCACCTGCACACAACAGTGAGGCGGTATCTGACATGAATGTTTCATAACCTTTTCAGTTGTCCAAAAGCACATCAAGACTAGATAGAAATTCTTTATGCTAATGCAGCCTCTACTTGGAGATAGTAGTTGCATAGCATCCCAAAAAGGCTGAAAATGTAATAATAAAAAAGTTGAAAAAAAAGTGGAGATATTCCACTTGTCTTGCACAATACCCAAAATTATGCCTTCAGAGCAAAGAGGTGTCAAGTGAGTTTACAATCTCTTTATTTTCCTTTATATACAAAGGTGGGAGATGGGGCATATAATGTCAAACGGCAAGCTGCATGGGTTGCAGCTTGACGAGGTGCCCTATCCGGTGTGGCAGAAAAGCAGCAGAAACGTTTCAGACAGCACAAGCAAAGAACAAGATACTGTACCAGTTTGAACCTGCAATCGTAAAATTAAAACGTACACAACGTGCTGCAGAAGAACAATTTATAATAATAATAATAATAATAATAATATTTATTTTGGTTCAGGAGAACCGCGGTTCCTGATGTTGAGGCCCGAGACATTTGGATGATACACATGCAATCACGAGTAAGCTTGAATCCGTGCGACTATCTCACACGACACTCATCACGGTGAACGAGGCACCCGTTTTCTACCGAGAGCTCTCGTGCAAGCGCATTGAGAAGATGTGTATTACCGACAACACCGCTGAATTCGCATCGCTGAACTTCTTGGTCGTCGTCTTTCCGTCTTCACTTGGCGCGCGAAGCCCACCCACCTTCAGCCCCGGGTTATCGATTATCGCCTCTGTAGCATCCAAAGAATGCGACTCGCAGCACACCGACGCACGATGACGTCTTCGTCGCAGCAAAGTGTGCCGCCAGCAACGCTCAAAGAGAGCACTTGCTGCTCGGCGGTCACCATATGGGGCTCCTCGCGACGCCGCCAAACCTTCCACAGCAAAAGTCAGCACCAGCCAGGCTAGCGGCTGTACCGCACTGGCTAAATTTCTCATCTACAGCTGGGAGACTCGTCGCCCCTGTGAGGCAGACCAAGTTCTAGGCTGTATAAACACACACACAACCCAATTTTTTTTTTTTTTCAGCACCAGCGAGTGTCGGGCAGTATTCCCCGATTACGTCCCTGACGAACCTTGAACGGCGAACACATAAAAACGTAGCGATAGTCCGCTTTGGTCCGCCCCGTCCGCGAGCTTGAACGTCGCCATCTTCATTGACTTTGGCAACTTTTGCTGCCCGACTACTACAAAGTTATCTCCATCGCCAAACTCAATCGTGACGACATTTTGACGTCACCGCGAACTTCATTATTTCAACAGCATAGCTCGAACTCCATCGGAATCCGTAGGGAAAAACTCAATCGCAACGTCACATCACATGACCAAAAGGGCAGCCAATCAGCGACCGATTGAGTTAACTTCATCGTTGAGTTTGCGATCTAGCATAGACAGACAGGTCAGAATGGGAGCCACTTCGCGCTGCCATACTGCGAAACGGCCAAACCGCCAGACAAAGCTGCCCGCCGAAGGCCTTCGGAACGCTCGGAGACGGAGCCGGTCAGATCCTCCAGTCCCTACGATCGCAGCGCCGCCGCGTACATCCGGGACCTTTCCGTATCGGCACCTGATCCGTATCGGCGCTTGTGAGGAGAAAGACCAGACTCAAAGAACTCAAGCGTGACGTCACGTATGCATCCCACGCGACGCGACTGAAGACTGAACTGGTGGACCATGCGTGGACAATGGGGCATTCTTTTGACTTTCCGGCCACGACGACCTTGGCGAGGGAGGACAGATGGGGCGGGGGCGCCGAAAGCTCCTAGAATCGTGGTTTGTTCGGAGGGACACATCCGTGTGCAACAAAAACCGCGGCCCTCTCCACGAAGCTTATTAGCCCCGAGAAGTTCGCGTGGCGCCCCCTCAAGGCGAACCGTGGTGACGTCACGGCGAGGAGAGAATTTTTGCCCGACTCGTCCCGCTCGCCCTGTAGACTGTGACGACGCTAGCTGTCGGCGCTCTGTTTTCTATTTAATTATTTTTTAGCGTTTTCCGTATACGAAGTGTAATGAATGAATTGGCAGGTTATGTATACTTTTTTTATCTCTGTTTTTAAACAAGATCGCCGAAGCAAAAAAGCCGCATGCTGCTCGAGCAACATACCAAATACAGTCTGGGCCATGGGGAGAGAATGACAAGTAAGACAGCCCAAGTGAACGGGCAAAGTAAAAAAACAAGGAACATCTATTATATACATTTCTCGCATTTCACCTTTGCTGGATTCGGATAGTATTTAAATACGGGTGGTATGGTGGACTTGTTTATACCAACCCTGAAGTAATGTATAACAAACGTAAGCGAAGGTGTCTAGCTCGTTATTAGTCCCTTAAGCCCTAAAATTGAGATTTTACTTAAATCGAATTGTTCTGAACCTAAAATACCAGAAGCTTTTCTCACGCAGACTGTCGCCCTTCAGAGGTTCTACATTTTCTGCTACTGGTGCTGCATCTGCTACTGGGCCGCTAAACTCGTCAAGCACAACTTTGTGCCCGAAGTTTGCGCAACGCGCTAATTGGACTCTCGCGACGCTGACGTCGCGCCGAGCGAGCTGTCAATCATTCGCACGCTCATTTCTTGGAGAGAAGCAGAATGTTGCAAAGTTCATCGGGGCGCGCGTGCAGCGCGTGAGGGGCGCGAGGAGCCCGCTGATTGAACGGCTTCGCCGATGATGTAGCGCCCTGTTGTCCCTACATCCCTACGCCAAGCTAAACTTAATGCTTTGCAGATTGTCCCTAGGCGACCTGCTGACGCTCAAAATCCCTCCGACGTTTGTGTAAAAAAGAAACCTCGTTTGTCGAAGTTGTCGCTGACGTCGAAGTGACGTTTCCGAACTTTGCGACAGCCGTGGTTTGAACTCGAGACCTTCGCTTCAGATCGGGGCGAAGTTAAACTTTGTCAACATGGCGGTGCCGTGCGCTGCGGCTGAGCTTATCTTCCGCCACTGTCGGCGTCGCTACTGAGACCACCGGGGGACGCCTTTCAACTCCCCGACGACGGCTTTTGGCGGCAGTACCGGCTATCGAAAGCCGTTGTGCGTTGACTCTGCGACGAGCTTCGTTCAGCGCCCGGACTTCGAGGCGGCGGACAATCGCGTCTACCATGACCGTGGAACAATACGTTCTCTGCGCGCTCCGGTTCTTCGGAACCGGTAGCTTTCAAGGCATGGTTGCGACTGACGAGCACCTGTCAGTCTCCCACATGACTGTGAGCCGGGCTGTCAAAGTTTTTGCGGCTTTTTTTTTTTTTTTTTTTATGTAATATTTGAAGAGGTACTTATAAGCTGGTATACAATTCAGAATGTTGGGAAACAAACAAGAACCGGGGTAATTCTTGGGTAGGGTCGAGTCTCCCGGCAGCCGGCAGAATTATTTCCCCGAAATTCTACTGGCACTGTCGTCACTCATTGGCGGTCAGATCAGTTCATCGAACGACGTGTCATCGACAGATCGTTTCATCGGCACGCGATGTAATCACCTTAGAGATTTTCTTCCTCTAGAGTCATATACACATTAAACATTTTCACACCTTTATACATGTAAGTGGGGTGTCCCATAACTAACACCCTAATAAGTGTAGCGATGGACCTTATAAAAGAAATGTAAACCTCACACCTTTAAAAATGTGTGATTTTTTAAACACGTTCTTAAAACGTGTGATAATGCACTACACCTTTTTATAAAGATGTAAAACTACAATGCCCCTTCTGGTCAGGCTATACATTTAAGTGGGGTGTCCCATGACTAACACCCTAATAGGTGTAGCAATAGACCTTATAAAAATGTAAACCTCAGACCTTTAAAAATGTGCGATTTTTTAAACACGTTTCTTAAAACGTGTGATAATGCACTACACCTTTTTATAAATGTGTAAAACTACAATACCCCTTCTCGTCAGGCACGTAGCCAGGGGGGGGGGGGGGGGGGGTCATAAGGCCCGGCCCTCCCACCCCCTCGAAATCTTCCATTTTGCTGGGGCCTCCACTCCCCTCTCCCCCTCATAGAGAACTTTGTCATGGGCGCCCCCCCCCCCCCCCCCCCCCCTTAAACAAAATTCTGGCTACGTGCCTGCTTCTCGTCAAAATGTAATTACCACAGTACATTTCTTTTTTGGGGTGTACACAGTGGCTCGGGACCTAATAATATGACTAAACAATTAAATTACACAAATGAGTCGCCGAAACAGCACGTTGCTTCTTGGCAAGTCTCGAGGCAATTTCGGCCGAAAACCGGCTTCAATAGTGGCCGGATGTACGGTTTTGCGCCTCGTCCCGACATCCGGCAGGTATGCGTGTACCCATGCAAATAAACGATTTATGTCTACTGGCCCCGAGAAGTTCGCGTGGCGCCCCCTTACGGCGAACCGGGGTGACGTCACGGCGAGGAGAGAATTTTTCCCCGACTCGGCCCGCTCGCCCTGTGGAGGCTGTGACGACGCTAGCTGACGGCGCGCTCGTTTCTATTTAATTTCTTCTTTGGCGTGTTTTTCGTAGGAAGTGTAAATTTTTATATGAGCCTTTATTGAGGTATGCCCTGTAGCTACAGGCGAAACTTCAACCAACATTTTAAGCATGGTTGACAGGGCAGGCAGCGCATGAATCACAGCTGGTATATGAAAATAAAGAAATATGGCCACAATTGCAGGAGCATCACTATAGATTTACATTTTGCACAATAAATGCTGCTGATGGTCTGAATGAATTGGCAGCATATGCATTTTTTTTATCTCTGTTTTTAAACAAGATCGCCGAAGCAGAAAAGCTGCATGCTGCTCGAGCAACATGCTAAATACAGTCTGGGCCATGAAGAGAGAATTACAAGTAAACTGCCCAAGTGCAGGGGCAAAGTAAAAAAAAAAGAACAAGGAACATTTGTTATATACATTGCTCGCATTTGACCTTTGCTGGATTCGGATAGTATTTCGATGGACTACACGGGTGGTATCTGTGGACTTGTTTCTATCAACGCTCAAGTAATGTATAACAAACGTAAGCGAAGGTGTCTAGCTCGTTATTAGCCCCTTAAGCCCTAAAATTGAAATTTTACTCAAATCGAATTGTCCTGAAGCTAAAATACCAGAAGCTTTTCTCACGCAGACTGTCGCCCTTCACAGGTTCCACATTTTCTGCTGCTAGTGCTGCATCTACCACTGGACAGACGTTCGAATGCTTGTTTTTACTCCTGTTTGCCTCTGATGTCAGAGGGTCCAGCTCTAGGGAGTTTGGAGGCTGAGGAAGCTTTTGGGTTCCTGCAGCAGTGTTTCTTTTAATTGGAAATGACAATTCAGACTAAACGGTGTATTTTCGGAATACCCAAGGCTGGAATAAAGAATGTCAGGAAAAAGTATAAACATTGCATATTACGGCACTATTGCCGTGTATAGTTTGGCAGTTCAATACATATCATACGGACAACTGGGAGCAATTCGGCCGTTTTTGCTGCTACCATAAAAACTAAATTCCAGTAATTCTGCAGCTTCTAAGAAATATGCCTGCATGCGTGTGTAAACTATATAATTAATTCACGAAGAAGCTACATTTATTGAAAATAACCCTGTTCCACGAGCACTTTCGAGATCATCAGACGCAGGGCCTTTAAAACGTCCGCGAACCAGCGCATGCAGAGTGGCAGCGCAGAGTCAGGGTCGCGAGCTAACTTGCCGACCGCCCAAAGGCCCATGATATAAATGCCACTTCAAATGCCTTGAAAGCGGGATGTAATATCGTCTTAAATCATAAACGTGCAAGGAAAAGAATTCCAGCGTCTGAAACACTCGCGTCACCGCTTCACCAACCCCTCGCAAGATTGCCTTGTGTCGTGTGGACGGACGGGGAAGTTCATCGGCGGGATTGCCTCCGCCGATAGCTTTCGGGATTTTTAACCCAATTTCAAAGGTAAAAGGGACAAGCAGGCTTATAAAATGTACGGAAGCACGTCAATATCGGCCTAACTCAACGTCTTATACCCGGGGTAAACGAAGTCCAGCTCCTCGAAGAGCTTGCGGCACACAACGCCAAACCAGGAAACCGGTGCTGGGAAGCGAGCCGATGCGAGATCGCAGAGCGGAGTCCTCTTCCTGACGTCACGGTACACCTCACCCAATGAGGGCGCGGCGACCGCAGCGACGCTTGCGTTCGCTCTCGGGGCTAATACGGACATTCTTGATAAATAGCGTTGACTTGAGGTTGAACCTTGCACTTGCTTTGTAACTACTGAAAATGGCTCCCGCATGGGAGGCGAAACGTCTAATGAAATTGTTTTTTCTGTTGTGTCAAGTCGGTGCTCTTATTTTAATTCTGATCCCACTACTCCTTTCTAATATGCGCCGCCTTTTCCGCCGCTTGGTGGCGGGTATGTCGACGGGCCATTTCTTGTTTCCGTACTTTATAAGCTGCATTTGTTTCTTTTCTGATCTAAAATACCGAACAAAAACTACTTTCACACATAATTGAAACGGTTCGCGACACTTACATTTTGTATCTCGACTAAAAAAAAAGCCTTTAGCGGCTCTGACCAGTAGTAAGCTCAGGACCAAAGACGTCACATATTGCGCGCTTTCGGCAACGCGGGTCGCCCTCGTAGGTGGAGGAGGTTTCCGCGTCCTCCGGTTAAAATATGACGCACTGATAGCTAGTTACTCTCTCCGTGCCCGTTGGCTTGCCCGAACCCCAAGATACGTCTTGGACTGTTCCCACGCCCAGTGGGCATGGGAACAGCGTCACGATGAGGGTCATTCACGTCGTGCGCTTACTTACGCAGGTTAGTAATGATACGTCTTTATTCGGAAAAAAGTGTGATGATGTATGCCTCTTCCTGTTCCCATGCCCGGGAGGGATGTTCTCTTTGTGCTGTCAGTGCTTTGACGTTCTTAGCCAAGTACTGTTAATGTCAGGGGACGTTGAATTAAACCCAGGACCTAAGCGGACCCAAGATGCCGCTCCATCAGAAACTAATAGTCCAATGACTGACGCAATGCAAAAACAGTTTAACGATATGTTTGTCATGTTACAAGGTGTTAACTCGCGCACAATAAAAATGGAAAAAGACCAGTCAAGTTTAATCAGCACCGTAAATGATATTAAGAAAAGCCAGGAATTAATTGAGAGCAGAATCACAGATATCGATAAAAGGCTGACTGCGGTAGAATCTAAATCTTCGTCCAGCGACCTCCTACAGCAAGACTTGTCATTGTTACGGCAGAGGACTGATAGCCTCATTGATGTGAACTCACGATTACGGGCTAGCCAGGCTGAGCTCGAGGACAGGTCACGACGCGATAATCTTTTGTTTTACGGCTTGACGGATGCTCATTCAGAAACCTGGGCCCAGACTGAGGAAAAGCTACTGAACGTCGTGTCGACCTCTCTGAATTTTCCTATTTCAAGTGAATCTATCGAACGTGCACATAGGCTCGGTGTATTTTCAGATAACAAATGCAGACCAGTGATGGTAAAATTTTGATCCTTCAAATTAAAACAACAAATTTTATTTTCAAGCGCAAAATTAAAGCCTAGTGGCATTACCGTCAGCGAGGATTATTCTGTCCCGACACGTCAGGCACGCAGAAAGCTGATTGAATTTGCGAAAACGCAGAACTCGGTGTTTAAACTAAAATACAACAAACTTTACATGAATAACAAGACCTACAGTTACAACCCAGTCGATGACTGTGTGACCCCTAATCAGCGCAGCCTGAATCGAAGTTCGAACACTGAAGGTGACGCATCACCGGCAAGCACTTCGCGATAACAACACGTGAGGGGTAGTGGACTGGCGTCTGATAACAAAAATAAACTTTCTCTTCTTTTCACTAACATTCGAAGCGTCTCATCTAAACGTGATGAACTGAGCTCTGTCATTGACTCATGCGATGCTGATGTAGTGGTACTTACTGAAACGTGGCTTTCCGCAAAGGTTGGGAGCAATGAGCTTTTTGAGTGTACCAGGCGATTCAACGTTTTTCGGCATGACAGAGGAGAAAGACGCGGCGGTGGTGTTTTGATTGCCGTCGCCGGTTACATTATCTCGTCTACTGTAGATGTCGTAAGCAGCCTGGAACTTGTTTAGGTTGAACTTCGCATGCGTTTCAAAACGCTTATCTTGGGTGTTTGCTATCGTCCACCATCGTACAGTGCGACTTTTGTTGACAATTTACATGATTCAATTAATAAAATTATGGTACGTTTCCCAAATGCTTCAATAATGTTACTAGGCGACTTTAATTATCCAAATATTTTATGGTCGAACGAATCTCCTTATCTTTGTTCCTTTTCTACCGAGTGTAGCGATTTCTTGAACATGTGTGCTGATTTCAATCTCTCGCAAGTTGTAACCCAGCCAACCCGAGTTACGCCCACATCATCAAGTGTCTTGGATCTTGTATTGACCACCTCCCCAGACCTTGTCAGTCCCATAACTTACTTAACAGGTTTAAGCGATCATTCTTTGCTTCACTTCACATTGAACATTCCTGTTCCTAATCAAGATAACCACTATAAATGTATTAGAGATTATAAGAAGGCGGACTTTGTTGCTATTAATCGAGAGCTATGTCTGTTTCTGGATAAGTTCCTACAAGGGTTTGATGAGAGATCTATAAATATGAACTGGAACTTATTTATAAATGAAGTGGCTTCACTCACAAATAAGTTCATACCATTGAGAACCATCAGATCGAACCGGAAATCACCGTGGTTTAACCAGTCACTGAAAAGGTTGTCAAACAAGAAAAAACGCTTGTTTCGTTCCGCGAAATCATCCAATTCCCAGTCTCGTTGGGAATGGTACCGATGTGCACCTACTAATTACAAAGTAGCACTAAAAGAAGCGAAATACTCATTTTTTAGTCAAACTTTACCTTCCATGCTCATACATAACCCTAAACAATTCTGGAATGTTGTAAACAAGACTGACAAGCATGTTATAACACTTAGATGTACTGATGGTACAGTAGTTCCTAGCGGTCAATGCGCTAGCATTCTCAACGCGGTGTTTGTTTCAGCGTTTTCTAGTAATCTAAATGCTACTTACCCTGCCTGTCACACTTACGAGTTTTTTCCAATGGACCCAGTTCTTATTGACACAGTTGGTATTGCGAGAATAATAGAAAAACTGAAGATGTCGTCATCCTCTGGTATCGATAATATCAACTCTAAATTTTTGCTTAATACTACGATGTATAGCTCTATAATCCTGAGTAAACTGTTTCAGCAGTCTCTTGATATAGGCAGTATACCAGAGGATTGGAAGATCGGGAAGGTGATTCGTTTGCACAAATCAGGTGAAAAGCATTGTCCAAATAACTTTCGACCCGTGTCACTTACCAGCATTCCCTGTAAAATCATGGAACATATCATTTACTCTCATCTTGCAAACTACTTAGAGTCCAATTCTTTTTTCAATTCATCCCAGCATGGGTTTCGTAAGTCATTTTCATGTGAAACTCAGCTTTTGTGTTTCACACATGATCTCCATTCCATTCTCGATCGTGGATCTCTGGCTGACTGCATATTCCTCGATTTTTCAAAGGCATTCGATAAAGTATCTCACGAACTTCTCTTTCTCAAGCTGACTAAACTAAAGTTAGACATTAACGTTCTTGCATGGTTGCGCTCCTTCCTCACTAACCGGTCCCAGTTTGTGACGGCTAATAATATAAATTCTGATTTATCTCCAGTTGGCTCAGGTGTGCCCCAAGGCTCGGTTCTGGGGCCCTTACTTTTTCTCATTTATATTAACGACCTGCCCACTAATATATGTTCATCCGTCAGTCTCTTTGCCGATGACTGCGTCATTTATCGCGAAATTAACAGTGATTCTGACATCTCACTTCTTCAGTCAGATATTAACAGTGTTTCTGAGTGGTGTGATTTGTGGAACATGAAACTGAACATTAATAAGTGTAAATCTATGCGTGTTTCCCGTCTTAATACTCCTTGTTCTTCTTATCGTCTAAATAATCTCTCTTTCGAAACCGTATCATCGTATAAATATCTGGGTGTGCATATCTGTGCTAATCTGTCCTGGTCGTGGCACGTTGAATATATTGTAAATAACGCCAACCGCATGCTTGGATATCTCCGAAGAAATTTTTGTCTTGCTCCCAGCTCATTAAAATTACTTTTATATAAAACATTAGTTCGTACTAAATTGGAATATGCAGCTTCGGTTTGGGATCCTGGTCAAGAATCACTTATCTCCGAATTAGAAGCTATTCAGAACCGCGCATCTCGTTTCATTCTTTCAAATTATCATCGTACATCCAGTGTGACCGCAATGAAGTCTAGCCTATCATTACCTCTTCTTTCACAACGTAGAAAAATGTTCCGTCTGTGCTTGTTTCATAAGATATATCATAATAATCCGATTCTAAAAGAAAGGCTACTAACAACACCTCATTACGTTTCAGCACGCATCGATCACCGTCATAAAGTTGCCATTCCTTCTTGTCGTACTAAACATTTTTATGAGTCTTTTATTCCCAGTGCCTCAATAATGTGGAATCACCTTCCCGGAGCCATTGCCGAAATCCCCGACATCGAGTGTTTTAAAACTGCCGTTTCCAATATTTTTTTGTAAAGAGCCATAACTACTGTATAATATTTTCTGTTGTACGCTGTATATTGTGTTGTACTTTTATTACCCACTCCCCTCTGTAACGCCTCTGGCCCTGAGGGTAAATAAATAAATAAATAAATACGTGGAAACCGCAAAGAAGGTAGACGCCTAAATATGATTGCAGGTGGCCCCTGAAAAGAAAAAAAAAAAGTTTTTTAAAAACACTCTGGTTGAGACACGCGCGTCAAAAAATGAATTTTACGCGAAAAAAAAAATTTTTTTAGAGCAATATTGACTGCGCCAGACCAACACCTCAGACGCAATTTAGTCGGCAGTCACCTCCTTTCCACCTTTCTCTCTCTCGGCATTTCGGGCGCGTGGAGGAGAGGTAGTCCCCGCCTCTTCGTAGTGGATCGGCTTGGCTGCTTTACCTGGCTTGGCTGCGCCCCGCACGAGAGCCAATGGGCGCGTTAAGTTAGTGAGCTCCAGACTCCGGACATCTGCGCTCGAGCGCGTGGGTTCGGAGCGTAGCTTAACGGCGCCACGGCGCATATATGGTACCGAGGCGCCATCTGACGCCTATTTTTTTAACGTTTCCGGTTCCGGCTTTCCGGCGCGCGCTTAAACATGGCTCCCGTCTCGTCGCACCGCCGGAGAAGTGTTTGTCACTTCCGGACGACCCCGACTTCGATGAAATAAGTGCGCGGATACGGCGGCAACAGCGAGAGCTTGTATTTATGCTGCACGCTGTTGGTGCGGCGATTAAATGTTCGCCGAACGCCTTCTGAATACCCAAAAGCCTTAAAGAATGACGGCTGAATGGCCGAATTTATTGGCTCACCTGATTCTGAAATTGCGGTAAGGTACATGAAGAGCTTCGACAAGCATTTGAAGGATGAATGCATACCTTTCTACAACAGCAACATGCTTTTTTTTTATTTTCCCCGATGACGGAACGACTACATGAGCTGCCAAGCGATCGCCGTCGAAGTATCCACGCATCCAAGCAGGCGCGACTTGCGCGACTTGCGCGTCCGACGGAGTTCCTAGAGACTTCGGCGCAAGTACGAACAACGCCGAGAGGTCCGAGCACTGCATCGTAGCGCAGAACGAGCAGCTCCTACCCACGACCGGCCTTCCTCGGTGCCGTTCCTGGCTAGGCCGGAGCCTTTCGGCCGCGGGGTTCGGTTGGTGCGGTCGCGGTCGGCGAAGTTTGGCGAGGCGAACGCGGTGGCATCCTCGGAGCGTTCGGAAGCGAACTCGCTCGCTGCAGGGATTGCGCACACCCGACGCCTCTGGTCCAGAGTGGCCCGGCGGCCCGGTCCGGAGTCCAAAACGCTTGGGTTTTGATGATTCTTCCGTTTCGTGCGAGACCACCGCACCACCGTGTGAAACCGGTGAAACCACGACCACCGTGCAAAATTGCCGCGAGTAACCGCGAGACTGGCCGCGAGAGCGGAAACGCCGTCATCTTACCGAAAACCAACCTGTTCGAGCTCTCGCACACCATCTCCGACGATGGAGCTCGCGGAGCGCGCTCCACCACCGTGCACCGGAAGTGAGACGTTGTCGTTTAGTTTAGCTCGAGTGCACTCTGACCGCTGGAGCGCGCTCGAGCGCGTTAACTTAACGCGCCCAATGGGCGCGTTCAGTAGCGCCTCCCTGGCCTCCGAACGGAGTGCCTCGAGTCGGAGTCATCGGAGCGCCTACTGAACGGCAAAAAAACCCCGCAGCTCCAAACCTGCTTCTACACAACTTCCGCTTCCTCCCCAGTGCCAGACGGTCTCCGAATAAACTGGAAGCAGACGATGGCGAGCACGATCGCTTTTATTTGACGCCGGTTGAAGAAGTCTTTACAAAGTCGTTGAAAAAAAAGCGGGTGATTGTACACAACAGCGCTGCTGTTCGAAGCGATGCAACGCGATCGAGCCCTTCGCTTGGCGGTGCAAAGGCAGCTACTGTTGTAAAAGCCGACGAAAATCGTCGTCTGGTCAGCACACGCAAAATACAGAGCTCAGCGAATCTACCCCGCCGGTTGCGATACCTTTATACGGCCATAAGTTTGTTCTGCCCTTCGTAACGAACTTCCTATAAAATGTAATCGTATACACACGGGAAGTTCGGCCGCGCTCGGCGATCAAGGTTTTGTCGGCCGAAGCGAGCCTCAGCCAACGTGCACCCCGATTTAGCTACGCAAACAGAACATTAAACGGTATCATGCTCTGCGCGAGTGTCCAACCGGCTTCCAAAGTCGCGTTCATACCCTGCTTTGCTCTGTTGAGCGCGGACAGGACTATCGTCAATATTACCGAGTTTCCGTGCAACGGCGATCAAGACACGGCGTCAAATGAACGTTTGCGTTGTTTATTAGCATATTCAAACCAAACAAAATACGGCCCAATGCATTTTCCGAAAGAGCCTCACCTGAAAAAGATATTCGAACGCGTTATTCGTCTTACCTTGAGCACTTTTCATTAACAAAAGCGAGCAAACCGGGCACCAGCGACAGAACCGAAGCAGCTTATCCCGCCATATTGTTTGTTTTTTCCTTTTTTTAGCGCCGGAAATCGTCACCAGTCAGGAAATTACGTCATTTTAGCTCCTTTGACTCTACGTGCACCGTCCCCGGACTCGGTGCTTCGGAGCTTGACTCCGAAGCCCCAGAGTTACGTGCACCGGAAGTGACTTTTGGCCGTCCAGTGGAAGGAGTCAGTGACTCCTTGACTCCGGGGCCGCTACTGAACGCGCCCATTGCTACTTACTGGCCGTGTTCCAAAATTTACTCGATCTTACCCCAGGGTGAGGGTTTTGTACCCTTGGCGTTCTAAAACCTACCCGCGTACAGCGTTTTAGAGCGCAGCTCTTAGGGGCCCGTTCCCGGCTTGAGCGGCGTCGGCGTCGGCGTCGCTGTCGGCGTAACCGCAACCCTCGTAACCCTCGTGAGGGTTACGAGGGTTACGAGGGTTAATCTCATGAGGGTTACCCTCACGAGGATCACGAGGGCCACGAGGGTTACTTACCCTCGTACCCTCATGAGGGTTACGAGGGTAAGTAATCCTCGAAAGGGTTACCTTCACGAGGGTTACCCTCACGAGGGTTACTTACCCTCGTAACCCTCACGAGGGTTACTTACCCTCGTAACCCTCACGAGGGTTACGAGGGTTAGTTACCTTCAAAAGGGTTACCTTCACGAGGGTTACCCTCACGAGGGTCACGAGGGTTATGAGAGGTACCCTCACGAGGGTCACGAGAGTTACCCTCACGAGGGTCACGAGAGTTACCTTCACGAGGGTTACTAGGGTTACCCTCACGAGGGTCACGATGGTTACCCAGGTCACGTGACCCCCCGACGTCACGTGACGCCCCAAGGTCACGTGACTCCCACAAGGTCACGTGACTGCCAAGGTCACGTGACCCCCCGCCCCCCGAGGTCACTTGACCCACCCCCCCAGTACCCTTCCCTCTTCCTCCTCTGCGCTCTAATTCGGCGTTACAGGGAGTTGTAAACGGCTTTCATTTTTTTCAATCTGTGCTGTCACGTGATACGATCCGCCGGAGAAACTCGGATCCATTTGGACCATTTGGAGATATGGAACACAGCCCCTGGCCGCCCTGGCCGGCTGTCTGCCCAGTGTTGCCAGGTCTACTGATTTATCAGTAGATCTAGTGATTTCGTTCCGGGTCTACTGATTCACTGAAAAACAAGAAAATCACTGACTTTTTTTTAGTACACATATTAAAAATTTATTATATGGCCCCTTCAGTTCCCAGTGCCGCCCATCGAAGGAAACTCATAATGTCCCAGAATTAAAAACGAAGCACTGGCTAGATGGCCCAGAAGCCCGTCCTATTTGAGTGACGTAGTCGTATATTCATCTATCTATTCACCCAGAGCAGGTTCGGCAGGTTCGACGGTGACATCCGGGCCAGAGCCATATATGGAGAGAGTTTGGCTAGTCTATGATCTCGCCGTAACGTCCCCCTCCCGAGCGAGCCAATCAGCCCGCGGCGCAGAGCGAGAGGTGTTTGCGCATGCGCCTGAACTCTCGTCTACTAGAATAGCTTCGAGTTGAGCGGAGAGAGCCGCAATTTTCATTCATTCGTTCGGCGGAATGCATGGGATCGACATCCAAATTTCAGTTATTTTCTTTTATTTGGCAGGCTGTGGCAAGAAAATGATATAATCCTATTCCTCGGTGGCTTAAAAAGCTAACGAATGAAGTTTCGCCACGTTTGAACGCAAACTTTGGGTCAGGCGAAAAAGAAATAAGCCCGTAGCAGACAACGCGTAGCCTCAACAGTGCTCCGGACCAACAGCGTTGCTTCAAAAACCTTCCACAGCCCAGTGAGGAAAGATGGCAGCATGCAGAGGACTTCCATTGGACATGTTCGCGCGCACTTGCCGGAGTGTCTTGTTTCGGTTTTGTTTCAATAATAGCGACAGGTGAACGTCGCACTGTCGCCTTCATCTGTGATCCCAAAAGTGCCTCAGTCTCGATTCTAAAGAATAATCCTCGAAACAGTCAATAATGACTAAAACAAAAACATTTATGGTGTCATTTTAATTTGTCCTTCATATAAAGTTACTTGAGAACTGGTCTTGTTTTTTTCTTTCATTTTTATTTGTGTTTATTACCATGTTATTTGTTACTCTATACTATTTCTTTGAAGTGTGTATTAATGGAGATAGCAAAACATGGCAAAACACATATTTCGTGGAATCTACTGATTTTTGTGCAAATCTACTGACTTTTTGGGGATCAATCCGCTGACTTCTTTTTTCTCCATCTGGCAACACTGTGTCTGCCGGTCGAACGACGTATCGCGTTGTATCGTGCACGTACCGTGGTCACCAGGGGGGTAAAGGTGGGTGAGGAGGAGTGGCAAATCCCGTGCGCCGACACCCGGGGTCCCGAGTGAACGATCGCAAAAGAGAGCGACAGAACACGAGAGAAAGAAAGCAACGTTGCCATGGTAAACGCGAAGACTGAAAACTCTCAGCATTATAAACAGTGATAATTTAACGTTGTAAACTAAATTCTGAGCTATTGTAAAGCTTATAAAAAGCAATAAAGTCATTACGCTGCATTAACTTCCCTTCTGTCGAAATCTCGGAAATCTTGTGGTTGCGCAGTTTCGTATTCCTCAGCCGCGCCCACCCGCGTTCCACCGGCGAAGCCAGGTATATGGTTTAGTTTAGCGTTAACGCGAGGCCGTACATCTGCGCACTATGCAAAAAGAAAGCTTCGAAAGGAACGCGATTATCTTTCCACCGGTAAGTTCGTGAATTGTTGAAGTTCACGAAACTGCTCTGATGATGTAACCGTGTTTGGGACCCCGAGGGTCTGCCTGCATGCTCCGCCGCTTGCGGCAGCCAGAATGTATGGGAAAATGGCGGACCTTTTCCTCTAGAGTTAGTATGTATGATCTCTGTCAGGTTCGTTCGGGAAGGTGAGGGAGAATCATGGAAGCCAGAGCCAGCGGGAGAACTCAAACGTACTTTACTGTAAGAAGAAGGAAAAAGAAAAAACTGGAATACGATCAGCGTCGGATAAATGAAATAAATATTGCATTCAAAAGTAAAGATATATACTGTCAACACAAATAGTCATCACCCTGTATAGTCACCATGGGCTGTGGCGGGTGGATCGTCGTTGGGCGGATCGTTGGAGAATGATGTCCGGCCCGCTGGTGCCCTTCGGACCAAGATGACGATACCGAGCGCGCTGATCCAAGCTTGGCGGAGTCGATTGCGAGGACGGAACGTAGCCGACCGGTTCAAGCCTGGCGGAGTCGATTTCGAGGACGGGACATAGCCGACCCGAGCTCCGCAACCCCAGAAGACAGCCGTCAAATCTCTCCTTCGTTCCTTTTCTTTTTCCTTGTCTTATAAATCATGACAATACCCCCGCACTACGAGAAGTTTTCACCCAGCTCGACGCGCGTGGAGCGAAAGCTCGCGCTGCAGAACCCAGGGATCCTGGGTTCGAGCCCCACCCCTGCCCGTTTCGATCTGGATGAGCATCGTACCGGCGTGCGGTCGTGTATCACTACTGCGTGGTGCACGTTAAAGACCCCAGGCTAGCGGCTGTACCGCACTGGTTAAATTGCTCATCTACAGTGGGTAACAATGTCGCCATGTTCTGGCAGACTAAACTCCTGCTGTATAAACAACTAACGACTAATTTGTTTTTTGAGAAGTTTTTATTTTTTTTTTTTTTTATTGATGTGAAAAAAGGAAGCCAGAGAAATTAGCCGGGAAGTATCTCCTGACTTGCTACTCTGGTTAGGGGGAAGGGATGTGGGTACAAAGATATAGTAAGAGTTAAAAACGCACGAAAATAAATAAAAATAAAACGAAGAAAATTAAAATCAGTGTATATCTTGTCACAGCGTTAGAGTTTCTTGTTGAGACCGGTCGCCGATAGGTATCGCAAGAGGGCATTTGTTGCTGTTGTGGCAGAGGCTTCGTTTTCCCACGGTCCCAGTATCTTGCAGACGGTGAGGTCTTCTCCAGAACGTAGTTGCATTTCTTTCTGCAGTTGAGTGCGTTGTTCTTCATACTGAGGACATTCCAGCATGACGTGTCCTAAGTCTTCTATGATTCTGCAGTGATCGCAGTGTGGAGAGGCAATTCTACTTATGCGGTATAAGTATTGATTGGTGTAAGCTACTTTTAAACGTATTCGGTGTAGTACAGCTTGGCGCCGACGGGTGAGACCGCGAGGTACGCGAAACGTTAGGTGAGGATCAATAGCTCTTAAGTGTGTATCTTGATCGGTTGCGTTAGCCCAGAGGCGTGCAGTTATAGTCTTCCCCAGGACTCTTATGGTACTATTTATGTCCGTTCTAGTAAATGGGGCTTGAACTTCGTGTATAGAGCTTTGGGCATCTGCTGCCACAGCGTCAGCCAATTCGTTGCCTTGAATGCCGCAGTGACTTGGTATCCACTGAAGACATATTTCATTACCTTGACAAACTGCGTCCCAATGTAGTTTGAGGATTTCCAATAATATCTGTCCGTATGGGCTTTTCTTACATGGGTGCTGGAGTGACTGAAGGGATGATTTAGAGTCTGTTATTATTGTCCAAGGTCGAGGAGGAATTGTTAGAATATATCTCATCGCTTCACGAATAGCTACCAGCTCGGCGGCTGTGGACGACATCCTATGGGAGAGCTTATAACCCTTTTTTAAGGAATGTGCGGGAACTACCATACTAATAGAGGACTGATTGAGCGTTGTGGACGCGTCAGTGTAAATGTGACAAGAAGATAAGTGTTCAAAATGAATGTAAGATAAAGAGAGCTGTCGAAGAGCGACAGCGGGGAGCATTGATTTCTTTGTGATACCCGGAATTGTGCTGTAGATCTTAATTCGAGGTAATGACCACGGAGGAGTAGAGATTAAATTGTATCGCTGAAACGATGTTGGAAGAATGTGCGTGTGATCGAGGATCTCTTGTGCAATGCGGCTGTAGAAGCACCTTTCCGGGATGTCCGCTAAGTGATGGGCTTGGTGCCTCGTAAGATGGCGCATATGATTTCGAAGAGTTTCCTGCGTACGAAGAGCTGTTATGGAAAAGCAGTGGGACTCTGCTATTGTGTCTATGGTGGATGTACATTTAGGAACACCTAGACAAACTCTGAGTGCCTGTGCTTGTAGTGAGTGTAGCTTCTTCATGTTAGTAGGAGAGAGGCCATGCATTACAGGAAGGCAGTAACGAAGAATTCCCACAAATAAGCTATTATAGAGGCGAAGAAGGGCACCCGTCGAAGTTCCCCAGGTTGTTCCGCTTATGAACCGGCCAAGGTTAGGAAATGAAGACAACTTCACTTTCATATAAGACAACTGGGGATTCCATGTTAGGCCGCGATCGATAAAAATTCCAAGAAATTTGTGAGATGAAACATAGGGTATTTTAGCACCATTCACTTTTAACGGGTATCGATCCATTTTCATTCGTGTGAAGGCAATAGCGGCAGACTTTTCAGGGGATATTTCAAGCCCGCGCATTGCCAGAAACTGAGATACGTTAGCAATTGTACCAAGTAGTCGAGTCTGTATGCTCTTAAGGGAAATTGCAGATGTCCAAATACATATATCGTCGGCGTAAGTTGTGATGCGAGTGGATTTCCAGCCCATCTTAGAAAGACCAATAAGAGCTATGTTGAAGAGCACAGGACTCAAAACCCCCCCTTGAGGTACTCCTTTCTTTACAACGTGTTGTGCTGTATCTCCTTCTTTCGTGCGCATGAAGATCGCTCTGTTACGTAGGTAATCAGCTATCCAGTGATAAAGACGACCACCAATACCGATCGTTCGAAGGCCTTGTAAAACAGAGGTATGACTTACATTGTCGAAAGCACCTCGTACATCCAGAAACACGGCTGTTGTTATTTTTCCACGAAGCTTTTGATCTTCAACGTGAGTAACTAGATCTATAACGTTATCGATGGAACTTCGACCCTGTCTGAAGCCGGTCATTGTTTCGGGATACATTGACTTTGACTCTAAAAACCATTCTAGACGTGAGAGAATCACGCGTTCCATGCATTTTCCGATGCAACTTGTCAGTGCAATGGGCCTATAAGATTTCATATCCAATGGAGATTTGCCAATTTTGAGTACAGGCACAATTCTAGCTATTTTCCACTCTTGCGGAACGTTACCAGTGACCCACGAATCATTGAATATGTCTAAGAGACGCTGGCTGCCTTCATGTCCAAGGTGTGCCAGCGTGCCATTGGTAATTCCATCTGATCCAGGTGAAGAAGAGTAATTAAGTGACGCCAGAGCTTGATCAAGTTCTTGGGAAGTAAATATAACATCAATCTCGGTGGAGAATTGGTCAGGGGAATTTTCAGTGTCCACGATTGGTGGACTGACGCTGGCCACAGCTGGCAGATCCACTAATGAAGCGCAATAATCCTCCGCAATATCCAAGAGTGACCTTCGCAAGAATATTGAGAGGGCATTGAATGGCGATCTTTGCTGCGGTGTGGACCGCAAGCCCCGCGCAATATGCCATATTTGTGTCATGGGAGCACGTGGATCAAAAGAAGCACATAGCCCTCTCCACTTCTTTCTAGCGAGCTTGTCTAAGTAACGGCGGATATGTTTTTGAGTTCGCCTATCAATCCGAACATCGTCAGGTAGTTTAGTGCGCCGTGCTCGTCGTTCTGCACGCCGCCGGATGGCACGTAGACGCTCATATTCCCCATCCACCTCGGTGCGCGAGGAAGGGAGGTGGACGGATCGCTTGCACTCAGTTACTGACTGCTGAATGGTGGAAATGAACTCATTGTATGTATTCGTGTCTCGCAGCTTTAATTCAACGTTATCCTTAAAGGACGTCCAATCAATGTACGAAATCAGGTTTCGGTTAACTTTGGGTTGTAGGCCATGTAATGTGATATACGTTGGTGTATGGTCACTACCATGGGTCTCGACATCTGTGAACCAAGACGCTCGAGATACTAGTTCAGATGACAAAAATGAGACGTCGAGACAGCTGCTGCATCGGGTGCCACGAACATAGGTAGGTGTCCCGTCATTTAGGACGCAGAGATCGTGTTCGTCCAATAAATCTAGAAGTTCCCTTCCACGGCGGGTTGTTCTTGCGCTACCCCAAGCTGGATTATGCGCATTAAAGTCACCGGTCACTAATATAGGGTGAGGACACTGCCTTATGATGGTATTCAATCTGTCGACATCGAAGGGACATGATGGAGCAATATATGCAGCGATCACAGTGAATGAAAGCCTCCCCTTACTAACGGTTACGCTGACATATTCATTGCTGGTGTGATGAAATGTTATGTGTAATGTATGTTAAGCCTTTTCGAACTGCGACAAATACGCGACTAGCACCAGGCTCTCGATTCGATTGAAAAATCTCGTAGCCAGAGAGACGAAAATCTGTTGGTACACGTGACTCACTAACCGCCAAAATCGGGAACTTATATTTGAAAATGAACTGTCTGAAGTCAGAAAGACGTGAACTTAACCCTCTTGCATTCCACTGGAATACCGTCGCACGTTTCACATTATCTTCAAAGGAGAGGGCATTAGCCAGTAGATTGGCACGAGCTACTCAACAATGCTGTGATCGCAGGTTCAAGGACCAAAAGTCCTTCAATTATGTTCTTAAAGGTGCCGGATGGCAGTTGGGAAATCGAGTTTCGAATGATAGAAAATACAATACTTATTATGTCGCTGACTGTCATCGAGCCGAAAGCAGTAAACGACGGCTTATGAACTGGAGTAGCACGAGTGGCTGCGTCGATGTATGTGCGCTTGCCAGCCGGTGGAGGCAGCACAGGAGTGCTTGTCGTCTGTCGAGGAGGCGGTGGCTCACTACCCGGCACGTTCTTTGTCGCCGCTTGCTCATTCGAAGAAGCCCGCTTTGTCTTGTTTTTCTTGTTGTTCTTCTGTAGCTGTTGTTGAGAGGATGTCAAGTCTGGTGAATCTTGAGGAGGCAGAGGTGGATAAGATTCCAGAGGGGGAGGAGCTTCTTTACTCGGAGGGTTCTGCCGTGGTCCTCGTACGAATGTCTTCGCCTTGTTAAGAGCTGCTAGACGTACCTTGCAGTTTACATAGTCTGCTGGGTGTTCTCCGTCGCAGTTAGCACATTTTACAGGTGAGTCGCCCTTACAGTCTTTGGTCAGATGGGGTTCTCCACATTTCTTGCACTTTGTGCTTCTTTTGCAGTATTTGGCTATGTGGCCAAGTGCCTGGCAATTGAAGCATCTGGGTGGTGCCTCAATGTACTCAGTGACCTCGTGCTGAGTAAACCCGAGGTTTACTTTCAACGGGCGTTCTGTGTTCGGTCGAAACGTGAGCACGACACGATCAGATGCTGTTGCGGCGTCACCAGGCTTTCCACGGCGGCGATAGAGGCGGCGAGCTGCGACGACACCTGTCGGTTGGAGGAAGTTAGCCAGTTCAGCATCTGTGTACCACGCGGGTACCCCCTTGATTAGTCCGAAGTTCTGTAGGTACGTATTCGGTATGGTGGCTTGTACTGGCATGTCTCCAAGGTTGCGGACTCGCAAGAGCTTGTTTACCGAATTTACTTCTGCGACTTCCACTAGGAGGCCACCCCTAGCTGTAAAGTGATGGCGCAGAATGGGGCAACCCGCTGCCGTGTTGACCTCGGCACTCAGCTTCAATGGGTTTTGTTGCTGGAGACGATTTGCTTCGTTAGTGGGCGTCAGAAGTACTGGGACTCCCGTTGTCCTTTGTCGGCGGTGTTCCACAAGAACGAAGCCTTCTAGGTCACCCTCTGTTAGATCTTGGTCCATCTCCTCGTTTACTGCTGCTGCCGGTACTTTGGCAGGTGTCAATGAATGATCAGCAGAATCACTGTCCGTGTCGTTGTGTCGTTTTCTCAGTCCAGAAGGGCCCGAATGATTGTCTTGAACGACATGGTAAGCGTGGTCCTTGTCAGCGGAAGTCTGCTGGGAGCACGATGGATCCAACGCTGATGCCGGCAGAGACATGCCGGGTTGAGGGGCTATTCCGTGTCGGTTACCTGAAGTAACCCGTGCCGCGATGAGCTGCGGACGGTTCGCGGTCACGTCTGATGTCTTAGATGCCAGTCAGTAGTGTGTGGACGGGGTTCAGGACGATCAAGTCAGAGAGCAAAGAGGTGAACGTCCAATCAGTTCCAACGTCCTCTTCTTTTTCTACGAGAAGTTTATTCGCAGAAACTTCTTTCTTCACCTTATCTTCTGCCCAGGGAATCGTTCCGTCATCGTCGACCCAAAATTGAGGCATGTAATCCAGCAGTTCCGCACCTCGTCTTCATCGTCAACTTGGCCACACTGAACTCTTGCAGGAGTCATATTTGTTTGGTTGATGCACCATGCACAGCCACACCGACGCGAATGCACGGTACCGTTACACACACGCACGCGCGCACACAAAAGGAACGTGCTTTAAAAAAAATGAAACAGACATGAAAAATATACAAAAAATACAGATGGGACATTCGATACACTTGATTTTTATCAATTAGTTGCCACCTATAAAGCAAAAACAAATAAATAAAGCCTAAACGCGACTTAAATAGTCCGCTCCAACGTTGTCCCTACCTTTTATGTATTCTACACTGAACGTGTGGTCTTGTAGAGCCATGCTCCACCTCATTACTCGGCTGTTAGTGTGTTTCGCATTGTTGAGAAACTCTAGCGGCTGGTGATCAGTCTGAACGCGGAAGGCTTTTCCATAAAGAAACAGCTTAAACCTAGTGACTGCCCAGACCAGTGCGAGACATTCCTTCTCTACAGTAGCAAAGTTCCTTTCGGAGCTACTGAGTTTACGACTCGCGTATGCAACCGGGTGAAGTATTCTATCTCTATCCTGTAGTAAAACTGCTCCTAAGCTTGCTTCAGAGACGTCCGTGCGCAGCACGAATTCCTTTTCGGGGTCCAGTGATAGCAGGATGGGAGGTTGTCCAAGTCGACTTTTTAACTCCGTGAAGGCCTCCTCTTCTCTTGGGCTCCACTCAATATCATTGCGGGCTCCCTTTTTCGTTAGATCCACTAACGGCGCTGCTATATCTGCGTAGTTTGGTACGAACTGTCTATAGAATCCCGTAAGCCCGAGGAATGACCTAACTTGGCGCTTCGTTTTGGGTCTTGGTGCGTGTTGGATCCTTTCCAGGATCTTTGGGTCAGGGGCGATATTCCCCAGTCCAATTGTATGTCCTAAGAAGTTGATTTCGCTGAACCCTATTTGGCATTTATTTGGTTTGATCGTAATGTTGGCTTCGCAAAGACGCTCAAAAATCGTCCTGAGTGTTTCCACATGCTTCTCCCACGAGCTCGTCGCGATCAAGATATCATCTATGTAGTGATATGCATCTTGAATACCGTCTAGAACCTTTCGCATTAACTTCGTAAAAGTAGCAGAGGCGGTCTTGAGACCAAAGGGCATGAGTCTGAACTGGTAGTGCCCGCTTGTTGACGAGAACGCCGTCTTCTCTTTTGCGTCTGCTTCCATGGGAATTTGCCAGTAGCCCTTAGCTACATCTAATTTCGAGAAAAACCTCCTGTGTCCCGCTTTAGCAAATGTCACATCAATTCTGGGTATTGGCTCTACATTTGTCATCGTCGCGTCATTCAATCGTCTGTAGTCGACACAAAATCTGTTTGATCCATCCTTTTTCTTCACAATCACGACCGGAGCGTTGTAGGACGATGTACACTTCTCGATTACCCCCAGCTCGAGCATCTTGCTGATTTCATCCTCGACCACATCTTGTACTGCCAGAGGTATTGGGTACTGCCTCACGTATATCGGCCGCGTTGTTGTGAGATGAAGATCACACGTCATAAGATTTGTCCTCCCGGGGACATCAGAAAATAAGTTTTCGAATTTTCTTAGTAATTCTTGCACTTGGGCTATCTTCTCGCTCTCTACACTGTTAGCAAAAATAACACGCCCAGACGTGTAAACCGTTGTCCCATAGCGGACACGTCGAAACGTGTTCGTTTTACACGGAGCCATCTGTGTTTTTCGTCTACACATGAGGTGCTGTGTAAAGTTAACCCGCTACACCGTGTTTGCCTTCCGAGAAGCACGGTTCAACGTGTTCCTTATGAAACATGGCGGCCAGCAGCCGAGAGCAGGCGAGGGACGAGCCCAGCCAGCCGCGCCTTTCAGCCGAACTGAAAGCATACAGGACGCGTTCGTTCTCGTTCGATGTCTTTTATGCACAGTAAACAGTCTCCGAGCGGCGGACGTAGCTACGTGCAAAGGTACCTACGTGCATCGTCGGCGGTCGGCGGTCGGTGGCGTCGGCAGCTACGACAAAACCGCTAGACAAAAAAAAAAAAAAAAAAAAAACGAAGATTGAACTTACATGGAGAAATAGCTCAAGCAAACTCTTGTAATCGGGCGATAACTTGCGCCACCTAGTGCGATTTCTAGCAACCAATGAAAAAAAAGCAGGAGCCGGTTAATACGCTGGGAACTATCACGAGCAGACTGCTACTCTCATACATCACAGACAACACGAGCACCACGTAGGACACAGCAGCGACACACACATAAACACATCACCGACACTACGCCCGACACTTCCTACTAACAACGGACTCTCCCCGCGGCGTATATATGCTTGACATGTACGGGTGAGCTCTTTGGTCGCTGATCGTTACCGATTTATAGAAGAAGACACAAAACACGGCACAATAGACAGCCGTATGTAAGAACTGTTTGCATTTAAAACGTATGGAGGCAAAATCTGTAAAATTAGTCCTCTGCGAAAAACAACGATGTACTAACAATAAATCTTAAACCAGCCATGAAAAAGTTCAAATTTTTGTTATTTTCATGCTCGACCAGTGTTATGAGCAGTCCGACTCGCTTGAATCAGATAGAAAAACAAATGATTGGGATTTTATCAGTACGTATTCAATAATCATTGGAAATTATACTTGCGCAAGGCATTTTTTATATATATTATTGTGAAGGACATCCGCCCAACACTTCACTTCCGCTAGTTGTAGTACGCGTACGGGAGCAGACGCCTTCACTTTTGGGGCGTTTTGATGCAGATTGTTGTCGTATGTCGTGTTGGTGTCGAGCGAAGCGGTGAGGCTTGGGAGTTTGTGACCGGTGTTATTCGTGACCATTAATGTGGCGCTGATGCGTTTTTTTTTTTTTTTTTTTTTTTTAATATTTTTATATAGCCACATTGAAAATTCACGAGCCCGTGGCACTGCATTATGCTAAAATCGCGAGCTCCTTCTCTGTTGACGTCGTTTTTCTGGTAGCACTCGTGGATACTGCAAGCGTTTAAACAGTGCACAGTCTCGCCTACATCCGCGGTGACGTAATCGACTTGTTGAAACGTATTGCTTGCGTCATTTTGGAGTACGCAAGGCAATTATCTCGCTGCTCTGGTTTCGGTTATAAAAGCAAGGCAAAACGCTCGTAGTTCCCGCCCTCAGTACACGTTGGACATCTTCCACACTTTGACACTGGATAACTGGATGAACGAGGATTTACATTCACTTCAGAGGTCACACTCGCCGCTTCCTCACCGTCGAGCAGCAGGATCAGCTGGCGACAAGCCGCGTATGAAAGGCTCGAGCATCAACAGCCCAAGTGCACTCGGTGCCGATGCGGGCGATGCGGGTTTCTGTCAACCGCTAGCCCAGCACAGACCGTGACCGTTCCAGCTCTTCGTCATGAAGCGGTGTTGCAGAAAGCAGCGTATAATACCACTACACGGACCACCGAAGCGAACGCACTGTTATCGTAAATCTTGGCTTGTGATTGCGCCTAAATTTGCAAATAATCTTATTCTTTTTTCTGGAGACGCAAACGAAGGGCATAACAAAATCGTTTGCATATTCCGCATACCTCGCAAAAGCATCAGTCACCTTGCGAGAAGCGCAAAACACGGTGTCCGCACCGTCCTGACTTCCCAGTCTTTTACCTGCTTTAGAGCAGTTTGTACCTGTTAGTAGGTATGTCTACTGAAACTGCAACTTGAAACTTGGGGCGGTGCCAGAGGGAAAAGAGACAAATTCGAGCCTCTTCCCAATGTAAAAAAAAAAAACCACTATGTTCTCTACGCAAAAAATTGGTCTCAGTTCATGCATCTGTGGTCAGGTAGAAAACCTTGCCCTAGTTTATTCACACCGCATGATGAGCGCAACAAACTCACACGAGTCACACGAGATTTACAGGAAAACATCGGTGGTGACTTAAGTTTCCCTGAAATTCTGTATAACCGGTCGTTTGCGGGACCGAATCATCTACTCGAGCGGTGTGCGTCGCTGTGCGAACACGTCGCTGTGCAAATGCAGTCTAACGACACGAAGCATAGAAACGGCAGATTTAGGGAAACTATCCGAAGTCCCTTGTTCAATTAAAACGACGTAATTTTGTTGAAAACGTCCGCAGCATTTTACTCACGGTATGCGTCGGGAATCTTCCACATTTTGAAACGGAACGAAGGAAGATTTACTTTTAAGAACGCTCGCTGCGTCCTCCCCGACCAGCTGGACCGGATCAGCTGACGACGACGGGGCTAAACCCGTCAAACGCAACCCCCCAACAACCAATATGAGCTCCGCGTAAGTGCGGGTTTCTACCTACAAGCACCGCACCACACACCACGAACGTTTCGGCCCTTTCTCGCATCGCCGTGTTGCCCCAAACAGAACGAGATCGCCGAAGAACGCAGCGCTGTCGTGAACCTTGGCTTGTGGTTGCGCACTCGTGGACCCGTGACTCCCCTCGCTTTCCAAGCACACACGACGAATGGTACTTTCCGTCTTCCGGGAACATCACAGGGGCACTTCTCCGGTCACGTCTTCACTATGTGCTCGCAAACTGCGAAGCTCTATGCGAAGCTTCTCGCGTCCCGTCAAACCAAAACAATAGCGGCTGCCAGAAATTTCTCCGGTCAAACAAAAAGAACGAAAGCCAACCGGCTCTTGCTTCCACCGTACATCGACGTTGCGCTTGCACCATGGCCAGATCGGCCAGATCGCTTGCAGTTGAAGCAGTTGAAGGTTGAAGCAAAAACGAAACCAACTGCAATGTCACGTGTTCACATCGAAGACACGCTTTTTATATCCATTTTAACTATTTTGAACGAATAATTGGACCCATGACTTTATTTGTGGTGTGTAAGAAACTATTATCAAGAGCCCTAAACTAAATGCAAACCTGGGCGACATGAGGGAAGCCGCATTGCCATCGACCAGAAAATGGCGGCGAGCCACGGTAAGCGCGGGTTTCGCCAACGTCCCGCGACATGGCGTAATTGCTTTTGGTGCTTATCTGTTTCCGAGACATGTTTCTTTCCGCGGCATTTGTCTCGACGGTCCTTTCTAAGTGTGTCCCCAAGCATTCCGGTGCTTCGATAGCCGGCAATGCCGCGGTCGTCGCCGGAGGCGATGCGTGTTATCGAGGTCGGCTACACGGTTATGCGTGTATGACCGAACCAAAACACGTTTTTTACAACCTCGCATGATATCTGAACGTATTATCCGTTACTCATCGTGTAAATTTTTGGTAATTTGTGTAAATAGCGTGTTTTTCACCCCAAATATTCACCAAATACACGGCACTTGCTAACAGTGTAGGTTCTTATTAATGACCACATCCTCACACCCTTGCTGTCTGGTCCAGATTGGCATCGGGATGTCGAATTCTTCGGCATTAGACTCGTTTTCGTCAGGTTCTTGTTTATTCACCACCGCATTGCAAAGTGGTTGATGTTGTGAGGTTTCTTTCCTTTCTTCATATTTCTTGAGCATGTTGATATGGAATAGCTTCTTCTTGCCTCCCACCTCTAGCTCGTAGTACACTTCATTCCTTCTTGCTGTTACAGGAAAAGGTCCTTTCCACTGCATGATCATTTTGTTATGATCGGTGGGGAGAAGAATGAGTGCTTGATCTCCCTGTTGCATCCTTCGGTTAGAGCTCTTTCTGTCGTAGTAGCCTTTGTATTTCGTCCTCGCTTCTTCCAGGCAAGTGTGTGCTAACTTGCACGTGTCCTCCAGCTTTTCTCTTAGCTCCAGCACGTATCCGTACGAAGTCTTCAGATCTTGCTTGAGAGCTTCGTTTGACCACATCTCTCTCAGAATAGCCAAAGGTCCTCGCACTCTTCTCCCGTAGAGTAACTCGAAAGGCGAAAACCTGAGGCTCGACTGTGGAACCTCTCTGTAGGCAAACAGTAGAGCTGGAAGGTATCGGTCCCAGTCCTTGGGCCTCTCCTGGCGCATCCTTCTTAGCATTTGCTTGATTGTGCCGTTGAATCTCTCCACCAAGCCGTTGCTCATGGGATGGTACGGGGTGGTCAGGAGGTGCTTCACTGATAGAAGTCGACCCACCTCCCTCATTAGTTCTGAGGTAAAGCTGGTCCCGCGGTCGCTAAGGATCTCTTGTGGCACACCGTACCTCGTGAACATCTCCACCAGTGCTTCGGCCACCTGCTGGGATCCAATGCTCTTCAACGCTACCGCATCCCGGTATCTCGTAGCCATATCCACCATTGTCAGTATGTACCTGTTTCCCGAGGTCGCGATTGGTACAATGGGGCCAATTATGTCTATCGCGACTTCCTGAAAGGGCGTCTCGATAGTCGGCATGCTTCCTAAGGGTGCCTTGCCCTGCTTGCCCTTGTGTACTGTGCGTTGACACACATCGCACGACCGAACGTATCTCTTGACCTCGCTCTGCATACAATGCCAAAAAAATTCTTCCGACACCAGGTTGAGCGTGTTCTTCATGCCCTGGTGTCCTGACATTATGCTGTCATGTGCTAGAGCCACGACGGCGCTCCTGAACCTTCTCGGGAGTACAAGTTGCTCTATCCTTCTGCCGGATGAATATTCAACGGCCCTATGTAGCAAATCATTCTTGAGAAAAAACTGGAACTTCGTCCTGCCCTTGTGTTTTCTGGTCGTTTCCCCTATCTTACCAAAACACTTCATGAGAGTTTTATCCCCCTTTTGCTCCATGGCGAGCTCCTCGGTTGTCGCATCGATCACTGCCGCCTGCGACACCTTCAAAGGTCGGTCTGGTCTTTCCATTTGACCACCTGCTCCCTTCTCCCTCGCGGACGCAACTTCTGCTGGTTTGTCTTTCCGGAGCTCGTCAGTACATTTGGACAATCTCGGTGTCATGCGACTGTTGAAGCTGACTTCAACGGCGTTCGGAAGTGCTTCCGGCTTCGACGTTGGCTTGGCCAAAACTTGACCTTGACTCTCTTCGTTTTTAATTTCCCAGTCTGGGTTTGGATCATTGGCCTCCCGCATTTGGGGTATATTCCCGAGTACCAGATCATAGAGAGGATTACTTACACATTTTGCCGTCACCTTCCCTGTATAGTAGGGTGTTCGTACAACTATATCCGCCTCGGGCAGATATCGAACCGTGCGGTCTAGCAGAAACACCGGACTTGACTTTCCTGTTAGGCTCTCTCGGGGAACCAACTCCTTACGGACCACGACGGTGTTACACCCGGTATCCCTTAATACCGTTATCTTGTGCTCCCCGAGACGGCCTTCCACGACCGGCATGTTCTCTACTAAGAACTTTGGAGGTGTTCCCATGGCCGCGTTTACTACCGGAATTTTGTCACCATTATCCAGTGTTACGTAGGAGTCGTCAGGCGCGTCGACGGCCCCTGTTGACGCAGTCGATAAGCACGAGGCTTGCTGCTTCTCGTTCTGCCTTCCCCTGCAGTTTTCCGCCCTATGACCAGCGCGGCCACAATTCCAACACGCCACTGTTTGCGCCTTGCGCGTTGCTTCTGCAATTTTCGGCCTTATGTCCAGCCTTCCCACAGATGAAGCAGCGGATAGCTCTTCGCGTTTCTCCCCTAGCGTGAGTGTCTCCGTTTCCAGCACCTTGCCTGGTTGTCACCTCGTCTGACTTTTGCCTAATCGAGCTGGATGGTGTCTGGGCTTCTAGGAACAGGTCTGCCTTTACTGCTACGTCTTCCAAATTCTGAGAATCACGCTCTCTAAGAAAGACGGCCAGTTTGCTGGAGCAGGTCAACATGAACTGTTCCACCAGGACCTGGTCTCGTAATGCCTCGAAAGTCTTATCAACTCTAGCTATCTCGAGCCATCGGTCAAAAAATCCGGCCAATCGGGCAGCGAATTGTCTGCGCGTTTCGCCCTTCTCGGGTTCGGCGTTGCGAAACCGCTCGCGGTACCCCTCCTTAGTATACCTAAATCTTTGGAAGAGCGCTAGCTTGACCTTTCCGTAATCCAACGCGTCCGCCGGTGCCATCCGGCCAACCGCAGACAGTGCCTCCCCAGTCAAGCATAAGCTTAGTGTGGTGGCCCATTTCTCCAAAGGCCAGCTCAACCCTGTTGCTGTACGCTCGAAGCGCAGTAGATACGAGTCTAGATCATCCCTCCGTTCGTCGAACTGCGGGATTAACTTGTGGGGACTCCCTCGAATTGCTAGGCCTGGCGCTTCCCCGCGCTCGTCTCCCACAGTTCCTGCACCTTCATGACTAATCCCACGTGCAGCGAGTTTCAGCTGCAGAATCTCCCTTTCCTTTTCTAATTTAGCGCACTCTGCAGCTAACGCTCTTTCGGCTCTCAAGCGCGCTTTCTCTTCATCCGCCCGAACTCTTTCTTCAGCTACCCATTTCTTTAGCTCGTCCCCAGTATACCCCAATTCCTTACCCAACGCGATTATTCGTTCTAGTTCCATATTAACACACCGGACTGAGCTTCCCCTCAACTCTCTCACTTCCCGGAAAAACGCAACTAGGATGTAATGGGCCTAGACAAATCCTGGCAGGCTCGCAAATTTGTCAGGTTCGTTCGGGAAGGTGAGGGAGAATCATGGAAGCCAGAGCCAGCGGGAGAACTCAAACGTACTTTACTGTAAGAAGAAGGAAAAAGAAAAAACTGGAATACGATCAGCGTCGGATAAATGAAATAAATATTGCATTCAAAAGTAAAGATATATACTGTCAACACAAATAGTCATCACCCTGTATAGTCACCATGGGCTGTGGCGGGTGGATCGTCGTTGGGCGGATCGTCGGAGAATGATGTCCGGCCCGCTGGTGCCCTTCGGACCAAGATGACGATGCCGAGCGCGCTGATCCAAGCTTGGCGGAGTCGATTGCGAGGACGGAACGTAGCCGACCGGTTCAAGCCTGGCGGAGTCGATTTCGAGGACGGGACATAGCCGACCCGAGCTCCGCAACCCCAGAAGACAGCCGTCAAATCTCTCCTTCGTTCCTTTTCTTTTTCCTTGTCTTATAGATCATGACAATCTCTATGGTGATCACCGTGGTGCCGTGGTCGTACACACAGTACCTAGTCGTCGCGGTGGACCACGACCTGAAGCGTCGGTTGCTTCAACGCTGCTGGCAGCTGGGCCTTCGCCCGTACCAGGACACGCCTCGCCAGCCGGAAGGCGTCCGCTCCGATCGCCGCGAGACAAGCGCTCGCGAGGCACCCGCTTCGCCGCGGCGAAGCGGGTGCCTCGACGAGTTCGTTCGAGCCGCACGATCCTTCAAGCCGCCGCGAGGACACGCAGTCTTCACTAATTTTTTTTTTTTTTTTTTTTTTTTTTTTTATTAAACGTTGAGTGCAGTGCCGCGTGCCTCACTAAACTCTTTACGGGAACCACGGGAACCGACATCTAAACAAAAATTGGCACTGGCGCGCGTCAGAAAACAAACAGAAGATGGGGTAAACGGGACGCACGAATCGCGCAAAGAAGAGCAGAAAAACAGAAACCTGTCACCCCGCGCCACTTCCTAAGTACTTACTATGACTGACTAACAAACACAAGCAACAAGCCCTCTTCAGAACGCGAGACGCGAAGACGGCGACCATGACAGAAAACAAAATGGCGAAGCTTTTGTTTGTTGTTTTGTTGTAGTATCCGAACGGAAGTTACGAATTTGTAAAATGCTTGTAAACAATTGCGACATTCATTCGATGCATTGTTTCTTAAACCTAAAAATATGTAATTCAAAAGGCGATTTCACGAGATCACGAAGATTTTATAACCAACATCTAAGCTGTCATTCATTCTATTGGCCAATGAGAAGCCGATTTGAATGACCATGGTTACCAATGAGAAGCCGAGCTGAATGACCTGGAATTTGCGCGCAAATTTTCAAATAAATCTCTCGCCGTCAATATTGCTCTAAAAAATGTTTTTTTCGCGTAAAATTCATTTTTTGACACGCGTGCCCCAACCAGACTGTTTTAAAAAAAACTTTTGTTTTCTTTTCAGGGGCCCTTTAAAGGGATCATGAAGGCAATTTAATTTTTTTTTCTAAAAAAAGAAGGTGTTTTCGGAAGCATTGGGGTCCTGGCATGCCACACAATTTTTTCTAGAACGCTGTGACTCTTATTTCTGTACCTGCAAGTAAATTTTCGAAACCGAAACAAACATTCAGATTTCTTCTCTTTTTCGCCTCTGCAAAGAGAAGTGACGTCAGGGAGCACTGTCGGCATCGGTAGGATTTAGTGCACACTCAGTGTGGTGCCCGTGGTTCGCTCTAGTGCACGGCGGTCTGTGAAGAAAACCTGGAAGAAAGGGATGACAACGCCGCGCTCGCAAACGAGTTTGAGCTCCCGTTCAGCGACCTCACGCCGACTGAACGGGAGATGCTGCTAAGGACGCAGAACTCTGGATTGGCGCTTTACGAGGGCGATGCAGCAATGCTGGGCATTGCTGCATCGGTCGGCAGTTTATGCAAACTAACGTCGCCCGATCGACCGCACGTCTTTAGCCGACCTTTCGCGCAACCTTCTACTGCACATAAACGCGGCATGATTGGTGAGACACCAGTTCGCAAAGCAAACACGAGACGACGCACGAAACCAAAACCAAAAGTCCGCCGCCCCCGGCGCTCGTACCTATTTTTTTTTTTTTTTTTTTTTGTCCATGGTTGCTTGATGCTTGTTACGCGCCCGAGGTAGCAGTGTGGGATGCGTTCAACCAGTCACAAACGGAGGGATCGCTTCAGATTATGCTTTTATATACGGTAAGAAACCTATTAATTCCCAACTACAACTTCAAAAGATTATCCAACCTTCAAATAAAAATTTTTCATCACATCTCACCACCGAAATCGAAACCAAGAGCGCGTCTATCGTTTGAACCATTCGCCAGACGAGGAGCCCGTTGTCGTCACGTAGAGTAACTGTATAGACCGTTTTATCGTGGGTAGCGCCATTTTGAGAGCGAGAGAGAAAAGGGGAGAGGGCTACAGGCGCTTTCCCCCTTTCTGATTGTGTAGAAAGAGTGGAAGTCCCGGATGAGAGGCTTGGCCGGTGTTGGGCGTCTGCAGTGCCCCAACTTCGTTCGCGCTTTCTTCTACGTTTCAGACTCCCAAACTTAATTAGAGCCATGGTCTTCGATGGGGACAGTCCCCCGGTCATCGGGACACCGTTGCTGGGTGATAGGGTGCACGAATAACGACAGAAAGCGTCGAATACTGTCCGAGGACCTATGTAGCTTGCATGGAATCCGGCAGGGCAAGTACGGCTGGAATGTTTTTAAGCTCCATTGCTTTCCGCATGACTGGAAATGATGAACCATTTACACATTTTTGCTTGCAATGGGCCTATTTTAACGTAGCCGCTTTTAGTTGTAATCAACAAGCGATACACGAAACGGGAACCTCAATTAAATTTGAAAACGCCCGGAGCTGCTACATATCGTCTTGCTGTGCTGTTTTTATCTTCGTGTCCCTGTTCTTATATTTCCTTGTGAATGAAGGGCGAAGACGCTCTAGATGTACATTTATCGAACCGCAGAAAGCCTCGGAGCAGCCACGAATTATTTTACTATCTGATGCAATATTTTGGGTGCTCACCTCCAATTTCTATAGCTGGCACGTTCGCTGCCGCTGTTCCCTTCGTCGCCACACTGGCGGATGCCATGACTCAAACAAAGAAACGTGCACACTGGGCTCGAAAACGCAGATCGCAACACACGAGACGTTCCCTGCAGTGACTATCAAGCGCCTCAAAGCGCCTTAGTCAACGGGAACAAGCCACCAGCGGCACTCCAAGGAGCGCTTTTGCCGGCTTTTTAGTATCGCGCAAAAGATCACAATTAAAAAAAAAAAAAAAAAAAAAAAATTAATACGTAGAACCATGTTTTCAACAATTTCCAGCCTCAGCCGGCGGCGGAAATGAGCCTTCAACTAAGTGTTGTAGATGATAAAATCGAGTCAGTCACCTCTGCAAATTATCACTATTAAGATAAATTCAATTACGAAATTTTACAAGCTGAAACAGCAGTTATCATGAGAAAACTCGCACGCACATTGCGAGCGTACCCCAGTTCATCGGCGGTACAGCGTTCGGTGCGCGCTCCATTCACGAAATGGAGCGCGCACCGAACGCCTTTTCGGTTTACGGACGCAATCCACTGCCACCGGAGACAGGGGTCATGTGGAAAGCGATGGAGCTCAAAGACCATTGCAGCCGATCTCGCCTTGCCGGATTCCTTACAAGCTACATATGTCCTCGGTCAGTATTCTATGCTTTCTGTTTTTATTCGTGCACCCTATGACCCAGGAATGGTGTCCCGATGACCGGGGAACTGTTGCCATCGAAGCCTCTGGCTCTAATTAAGTTTGCGAGTTTAAAACAGAAAAGAAAGCGCGAACGAAGTTCGGGCACAGCAGACACCCAACACCGGCGAAGCCTCTCATCCGGGAATTTCACTCTTTCTACACAATCAGAAAGGGGGAAAGCGCCGGTAGCTTTTTCCCCTTCTCTCTCTCGCCCTCTTTCAGTAAAACGGTGCCAAGCACTGCGGGAAGCCACGGTCGGTTTTTGCAGGGGCGCGAAGGCGCAGTCGCAAGGCGGCGTGGTGTGGCGTGCTGCGGCGCGCTGCGACAGGAAAATAATGCGGCGTGCGGCGACGAGACGCGCATGCGCCGTGATCGTTTTCCCGTCGTTTTCTGTTTCCCTCTCAATTGCAAAACGCGCACCCCCTGTAGTACCCCCTGCTTTCAAACGGGAGCCTAGCAAAGATGGCCGGATGTGCCGGTCGCGTATCGGTCCCGCGTATCACTCCGCGAGAGCTGCAGACCCGAGCAACGCGATCGTCGACTGTGTCGTCTGCTTCACATACCTTGAAAGCGGATGTCCCAAAACATCGCTCGCGTTATAAAAAACGGAATTGTACTGTACCCAGTTGATACCAATAATGTTCAATGACTTAGGCAGCTTTCGGTTTGTTCGATTTTGGTCTAGGATCTATATTTTGTGAACGCAAAGCGGAAAATATGTTCCCCCGAAACGCGGCGCTCTGGAAGGCCGCTTTCCCGCACGAAGGTTCCGCTCACCAGTTCCGCTCACGTGACCACTCCTCCGCCAATACGGAGATGGCGGCGAAAGGAAAAGGAACGCGATACTCCGGCTCGTCACGCATCGACGGCGCATTTTAGTTCACCTTTCTGCCGCCGCCTCAGTGGGGTCTCAGGCATCGTTCCCGGCGCTATTATTACCGCGCCTGTTTGCTCGATTGGTGCGGCACCGAAACTTCTGTTCGGGCTAGAACTTGGTCAACAGTATCTGAGACGAGCCTGACATCCATTTCCATCGTCGAATAAAACTTCGAAACTGCCTTCATGGTCCCTTTAAGGGGTCCATTTTTGTTCGCGTGTCTGTAACCACTTAATTTTCTTCTTTTTTTTTCATTTTGTTTGCCACTTTGCTTTTCGGATAGCTGCACGTTGACAATCGCCTAATCCACTTTATTTTTTTTTTTTTTACTTACAACCAGACACGGACCTTACAACCGCTGGATTTACGACAGCTAAAAGGCGTGCGCCGCTTGGCACACGTGCATGCATTTCGAGAAAGCATTGTACGCACCTACCCCAGAGCACGGCCCTGGCTAGAGAGAACACATGTGGCAATCATTCTCAAGAGCCACTTGCTGCGTGGAACGTCTATGGTGGGAGGAGCCACAAACACAGGGATTTCTGCGTATTGCCTCTTGATTGGTTCTCCTGCGTTGAAGGCGTGCACATACGCGCGGATAACGCAATGACGTAACATGTTTTTTATTAGATTTGATTGGACTAGCTTATTTTCCGCCTTAGTGCCATTCACAAGGAGAATACATAGGATTGTATTTTGTATGATACTCACTGTAAATATTGTCAAAAGATATCGCGCTAACTTAGTACCTTTCTAGGCATTTCTGACCAGCATTATCATCATCGTCATTGCCGTCGCCAACACTACCATCATCATCATGATCTCAAATTTCGGGGCCCTGGCCAGCATTAGTACAGTTGCTCTAGTTCACTGTAGCATTAGGCCAGGGCCACGGAATCTCTTAATTCGGCCCTGGAAACGGGCCAACAAGCGTAAAACAGAAAATAAAGATTTAATCGGTGAACTTGTGCCTTGAAACAAAAGAAAGGATGAGCGTCGACGGCGGCAGCAGCGAGCGACGCTGCGTCGGCATGAGAGCTCACCATGGAGAATAGAAGGGTAGGAGAGGGCATGACGTCAGCCGCGTAGCCTCCACAAGCCATGCTCCCTTGACGCCTCGCCTCTTTCTCATGTTCCTCCTTACCCTCCTCACTTATCAGCCCAGCATGACCACATCACGTGACCGTAGCTAGCCTTCGATCTGATAAAACCTACCCGACGGAGCGCGCGCGAGCCTGCAAGGAATCCTCCTACAATCAACCATCCATCTCGCACGTGACATGTCACGCGCACCAATCGCCAGAGAGATCTGCGGTCACGCTGGGCACAATATCGTTTAAACTTTTTATGACTAGGCTTCACCAATATTGCAACATGCCGCATCCTAGTACATGTAACCTCCTTGGAGCTGACTGTGCGTCGACAAAGCCGCGCTCGGCACCTAGCTACACTTATGGCGAATTCCACTGGGTGTTTTGGAGCGCGCCGGGATCAGTTGACCAGATCCGGAATGGAGCACACGATCCGAACGGGGTCGCGCCGCCTACGGATCCCCAATGGAACATGACCACTGCTCCGGCATGCCGTCCCGTCATTCACCTGCCCGGGAATCCCCTTTCCGCGGCCGCCGCGGTCGTTTCGAAGATGTTTTCGCCGAGAGCTGGCCCGGCTGGTTTCCGGTTGAATCCGCCGAAATCGGCATAGCGACTTTTCTCGGATCCAGATCGAGGTCTGGAGCGGGAGCTAATCCAAAACGACCAGCGGACCACGTCCGTCTCGATCCCGATCGCCCAGTGAAATAGGAGCGCTCCAGAAAAGTCGATCCTGGCGCCTCTAAAACGAGTCACGACCAGTGGAATCCGCAATTAAAGTCACTGACTGGATCTGGGGAGGTAGTGCCATTGCCTTCCCACCTGCTAGCCGGACACAAACAAATATCAACGTACAGACGACAAAACCTGTCAAGGTGATTGGCTCATCGCTGTCGGTTGCCATGGTGATCGCCATTTTGAACCCTTTCAAAGCTTCGGAGCTTCGAAAGGGTCGTTAATATCAGTCACACCAAGATCGCTATGGAGCATCATCGTGCTGAAAGTGTTCCTCGGCTAATATGAGCGTCTTTGGCACTGTGCATACAATAAACTTATCACTCACGCTTATTTCGCTCTTGCATGTTTCAAGACAGTAAAATTATTTTTCAATGACCCCAAGCACCGACGCCGCGTGTCATGTCGTACATCTTCGTACCGCATCTGTAGCATCTGTCTCACGCCGAGATTTCTGCAGCTCAGCCAGGTTAAAAGGTGGATCGCACGCACAGCATCAAAAACGCTGACATTGACGCGAAATTTTAAAAGTAATATGACAGGTATTAGGCTCTATATGACGCTTGTTCAGGGTGACTCCGAATTACACTCAAATCTGTGTAACCATGGAATTGGTTGAAATTAACGATCATTAGGGAGCTGTAGGAACACCGTTCCCATGATTCCTCGAGTGCGGGCCGGGGCGCTGGAGGGATTTTAATAATAAAGAAAAAAACTAGGGAAAATTATTTCTCCTTTTGTTTGGTCCTACTCCTAACCCATCGATGCCCAGAGCTCCCAGCCGTGCATACCCGACGTAGCCGTGGCAACGCGGAAAAGTTTTGTATACGTTTTTCTTTTTGTTGTTGTTGTCTTGGGCTGAGCCACAAAATGGCCGACTGATAATTTCCACCGCGGGCTATACCAGTTAATCAGAACTAGATTCAATGGGATTGACTTCCGTTAAGTGGACTGAATGGGACTAGAACTGTGGCGCCTGGAACGAGTCTTCGACTGCTGTGTTTACCGCGTCCTAAAGAGTGGTCTCTCGATTTCCGTCTGATGACGTCAAAGAGTGTCATGCTGTCACCGGTTGCGATTTTGGCGGCGTCCCAGCAGTGGTGGTGGATGTGGCAGGCGCCTGTTCTGCTGCAGTTCGTTCTCCAGTGTGGCAATCAACGGAAGCTTCTGCATCAGAAGTTGGGACTCCGCGACGACAGCGACACTCTCCTTCGCTCGTGCTTTTCGCCAGTGTTCCTACGACCAACCGCCAGGATCGCGACATCCGGCAGCATAACACTCCGGCTTCTGTGACGTCATATGTTGCCACATCGAGACCACTTTTGATGAATGGGCGGGATAGGACGCTGAACACACCAGTCGGAGACGCGCTCCAGACACTAAACTACACTCGGCGACAACTTTTCTTGGCAATGCAGTGGAAGGTACAGGCCCGGGTCCCCTCTCCCATTTTGAGTGTACGCAGGCTCTCCTCTCCCCGGAAATGGGGGAGGAGGAGAGCCTGCGTACACTCAAAATGGGAGAGGGGACGCGGGACGTACCTCCCACTGCATTGCCAAGAAAAGTTGTCGCCAAGTATTCGCAACTCCAGCGCGCCGCTCGCCCTCAAGCGGACGAACTGAGAACCAGAGGAGCGGGGACGGCAGCGGCGGCGGCGGCGCGGAAACGGTGGCAAGGACTGTCTGCCTTGATGCGGGAAGCCGTTTTGACGAAAAAAGTGAGCGCGTTAAAAAAGTAATTCTTATGCTCCGTCTTGCAACAGCTTTGCACGAAGGACCGGGATGTCTAATTTCATTAGTGCTTCTCGTGCATCGCATACGCTGCGGATTTCTGGTCTTGTGCATGGCCGCCAGCTCAATCTGTGCTGAACTTGACAGAAAACGCACCCGGTAAATATTGAAAAACTCTATAGTACGGACTACGGAAAGTCTATTCTTTGCCATAAGTAGGAGAAAACTCGTCGCGCAACGGTATGTCGAGCAATACAAATCGGGAATGGGTTCGCGTTTTAAGGCCATTACAAGGAACATTACCATTTACTCCAAGCACTTTAAAAAGACAGAATATCCGTACTAGCTTTCAGGTAATTACAAAGCAAATAAAGAAATGCTCGAAGCATTTTAAGCGCGTCTGTGTTAGCCAGCCGTTCGTGACGAGAGCTAAGAACGCGCAGTTTTGGCCAGAAGGACCGGAATGTTGCAAATAACATGGTACAAAAAATGTTCGGTATATTAAAATATTTACTTTTGATAGAGCAATAAATAAAACCCCTAAACACGCCGATTATGTTAATAGGCAGTATTTGCATAGCGTACGACTTCCCTAAACTTCAGTTGGACGTACAGCGCACTGACGTTAAACCGGCGCAGCCAACTTTCACGAGCTGCTTGATAGCCGAGTTAATTAATTTGTTTTAATTAATAATTTTATTTTCCTTTATTTACAAAGGAGGAAGATAGGGCAAAAAGCTGCATGGCTTGCAGCTTGACGAGGCCCTGCTCTGTGTAGCAAAGCAGCAGAGACATTTCAAACAGGACAAGCAAAAAACAAAGTACTACACCTTATTGCATGGATTATCTACAAAAAAGAGTCGTTAACACTGTTTTCCGATAGCATTTCGCGTAGCATACCCTTTGATTTTTTAGTAATGTCAATATTTTCACCTTCGAGCTCCTTAAAAGTGACGGTAGTGTATGTCTTAAAGAAGGGAGTTGTACAACTTATTAAAATAGCTTGATAATTTTGCGCACTCTCCCATAGAGTTCCATGCAAATTCGATTTTAATTTTTTCTGTAAAAAAAAAAGAGTAATCGTTTTTTTTTTTTGTTTTATTGCAAAACCTAAGTGTTTTTTGTTTTTTTTTTTTCTCTTCGACGCGTACTTTAGCTGTTTAATATCTTATATTGCGTCGTCATCAAGCCTATTGTAAAAGTTGGGGCCGTCAGTTTGACGTCAGTGGGCTGCACGGCGAATTGAAGATTTGGAGTGTCGTATATGTGACAAGGAGAGTAAGGACTACAAAATTATTTTTTTTAATAATGAGCACGGCAACGCTCCTGGCGCGCACTGAAAATTGTGCTTCGTAGACGCAGCGCCAGCTTGCAGCTGTAATGCTACACCGCACGGTAACCTGCGGTAACAAATTTTCAATCAATTACCATAGAGCAGTTTGATTACGTGTTGCAATACACCAAACACCGAGACGGTCAGCAGCGAGTTCTGAGGCAGTGACGCGAAGACACCAATACTGTGAACGCCGCTCTTCCAAAGCTTGACGGTCACCGTTCGCGGCTCTTTTTTTTTTTTCTTTTTTTTTTTTTTTTTTTTTTGAGCACTAATGGTCAGGCAAAGCGCAAACATATCTTCATCACCCTCGAAAATATTCTGCCACAAACAGTAACGTGGCCGGTGCCTAAAACGCGCAGGCTCACCACAAAGCTTCGCACTTTGAGGTTTCTGCAACTTCTAAATAACAGCATGCTCGTTTTCCTAACGTGCATCAGCATCTCGGTCACCTGTAATATGATCCCTCCCTAACCGCTTCGCATATGTAAAAAAATTAATCATTTTTAGCGCGCTGAACAGCGTCAGCGAGCAGGCGCACGGGATATCCTGGAGAATCTATCCCCGTCTCTTCCGCCATCTTGGAACTACCGCCCCGCCACCTATAGGGCGTTGGAGTTGCGAATAGAAGAGAGGAGTTTGGAAAGGAAGAGATAGTCCTGTAGACTCACTCAAATGGGAGTCATGGTAACTATCTTTGGAGGGGGGGAGGGGGGGGGGGGAGGGGGAATGGGAGTGAAAGATGAGCAGAAAGAAATGAGAATAGATAGAGGTCGGGAAGCGGTTTCAGGGATGCGGAAGGGGGAGCCCGCGGAGGGCCGAGGACACAGGATTGACGGGCACACGCGGGCGCAGTTGCAGTCCACGCGGGCTGCCTTTTGTACTCGGGGTGATAGCGTGAAGGAGCGCAAACGTATGTAATCTAATTGTAGAATTACCTTAGTCTGTGGTGACGGCAGAAAAACGACATCAAGAAGGAAAGAAGTTTCCTTCCTTCTTGCTGTCGTTTTCCTGTCGTCACCGCAGTCTCGGCTAATTCTACAATTATGAACTTACACCAGGTCACTAGCTCCCCCACTTTTTGTTGGTATGTAATTTGTTTAAATAATCAACAAAAATGTCATAAAAAAAAAGTTGGAAATTTGAAGGTTGTCAACCATTTCGTCGTTTATCCTGAAACTGTTTTTTTTTTTTTTGTTTTTTTTTTTGGAAGAGCAGAAGTAATAGAAAAAACAGACAGGTCTCAGACGGAAGACAGGTTAGATAGATTGACACCTTTTGAAACTGTTCAGAGGGGCTGTCAGAAGGCGCATAGGGAAAAGTCGGTGCCGTGTAACGTAGGCGTGGTGTATGAGGTTCCTTTGGCGTGTGGTTCTAAGTATGTAGGCCAAACCTCTCGGTGTTTGAACGATCGTTTAACAGAACACAAAAGGAATGTTAAAAATAATGCAGCAAATTCGGAGTTGGCTAAGCATCTGGAGGAGTGTAGAAACTGCACAACGGATTGGTCTGGAACGGATGTAGTTGTTAAGGAAAGCAACGATGTTAAAAGGGTGGTAAGAGAAACAATTAGGGTTAGATCGTTGGGAAATTGCATTAGTCAACCTTCCATGCAAATAGGGAACCGCTGCAAGCAATTTTTACAGTTTTAAGTGTTTTCTTTTTTTTTTTTTTAGTTAGTCATTTTGAAATGTTTTTTTTGGTGTGTATTGTCTGTGGTGTGTACTGGTGTGTATTGTCTGCTTTCTACAATTTTGGAGGTGACCAGTTTTGAATGGGATGTTGTTGTGGGCTGTTGTCCTGTTTATTGTGAGGACACAAAAGAGTTGCTTGAAGCTTTGTGAGGCATATCTTCTGCTAGAACCTTTTCACTTGGAAACGTTGGGAGTGTCCGCTTCTTTTGTGATAGAGTGGAACCTGTAAAGTCACGGTGCAAAGGACAAGTCGTATGTGATTGGTTGTTGACGACGAGAACGAACTATATAAGTGGAAGTTGTTGAAATAAACGTGTAGCTGAGTTTGAGACCTGTCTGTTTTTTCTATTACTTCTGCGCTTCAAAAAAAACCCCAGTCTCAGGGTAAACGACGAAATCGTTGACTTCCACCAGCTAGCCTGTACTTTGACTCTTTTCTCGTTGAAGGTTGTGTCGGTTTCGTTTTGACTAGGAGTGTCGCGAACCGGCCGCGGTTCGAGTTCAACCAGGTTCGACATTTTCGAACTTTTAGTGGAAAGTTCGTCGAACCTTGTATTGAGGTTCGACTCGTGTGCGCATGCGCGACAGGCTGGCCAGTTGGCTTCGGATTGGATGGTAATGGCTAAGAGATGAATTAAGTGCAGCGCTGATCGGCTATTTCAGTCAATACAGTACTAAACTTTAAGTTATTAATTTCTTCAGTAAATAGAATTAATTTCTTTCAATTGCAGCTGTTCCCAAAATAAAATAACCCTTTGCATAAAAAAAAATTCTCCAAACCTAGACATGCTTGTATCAAGGTCTGGCCACACTGTCCATAAAGTCGAACCGGTCGAATCTGGTAAAAAGTTCGAAGGTTCGTCGAACCCACTGATCTCTATGTCTATTTGCTGGATCGCGTTTGACCAGCTCCTCCTATGGACCGGAATGCGGTCACTGGCGGCCATCTTTAGGTAGAGTTATATCATATCTAGCCATCATAGTAATATGGCGGACAGCGCAATGGCGGCAGGCTGCCATTAAAATAGCCGTAGATCTAGTACACTGTACCGTGGGTGACATTTCGTGCTTGATTGAAGCTTTCGACGAAGCAGATTCTTGAAACCCGGCGTGAACGGTAGCCTCATCTTTGAGGGCCCGGCAAAAGTTCTACGAAAGCGCAGCACCGGGGGAAAGCAGCGCAGCTCGCATCAAAAGCAGACTCCGTACCGTCGTCTGCTTTCGATGCTTCTTTCGATGCGACTTTCGATACGTGCTGTGCTGCTTTTCTCCCGGTGCTGCGATTTCGTGAAACTTTTACCAGGTCCTCAAAAACCGGACTACTGTTCACGCCGGGTTTCCAAAAACATGTTTTGTCAAATAATTTTAATCAAGCACGCAATATCACCCACGCTATTTTGACCGCAGCCTGCCAACCACTGATCTCAATGACAATTGCTGGATCGCGCTTGCCGCTCCCGCAAGTGAAGCCACCGGACTTCACTCGCTTGGGATACGATTTGCCGTTTTTGCTAGCCTTTGCTGCGGTTTTCCTGCGTGCTGCAGACACGTTTTCTACTCGTTCGTCGTCATTCGCCGAAGAAGTTTTTTGAGACTCTGTGTATTGTTGAGACTTGCCGTTGTGAACACGTGGAAAATTTTACGAAAGTGCAGTGTCGCAGGAAAAAGGCACAACGCGTCGAAAGGAAGGGCTGGCGGCGTGTTCAAAGCGTCCTTGGCACGCCGAAGTGCCGTGTCTCTGTGCCTTCGCGCGCTTGGATACCGACCAAGAACCGACGCCGTGTGAATGTGTTCAGCGAGTGCAATGTGCGTGAAGCCGTATCAAAAGGTACAACTCGTCGAAAACGTGTCGCCGGTGTCGCGGCGTGATCAAAGCTTCCTTAACACGCCGAGTGATGCATCTTTGTGCCTTCGCACGCTTGGATACCGGTCAAGAATTGACGCCGCGCCAAAGTTCTGAACGTGTGTCGCGCGTAGATGCCTTTAGATCATTTATATATATCGGCCACGGAGTTCTGGATCGTCCAGCTGTTCCGGTGAGTTGCTATCAATAAAAGGGGGAGATCTGTACGTGTTCTTATGTACTATATTAACCATGGCTATGTCCCAAATCTACTCTAATAGATTCCGTGGGAGCACGAATAGGGCAACGTTGTGGAGCCAGGGGGTTTTCGAAAGCAAAAGTACAAGACGGCGAGAATGAAAATCTTTGAAGCGCGGCCGATATGGTCGTGTGCAATCTGTTGACCAATTACAATTAGGCGAGCCGCGCTCAAACGTCAAGTGCAATTAAGTAGGTTGATAATAAGCCAGCACTGATCAGTGATGAGGAGCTGTTGTGCACGGTATTGTGTAAATCGTCTAAGGACGAAAAAAAGACGTACCTTCCCCCAGCTTCCCTCGCTAGTGGACGCTGGATTAAGCTCGTTCCTAAACCGCGAGGGGAAAAGACGCTGATCCAGAGGCACGAACAGCTTCACGCACATTGCACTCGCTAAACACATACACACGGCGTCGGTTCTTGGTCGGTATCCAAGCGTGCGAAGGCACAGAGACACGGCACTTCGGCCTGCCAAGGAAGCTTTGAACACGCCGCCAGCCCTTCCTTTCGACGCGTTGTGCCTTTTTCCTGCGACACTGCACTTTCGTAAAATTTTCCACGTGTTCACAACGGCAAGTCTCAACAATACACAGAGTCATCAAAAAACTTCTTCGGTGAATGACGACGAACGAGTAGAAAACGCGTCTACAGCACGCTGGAAAACCGCAGCAAAGGCTAGCAAAAACGGCAAATCGTATCCCAAGCGAGTGAAGTCCGGTGGCTTCACTTGCGCTGCAGCGAACAAGCGGGGAAGCGCGATCCAGCAATTGTCATAGAGATCAGTGCTGCCAACCACTGATCTCAACAACGAGGTAGAGGGGCTTAGAGCGATAAACCGGGGTTCCGGTCTGCACTCGAAAGTGACCCCCATAAGGCGGCTGCCATTGTACGCAAATTTGACCACACGTCACATGACCAAACCAAATACGTGACGTCACAGGAAAGATGACAGCGCCCATGCAGCGGCTGGCCCCAGCTGGGCCGGAGCTTGTCGGATGCTTTGTTGGTTGTCGTTCGTCTCGGCGAGTTGATTTCAGACGCGGAAGCCGTCATATGAGGCCGGTCGAAAGTGAGTTCGGAGTTCAGCGTGGTGTTTGACGTAGGTATAACGTGAAAATACGGAGGAACGGTGTGCATTTCGCTGGTTACCGACCGGGATATTGCCACGGAAGAGACAATCAGACCTACGTTGCTCGGACCTCGGATTGAATCGGATACCGCTAGGATAAAATTTAAGGCGACGTTTCTGTGCTCTCGTTGATTATCGGAATCTTCGAGGTTTGCAGTGAAGCGTGTGCAATATATTCGGATACACAGTTTAGCGACGGAAATTGCGTGAGTCGTGCTTGGCGGTGTGCAATCGCGGTGCAGCTTCGATCAAATGACCGAGGGCTCACTTCGGTTGTGCGGCGCACCGGAAGGCTGCCTTGAAGCTGGTAGTTCCCGTGCCGTGGTGAATGATGCTGTGCTGCTTACAAATTGTTCCGGCGTAGAAGTGCACTTTTACGGAGCACAGGTGTGCGACGCACCGAAGAGCTGCCTTTAAGCTGGTAGTTCCTGTGCCATGCTTTAGGTGATGCTGTGCTGCTTCCGAAATTGTTCCGGCGTAGACGTGCACTTTCACGGAGCACAGGTGTTGCAGTTGGTATTGGTCCCGCTGGTCTGTCGCACGTTTCGTCAACACAAACGCTTCATTCACACTCGTTACGCGAATTGCAAGCTGTCCGGACATTTCATCGAGCGTGTTACATACCCAGCTCACGCCGCTTTGTGGCAACAGTCTGCAGTGGCTCATTACCAGAAAAGTGGTCCCACATCCATTTCAGTCAAGTTCGTCCACGGCAGTCGCCAAACCCCGAAGGAGAGGATTTATTCGGACAGAATGCCACTAAAGCAAAGCAGCTTCTTCAGTGGTCAGGATAGATTCTCTTCTGCGAGTTTTGTTACACTGTCACGGATCCTAGTTCCAGTCATATCTTCTATCAATATTCACTGTTCTGGGACACTGCAGGTCATGCTCAGCTGTAATCGTATGTTCTGGTGGAGGTGCTGGGCACTTTACCCATAGCCCTTCACTCTGTGTGAACCCGACGGCTCTTCAGCCGAGTTACCCGATAATGGGACACGGCTGGCGGACTATTTTGCGTCTTATGCCCCCGTCGAGCCGTAAGCAAAGTCCTGCCCCGAGCCTGGCAGAACAACCGCAAGACGACCGAGTACCACAAGGAGTAACATCGGAAATACACCACCAAGCACCTGAAATCCGAGCCAGTTGCTGCTACCAGGAAAAACCACCGGAATTCGGTCTCCTGTCTGAAAATCCGAAGCTTACTAAGCCAACAATGACAAACCTGTAGCAGCAAACCGTGTCCCCTCCCACCATTGTTTGCATGCCCGTCGCAAATCACACTCCGACGCTCTTTCACGCAAGCTGTATGAAGACGTCAAGGACTGGATTGAACAATATGACAGTGTCGCCCGCCACATTGGGTGGAAAGACAACCAGCTCCTGCAGAACCTTACTTCTCGTGGAAGAAACTGCCGGCACTGGTCTGAGAACCATAGATCCTCCTTAATGTCATGGGAAGTTTGCAAGATCGAGCTGAAGCGCGCATTCGTCAGCCAACATCAACGAGAGAGAGCCGCATTCTTGATTCTGTCCAGGACACTGCCCCAACGAGAGCGCCACCGCACTCGTGGAGGATGTTTTGCGCTTGATCGAGCGCCCACGCCTACGCCCACACCGACCTTGATGCTACAGAAGACAAGAACTTAAGAATCCCATGCCCCTCACGTGAGGGACAACACCTTCGGCAGCCTTGTCCGCAACCCCCCTACAACTGTCGAAGTGTTCATATCACCAAGGCTTCCAACATGGAATGTGCACTGCATGCCCGAGCCTGCCACTATGAACAACTTCCCGGCGTCTCGACACTCGAGTTGTCCAGCTACTACTTCGACGCCAGCCTCCCAGACATCCACGACATCACCCACGACGTTGTCTGGGAGGAGATCAGGAAGCTACTTCCTGCCATCAGTTGCCCGGCTTTTATTTTGATTGCCGAGATTGTTTCGGAACAAGTTTGACAGGTATTTCAACCGAGACTTCTGCGAGCGAAGCGGCATCTGACAAACCGAGGGCAACTTACGCCACAATGGCACGACGACCGCCCCTGGCTGCCCCTTAGTATTCAATGCCAATTCAATGAGACACCCTAACGCCGAAGCATTCCTGACATCGTGTGTAGGTCTGTGCTCAACAAAGTACACCGAGGAATACGTAGGTGAATCGAATGTGTGACCGAAAACCACTTTGCTACCACTGCATGAAGCCGACCATGTCTACCAAAGCAGCCCGTACCAATGAATTGGTCTGCGAGGGTTCGTGCCAAATGACCCTCGATTACGTCTCGAGGAGCGACCACGGGAGATTAAGGATTACCTTCGGCGACCTTTGTCCCTGATGCCGAAGGTGCTGAATCGAAGATTCTGAATCCCTGATTACCCCGTAGCTCCTCATGTCCATCACCTCAACAAGAGGTAAGCACGACAAAGCAGGTGAGCGGCGATGCAGTGACAGTTGATTTGGTGTTAGTTGTCGTCCAAGGACAATACCTAATAATTTGCCGACACCATTCATCTGTGTCCATGCAATGAAGCACACAATTTCCAACTTTGAGGGAAAATGCCCCTGAGTGACTTGAAGGAATAGAATGGTTGGTTGCTCTCAAAAGTGAACTGCAAGCATCACCAGACTTGGATAGCAAACAAAAACTGTTGCCAGCTATCAAGTCAACGGTACAGCAAAAGGCACAGCCACGTAAGCAATACATGCCCGAGCTTGCTACATTGATGCCGAAAACTACCAGGAAAATTTTCGGATTAGAAGCCAGCCCTGCAGCTTCACTGCATCAGACGTCAGTGGCCGCACATGACGTATGATTACAAGACAGCATCAGTCGGTCAAAGTTGCCACTCGACCAAACTGAACACCGACGTGCCAGGAGCGTCATCCGACAACAAGGTCCACAGGTACTACGACTGAACGCCTGACACGAGACTGTCGCAGAAAGAACTCGTTATGGAACCATTTACTAAGAATCAATAATTATGTAATCAAGTGGAAATAAACATATTTGATACACTAACCAGATAAACATATTTCCGCTTGCCTTTATGCCTTGAGAGTCTACACACCGAGAATTGTGTCCACTGCACGCTCTGGACCTTACGAGGACACTCGCATCTCTGACCCTTCAATATTAATTAAGGGGTCATACCAGACTGGCAGACTTCTTGCAAGGGGCTGCACTCGTTCAACCTTTCCTGAACATGTGGTGCATCCGAAAACCAACTCCAGTGATGTGAAAATGTTATTTATTAATTTATTCCTTCCAGGGGCCTTCGTAGGCATTGCAGAAAGGATACTTAAAATTACACACATGATAATAGCATTAAAGCACACTGCTGTAACTTGTTAATTGGAAAAACAAACACAACTCTGAGCATATAGTTTAATAGTATGTGTTGATGCATTGTTATATAGCATAACACTTCCTATATGTATGACACAATAGACCCTTTGCAGAACCTTATCAAGCAACACAACTGTCACCATTTTTTTCGGCGTAAAGCACACGAATGGGCCACAGTTCAGGTCGAACGCTAATGCAGCATTCGAGTCCAATAGGTGCTGAGCCGAATTCACAGGGATGGCGGACATAACATTCTTGTAGAACAAATGCCCAAAGTATGAAAGCCTGGGGTAATTACAGTAGTAGCTACTGTAATTTGTTTTATCAGAATTTGGCAGACGGCAAAGGCTACAGTCTCGGTGAGTCAATACACACATTGGACAGAGGCACATGACAACATATCACCAGAGTGCTCGTCTGCACAGATTTGTCACACACTTTCGCTCTGTCTCTCTGATTGGCTCGAGGGGGCTGTAGCGGTTGGCCTTTTCCAAGTTACGGTGATGCGAAGTATAGACAGCCCACACTTTTAAAAAGAGTCTATTGAAGAGACCGAAAGGAATGGTAGTCAACATTTTTCAACAAGACTGCTCTCCAGGCAAGGGATGAACAAAAATATGAATCATCTTATCCAGGTAATTAGAACAATTAAATAATTGACCGACTAATACAATGCACTCTTGATGGAAAACAATAAATCTTACAAAACAGAAAAAATGCGCAGTTAATCTATGCATGCACCAAAACAGTTGTTCTTATGGCAAGTCGAATAGCTTTGAAGCAGGTGCCTGCAACGATTTAATCTTCCCCATACTCAATAAAACGCCATCCTCGTAGCTGAAAATAAGGGTGCACTTCGCACTCACACACAAAAAAAAAAGGAAGAAAAGCGATTGAATGTAGAATCGTGGATTAGCACAAATGGTTAAAATCGCAGGAGCTTCCTCGCTAAAAGTTGCTATGGTTGTTCCGTGACGGAGGGCTTAAACAACTTTCCTTAGGCCCTAACGCGACGTATACATTTCGCGTAGATTCTCAGATATTTCAACGTTCAAACAAAGCTAAGAGAATGCGAAAATTTCATGTTAAAAGCACTCAAAGTTCTGTCGATCCTCGGACACATCCCGGAATCCGAGCACCGGTACGACGATGCAGAGCTGATGCTGTCTCACAGGCGTTATTATCCAGATGATCCAGAGCGATCTTGCGCAAAAACGGTATAAAGTATCATTTCTTCATATTTTCACATTATACCTGCGTCAGCGAGCACGAAGAAGCACGAAGTCGTCGGAAAGCAGTTGCACATCACGGCTACCGCGCACCGAACAAACTCGCATCCGCCAGCTCTGGGCGCTGCCATCTTACCTCTGACGTCACGGCTCTTGGAAGGTCATGTGACGAGTGGTCACATTTGCGTAAAATATGGCGGCAACCGGGGGGGTGCCACTTCCGAACTTCCGGTTTATCACTCTAAGCCCCTCTACACCTCTACCTCGTTGGATCTCAATGACAATTGCTGGATCGCGCTTGCCGCTCCCGCAAGTGAAGCCACCGGGCTTCACTCGCTTGGGATACGATTTGCCGTTTTTGCTAGCCTTTGCTGCGGTTTTCCAGCGTGCTGACGACACGTTTTCTACTCGTTCGTCGTCATTCGCCGAAGAAGTTTTTTGAAGACTCTGTGTATTGTTGAGACTTGCCGTTGTGAACACGTGGAAAATTTTACGAAAGTGCAGTGTCGCAGGAAAAAGGCACAACGCGTCGAAAGGAAGGGCTGGCGGCATGTTCAAAGCTTCCTTGGCACGCCGAAGTGCCGTGTCTCTGTGCCTTCGCGCGCTTGGATACCGACCAAGAACCGACGCCGTGTGAATGTGTTTAGCGAGTGCAATGTGCGTGAAGCCGTATCAAAAGGTACAACTCGTCGAAAACGTGTCGCCGGTGTAGGACGCCGATCTCACTACCCCTCCGCTTCGACTACGGTAGTGGTTATGGCGTACGCCAAAATCAATACCGTAGTCATTTCGGCGTACGCCAGAGTCAATACCGTAGTCTTTTTCGCATACCCCAAACACACTATCCTTACGCCAAATTCAATACCTTGAATAACGTCGGTTGAGCGGGGATCGAGCTCCGCATTTCGCTAAAACTGGCGGAATCAACTTTCTGCAGCAAAATATCCTGATTGTTGTTGTTTGTATGAGCAGCGGAACGCGGGCGGCAGGCGTTGCTAATTTTGATTACCGTTGATACGGCTGACGGCGCACAGAGCTGAAGGGCACAAGCAAGGAAGCTTGGAGTGATTCTGTGTCAATGCGATTTGACGTCGCTTCTTTCTGTTTCTTCAATCATGGTGCAAATGCAGGTGCCCGACTCCCGAACGATTCGAAGGCAAGAGTGGTAGCCCGCCTGTCCGCTGGTCTTTCAATCGCATGCACTGTCGTCATTTTGGGCACAGCGGAAGAAAATAAGACGCTCACTATTTTAAATAGCGTGCGATCGGCCTGTCTAGGTTTTGGCGACACCGTTTCAGGCTCTAGGTGAGAAAATTTAGCCACTACAGTACGACTGCTAGCCTGGGGTCTGTGCCTCACAACAGATCGAATCGGGTGGGGGTGGGGATCCCTGGCAGTGGGACCTTTCGCCGTACGAGTTGCGGTGCGCTAACACGCTCGACCTCCGATACCCCCTTGGGTCGCAGCGCTTGCTGAAAGAAGTTTTGGATCGTTTTACGCTGATTTTGCAGTGCGTACGAGACGCACAACAGCTACGTACTACGTGGTGCAAACTGAGGGTCGCTACTTGTGCGCGGCTCTCGTGATCTGGGGAACAGCCATGTAAATGTTGCATTGAGAAGTACGAAAAAGTAATATTATAAAAATAGAGTATTTAAAAGTGGTTTGCATTGTCACTGAACATATGAAAATAAAACTGATTAGGAATGCCGATCAGATCGGGTGAGAATGTGATATAGATCTTTAAATAGGCTCGGATATATCGGATTATGTGCGAAGTTGCGTCGGAACAGGTGGGCAGGGTTGCTATATTCTCCATCCCCCACATAATTCAAACTCGTTGCCCCCCATCCCTGTTCCTATATTCTTCCAATGTGGCAGGACTTTTTTTTTGTGTGTGTGTGTGTGTGTGTGTGTGTGTGTGTGTGTGTGTGTGTGTGTGTGTGTGTGTGTGTGTGTGTGTGTTTAGAGCTGCAGTTTTCTATACTTCATCTCCCCTTAGCATGGACTGTTAGCCAGATTCTACAAGTGTGAGCTAATTGCTTTGGATCAAACCATGGCGGTTGCACGAGTGCTCATTCACTGCAAGCGCTGTGAAGGCAGTCGAGGCCATACCATCTTGTGCTTGCGCAGCCTTTGCGGTTTGAGGTCCTTTGTTTTGGCCTGTTCTTTTGTGTCTGGGTTTCATGTTCTTTTTGTTTCTTGTTTCGTGTGCTGGATATGGTTGGAAGTTATGTTACGCCTAGTAGTAGGATCTTTTGTAAAAACATCGGTTTGAGAGTAAATGGTTCTAGTACCTTCTTTCTTTTCCTTCTGGCCGAGCAATGAACCTTTTGTAGAAACATTGGTTTGAGAGTAAATGGTTCTAGTACCTTCTTTCTTTTCCTGCTGGCCGAGCAGAGAGGGAAAATGGTTTCCTCGTGCCGACTTCGGGACAGAAGGTAACCCACGATGGGGACAAAGGCAAGTTTGGGGAAACTGTATCTAGGTCACAGCGGCTCAATGGGCAAACAGGATGTGGCTCACGTTTTGCGTGTGGAACAGGTTAGAGAGGCCTGGTGCGCGCATTGTTTTCTAGCCATTTATTCTCTATCCCAGTCGCGTGTCTAGGTGGCAGCACGTATTCGCCAAAGGGTGGATTGTGAAGGAGGTTTGGACGTGTATATAAGGCGGTGTTTGTTGAATAAACTTCAACCTGTGTCCGAGGACTTCAATGTTCATTTCATTTTTATTTTTATTTTCCTAAGTCTCGGGTTTACTATGTTTGTCATTCACCAGCTCGCCTGTGTTTTCTCCCTTTCTTCACTGAATAATGTACTGGTCAAGAATTATCTGGTCTTACCCAAAGTCGAAGGGAGACCAATGAAGTTTGAGGTAGACACAGTAGCTTACCACCTTGACCAGGGCAAGACCCTATAGATGACGCGTTGCTGACACATGAGGAAGTTCTTGACCCAGGGATGAGCAGGCACAAAGAACCCTCAGTGAACCTGGATTTGAAAAAAGACGAAGCACTACGCTTTTTGAAGGCCAGCCCTGTTCCTTTTGCAATGTGTACCGCAGTGGAGGCAGAACTCCGGATGCTCCAAAGCTAAGGCATAATCGAGCCAACACAACACTGAACGCGGTTGAAAAACTGGCGGTAAATCTGATGCGGGCTGTAACAGATTTTGTGGTGAGCGTGTTTGGAGGCACCACTTTTTCAACACTGGACTTCACTGATAATAATAATAATAATAATAATAATAATAATAATTTTTATTTGCACGAGAAAGTTTGCCCACTCAGCGGCGTGCGAGGCTAGACAGAAAGGTTAGTACCCTTACGCATGTGCGCCTGCTAGCCCGCCGCTGAGTAGGTGTAAACATAAACAAACTGTAGTCGTAAGTACAAGATAACACATATACACGTATGGAAACAATGAATAATCATAACCCAGAGGGGAAGATAAGAAAACTCGCTGTGCCCCAACCCACCGCCATGCAGACCACGGCAGAGGCCCCAGCCACAAGGCATTCCACTAGCTGTGTGTGACAGTGGAGACAGCAGATATGCTCACCATGAACACCATCAAAGGACGACACAGAGTGAAAAGGATGCTCTTGAAAATTTCGGCTGCCGCAGCAATTTTCCAGCTCTGCAAGGAGACAGTCCTAGCAGGAAAACTTGTCATGAAATTTTACCTGGGTGATGTTGTGACGATCTGGATCGGTCATCAAGATAAATGGGCACCGTGCTCAGGAAAGACATGTCAACGTCATCAGCTACCATGCCAAAACTACTTCTTTTATTTCGATCATGAGCGCTCGCACGAGCCGCTTCAGAGCAATGTCTCTTTTGCAGCTCGTCACGTGCCAAGGTTTTTAAGTGTCGACCTGATATCACGCTGCCACGCAACAAACACTAAACAAACATTAAACAAATACTGCGTCGAGCAATATGTACATGATTAAATAATGATATACATACGACGTGATAAATGAGAAAAAAACATAAAGTTTGCAAAGTTCAGTCCCCAGGTAGAGGCTGCACAAATTTGACGACCGGCTTCAGTTTCTCCACATGCACTACATCGCGGCCAGTACCGTCCACGAGTTCAAGCTCGTAGTTCACGGGAGAGAGCCTGCTCACAATTTGGCGAGGGCCAGTAAATCATAGTGTTGCCTTGACTCTGATGAGTGGGCTCTCCTACAACACAAGCTATGGTCCTCAAAAAGAACATACATGTGCCACTGTCAAAGTCGCTTCCTTGCTTTTCTTGAGCATGCTTGATTTGTCTGGAGGTCAACTTCCAAGCTGCGTACCGCTGTCAAATGTGACACCAACATTGGTGCTGAGGGTTGACAACTTTCCAATGTTCTGAGACAGAAGTCCCCTGGCATAAAAAGGCTTGATCAATGGAAAATGGGGTCAGGGTCCGCATTGCTGAGCTTAATTGTCTTGATGCCTACTGCAGCACCAGAGGTGATGTACCAAACTACTGATGACACCTTCCAGGCAATAGGGGCATCAGGTTTTCACTTTTCTCCGTCAACAATGCAACAGACTCAAAGTGCCGTTGCCATTCCAGAAATTCTTGGGTCAGCTCTTGCCGGCATCACGTGACAAAGTGGCCACTTCTCTTACAAATGAGACGTAGCGGACGAACTTCAGGGTATTGGGACGAAGAACATTAAAAGTCCCGCGAAGTTTTTGACACATGCTGAAGCGACGCATGCTGCTTCTTTTACTTCTCTGTTGCAGAAGGGTGCTGGTGACGATTGCTGTCGTCAGCATTCCGATGAGGCGGTGGCCGGCACTGCTTCGAGAGCAGGAAGGAGCGCGCTTTCTTTGTCCCTCCGCAGCTTGCACTCGCTCTGCAGCGAGAGCCAAAACCGGTGTCTTTGGTTGGCTGAAGACAACCTGGTCAAAGCAAAGGAAAGAGTCCAGCAACTCATTCAACGAAGCGAAGCGCCTGTCGAAGCATGCTTTCGTGCTTTGTGGAAGAGTGTGGCCAGGATAACCTTGCATTTCTCCGCCTTCTTCTCTGGGTAGCTGCACTCGTGGATGAGCTCCAGTAAACGGAAGGCGGAGTTGGTGCAGGACTCTCCCGAGTGCTGACTTGTGCTGAACATCTTTTGTTTCGCCTCAGCTTTGTTGTCCAGGTTGTAACGACGACTGAAAGCTTTCTTCATTTGCTCCTACATTGTTAGCTTGGCTGTCTTGAGGTGGTACGTAATCCACTTCTAGTCCTTAGATGGTGGCTTGGGTACAATCAATGGGATGGTCTCACCTGGTGCAACTTTAAACGTCTGGAACCTGAAATCTATCTGGTGAAACCAGGCGACGATGTCCGTGCGCAGTTGAGAAACCGAGCTGACAGTCACGTTGGTCAGCGACTGCAGTGTCTGCGCCTGACTCAGCTTGAGCAGGAACCCTCTTCCTAGGTGCCTTGGACCTTTTTTTCTTTGCAGACTCTTGGAGCAGTGTACGTCAGAGTCCACGCTGCACGAAAACTCCGAGGACGAGGTTTTCGGCATCCTTGCCTCGAGCTGATCAAGACGATCCATGATGCTGACAGGTGTCAGCAGGCAAATTCAGTGTTGCCTTTAGCTGTGCGTTGAAGAATCTGAACGCAGACATTTTGAGCAGACTGCCTTTCCTGCGGGCAAGGATGAGCCCAACCCTCCCACAGTTCTGCTCATGTTGCAAGCGTTGACAAGGGCGCTATAGTCTGTTGCAGGTCAAGAACAGCATGAGAGTGGAGAAGAGGAAACCACCTCTACTTGTCATGATAGGTGGTTTGCTTCTCTCCAGTGTTCGCTCCGCCAATGTCGAGAGAGAGGGACAGAGACTTCTCCTGCTATTCTTGACCTGCAGGAGACCCTAATTATGTTCCAGAAGCTGGCAGAAAAGACCACATAGAATTTTACCCTTTCGCACATGTCCGAAGCAGTTCAGGGTAGAAATGTCGGAGGCCCCATAGAGGATATTTTTGACTGATTCAAGAGTTTTGTTACACTGCTGCTGCCGCTATTCATTCTGAGAACTGCAGCCCCTGCACGCGTGATAACCCCGCTGTGGGCCTGTGCGTGCAGTACACGAAACGACACCACCTGTCTTGTGCACGGCCGTCTGTCCCCTGTGAGCAGTTCTGGCATCACCAATCATGTGCAAAATAGCTGGTGAGATCAGTGTGTTGGTGACATGTTGTTTAATGCAGGGATCATGTGTTGTGATACCAATGGATCCACGGTTTGGGTCGCTGACTCTGGTGCACTCCGTATACCGCAGAATCATCGCCATGGAAGCCTGTGCCAGAAGCTATATGTCCGATGGCCAGGAATTGGGGAAAGTAGCATATATGGGTGTAGGACAATATGGTCCCGGACAATATGGTCCCAGACAAAATCGTCCTGGGCAAAATGGTTCCAGACGATATGGTCCCAGACAAAATGGTCTCGGGCAAAATGGTCCCGGACAATATCATCCCGGACAATATGATCCCGAACAATATGGTCCCAAGTGCAAACCTGGACAAAATGGTCCCAAGTAAAATTTCCGACACATTTGACGCACTGTCTAAAATGTCACTGATATCTGCAGCGATTACTTTTAACGGTCTATTCATCACATGTCGATTCGTCATAGGGGGAATAAAGGCAATCTACCGTGCAGATACCGCATGTTTTGGTGCAATGTTAGAAAATAAGAATGGAAAATAATAAACATGATTTTGAACACATGACATGTTTTATTACGTTCCCACAAAAGGTCTACCCTTCTTTGATGCTGTTTGGCCTCAGCAGCCCTTGCGCCATAAAAACCCAATCCAGTCCAAAAGGTCTACAATCTTGAAATGGCACTTGGCCCATGCCTTTCAGAGGGTCGATCATCGATACGGCTCAATTGTTTGTACTGTGTGCAGATTGTTTGAAGTTGCTGTTGCATTTCTCGGTAGACTGGTTGAAACTCAAGTTGAACACACGAAAAGTAGAACAAACGGCGAAAATTAAGCGTGAAAAATATAAACTCTAGATTGACGAACGGCTCGCAATATAAGTATTTTGCGAATCACATTTAATAACGTAAACCTGTGAAGACCAAGCAATTAAAAAGTAACTTTAAAATAATCAATGGCTCATGTCACAAATGTTTACCAAAAATAAATACATGCAATCTACAAACCTGTGAAAAGCAAGAAAAAAAAGAAAAATGCAGCGAAAACAACATGGGACCATTTTGTCCGGCTAGCTGGCACTCGGGACCATTTTGTCCGGGACCATATTGTCCGGGACCATATTGTCTGGGATCATAATGTCCAAGACCATTATGTATGGATCCCATATACTCAATACCAAACAACCAGAAAGCCAAGCTAAAAGCACTGACAGTGAGAATGGCCAACATCTTGGAATGAAATTCACATAGGCTTTGCTGGTTCAGTGATGAAAAGCATTTCAGGTTGTTATACACCAAATGGCTGGAGGTGTGAGTGGATAGCAGCATGTCGTCGAGCGTAGTAATCAAGGATTTATGGTCTTTATTAGACACAATTGAAGTGTTAATAGAGGTTTGTTCGGGCAACGGAGCTGCTTTAAGTTGCCATGATTTATTGCATGAATATCATCAGAGTCACCAGCGCACCTCATTACCGGCAACTCACAGGCTGAGCAGATGGTACAGGAGCTCAAGCAATTGCAAGGGCAACTACAGTAGATAAAGAAATTTCAGGTTTATGATTGGTTAAACGTCATGTAGGTACAACAGCGCAAAACATAGAGGACTAAGGAAAGGAACAAACACCACAGGACGAGTGCTGCACTAGTCCTGTGGAGCTAGTCCTCGTTGTTTTGCGCTGTTTTATGTTTAGCCTTCAATAAAATGACCAGATGTCTCCATTTAGGCGGGGACAGATAACGCTTTTCCGGCCAAGGTCGCTGTCCCGCCAGCGGGCTTGTGGGACAGCGCGTTTTCTTTTTTTTTTTTTTAGGGGCGAAGCTCCGTAGGGCCTGGCCATGTCCGTATGTCCATCCGATGTCTGGCGTCGGGTGCTTGTGCTCACGAGCACGTAAGCACATGGTCCCGTGCTCGTGTAGGGCAAAAAACAACCGCATCTCCCCGTGGTGAATGATGTTGATGGGGCGAAGCTCTGGTGGAGCTTGTCGTGGACGCTGAGCCGCAGCATGCCGAGCCTTTCGTTCGTTTTCATCCATGTCAGAAAGAGAATGTGTGGTATATGGAACGTGGTTATATAAGCATTTGAGCATTTGACCGCAGCGTGACATGGATGAAAACGAACGAAAGGCTCGGCATGCTGCGGCTCAGCGTCTACGCAGACAAGCACCACCAGAGCTTCGCCCCAATCAACATCATTCACCGATGCAGTTGTTTTCGCTTCGGCTGCCCCCTTGCACGTGACGTCATATGGCACCGTACCAGCCGCCATTTCTCCGTACCAGGTTCCTGTACGGAGCCTTCTGCGGCATACATTTGGCACCATCGAATCTGCTCTTATCGGCAAGCCTTGACCAGAAAAACAAATTCGATGGTGTCAAATGCAGGCTGCAGAATTTACGGCACAGGAGAACGGTACGGAGCAATGGCGGCTGATGTGACGTCAATGCAAGACACAGTTAAACGAAACTATCGCACCAGTGAGAGGTTGCAAAGAAGATGCTGGTGCTGTTAATTTGCATATGACATCCCGGGCCAGTTGAGGATTCCCATTAGATTCCAATTGGAATTTAAAATTGGTACCAGTTGGGTTTTCAGACAACCAATTTATCCCTGCCAAATGGCAGCCGAATTCGCTAAAGGGAAGCTCATCGCCATCTTCTCTAAACTGGGTTCTCAAGGGATTCGATAAACCGGGGTCGGTAAAACGGCGTTCGCTAAAACGAGCTTCTCTAAACCGGAGACCCATTGGCCAATGTGCTGATTGGAACCCACTAAAACCAATTGATTCCGGTTAAAACCAGTTAAAATTCCAATTGGATCTAATGGGAATTTTAGCTGGGGGATCGATACTAAGAAATATTCTAACCAAATTTATTAGATGTGTATACCAAACAGTATGCAAATGGCAAGGAAATGTTTTCACAGTGTATACAGAATAATAAAAAGGAGTGATTTGTTACCGAAATTCAAACTTTTCAAGTCTCGAACACAATTATTCCCCCTCCCCCCACCCCTCCCCCCTGCAACACTACAATTTACTCATGTATACACCGTGGCACGTATCCAGGAGAGAAACCCATGTTGCCCGGGCTCCCCCCGAAATCTTCCATTTTGCTGGGACCTCCTCTCCACCCTCCCCCTTATACAGAATTTAGTCATGGGCGGGCGCCCCCTGAAACAAAATCCTGGCTATGTGCCTGCACCGTGCAATGGCTTAAATGTCGGCTAAATATTGCTTTGCGGCGCTTTTGGAATATGTGCCGAATAACATGCCCCTAACCGATCTGTACCCACGCACAATAATCTCCACAATACCTCACCCCCTTCCTCCTCATGCCTTCCACATATGCCAGTTGGAAGAGCTGGACCGCCCCGCCCCGGGAAGCACAACTGACATGGCCCCAATTAGTGTCACACATTCTCAACGTCGCAGGGACCATGCTGCCGCCCTCACTACCAGCATCTTTTTGACCGCTGATGATCGAGATGCAGATAATGCGGACGAAGCATCATTGTAAATAAAATTTGTCTCCCTCTCCCTCCTAGCTGTTAGCCAAACGTCTCCAATTAGATAAAAGTAATTGGTTTTTCGGCTAAATGGATACAGGCTCCAGCATGTTAGATTTCCTCACACCTGGACTAACCATAAGGGCTGCATGTGACCCCCCCCCCCCCCCGAGGTCACGTGACCCCTCCTCCTCCGAGGTCATGTGACCCCCCCTCCGAGGTCACGTGACTCCCTCCCCCAAGGTCACGTGACCCCCACCTCCCCCAAGGTCACGTGACCCCCACCTCCCCGAGGTCACGTGACCCCCCCCAAGACCCCCCCTTGAGGTCACATGACCCCCCCCAAGGTCACGTAACCCTCCCCTGGTGGAGGAGGATAAGGAGGGAGGAGGGGTATAGCTTCCGCTCACTACTTCCCTCCTCCTCCTCAAGAGCTGCGCTCTAATTCGGCGTTACACGGTTTTCATTTTTTAACTCGATATTAAAGAAAGAATATTTTATATGGCAAGATTTGTAAAGTCACTCAATTAGGTATGATTGGCTGTCTCTATGGGATTCATTCTATATCAGATCCGTCGTTTACTTGCCATCCCATGACATCAGACCTTCTGAGGTCACAGTTCATAAATATTTTATAGTTAAACATACCTTAATATAAATGAACAAGTAGAACAACCTTCACGATTTTAGCAGGGTTTTCGTCCAAGCATATAATGCAGTGAAAGGTGTGGGAAAACTTTTCAATATTCAAATTGAAAGTATTTGGCGAAAACTTTTCGCTTCAAACTCAAAATCCACTTTTGCATATGACTATAACTTAGAATCAACTGTTTTTCAAAATTGTCATCGGCCTACATCAGTTAATGTTTTTGTTTATTTTTGACCTTGAAACGACTGAGGACACGGATGATCGCATAATTACCTCACAGGATATACTCGGAAGCAGGCCTGAACGTAGCGGGTCAAACAGTTTCAAAAGAATATACAGGAAAGGAGACAAAGTGAGGCCTTCTGGTGCTCAACGAAAATGTACGACGACCACTGCGGCGTCTCTGTCAAAAAAGCCATCTGTGGTTCCACAACAAAGTGTCCAACCATTGGGGTGTTTCTTGAGGCTATCAATGAAAAAGGATATTTCATTTGAACCTGCCTTCATGTTTACTCGAGCGGCTCTGAAGAGAACAAATAAGTGAAACAAGCGCCGGCTTTCTGCACACTGTGGGGACGGCTTCCTTGAAAACTAATAGGAAAGAGGAGACGGTGACCCGCTGGGTGTAAAAATGACAGCACAGACTTATCCTACAAAGGCGAAGCGAGAGGGGGGTGCAGACACAGCCCAGACGGAACACTCAGAGACATATTGCACGAGCACCGACACCTACAGATGGTCCCCACATGAGAAGAGTGAGACAAAGTCGGTGAAACGGACATTGTTCGCCGCCCCTACCACCGCGGGTGCTGCTTCCTTTATCTCCCGGTTTCGTGCTGACTCGATTCTCAGTCGCGTGCTAAACCAGACAATTTTTTGTTTGTTTAATGCGTGGAGTTACAGTTACAGTTACCCAATACAAAAGAAACAGTCTTACAGTTACAAGTTACCAGCAGTAAAGAGTAACTCGTTACCAAAAAGTAACTCTAGTTACCAGTAACGCATTACTAGTAACTAGTTACTGCCCAAGACTGCTTGTCATGCACGGTCTGGATACGAGTGCTTCGCTCTTACCAGCGCTTTGGTCGTATAAAAAGCGGCCTTTGAAGCGTCATCTTCGATGTCGCTCATCAAAAGCATTGGCTTATCAATTATTGCAAATAAATTGTGCACATCAAAATGTTGAAATGGCGAATCACGCAAAAAAAAGAAACACCCTTTGGGTTTAAATTTTTCTAATTTCTCAGTTTACCTTTCTTCTTACTGTATAGTGTAACAAATAAAATAATATTGTTTTGGTTTGTGATTTCTTAAGTCCAATTTTTGTACTGTGACGAGAAAGTAACGGCGTTACTCTTTTTGCAGTAACTGTAACATTTTAGTTTTTTAAACCGGTGACTGTCACCGTAACAGTGTTACTTTTCCCCCCTAGGTAACTGTAACTGTAACACTGTTACTTTTTGCTGTTAACGTGCCCACGACTGATGACTAGGTTCAATTTTTTTGTTATGCCCTGGTAGTAAACACTGGGCCGTGGGGACAAGTTCAAATAAAGTACCCCTTATAGTTTGCTCTCCTGCCCATCGCATTATCGGGCACCGAACAATGGTTCTGAGCACTGCGACACTTTGCGCACCATACTGCTCGACATTTAGAGTCTTTACCCAAAAGGAGACTTTGCTATCTTTGACGACTTAAATTTTCCGAACATTGACTGGGTTCATCTTACCACGAGCAGCTCGAATGCTGCACGAGAGTTTTTCAATAACTGTTTGAATTTTAACCTCACCCCAGTTGTTGAACAACCCACCCGTGGCGACAATATTCTTGACCGTACCCCTACAAGCACACCAGAAATAATAAAAACTGTCAACTGTGTTGCTGGCTTAAAGGCCGACGTGCAACCTCGGTCTTCTGCAGGGAAGATAATCCTGTTAGCGCCCTCCTTTCGTAAACTGCGAAGGGAGCCGTGTTGGGGCAACTTGAAAGGTGGAAAGGATATGGGAAATGAGGGAGTGAGAAAAAGTGGAAAGCGCGAAGTGTATGTCGGCCTTTAAGTGACCACGGTATCTTGATCATCGAGTTATCTATCCCTGTGCCGACGCTGAGCCCAACTGTTCAAACAATTCGTGAGCTATAACAAAGGTGATTACTACGTCACCATAAATCGGAATGTGTAATCGTTCTATCAGTCATATGTCGAAAACCTTCGTTCAAGATCGGTGGAAGAAAACTGGTCACTATTTAAAAACAAACTTAATATTTTAACTGAACAATTTGTTCCGAATGTTATTGTACACAGCGACGGGCATAACCCCTGGTACAATATAAAACTTTGCAATCATTATAAATAACAAAAAGAAGCGCATGTATAGAAGAGGTAAAAAAGCAAATAATAACAAAGTCCGTGACAAATATTTTTCACGTCTCAAACCTTGCACAGAGCGTAAGGTTGACGAAAAAAAAGTTATTTTCTTTGGGCCTGCCAAGAATTCTGCAAAGTAACCCCCAGAAGTTCTGGAAGGTATTTTCACCCAGAGATAATACTGACTCTATCCGACTAAAGAATGAAAATGTAGACGCCATGTCTGAGCCACATTGTGCTGCAGCTTTAAACAAATATTTCTCTTTCATACTATCAAACGAAAGCGTTGATCACATACCTATATAGTTTGCCTTGCTCTGGTTTTGAGCCCATGGCCCCCATTGACACTAACATTTCTGCTCCCAGAATACTTTGACCTATAGGTTTAAAACTCTCCTCATCTTGTGGTCCAGACAATATTAGCCCCAAAATTCTTAGCAACACCAAAGTAATATCTAGTGAATTCCTCACATTCATATTTTCTTAGTCATTACAGCAGTATTGCCTATACTCTGTTTCGCCTTCAGTCCGAGCACAGCGGACGCTAGGAGCTATCCCAGCCAATCCAGCGTTGAGAGAGTGTCATGTACGTGACCTTGAGCTCCCTGCGACGCTCTGGCCAACTGAAAGGTCACACGACTTTCTCCCGACGCTGGATCGGCTGGGATAGCTCGTGGCATCCAGTGTGCTCGGACTGAAGGTGGAACGTCGTATACCATTGGACTGGAAGCTGGGGAAGGTCATTCCGGTCTTTAAAAGCGGTGATCGTGTGCTGGCCTCAAACTATCATTCCATATCATATTTAGAAGCCAATCATACTTTTTACAATCATCAACACGAATTTCGTAGGGGCTTTTCATGCGAGACGCAACTGTTTGAACTCAAACACAAGCTAGTCACTAACCTTGACTCGCAGGGCCAAACCGGTGCTGTATTCCTCGACTTCTCGAAGGCATTCGACAGAGTTCCCCATCGTCATCTAATTTCAAAACTTTCTATCCTGGGTATCGACCCTTTGGTCCTTCCTTGGATTCGTGACTTTCTCTTTTCTCGCACTCTGGCTAACAACCATATGTCAGATTTTACTAACGTTATATGTGGGGTTCCACAGGGGGCATTACTAGGTTCACTACTGTTTCTTATTTTTATTAAAGACTTATCAATTGTAGGCTTTGTCTCTTTGCTTACGATTGTGTCCTATATCGCAAAATTACTTTGTCTGATGACCATTTGAATCTTCCGAGTGACCTTAACCTGATTCATGCCTGGTATTTCAAATGACTTATGTCATTAAACATGCCAAAATGTAAAGTGCTTCGCTTTACTTGGAAACATGTAACACCATATTTTTCGTATTCCATTGGCTCTAGACTAATCATCTCTGCCTGCCTCCATCTATAAATATCTTGGTGCAACACACTGAAACAGACTCAGCAGAGGCTTCAGACACTCTCGGGTACATCAAAAGAAATCTGAAGGTGCCACCATCTCATCTCCAGAAAATGGCATATGAGACTTACGTTGGACCAAAGTTAGAGTATGCAGCAGCAATTCGGAATGCTCATCAAATTTATCCCATTAACCATCTTAAGTCAGTTCAAAATCGCACAGCCAGGTTGATTCTTAATGATCATTACCGAAGAACTAATGTCTCTGCACTGAAATTCCAGCTGTATAAGTCGCGCCATAAGATATCATGCTTAACCCCCATTTCATAAAATTTTCTATTATAATCCAATGCTTCATAACTCACTCCTACTTCCTCCTAGAAGAGCATCGTCACGACTAAACCACCCCCCCATATCACATATATCTCGGATCACAAACTACTTCAACCAATCAGAGAGGGAGAGATAATAAACTTTTATTCTGAGCATTTCAACACGGTGGTCTGTGCCGGATGGAAGGGCTTCCCCCTTCACGAGATTCTATATGCTGCCTTGTCTGCCTGGCCCCTGTTGACCAATTGAAGCTGATTCTCCAGGGCAGGGCTGGACAGCAAGTTTATCACTCTACAGGGGGAAGGGTGGGGGTAGTGGGTGGTCTTGATTGAATCTACACTCGCCTATTTTGTGACGGAGGGTTCCTATCTCTTGGCACGCTGGGCAGTTCCCACTGTATTGAGTGGGGAACATATGCGACTGAGTAAAAGGGGGTGGGGGAAGGACCCCGACTGACTTTTCCTATATGCTACCTGTTCCTCCAGCGTTAACTTAGGATGCGGGGCTGGCAGTCTTCGCCTTTCCTTGCAGTAGAGTGCAACTACTATTTCCTTTTAGGTCACCATGGGTTGGTCCTGCACCTCTTCCATGGCTGTGGCCCGGTAAGTCAGCGCGCAGGCCTGCTGGTGAGCAAGTTTGTTGCCCTCTACCACGGAGTGGGCAGGTACCCATTCAAATTCTATGGGCTCCTTTGGGGGTCTATTGTTTTTTAAGCACCTGAAGCGCTTTTCAGGACACCGAGCCCGACTGGAAGCTCCGGAATGCTTGGTGTGAGTCGGTGATTACCCTGGTTCTGCCCGGCAATAGGCGACCCTGTCTTGTTCCGCAATGCTTCGATTACTCTTTTAGCTAGTGTATTTATGTACCTGTTTTATTTCACACACACTTGTTCTCACTGTTTATATTACTCACCAGCCCTGTCGGTGTAAGCCACCTGTCTGTTTATATGTTGATGTTTTGTATTTTTCATGTACTTCTTCCCCCCCCCCCCCCCCCCCCCCGCTCCTTATGTAATGCCCCTGTTGGGACCTTTGAAGTTACAATAATAATAATAATTAAAAAAAAAAACTGCCAGCAACATTGGAAGAGTTTAGGAGCGGGGGTGGGGCCAACAAGTTTGAATTCCTGTGCCGACGCAACTTCACACATAACTTGAGCACAATATATCACATTTCCACTCGATCTGATCGGAATTCCTAATCAGTTTTATTTTCTTATGTTCAGTGACAATGCAAGCCAGTTTAAAATACTCTTCTTTTATAATATTACTTTTCCGTACTTCTCACTGCAACATTTTCATAGCGAGCATACTGTTCCCCAGATCACGAGAGCCGCGCACAAGTAGCGAGCCTCAGTTTGGGCATCTAGGACGTAGTACGTAGCTGTTGTGCGTCTCGTACCACTGCAAAATCTGCGTAAAACGATCCAAAACTTCTTTCAGCAAGCGCCGTGACCCAAGGGGGTATCGGAGGTCGAGCATGTTAGCGCACCGCAGCTCGTACAGCGAAAGGTCCCGCTGCCAGGGATCCCCACCCCCACCCGTTTCGATCTGTTGTGAGGCACAGACCGCAGGCTAGCAGTCGTACTGTAGAGGCTAAATTTTCTCATCTACAGCCTGAAACGGTGTCGCCAGAACCTAGACAGGCCGATCGCACGCTATTTAAAATAGTGAGCGTCTTATTTTCTTCCGCTGTGCCCAAAATGACGACAGTGCATGCGATTGAAAGACCAGCGGACAGGCGGGCTACCACTCTTGCCTTCGAATCGTTCGGGAGTCGGGCACCTGCATTTGCACCATGATTGAAGAAACAGAAAGAAGCGACGTCAAATCGCATTGACACAGAATCACTCCAAGCTTCCTTGCTTGTGCCCTTCAGCTCTGTGCGCCGTCAGCCGTATCAACGGTAATCAAAATTAGCAACGCCTGCCGCGCGCGTTCCGCTGCTCATACAAACAACAACAAACAATCAGGGTATTTTGCTGCAGAAAGTTACTTCCGCCAGTTTTAGCGAAATACGGATTGGCTCAACCCCTGCTGAACCGACGTTATTCAAGGTATTGAATTTGGCGTAAGGGTAGTGTGTTTGGGGTATGCGAAAAAGACTACGGTATTGACTATGGCGTACGCCGAAATGACTACGGTATTGATTTTGGCGTACGCCATAACCACTACCGTAGTCGAAGCGGAGGGGTAGTGAGATCGGCGTCCTACACCGGTGTCGCGGCGTGATCAAAGCTTCCTTGGCACGCCGAGTGATGCATCTTTGTGCCTTCGCACGCTTGGATACCGGTCAAGAATTGACGCCGCGCCAAAGTTCTGAACGTGTGTCGCGCGTAGATGCCTTTAGATCATTTATATATATCGGCCACGGAGTTCTGGATCGTCCAGCTGTTCCGGTGAGTTGCTATCAATAAAAGGGGGAGATCTGTATGTGTTCTTATGTACTATATTAACCATGGCTATGTCCCAAATCTACTCTAATAGATTCCGTGGGAGCACGAATAGGGCAACGTTGTGGAGCCAGGGGGGTTTTCGAAAGCAAAAGTACAAGACGGCGAGAATGAAAATCTTTGAAGCGCGGCCGATATGGTCGTGTGCAATCTGTTGACCAATTACAATTAGGCGAGCCGCGCTCAAACGTCAAGTGCAATTAAGTAGGTTGATAATAAGCCAGCACTGATCAGTGATGAGGAGCTGATGTGCACGGTATTGTGCAATCGTCTAAGGACGAAAAAAAGACGTACCTTCTCCCCATCTTCCGTCGCTAGTGGACGCTGGATTAAGCTCGTTCCTAAACCGCGAGGGGAAAAGACGCTGATCCAGAGGCACGAACAGCTTCACGCACATTGCACTCGCTGAACACATACACACGGCGTCGATTCTTGGTCGGTATCCAAGCGTGCGAAGGCACAGAGACACGGCACTTCGGCGTGCCAAGAAAGCTTTGAACACGCCGCCAGCCCTTCCTTTCGACGTGTTGTGCCTTTTTCCTGCGACACTGCACTTTCGTAAAATTTTCCACGTGTTCACAACGGCAAGTCTCAACAATACACAGAGTCTTCAAAAAACTTCTTCGGCGAATGACGACGAACGAGTAGAGAACGTGTCGTCAGCACGCTGGAAAACCGCAGCAAAGGCTAGCAAAAACGGCAAATCGTATCCCAAGCGAGTGAAGCCCGGTGGCTTCACTTGCGCTGCAGCGAACGAGCGGGGAAGCGCGATCCAGCAATTGTCATAGAGATCAGTGCTGCCAACCCACCTGCCAAAACGCTATCTGCCATGGATGGATGATAGCGGCTGCAGCAGCTTACATTGGCTAGAGGTGATATAACTCTACCTAAAGATGGCCGCCAGTGACCGCATTCGCGGAGCGGGCAAACGCGATCCAGCAATTATCATAGAGATCAGTGGTCGAACCGGTTCGACTCAGTCGAACCCAAGGAGGTTCTATAGAAGTTCTGGAGTGGCGGTCCCCCATAGCCGCCTATGCGAGCGGGTGAAGCCAAGCCAACCCGGCGGCGGCCATATTGGAAGGGGCAAAAGCGGGCGGCGCGGTCTTGTTGCGGGCGGGAGTCTGTGCGAGTGGTTTATTGCTGTTGTGCGCAGGGTAGATTCCCCATGAAGAAAAAGCAAATATTAGCCGTCTACATACCTACTGTTATTTTATTCTGCTCTAGGAAGTCTTCACATCCAATAGATTAAACAAAATGCTTAGTGTCACGATAAACATAGCACCCGTTCGTCTGAGTCGAGCCCGAGTAGAGGTCATACTTTGTAAAACGGAAATACCGACTCCTTTTAAGAGTGCCACATGCTTTCAAATTGGCCATATTTTTTTTTAGCTTTTACTTCGTAGCGTGGAGACTCAAACACTGCAATCCTTATCGCGCAAACGCATCAATACCCGTTCATGGAAATTTTCCACCAGGTTCGTCTTGTTCCCAATTTTCGAGCCAAATTGACGTTAGGGTGCAAACTTTCTTTTAAAATACCTGGTTTATAGCTGCTTCAGAGAGTAAACATAACCAAAGCATTTAGTGAAAGGACAAGAAAATAGTTATTTAGAAGTTTTAATGACTAATGGCCCAATACTCCTGACAGGTACTACAATCGAATTCTCATATTATAAGCTTCAAACATGTCTTGTTCAAGGCACTGCAAGTAAGAAACGTTGCAAAAACAGCCTGCAACATCTTTGTGACCAAAAGTGATTTTATTTGGACAAAAATTAGAAATGTGTGAAATGAGCTCGGAAAATAGTGAAGCACCTGCGTAAACCTTGCACGTCGCATGACTGCACAGCCACTTGGAAGTTCCTGACTAGTTATTGGTTCTTAAATATTATCAACCTGGACAGCACTGTCCGCATGCTGTTTTTGCGATTCGCCCCGTTAACCTCTTTGGTGATGTGATGAATTCGTATCATCAAGTAATACTCGACAATCTTCTTTGATAACTTGTAGATGTGATTATCTAGTGGGTCGCAGTCAAGTAGGTGGGGCTCAAGTTGTGCAAACAATGCCCTCTCGAAAACCATAGTCAAGATTTCTATAACCAGGCTCTTGCACCTTACATGCAACATTTTCGTGTTGGAGCACTGAGTCTGCAAAACCCTGAGGCCTCTCTCTGCAGCGTCGCAAATGGCAAGTGCATCCTTTGAGGGGGCCACAAGCCCACCATGGCTCTTTGCTTTGATGAGCGCAGGAAGCTCGTTCGAGTGGAGAGCAGTAAGGCAGTCTTCACAAGACGTACTAGAGGCAACTTTGCGGACTACAAATCCTGCAATGTATGGCACGACTGACTCAACCACTCCTGACAGGCTTTGTGGCAGGTCCACCCGATAGGTATAGTCATGGTCATCATCGAAAGCTCCAAGAGTGGAACATTTTCTCTGCTGAGTAACAGCAGTGGACAGTTCGACGTCTGTTACACCACTTGACACGCTTAATACTGTCACTACATCCGCAGAACAGTTGCCTGCTTCGGACGACTTGACCTCTGTTTGAATAAGCAGGCGTTTGTAGGCCGCTTTGAATTGCCAGGCAGTTGGATTGTTGTTATACCCTCCCTTTCCCCTGATGGAGCCGAAAAATATCTCCAGGTGATCTTGGGACATCTTGTGTGTTAAGATGTATTTGAGCTTCCCTGTTGCTACCAGGTCATCAAAAAGAACTTCAATGCTCTTGATGCAGGCTAATAAGCCAAGAAATCCAGTTTTCTTTAACCCATCAATGATAGGTTGTCCGTTTGCATCCCTTAGCCCTTTGATGTAGCTCTCCGCTTCTTGCAGAAATGCCTTCCACGCAGCTGCGTTCCTTTGGCCCAGTGGTGCTTTGTAAGACCTGGCCAAAGGATTTCTTGAATTTAGAAGGTCAAACAGTCGGTCGAAAATACGTATGAACCGCGCTGTGGCGTGTGCACCCTGGAACTGGGGCAGCTTCAGAGTAAATTCACAGAAGTCAAGCGCATCTGCGACTGAGGAACTCAAAGCTTGTACCGCGAGCTTGACTTTCATTTTCTGCTTCGTCCATTCGAGATGAACCTTCGTGAGTTTGTTTCCAAGGTGTAAACCTTCGTGTGCTTGTAGGGCTTCCAAGGCCACAATGTACGACCATTTCACAGGCGAGCCTTTGTCGTCCAGTAGGTGACTGACAGACCCCAGACAGTTCCGAATTAATTTAATCATGTGGCAAACGTCTAGAACTACAGACACTTTCTTCGATGCGTCTGCTGGATGGTCGAAACCGGTCTTCATTGTATGACTGCTGATGTCGGCACCAAGACACTTGGCCATTTTGAAGTTGGAGGCTGCTCCGTCAAAAGTGAGTGACACAATGTGGACTCCTGTTGACTCAACCCTTAGAAGGCATTCTTTCGTTAATTCTGCTCTTTGTGGGCCTGAAAGAGAATCGATGAGAAAGTATCCAAGGGGCAGTTTGAGCCTCATGTTGAATGCCACAAGCATGTAGACACAGACGTTTGTTGCCTCCGGAAGGCTGTCGTCAGGAATCTCTCTGCCAAAATCTATGTAGCCAACAACTTTGTTGCCGACAAGCTGAACGTGCTTCTTTATGGCCATGTCATCCACCATGAGTGCTGCCAGCAGAGGCTCATTCCTACCTTGCGCCACGTTCTTCAAGAAGTCCATTGCTTCAGATGTGAATCCAGGTTCACCGTTCACTGCCTTATACCACTCACGCAGGGTGCGCTGTGAGGGCAAAGCATTATTAAACTTTGTGCGCACATATTCATAGGCAGTTGCAGAATAAAAGTGCAATGTTAAAGCGAATGCGCGTAGTTCAGGGGGAAATTTTTTGTTGCCCTTTTCTGCAGCTCTTGAAAGCAGCTGCTGGATGTCAGGTGAAAAGGTAGCTTCAAAGACTTCCAGGCATTTCTCAGACAAAAGCTGTTGATCTTTAAGTTCCTTCAGGAGCTCTTGAGCATTGCTGTAGCGCAACGACAGCCTCCGCCTGGTTTGCTGTAGGGTCTTCACCTTTTTCTTGAGTTGCTGGAGTTTGTCCTCAGACTCCTTTACTTTTTGCCGGTACCAATCTTTTGTTGGTGACGTCACTTCAGGCTCTACATCAGGTCCCGGTTCAGCGGCAATATCAGGTGGTGCCACGGGTGCCATCTCCCGACACTTGGGAGGTTCTCGTTTTCGCTTTTGCTGGATAAAAAGAATGCAGGAGAAACGAAACAACTTTTAGTCTCTTACGATAATTTTGTTGACAAAGTCTGCAGTTTGCTGCAGAAGGACACAGTGCGTGCCAAGTACGATACGGGTCTTCATTACATAGTACACGCAAAGAAGATTTTTTATTCATGCGCTGCTATATTTTGTAAGTTAAATATTACTAAAGGTATTTAACCAATCCAGGTACTCGCAGGCTTCTGCAGATGTGCTGGGAATGCTGGGAAGTTAGTAGGTAGGCTGCCAGGTCTTAGTCTCAGTGTTTGCCCAGTTTTGTCGAAACAATGAGCTTCGAAGTGAACTGAGCAAAGACGGTCGTTGTCCTTTGGTTTCCAGCAATCTCGCCGCACAGCACGTTCCCAGGCAGCACGAGCACTGCTTTCTTTGGGATATCTGCAAACACGGGCGATATGTAGCGCACGTTTCATGCTTTCATTTGAACGCATTCACTGCTTTGACCTGCACGGAAGCCTTACAGAAGCATATATGCGAACAGACTGCTAATGTTTGCAAAAAAACCTCATGCTTAAAGTGCTAAGGGAACCATACGACAGGAAACAAAAGTAAGTTCAGTACATGGGACAACTGCTGTGAGCAAAATTAATACACGGAGGAGCTCGACGACCTTACCAGGCGAAAATGATAAAGTGCTCACTGAATTCACGCCAGATATTGCTACTTTGTGCACCCCGTAAACCCCCCCCCCCCCCCCCCCCCCCAAGCAAATATAAAGAAACGCGCACGCTATTTAAATTAACTGACCGGCGGCGAGCTTGTTAACTGCCTCTAACGTGCACATTAGGACCAACGCGAGCAGCTGGCGGACCGGGAAATCGCAAACAAGATGCGTTTAGCGTTTACGCTTGTTGGTTTACGTATACAGCAAAACGGAAGGACGAGAGGTCATGCATACTTACGAGTGAAATGTTATCCCTGGCGTCTTCACACGATTCGTGCACCCAAACGCGACGCACGAACCAACCATAATCAGTTGAAGTGCTTTCAGCCTGGCAAGAAAGCAATCAAAACACACCACGTAAAACCACAATCAATCCATGCCACCAATTAATCGAGAAATCGCTGTACGCCTTGACTTCTTCTCACGGAGCCTACGACATTGGCGACACGCGGCCCTGACGTCACGCAGCTGCGGTGGCGCTGTCGACGGCACTGCGCATGCGCAGACGCTTCGCTTAACGCGAATTCGGTTTCTGCGCACGCGCAGTGCCCACACCTGGTGTGGGCAAAAGCGGGTTTGTTTGTAAACAGCGTGTCGGTCTATATGCTATATATCGGGGACCGCCACTCCACCACGGTTCACGGCGCTTTTTGCCCTTCGCAAGATGGCGGCGCGTCGGCGTCAGCGCGAGGGCGCCCCGGCGCCCCCTCCACTCCAGAAGTTGTTTATAACCTCCTTGGTCGAACCCCGAAAGTTCGACCAAAAAATCTGGTTCGACAAAAGTTCGCGACACCCCTAGTTTTGATTAGCATTGCTTGGCCCGGCTTAGCTGCGGTGAACCGCAGCTAAGCCAGGCCAAGCCGCAGCCCATGTGCTTGACTTGGCCGTTGCCTACGGCTGCGGCTTGACGGGTGCGAAAGAAAACAAAAACAAAGTAGCGGTCGCCGACTCGACGAACTCGACCACGACCGACTTTGAACCCGTGGGGGGCCTCCCAAAAATACGGTTGCCACTCAAGGTAAAGATTTGAATAGATGTCTAACATACCGCACCATTACGTCTCAATTCAAGCGAGGAACGTCTAGTTGCCGATTGTGTGCGTAGGCAGAAGCGTTATGTTACGCAGTGAACCAGACTCCGAAACCCACACATTAACGTGCTGATACCATTCAGCTTCAGCACCTCAGCCGTCTGAGTTGCAGTCAGCACATTCCGGAGACCTTTGGTCGCAGTGAATGAATGAAAGCATGTAAAGGGTGCGACGTTCACACTTGTGACTCGCGACAGTTACGCGAGCGACATGCGACAAGCGACCGCCGACGTTTACTCACACTGCGGGCGATCGGTGAGTGGCTACCGACTAGTCGCCTCTCGGAAGCTCTCGGGAGCCGTTGTCGATTCCGTCCTTCCGGGTACATCTCGGGTTCGTGCCTCGCTGCTTTCCCATTTTCGTTATGTTGACTACACGTGCGTCGCGGTTGCTATATAAAAAGTCTCGTTAGGTTGGCACGGGTCCTTTGGAACTGTACAAAGAAGCGCAGTCGCTACATCGGTGTGCAATCACTCGAGCTACCGTGTCGCAGTACCTGTCGAGCCAGAAGCGGCACGGATTTGCTGCCAAGCCGAGTTCTTTTTCGGGCGCACGGTCAAGTCGGGGTGCTGCTTTTATAAAGAAATGGGTTGGGTTGCCACAGAGCTCTTTATGGCTATGTATCCAGTGATTTCCCTACACACCCCGCAGGGCGGGTGTAAACCCCCCCCCCCCCCCCCCCCCCCTCATGCTTTTCTGAAGGCACCCCCTTAATTCGAAACAACTCCTTATTCTCAATGCCCCTCTAACATCCCCGCCCCCTTAAAAATTTAGACACCCCCCCTAATTTCAGTTCCTGCGGAAACCCCTGTCTGTATCCATGACTGCTACCGCGAACTGAGGTGGCTGAGGCTTTGGACGGACATGCTGGTTGCTTCTCCCACAGAAGTTCGGCGTGCCAGGTGTAAACGAACGCGAGGTGCCGACAGCTGCGAGTTGTAAGTGTAAAAGTGCCTCTATGCGCTCGGCACACCTTGCAAAATGTGAGTTCTAAACGTACTGGCCTGAAATTGTGCACGCGAACGTAGCTCCGCAAGAAGTTTTTTGTCTATATTTTTAAGAGCTCGAGTTGGAGGTGGTAAAATATTAAAGGGACACTGACGGGGTATTTATGCTCGCCGAGGTTTTTAGTTGTACATGACATATGAGAGCCCAACTACCCAGCACAGAATTTGCAGCTCGAAATTTGGTTTCTTTCCGCCCGAAAACCGCCGATCAAGAACTGGCCGGTTCGAGTCTCGCTCACTCTCTTTTCCGCGGTTACGGGCCGTTTTCTAAAGTATCGATGCGACCACCAAATTTAATCAAAGTCGTGGGTCACTGAAGGCACACACTCAATATTAAAAATAGAAAAAGATATGAAACCCATTTCTTGTGGCTTCTAGAAAGCTGCAAATACATTGATTGAACAAAAAGTTCCACAGACAACCAAAAGCATTCTGTGCGTTCGTCGTTTCGCGTATCGTGGGACTCGCGGAGACGGCGATGACAGCGGACGACGGGCGTGGGACCTCATTTCAGAACTGTCGTTTGCGGTACCGGCGAATTCTGTCTACCTTTAAAAGAGAAATTTGGGACTGATCAAAAGAATTGGTATTCATCCCGTACGACACGCCCGACCACCAAGCCGATTTGCACAAAGACGTCGCCGAGCCGTCGCTCTCTTCTCGTGGCTGTAGACCTCGCTCGCGCAAACGTCAAGCACGACATGTGTACTTCGAGTTGAATATGCACGCGTACGATTTCTTTACTAGGTGGGAATGTCGCCAATGCGCGGTTTTTTCCCGACTTCGATACGGGAGTGCTCTTGCTAGAGGAAAATCGGCAGCAAACTTTCCAACTTACAGTTTACCGGCTGAATTATTACTAAGGAAAGAGATCCATCAGTAAAGAGAGGCCCCGGTAGCTCAGTGGGAAAGACGTCCGCTTCATACGTGGTAGGACTCGAATCGATCCCCCGTAAAACCATTTTTTTTAAAGCATTTTTTGCATATCTTTTTTGTTTACATATCTTTTTTTTTTTTTTTCATTTGCAATTATCACTGAAGAAACAAACAAAAAATAACAAACACATGTTGTGGATGACACTTCGCTGAATTAAATGGTATGGGATTTCCTTTTTGACACCTGCGAACTCAATGTAATCACTTTCCACAAAATGCATGGAGCATATAAATCAGGTAGCGTCCGCTTTCCGAGGTGCCCGTAAATGGTCTACAGGAATTGCAGCCAGCCATTGGTCCCGATCCCGTTGATCTTTTGGAAACTGTCGCACAAAGCCCCTTTTTTTTCGGACGCAGGACATGTGAGCCAGCTCTTCAGGCAATATCTTGGGTCTATTCTTTTCGGAGCCGATCACGGAAATTCGCCACGGGCACTCACTACTCATCTCCAACTCCTCAATGTACAAAACAACTCATCTTGGAGTACAGAACAATGAGCGGAACAATTATAACTGCAAAAGAATCGCACGGCAAATAGTTCCCGCTCGCCGCATCGCACGCCGGATGTCGTGTCGTCTGCTATGGAGAGGAGAAAAAAAACAAAAAACGCACGGTCGGGTGTAGCCATCAGTGTTGCAGAGTTGCCACTCGGGAGTTGGAATGATTCCGGATCATTCCGCATTTTCGCGACCCCGGAATGGAATGGGAATGGAATGGCGGCAACGTTCAGGGGAATGGAATGGGAATGGAATTAGTTGCCTTTTGCCCGGAATGGAATGGGAATGGAATGGGCCAGGTTCTTTATATTTTATTTATTTATTTCTTAGGTTCAGCTATACCGAGCCAGTCAGGGAGTCGGTTGTTCAGAAATAAAATGAGGGGGAAACTGCGAACGCGCGTAAGGCCCTAGCAGACTTATGCGCAATAGAAAAAGAAACACTACAAAAAAACAAGCGTCAAAGCAAAGAACAGAGGAGGGAGGGAAGGGCGGGGGGGGTGGCGGTGGCGCCTTTTACCAGTGAAGTTCAACACATATCCGAATGCGTCTGCGCCTGTAATATCGCACGGCTGGTACGTCATCAGCCGACGTGAACGTGACCTGCTGCTCTGGTGATCCAATACCCAGGAAGGAGGCCAGACGTGGCCTCGCTGTGCGGACCTAGACTTCGTACACTTTCGACTCGTCTCGAGAGCGCTGTTTCTCGAAAAGCTTGCACCTGTGCCGGCCCTCTCAGGTCGCAATCCACAAGGTCTTTGTTTGGATAATGCTAGGCGAAATTTGAAGACTGCCATTCATGCGTTGGAGGCGGAGGGTCGGCAGGAAGGACTGTCACAAGAGGGATGCCACCGTATCAATTTTTCAACCGTAACAAAAGATAATACATGTGCTTCATGATGCTTTAGGTGGTCCACTTTTCTTGAAAATTCCAAATGCAACTGTCTGCATGGTCTTCAACGAGGTCAGCTACAACGAAAGTATGTACTGTCCTTTCATACAGCAGCGTGGGTGAAGTTTCATGTTCAAGGCACCACCTACAGATTCAAGAATACTAGTTCACCCACCGTGACGTCATGTGATCAGTGCTGACAGGGGCGCCCTTATTGGACAGGAAAGTGGTGATGTTTTGATGGAATTTATTTTAGAGGTCGAAGTCTTTTCACACTACTGGTCAGTCAAACAGGATGCCAGAGAAGGGACTGCGGTCAATCCTTGATGGAACGTTTTTTAAACCCATTTAGGACTCTTCGTCCGGAACCACTACCTTAAATGCAAAGTGCCAAGCCTGCGAAAAAGTAATTTCAGAAGAAAAAAAAAAAAAACTTCCACTTCAAGCTTAAAGCCTCATCTCAGTTGGCGTCTCAAAGAAATTTGAAAAATGTATTGTATTATCAGTATTTATATTTCTGCCCTCCCTAAAATGTATTCTTGTATTTGTATTTCCAAAGACTTTTTGCCTCTTTTTAAAATGCATTTCCGATACGTACCACGATACATTTTTATAGATATATTTGAGACTTGAATATCAGTATCTTAGCAAGTATTTTCATCTGTCCCAGTATTAGTATTTCCAAATACATTTCTGAATATTTCTGCCCAACCCTGCACCGTAATGCAGCTGTCAAGTGACACTTTTAACGTTTAGGAATTGGAGGAATGGAATGGAGCGACTCAGCCATTCCAGGAGTGGGAATGGGCTCAGTGTCTCCATTCCTAGGAGTTGAAAGGAATGGAATTATTGAAAACTCTAATTCCCCGGAATGGAATTGGAACGGAATGGGGGTGCCCATTCCGCAACACTGGTAGCCATGTGACTTCCGCCACTCCAGTCTCTTCTCTCCACTTCTCCGACCTCCGTCGGGTTTCGGTTTCGAGCAGTTGCGTCTTTTGGCTTTATTAAAAAAAATACGCTACTCAGTTGTAAAATGTAAATTGGGTAGTCCTCCGACACCAAAATAAAGCGCCGAGCAAAAAATTAAAAAAAAAAATTTTGGGGGGCTGTCAGTGTCCCTTTAAATAAAATTCGGAAGACTGCATATGTGTAGGAATGCTAAAGCATTCCTACACATGTGCAGTCGACAGGAGTCTGGTGGGATGTTGCTGCATGTAGGAATGCCAAAGCATTCCTACACGCAGCACATTCATACAAGCAGCACGCCACGTCTCCCTTTTTCACACGGCGCTCCGGCGGTGACATCACTCTCTGCCACTGCGAAGGTGCGGCACACCCGCCGGCTCCACGGCTTTCCTGACGGTGCATCTGCGCTGCTGTGCTTTTCTTTATGTTTTATTTCTGAGGCACATCCACTTTGACCTTGAGTGGCCCCGCCGGCGTCTGTGGCGAAGCATCTGATATGACGCATCGCAGCCAATGGGAACTTAGGTGCCGTTTTTGCTGGACAGATGACGCTGGCTTGGCTCCATGGGACAGTTAATGCTTTCGCATTAATAAAGCAAAAAAGGTGGCAGCGCATTTCTTGTGCCCTGTACCAAACGTTTGTCGTCTGCACACTAGTTTGTGAGCTTGCTTCCAGGTGGTCATTGTTCATATATTCCATTAAAAGTAATAATTATCGCAATTATCTTGCTCTCCGCGAGTCTCTGCTATTGGTTCTCTGTGTTTTGCATTCAGCAAGCCATCCGGGAGCAGGCTTATAAACCAGTGGCCAGATGACAAACTGGCTGGTATAGGAAACATACAGTGTAGGCCCGTGACTTAGTGTCATGTGGCAATAACAGATGTCGCTAGTATCACGAAACCTCTTACAAGTGCAACAAATATAACAAGCTGACAGTTGTGGAAAAATCTGCTCTGTCACTGCTGAGGTTGCCTGGGTGATACAATAACGGTGAGTCGGCTATCTTTTGGTGTTTTTGCGTGAACAGGAAATCATGTCTAAAACAGTGGTGACCTATCTTTTGACGATGGGGCATCTGTCAGAATATTACGCCAAGTCGGTGAGCTTGTGTGGAGAGCAACATTCAAATCCAATGTTGTTTCATGGTCCCTTTAAGATTCTTGTGCAGCTCTTTGCAGTAGAGAGTTTCAGAGTCTAGCTGGAGGAAATATGGTAACAGCTATAAACATTTTGAAGGAAAGAGGATATCGTTATTTGAGCTGGAAGATGCAATTGGCCTAAAAGAAAGAAAAAGTGATCATAGAGCTTGCCTTAATTGTTCTTTTCATCTTTTATTTTGTGTGTTCAAAAATAGCCCGAGTTTATTCATCAAGCAAAGAAGTGAAAACGTCTGTTTTCAAAATGTTTTTGTATACACATTATGAAATAGCGTGTGATGTGCTCATTGTTTAAAACTGCAAGCATGCATATGATTGCTTTAGTAAAAATAATATTCCTTCCCTGTACATCTTTCTTTCTTACATAAAAGCTAAAGCATTTTTCAAATTTGAAAAATCTGAGTGGAAGTGGTCATCTCCACAGTAATGTCTGAAGTTTTTTGTTTTTTTATTAGTAGTTAGTACAAACATTTTAGGGGAAGTCCCCAAGGTGGAGAAGGCTGCCCAGTTCGGTATTGAGTCCCGAACTGGGCAGAATTTTTCAGCAGCCAGGAATCACCTAGAGGGCCGGTGATGCGCATCATTTCTAAAGCCCCTCCATACTGACAGTAGCGCCAAGCCCTCTTTCCCTCCAGAATCTCTCGCTTCTTCCTCCTGTCCGCGAGTCTCTCCTTTTCTCATCTCAATGCTAGTGCCTCCTATGCTGCCCTTCCATCGAGTGCAGCGACAGGTGACTGATGGCAAACTCTTGCTAGTTAAACCGAATTCAGGAGAAAACAAAGCTGAAAAAGGCTGCTTCTAAAATTTTTTTTTAGTGCTTCAGTTAATGTCAACACGAGGAGCGAGGGGTTTTGTTTTCTTTCGTTGTCATGCAACCCCGAACATCTTGTTTGTGCTACGAGTCAGTTTGTTTCTTTGCGCTCTCTCGCATATAAAGGGCTCATTAATTTGTTCCTTTGTCCTTCAGGGGTGTCACTGAGCCACAAGATGACTGACGAACAACACAAGGCTGGTGTTTGCGCAGGAGAAATATATAGAACATACGCTTTTATCCCGGCTTGGAGTTACCCGTTTGTTGACGAGCATTTCGTGTGGAGCCTCAGGTAAGGGCCGTCCATGCATGCAATGTGCATTCTGCAGTCTGGCACGAAGCATGCATCTTTTTCTGACATGTCGTAATATGGTGGTGCAGATTTGCGCTTGTTTTTGCGTGTTATGTGAGCCTTGAGGATTGGTGCATTGTTCTGTAACAGCGTTTTGGCAGTTGTATTTTTTTTTTGTAGCATTTTCAATAAGAACATTAGTTGCAGCTGCAGCTCAGCAAGAGATCGGTTCCAGTTGCGGCATATTGAATGCCATGCATGCAACCATCGACACAAAGCATTACAGTGCTAGACTCGAGGCGGATTTAGAGGGGGGGTCTGGATGTCTTGACCTCCCTCTTGATTTCTGCATGTGTAAAATTTAGGGCGTGAAACGAGGGAGAGGGGGAGGGGGTTCTTAAACAAATTGTACGCTGACCAACACCTGACCCCCCCTCAGGAAATTCCTGCATCCGCCCCCGGCTAGACTAGTGATCGTTGTGGCTCGTGAAATCCATAAAAATTCACCATGCAAAATGTTTGCCCAAAAGCAGCAACAGTCACCGACACCAAAATGCAAAAAGGGACATTGTCTCTGTGGGCAGCTCCTGATACTGGCTTCGGTGGATTTTGCAAAGCTCCAATGGTAGCTACTAAGCAGGGTCAGTTGTCACATAGAAGTCCCTTAGGCATCCCATGCAAGATGGGATGCCTATGGGCCTCATAAATTGGGCCCATTCACGTCCCACAGGAGTCTGATGGAATGTTCCTGGAACCTCCGCAGTAGCTTACAATGACATAGCTCCCTGTCCCTTTTAGGACGCCCATGGGAAGTTTCAAAGATGAGCTTGGGATAGCCCTGGAATACATTTCATTGCTTGAGTAGATACCGCTGCTTATTAGCTACTTATGAACCCCTTGCCTACTAATACTAAATGTCACGCGTGCCACCCCTTACGGACCATAAAGCGCGACCACGAATGTGACTCGCATTTTGGTTTCAGCGCTTGTTTAGCGTGCTCTCTAGTAGATGGCAGAACCACCCCTGTTTTTCATTTACCTTGGGTAGTTTGCTCGTTTATTTTGCTGCTTGAGAGAGAAAGAACGCTCCATTAAGTCAAGAAAAGAAAAGCAGTCGCTAGCGAGCATTCACGCTAAAACAATCTGGCCTTGGTGCGGAGGTCCACTTTAGCCGACAAAGAGATACAAAACCTTCTTTTTGAAAGGGATTAATGCTCAGGCACTTGGGATGACGAATCCTTCGGCCTTTTTGAATTTTAGGAATCGGGCGGTAGTTCGATGGGCAGTGACGACGGGAGTGAGGAAAACAATCTGAACCTTGCAAGCGTTCCATCAACTTTGGCGTCTGCACGTCAGAGGGACACGGACCAGAAATCATGATTTAGAGCAAGATATGACACCTGAAAGTCGAAGTAATGTTTTTGTTTTAGTTTAATGCAAATCGCCCGTTTAAAATCAACTTTTGCTGCACTTTCCCTGAACAAAAAAATGAGTAGACAAGGGGTTAAGTAACTAAAGCATGTTACTTGCTCCTCTTTGCAAATAGTAATGATCTATTCATTTTGTTATAAAAACTTATGCAATGCTTGCAATGTGCCATGTACAAGTCTTGGTCTTCATTGAAATTTCAGTTCTCCAAATTTTATAACTGAATGAAGATATCAGTCTCAACATTAAGCAACATTTTTTCCAATCTCTGCAGAAAAGCTTTGTAAGCAAATCGGCTAAGCTGTGCCTTGAAGAAAAATTTTATCTCGTCTATGGCAGAGATTCAGCTCAATCCTATTTCCAGTCTGTGCTGCGATGAACTGTCGTTTATAGTGTTTTGTAGGATGTCACATACATCATATAGAAATAAGTAGAATATACAAAAGCATGCATGTTTCACATGGTAATGGTACTCCTCTTGTAAAGGTAGGCCGTACATCCTTTGCACTGCCATATACTGTAAACTTTTTGTGAGCTCAACATTTCACAGATTATGCAAAGTGTGAAGTGATGTATTAAGTATTTGTTATTGTGATGTATTATGTATGTGATCAGTTCTTCGCAATTTATTTCAAGTCGTGAAGTTTGCAAAACATACCGTAATATCTTAAGCCACCGCCCACCCCCCTGGCACCTGAGATTCATAAAAATAGTGGGGTGGGCTATGTGTCCGTGGGTAGTGCAGGAAGTTTAGAAAAAAAAAAGCTCAGAAATGTCCATTTCTTTTGTACATATCTAGCGCGGCTCTACAAGAGATACATTAAACTCAAATCAGTTTCATTGTTTTCTGTAAAAAATGCTCATGAAAGAGCACTTCACTATCGCAAAGTTAGTTGCCTGCATACGCACGATGAACACCGCCGATCGGCACACGGAGTGAACTCTTTTAGCACCGCTAAATCGTCCTCAATAGTAAAAGAAAAAGGAGTTAAAAATAAAATAGAAAAACTAACCAAGTGCAATGAGAGAAAGAGGGCGGGTGAAAGAAGCGACGAAGGGCGATCATGTTGGCAAATACTTTGACTTGGGCCGAGTCGGGTGCCTTGTCAATAGCAAGGAGCAGGCTGTTGTGCAACTTCCTTGTTTGGTGCACACACGCGTGCATGCGTGCGCGGCATGCCATCAGCGTGGGTTGAGGCGGCGTTGCCATGTGGCGTGGACGGCACGAGCACGGAGTTCGAAATGGGACGTGTGGCATTCCAGCAAATCTTTATTTACCCGTCGGCTTTGTCTCGGACACTGCGCAACTTTACCAACTGCGGTCGCGACGTTCCGGGAAAAGGAGCGGTTTCGCGCTGACCTTACCTAGGTTGTAACGGATTTTGACCTTACATCTTTGATCTTACGCTCCGCGGTTACGTTCCAGGTTATGGTACGTTCGCTGACCTTGCAGTCCCTGAATGGGTACTGCTTGAGTTATCTTTGCTTTTTTTTTTTCTCTGAACAAACTTTGCTCTATGCGAAAGTTTTATTTTGTTATCTTCATAGTTTTCCCCTCTGCCATTTGACTCTGACTTCTGGGTCGCGGAAATCAGGAAGGAAATGCATAAACAAAGTGAAGTGTCTTTTCGTCTCGATTTACTTTGTCACGGACGTCCTTCAACTGTAAGGTATGCAGTCGCATCATTCGGGTAAGATGAATGTTTGCGGATCGCGGAGTCTGCGTTCGAGTATTTGTAGGGGTGGGTGATCACTCTGTGTTTTTTCGGAAATCAATATTCACCCAAAAAGTGGGGTGGGCAATGACTCGGTGTTGGGCGATGACTCAGGATGTAATGGTAAATGTTCGTGAAAATGAAATTGTTACAGTATAGGCTCAGAAGAAAAAATTTGTTTCGCATAGTACTATGCTTGTTTCTAAATGGTGGGATTGCTTGTTTTGTTAATTTAAATCGTCAATGAGATATGCTTGCATGGTTGGAAACGAGGTGTTTATTCTCGTTTGAACAGTAAGCTTTGACTTATAAGTAGAATAAGTTCGAACGAAAGAAATGTAATGTTATGTTTATGAAAAAAAAAATCAACTTTGGGATTTTCAGTGTTCATTTGACTATATTACAGTGATGTGATTGCTGTGCCGTTCGTACCGAAGTTCTTAGCCTGCTACATAATGCTACATTCTGCCAAAATATGAGAAATTCGTGCCAACATCGTGCCAGATCTGAATTTTACTTTATTAACGCTAAAAATGTAATAGCACGGGCCCCACAGTACAGCCGGATCGTTACAGTACGCTTGTGTGAATTTTCGGGACTTTCGATTATTGTCTTATATAACAAACTGGCATTCGGAAGTTCCATGGTTTGTTCTTCTGGGTTCGTTAGTTTCGTTGAGATGCGCTTCTCGTCACGCACTGTTGTACTGCAGCGAAGTAACAACGGCGTTGTAGGCGTCACTGTTTTCCCTATCTCGCTTTGCCATAGTACATTCTAGTGCTAGGAGGAAAACATTGCTTCAGGGCTGAATATTACATAGGCAGGCGTTGGGCACATTAAAAAAGAAAAAACAAAAGATGTGCTGTTTGTGTTCTCTCTTTCTATATGTAATTCTTTTTGTAAGTTTTTAAACTTTGTAAGCATTCATGTGCTAACTCTGCCTTGCAGTAAAAATTTAATCGTAATAAAACTACAGCTAGCATTTGTGATAGACTGCAGTACTCTGCAGTGTCTTTTCCAGATTCGAGAGTGAGCAAGTCCACTTGGATATTGCAAGAAGATTTACATGGATAGCTCTAGGTTTATTTCTTACGTCTACTTCCTTATAAAGTGTATTCGCTTACGACTTATGCACGGGTTGCAAGTGGTGCACTCTGAATATGTCACCAGCTTTATGTCCGTGCATTCATGCCAGTTGCATCGCTACGTCTGTGTTAACGAAGCGATGACGTCATCTTCACTGAGTAGTTTCAGCGATTTGCTGCTGCTAGGCAGTTATTCTTTAAGTTTAAGCGAACATAAACGAGCGCGTTAGGAGGGCTTGGTGTCACAGGACCGTGCTCTTGGCATGTCGCCGCGTTTCTTCCAAAGGACGCACAACGCTCGATTGGCGTCGGATTGACTTCGATGACTCCGTCTGCTGCGATTGGTCAGTGCCGCGCAGCTGACCAATCACAGCAGACGGTGTTGTCCCAATTTCGCCGTGTAGCATAGGGCCCCTAGTGTCCTCTACGTTTCTTTTTAAGGTGAAAATGAGTAAACTGGCATCATGTTCATGCTAAGGAAATACAAACCCTCTAAAAGTAATCAATAACTGTTTGTCTGACTACACACTGTTGGTAGGCCTACTCAAAACAGTGTGAACTGCGTCTTCTGTGTGCGTGGGTGATAGTGGAAGTTAAGTAGTAAGTGTCTTTAATTGAACCAAGTTACAAGTTGCTGAAGAGCATACTTGAGTTATAGTTTGCTACTAAAATATTGTTATACCTTGGGAATTGTTTGGTTAATAAAATTGCAACCTTCGCAGTTCTGCATCCCTTCCTGAAAGCTGCCATCGTAGATTTGCTGATTGTGCAGCCAAACTTGTTGAGGGGTTGGCCTCTGAGCTGATAGAAGCCGGATCGATAGATGAATGTATATGGCTGAAACTTTCAATTGGGTGGTGGCTTGCACCACCTAGCCAGTGTTCTTGGTAGCAACAGGTAATTTCTACCTAATTACTACCTACGTGATGGAAGCACCTCTTCGCAGTCGGACATCCACGCCTTTCGCCCAACAGATCAACAGGAAAAGAATGAGGCAACACTTATTCATCCTTCGACTTGTGCTGCATGTCAGATAACCTCTGCCTGGTCACCTCTGCCTTCCCAACATCTATTTTTTCCTCACCGTCCTTAAACCCTCCTGCCTTTGGTAGATCAGACTCACAAACTCTTTAGGCAGCTGCTCTAGTAGCTGGAAAAAGTAAGAAATGATTCTTTATTATTTGATGTCTCCAACACCAGGCTGGGGTAGCATTGAATGATGATGGCGAGAGCTGTCAACTCGAGGACGGCAAGAGTTGACTTTTTTCCCCAAAAGACGGGTTGGGTGGTTGACATGGGAAAAATCTCCGAGCGGATAAACCCATTTTGCAAACAGTATTCATTGCGCAAAAGACCAAAGCACCTTCTGCATTTATGGCACGCATCATGAAGCGAGATGCACTCGCAATTTATCACGTACAGCCCTAAAGTTGCAGGACTTATTCACATTGCAACTTGTTCACTAATCGCCCAGCACTTTGTACCAGACAAGGTGCCGAGTGATTTGTGAGAAAAAAAAAAAGTGGTGTTTATTGAGCCTTGCATGAACATTAAGTTTTGCATTTATTCTGCAAAAATTTAACAGCATGTTACAGCATGTTTGTGCAGATGACGGTCAATAATCTTAAATTGGTATTGACGATTCAGGGGAGAAGTTGAGACTATGAAATTAGCGGGTGACCTGTGACACCCGTTACATTGCTAATAACTTTGAAACTAAAAAAAAAGATATATATCACCTTTTCTTGCATTATTGCGACAAAGGCAGTGATAACACACAATAGGATGCGGCGTCGAGCTAGATGCGATTGCAGTGCCGCCGTTTCTGCCACAGCTGCAACTCAAGGAGCGAGAAATGCCAGGATGGAGATGGAAGCGTTGCGCCATGCTGCGGCCTCGCCACGAACGGCCCAGTCCAGAAAGTGCACCGTAGAAGTGATAGAAGAGTGTGTTGCTTGGCAGGGACACTAAAAGCCTGGAGCCTGCTCGTTAAGCACCTGCCAGGAGTAGACCTCCACTCTATTTGATCGAGCGACGTGGCGTGCAAGGGTAACTGGGATCCACTCAAGCAAGATTTGGAGTGCAGTCAGTGTAACATAGACAAACGGTGACGTGTGAAGGGGCCCTAATGAAGCCGTAGGGCCGGATTTTATGTAGGGCACCTACCAAAGGGTACCCCTAGGTTTTGTGGCATTTTCGGCTAGCACGCGCGTTTAATCGGTGAGGGCACGAGTTACAGCTGAGCACTGATGCAGCCTTCATGTGGCAGGTTTCCTTAACTATAGTGTGAAACTGGAAACGGTTAGGTGCCAGCCATTAAACATATTCTATTTTAAAAGAAGAAAGTTATCCTTCAGCATTCCCTTTACTCCTTTGATCTGGCGATCTGCGACTTGCACCCGTTTCTTGAGCTGGCAGGTCGACTTCGAGGTTGTCTGCTTTTGATTGCAGAAATAGAGAATGTGATGCTGGGTGAATTGAGGGACATTGCAAAAAATGAGTTCCAGATTTTCGTCAACAATCTCTTCACCTGTCGGCAAAAGTCCAGATTTTCATCAACAAGCTCTTCACCTGTCGGCAAAAGTGTGTTGGGGGGGGGGGGGGGGGGGGGGGTTTGAATTGAATTGGAGTTCCTTTCGGAACAATCGAAAGGTTGAAGAAGGGTGTATTTCAATTTTGTGGTCACCTTCCAGTTCCTGAACTTTTGTGGATCTTCCTCATTTATTTTTTATTGGCTGCATCTGGGCTAAAGATGTGCTGCTTGCCAGAAAAGTTACTTTTGGTGCTGAGGTTGTCGGGCTCAATTTGATTGTTACGGGCTACAAAGCAAGCAGTAGTGAAGCCAGACCATATTTCTTGAAATGCAAGGAGTGATAGGTGACCTAGGCTAAAACCACACTTTTATTATATGTTTCTGTATTTTGTAATAGCTAAGCATGTGCCCTTCCCTTTGTATATCTTTATTAGGGCATGGCCGCCTATAGTGCTTGCTATTGTTAGTCCCATTCAACGTCTAGATGAGAACATTATATTAACACTATCGGTCAGGGCTGAGGTAGAAGGTGAACTCGATTTTCTAACCCTCCAGGTCAGCTCGGGCCACAAGTGGTTTGGGGCGACCAGGGTATGAAAATGTGTACCGTAAAATACCAGCCTTGCGCCCTTGTCACAGTAAGTGCCCCCATTACTTCTGAGATGCTTGAAAACTAAGCAAAGGACATATAAAGCACAATTTCCAGACTTTGAAGCCTACCTAGCTAATCGAGAAGATGCTCCTCGTCAGCCGCTTCGACAGCCCAGGTGCAATGCGGTAAAGCCCACCCTATCACATTCCCTCTTGGCTTTTTTCTCGGAACAAACAAGCGTCATCTCCCAGTTTTTCAGGATTATATCCAAATTTTGAATGGGCACCTTTACTCAGTATTGTATGCCGTAGTCTAGTGGTTCCCAAATGTGGTTCCGTGGACCCGCTGGGGTCTGCAAAGCTATTTTTGGGGTCCGCAAAGCCCTCGCTTCAACACTCTCCTCCTCCACCCTCCCCCTACCCCTCCTGCTTAAAAAGAAAATGGACATTTTTGTTTATCCTGGCTAGGTGGCACAAGCTCCCGCTTGTTATAATGTGTACAGCCGTTACCATCTATCTATTTATTCATCCTTTTACTCGATGCTTCTCACTTCTGTTTGTCTATAACAGTAAAGGATGCTTTTCACACTGCAATTAGTTGTCTTATTTTGCGCACCCCCTGCCTCCTTCCCTTTCCCCTGCTGGCATAGGGTCCTCCATCACTTTGGCAAGTCCCCAAGTTGTCCCTGATGCCTCAGCGGTCGAGAACCAGTGCTCCAGTTGGTGAATTATAGCGGGACCAACTTCTCTCACCATGATTGCAGGTTTTCTCCTTTGCGCTCACCTCCTCTCCCGTGTCTTCTGTTCTGAAGGGGAAAGAGTGGAAGGTTCTGTAGGGAGGAACTTGTCCTGCTATTTTTAGCTTGCGACAGATTATGGTAACGTAGTCTGTCTCAGGGTCACATGGGAGCCTCCCAGGTGCAAGTGCATCCAGTCTTTGGATTTGCAGCTTGCATTTTGTGAGAATCACATGTGTTGGTAGTACAAACCGCGTTAGAGAAAAAGTTGTTTGTTATTTGACAACGCTCATTATAAGTTGATAAAAAGAGGCATAGTCTCTTCCTGCCTTCAGGCTGCCTTGTCAAAAAGCTGCCATCACGAAGCAACCACCAGTTTTAATTATCAGGTAGAGCGCTTAAACGATGCAACTTAATATGCCTGCTTGATTTCCAGTGTGTGTGAAAGCATCCTTCAAAGAATCAAGCAGAACGCAAACACAGATGGTCAACAGGCCAAATTTAAGAAATCGGATTCCTTATTTGCATAGGGTGCCACAGTCTGGAGAAGGTAGCTATAAAATATAAAGTTAATTTTGTTTTTTCTGCGCCATGCAAACTGACAAATGTTTGTTATATGATGACAAGGGAGAAGTGTGTCGAGTGCTCGTAAAAGCAAGTCATAAAATTTACAGCCTGCACATGTAATGTTTACGAGATGCCGGTTACATGCCGGCGCTTTTCCGTAGGACAGACACGGGGCAGCGTTTTAACAAAAGGGCGCGTGAGCATCGACTTGCAGTCCGTAATAAGTCGGGGGGAGGCATCTTGAGCTTCACTGCTTGTGTTGCGGGTGTGAACCCCTTTTAGAACTAACAAAGTTTGTTAAAACGGCCCGTAACAAGACTGAAAGTTAGATAGTTGAGGCTTTTTTTATCAGAGCATCGGGTGACAAGTGCCTCAGCACACCATTTATTGCCCGAAGTGACAGAGAGGTTTCTTTTCTGGAGTTTGATCTAGACGTGTATGGCTCTTAGGATTGGGACACGTGCGTAGAATTGTGTCATTTGTAGTTTTTAATCTTAATTGGAGGCATGAGTGGCAACATTGTTCACACATGTGCTGACTGGTTTGACTGACTGGGACAAAATATTAGTTTTCAAGTTTCTGCCTGTCTGTGTCGCCTGTGTTTTCGGTCCTTGTCTCGTTTTATGCTTTAAACCTTTTAAATCATTATGTTAACGTCATTTGTTACCCTTTAAGCTCCAATTTTAGATTGGTTCTTAGAATAAGAACCCAGTACCACTCTTGTCTAATAGATAGTGGCATCTAAGAGTAATCGTGTCGTAACTTTGTGTCTATGACTTAACTTGTTCATATTCTAAACCTTGCAGGTCAGTCCCACCACATTGCCTCGGTGAAAATGTGGGGAACATGTTGCCATTTCTGAAGAGGGCCTGTCACCAGCCAAGTTGACCTTTGGCAGCGCTGGGTTTTTATGCCATGTTCATTTTTACACAAATGTGACAGAGTTGGTTCAAAATGGTATTGGCCCTAGCTCCGCCACCATCTTCACTACCAAGCTGCCTTAGCTAGACGACCCTTCTGGTTTGACCTGTTGTTATCTAATCCTCGGAAGCAAAGCCACTGGGATAGCACATTGTTGCTTTTGCATCCTATTTTTTTTCGACGCTCGAGGGCACTGCATTTGAATCACTATTTTGTTGAAGGCTGTGGTTACTTTATCTAATTTTGTATACCAGTGCTGACTTTCCTGGGTAAATTGTTGTCTCGAAGCACCAACTTAAGTGCTCGGATCACCTTTTTACTTTACAGGTTTTTGAATGTCGTTTCTTGCAGCAGTGGTTTCTCGGATGTTCAGTGATGGTGGGCTTGTTTGCACGCAGTATTATGACTTCACTACTTTCAAATTTATTCGTGGGATGAATGTAGACCCCCGACAGCCAGTGTCTTTACTCTCATTTAGGGATTGTTCCCGCTTGGGTTAGTTGCTTAAGCTAAACTGTTTAGCCCTACGGTGACACTGCAGTGGAAGCTACATGGTCACTGGACCGGTCGTGCGTCTGTCTTTCACCACGCAATCCCGCTCCTGCCCATACCAACGCGCAAAGAGCGGGGTGAAGCGACGAAAAGCGGGCGGTCGATTGGCCCGGCGAGCGCGTAGCTCCTGCCGCTCTGTCAACTTAAAGGCTGAACGGAGTATAGTTGTAGAGATTGACGGGACGAAAAAATGCATGGGCCATCTCTTTCCAAGGCCCGGCTTGTGGCACGTGCTTGTTGCCTTTAGCCGTGCTTCGGCTGCACGTGCATGATCGAAGGTCGCGAGATGCCGACGCGTCGTAGAAGGTAGGAAGCTCGTGTCAAGGCGAGAGTGTTGAAAATCTCCTTACTGTCCTTGTGTCTGCGACCATAAGAAACTGCGCTTGCAGTGTCATCTCTATTGCCCCCCTTCTCCGACGCCACCACGACAGTCGCACCTTCGTTGGCGTCATGCAATGCTTGTATACGAGCCAGTGGTCCTAGCGCCGCCGGTTCGTGTCCTAAAGCCACACACGCAATGTTTGCGACAGCTGTGCTTCTGAAGTGCCACTTTTCCAGCAGTAGATACAGCGTCAAGAGGTGGTTGAGGTATATGTCACTTTGCCACGTTGCGAGCTGTTGTAGCGAGTAGAATGATGGAAGGCACCTTTTGATTTTTCTGTTGGGTGTTTTGGCAAAAGCTGCTGACAGCTGGAAACATCACTTCATATATACTACTCGCGATTATGGCTAAAGCATCGTAACTCTAGAGAATTCTTCGTGCAGTTGAATGTGACCGGCTGCATCGTAGCTGCTTATGACGAAGTAACAGACCGGCGTCTTCTGTCGGATTGTCCGGGAACACTTACGATATTCATATATTTCTAAATTTTTTACTATCATTCTTTCACTATGGCCTTGAAGTAATTCTGCCAGTAATAGAAGCGACTATTTCTCAAGGGTAGTGCATCGATTTGATCCCACAAATGCTGCAAAACCTCCAGTCTGTTGTATGCTGGGTGTTTCTGCAAAGACTTTCAGGCATCCATAAAACTAGGGTGTTTGCAGGAAAATAAAACGTGGGAAGAAGCTGCCAGCAACGGTGGACGTCAGGAATTGATAAAACATACTAATTAGCAAACTAATTACCTAAAATTTTCTAATTAGCTTCTTAATTGGTGAAAATAAACATAGTTCCAATTAGAAACTTGCCGAGCGCCGTCGGAAACCCCTAAATTGCTGACTCTTAGGACGACTTGATGTGCGTGAAAACCATAAGTTGCCATTTGTGCAGCAGGCACGAGGTCAGCGGTGCAAAGATACGGACAGTAAGAATTATGTCGGCGTTATCACATTGCCAGCCTTGCGCCTGCTGCACGGGTGGCAAATTGTAACTTACCCCTGCGTGCCCCGCATGCTTTAAGTTGCCCTAAAATTGTCCAATTTAGCTGTTTTCCATGACGCTCAAGCAATTTCTAATTGGAGCTATATGTTTATTTTAATTAATCAGAAGTTAAAGAGTAAACAAGGTAATTTATTTGCTAACTAGCATGCTTTTTCCCACCCCCACGTTCGTCGTGACACGCAGTCCCCGAAAAAGGTTTCAGATTGTTCCCAAAAATGGCTTTTTTTTTTATTTTCAAGCAACCTAGTCGAGTCTTTAGTCTTCAAAGAAACGTCCGGTATGGATCGAAAAGGTTCCAGGCATAGGCGTTGCTGGGCCATCTGGGGCCCCTGGGGGGAGGGTATGCCGTGTGCGCCAAAGGAGGCACCCACCCGCGTGGCTGAGACGCTTCTGCCTAGAAGCCTTGAAGTGTAGCTTATAGAGTGGCTCTAGTTGGAGTGTGAAATAAATGAATAGAAGGTAATCTAATGAATTTTTATCTGTCTTCCCAACAGTGGACTGGAAGGGCGTCCTCTCTTTCCAAAACTCCAAGTCGAACTGGCAGCAAGCGGAGATGCAGCATGGTGGGAGGTTCAACACCGATGCCAGTTCTGTCCTCGCTCCAAGCGCCATAGAACAGATAATGCCAGGTACAAAAGAGTGAAGGCTGAGAGAAACCATCCAGCCTCTCTGTTTGTTAAAAGCCACCCTTACATTACGGCTGCTCGCGGATTCACAAATGGTCTTTCTTTTGAACGCTAGGTTTTACAGAAAGTTCAAGATATTACGCGGGAAACTCGCAAGGTCCGCCGTGTGTTTCTGGTCAACAGTCGATCTAGAGATGGTACTCTGCTTGAGACAGTTTGCACGGACAGGACATTGTCATTTTTAGAGCGCAGCTCTTAGGGGCCCTTTTCTGGCTTGAGCGGTGTCGCCGTCGGCGTAACCAAGGTCACCCCAAGATCACGTACCCCCAGGACACGTGACCCCTCAAGGTCACGTGACCCCTCTCAAGGTCACCCCAAGGTCACATGACCCCCGAGGTCACGTGACCCCTCCCAAGGTCACCCCCAGGTCACGTGACCCTCAGGTCACGTGACTCCCTCGGTCACGTGACCCCCCAGGTCACGTGACCCCCCGAGGTCACAGGCCCCCCAGGTCACGTGACCCCCAAGGTCTCGTGATCCTCCCAAGGTCATGTGACCCCCAAGGTCTTATGACCCCCCGAGATCACGTGGCCCCCAGGTCACGTGACCCCCAAGGTCTTGTGACCCCCAAGGTCACGTGATCCTCCCAAGGTCACGTGACCCCCAGGTCACGTGACCCCCCGATATCACGTGGCCCCCCAGGTCACGTGGCCCCCTCCCCGAGGTCACGTGACCCCCTCCCCCCCCCTCCCCCCGAGGTCACGTGACCCCCCTCCCCCCGAGGTCAGGTGACCTCCTCGGAGCATATTAAAGAATGAGGGGAGGAGGAGGGTTCTACCCTCCCCTCAGTACCCTTCCCTCTTCCTCCTCAAGAGCTGCGCTCCAATTCGGCGTTGCAGGGAGTTGTAAACAGCTTTCTTTTTTCGCACATTACTCGGACAAGGTGTCTGGGAGAACCGAACTGAATAACTCAAATTGGTACCCTGAATGTGTTTTTTCCACAGCCCTAGTAGATCTGGCAGCAGCATTTTAATTTAAGAGAAATTAAAGAAAAACCGACAGTTGCTCGTTTGTGCTTACAGTGTTTTGCAGCATACATCCGTGGGCACTCTTGTGGATCTAGAGAGGGCATCGACAGGTCCGAAATGAGTTAGATATCTGCAAGTTCTTGCTCCGAGGGAAACGAAAGAATGTGCGTTTCATATGAATGTGCTTGAGGTTTTAACTAAAGTGAGTGTGCTGTGGTTCGAGTAAGTTCTGTAAGCTATGTAGGAATCGGTGTATCCTCTTCCCCTGTTGTGATTGCAGCTCTGCATTAGGCACTTCCAGCTTGTTTCTATTGGCTGCCTGGTGGCAACAGAAAGAGCTCAACAGCCTAAAGGACCGTACACACACTTGCTACTCCTTAGGACCGTGTGCCTTAGACCTTCTTACAAGGAGAGGTACGGCTCTGGACGAGAAAACGCACTGGCGCCGCCTATGGGGTGGCTGTAGAACACTTTCACTGTGCATATTACCTATTTTTTCTTGCATCATTCTTTTTTGGCTTGAGAAACATTTGACAATGTTTTTTATTTATTTATTTGGTCCCTCATGCTTTAAAATGACCAAAGTCTTTGTACGAGGCACTTGAGCAGAAAATATATCAAGCTCACAAACTTTATTGTGGAGAAGGCACTGTGTAACCAAGCTTTCAGTTGCATGTCAAAAGGTCCCCAGGTGGTCAAAATTAATTTTCAGTCCTCCGCTGGGGAGTGCCAGATGCCTGTCGTTGGTTTGGCATGTAAAACCCACAAATTTAGTTTAATTAAATTCTCACAAACAGTCATACGTCCATAACAAGCATACATCCATGCATACAATTTTATAAAAAAAGGTTTGAAACCAATATGGTAGCTACATGTACATGAGTGACTGAACTTCACACTTAAAATGTTTGTAATTAACAAAAATACCCGCAGAGTTGGTGGACATGTCGTTAAAAGTATGTTGCATGCGGGTAATGGGATATAGCTTCTCCCGATGAAAAGGATAAAATGGACAGGCTTGTCTACTAACACGGGTGGTGCATGGAAATTCATGGAACATAACGTAGCACAATCAAGTTGACCATGAATCATTCTACAAAAACAATACGTCTCACACGACTCTTCTGCTTGATAAAGTTTGTAAGTTGAGATTTCTCAGAATGTATCATAATCGTAAAAACACTTTCTATAGAAATACTGATCATAAATCATACAAATGGGGCTCTCCTGAACATGCTCAATTTGTTCTAATTCAGATGATGTAAGATAGTTCCGAACACTGGCGAACTTACCTAATCCTGGAACGAACAAGGCTACAAAAAAGACCAATAACACAGAAAGGATTTGTAAACTCCTTCGTCAAATGATAAATCATGCCCAACAATTTAAAAGCAGAGCTCACAATCTGCGATACTTAAAAAAGAAGAATGGCTATCAAAATAAACACCAAGGTCACAAACTGGTGACGTGTAAAACAGAAGTGGTTCCAAGAACGTAGTCGTGAGAAATCGGTTGCCGCGTTCTATACCGTATTTACTCGCAGAATGAACACACTTTTTTTTTCCGAAAAATCAGTGCAAAGTTGGGGGGGGGGGGGGGGCGTTCATTACGCGAAGTAATATTTTTGCGTCTGTATTTACTCGCATAATGAACAAACCTTTTATTCTGAAAAATCGACGTAACTTCTTATCTCTTTGCGCGCAGCGTGCGACCCCATAACAAAACTGGGCTGTGCAAAAAAAAAAAAAAGCTCCTCTTTGTTTTTTTTCTCTCAATTCCTTGGGTTGTTTTTTTCTTTCCGCCTTTCGCAAGCTGTTTTGTTTGCTTAGGCGTTGCTCAGGTGAAGGCTTTTCTGCTTATCTTTCTTACCTCCTTGCGCGCGACGCGCGACCCCCCTGTAACCAAACTGCACTGTGCAAAAAAAAAAAGAAGAAAAAAAAGCTCTTCTTTGTTTTGTTTTTTCTCTTAGTTCCGTGGGTTGTTTTCTTTTTTTTTTCTTTTTGCCACCTTTCGCAAGCTGTTTCGTTTGCTTAGAGGGCTTCTCCACTTCTCTTTCTTACCTCCTTGCGCGCGGCACGCGACCCCAAAGTCCAGACAGCGCTGTGCAAAAAAAAAAAGCTCCTCTATATGTTTTTTTTTCTTGCTTCCATTGGATCTTTTTAAATTTTTTTAACGCCTTTAGCAAGCCGTTTTGTTCGCCCACGCTGCCCATGCTTTTGCGACCTCGCTGCACCAGGATAGAAAAGTGTGTTCTTTTCGCGCGCATGATGGAAAGGGGTCAAAATTTTGACGTCGGAGTTGGGGGTGCGTTTAATACACAAGTGAAAAAAAAAGTCAAAATTTTGAAAGCCGACTTGGGGGGTGCGTTCATTATGCGAGTGCGTTCATTGTGCGAGTAAATACGGTACATTGATAACACCTTGGTTATAACCGACCATTTCTCATGGATATTGTTAAGTTCTTGTTGTGGAGTTGCCGCAGATGGGAGGATAGCAATCCGGGTTGCGTCTTGGCCGACGGAGATCGTAGAGAAGCACAGGGACGCCCCGGGTAGAGGCATTGAATAGATATGTATATGAAGTTTATTTACATACTATGTAGAAACTGGGTTATAGATCTTCTTAGGAGCCACGCGAGACCTCTTGGAGTTTAGTAACGTCCTGCCCCCTCCAATGCTCCCTTCTCCTGTGCGTCGCCAAGTTTTTCGGAATCCTCCCCCATCTTCGAAATTCCAACACGTACAAGAAGTGTCTCTCAACACCTCGCTCGGTGGTTCCCTTCCCCTCATCTTGCCCGTTCCGGCTTAATGGGGGAACGTGTATATCCCTCGCTTCTGAACCGCCCTGCCTGAGATTCTGGTTACTCCCAAAGTCGTAAGCCCATGTCTGTGATATCCACCGTTGTAAATATTGCGAAACCCGCTTTCTTTTCACCCTGTCCAAAAACAAAACAAAATATGTACTGCCAAGAAGTCTTTGAACCTAACAGATAGTGTGTACATCTGATCTCGCAAATACCTCAAAACCTTCGTTCCAGCACAAAGAAGTTCCAGGGTCACCTTATGGGTGGCACCAGCATGCCAGAGTGTTTTCTGTCTACTCTTGTCCTAAGAGATTTTAAAAAGGTTTTAAAGCACAAGGTCATAAGAAAATGCAAGTGTGTGAAGGGGAGGAGGAGAAAGCGGTTAAAAATAAAAAGCCCTAAGTCCAGGGCTGGAGATAAAGGAATGTCATTTGGGCATTCGGGAGGACCTGGTGGATATGGGCCATGAGGGCCTGCCACCATGCCAGTCTGTCTGCCTCTTCAAGGGGAGCGAGACACTTCTGAAAACAGTGGGGTTGAGAATAGGGTGGGGAGGAGTCAGGCTGCTGTTCATGGAATAGAAGGGTGCGTGGACAATCCCAGAGCATGTGTGGGGTTTTAGGGTAGCCTGTGCAAGGGGCACATCAGGACGGCTGGGAGATGGGGTTAGTGGAGGATGTGAGGCGTGGGGAGGCTGTGTATCTGAGCTTGATGGACAAGACAGGCATCTTTGCCAGGAAGAAGTTGGGAGAAGGCAGGAGTCATATATATCTAAGTGTTCTTGAAGTGTCTTGCAGTGACTAGCTTCTTCCTGATGCGCTATGGTGGGGGTGGTAATGGGTAGGTCAGGCAGTGCACCAGTCTCCCAGGGGAATTTCACCACGGGAGAGTTAGTCAACCAACTCATTGCTTGGCATTCCAGCGTGGCCTGGAACTTAATCGATTGTGTAGGAGGTGTGGGGTGTTGGGCTAATGAACGGAGAGTTGGTAGAGGATGTGGGAGAGAAGTGGCATTGTCGAGGAAGGAATGAAGTGCGTCCCGATTGTCAGCGAGAATGATGTGATGGCCAGGAGAGGTGTGGCACACTGGCAAAGGCTAAGGCTTGGGTTTCGAGAGAAAGAGGGTGAGGTCACGGGAGAAGTAAGCGGCAAGGGTGGGTTGTTGGCGAGGAATGACAGCCACCATGCCTTCCTGAGTTTCTTGAAGGCAAGAAACATCTGTATAAGTGATCTGTGTAAGATCAGGGTAGCGATAACAGTGTGTGCATAGGCAAGCCTTCCTGCAGCCGGCATGGTTTTTACTGGGTGCATATTGTGAGGTAGAGTGGGGATCTTGATATGGAGGCAATGCTGTCCATGGGGCAGGCTTGGGTCGCGAGAAACAAACCTGATAAGCGCATCGGAGTAGCTTTCGGTGACTGAAAATACGGTGCACGTGATGTTTCAATCATGATCATCCAAAATCATGGAGGAGTGCAACTAGCGGAACGATCGACATAATCCGTACACCAAGCGCCAAGGGCCGGGAATATGCCTTCTGAGCGGTCACAGCCTGTGCGAGCAAAACAGAGTTGAGCACCGCATTTGTTTCTTACATCTTTCTGCATGATCATGATTGAAACATCACGTGCACCCTATTTTCAACCTTAAAGGGTTACTACATTTAACTCTTACGCGCTTATTAAAACGGCCAAACCTGTTTCTCGCTATCACCGCTCGGGGATTCTTTTCGGCTTCTAGTTGGCCAAGAAAGCATGCCAAGCCTACTTTCTGCGTCTGGTGCACGCCCTGGCTCTGCCCGCGCCTCCCATTGACCAAACTCTTTGTATACACGGCTCTGGGTGGGTGGTGTTGCAGTGAAGGGATTGTAGAATCTGCTGACCTTGATATGAGAGGAGGAGGAGGTGTGATTGTTGTGTTAAGAGGTGCATGCCAATTCGTATGTCCAAATAGGTGTGAAGGCTGGTTGGACACACAAATCGACATGCCTCTCTTAGCACTACAATCACATCTCCGTCTCGAGCATTTAGGTCAAAAGTGTTTTATTTTGGGAGAAATCTTGTCATTCACTCAGTGTCAGGAACTCCTATTGAAGTAAATAGATCAAGCATAACGGTTCTTTCGTTGGAGCACTCAATTCCCTTAGCCTTTTTTAATTTTCTAAGATGGGCCCTGCATAAAATTACTTGTGAAATTACATGTATGCATGCTCAAATTTGATTTATTAACTTTCATTTGTATTAGAACATTGCACTAAATTGCGTTAAGTTGCAGTTCTCCATTGTAAACTTTTTATTCTGCCTTTTGGTTTAGTTGATCCAGTGGGCTTCATAAATATAATTTTTGTATGTATATTTTAGTTCTTTAGGGTGTATTGCCAATTCAATAGACAAACTTCTGATCATTTCATTTGTGTCCCCAAGGTGGGGCACAAAAATGACAAAACTATGACCTAAAAAGTTTTGTTCCAAGTGAAGAATTTTGCTTATATCTCCAATTCGTCTAGCTACAAAATCATACTTTAGGAAGCAGTGTTTCCCTCAAATGCTATCCACTAATTCACATTCAGATAAATGAAGTTTGGTTTGATCATACCCACTCCTGTGTCACCCTTGCAGACTGGGCCGAGGTAGAAGCCGGCAACAGCGAGAGCGACCACTCTTCTCGGCAAGACGAGTCGGATGCACGACGGCGCAACCAGCGGCGGGACAAGCACAAGTGCCGCTTCTGCTCGTACACCAGCCCCCACACCGTGCACGTTACCACTCACGAGAGGACGCACACCGGTGAGAAGCCCTTCATCTGCCGCTTCTGCCACAAGGCATTTGCACAGAAGCCCAACCTGCGAACGCACGAGAGGATTCATACGGGCGAAAAGCCATACAGGTGCCAGATTTGTCAGAAGGCCTTTTCAGAGAAAGGTGCTTTGGTGCGTCACGGAAGGGTCCACACGGGGGAAAGGCCTTACAAATGTGAGACCTGTGGAAAGGCATTTACACAGAGGGATGCTTTGAACGGGCATCGGAAGAATGTTCACTCGTGAGGAATACTTGTCACATGATTTGCTCGTGACATGATGCACACTGGCAAAATGTCATTCAATTGTCAGACTTCCCAGAAAAAGGCCTTTTTTGGAGAAGGGTGCCCCGCTGTGCACAAAGTCTACACAAGGAAGGGGCCTTACAAGTGCGAGGCCTGCAGAAAGTCGTTTACGCAGAGGGATGCCTTGGACGGCATCGGAAGAATGTCCACGCGTGAGGGGTACCCTTCACATGACATCACAAGAGGATCACACAGGGGAAAGACCGTACAAATGCGAAGCATATGAAAAGGAATATCTGCAGGGCTGCCTTGAACGGACATTAGAAGTGTTCACACATGAGGGATGCCTGTCATGCGATTCACTCACAAGAAGACAGATCAGCACATTGCCATTTTGTTGCCAGAAGAAGTTTAGAGAAATGAGCCCTAATCGTCAGAAGAAAGTCCACACGAGGAAGAGGCCTTTTAAGTCTGAGGCCTGTGGAGAAGCGTTTATGCAGAGGGATACATTGAATGAGCATTGAAAGTGTTCATACACGAGGGACACCTGTCATGTCTTTCGCTCACGAGAAGATGCACACTGGCAAAAAGCCAGTGCCAGACATCCCGGAAGGCCTTTTCAGAGGAGAGCCCTGGCACACGACAAGAGGGTTGAAGGAAGAAAAAGGTCATTCAAGTGCGAGGCTTCTGGAAAAACATCTCTGCAGATGCCTCAAGCATACTTTAGAAGAGTTGCCGCACATGGGAGAGGCCTGTCATGTGATTCACTCACAAGAGAATGCACACAGGTGACAAGCTGTTCATCTGTCACAAGGTATTCGCGCAGATGCCCAACCTTCGGATTCGAGAGACTCTATGCAGGTGAAGAGCCATACTGTTGCCGAACCTGGCAGGTTTTTTTTAGAGGGAAACCTTGGTACGTCATGTGAGAATTCACACGGAAGAAAATCCTTGCAAGTGCAAGGTCTGCGAAAAGGTGTTTACACAAGGACGGCTTGGACAAGCATTGAAAGGGTTGCCACATGTAAGGGATGACCATTGCTTGGTACTTAAAGGGCAACTCCGGCCAAAACTCAAAATGAATTAAATTACTGGTATCGCTTCAGTGACACAAAATACGACCCCAGCCAAAATTTCACGTCCGTAGGACGTCGCATTCTCAATTAATGCCGATAATAAAAACGCGACCCGCTGCTCCTTAGCGGGCGGCCAGCGGGTTGCCGATCGCTAAAGCAGCATTGGGCCGTGATGTCAACATCGTTCTCTTTTTTTCCTCCGTTCCGGACGGGCGCACGGCGCAGCTGTCGCGCGCGCTTCTTTGTGCCGCTACCACCGCTACTTCGGCTTGTAATTGCGTGTTTAGCCGTAGCTTTTACCTGTAGCCCGTGTAGCTTCGGTATAGCCTTTTGTTTATTTGCTTGTGAGGACTCCTAGACTCGTTTTAGCGAGCAACTCGGTGCGCCCAAGACTGCCCAGCTGTTCCTCGAAAGATGCCGAGTACAACTTAAAGCGCTGTGGGCTGCTCAAACAAGCCGCTGCGCAACCCGGAGGTGCGTTTTCACAAGTTTCCAATGGATCGAAAATTGGAGAAGGTGTGGGTGAACGCTGTTCGACGAGTGGACTTTGAAAAGCCTTGGACGTCGACCCCCAGATCGAAGCTCTGCTCCAATCATTGTTCGCCGGAGAGTTACGAACGAAACCCACAGGTGTTGGTTGCTTGTGGCTTGTCAGCGAAGGGGTCGAGGCTTAAAAAGGATGCCGTGCCGTCGCTCTTTGCCCATCGTACATGTACAGAAAAGGTAAACATGATAAAAGTATCCTGATCAATAAATAAAACAGTCATTGTCAAGTGCAGTGTTGAAGATTGAGCATTCACGCTCCATTGAATGTCTGTTGAATGGGGAATGGTGGGCATGTAGAGTACAACCACTAACTAGCTCCAAACACTGAAGTTTGCAATGAAAAGGAAAACAATGTTCTGCTTTGCGTCACTGCTTGTTTACCACGCAATCTCGTGCGTAGTATTCAGGTCCGTAACGACTACTAGCAAACAGCCGGCGCGTGAAGCTCATGCTATATAAACATTCGCCTCCCAATCGTTCGAACCCGTTACGCAGCAGTATTAATTAACTTTGCGCTTGTGAATACCACAAGGGACTTTAAAGAAATCGCGAAAGTTCGGATTTGTAAGTTACAACTCTCTAATTTGCCCGAGTTCGGCTGGAGGTAAATATAATATTTAAAAATGCAAAAAAAAAAAAAAAAAAAGCACTTGTCTTAGTCAAAAGTTACGAAGGAAAACTTAAATTCCTGTGTATTGTAATAAACAAAAAAATTGTTGTGGGTGGGGGTGGGAATGCGGAAGGGAAAGAAAGTGTTCTCACCTTGCTAACGTTCTCTGTTTTCCTTTATCACCCACAAAAACTTTTGCTAGCTTTGAGAAGAAAATGACTGCCCAAAGAACTTTTTTTTTTTTTTTTTGTGCGGCAAGTTGTTTTTTTATTTGTACAAAGATTCATTACCTGGACGAACTTATGTGGTGAATTAGTGTCGTAGCTTACAAATTCGGCTTTTACGCGCCTGAGGAAAAAATAACGAAAAAACAGACGTCTACAGCTTGACATACGTCTGTTCGGTTGTCGCGGAACGCGCCGGAGAGCCTCAAAGATTCGTGTCTGGGACTGACCCGCCGCGCGAAAGGGCCAGCACTGTACGTCACTGGCAGCGCAGCGTAGAGCAACGCCGCTCCATCCACGGAGCCCCGATGACAATTTAGGCCTAGCGACCAGTGCGGGAGACCGCACGCACGCCGACAGCTGCCGAGTACGGCACCGAACGAGTTCACTCGTTTTCCAATCGCTAGCTTTTGGGTATACAAGCAACAAGTACGGCACGGCATAGCGCACGCGCGGCGGTGGCCGCCGAGTACGCCACCGAACGAGTTGACGGGTTTTCCAGTCGCTAGCTTTAGGGTATACGCACTAACTCTTACTACATATGCTGGATAACTACCACGTATACAGAATTAAAACAAAATCAGCTTACCTTCTATCTTTAGACGGCTAGCGCAACAGAGGTAGGTGCTGCTTGGACTGCGTACTCGCTGGACGAGAATGATCTTGGCGTCACGTCCACATAGCGGCTGATTTCCAGTGTTGCCGGAACCTCGAGCGGCTAGTTTCGGTTTTGTCGCCCGCGCCCCAAACAAAACTTTGAGACATCGATATCTTTAAAACTACGCACAATAACGAGAAAAAAATTACACCTTGCCATTCAGGGGCGCTAACTGCACTAAAAACAGCCATAATCCCAAAATCGAAATTATGGACCGGAGTTGCCCTTTAAGACTCCAGTCTGATGGTGGTCATATTAAATAATAAAGCCTTCCTTATTTTTAAAAGTATAAAAACAAAAGTGGCCTTGTTAACACATTTTTCTTTTGCTTTTTGGGTATTTCAGCTCCAGATGCATTGGTTGTAGCTACATTATTTCTATTTAGGTAGTTTATGTCTAAATACTTCAGGCGCTTTATATTTTCTTAATTTTATTGTTAGGAGGGGTATAATTTGGCATCACATGCTCATTGTTACAAATTTTACACAAGCTTTTTCAAAATTTTTTTTTCAAGTTTTTTTTTTATCAAAATGTTTTCTAAAACACACTTGGACAAACATTTCAAAAAAGCTCCGGCTTGCTTTTTAACATTGAGTCTGCTTCGTAAATTTATCACCCTTCTAACTTTAAAATCTCCCAAACATGAGACCCAGGGCAATATTTACTCAAATGTTTTACTGAAATAATCTACCTATGAATATAATAGTTTGCCCTGGAAGTCTCAAGAAAGGAAATAATGTTAGCATATCTACTGTTAAACATTGTTTTTTGTTGTTTTTTAAATGAAAGGGCGGTGTAATGATTTTTGTACTTTGGCCAGTTAATTCTGAAATGTGTCGCCTATAAAATAAATTTTAAAAAAAGTGTGCAATGTTTTATTTTAAAAATTCAACAATTCAAAGTTTGGGGTACCCTCAGCCCTCGGGCCATCCTTCGAACGACGTCATGGGATGAAGTATAAGCTGCTTTCCCTTTAGGTTCTGTTTTCAGGGCCTCAAATGCTCCCTCAGCGATTGTCGACTTTTCAAGGACAGCATCGTTGAAGGTCACGGCGAGTGTTTGAGAGAAAAGACTGTTTGGACGGGCAGGGGAGAGGGAGTGGTTTGATTGACCTCCATTAGACAATGCTATGAAAACCTGTGTTCTCTCCATGACGGGACATCACGGTTCCCATGACCGCCACAGGTGGCTGCAAATTGAGGAAGAATGCATTTTTTTCCTTTGCGATTATGCAGCGTAATCACAGTATTTTGGAGGAAGGTGTCTCTTTTTTTTCTCACTTGTGCTGAAATAGAAAATATAAAAAACAGACACCAAATTCTTTCAACAATAAAATTGTTGCACTGCCCCTTGACAGAAAACGTGTGCCTAAAAAGATATTTTTGGAGCGCGTCGCGTGTTCACTCATGGCAACAAACATGGAAGTGTTACGTCTGCGACTGGTAGTATTTACGGGAACTTGTACATTTGCTGCACTTTGTGTTACTTTGAGAGAAATGTGAAAACCTAGTTATATTTCGGCCTACCTAAGGTTTTGCATATAAAGCAAAACTAGAGTACACCATGGGCTTGGGTGCATATTCGGAGAATTGTAGAATAAAACCGTTAAGACCGTGGGAAAATTCTGGGCGCCTGATTGGCCTCATTTGTACCTGTGGCTGTTGTCATCTATCACACAAATCGCCTTCAGGTGGCGGCGGTACGGGTGCATGCTAGGCATTCTTCAGCTGTGTCCCACCAACTTTTACCGCTTTGGTACCCTACAACTTTGAATGTGGCCTCCAGTTTTCCTTTCATGTGTTTCAAAAGAACTTGTTTGTGCTGTTGCTGTTTTAATCTGGTCGAGCGATCCGCTCAACCAGATCTGCTCGAAATTACCTACTTTCATCCGCATCTCCTGTTCTTGCATGTAGACATGTTGGATGGCTTGAAAGCTTGCTAAAAAGATTTGTTTGAACTTGCCTGCCTCAATGTAAGAGTGCCTTCTATGGCATATGTCGTGTCAAGATGAAAACTGCTTTTTCCTTCCCACCTCATTTTTCATTCAAGAAAAGAAAAATTAGATCAATTAAGTTTGACGGTGGATAGATCACTCCTGTGCAGTAATCAAGAGGATGATGTGCGCTACACAGATTCATCTGCTCTTTGATTTATCACTTTTACGAGTTTTGAGGGATGACTTGGTGTGCAGGTGTTGCTGTATTTTTTTGGTCATTTCTGCTAGAATGTAGTTCAAATAATTATAACTATTAAGTGCTATTGTATAGTAAAAGTTTTGAAAACTTGCACATCCCCACCATAAATAAATGTAGGTAATTGATTTATGCATATGCCTACATTGCCCAGGGGACATTATTGTAAGGGAGAGTTACATCACAAAAACACGGAGAATACAATGTACATTTAGAATAATAACACCAAATGTCAGACACTTAATGATAACAAGCCTCTAGTGAAACCAAGAAAAACATATTAAGAGGTGAAGTGATAATTTTACTGTCCAGATGTTTCTATTCTCTAATGGTAAAGGGGAAGAAACTGAGCAAAATCATCTATGTGACAGGCAATCAATTTATTTTTCTCTGCTGATCATTTCCTTCCTGAGATATATATAATATGGGGGAGCCCACTGTTAGTGACCTTTTTTTAAGACTGGGACTTATGCCTCTGAACAAGGTTGGTGCACATAAGCCATATTTTGGCAAAACATGGAATGCAGTAACATGGTGCAATAACCGTAATACTGAAATCCATGTTTCTATATTTTTTACTAAAGAAAAATAAATCGCAGCATAATGACAACATTATCATGATCTGAAATTTTACCTCCCATATTAGAACTAATCAAATTACCTGTGCCATGGTGTGATGTCCTCCGTGACACCGCAAGGCATGAATGACCAACTCGGTTCACATTCCAAACCAGAATGTTTTTATTCAAGAACAAAATATGCAATATGAGGAACAATACAATGATGATGATAATGTGCATATGTTGCCAACACAAAGCAAAACAACATTATCTTCCCCTAAAAGAAGTACATTCTTGCAGACTAACATTAAGAAAACAATATGCCTTCATGCAGTAACACTGAGGAAAACAAAAATGTCTGTCTGATACTACACCATTCTTATTTGACACATTATGTCACATGGTCACTGAACCACTCTAATGGTCTCTGTGTTGTGCCGATAGCTGCTGCACAGGGGCAGGCTCGTTCCGCTCTGGTGGTGCCCAATGGTCCACCTCGTCCTCTGGAACAGCCAGTTCAGGCGGCTACTCGTGGCAACAACCCTTGCTGGGGTGAAACTGACCGTGCTTCTATCGCTGCCTCTGAATCCAGCGAAAGCCATCTAGGCCAACCTGGTTCTTTTTCTTTTCCCACTTAAGGCATGAGAACCAATTTCAAAGCATTCTATGAATGCCTGTCTTCCAACGGAAATGTGCCTGGTCCTTTTCTCTTTGAGGATCTTTGACGGTGCCATATACCGGAGGTGTCCCTTCCTGCCACCAAGTGACTTGCATACCTTGATGAAATCACCTTTTTTTAATTTGGGAGCCTTTGCACCACGCTTTCCATCTGTGTAGGCTTTACACATCCACTGTCGGTTCATGACTCTCTTCCGAAGAGATTTCATCCCACCTCTGGTCGTTGCAGGAAGTTCTTGGATGACAGCCGTACTACGTCTAGCCTTGTTCTTGTCTGTCAACCATGAAGGCGAAGAGCTCAAATACTATCTTCCCTAACGGTAACGCATTGAAGTGATCCTGCTCTGTACTTAAATACTTTTGGCCTCCAGTATCATCTGAACCGGGGTACGACGATCGGGTCCCACCAAGCAAGGAAGGTGATGAGTCATCACAAGCCAGCCATGGTGGCCAAAGACATGGCGCAGGCCCTTTGGGGTCGGATTGGGCTCGCCCAAAGAACATTTGGGGGCAAGCTGGCCCCTAAAGATTATCACAACCCTAATGCGGTTGTGCGCAAAGAACTGAGCCCCCAAAAAGTTGGACTCGTGATAGGTTAGTGAGTTTTCATCATGTTCACTTTTATACTGCAACAAACTGGTTGTGGATTAATTATTTTTGTTGCCTTTGCAGAAACAGTTCAACACTGGGGCCAGATTAACAAGGCCTCTGTGACAGATGTCGTCGACAGCATGTCGACAGTCCTGTCGCAGAAAATACAGGACGTCCGTAAAGCTTTAAGACGTCGGGGAATTTCGGATTTTTAATTCTTTCTATGAAAGCCATTTCTTTTAGTTTCAAATAAAAACGACGAAAAGTAACATATGTCGACTGTCTTTTCATTATCTGGCACACAAATGGACGATTTTACACATTCATGTGTCAGTTCTCCGAGTGACACTGCTTGCAAGGGGCACCACTTTCAAAAGGCACCGCTTGCAAGTGGTACCGCTTGCAAGTGGTGCCGCTTGCATGTGGTACCGCTTGCAAATGGTACCCTTACAAGTGGGTTATCAAACAGGTACCACCTGCAAGTGGTACCACTTGCAAGTGGCACCGCTTGCAAGTGGAACCTCTTGCAGGTGGTACCTGTTCGATAACCCACTTGTAAAGGTACCACTTCCAAGTGGTACCACTTGGGGAAATTTCCATCTGGGGTGTGGTGTACATCTATAAATGCCCAGATGGTCGATGATCGCAGAGTGCAGAGGTCGGCCCTCAAGGATAGCAAGCCGGATGAAGTGCTTTAAGACCCAATTGAACCTTTTAATCCAACCATTCGCTTCAGGATAGTAGACTGAAGACGGGCAGTGTCGGATTCCTCTTTTTTGAAGTGAATCCTTGAACTCCTTGTATCTAATTGTGTCCCATTATCTGTTACGATATCCTCGGGGTATTCTTTTCTGCTTAGCATCGAGCGCAGGAACTCGATGACTGCTTGAGAAGTCACATGGCCCGCAAAACGGAGCTCAGGCCATATCGAGTGATAGTCTGTCGGCATTATCACAAACTTTTTGTCGGGTGGTGCTGGAGCCAGTGGCCCAACAATATCTGGTAAAACAACCGGCTGCAGCGGTGCGAACACAGGGTTTGCCAACTTGTCCGCTTCCTGACAAATATGTCAGCTTTTAACTCCACTCGATCGTCCATGCGAGGCCACCAAAACCGGTCTCTGAGCCTTTTCTCGTCCGAACAATACCAGGGCGGGCTTCGGGGGATGGCGTACCATCACCAGCATCGTAGCTTCAGGTAAGACCACCTTCTCCTCTCGCAGCACAAGCTTGTTAACCACCGACAGTCTTCCTGAACGGGGTAAATTGGAAGCAGTTCGGCAGCCAGCGACTTCCTTGACGGCCATCTGTCGTGGACGAAATGCGCAACGCCTGCAGAGTAGTCTGCTGCAGTGGCTTCTTGCAGCTGCTCCTTGGGGACACATGGTTTAACAAATGGAGACTACTGTCAAAACCGGTTATAACGAAGTCGGTTATAAAGAAATGGCAGCTACAGCGAAGCGATCACGATTTCCCATTTCCTTTTGGGCTTCGTTAACTGAAGTCGGTTATAACAAAATAGCGGATATAGCGAAGTGATTTCCGATTCCTGTTGACTTTGTTATAAGCGGTCTTGACAGTATCTCCTCTTCTCTCTCGAGTTGCAAGGCCTTTCACCAGTAAGCAAGACAATGCATCAGCCTCACAGCTGGTACTCAATGTCGAAGTTGTAGTACAACCAACAACTGTGCTGACCATCCTGATATTCGCAAGGGCCGATGTCCCGATCCTTTGAATGCCAGCAGGGTTACCAGTGCTTAGGTGGTCTGTTCTCAGTACGAACCGTTGCCCCCCCAAAAAAATGTGCTTGTGCTCACATGCAAAAATACAGGCCGACGTTTCTCTCTCCCCACAGAGTACCTTCCCTCAGAAGAAGACGGGGTTCGTGAAGCATAAGCAAGCATGTGGAGCTCAATGCCAGACCGCTGCTATAGCACTGCGCTCGGGCCCTTGTCCGACGCATCAGTCGTCACGACAAGTAGTTCAGGCTTGAAGATCTGCATCGCTGGCCCAGATGACAGCATGGCCTTCACTCGATCAAAACTTTGCAGTGTAGCGTCGTTCTATACAAATGGCTGATCTTGGCACAAAAACCTGCAAAGTGGTTCGACGACATCGTCATTGCAAGGCACGAACCGTGCGTAATAGCCTGCCAGGCCAAGGAAGGATCGTAACTTTTTCTATCCTCTGGCAGTCTCCCCACCCCGAGCTTTGAAATTTCATGTCTGGAAAAAATTTAGCTACGACGTTCCTCCTAGGAGCATGGCTTTAACCTACATAGCTAGCCCCCCACCCCTTCCTGCACTTTGCAGTGGGGGGGGGGGAGGGGGGCGGGGGGGGCAACTTATTTTTTTCTGCAAATTGGGAGAGAAAAATTGTTTTTTGGCAGATATTCCTCATTTCAGGGAAATGCAGCAGGGTCAGCACTTTATCACGGAGGTGCGTTTTTTACTGTTTCACTGGTCATAAAAATTATGTTTCACAAACTCCCTTCCTTTCCGTTCATACTCACAAGGCACCACTCCGCTTATTACTTCCCTAACATTCAGTTGTTTTCATGCGCAAGCATTAACTGTCCCATGGAGTAAGCAGACGTCATCAACTTTGAAGCTGCGCCAAATGGTACCTGAAATCCTTTCTCCAAGTGGAGCCAGCTCCCAGTTATGAAACCACGCTAAAAACCTAGACAGTGGCACCTATACCCGTTTTCACCTCAAGAAAAAAGGGCGTTTTGCTCAATGTTCATACGCCACGCGAAGTAGTTCTTACAAGATTTGGTTGTCGGAGGCAGAAGCGATGCTTTTGGCGTTCGAAACGTGTACGCCTTGATAAGGTAACATGTATCTAATCTAAAATGCACCGCATATATCTCAATTGACCTTTTTCAGAGATCGCTGGGCGCATACGCCGACTCTGAGAGAGGAGAGGAAAGGGAAAGGTGCCATTTTTGGTGGCTCTCTCGCCCACTCGGTCGCTCAGACAGTGCTGGTTATGCTTGGCTCCTCTGGTATTCTCGCGGCTTGGCTAGTCGTCATGCCTCACCACTGCGCAGCAGAAGGCTGCACAAATAGAAGCAAACATTGTTAAAATGCCAAATTTTATAAAGTTCTTGTAGCCTTTGGCGGGTGGTGCACGAAGCACCCGATGTAAAACACCCCGCCCTTTTTGCCCTGCTTTCAAAAGCCTATGACGAGAGTCCCCCGTTTCAGGCGGCTGGATTATCAATGTCATGGCGGGACATTCTGCTTTTAACTAAAATACAGTAAACATGAACATGATGATATACCTGAAATTGGGTTAGGAAAAGGAAAACACAAAAGGACACAGAGAAAGAGCAGGCAACGTCTCTTGAGACGTTGCCTGTTTTTCCTTTGCGTTTTCATTTTCCTACCTCAGTCTTGGGTTTAATAATTGAATATGAACGTGTTGGCGAATAGATACGAATACATGCAAGGATAAAACATCAAGGACGGAGACGGATACAGGACTTCTTCAAAGAAGTATACTCTTTCCGTCCCTGTCCTCGATGTTCCATCAAGCTTTCATGTATTCATATATCAAGTTTTCCATCATGTTAAACTTACACAAGCTCGCCTGCACTCTGACCATTTTTTGTTAATAGTAAACATGCAAACGAGGTTGTGTGACGTAATCATGCCACACCCGGTACTCAATGAACAAATAACAGCATAAAGTTTTCCGTTCTTCAGGCATGCGCTATACACATTCGCGTCTTGCCACATTAAAAAAAAATCTGACAAAACATTTAAAGTGAGCGAAACGAATTTAAGCCTTACGGAGACAGAATTAAAAAACCTTGATGAAATTTCTTGGCAACCAACCGTGAACCCTCCTGTTTGCTGGGCCCACTTTGTCGAAGGTTCGTTAAATGCGCCGAATTCAAAGATGGATTGTTTCTAACATACCGTTCCTTACTTTTTGACGGTGCAGGCAATCCTTCGCGATATCAAAACGGCCTGGATTTCGCACTGTCCGAGTTTGCTTACACATTCCCGAATACGGCCATTGTCCCGTGCCCTTGCGCGGTACACAGGACGGCAAAGTGACGGACGCGATAAGCTTGAATAACTTAAGCGATCAAGGAGGGTAAAATCAGCTGTTTGTAGTGGCCGGGAATCATAAACGAAGCTCACAAGCTCCGCACAAGGTGGATGGTTGGGTCGGTATCCAAGCTGGTCACCATTACTTTCCTTACATAACACTCTGCGACTCTGCTTTGAAAGCAGACCCCTTTCTTAGTTGCTTGCAAGACGCGACACCGAAGTGACGATGAAGTGACTCCGAATCGATGGTAAGAACCGATGCGGCGTCAGCGGTCTATCCATCCCTGAAGGTATAAAAATGAACGAGGTCCACTGTATCCTAGACATTGACTTTTGTTAATCCTCGAGGTCGTTCTCAACCATTTCGAAGAAAATATGCGCGCGAAGCAACGACAGAAAGACACATTCAGATTGGTGAAAGACGGAACAACGCCACCAGAGAACACACGCAAACACAAGGACCGCGAGATAAGCCAGGCCTGGCGCGGACGACGCAGAGACGTTCCCGGAGCCACCAAAAGTGTTTCGAGCGATTCCCGCGAGGGCGCGCCATGATCATGGTCAAATTCTGAAAAAGGTCAATTCTCATAATAAAAAGGAAAATTAGTAATGCTCCACGAGAAACCATACTTTTTTCCCTACGGTTTGAGGTGAAAACGAGTATAGTTTCCCCGATCCCAAAGAAGTGGAGTAAAGCGGATGAATTTCGCTTTCAGTCCCATTGGCTGGCGCGCGTCGGCTAGGCTCCCATTGGCCGCTGCACGTTAGTTTGAACAACTGCCACCCTATGGCGCCGAGTGTCTGCAAGGCAGCGGCTCCACCGCTCCACGTCTAAGGTCAGCGCGTGCGCGATTGTCGACGCAATTACGCCGCAGACGAAAGGGAGCAGAAGAGCGGCATGCATGCTTTCGCATTCACAACTCACCTACGGTAAGCATTCACAAGAAATGCTTACCGTAGGTGTACCTCGAGCCTTTTTTATTGTGCAAGACCCAGAAAAAGGCAATGTGGACATCATAAATCTAGATGAAAGGTCCGTTTTTTTCCCTTGGCATCCTGGCCGCCTCAGAACGGTGGGGTATAGATGCAGACATCAGTGATCCCAAACTACTGGAGAGTCTTTCATAAAAAAAATTTGGAAAATATGACTTACCAGGGTAATATGCCATAATTTTTAGCTCTATAAAACACCCACATCATGCGTGTCGACTTTACCAAAGTTAACGAGGAATTGAGCACAAATATGTCGAGGCAAAAGTAACACGGCTACAGTCACCAACAGGGCAAGACCAAGGAGTTTCTTGTCCAGCCTCTGGTGCGACCTTCCTGCCTTCGATCATGCTTCGTCTCATGAGAGCATGCACACAGCCAAAGCGTATGCAAAAGACAACAAGTGCACATTGGAAGCAGGTGTTCAAAGATGTACTTGTCGTGCTCACCTTGTTGGGGACTATAGCATATCGTCTTTTCAGTTGCCCACTTTTTTTTTTTCTTAATTTACTGTGCCTTGCTTCACTAGATAAACACTTGGACTTAAACGAGATTTAGTTTTATTCTTTTTGATTCTTTGCCAGTAACAGGTTTGAGTTTCTGCAAGAATCTAGGCATGTAAACAACGAAGCTTGGTAGAGGTCCTTTGATGTGGAACAAATTGGACGGCTCAAAAAGGTCACAAGAACTAGCAAAAAAAAGAAATACAGTACCACGCTTGTGTCTTCTACTTTTCCTCGTACTAGTATCCCTTTTTTTCATTGTTTCATTTATTCCAATCGTGCGCAGGCTCCGCTAATCATGGTCTCCCCGAGTGTTAAAATCCTCAGTCGCAGCACACAGAGCCATTTTTGAGCACGGCCTCCTAGATAACAACCCTAGTGGGCTGAATGCCGCCTAGAGGTAAAATGCAGACATGGGTCGAACCAAAGTGCTGCGTTCAGCCGAAAGTCATCTTCAATTGGTCAAGAAGCACGTCTCAGCCGAACGCAGCACGGTGCAATGTGCCGGCCCGCTTTGCTCAATGCGACTCCAAAGGTTGGCGGTTGGTGCCAGCCATTTCTGACTGATTCAAACATTGCGTGGTATTACGGGTACAAATTTGGTCAATAATATGCACCAACCAGCTGGCAAGAGGAGCGAGGGTGTTGGAGAGGACGAAAGCCGAGTACAATGGTTTTCTTCCATCATAGAGGGGCTTGAAACTGCCAGGCCTGCTACCTTTTGACGCAGCCCCACCAAATTAGTAAACCAGAGCTACTCAAAAGTGCCTTTATTGGTCGCTTATTCCGACAATGCAGACGGTCCTCGTGGCCTAGCTCCAGTTGTCGGTGCCGGCTGCACCCCAGTCGCTGGTGGGGGCGGCCGTGCCCGAAGCCGGAGCCGCGGGAGTGGCCGACCAGTCCTCCACAGCCGGGGCGGCCGCCCAGTCGTCCGTAGCCACCGGTGCAGCCGCAGCCGCGGCCGGAGCGGGAGCCGCGAAAGCGCTCACGTCCGGGGTTGCGGACCACTGCACGAGGAAATGCGTGGAGGAATTGGAGGGTTAATTCTCGCAGTGAGCCGTCGAAGACAATTTCCTGTTTCCAATAGACGGTGCGAGGAGCCACTCGACAGTTTGCTCCCTGCGCCTTGATTTTCGTGCAAGCACCGCCGTTTTGTTGCCTACTCGGTGCTCGGGTAATTTAGCTCTCGCTAAATTACCCGAGCACCGAGGACTGTGCAGCGAGTGTAGTTCCAGGAACTGCTCGTGTTGGCGCCTGCAGCGGTAACTCTTTGAAAGCAAAAACCTAAAATAAAAGGCACTGAGCAAGCGTGTTTGTCAACGCCTTATTTCATTACTAACTTGGAATCTTTTATACCGTTCAAACGACCACATGTACCATTTCGGAAAAGGCCTATGACGACACTTGACAACTAAAAAATTAGACCCTCCAAGCTTCAGGTGCAATGTGGAGAAAATCTGGCTACATTAGGGAGTTTTAGAATAGCGCACGCAAAAGCTTCGCATACGCAAAGAATAGCGTCGTCGCCACTGCGCATGCTCCGAACGCAAACCAAGTTTTGCGCTTTGCGTCCGCAATTTTAGCGTGCGCTATTTCTTGGAAATGGCGTGCGTACGCAAAGAGTCTTTGCGCTTCTCCAAGGAGGATTCGTGATGAGAAGTTGGCTAAAGCCAAGACGAGCAGAGTTAAAAAAAAAATGGCGGCTTCCAGGATTATGTTGGTGGCTGCTTTGGTGGCGTCGTGAGTGCGACGTCGGTGCCATTCTTGCGACTGCGATTTTCAATACAGGACGACATTGTACTCGGTTTGGCAAAGATCACCGGCAACTTGATGCTTGCGACGCACAAACCTTTTGCGGCGAAGGTACGATGTGCGAAGTTCGGTACAACACCTCTTTTGCTGAGGCGACGCAAGCGGACACGACCGGTTAACCGGTCGCGTCGGATTCTCATGTTTAAACGAATCTAAATAAGTACTCTGAACAAAAAAAACTTTTTTTTCTAAAGTTGCAGCATTTCGTGTGAAATAAAATTGTGACTATCTTGGTGGCGTCACAAGCGCGAGCTGATAGTGTTTTTGTGTCGCGACGGAGAAACGCTATTCTAAAACTCTCCTGCGTCGTGTGCGCTAATACAAGCGCTAAATATAGCTCTAGCGTGCGCTAAAATTGCGTACGTTATCCTAAAACTCCCTATTGTGTGGCTTGGTCGTGGATTGTTTTTAACATTGCTGGTGGACGGAAGAAAGTCCCCTGCAATTTCAGATAAAGCGTCAGTGCGGAGGGGTACTGTAACATGGCACCACCAAAAGAGACACCCGCGGTTGGTTGGGAACACGCTAAAGTAACTGTTAATACTGCAGACTGGGCAAGCTGGTAAAGCATGATCCACATATTCCTTCAAACAAGGAAGTATGAAGTAATACATACGAGGAGTTGATAGCTCAGCGCTGCGCGAGTAATTTTCGCGCTTGGATGTATTGAGTGACTGTCTACCTGCACACTAGTACGTGGGCCACTGTAACCATGCTCAATAAATTGCAACATCCTTCGGCATTTTTTTTAGGTGCTTTACAAAGTTTTTGTACCTGCCTTATGTAAACTTTTGAAAACAGTTTTTTCTCAATCAGGATTTCCAACTTAAAACAAAATAAACTAGATAGCCCAATTCCCCAGTAAATTTCAGTTGAGAAACTTCTTGATTGTGGCACAAGAATACTTTAACCTCCGAACAAAAGATTCCTTCCTGTGAAATTTGCAGCAAAAATTGGAACCGAGAAAAATGCATTCGAACATTGAACTCCTTTAGTTTGCTATCAAACTCTGAATATAAAAGAAAAAAATGACAACGCTGAGGATTCATTGCCATTAAAAGTCACAACAAAATACACTTGGCCAATGTCCATTCTCTCGTAAACCAGTATCGGGGGAAAATAGTTAACAGCCTAAAGTTGTCAGAACTACCGTACTTCGTGCAGTGCATGAGTAATGTGTAAAACTTCTTTTTTTTTTTTTTTCCCCCTTAATACGACAGCGAGAACAGGCTGGTAATCGCCGAAGTTTCCCTAGGTGGGGTTATCTAAGGATCGTTGCACTGCTCTAGACGACATCCAACATTTTGTGGAGGAGGCAGGCAGAGGACTTACATCGGTGACGTCCGGCTGTGCGCTGGCGACGTCGGCGCCGCCCCACTGCTCCGAGGGGAACTCGGCCGTCTCCTTGACCGCACGCTCGGGCACCACCTGGGCCTGCTCCTCCTTTTCAGTCTGCAACACACACACGCCATAGGACTAGGTGAGAACACATCAATGCTAGGCAGGCTTGGCCGTACCCACAAGAAGCAATTATTAGTAGGGCTGTCACTAACTTTTGTAAAGCTCCAGATTAAACAGATTTTAACCTGGAGCTTTGATAAGTTTACATGGTACGGGCGACTTGCCCTTCTGCGGTGTCGCGGCTTTTCCGAGCTACAATAAATATCAATATCGGCAAACTTCCAAACTCGCGGCAAAACTTGAAGTTGTACTTGAAGAGTGTTCCCCTACTTTTACAGAGAGGTGGCAAATTTTGGTAAAAAATAAATTGAAGCCGCATTTCATTTTGAATTTTAGAAAATAAACAATGTTTATATCCTTCTATTTTGCAGTGAGAGTTGCAAAAGAGTCGTCAACCTCGCTCCTAACTCCCAACTCAAAATTAGCCTTGCCAATATTGCCCTAAATGGCTCTTTTTTCTTCCTTTACCAGAGAAAGTTCATTCTGCAACGGATGTGGCAGTTAAAAACAGGTCCGAGTGGCCCTTAAGAGGGGACGTGGGGATTGCATTTTGGATTGATATTCCATACTCTACCTCCTTTGTAATTATCAGCACCTAATTCACTGAGAAAATATGTTTAAAAAAATATTTTCAAGGTTCCGGCGGCTTCCAAATTGTGCTGGACTTTGAGCGATTCCCGCTCTCTTTCAACTAGGCAGACGGCCGCCATGCTCGTCTTGTTTTAAAGTGTTTTTTTTCTTCTTCTTTTTGTTGCCCTTCAAAACAGTGCACACAGCATAGCTTCGGCACGACGAGCGTTTTCCCGCTTTGAAATTGCTAAGCGGCGATTGACCAAAGCTTGAGAAAGCGCGCGACTACTATTGGCTGCGACGTTCGTTCTCCTTCCGTTGTCATGGCTACCACGCCGCTGGCCCAGCGTGTCTGCTCGTTCCTGCGCTTTGTCAACTCCACTTCGCTTTTTCGCCATCTTTATGACCGTTTACAGCTCTTTGTTGTAGTAGTTTCGCTACCTTGTCCACATGTTTTGTATCCGCAAGAGATGTGGGGAATGAGTTGGGAGACTGTGCACGCATTCGAAGCATGAAAGTGGTCCGTGCGAGCTTCTTTAGCAAGGCGACCATCGGAAGCATCATCGGCGGCCCACCTCCACGCGGCGCGATGCCGGTGCTCGTTGCGTCGCTACTTCAGGTTGCGATTCATCTTTCTATGCCGTCGGTCGTCGAGACGAAGTGAAGACAACAGCAGAACAAAAAGAAAGTGTGCAAGGACACTTCCAGCTACCCCTCGGGTAAAGCCGTCTCACGAGGCGCAATCCTGCTGGCGATTCTCGTGATTTTCGGTTGCAACGTTGCTTCGCTCGAGAGAAGACAAATGAATAAAAGCCGTGGATGATGACTTGTGTGCATGCTTACTGTGTCCACAACCTCTTTGCCGCACGAGAACGAAAATCGCCAAGAAGAATCGTGCCACGTGAACGGGCTCAATGCTGAAAATGTGTGCGCGACTTCCAACTGCCATTTTCTCAAAATAGATTTTTCCTAGCAATACCGAAATGGTTGAATAAATCTGCATGGAGTGTTTTTTTATTACTCCTAAACAACTTTGTGGGGGCATGACCAACTTCCTTTTTTTCTTTGGAAAATTGCGTTAAAATTTTATAACACTAACAATAAATTTGACGGATGAGGATATAACCAACAATATGAAATTCAATGTTGAGCAAAACATTTCTTGAAAAGAAATTAATGAAAAGGTTTTTGTCATGCCCTAGGGGGCCTATCCAGGAATGCATATAATAAATTTCACATTCCCACTGTTTTGCCATTTCTCCAGGACTGGGATAAGGGAAGCAAGTGAACCAAACTGAAAAGTTTTTGTAATTGAAGAACTCAAGGGCAAACCTTTATGACACTTGGCAGTTACTCTAAAGGCCCGTCCACACTCTTGCGACATCATAGAACTGGGTTCCTCAAAACCTCTTACGAGAGGACACACTGGCGCCATCTATTGGGTAGCAGCAGTGTAAACTTGGCGGTCCGGCATATTTTCTACTTCTCTTGCACATTATCCTTTCTTTCTTGGCTGGAAAAACCTTTGTCAACATTGTAAACGAGCCTTTCCTATAGGTATTACGCACATTTGACCTCGGAAATCCCGCGAAACCTTTGCTCTTGTGAAATTCAGTTCCAGGGTCAAAGCATAGATGGCGCCAGAATGCCAGTATGTTCCCTCGTCGTAAGAAAATTTAAGAAGTTTTAACAGATCTCGTCTCTCTTGGTCATACTCAATTGCAAGAGTGTGAACGAGCCTTTATATATGTGCTATGAATGTACCCTAAAAATTTCATACCAATAACTCTAAAAACAAAAATGTTTAAGTTCCATGCCAGCTTCCCCCCTAAAGAGCCCCATAAAAGAAAGATTTTTTTTGAAGTCTCATTGGGACACACGTGTGAAAAAAATAATCACACAAAATTATTATTTTTTTTTTACAGCAATATTGACGGTGCAGGATATGAATTCAGTCCGTTTCACTTGTTTTCTTTCACACCATTTCAGGTGCATGAAGGAGAGGTGGATCGGCTTGGCCATCTCGTTGAGGTGAAGAATGCATAATTCTGTGACATCATAAACTTTACGCGCAAAGTTTAAAATAAATTTTGCGCTGTCAATATCGATTTAGAATTTTTTTTTTTTTTTTTTTTTTTTTTGCGTAAATTTTTTTGACACGCGTGTCCCAACTAGACTGTTTAGATTATTTTTCCTTCTTTTTAGTGTTTTTTAACAAGCCCTAGTTCCCACAGAGCTCTTTAAAAGGCCCGAGAGCTCAACGCACCTCCTCGGGGTCCCTGTAGAAGAAGAGGTCGACCATGATCTCCCAGGGGATGTCGCGGATGATGGAGCCCCGCATGCGCAGCACCTCCCGGGTCAGCATCCACCACATGAGGCCGATCGAGTGCTGGCCCTTGTTGTTGCAGGGGATGGCAATGTCCACATAGCGCAGGCTGGCGTCCGTGTTGCAGAAGGCAATCACGGGGAGGTTCACGTACGACGCCTCCGTCACGGGCTGGTGGTCCGCACGCGGGTCACAGATCACCAGCAGCCGAGGCTCGCGGAACGCCGCCTGGATCTGTGTGCGGCGGAGGGTTTATGCGGTAAGCCTAGGGCGGCAGACCTTTTGAGGTCCTCGAAGGCATTTTTGGGGTTTTCGAAGTTCTCGAACGTCGGTCAAGCCGAGCAATAAAACTTGTCCTGGCAAAGCATATCTACCACAGAGCTTCCCAAACTGTGGGTTGTGAAACAAGTTGGGAACTTGGAAAAAAAAAAAGAAAAAAAGAAGCAAATTTGGTTTCTCTGTAGTGGCACTGATGAAAAAGTGCAGCCAACCCCTGAACATCGACCCAAAGCAGAGAGTTGAGGTGTGTATAAACTCTACCATTGTTTTGAGGAACTGCAGTACCTGCTACATTTATTAATGTTTTGCCACGTCTAGCAACCGCTTCACCAAATGGAGACTGTGGTAGAACTTGGATAAGTATTTTTATAAAGAGCACTGCAATTTGCAGCCTTTCTCCCTATTAAAATTTGGCATATTTTGTGTATCTAATATTTTTAGCCGTATTCTTTTGCCAAGACTCCTTCACTTTTTTTTGTTTTTTTGTTGATCACAATAAATTGTTTTCAGAAATTAAATTTTACAATTTATACAACTCCCATTTAATACTTATATCATTAAAAAGACAATTATTGCAATACATTTTTATATACCGAAACCCTGCACTCAAACGAGTTTGAGACCCTTGGATTAGTGAGTAGATGCAAATTTGCAAGCTTTGTCAAAGCTTTGTCTCTACTCACTCTTCGAACACGTTGGAAGAGTGAGCAGAGATAAAGGCACTTCACTAAAAAAAGATTAATGGCAGTTGTAATTTAGGCTTTTAGTGTGTATCATGTGTTCAACCAATTTTGAGGGAAATCAGTGATAATCAAAACTGAAGGGTAACAAGATTCTTGAGGGGCATACCAGTTTCCACCTGGGCGGCATACCTGGTTGGTGAAGGTTCCCGGGGTGAAGCGGCCGGCGATGGGGGTGGCGCCCGTAAAGCTGGCAAACTTGAGCACCGCCCGCTGGCCGTGGGGCCGCGAGGAGATGGCGCACACCTCGGCCGGGTTTTCAATTGCCACAATGGCACGGGCCGCCAGCAGGAGCTTCTCCCAAGTCTTCTTCAGGTCAATCAGGTGGACCCCTGGGGCGAGGCAACAAAGACGCTATGTCATTGGGCAGAGATCGAGAGACCGCTCTTTACAATGCGGTAAACACACCAGTCAAAGGCACATTCCAGGCATTGTGACGGCATCACATCGCCGACGAATGCCGCGAGACGGTGCAGCATGCCTGGCCGACAGTGTCCCTGTTGGGAGATGCATGCAGCACGAGCAAACTTTTGCTGCCTTGTTCAGACACCTCTCTCATTTTTCACCGTGGCGGCGATCAAGTTCTTCTGCTTGTTGCGCAGGACGTACAGTGACGTTGCTGCGCCAAACTCCAAATGGCTGCAATGTCTCTCCTCTCTACCCGTCCAATCGGAACGAACAAGAGCGTCGTCTGCTAGTCCTAGCAATGGCTGCCACACCTTTTCTATGGCTTTCTGAAACCCATGGATTCTTTATAAATAAGAACTCTGCCTTCGAGGAAGGGAAGAAGAAACACCTTCAAGAGTAGTTAATTTGCCAAAGAACGAGTACTCAATGCACTCGAATGAATGAGGAAATCACGGCTTAGATGGCATCAGTTCCTCACCGTCGAAGAGCAAACAGCTGCTGGGCCAAGGATTGGAGGTGGGGGTCACAGGAGGTGAAACTTATCCGGGAAAGGGACATAGATGTCAAGGCCTGCCTCGTTAGTAACATATAGTAGCGAGGCCAGGAATCCCTTGTTTTTCTGGGGGTTCAGGATGATGCGTCCATAGGCCTCCTGCTTTGAACAGGGGGCATTGCGGAAACCCGGCTTGTAGCGTCCCTTACGATTTGCTTATCGGTACTGGGTAGAACAAACTTGCGCATTTGAATTTGTCCCATATCAGAATGTTAGTTGGCGGTATAAATTACCCCCTCGCGACTGTTTTATGACACGGAATCGAGCCAATTTCTAACGTGGAACACTCCTCAAAGGGAAGAAACTCAGCGATGCATGCTACTGCAAGCTGCGTTTACGCCATACAAGAAGCCCTACATTTGGTGCAGGCGCGCTGTCACTCGCAAAAACAGCAAGCATCCTGCGATGTCGAGCTTGAGGTGAGAACGCGCCTGTAAGCAAAATTGGCCAAACTGCAGTCTCTCTGTACAGCAGACTTGATCAGCTGATGACCAACCTCAAAGATGCACAAAAGCAGACGCAAGCTATCGAGCAGCAACCGGCAGTCTGTCGGCCGAGCAGGTCGTTCCTACTGCACGCTGCTTCTGGAGTTCTTTAAGCTTTTCTTGCGCATCTGCGCTGCAAGCTTGTAGCAACATAAGATCAGCAGTACGAGCTCCGCCTTCAGCACATGCTTCTTGCCCTTGGTAGTGCGTTGGTGGGCGCGCACACTTGTCTTTTCAAAGGAAAGCTCTCGTCTTGGAGATGGCGCTCTTACTGCTGATCTCATGTAAAAGATGTAGATCAATCGGATTGCTTCACTGGTCGGACAATATAGTGTGTTCCTGTTCACAAAATTCGCAGGCCACACGTTTTGATGCATGCCACGGTCGCTCGATCGAGTGGCCATGCTTAGCACAACGACCCGGAGGGTGAGCTTATTCAGTGCACTGGGCAGCTAGTATCGTTCCCTCCACTCAACTTCGTATGGTTTCGGTGGGAACCTGTAGAAGTTCACTCTGGTGTTAAACCCTTCCTGTTCTTGTAAGTAGACGATGCAACAGCACCGTCGATGGCGACATTTCGAACGCATTGAGGCCACGCTGTTTGCTCCCGGTTCCAGTTTCGACATGCTTGGACAAAGGAAAAATTACTACCTTGCAGCGAGCTTAGGCCCCAGGGTAATGCTGTGTGGTGACGACTACGGGCGACACAATTTGAGTCATGACCACACAAATGCACAAATAACAGCTGTGTCCACAGGTAAACAGCTGCCCAACGTGGTTGCAACTGCCCGAACAAGGAGCCACAGGACTTGTACTACTCAGACACTCTATTTCCTGCCACTGGAGGGCACCACAATAGGTTTAAAGCTTCAGTGCAGGAGGCCTATCGTTCAGGGTCAATGATCTGCGTTGTGCGGCGCTGTCTGCGCTTGCCTTCGAGCCTGACTCATTCCCAAGAGTAGAGTGTATTAGAATGGACGAGTGGGACCACCGGAGTGCTATTTAGGTACCTCCGCATGTGGAAAAAACTGGCCTATACAAGCCAGCGAAGTGGTTTGGATTAGCCGTTTTTTATGAAAAACGAGTTTCGTTCCAAACCCAAGCTCGACCGGCACACTGGTTAAGGCCATAGAAACAACAGAATGCCAAACTACATTTTTTATACAACCTAGACGTCAGTCACGTACATAAAGTCACCGCGACCTGACTTGTTGTCACAACGCCATGCGACATAAGAACGACGCCTTACCGTCAACGTCGTTGACAACGTGAGTTACACGACATCAAGATTGCATTCTGACATCAAATTGCATTGACAACGACAACAATGACGTTGATGACAACAGCCTTGTCAATGCGACGTCATAAGGACACTTGGTGTCAGTTCTTGGACGTTGTTGTCGACATTGACGTCATCGTCTACAATGTTACACGCCGTCAAGAATTTGTCGTGACTGCACGTCGACGTTGATGCTGGCGAAGGCGACGATGTTGCACGCCGTCAAGGCTTCGTTGTGACGGTGACGTTAACTATGACGTCAGGATGACATTAACGCGATGCCATAGCGATGCTTGACGTTGCGTGAGGCGTCAACGTCCACGTCATCCTCGACGCAGCGTGCAACGGCGTCATGCTCAACGTGACACAATGTTGCGACCGCATCACAACGGCGACTTGATGTTGTGTAACGGCGTTGTCCTCAACACGATGTCACGAAACGACGTCGTAGTCGACGAAACGGGATGTCACGACGGCCTTACGACTGCATCTTAACGTCGCGTAACGTCGTAGTCGACGATGACGTCATGGTAACGTCACGTCGCCGTGGTGCTTTGACGTTATTTCTAATGTCAAAATCGTAAAAAATACAAAATAGCCCCTAAGGGGCTATCTTGCCAATATGACCTTGACCTGTGTCGTTGCTCAACTGCACGCAGCGAAGGTGGCTCTGCAATCAAAGTGGCTTGGTTCCACCTGATCGCTTTCCACATTTTGAGGTGCAACTCAAAGCATGAGCGGAGCCTGTAGCTCGTCCCACTCGTACTTTCAAGTACACTCTGCTCTACCAAGGGAAATGTGTCTCGATGGATAGGTGGCTGGATTATAACAGCTGTACCCTTTGTAACGGGCTTCACAGATTTCATTCCTATTTTTTGTTCCATGTAGTGCGACCTGCGAGTAGGTGTGCTAACCGCTGTTTGCTCCCGTAATTCTCCCTTCGCATGGAACGCTTTTCTGTTCTTGCATTTCTACCGAGAATCCTGCGCTCACGCAATTTTAGTGTGGTAAAACGCACCGCCTAAAGACACCTACGTGAAGTTTCGTTTTATTCCGTCAATTAGCCTCTTTATACGGCTGAGCAGCGCTCGAGGAAACCTGCAAGTTCTCGGGGACACTCACCGTCGGAGCGCCTCTTGAAGCAGTACTGCTGCATCTGGAAGTCCAGGTTGGTAGTACCCATGTGGGTCTTGGCCGTCAGGAACCGTCGCACATCGTCGTCCTTCAGGCCCAACACGTTCAGGTTTCCCGACATCGCGATATGATCCAAAAGCAACGGCGGACACCTGGAAGAGCCCAGCGCCACGACGTTTTAGGGCTACGCGCGACGACCACGTGCATGCCGATGCCACCGCCGGGAGATCAACAAGCACGGCTACAGTAAGATTGCGTCATCGAACAATTCCATCCTCAGCAAACATAGACAGCCAGTGCGTTAAGCGTCAAATGACGATCAAAGAGACATCAAAACATGCCGATCACCACGAGCGGCCAGATGACACGCCGGCATGCCCGGAGCAACTTGGATCAAATTGCACCGAAATAAGTAAATGGAGGTGCTAAAAACTGAACGGAAAGTGACTTAATCGCTCTACAAATACGTCTTATAACTTTGGCATAGAGCAACGGCTGCTGGAACTTTATTTTTGAGAAAAAATGGTAAGCTACTTACTACACGGATGCCACTTGGGAAAGATTCACGCTGGAAAGGACTTGCAAACGGGGTGCACTAAAAGCATCACACGGGGTACCTTATACCTATATCTCAAAAATCAAAACTAGTTTAATTAGACGTAGAATAAAACTATTAAAACCTAATATAAATTATTTTCAAAATCTTGTAGTGCATATTAAGCTCTTGCATGTTTTAAAAAAATTATCTCGCTCATTCTGTCACACTTGACGTTAATAGAGGTATAAGGACGTAATTTCTAGCCAGTTTCTAGCTTTGGTTGGTCACGTGACTGATTGTGCTTTTGAAAATTACGCTTGCAACTTTTTTAAGGGCTTTTCCTTACGGTTTACTACGTAAACTACGTTTGTCTGATCTGGGAAAAAAATAAGGTTCCAAAGCGATGAAAGCATTCGCTAGTCGCGTTCAGGTGAATCGAACGAACCAGGTGCTTTAGCGTGTTTTGCGAATAAAATACAAAAACACTCAATAAGAGTGACGTCACAGATTACTAAGCGTCCACTTAGAGTTAACATTGACGCGCTCGGACTGGTGACGTTGAATAAATAAACGCACCCAACACAACTGGCTTGCAAACCGGAAGTTGAGGTTAGTCGAGGACGCGTGAAGTCTGTGTGTGAAGTGGGCTGAAAAGCGGTGTTCGAAAGAGATAGCCAGGTTTTTGAGTGCTGTTTGTTTACATGCGTTGCGAACGGCGGTGTTGACGCTTCAGCACGTCGACGAGTTCCAACTGTTTCACGCGCGTCAACGGAACAACAATGTCCTAAAATAATCAGGTGAGCGCATCCCATTTCGTCGGAGCAGCCACTTTTACACCTCGATAACCGTCAAGCACGGCATCCGACCGTGGAGGCGTGTCCGTCGTGCTTGGAACTCGCCGAACCAACTCCGCGATCGTGCGGTGAGGCGGCGGCTGGTTGAAAGTCGACGTCTTTTGGTTGTTCTATCGAGTTTCAAAACTTCGTTTTGCGTCCGTGGACGTACCCGTCGCCGTCAGTTTTCGCTAACAATCCAGTGAACTTTTGGTCTCGCAAAAAGTTTTAATGACAAGCTAGATGCGTATGCCGAAGTGTCGCGGCACGTTTTCCTGTAAGATTTGGCCACTTCGCAACTTTGCCCACAACGAAGTTGGGTCCACGGCCGAGTCCCGAAGACGCTCGGCAGCGCTTGACAACGCGCACCGTGCCTTCTCTCATCGGTCGGCTCTTCAAAACAAAGAAGTTGGCGTCATTTTTCTAGGCCTAATTACGGTTCTTTTTTAATTAATTACAGCGGTCGAGATCGTCGCTTCCCTGCATGTGGCATAATCTCCAATCGAAGGAAGCCCGGGCGATCTGCTCGGCGTTAATCCTCGAGTCGGCGAGTGGTGATCGACCGAACGCAAACTCGAAACTTTTCGCATTCACTTCCTCGAACAGGTGATCTCCGACCTAGCGGAGGGAAGGGAGGAGGTCATCTGACTCTTGGCGAGCCGTGAACTCGTTCTAGAAAGCATAAATGCTCGTTGCAAAAACAATAAGCTCGTTTCTTCTTTAACTTTATTTTATTTGATCGGAAATGGCGTTAGCTGCCCTCTTTTTTCTTTCTTTTCCGCTATTGTTTGGTGGTTATTTCTGTCTGGCTGTATTGTAGGTCGCGGATGGCCTGGCGAGTTGGTAATTGTTTCGGGGGGAATGCTCCCCCGTGCACGCCTGTTTGCCTCTGGTTTCGTTACATGCGCGGTTACTTATCTACGAGGAAAAAGGCCTGCGTGCAGGTACCAATTTACTGAGAAGGGGACCCAGGAAACCCGGCAAGAACAAATATATACAGAACAATAATAATGAAAAAAAAACTGCCAGATAAATTTCGCTTTAAAAACCAACCAACAAAATTAGGTTAGTAGAGGAAAGGGAAGCCAAAAAAATGGAGCCAAAACCAGCAAAAATAAACAGACTTGTGAAAACAAACAAAAAAAAAACATATCTTATTGATTGAATTTATAGGGCTGAAGCACAATGCATGGATGTTGGTTGAAGCACAGAGAAAATTAAAGTAGTTAATCACGGCTCAAAACAAAGAAGGGTATATAGCCTGTTGGTGCTTCATTGTGTCTAACAGGACATTTACATAGATGAGGAAGACATTTCCCCTCTCCATTACCATGTTAATGCTTGTGTTTCAAATAGGTGTAACCACTTTGTAACTTTAGGGGAGGTGAGAGGATACAAGGACGAGGTTGCTAATTGGTTTTCTTTTTCTTGTTTTTTTTTTTTTTATGATCTAAACCCAGATGAGAGATCAAGTACTCTGTGGAAAGAGTGGGTAATGAGGGATTTCATGACCCTTTTTGTAGAACGATAGAATGAAACAAAGCAGCAAGAAACACTTCTGAATGGTTTTGCATGCTGAAATCGAGATTTCTATGTGATGATTCCTGAGATGTCATGCCATATTCTATCTTAGGTCACTATTCTTGTCATTAACTTTTTGTGCCACATCGTTAAGGGTACTGTAGCTTCCCCAGTGCTCCAATGCCGTCAAAGCTGCTTGTGTGACTGTGGGGCTTTATTTAACGACCCCTTCGCACGTGTGAATGAGGCACAAGATGAAACCAAATACTGTCGCATCAGTGTGGGCCTGCAGTAATATCGAAACTTTGCTAGCCTTGGCAACGGGGCATAAAAAAGTTAATGCATAATATTTTGTACAGCAATGATTTTAACCAAGCGAGTAAGAGAAAGTATCTAAGTGTTCAATACCTGTTGGTAATGACATATTAAGCATACTTTTCTCATTTTTATTTATTAAAACTGCAATCACTCGATGGGATTTTTGCAGGTGGGTACAGTGGTAAAAAAAATATGACAAACTGGCAAAAAAAATGAAAACAAGGTGTAGTAGTACATTTGAAAAAATGCAGTACAGAAAGAAGCTAATTTAAAGTAGATGCAAATAACGATAACGATGGCTGCATAACAACACTCTCAGCGAGGTCATTCGACTCGGTTATTGTTCATGGGAAAAAAAAAATACTTGGAGCAATGATTACGCGATTACAAAGGAGTTTTAGAGCATGTCTTTGTTGTTTGGCATATCCTTATGAGAAAGTGATTGATTCGGGCAGGTCTTCCCTATAATTCTCATTAATTAAGTGGTACAAGAATTTTAGTTGAGAATGCCGGTTTCATTCGGACAAGGACAGTAAATTAGCTCTGGTTAAAAGTTTGGTTATGGAGGGTCCTCCAAAGTTATTATAAATGAAGTGAGCTGCCTTTTTCTGTACTCGATCAAGTTTATTAATGTTAATCTAACTGAAAGGATCCCAGTTGATTGCAACATAATCTAATTTTGGTACGACTATAGTTTTATATGTGAGGAGATGTCAGGAAAGGGGAGAAAGTTTTAATGTTCTTCTAAGAACTTCCGCGCATCATTAGACGTTAAAAAATAATTGTTTTGTCCAAGCATGGTTATTAGTAGTCCATAGTTCAAGGTGTTTATATTTGTGACATCTGACAGGAAGTTATTATGAAGATTGTAAACAAACTTCAAAAGATGTTTTTGTTAGTAATTCTCGTAAAAGAAGTTTTTTTCAAAAATATGGTCATTTGGCAATCTGTGCACCATGTTGCGATATTTTGAAATGCTCTGTTTATCAAGTTGATCTGAAGTACTATCTGCTTTTGAGTAAATTATACAGTCATCAGATAATAATTTGATTTTCACAGGAACATCTTGCAATATGTCATTAATAAACTGCAAAATATGGAGAGGCCCTGGCACAGACCAAGGAGGACACCTGAGTCAACAGAAAGTCGGTCAGAACATTGTTTGCCAAAAACTGTGTACTGTTGAAAGTTTGAGAGATAAGCTGGAATCCATTCTACTAACTGTGTGTTCTTACTTATTTTGTCTAATTTCTATATTAATTTCTTACGAGAAACCTTATTGAATGCTGTTGAGAGATCCTTAAAAATAGCATAAATTTGTTTTCTGTTCATTGCCGAGGAAAAATAGTGAACAGTCTCAATGAGTTAGTACCGTAAAATCCAAGGAGCGCCGACCCCACTTACACTGAAAACTGGGTTAATCTAGACACAGGCGCTTGTACAGTCAAATCGGGCGTTTAACGTATAATTTGCAGAATTCCCAAGTTTGGGAAATGTTGATACTGGGCACTTGAACGAACTGGGCGCTTCTGCAGCACAGGGTGTCCCAAAGAAAATTTACGCGGTCTTTTTTACCGCAAAAATAAACGAGTAATCGCCGAACGCTCATTCTCCGCCCAAAGGTAGCGCTAGAGGTCACAACCAGATGCCAAAGTTTCAGTCTGATCCGATACCTTATTCAAAAGTTATAAGTGATTTTCTGGAAATTTCAATGGGAAAATGGCGACCGACGGAGTTTTCGAACACATGGGGCTCTGCTCTATGGCACCAGAAATCGAAAACGGGCAAAAATGGGCTTTATTTTCAAATTTAAACTCTAAAGTCAGACGATTTTAAAAAGAAAAGACCTCGTCCTCTATGCTTTTTGGAACTCACAGTTTTGCCAGTAACTTGTTTAGATTTGATTGGTTTATATGACGAATACTTTGGGGCCTCACGTCATGTGATATCAAGAACTAAATGACACCGCCCCGCCAACGTGCTAGCATTTTTCATGAAACAAGAGAGGAATCGCACTGTTGTTTTTGTTGCTTCATTCACTCGGAATTTAACCAAGCTCAACATGTCTCTAAAAAATCAATCAGTTAATCTGACGGTTCTTGCTTTTTGACGATTTTTATTACAACACTCTGAACAAATACTTTGAAGGCTCTAATCCCGACCTCGTAGCTTGATTTTTTTTGACAGCTACTCCTGCTGATCAAGAGTTCGCGCAGCCGAGATGTACCCTTAAACGAATAGTTTGCGCTTGCAGCAGTAGCGTAATTGTTGCACATTACAAAAAGCTGGGAAGCAAAAAAAATAAAGCGATACAAAGGGCAAATAAGCACAGATAAGGATAAACTATGTGAATACGTTAAAAGAGCAGAGCTATCTTTTTGAGCGGAAATGTATCGGCTAGATGAGATCACTATGGCGCATGCCATTTCCAGCGCATGGGAACAGGGACGCGTAGCCGGTTTACCTGCGGGCCGCGTCCCAGCGAGTCGCGGGCTACATGCGGCTCGCGGGCCTGGGCCACGTGTTTGAGACCCCCGATGTAGGTCATTCCAGATGCAATGCACTTTTAGATCTGGTGTTGAATTTTTTTCTTGGAAAATTTATTGGTAAACAGGGAGCGTATTCCAAAAAGGGGCGTGGTAACCCACTACTTGTTTTAGGAAAGTGTTTTTCAGCCCGAAATATGACTTTCTAAGAAAAGTGTGACAATAAAAAAAAGTGAAAAAAGAAAAAAAAACTTTTCAAACTGCAAAAAAATAAATATATATATATATATTTTTGGTTCTTTTTGTGTTTTTTTTAATTAATCAATTAATCAGTCTATATTTATTGTTCCCTCAAACAGCTGACAAGCCTTTGGATGGGTGCATGCACATAAGGCAAAAGGCAAAAAAAATTAATAGCGAGTAATAATCTGCAATACACACCTCTTGAACTCCTCAGAGTTACTAATAGTGAAGAAGTCCACATCAGAACTTTCCAGCCGGTTGTACAAAAGCTGCATACATGGCAATGGAGTGCCAGAATGTAAGTCAAAAGGGGAAAAAAAAGGTTGTGGATCTATTTTGTCATTGCACATTTGTTGCAAAAAATGTTTGAACCCTAGAACATAAGTGAGAACAATGGGCATAAAATGTTTTACTGAATGCACCAAAGTAAAAAAAACACAGTTTGCGAGAAGTGAACTTGCAGTCACTCTACCTGCTGCAAAAATTTTACCAAGGCACAATTACTCTACAGACTACCATAAAATCTTGATTAACCCCTTAAGTGCCTTGGACGAGCTGAGCTCTTCAGCCACTTTCTGGCTAAAAATGCCGTGGACGAGCTCAGCTCGTCCAGTGGTTTTTTCGGTTGCCCTCAATTCCACGGACGAGCCGAGCTTGTCCGAGTAGTTTTGCGGCGCTGATCATAGATGACAGCACTCTATTAGTTGGCAAATATTTTTTTCGCCTCCAGTGATTTTTGCGTAATAAACTTTTAAAATTTTATGTGCAATACTAGAGGAGTAACAAATCAAAATAAAAAAGAATCTGGCACTTTTAGGTTACTTTTAAAAAACAAAATTTGGCGGTTAAGTGCCTGCTTATATTGTATAGATAAATGTTAAAGGGTAACTGCAAAGAAAAAAACTATTTTTAAACAACCTAATTGGGACAAGCATGACACAAAACAATTTTTCGCAAAAACAAAATGTTTAGAGCAATATTTATTGCACTAGACTGATTTTAGTTTGCGGCTCTTTCGTCCGTTTTAAATCGCACGCCACAAAGTTGGTATTACACGTCACATAGTGGCTGCCATACGTCACGGAGTGACATATAACAGCCACTCCGCGCGCGTCGAAAAAGCGGGAGTTTCAAATGTGGAGAAGTTGTGACTCCAACTAAATTGCGTCCTGTGGCATAAAGATTGCTACAAAAAAAATTGTTTTTTCGCGGAAGATTTGTTTTGTGACATGCTTGTCCCAATTAGGCTGTTAAAAAAAAAACACTTTTTTTCTTTGCCGTTACCCTTTGGTGATGTGACAGCAGACTCTACATCCAAAATGAGCAATGAACCCCCCCATATTTATCGCTTTATTTTTTCTGCTGTTTGGTGAGGGGTGGGAGGGTTATTTGAATCACATGGCACAAAAAGTGCTACCACAGATTGTGGACACAGCACATTTGTGTTTCACAGTGCGATAAACACGCGGGGATCCGCTACAAACTCTCTTGTCACATGTAGTGATTCTGTAGATCGCACGGTTGATGTTATTGCACGACGGGAGTCGGGTATGAGCAATGTTTCTGAAATTTTACCCCATGGATATTTAGCGAGACAAATGGGATGTGCAATCTCTAGGGGGAGGGCATTCTGTGGTATTTTGGGGTACTCCACAGAGTTTTCTTTTTGCATTTTTTGTTACAGCAAAGGTTTTCATTTTCTGCTTATAATGACATATTTTGTTAGTTGAAGGTATGGTTGCTGAAAAAGCCAAACCTGAAAATTATAAAATTTTTTTTATAAATTTTTTTTTTACTAGGGATTTAGAGGAGAAGGTATATATTGATCACTCAGAAACCAAGAGGTTAAAAATTTGCAATTTACAAAAAAGTTTCGAAAATTGTTTTACGGCCACACATGTGAGGGGTGGAACGGCTGCGCCATTTGCGCCATTTTGCGCCATACGCATTTGTCTGCGCCATCCTGCGCCATGTTGCGGAAATTGCGCCACAACCAATACCTGGCGTCGTTATGCACCAAATCGCAAAACGTGCGCCAAAAAAAAAATATATATAGTATTTTGTCTTTGTTTCGGTTTCTATCGACTCGATTGGCAACAATGAGCATGAGCGCGTTTAGCTGGGTCGACCTTGCAATAATTTGCTCTCTTTATTCTCCCTGTGCACCCCGAGTGTTGAAGCGCGCAAAAGAAATCGGAGGTCTGATTTTAAGCACTACACCACCTGCTACTACCCTTCAACCATAAGCGGGTAAGCAAGTCGGCCGATGTGAGGTCGAGCCGTTAAGCGTCAGATTGCCTCGGGCTCTGCGGCCCGGGATCCGGACGTCAGCCAGTTAAAAACAAATGAGCAAAAGATTCCTTTTAGTACTTCATTGTTAGAAGTTGGAACCGCATTCCCGCAAAAAGAAAATCGTGATTTGATAACTTCTGAAACGCGGCCCAATCCGAAACCTTGCCGGCCAGCAGCTCTCACCCAAGCGGTAGATCTGCTCGGCGTACTTTAACCTTGTTCCTTATTGCTTCGAATACGATAACTCCGTTAATCGTCGTCTGCTGCTTCGATATTGAGTTGCACAATAGGGTAAACTCAAAATTTGTTTCCCTGTTCCTTCGCGCAACTGCACGTCCGTTGCTTAAAGGGGTACTCCACCGATTTTTTGAGCTACCTCAACTAACTATATTTTCTGACTCCCCGGCCTTTACTCTCTCCGGTATGCTATTTAGAATCGCGAAATTCATAATAGTTATTGCGAAATCGGCAAATGAAAATGATGCAAAAACCAACATTCAAATATACGCGCGCTTTTCAGGGCCGTGACGTCAGTGGCAGGCAGGCTTGTCAGTCCAGCAAGCAGCCAAAAATAGAATATGCCAATCATTTGTTCCGTGCTGGAGCGCGGGTACTGCAGCGAGCTTCCCAAGCATTCTTTTGACACCATGAAACTGCTTCGAATCAGTTTAAAACAAAATCTACAGCCCAAAGAGTGAACCCCTGCCTTCCACTGACGTCACTTTTTCATTGTTGCCAGTAGAGACTTCGATCTTGAAAAACACGGTGAGGACCAAAACTGTAAATTCAATAACTTCGCGAAAAAACAATATTTTGGCCTAATATTTGGGATACTATTTTCGCGATGTTTGTTGGTTAGTTTAGCAAAATTTCAAGCAAATCGGAGACAATGAAAAAATCGGTGGAGTAGCCCTTTAAGCACGTCACGTGGTTCGCACGTATAATTACTATGTCGAGCACGTGCGGGTTTTGCGATAAGCAGTGCTGCTTTGCATTTTGAGCTGCTGAAAGCCAGTCAGAAAATATCGAGGACGCTATCTTCAGAAACATGTGGTTATTGCCTTTTGGTTCTCATTAAGGCTCACAAAGTTTCAAGTTTTCGCATCCTTCACAATGTTATCCGATCTAACGAGGTCCCTAACCGTGCACTCGTGTTCATACGTGCTGCTAAACACAATTGAAATTGCTTCCGTGCTTGACTAAAACTCAAGCTGAAATGCAATGAAAACTAATCTGAGCTGCTCCTAACGTGCTCCGAAATGTAGTTTTTGGCTGCTTCAACCTGTTCCAAAACAGCTGTTTTAGCTGCTCCCAACCTGCTCCAAAACAGCTGTTTCAGCTGCTCCCGTGGCTGCTGTCAAGTACATTTCGTGAGTTCCACCCCTGGTCAGGGGTGGAACGGCTGCGCCATTTGCGCCATTTTGCGCCAGACGCATTTGTCTGCGCCATCCTGTGCCATGTTTCGGAAACTGCGCCACAGTCAATACCTCGCGCCATTATGCACCAAGTTGGAAAACGTGCGCCAAAAAAATTGTATTTTGTCTTGGTTTCGGTTTCTATCGACTCGATTGGCAACAATGATCGCATTTAGCTTGGTCGGCCTTGCAATCCTTTTTTTCTCTTTATTCTCCCTGTGTATCCCGAGTAGGAAGTGTGCGAAAAAAACTCGGGGTTCGGATTCCAAGCGCTACACCATCTGCCTCTGGATTGTTATTCTTCAACCATAAGCGGTTAAACAAGTCGGTCGAGGTAAGGTCGAGTCGTTAAGCGTCAGATTGCCTGAGGCTCCGAAGCCCGGGATCCGGACGTCAGTCAGTTGAAAACAAATGAGCAAAAGATTCCTTTGAGCACTTCATCGTTAGAAGTTGGAACCGCATTCCTGCAAGATAAATCGTGATTTGATAGATCTGAAACGCAGTCCGATCCGAAACCTTGCCGGCCAGCAGCTCTCACGCGAGCGGTAGATCTGCTCGGCATACGTTAACCTTGCTATAGCTTATCGCTTCGAATACAATAACTCCGTTAATCGTAGTCTGCTGCTTCAATATTGAGTTGCACAATAGGATAAACTCGAATTTTGTTGCGATATTGAGTTGCGCAATATGAGAAACTCGAAATTTGTTTCCCTGTTCTTCCGCGCAACTGCACGTCCGTTGCTTACGCACGTCACGTGGTTCGCACATAAAATCACTCTGTCGAGAACGTGCGGACTGTGCGATAAGCGGTGCTGGTTTGCATTTTGAGCAGCTGAAAGCCACTCAGAAAATATCAAGGCTCACAAAGTTCCAAGTTTTTGCATCTGTTACACTGTTAACCCATCTGCCTAGGTCCCTAACCACTCATGTTTATCTGGGCTGCTAAGCACAACTGAAATTGCTCCCGTGCTTGTCTAAGACACAAGCTGGAGTGCAATGAAAACTGATCTGAGCTGCTCCTAGCCTGCTCCAGAGTGTAGTTTTAGCTGCTCCCAACCTGCTCCAAAACAGCTGTTTTAGCTGCTCCCGTGGCTGCTCCCAAGCACATTTCATGAGTTCCACCCCTGGATGTTGTTTCAGAAAAAAAATGATGCAATGCCCCCAAAGAAGTGGTGGAGGATGAAGCCTTTTATGCATTCACAATTCCTTTGCCGCATCTCGGATTGTGTATACTTGCAATAGGAAGTGCTACTTGTTAAAACTTGAAGTGCTATTCAACCTTTATTACCTTTAATGATATGTCTAAACCAGGCAATTTTTTTTCCTCTTGCGTACACCTGGTTTGCACCGGGCCCCCCCAATCAGAAGGAACTGATCGGCATAAAAAGTTATCTCACATTGATCTTCAGAAGCCAGTGCGGCCACGGTCCAGTCTTTCTCAGGCTCAACATTGAAATTAGTGTTTTTCCACCCTTCTTCTTGTCAAAATTACTGTAATATCCCCAGAAGCCCCTGAAAGATAACCCACCCCTACTTTTGGAATGATTCGGTATTTGTTTCAAAACATTGAAAGATAATTCTCGGTGGCAACAAGGACAGCTGGGTAGGCGATAAATGCTGACTGGGAAGAACAGTTGTCTTTGGTTCATGGCCCCCTGCTGCAATAACAGGTTTGAAAGGTCGCAGAATCTACGGGAAGAAGTGACAACATTTTGTTTGACAAAGCAACTGCTCGTTTAAAGGTTTTAAGGGTGACTGAACAAAGTGTGAACACACGTTCACATTGTTTTGCTTCTATGGTATTTTTCTTTTTCCATTTTTTCTCGGTTATACACTGAAAGTTAGCCCCCTCCTTGTTTTCATTTGATTCACTCTCGATTTTAGCTTGGCTATTTCTCGGGATACTATAGTAGTCAAGAAGTTTAGAAGCATACTTATTGTGGGTGACTCATTGGCACTTGGCTCTCATCATAATAAGAATGACAATAACAATAGTGACATTTTTATTGCAGGATGCCGCTTGTTATCAACGGAGCGGTTGTGGAACAGTTGCCCCCAGACACACGGACACTGCTTGACTCCTATCCCCAGTTCAAGGTAGGTGGGGTTTTGTATGTGTGCATTCTTACCATCTTAGCCCCTCCCCAAACTTTTTGAATGGTCGTATTGCTTAGTTCATATATTAGGACTAGGGAAGAGGTAGCTCTCTTTATGTTGGAGGCCATTTGGTGAACGGGGCACTGAACATCTTATTCTAGACCTTGAGACAAGTCAAATATATTGCCCAACGAAAATGGCCTTGGGAAGTGCAAGTCTACTGTCCTGATAAAGTCCTTTTTTTTTTTTTTTTTTTTTTTTTCAACCCTGTAACCATTTGCATAAAAAAAAAGTGGTTCTGTATTTAGAAGAAAAAAAAAGAACACTTAGGAACCTACCATAAAATACCGGGCATGCGCCCACTCAAACTTTGGAGATAATAGCAAAAAAATAGGGGATTGACGCTTGTCCGGTCATCAATTTTACATATAAACATACCGTAAAATCCTGAATTAACGCCCCCCTTTTCGCCGTAGATAATTGGCAAAAAAAGTGGGGTGGGCGATCTTTCAGTATTTAATAACCAAAATCACAAACAAAAATCGAGTAACGCATGCGCCAAAGCAGCGTGGGTTTCCCTAGGTCTCATCGCTGAAACCGTCAAACGACACATCGCTTTCGCTATCGAAGATTAAATCTAACGCCTCGTCAATGAGGCTCTCGGGATCCTCGGGTCCATTGGTTACCGAAGCCAAACGGTCGTTGAGCTCGCCGTCCTCGGAACCATCGAGCCTTGTGGATATTCCGCACCGTTTGAACGAACTCCGCACGGTATCCTCGGAGACGGAGGCCCACGCCTGAGCCACCAAGTCCACAACCTCTTGACGCGACGGCTTGCGAAGGTTGCCCTTTGGAGTCACCGAACCGGAAGAACGATGCCCAAATTCCACGCAGCGCGTCCTTGAAGGGCTTCATCCATGAGACGTCCGCGGGTTGCAAATTGGACGTGCAACCGCCCGGTATCAAGACGACGTCGGTGTCTTTTGCGTCGAGCGCTTCTCGGGCCGCCTCTGTCTTGTGTATGGGTGCTTGGTCCAGTATGAGCAGTCTCCTCACGTCGTCTGCGTTCGGGCCCCAAACTCTCCTAGTCCACTCCAGTAGGACGGGAGAGGTCATCCAACCGTTCTTGGAAGAAGTAACTCGCACATTTGCTATAAGTACAACAAGTATAACATGAAATAACAGTTTGGGCCCCAAACGCACATTACACATGCTACGCCGATGAGTGAAGATATGCGAACTGCCCGATTTTATGGCCGAGCGCCGAAGCACGCGCAAGTGAGTAAGCTTCGGAAAGCCAGCAAGTCACGCGCCAACTGCTCGTGCGCCCAAGATGGCGCCGGCCAGAACGGCTACGCCATCTTTCGGAAATGGGGCGATACAAAACAAAATGGGCTGTGTCGTTTTGTCAATGGACGACGCAACAGTCGCTCTATTTAAAAAAAAAAATGCTGTCAGCCTTATTTTTACGTATTTCTAAGGCTTTGTTTCGACATTTATACCCTGAATGGTGATTAATTACAACATACCTGGAATCCTTAGAGAAAAGAGTCCTCTGGGGGGGAATCCGGCCGGTTGGCTCCTTCAGTACGATCAAAGCAGGTAGCTTGATGCCCGCTGCCGTCGCGCACAAGGCCACCGTCGTCCCTCGCCGAGCACAGCCAATGCTGGCGATGCGAATACTCGACTCGCCGACAGCATTGTTGGTTCTCGCAGCAGGGCAATCCATCCGGACCATAGTCTGATCCATGTTGGCTATGTTGTAGTCCGAGTAGTTGTGCTCCAGGCGCAGAGTTGACACAGCCTTTCGGAACACCGTAATTGCTTCAACGTAGTCGGCAGGCAGCTTCTGACTTTCGTTGGTCCCCACCCGCATAGACACATTAAATCGCTTCTTCCAGTTAGCTATGTACTGGCATGACGCTTGGAAGTTTCCTAGGCCCATCTGTTCTGCCAGTTTCCGCGCATGCTCTTGAAGCAGGCGATTGCTGACTGCTCGACCGGCGGATCTCTCAGTCTCCAGGAAGTCCATCAGTGCGTCGTCGATTTCTTCACTAAAAACGGGTCGTCCCCTACCTATTGCTCTCTTCAACTTGTTCGTTCCATGGCATTGTTGTAGAAGTACTTGGTAGCTCGTATTCCATTCCCGTACACGCTTCCGGTCAACTTCGAAATGGCGCGCAGTCTTGCTCACGTTAGCTCCGTTCTTGCGGTGCCATTCCACGACTTCCACTTTCTTCTGGATGGTATAGCTGGACCTCATCCCGAGTATACACAAGAAACGTCTTCACAGTTTGCTGGTCGAAAGATTTTCTGGGGTTCTCGGGCGATCTGACGACAACCACTAAGTGACCTTCAACGCTTTCCTGATGTCATTCAATGAGTGACCTTGACCGCTTTCCGGGTTCCTTCCGTTATCTTATCTCCTTTATTGTGTGTGGCCTCTTCTTTTTGTGAAGGGAATCCTAGGCTTTCCAAACCTTCTCCCCTACCCTCCGGCACCTTTCTCAACCTTCGGGCATCGCTATTTTTGGAAGGTGGGCGACCTATCAGTATTCGAGGGAAACACGTGTTCGAACATAAAAGCGGAGTGGGCGATCTATCGAGTGGGGGCGCTATTTCAGGATTTTACGGTACTGTGCATATTTTCTCAGATCTTGCAAATTTAGTAATGGGCGCTTAATGTGGAATGGGCAGATGTGCAGTATTCTACGGCCGCGCATGTGCGCCGTCGCTGCCGCCAATCACGCAAATTTGCTATTTTCAAGGCTCACTCCCTCCGGATTTCTTAGGACTAACCCCTCATTGGAACGAGCATCTCACCCTCTTTCGTTCTGTTTGGAGCATTGTTTGGGATATCGTGCTTACAGACCGTAAAACCACCTAGAAAACATAGCTGTGCATGCTCTTATTGGCCAATGGCGAAACAAGAGCTCTGACTTGCTAGGACGAGTTACGTGATGCCAAATAATCGTCTGCTAGCGCACTACGCGCCCTTGAATGTTCTTCAACTTTCTTCAACTCTTCAACGACGCCGGCGACTTTCCATAGCAAGCCTTCGCTGTTCAAGTTCGGTGGTCGCAAGCGGTTTTTGAAGCGAAGAGGGAGTGGACGACTTCCTAAGAAGGACGACGGGAGCGCAACTTTCCCATTTCCAAGTGCTCCGCCGTTGCCGAGTGTCTTGGAATCGCCCATCATTTCGCTGCCTCCCGTCGAACATCGAAATTTCAGTCACCCAGCACAATCGGCATCCGCCTCATCCTTGCTGGATGACCTCACTTCAATCGAGCGGAAAATTGCGATGATGCAACGAAAGGCACCCGCGGAATGTTTCGAGCTTGACGATCACAAGAAGCAGCTAGGCCTAAATGAAAGCGAAGAGCTCGACGGCTACTGCTTGCTTGGCGTGTCCTGCATCAAAGTGTATGTACTAGGTAACCTACGAGCATTCCATTTTAGGAGTAATCAACCTATATCTTTTGTCTTCTAAGGTTTTTAAGCAGCAGTTCACAATGTTCCGGCTAGCACCACATTTCTTCTGCAGGGCATGGCGAGGAATTGGGAATTTTTGCACCGTTGTTGTTTCGATTGAATTACCAACTTACCCAAGTCTTTAAAAAATTTTGTGTTTGCCCAAAAGTCCGAACAAGATTTTTTTTTGGGATCGCAGAGCGTCACTTTTTCTCTCTCTCTCTGCAGGAAATTGCGGCAGCACTCATCTCACAAGTGCCTAAGGTGATCGGTCCCCTGGGACTTCTCTACGTGAACCAGCGGGAGTTAGCGGTCACGGTACCACAAGACAGTATGTGTGCTTTGTAGCCACGCCATCTGGGGGATCGGTGGCCAAGCATGTTAGCACGCCAGAGATCGGAGCATGTAAAGGAAAAGTTTGCCATGCTAAATTTAGGAATTGTGCGCTCTGCAGCATGTTTTACAAACAGTAGAGGGTGCAATGAAACTATACTTAGAGTTTTAGTGTCATTTTAAGAAATGTTATCAAGTGGTAAAAATTTTTTTAAATGCAAATTAAAAATTGGTATTAGAGTTATTGGCTACTAGAAAATATCAAAGTTAACATTTTTGAGAACTCATAGTCTTGCTGCACTCTTTCATGAAACACCCAACCTCAGAAGCAGGGGTGGCCAAGCTGCGGCTTGCGAGTTGCATGCGGCTCTTCATGTTTTAGAATGCGGCTCCACTCATCCGCCTCCCTCCCGGTCACACGAACACTTCCCCAAAAAGAGAAATGGAACGCTTTTTAAATTGAAATGCAGGTTTCGGTTTGGTAGTCTTGTGCTACTGCTACGTTACGTACAGTCGAACTGTTTTTGGCTCGGGTGGATTGAAAGTACTTCGAGTTTTGTTTATTGCTCTCAACAAAAAGTAGCCCCCCCCCCCCCCCCCCCCCCCCGGCGGCTCTTGGAAGTCTCGTGGTTTTGTTTGCGGCTCTTAGGCCGGGTCAGCCTGGCCGACCCTGTTCAGAAGTCATCAGATCCGAGTTCTATGTTCAAAGTAACCATGGGCAGGGCAAAAGTTTGTGTTGTAATTAAAAATAGGCAAATCTTCTAAAATATGCTTGTAACAGTCTGGACACATGAGTTTAAAATGACATAACTAGATAAATAAGTACTTTCTGATTGTAGCTGTTAAAAGGTATGCTGTTTGTGGCTTATAAATAAAATGTAAGACGTTTTAAAAAATTAACTTTTCTTTAATTTTTGCATTTTGATACTTGCAATGGCTCTGTTTGTCTTTGGCATATGTTCATTCTTCACTGGCGCTGGATGATGCCAAAAGGTTCAGAAACATAATAGCAAGAGGAAATGCGTTCTTTGAACTGGGAAGAGGCTTTGCTTTTATTCAAGGTAGAAGTTATGGCACACACCTCATTCACGAGAGGGGTAGTCTGCAACTCTACCTGTCATTAGCTTTCCAGTCGATAAGAAAGTTGTGTTGCCAGCTGGAAACTAGAATGCGGATCTCTGAGGCCACTTAAAAGGGCCGCGTGAAACAGTGTTATAACTTTGGTCAAATAATTGTGGTATTTGTTACCTCTCGCGTATAAATTAAAGAACTGAAAAGAAATTTTTGCCTACGCGCATTAATTCTTTAAAAAGAAAAAGAAAAACAATTGATGTTTTGGGTGCCTCCAGACCACCCTCAAATCTTAATTGTACAGCAACTAGCCCAACAACTAGTCTCGTTACTTGATTACTGGTCTATGATTTTGTCAGGAGTGCTCTGTCTAAACTGTTTTGTGTTCCTCCCCGACTTTCTCTGTCCAGAAAATGTCAGTGTTTTGGGAACAGACGAGGCAACGACGTGTCTCATGGCGATCGTGCGCCACACCGGTGAGTGCCACGCTCAGAAATGCACTTTTATGGCTGGTTCACACGTTTGTATCTGATTTCACTGACAGTGTCACGACTGCTTGATTGCTCTCGTACTTTTTGTTCTCACAACCCCGTTGAGCGCGCTTCTCACTGAGCACCGTTGCGCCATGGAGAAGCGACACCCGTGGTGCTCGCTGCCATGGTTGTTGCTTCTCCGCAGTGCATCGGTGCTCGGCAAGAAGCACACTGAAAGGGGCCGACAGTCCAAAATAGACGTTTTTGAGGGATGAACAAACTTAATTTTGTTTTGAAGTGTCACATGCTGTCTTAACATTCCACAATAGACAACATTTTTGAGGGATGAATAAACTTATCTCATCAAACCAGTGTTTCATATGTGGCATACCTGCTTAGGATTAGTTGGCCCGTATAGAAGAAATCATCAGATATCTGCTTTGTATGTGTAGCCATTCATAAAACAAATCATTATTTTATCGCACATCATGTTTAGATGTTTGCCAATACTTTGAACAAAATTTATGGCTCACTTGAGTTTGGATTAGTGAGAGTACTGCAGTGGATTGCTCAGATCTGCCAAAAAAGAGTTTAAGGCACCCAGCCAGAAAAAACAATTTCTGCAAAAAAAGATGAGTTTGAAAAATATAATATTTACATCTACCAACATCTAAAGAGTATTCCCAGAAAGTTTCATTAGTTTACACTGCATAGCTAATATTTTATAAATTATTTTCGGCCTCTGATGCTAAAGAAAAGGTGAAGGTTGGAGCACTTTGAACACATTTTTCTCCATTCCACTTTTTGCCTTTTTGCTTTTTGCTTTGCCTTTTTGCCTTTGCTTTTTGCTATATAGAAATATAGCTCCATAGCTATCTGCTCTGAACTGTTATAAAGCAAGATAACCCATGAAAACGACAAATTTATAACTAATTTCAAAATGATATGTTTTCCTATGCAGACACACCCACCCACTTTCGTCTTTGAACATTTGCAATTTTTTTAGTACTTCACCCAGGTTAACAAAATTTGGCATCTATGTTCTCAACATCAATATAGACAAGTCCTATGAATGTCATTTAAATCAGGCAAGTGGTTCATACATTCACAATTTTGGGTAATGTCCACCCCTTCGGTAGTGTCCCCCCTTAAACTGGAAAGGCACCTCACAAGGGGCAGAGATGGCCAAGGAAATGTTGAATCTTGAAGAACCCATGAGGGTATTCTAAGGAATCTCTGGGTTCCTAAGAACCCAGTTCGATAACCCACGGCTCACCCCACCTCACAGAGCTCTGGAAAAGCTGCGCTATTCTCGCCTTTTGCTCGGCAGCCGAGCGTTTGGAAGGGCCAGAGAAGGGCTTTGTGCACCGAAAATCTCGGCGGCCTTGGTAGGTCAAGAGTGTTTCGGGGCATCCCGATAGGCGGCGCTGATGTGCCGCCGTGTTCTCTCATCGTAGGCAGTGGCAAGGGGTCACAACGCAGTTGGCCGCAGTCTACCCATAGGTGCAAACCAGCCTGTAGACTATGGTGCTACCCAAAGCAAAATATAAAAGCATGAGCAAAAAAAGAAAAAAGTGCATTGAAAGGTTTTATTTTATTTATTAGACACTATTTGTGTCCACGGGTTCAATACTGCTCACGATGATAGTGCGTTCACTTTGAAAAATGAAGTAAATAATTCTATTGTTTTGTTTTAGCTAGCAGTGAGGTGGCACATCGAAAATTAGAGTAAATTGCCTTATCATTTCGATTTGGCTAGCAGATAGGTAGAAGTATCCCAGAACGTAGCCTCTAGTTCTTTTTTTTGTGAGCTTGACTACGATGTCTGGAAGGCGTCTCTGATTGGTGTGTTTACAGCATCCTCGTTTGTGATCCCTCAATATCCTCACGTTGGTGTTGCGTGCGTGTCGTGCTGCGCCTGCCACGATTTCAAAGGTGGCACGGTGGCGGAGGGTGACGCAGTTGACGCCTGTTCTCCTGCAGGCTGCTTTCAGACTTGACACTCTGCGGTGGCCTCGGCAGCTGGGATTTGGGACGCTGCAACGACGGCGACGCTTGCGTTCGCTTTACTCTTTTGCCGGAACTTTAACGACCTACCTTCGGTATCGCCACATCTGAGGACTCGACACCCTGGGCCAATTTTGACTCATGTGCTGTGTAGTATACTAAACACGCAAGACACACCGGTCGAGGACGAGTTTCAGGCGCCTTAGTCTTGCCCTAACCCGGGTTTTTTGTTTTATGATGCCGAAAGGGCGTTTAGTGAGAAGGGATCGGAAGGAAGGCACCCTCTTACGAGACCGGTTTCTGCAGGGTCCGGTGCGGTGTCCTTGGCCCACTTTGACGGCTCCGGTCTGGAGCAAGGCGCCGCCGCAATGGTTCGCAGGGTCCAAGAACTCTCCTTGCCGATTCCAGAGGGCAGGTACGTAGACGTACGGGCTGTCCCCCAGAAAATACTTAACAATTGTTTTTTCAGCTGTAAAAACAAACTGCCTACCTTTGCCGGTGTTTGAGTCACGCGTTTGTCCCAAATTTCTGTCGGCGTGGCTTGTGCTACGGTCCATCTTGTGTGCGTTTTTTATAAGCGTGGACCTTAAAGGGGTAGGGAAACAAAATTTCAACGCTCATTTTTTAGCTTGAATGTGTTGCATGTTGCACCCTAACCTCAAAAACACCAGTCTTCCGTTGAAAAGCACAAGAAAACTACTTTTAAAGCTAAATAAACAATCTTTCAGTGTGTAGCTGGTGGATGCATGCGGAGCCATTTCGGGAGGTAGTCTAGCAACGTTGTGGAATCTGCCAAGTAGTCATGACGTAGCAGATTCCTTCGGAGCAGCGCCGCCTTTTGGAATTTTAACATTCTCTTTTTTAGCTTTCCTCCTCAACTCGCAAATCGCGCATTGTACCAAACGGTCCAAGAAGACGGAAAGGAAGGACTCCCCTCTTTCTTGGACCCTCGTTCGTGCAATTGGAAACAGCCATCCTCCCCCTAAAAGATTAGCCCGTCCCTCAAAACTCGAACAAAAGTTGCTTTCCCGGCAGTTTGATACTTTAGACCCATGTTACGGATAGAAAAAACAGGACGCGGGATGGCCAAAAAAACATGCTTTTCGTGCAAGGCTCGTCAAATCATGAGGCGCTGGAGAAATGCAGCCTTCTGCGTTAAGTCCTTATTTCGAACTCTTTTTGTTCGCCTTCCGCCCATTGAAAAGCATGCGGGAAGGGCCTTAGAACGCACCTGGTATCGCTACGCCGCAGCGTTCTTCCGCATCAAAAAGTTTGTCTGCTGTCCTCGCCGTCACCATGGCAACGAACGCCGAATGAATAGAAGCACGCACGGTACCGCCGCGTGAAGCCAGCAACAGCTGACGCCATTTTACGAACGCCGTCTGCTAGCCAAAGCCGAACGCGGTGTGTCAGATCAACCGCCTCCGCCGGTGCGCCGCTAGCAAAGACGACGAAGCTGAGGCACGCCGACGGCGATCGAGCAAGCAACAACACCGCGGGACGACTGCAACGGCGGCATTTATTCGGATCAAAGGCCGCCTTCGCCGGTGCGCCGCTAGCACAGACAACGAAGCTGAGGCACGCCGACGGCGAATGGGCGAGCAACAGCACCGCGGGACGACTGCAACTGCGGCATTTATTCGGATCAAAGGCGCGAAATAAGCAAGAACAATTTTTATTTGAATCATCACACGCGATATCCCAGTTGGGGACCACATACCTTTGCTGGGTCTTTCCTGTGAACTTTTTACAGAGACACGGGGTGCCGCATTCAAAACACAGCTCTGTTTGCAAAATATGGGGGCCCTGAAAAGGACCGTTTAGACTGCTACCAGAACCTATAACTGACATAACGAGCACTTGACGAGCGGTTGGCGCATAAGTCGTCTTTATGCACGCAGGCGGGCGACGGGCTCAGCGCAGCGGATCACTCGAAGTCACCGGGGCCGTCAGAATCCTCGTCCTCCGCACTATAGGGAAGATTCCTGTCTGCGTCGGGGCTATAGATTTTGGCGGCCGCGGCGACGAACGACTGGAATCTGTCAGTGTTTCCGCGCGCCTTCTCTCTCCTCCAAAACATGAACTTTGCAAGGTGACCAGTGAAATGGTGGCTCTCGCGCCGTCCAGATGGAAGAGAGTTTTTGACGTGGGCCCAGGTGCCCTCCACCGTATTGGTGTGCGCACCAGTGTTCGGGTCGACAAAGTGCAGCTTGTGGTTAACGGTGAGGTGCGTGAAGCGAGCGTCATCTGCAAGCTTGCGATAGCCAGCCCAACAATCTGTGATTATTCTTGTTCCAGGGTGGACCCACTTGGCTATTAGCCCTAGCAGGGTATTAGCGTCACGGGTCTCCACGGGAACAAGAAAGCAGCACCCGCTGCCACGCTCCACACCGCCGAAAACCCACTGGCCAGGCCTTAAATACCCGCGATGGTACTTTCGCCGCCCGAACATACTCTCGTCTAGTTCTACAGTCACGCCTTCGCCGCCAATCATCTCTGAATGCGTAAAGACGGCATTTACCACAACCTCCCGCTAAAGGCTCGTCCAATCAGTTATTGTCTTACTTGCGACATCAGTCTCCCGCTGAATGACGGCGCACGGTAGGTTCTGGCACCAGAGGTAGATGATCTTCATGAGTTGGGGAAGCGTCAGGTGCGATCCCTCGAAAAAGGAACCACTCCGTACCGAGACCTCGCCCCGGCACTGAACCTTGACCGGCTTCCTCTTGGGCACCTCACGAGTCATCCACAAACCGCATCTCCACGAATACCCATCCGCAGATCTAGCGCGGACTTGCAGCGTCATCGCAGCTTCGCACTCTGGGCAAGCACGAGAAGCCAGGAGCAGGCCCATGCCCTGAAGCAAATTAATTGCTTCAAGAGGGTTTTTCATGGCGTCATGAAGACGGCACAAGTTAAACGCCATGGCACTGCGACGCTCGCCTCTGGAAGAATAAAGCGCCAAGGGGGCTAAACAAGCAGAAATGCGCGCTTCTTTGCATTTATTATTTTTATTTGATCCGCCATTTTATACCTCGTGACACCCTTCTAACGAACTGATTGGCTAATCGGTCGGGCCATGTCATCGCGTGACAAAAGAAACGCCAATCGTATGACCAGAACGGTTGCCACGGTCGGCATCGTTACAAAGAAGAGAACAGTCGGACCCAACAACAAAATAAAGTAACAAAAAGAATAAAAAAAAAAAAGAAAAAAAAAGAAGGGAGCCGTTTTCGGGCGGCGTGTTCTTTGATGAAAGGTGTTGCTCGCAATGGTTACTCTTTTTTCTTTTTTGTTTCTTTACCCTAGAGAATGCCACGTCCCTCATTTGAAACAAACCGTTGAAACGAAGGAGGGAGGGAGTCTTGGCGTCAGAATTCTTGAAAAGAGCCTCATGACGCCGCCAACGCCGCCGACGACCGTTAGGCTATTTATTTTGTTTCTTTAGACTTTTATCGCGACCACTACTCCACCGTGCCTCAGATTTTCCAGCGAAGGTCCGGCAGTTTTTAATAATTATTAGTATTGTCGTTTGAAGGGCACTCTTTTTATGCTGCTTCGTTTTCGTTCCTGACGCCATAAAAATATTCTTTCTCTTTTAGATTATAGGCGCGAAAAATCCACACTGACTAGGGAATGAGTAACAGCACCTAGATGTTGGCCTAGACTCTGCATTACTCAGACCCTAGTCCGTGTGGATTTTTCGCGCCTACAGTCTAAAAATAAAGAATGCCATACACACACATCACACGCTCACGCACTCAAAGTTGGTCCAGAAGTTCAGTGTCCCCGACGTGTTTTTGTAGCGCTTTCAAAACGATACACTAATACCTCCAAGTGTTCTCCGGCCCAGGATTTTGGTGACATTAAATGGTCTATGGTCCAGCACTTGCAGCGTTCTTCTCATGTCATATCGTTGGGTGCTGCATTTCACGCATGCACACAAAAGATGCTAATAACAAAAATAAATAATTGGGCTAATTAATTATTGGACTAATTGCATCCACAAACCAATCCGACCTTGAACTAAACTTTTTTTTTGTTTTTTTTTTTTTTTTTACGTAGGGCAAACTTTTTCCGCCCATATTTTTATGGCGTCAGGAACGAAAACGAAGCAGCATAAAAAGAGTGCCCTTCAAACGACAATACTAATAATTATTAAAAACTGCCGGACCTTCGCTGGAAAATCTGAGGCACGGTGGAGTAGTGGTCGCGATAAAAGTCTAAAGAAACAAAATAAATAGGCTAACGGTCGTCGGCGGCGTTGGCGGCGTCATGAGGCTCTTTTCAAGAATTCTGACGCCAAGACTCCCTCCCTCCTTCGTTTCAACGGTTTGTTTCAAATGAAAGACGTGGCATTCTCTAGGGTAAAGAAACAAAAAAGAAAAACAAGTAACCATTGCGAGCAACACCTTTCATCAAAGAACACGCCGCCCGAAAACGGCTCCCTTCTTTTTTTTTCTTTTTTTTTTATTCTTTTTGTTACTTTATTTTGTTGTTGGGTCCGACTGTTCTCTTCTTTGTAACGATGCCGACCGTGGCAACCGTTCTGGTCATACGATTGGCGTTTCTTTTGTCACGCGATGACATGGCCCGACCGATTAGCCAATCAGTTTGTTAGAAGGGTGTCACGAGGTATAAAAAGGCGGATCAAATAAAAATAATAAATGCAAAGAAGCGCGCATTTCTGCTCGTTTAGCCCCCGTGGCGCTTTATTCTTCCAGAGGCGAGCGTCGCAGTGCCATGGCGTTTAACTTGTGCCGTCTTCATGACGCCATGAAAGACCCTCTTGAAGCAATTAATTTGTTTCAGGGCATGGGCCTGCTCCTGGCTTCTCGTGCTTGCCCAGAGTGCGAAGCTGCGATGACGCTGCAAGTCCGCGCTAGATCTGCGGATGGGTATTCGTGGAGATGCGGTTTGTGGATGACTCGTGAGGTGCCCAAGAGGAAGCCGGTCAAGGTTCAGTGCCGGGGCGAGGTCTCGGTACGGAGCGGTTCCTTTTTCGAGGGATCGCACCTGACGCTTCCCCAACTCATGAAGATCATCTACCTCTGGTGCCAGAACCTACCGTGCGCCGTCATTCAGCGGGAGACTGATGTCGCAAGTAAGACAATAACTGATTGGACGAGCCTTTGTCGGGAGGTTGTGGTAAATGCCGTCTTTACGCATTCAGAGATGATTGGCGGCGAAGGCGTGACTGTAGAACTAGACGAGAGTATGTTCGGGCGGCGAAAGTACCATCGCGGGTATTTAAGGCCTGGCCAGTGGGTTTTCGGCGGTGTGGAGCGTGGCAGCGGGTGCTGCTTTCTTGTTCCCGTGGAGACCCGTGACGCTAATACCCTGCTAGGGCTAATAGCCAAGTGGGTCCGCCCTGGAACAAGAATAATCACAGATTGTTGGGCTGGCTATCGCAAGCTTGCAGATGACGCTCGCTTCACGCACCTCACCGTTAACCACAAGCTGCACTTTGTCGACCCGAACACTGGTGCGCACACCAATACGGTGGAGGGCACCTGGGCCCACGTCAAAAACTCTCTTCCATCTGGACGGCGCGAGAGCCACCATTTCACTGGTCACCTTGCAAAGTTCATGTTTTGGAGGAGAGAGAAGGCGCGCGGAAACACTGACAGATTTCAGTCGTTCGTCGCCGCGGCCGCCAAAATCTATAGCCCCGACGCAGACAGGAATCTTCCCTATAGTGCGGAGGACGAGGATTCTGACGGCCCCGGTGACTTCGAGTGATCCGCTGCGCTGAGCCCGTCGCCCGCCTGCGTGCATAAAGGCGACTTATGCGCCAACCGCTCGTCAAGTGCTCGTTATGTCAGTTATAGGTTCTGGTAGCAGTCTAAACGGTCCTTTTCAGGGCCCCCATATTTTGCAAACAGAGCTGTGTTTTGAATGCGGCACCCCGTGTCTCTGTAAAAAGTTCACAGGAAAGACCCAGCAAAGGTATGTGGTCCCCAACTGGGATATCGCGTGTGATGATTCAAATAAAAATTGTTCTTGCTTATTTCGCGCCTTTGATCCGAATAAATGCCGCAGTTGCAGTCGTCCCGCGGTGCTGTTGCTCGCCCATTCGCCGTCGGCGTGCCTCAGCTTCGTTGTCTGTGCTAGCGGCGCACCGGCGAAGGCGGCCTTTGATCCGAATAAATGCCGCCGTTGCAGTCGTCCCGCGGTGTTGTTGCTTGCTCGATCGCCGTCGGCGTGCCTCAGCTTCGTCGTCTTTGCTAGCGGCGCACCGGCGGAGGCGGTTGATCTGACACACCGCGTTCGGCTTTGGCTAGCAGACGGCGTTCGTAAAATGGCGTCAGCTGTTGCTGGCTTCACGCGGCGGTACCGTGCGTGCTTCTATTCATTCGGCGTTCGTTGCCATGGTGACGGCGAGGAAAGCAGACAAACGTTTTGATGCGGAAGAACGCTGCGGCGTAGCGATACCAGATGCGTTCTAAGGCCCTTCCCGCATGCTTTTCAATGGGCGGAAGGCGAACAAAAAGAGTTCGAAATAAGGACTTAACGCAGAAGGCTGCATTTCTCCAGCGCCTCATAATTTGACGAGCCTTGCACGAAAAGCATGTTTTTAGACCAGAGTTTGGAGATAGTTTTTTTTACAACAACATGGGTCTAAAGTATCAATGTGCCGCTTTCCCCATCCCGTTCAGCCCTAAGCTGACAGTGCTGTGGAAGCTACGTGCTCCTTGGGCCAGCCAGACGCTCGTCACCCCACGGGTACTTCGAACGGATCGGTTGGAACGCGCTGACGCTATTTACAGTACCACAACGCTGACAACGCCACCAAGGGCAAAGCTCATAATCTCTCCAGCCTTGCTATGTCATGAATGCGGGGAATATTTTCTTTCTGTTTTTGTTTGCGCCTGATATCCCATGAAGCATCGCGCTGTCCGTTCGCTTCTCTTCAAGCGCTGGCTCGAGTGCACCGTTTGGAACGAAAAATATAGCCAATCGTTCAAAATACAAATGTGCGATTATCATTTACGGTTATTATCCGTCATGCTTGACTCATTTCCGAACGAAATTTGAATATTTCAATTTTTGTTTCCGTGCCCCTTTAAAATTACGTGTTCTATCGTTTCCCTTTCGTGGTTTTTATTTAGCCCTGTATGTTTTGGTTCTTAGCACCCCCGTTCTAGCTTCAAACAGTAATGAGCTCCCCAATGAATTATCATACAACTGTTCCTTCTTTATTTCTTGTATTTGTGCCCTGTATATTTGATTTCCCCTGCATTCTCTTTTTCCACAATTTCCTCTCTGTTTCCTTTATTCCCTTTTCTACTAATACACTTTGATCGGCCCCATCTCGTTGAATGTATTTAGATCTCAGCTTGCGGGTTCGGTTTGTCCACTTTGTGTTTAGACTTTTCATATATAAATACTTGTACACTTTCGCTGCCCACCGCGTATCCTCAATTGCAGCTAGTCTTTGTTCAAGTTTTACTTTACTGATCGCTTCTCTACTCTCGAAAGACGCCCATCCCATATACCCCTGTACTCCCTCATTTGGTGTATTCCCATGTGCCCCCAATGCCAACCTACCCTATCGGACGACGGACAGTTCTTAAACTTTAGCATCTGGTTTGTACTGCCAGCCCTGCATTTGGGCAGATGCTCGGCATTGTGGGGTGTGTCACTCGTTTCTGCAATTAAAAAAAGATTGGTGTGAATTATTTTTACTTTTTTTGACATGCTGTATGTAGATTTTTTCCATACTTAGGTGTTGCCATCTCAAATTGCAAAACTTTTGGATATAGGGTAGAACCTTGTATTGCTCTTGCCACGACACTGGGAAGGGATCACATTTTAGTCGTGACTTTCACTCATTTTTGTTTCACCTCTTCTATCCTGTTTTTGCGTTTTTTCTACGGTGTAAGGTCTTTGAGGCGTGCAGTATAGAGAAGCTAGTTTTAGAGAATGCCGCTTCATCAATTCACCTCACAGAGGAGCTCAGTTTAGAGAAAATGGCGATGAGCGGCCTTTTAGTGTATTCGGCCGCAGTTAACATTTTTGTAATGAGCCGCCGCAAACTGTCGTTGCGAAGCGACGTGAGCGGGCGGGCAGGGTGAGTTAACGCGTGCCCCAGTGTTACACGCGCAAAGTAGGGGAGCCTTTTTTTAAGCAGCGTCCCCTTTTCGATAAAAGGCATTTCTCTAAACTGAGGTTCCGCTTTTTCTAAGCCAAGCTTCGATCGAACGTGCCCGTTCTCTAAAACATGTTTCGATGAAATGTTGTTCAATCAACCATTGTACACCCATAAGGTCTGGCTTCTTTTTGTCCTCATACCGGATACTGAAACTATGTGGCTGTGGACGAAGATAAACAAAGTAGGTCTATAAACTAAATCTTTGGTACATAGCTGTAGCCACCGGTAGGTAGCTACAGCTGGTGAGGCCGGGGAGATGTGGAGGGGGTATTGGCAGGGCAGCGCTAGAATGTACCGGTGATCATCCAGCGATCTTGGAGCACGGTTGTGGATGTTTTAGGATGCTTATGGCACCTGAATTGAGTTCTTGATGTAACAAGACAAATTGAAAATCTCCTTTAGCTTCCTCCAATACAAAAAGTCACTAACATCTAAAAAAAAAATTGTGTGAGGCAATTATATGGTGCACCCAATTAATATTTTTTTTCTAAAGTCCACTAGCTTTTTTTTTCTTTTATAAAAAACCAAGAAGTCTGGTTAATCAGTGGCACAACACTTATTATGCTCTCCACGACAAAGCAAAAGCCTTTTGTCTTTATTTCCACACCGCCGTCGAATGATTGTAGCAGACAAATTTTCTGACATTATTTGTCATGTGCTTCTTTCCCATTTTATGCCTGTTTTCTTGCTCTGGAAGGTGGGTCGCATTGTTGCTGCTAGACTTGAAGGCGCATAGGAGAGGCTTCTAGTCAAGCCTCCAATATAGACCACTCTGCTAGAGTGAATAGAGAAAGGGAAATGAGCCTCCACGTTTGGGCAGTTCCGGCGGTACAGCCCACTGGATCTGCACTGCCCTTTCCCTGTGTTACCCCGGCGAATTGGTTGCAATGCCCACAGAAGACGGCCAGTGGGACCGGGTGCACGCCCTTTGCCTCTTCAACCTCAACGATTCTGTTAAAGTGCCCCAATGTATGTAGATTGCACTGCAGTCAAACAAAATGGTGCCACCCAGATGGTCCTTAAAGGAACAGTCTATACGGCTTTTTACCCGTGCCCTCAACATCTTTCTGATGTTGTATGAAGATCTGATGTGATTTGACTTGATTGTCAAAATCTGTTGGGCATCAGCGAATTTCTGACTGCTTCTGCGCAGGTTCGAGGTCTACATCGTCGGGGGCTTTCTGGACAGAAGAGGTTACTCCGAGACGCTGGCCAATCAGCTGCTTTGTGAGTTCTTCTGCCTTCTTTCTCTTGTCACAAGGTGTTTTCAGGGAACCTTCTTTTCAAGAAATCGGCCACTGCAAGATCACAAAAAGAAACCATATTAACCAAGCCGATGAAACCAGCAGAGTTATCGTCGTCGTTGTCTGAGGTCGTTGTTTTGGAACCGCAAGCCGCAAGTTCGAATTCAGAAACAAAACGGAATGGGAAAAATAAAGTGCCTAGATTTGAGAGTGTTTCCAACCATTCGATACTGCGTTTGAAATACGAACTGCGAGAAGGTGACGAAAAGACGAAAGCATCGATCGGGCAGTATTTGGGGCAGGCGTTGTCGTTCTTTCGCTTGCTCGCCTTCTTTCCATGCGACAACACAACACACACACACTTACGACCAATCTGCGCAGGAGCCGTCTCCATTGTTTCTGTTTCGCTTGCTCCCTCTTAAATGTAGACTCTCTAAAACAGGATAGATGGACAAAGGAATGCATGCATAGCGGCTATTGGACGGTGACTTGCGCCACCTAACCACACATTTTTTATTGTTTAAGCCTGTTTACTCAGATTTAACGCCTATCTGTTTATTAAAATAAAATCCCGGGTGCCCGTTTTTGCCCTTAAAATTGAGATCAAACATTGCAAAATGCCCCTTTTTTGAGATATACAGAAATAAAGAAGGACATGTCGCGGTGTTAGTTCGTGCTTTTAAAAAGAAAAAGGCATGTGTGGCTGTAACCTTGGGTTTTTTGTGATGCTTAGGGTAGATAGATTATGTTTGCGCCATAAAATTGAATCTTTAGTGCCCCACGTCCATCACCAGCTGCTTTTCTTTTCTTTTCCACCAGAATTTTTATAAATTTTAGCTTCTGTTCTGTACGAGATGCACATTCTGCACCAGGCGCATACTCTGCACATATAATCATTTCATTCGCAGCACACTTTGAAAAATTCCTACAAATAAAATCACTATTCGATATTCGGCTTTTTTTCTTGTAATTTGATTTGGTATTCGATTTGATAACTACTATTCGGTATTCGCACACCCCTATTTATTTCTCTTCAATGAAAAAATTGTGACCAGAATGTGAAACACCGAGGCTAAAAATACCTGTAGTTGGCTATCCCAGGACCCGAGCTTTCTTGTTTGCTACTACCGCCTTCTCCGTCATCTGTCGATTCATGTCTGCCGCATAGAAGTGCATTCGCTTTACAACAAACTGAAAAAATTTTAGTTAATCATGTAAAACTGGGGGATGGGCACTCTTTAGCTCAGCAATATGTTAAGGTATGTGCTTTGTGTATTTTCCGAGTGTTCAAAAATTGACGGATGGGCGCTCATTGTAAAATGGGTGAAAGCTCGGTATTTTACGGTATGTTGAATTCTCAGAGTTGCTCAAAATGTCTTTATTTTGAGTTGAAATAGATCGGAGGAGCGTCGTGAGATCAATAAAACAACATTATTATAAATTTATTTTAAGCACAACTGCAACGGTTAACGTAAAGCGATTTTAAGTCAATGCGCGCTTATAAACACGCCAACAAGCATGTTGCTGTCAGGCACATGGACCATGCACATGCCTATACAGTCGAAGCTCGTTAATTCGACTCTGACGGTTCCTCGAAAATAGATCGAATTATCGAAGAGTCGAATTATCGAATATCGATCAAAAACGAGTAACGACGTACGTCACGAGAAGCGGCGAAAAGCCAACCGCGACGACGGAGTTTTATTTCGAAAAAAACGCCGATATTTTCTGCTGCCGCATTCCCGTCAGACGCTTCGCAAAAACAAATTTCCGCACATCCTCAATGTGCGGCCACATCGTCCCGTCGGTGTCTTCAAACGTTGCGAAGTTCGCAAGTACATCGAGCGCAGCGGATGCTTCGGCAGGAGATGGGCGTGGCGGCGGCTCTTCGGCGTCACTCTCGCAGCTGTCGTCCTCCTGACCCTCGGGATGCTGAACCGATGCGATGACTTCGTCGTCAGTCAATTGACCGTACACAAGCACTCCATCATCTATCGCAACGTAATCATCGAAACTAACGTTTTCGGGTAGGGCGGACATTAGAGCACTGCACTCTTCGTCAAAGTTTCATCTTCAATTGTGGTTGCCGATGTTGTAGCCGATGCAGTTGCCGATGTAGACGTAGTAACCGATGCAGTCGTCGAACTCGCGGTATTTCCATCACACGAGAAACCACAGTGACGAAGGCAGTTCGCGATGACCTGGCTTGGCATGTCCGTCCAAGCTTTAACAAGCATATGAATCGCCGCCAACAGAGTGACTTCATAGCGCTTACCCTGGTCCAGACAAAGCAACATTCTTGCCATGAGATGCTTGCGGTACAAGCCTTTCAGGTGTTTGATTATTCCTTGATCCATTGGTTGCAAGAGTGAGGTGGTTGCGGGTAGAAGGAAAATCAGGCGGATCATAGACAGCTCTGGCATTTTTGTGTGTGCACTGCAGTTGTCCGCTACTAACACGACCTTGCGCCCCTTGGACGCGAACTGGCGGTTCAATTTTTGAAGCCAATCTTAAAAGATCGCACGTGTCATCCAGCTTTTTTGTTGAAACGGTAGTCCGTTGGAAGCCGCGGGATGTTTCGAAAGCATCGTGGCGTCTTGGATTTCCCGATCACCAATAGAGGCAGACGTTCCGTGCCTATCATGTTGGCTGCCACGAGCACGGTCACCCGCTCTTTACTGCGTTTTCCCCCAGTGCAAGGATCCCCTTTGAACGTTATCGTTTTGTCGGGGAGAGCTTTGAAAAACAACGCCGTTTCGTCGCAATTGAATATGTCCTCGGGCGCATACTCCGCAAGAATACGTGCGAGCACCGAAGTCTTCCAGTTTTCACACAAATCTTCATCCACATCGGCTCTTTCACCACACACGTGCTTAAAAATAAGAGAGTGTCTCTCCCTGAATCTTGCGAGCCATCCCTCGGAAGCACGGAATCCCTCGATGCCCAAACGTTCGCTGAACTGTTGAGCCTTTGCGCGAATCATGTCTCCAGTCATCGGAAGGTTGTGCGTTCTTACTTCTGTCACCCATTTGTAAACGGCTTCTTCGAGTTCTGGATGGGCTGCACTGCGAAGGCGTTTTCTTGAATTCACAAATTGCTCTTCTTCAAAAGCTTTCACGATTGCTGCTTCATTCTTAATGTAGGTAGCAAGCGTGCTTTTCTTGAGGTCATACTTTTCGGCAATTTCTTTTCTGGACAATTTTCCCTCCCTAACTTCGTTGACTATGTGAACTTTTGTTTTTAAATCATTCGAAGAGTACTTTCCTCGCTTTTCTTTCGACATTTTCCGGTATGAGCGTTAAACGCCGCGCACTCCAAAGAACAGAAACCAGGAACCGCGCGACAGCACGGTCAGCACGGTCACTCTTCATCGCTCGCTCATTTTTCTCCAGTCTCCTTCTCCATCCTCCCGACGTTCTTTCTCACTTCATCGCTCACTCATTTCCCTCTCGTTGCTCCCGTCTCCTTCCTCGCGCCTCCCCACGTGATCGGGCCGGTGCGCTCTGACTGGGTCTTACCTCGACTAATCAAATCGGCCCTTTCTCCGGCGCGATGCGCCGGCGAAAGGGCGCCTGTCTGCGCGGGCGCCCTTCGCGGAGCGCGCGCCGGCTCGAGGCGTCGGGGGCGCCGACGGGCATCGCGCGTCTGTGGAGGTGTCGCAATCAGGCGCGGGCTCGCTGCAACGGCTGTTTGCCAATATGGGTAGGGACGCGTGTTGTGTTCTGAGGCGCCGTTTTAACCTTTAAACTTATAGTGTTAGCTTAAAAAAGTATTTCCCGGTTACGAAGATGCTGGCTCCCGGGACGAATTATCGGGTTGGGGATATTTATCAGATCGAAATACCGGGGTTTTCTGCCTATTGAATCATGTACATTTCTGACGGTGCTAAACGGAAGGATCGAATTAACGCGATGATCGAAATAACGGGAGTCGAATTAACGAGCTTCGACTGTACAAATGAACTCATTTTACATAGAAAACGAGAGCGTGTTACAATTCATTAACTGTTGCCACAAAGCTGTAGCAGGTACTGTGAAATAACGGTTCTAATATCTACCGCACGTTCACACGCAAACTTCCAAAGTATACAACACAAATCCGCGCTGATCAGCTGATCAGAAGTGATATCTTGAAATTCTTACCGCTTAGTCACACGTCTCCGAAATGGCACGCACACCCAAGGAACCGAGGTTGTCACACACGTAAAGAACACACGAGAGAAATAACTGAGTTGTTTTTACCACTAGCAGGCCTGGATGTAGCCGAATACAAATACAAAAACAGCCCGCTTGCTTCAAATGACGAAGACGTCTTCAAATTGGCATTCTACACTTGAATTTCTGACTCATACACAGAACACCAGAAGAGGGAAGTTTACGGTATTTTAGTCCGCAAAAGACCAAAATACCATGTGCCGGAAACCACAAATGATAGACGCAGCCATTTCTCCGAGTTGCTTGCCTCGGTGCCAAATGTCAAGAACTGCCGAAACTACGAAGGCCCAGCTGGCATAACTTTACTTCAAAAGTCCCAGGAAATGTTGTCTCAATCCGGACATAATCGCACTGGCAACAATCCTTAGGAATACACTTTGTGAACCCACACAGAAACAATGTTTCACTGCGTATCCACAGGTAGAGAGGCCAATCAGACTGAACGGGTCGGGCGGGCTTGGATACGAGTGCCGCTACGCAGCGGTGAACGGCAGCGCGTCACTTTTTTCTCGAAGCTTGTCAACTTATCCGATCCAGTAACGTTGATTGCGGCATTACTCTGTGCACGAGGTGTGAACGAAACTCCGAGAAACGATAATCACAGTCTGCAAGACGGCGAGACGACGACGGCGGTTGGGAGATGGTGGGACAGCTGGGTGGTTCCCAAGGCTGAGAAGCGCGCTGCACAGGCGCGTTACACCTATCACGTGGACAGGGCTGAGCCAATGCAATTGGTTCATGCCAAGAGGAGACGCTGCTAACGTCGCATGTTACTCTTGCCTGGAGAAGTAAAAACAAGCAAAGAGTAGCAATGTTAATGACGTTCAGCTGAATGCTGACTACGCCAACACCGTAACCCTGACTGCACTGTTAATTGCACCTCAATTCACCCGCCAGAGTCTGCCGATTTCGTCAACTTGGCATGTTCCAAAGTTTGCTTGACCGTTTAAGAAACATTTAGACAGAACTAGGTCGTAATATTTGACGTATGATCGTCCTAAGTGGTACTGAATATAGTTCCGCATTGTTCTCTCAAAAACAAAAATGAAGCGAGTTGCCCTTTAAGGGGATCATCTTGCAACATTTTCCCGCTAATCTTTTCAGATGCCTTTCATAAGCAGCCTGTGAATCTGCATCTTGTGACAGCTTGCATCTGTGGTGAGTACTCAGTGCCTTGCTTTTGCAGTTTTCTGACATAATGGGATGGCGCAAATTGATATATGCCCGAATTGTGCACTTTGATTGCTAGAGCTACAGTTTGAACCCCGAAAAGGACATCAGTCGTAAAAATGTCTCGAGATGATCATAAAAGAACCAAAGTTTAAAAAAATAAGTTTACGTTTCATCGTTATTGACATTAGTGGGTGTAGAAGCAAGCAGTGTGAAGCGTGATGCCTGGTCAAGGATGCTGACTTTTACAGACTGAGTTCCATGCATTCCGACTAATTTAAAAAGTGAACTTTTTGAGGTGTCATTCTTGTTCTCTTTTGAGTACAAAACAAACCTTGTTCTTACTTTTGTCCAAGAAATCTGGAAAAGTGCATAAAATTGCACAAAGCATGATCCATGCATTCTGTACGTCTGCAGAAAGTGCGATGTGCTTCGCGTAACCGTCTCTTTGCTACACGACACCAAGACTAACAAACACGCTTTTCTTTTTAAAAACAAAGGTTTGCAAATGGTTTCAGGGGGTCTTTAATTGGGATGAAACCAGAAGTATAACGTATAAATTAACACTACAGTAGCAGAAAGCTGTTTATAACAGCAAAGTTAATGCTAATCCGAATCGAAGCCATTTATTTTTCTCAAACATCCCACAGGCAGCGTAGCACCTTTCAGCGCTGCACCGAAATGGCACTATGCTATTGCAGCCCTTAATTATGTAAAACTGAGGTTCCTAGATAAACTACTGTCACGTTCTACAAGCTGGCGACCTTCTCTTCGGTTAAGACAACATTGCTGTTTGAAGTAAACACGGATAAACCGGAACTTTTATTTATGCACGCCACCAAGACGCTGGACCGCGTGTCCCAATTGAACCATTGTGACGTTTTACGCGAGTCTGCTTTGTGTTCCCCCGCTCTCGTTTGCTTCGCGTGCACCATCTTTTGGCTCTTGCAAGAAGTGTGTTATATACACATTTCCAAGAAACGCTTGACCCCAGGGGCAGCAAACTGTTTTCAAGCCCAGTCATTGGGTTTGAGGCTAGACTCTCACTGGAGTCCCTGCTAACTCTAACCGAGTGGACTGTGATTTCAATATGCACAGCCTGCATAGGCGCAGTTTCAAACACTGCTGGCAGCTAAATTCTCGTCTTTTCCTGCTGTATTTTGTGTTTCATGGTGCATGTATTTTTCTAATACATTAAAAAAGCAGTGTACCATATTAAAAAAAAAAAAAATGCAAAAAGAAGCTTGTAAACTATTTTTGTTGGATACTCGCACGACAGAACGAATGCGAGTAAAATATTAGTTGTCACTTTTTTTTTACGATAAGTTTTGACGGCGCCGCTCGATTCGCCACGTGTAAAACAAAAAAGCGCTTAGCTGTCAAAATTAATTTAAAACAGAAGGTAGCCAGCTCAGAGGCATGTATTTTTCAAGCTCACAAATAACATGTTTACCGATGGAGAGGACCCGGGCATACAATTTAGCGAGTGTTAACATTCAAACAGTATATCGTACGTACCACACGATGCAGCGTTATCCGAAAGGAATTTATTTGAGAAAGATTTCAAATAACACAGTCACAGTCGATGACAGTCACATCTTGACGATTGGACGGAATCCAAGATGATTTCGTTTTGGGGCACGTTTTGGGGAGAGCTTCCTTTTTTTCACAACACCACCAAGGCAGAGGAACGAACTCGACTGACCCGTTTCCCACCCTGACCCGGACAACTATTTCTGGAGATAACTGAGGACTCAACTCGATTAATCTCTGGGAGGGGGAGAACAATTATCATTGTTAGCATAGTCGCGTCGAGCGCCTTTCGACGTCCCTCCCCTCCTTCGTTTCCCGTGAATTTCGAGCAGAAAAGCTTGAATGGCAGGCACTTACCAGCCCTATTTCTCACAGTGGAAGATAACACAGAAAGGGTATGCAGCAGTAAAAATAAAAAAGTGGAAACTTTTAAGGGGGGCCAGAAAACGTAGAATGCAAAACACTTATAACATAGGTAGAGAATCGTGCTGAGGGGGGGGGTTTTCACAATCCAAGAGAGTGGCAGAAAAGTTCTAGCTGATAGAGGGTATAAGAGTCGCACCAGCCGCATCAGCATTAGCAATCGGCGGCGGCCTATGAACGTTTTTTGGAAAGGTGTATAGTGTGCCTAGATTTCAAAGTTGACAACTGCCCAATCGGTGTTGCATGGTCTATGGGCTGTGTTTTCAATACGAGCTGCAAGGAGGGGACGAAGACCTTCGTCTGCAAGCTTTTCTGCCTCTTCGCCCGTTTTCTTCCTCTCCATGCAACGCATGCACTCTCGCGACCAATCTGCCTGGGAGGCGTCTGCCATTAAATTGCAAACACTCTTCATAATTTGAGTTGCTCCCCCTCCTAAATTTAGGCTCTCCGGTTCTACACCCGCCACTGTGGCACCATCTTGCAAGGATGCGTCCACTTGCTGTTTGCGTCATGCCCACTACTTACTGGTCTGGAGACTTCGATGGTTTTTGCCCTAGTAAACTTTGCCACCACGAGCGGCGCTGATAGAAGTGGGAGTCCCAAAAAAATGCCAAAAAACGAAGTAAAAAAAAAATCTTGAGAAGTTTTAATATTTTTTTATTTTAGTGCAGATGTTGCACCCTTCACATAATCAATGTTTCAGCCATTCCGAAATGATATGACCCCTAGGTCTCAAGTGTGGATGTCAATTGCAATCGTGTGTCTTTTCAATGGGTCTGGGTTTTTTTGTTATGAGATGACGCATCCAGTGACTTTTCTCACGATGACTTCTCCAAACCCGTGTCCATCCGCCATGCTTTCCGAGCGATCCGATTGGTTGGCTTCCTAAGCCGGAAGCACGCCTCTGGTACTTCCCTCTTTCTCTAGGGTAAACTTTCTCACAATGTAAAAAAAAAGGCTCGAGGTACACCTAAGCACTTCTTATGAGTTGTGAAAGCGAAAGCATGCAAGCCGCTCGTCCGCTCCCTTATTTGTCCGCTACATACTTTTCGTCGCCAGTCAGCGCGTGTGCTCCCCTTGCAGGGTGGCCAGATGCGGCCGAGCGAACACGCAGATAGTCGTCCCCAACCAAGCCCAAAAAAAGCGGCGTGACCTTCGTGAAGAAGCCCAAAACAAGTGGAAGTTCAATAAATGTACACATTAATGACAATAGTTTATTAAGAATAAAATGCAAAAAAGAACTCACTCCAATACGAAGGTGAATACTCAGCGCGCCATGCCACTATCCACAGAGCGTGGCATGGCACGCTGAGTAGCATGCCAGCTTGAGCTCCAGTTCTGGTATCGTTCTTGAAGGCGACGACTTGGTGAAGCCCATGGTAGTCAAACGTGCACTGGAAAGGGGCCGAGAAGTTCCTGACGTGTTTTTCTGTTGCCATGTGCTGAACGAGGTCGGCATGATGAGCGCGGATCTCGCACTTGCAGTACTTGCACGCTGCTTTTTTATCGTCTCCGGTGACTGGTCGTAGCCAGTCCTTAAGCTGTGTTTCCTTTTCCCACTCTTTACAATATTTTTTGCCATACTTCGACCACTTCGAAGCCATTTTGTGCAAAATGCAATGACAACTAGACACGACGACCGCAACTGCCGACTGGCAAGATGAACAAAGTGCCAAAACATTTGTTAATGGATAGTAATAGTTTTGTACTTTGTGACGGACGGTAGCTTGCGCCATCTAACCACTGCGCCAAACGGTCATGCTGTTTTTCGCGTTTTTGACGACAAACGCACTGTCAGTGAGCATGACGAGCCTTAAAATAACCATATTTGCAGAAAAAATGCGACAAGCGACTAGAAAAATCTACCAGCGACTCAGTGAAAAAACAAGCCCAAATCCGCTTATAATAAGCGGAACTGGCCATCCTGTCCCCTGGGCACGCTGACCTTGGACGCTCCGTTTTAACGGCGCGCTGATGGACACGCAGCGCCATGGGGTTAGCGGTCGTGGAAACTAACAAGCGCAGCAGCCAATGGGAGGGAGCCCCATCGACGCGCACCAGCCAGTGGAGCCGAAGGCGAAATCTATCAGCTTTACTTCACTCCTATTGGGTTCGCAGAAACTAGGTGCCGTTTATGCGCTTCAAACTGATGACGTCAGCTCGCTCCATGGGACAGTTCATGCTTTTGCATTAAAAGATTCCAGACCAGGAGATCTAAGGACTATGGTGACCTGAAACTAGCAGGACCGCAGGAAAATGAGTGCCACAGAAGCGTGTGTGTGTGAAGGGGAAAGAGACGGAAAGATGAACGGGCTGTTGCAGAAACTGGAATTTCAAGCCTGGTTCAGTCTTCGAAGGAATTCAGTCTACGCTTAGTGCTGAGAGGCAAAGAGTCGAAAAAAGGGGGGGGGGGGGGGGGGGGGGAGTGGACGTGAATGGAATGTGGTGCTTTGACCATGTCACAAAACATTTTTTTTACATCAGAACTGCAAAGCCAGTTAACGAAAGGGAGATCGGTGCTACGGGAGTTCAACTGGACTGGCATTTGTGAAATATTTCAGTCGAATAAGTATGTATTAACTGGGAACATATCAACGGCCACTACCGTAATATCTTGAACGTACGCCGACCCTCGAACTTTGGCCCACCCCCTTTCTTATGTCCAAACATCTATGTCTGAAAAATCCTGACATATTGCCCACCTTCCGGAAAGAGCGACTCCGAAGAACTGGGGAAACCTGGGCAGCCCTTTCTTTTTACAAGCCTTCGGACGCACGCGTGTATGCACCAAACAAGAAAGTTGCACAATTGCCTGCTCCTTGTGATTGACAAGGCGCCCAACTTGGCCCAACGCCAATGGTGTTTATTGTGTGTATGCAAGCAGCAGGCTTCGTAATAGAAAACATTCTTTCAGAAAGGCAAATGGGCGAATCTTGCAGACTTGCCCATCTGCCTTTTTTCCCAATTACCTCCCGTGGAAAGTTGAACGTTTGTGTGGGATATTACGGTTAACAAGCTGCGCTTCAGACAAGCAACACTTTGGCTGTCTTGTTTCTTAAAATCGTCGGTGCCAGTTATTCTAAGCGTTTTCCGAAATTGCAGGAGGCACTTTTCCGTCTTCCAGAAATCACGGAACAGTCTGTGAACTTAAGCTCGGAAAGTCACATTCTCTAATCGTAACTGTTGTCAGCTGCACCCGCTGTGCTTTCGGTAACAGAATGACGACACCCACGACACAAACAGAGGGGATAGAGTGCCGACATTTTAAGTGTGGCTCATTGAGTGACTCCAGTTCTACTGTTATTCCAACCCTCGGTCGTTGTAGCCGCTGGAACATGATCCTGCTCCTTCTCTGTAACCACGCTTTCAGAGCTGAACAATGTGCTTCGTGGGAATCTCAACTGGCCTACCATCTACGGCATCGGTGAGTGGACCCGATCTTTTCTCCCGGTTAGCCCCAAGTGCCTCAAGCGGAGAAAGCCATAGAAGCACAATGTTGGTCGCGCAGTCCAAGTCATTTTGCAGTTTGGAATAAAGACAGGCACTGAGACAGCACAGGGTTGTTATGGTTGGCACAAAAGCTCCCATGCAACATGCACTGAAATGATGGTTGACAGTAGCTGTGCTTCCATATTGATTAACCCTAGGTCAAATCTTGTCCTTTATTGATGAGCTAGTATTGATTTTCCTAGCAGTATAAACATGCAGGTGTGCAGGCTTGAACTGGACATTGATTACTTCACAAACAGGATGTTTGTTCAAGAAGACAGGCAGTGCTACAGATAAGGATAAGCAGAAGTGAGCAGGACAAGCAGTTTTTGTTCTTGTCATTGCCTGTGGCACTCTTTGTGTTCTTTATACAGTCATATCTCGTTAATTTGAACTCGAGGGGGACCGAACATTCGTTTAAATAAAGCCGAGTTTGAATTACCGCGAGTTTCCTCCCATAGAGACGCATAAGATGGTACCTGCATGTTAGTTTGAATTATCCGCAAGTTCGAATTAAGAGAGTTTGAATTTGAGATTCAACTGTATACAGAAAACCGAAAAACTCCTATCGATACTGTGGTTGAGAAAAAACAAAACGTTTTGGGGGAACAAACTGCCAGCCATGGCAGACGTCAGTTACTGCAAGAAACATATTAATTAACTAAACGAGTAACCAATATTTACTCGTTCACTTTCTAATTAGTGAAAACAGACATGGTTTTTATTAGACACCTGCTGAGCATCATCAAAAAACCCAAATCTATCGATTTTAGGGAGGCTTAAAGGAGATGTGAAGTGTGAGAGTGCGTTTAAGTTACCACTCATGCAGCAAGCACAAGGCTGGCAGTGCAAAATGGCGGATGATATCCTGATCCTCTTTTTTGCATCGCTCAGCAAGTCTCTAGTTTGGAATCATATGGTTATCTTCACAAATTAAAAAGTTAATTAGTAAAGCTTGGTTAACCATTTAGCTAATTAGTGTGTTTTTTTGCAATCCCTGACGTTCGCCGTTGCTGGCAGTTTGTCCCCGAAAGAGTCTCTCTTTCACCACCAACCCTAGTGGTAGGAATGTTTTTGTGTATTTGCTGGAACACCCGGTACGTTTACTCGACTAGTCAAAAAGTACACAAAGAATGTTTGCTTTTCTTGATCTGCTTCCTGCCGTCCCGCTTTCAGGGGTGAACATCAAGAGTGGGGAGATCTTCCCTGCCACTTTCCCGGACAAAGGACCGGAACTTCCCCTGCGCTCGGCGAGGCACTTCACGGGGTGCCATGAGGTACGCTCACGTGGGAAGATGCAGCTCACATGTACTTCACGCTTTTCATTCGCACGCATAAAATTATTGTCTGGTGTTAAATTGTGCAAAGGGAGCAGACCCCCAGCCTTCGCATTTGGTGTCCCAGACTTCTGAAAAGTGCAAGCAACTATGGGACAAGGGGTGTGCTAATCTTTTTTATTTTCATTAGAAAGCCCAGTTTTCTTGCGTTTTATTTGGCTTTTTAGCAAGGGCTTGGAGCATGCGCTGCTGGCTGAAGCTCCTGACATTGTTTGGCATTGTTGGTCATGGGTCATTTTGTGTTGGCAAACACTGGGATATTGCTCTTGTATTAATGCTCTACTAGTTCCATCTACCCGAGTTATCCCAATGCTTTGTCATGGGTGAAAACGTCGGCCCACGTTGATAATGTTTAATCACCCACATGGGCTTGTGCGGTGGCCCATTCATCACTGGAGCACCATTTCAAAGGATCTTGTGCTTGGTGCCATTTATCGTATGGGAACTGTATACTCCTGGATTGCCTCACAGTTGCGCTGCTTCGAGCTGTATAAATTTGCGGGGGAAACACTGACCCATTATATTTCCGGCAATGACTTGCTGTCAACTACCAGATCGTGACATAGCCATTCAGCTAAGGCATTTTTAACAAAAGCACTGATGTGATGGGATTGTGAAGGCTGCGGAGTGCTTTGTGACATTGTTGGATCTCCGGTGACTTTGTTCTGCCTGGGCCATGAGGCGTAAACACACGCGTCCGCAGGCGATCCACGTGCCGTCGGTCGTGCTGTCCACGCATTCTTCACTAGTTGTTCAGATGCATGTGGACAGAATGAACATGGAGATCCTTTTTTATTTAAAGAAACACTGAAGTTCCAATAAACATATCTTTTTTTAGCTCCAGTGTTATATTGGCAAGTACCAGGGTTGGGTTTACAGTCTATTCCAACAAAGACACGAAGACCACCAACCCCAACCACTACAAGGAGTGCGCTTTTTAGAGCCACCTCTAACAATCGAACGAAAGGTTGCAGACACGTGCCTGATATGAACAAAAAGTCTCTTGCCAGCACAATCAAACAATAACACATTGCCAGGATGCAACCTTTCCGTTGACACAACAGCCAAGATAGGACACCTTTGTCACAATATAAAAATTCCCAGAAAAAAAACAAAAAAACATGCACAATATTTGTGTTGCAAGGTGCATGTTGAGTTGGGAAGGGTTTCAAAACACGCTCCTTATTCGAGACACCGATCCCAAGATGGAAGCATGTTTTGGGATTGATCGAATTAGTTTTTGTGACGTAAATAAGCACTAAACATCTTTTTTGGGGAAAGTTTATTTTGTGACACGGGTGTCGTGCTGAGCCTGTGCCATTACACCATGTGCCTGTATCCCTGTGTGCAGATGAGCGACATCTACGACTGCTCCCTGGGCATGATGCGCATTGGTCCTTTCAACTACGAGCCCATGAGGGGCGTTGACCTCTGGCTGTCTCAGAACGACGACTTTATCCTCCAGGTGAGAACCAGTGCTCCCTGCAGGCAGCATTCCCTCTTTCTGTCTTTAGGTCGGCTCACGTGGCGGTGTAGCGCTGGGATTGCTCTAATATCAGTGCTGCATCAGCACTGAATTAGCACTGCAATAAGTGTGAAGACAGAAAACGGTGTGGTGTCAAGCAGCAGGGCGCCCAGTCGGCACTACTTCAGCCAGCGTCCGCACTGACTCGCCGTTAAAATGACGCTGTGTAAACAGGCAGAGGCCCGGTCTCACGTAGTGGAGTGCCAATGCTATAGTGTGTTATAGTGCTATGCAAGCTCTACAACAGCGCTAGTGTCGGCGCTTAACTCAGTGTGAGGTTGGCACTGCATCGTGTGTGTAGACAGGAAAGGCCAGGTCACATACAGAGGAGTATTTATACATACTCTGCTGTTATACTGCTAAGTCAGCACACTATCAGCTGCTAGCATCAGCACCCAATACACCCTTTGGAAAACGTACAGCGCCACGACGGCAGGGAATTTCGGGAACCCTCGGTACAGATCACGCGCTTTCTTGTTGCACCTCCGCGACTGCGCGCGCATCCCGGCAGCTACCTCCAGCAGCCGTTGCAGCCATCCGCCATCCCGCCCACCCGCCGAGCCGTACGTCGTTGCCGGCGTACGGTATCTGTGGCAGCGTAAAGGCATCGCGACAGGCGAACTCATTTTTAATGCGTTATTTGTCGTAACTTACCTTCACATATTGAAGTGTCACCGAATCCATTTAGTTTGCACTGCATTCGTGGCAGGCTTCGACCAGGTTCGACGAAGCGTTGGTGCAGCAGACGACAGAGCCGCCGTTGGCTCGTCGCTCGCCCGGCTCCTCAAAACTTGTTGCCATAGTAACCTGCATGTGCACGCGTATGCCATGTGGTCACGTGGTAGCAGGAGGAGGGCCGTACCGAGGACTCCCATTATTCGTCGCGCGGCGCGCGCCTGCTTTCGGGATTTTTGCAAAGGGTCTATTCAGCACTGGGTCAGCACTGCATTGTGTGTGTGAACAGGAAAGGGCCAGGTCTTATACAGAAAAGCACTGATACATGCAGTGCTGTTATACTACCAAGTCAGCACTCTGTCACCTGTTAGCATCAGCAGCGACTCAACACTGAGGTAGCCCTGCATTGTGTGCGTAAACAGAGAAGAGGCCACTTCTCGTCTCTCGGAGCAGAGTGCAGATATCGCGCAAAGTCAGCGCTGTGCCTATAGCACTAGGCTACATTCTAAGCTTGAACAGCTTAACAGGGTTGAACAGGCCTTCATTTACTGATGGTGCTGCCAACAAAACAGTCAGGACAAGAGCAAACATTACATTGTTCCTTTCCGAACAACAAAAATCGGAGAAACATTGGGAACGAATCTGTGTAATAGGTGAATCTTGGCAGGCAGTGAACTACAATGTAAAAGAACACCTTGACCATTTGACTAGAATATTTCTCTCCGGCATGGCCGTGAGCGTCTCATTTTTGCCGCGCTGCTCCGCGATGGAGGTCTGGCATGTCTCGAAGTCACCTTACGCCTTTAAGCACAGCGGAATGCTCATTGGAGATCTTCACTGTGTCTCAGTGGCACACCAACTTCGTTTAAAACGATTTGCAAATTTTTACTTCACCAGATGCAATTTGACGACGAATCAATAGATACTCAAATTTTCTAGGTCGATCCACAAACGGCGATGCTATGGGCGTACAACAAAAGCATGAAACATTGGGTTAAACACAATTGTGCGGGCAAAAAAAGATGGAGGAAATCTGATTACTGTGCTGCATCGTTCATGATGCAAATGGGGAAGCCAATTGGCTGCCTCTTTGGCATTTCGCAAAGGCATTCTGAATGCATGGAATTTAGAAGGCTTGCAATCATATAGAAAGCTCGCAATCAGAACTTTATGTGTAGTCCACCTTACTGCCCCCGAGCGCGTACTGAGGGAAGTTCCTGCTCCCAAGAACAGTCGCCGACTGTTCTTGGAGTTCTCAGTTATCTTCCAGGGAAACAAGGAGCCACAGTGAGTTTTCCCTTCAGACAACATTTGCTCGAACTAACATTTTCAAGTTCTCATTTTTTCCACGCACTATATGTAATTGGAACACACTGCCCTATGATATTTTTATCTCCCCAACTTTAGTAAAGTACTCGTTGATCACCCTTTTTAATTCGTGCCTTCATGTTTTTTGTCACATTTTTGTATTCGTCCGTTGAATGTTTATTCTGAAAGTCACTACTGTTAGTTACGTAAAACAACGAATGAGATGTTGAAATGTGTCTTGTTTTTTTTCATCTTTGCATCTTTTGAATCAGTACGTTGACTGTTTATGTTTAGTTCAACGGTCATTGCTATTCTCCTTACTGTTAGTTATGTAAAACTATGGTTGAAATCTGTCTTGTGTTTTCTATTGTTTGCATCTTTTGGATCTGTACTCCACGCCTGCAAGGGCCTAATCGAGGCCTGCAGTATGTAATATATGCTGTAAACGACTAAATTTTTGCGAAAACCTAATTTTTGCGAATTTCGCAAATCGCCTACAATTCGGGAAAAATATGTCCCACAAACAATTCGGGCAATATGTGAACGCTACGGAAGCTACACTCAATTCGCAAAAATTAGAACCCACGAATAATTTAAAATTTTCGGCTTTGGCCCGATTCGCGAAAATTTGAGCCCGCGAAAATCAAGTCGTTTACTGTAAATGACTATGAATGTGCTGCACAGTTTGTCCAGGCTGCATTCCAGGCTTAGACACGAAAGCACTAGAGTTAACCCTATAAATGCTACGCGTTTAATAACGGTTGGCTTAGACCCAAGTGCAGCCGACCTTGCCGAAGAGAAAACAAATATCTCAACGGAGCGATTTCGCAGCATCTTTCGACGTCTCCGGAGGTGGAGTCTCCGATGTTCGTGATGCAAGCCCGCGCGACGCTCAAATACATCCAGCAGCATCCCTTCCCGGGGGTCACGGTGTTCCCGGACAACCGGCCCCACTACTTCCGCAAGGACGAAGGTGGAGCTTGGATCCCCTTCTGCTACTGAGGGCCGCCCGCCGGCGACGAGTCGTCTGTTTCGACGTGAAAGACGGTTTGGGCGAGGGTTCCCGGAACGTGGCTCCGACCGATTGACCAGCTTACTGCGTCCGCATCCGTGGTTCCCGGTTCCCGCCCGGTGGCGCCACAGTTTCGTGCCCGGCGCGATTCTGGAATTGGTACAGCAATGAAGGTAGATCTGCCGGATGCCCGTTCTGTTGTGGCTCACCCTCTAGCTTGATGCAACTTGGGCGGCCAGGAATTGGGATTCGGCAGCGACGCGGCACTTTCGTTTGCTCACCTCTCTCGTCGGAGCTTTTACGGCCAACCCCTGGAATCTCTATTTTAAACAGCGCAACGTGCCGGCTCCCGTGACGTAACTCGTTGCAACTTCGGAACCGCTTTTGAAGCGTGGGCAGTATTGTATGCTGGCAGTGGCGAGCTGAGACGTGTTCCGGGCACCTTGAACGGGACAAGCGACAAGTTTGTGCAATCGACTCTAGACTCCACATTCCCTGTTCGCGCGGATCTCTAGGACTTGATCGTTTGGAGAGAGGAATTCAGCTCAGTTGACGAATAGTTTGTCCTTGGCACTTCGTCAATGGAAAACCCTCCCCACTGAGAAAATTTCTTCACCTCCTTTATAGTCGCCGACATCTTAAGAAATGCGGGGCACGGCGAGTCCGGATCATCTTATTATCTCCTTCGCAGCCAACGAAATTGCGGCATTAGGTTAAAGAATGGTCACTGCGCGTCACATTTACGTTGGTTTTCTGGAACCTTCTTTTTTTCGACCCCTTTTCTGACCAGAAAGTGGTAACCTTTTTTTTTTGTTGAGGTATTCGTGAATGTGAGATTAGTCTCCGGATGTTAAGGAATCGGTATTAGAGGCAGAGTTGGCATCTTCACTTGCTAGGTGCTTGCGTCGTAAAATCCCATCTGGTTTTCTGGTGTTGTATTGTATTTTGTGATCAAGTAATTACTTGCACGACCCTCAGTTGGTGAATACACAGGGAATCAGGATGTCCTTTCAGGCACTGGTGCCACCCTTATTAGTGCATCTTATTCAGCAAGCAGATGGAGAAGAAACGTATTGCCGCGTCTTCTGGAGAAAAAAAAAAAAAAAAGAAAGGTTATTTTGCTGCGGGCTTTGTTTGCTTATAATGTACACTAGATATGGTGCTTTTTGCCATAGTATCTGGTGCTGGGAATTCTGCATTTGTTAAAGCACAGGCACCCTCAAACCTTAAAGTCTATGAAACATGAATTCAGAGAAAATGGGGAGTTTAAGAAAGTGCCTTTTCGTTGTTGTTCTGTGTGTACAAACTTGTAGCGCTACGTGAAATGTAAAAATTGTGCAGCTTTTTCTGCACCTAGCTCTGGGGAAGTTGATGCAAACATCTTGACAGAGCGAAGGAACGCCGTACGAGGAAGCGCCTATTTTTCTAGTAATGGTAAGGAGACATCCGAAAGCTGGATGTAATATTTTAATACTCGAAAGGACCGATTGTTGGTCGTCTGTCATTCAAACATGTGCAGCTTTTGGCAACATTGTTCACAGTTCCTCTTGCAAAGGAGCACGTTTGTATTGTTGATTGCGTCGCAGCCGAGCGGTGTTATGCCTCCAACATTGTTTAAAACCACATAAAGTATTCCATTTATTGCTTAGCACTGTGAAGACTATCTGTTGTTAACCTAACTTTTACATTGCAAGTGTTTGTTTCTTTGTTCACATGGGCTGCTAAGGTTTGCCTGTTATAAAGGTGTCGGGGTCTCACACAATTATGTGTATCTCGCAATGTTTTTCCTCGTGCCTGTTGTAAGACTTCATCTCCACAAGGTGCTAGCTAAATGTGGCAGTAAAGAAGTTGCATGCAATGTTTCTTTTTTCATCATGCAACTGCAATTGCAAGCTGTAAGATCTTTACATTCTTTCTGCTTCAAGGGCTACACCTTCAATGCCCACAGTTTTGCAGTTTTTGAAGGTGCTATGTTAGCAGGCGCCTTTTGGGTAGGCGACTATATCATTGCTCATTTGCATCTTTATTTTAAATATTTTATTTTCTCGGTGCTGTTGGTGCAATGTCAAACGTTTGCCATGTGTAATCTCTGTAGCATCCTGGGGTTCAAAACCATTAAAGTCCACATTATTTCTGTACATCTTGTGACATCCTGTGTATTATTTTATGTTCTTTATTCACTTTAAGGGTTCAGTCTTCTGGAGCATCCAGCGAAGGGGGGAGTGGCAGGGAAGGTTGAGTATAAAAGTTCATCAACTTCAACGAAAAGACAAAAAAAAAAGAAAGACGTTTACAACTCCCTGTAATGCTGAATTAGAGTGCAGCTCTTGAGGAGGAGGAGGGGAGGGTGTGGAGAGGAGGGTATGCCCCTCCTCCTCATCCGTACCCTCTCCTCCTCCTCCTCTCCTCCACCTCTCCTCCTTTTCCTTCATATTCAGATTGGTTTTATTTTTCATTAGTAACAGTACAGATTATTGAAGAAACCATCTGGGCCCATAGCCATTGGCTAGTTTGGGCCCATTCTTAATAATGCATGAAAACAGTCACTGTTAGAAAGACCACGAAAAGGAAACCAAGTAATGACCGGTTTAGATGCTATAATCTGTTATGACTAGGGATGTCGCGAACCACCCTAGGTTCGATTTCGAAAGGTTTCGATATTTGTGAAGCGAACTGGGGTTCGATTTCGAAAAATTCGCAACTTTTGACCACAGCGAAGTTTCGAATTCGAAAATTTCGAAGCTTTCACTGTTTCTAAAATTTCGAATTCGAATATTTCGAATATTTTCTTACTTCAGGTTCGATAAATTCGAAGATTTCGAAATTCTTTGTAAAAAAAATTCGAACGCTTCGAATTTTTATAGACATGAAGTTCGAACAATTTGAAGATTTCGAATTTCTTTTTGCATAAAATTCGAAAAGTTCGAAGATTTTGATTCTCTTTTAACGCTAAATTAAAAAAAAAAAAACTGAAAATTTTGAATTTCTTTCTAATCCAAGTTTTCGGAGTCCGATTTTCAAGTTTTTCCACGGTTTCAGTTTCAAATAACGTTTTCACGACTCACTGGTTTTCACAAAATCAAGTTTAGAAAAGTTAGGGTGTGATACATGGTGTGATATCTAGATTCTGCGAAGAATATTTGCCAGTGCAGAATTGTCACCGCCAGCCCGGGGGGGGGGTCTTTAACCTGCATCACGGAGTAGTGATTGCACGAACACACTGTTTTACGAGACTCATCCAGTTCGAAACGGCCAGGGGCGAGCAGGTGGTTGAGGCTCAGAAAAACCTTGAAGCGACATGGCAAACTAGCTCGCCACCCCTTGCACGCTGGTAGTAATCCTATCCGGTGAAGTTTATAATTGTCCTGGAGGTTTATTTTCTGGGACGGAGGAATCGCCTCGCAAAAAGCACAAAAGCCGACACAACTCGAGGTCGAGGAGCGTTCTACCATACAAGTGGCGTCGGAAGAGGAAAAACGGGGAGAAAGAGGGTAGGGGGGGGGGGGGGGGGGCTTCAGCCTCCTCCCCCTTGAGGGGTATTTCGGACTGTTAAAGAAAACAATACGGGGAAAGAGGGCGTGGTCGAGCTTATTTTAATCTGAAATTATTTATGCATATGTTAGCTACTGTCGCTCTTCACTGCATAAGAGGTTGCGTAGATGGTCATTGTTAGAAACTCGTTGTCAGAAGGCACTGCTCGTCACATGCTTAGTGGTTCGGAAGTTCAAATCTGTCTTTTCGACCTAAACACCTGTGCCGATAGTAACAAAAAAAAAAAAAAAAAGATGCGGGAATAAAAAGCAGGAGAAAAAAAAAACTATCAAGAATTCGTCGGAAGTGTTCTATTCTTGCATATTCAGAGGTTCAGAACTTCGAAACAAGTTTCTTTTACCAAAATGTGTACAGGCTAAAAGGAACACGTCCCAGGAACGTGAAGCGAAAAAAAAAAGTTTTCTTTTAATGACGTGCTGAACTTGAACACTATTAGAAATCTTCTCCCATGAGTTAATTTATTCCTTAACGTGAAAAAACAATAAATATATTATTTTGTATTCTGCAGATGGCAATGATATGTACTGTCTGTGGTGTTAATTTAAATGCGATACCTCAAACAACTTAGACGAAAATAAATATCAAGTTTAGGTCATAATTGCATGCAGATACATGTTTGGATTGAATAACAATAATCACATCTTAAGACGGCACTTACCTAGGCTATACATAGATCATTCTTAAAAAAGTATAACATATCTACTATAAATACCTCCGGCTGCAGCGTGCTTCAAATCTGGCACAAACGACAATCGTCAAAAACCCGTCGTCCTTCCTCGCCCCTTCGGGGATTTATTTCTTTAAACCTAAGCATGCCAGAACATTGAAATAAACGACATTGTCTTTCGTAAGGAACGCAGCACCGCGTGTAAAAGTTCGAGAGAAAAAAATTACGAATGTACCCCACTACTTGAAATCAAATGAAACCGTCCGCCGGTCTTTCGAAGTTCGATGAACGTCGAACTTTTACCCTAAAAGGTCGAAGTTCGTCGAACTTCTGACTTTTCAGAATTTGAAAGTTCGAAGCTTTTCGAATTCTCTTGATAAATAAGTTCGAAAGTTCGAAATTCATCCAATTTTTTGGTCAGTCAAGTTCGAAAGTTCGACAAGCATCGAACCTTGCAGCGCAGTAAGTTCGAAAGTTCGAAAAATATCGAATTTTTTAGCGTAATAAGTTAGACGGTTCGAAAAGCGTCGAACTTCTTCGCTTAACAAGTTCGAAAATTCGACCTCTGTCGAATTTTGCGATATAGACAATTCGAAAAATCGAAATCTTTCGAACCGCTTGATTCGATCATCGAAACTTCGATTCGAAAAAAGTTTGTGGCATCCCTAGTTATGACACACAAACAACGTAACTAATGTAATGATAATTGTTGAAACAAAGGTAGTCAAGGCTAACAAAGATTATCTGCATTGTGTGGGTTTGAGACTCAAGATGAAAATAGGCATGTTCTTTCAAAAAATATTTGCTCTTTTAATGAGGCAATAAAGTTGTGACTGGCGATGGTAAATTATTCCAGATTTTAGTGCTTTTAGTCCCCACCCCCATGCTCCTGTTCCCTCCTCCTCTCCTCCTCGTGACGTCACTCGTGACCCTCATGACGTCATGTGTGATGCCGTTTTGGGAAACGTCCCATAATGCAACGCGCAATTACGTCACCGCCGACGATGCTCAAGCCGGAAACAGGCGCCCAAGAGCTGTGCTCTAAAGAGTGTATGGTCATGTGATAACGCGCTTTTCTTTTTTGAGACATTATCTGGTCATTTCTCTGAGGTAAGTAATGGCAACTTTAGACAGTTTTTTTTTTTGTGGTGGTCGCCATGTTGAATTTTGTTGTCGCTCAGTTGGGCTAAAATAGCAAATCATTTTATTTGCTGATTGGAAGGTGCTAGAATCAAGGGATTTGTGCGAGTAGTTTTACTTTTCTGTTGGCTATACTTTTTTTTATTGTAGTTATCCTTAAACTATTTACTAGTTATTGTGGTCCAACCCATCTACGTCATATTTCAGCTCGATTGTGTCAAATAGTTTGTCAATGAGAGTACCTAATAGAAGTACTCTTCGGCCACTTGACCTTATGCAATAATTGCCGCCTTTTCCAAAAATACCTGATGTACCCCCGATTACCCCTAAAACAATGCATACCAGTTATATATAAAAAAAAAAATCTATAGGGGAATCAAAGGACGTCATTGTGTTAAAAAAGTACTTTAAAAGTACATTGTATTATAACATTTTACTTCAAGTACATTGTGCACGGTGTACTTACCACGAGTACTTACTAGCACTTGGTCCTGTCTCGTCTTCCTTGTGTCCTCGTTTTTTAGGCGGTTTACATGTTAACTATGTACCAACTGGCCCACCTATCCATTTTACTGTACTTACTATTTCACTTTAAATGCATTACCTCGAATTTATTTTGTACTTTACCTCAAGTGCTTTTTAGATGTATTTACTGAACACTGACTACGGCTACTACAACCACAACGAACATCATTTCCAGCAGAAGAAGCACATAACTGCTATCCCTGTAAAATTGCTCAATCAGTTTCATGGGATGGGATTGAGGTGCCAAACTTCGAAGCAGTGCCCATCCTGCATATTTTGTTAGAATATGGGCAAACTGCACCAGCCTTGTGTTGTATTTATTTTATTGTCTCAAAGAAAAATGTTGAGAGACTTGAGAAAATTGTTTAAATAACTATATCGATGCTGTTGAGGAGCAGCATCTAAAGCTGATGGAAGCTGTGCAAAAACAAAAATTAAGATTAATTAGCTCCTAACACCCATTCGCGCTTATGGAAACGCTGCCTTTTAATCCGGCATTGAAAGAAAACATGGCTTCGATTTCTCCACCTAGTCACCTTTTTCTATTTTAGTTCGTGGATTTTGTCAATTTTATGCGTCTATTGTGTACTGTAGGCGCTATTGCATCTTCAAGCAATTATGCTTTGTTTCAAGACGCAATAGTAGATTTGTGCATTTCCTACGTCCCTTGTTACATGTCGATGTTGGTTGCTACGGCATTTTTCTTCATTCCTTTAGTACAACCTTCATCGAGTTTGCTCACTGCCTGACGCACACTAATGTGGTTCATTCCATTAGGATTGTGCGGATTTTCGAATAGTACGCTGTTAGATATCCGCTTGGGGATGATGAACTGCGATATTCTTATTTTTCGAAGCGCTGATAGGGGCTGGTTAACCCCGTTGAGTGCGCTTCTTACCGAGCACTGGTGCACTGCAGAGAGGCAATACCTGCCTTCATACTTAGCATTTTATTTTTATATTTTTTCTTCTGAATCCCGTAAAATGCTGTAGTGAGTGCCTTATATATATTTCTAAAATGAGTTGATTTAAACGTTTTTTTGATGATGCCAAGGGTGTTTCGAATTGAAACTGTATCTTCCAATTTACCATTTAAAAAGTTAAGTACTCGTAAGTGAATCACAAATTATTTGAACGTTATGCGGCTAGAAACCGAGGGAGAGGAGGAGACGAGAGCATGCGTGGACGTCAGACACCGAGCTTTGTTTGGAATCTTGGAACGCGCTCTCTGCCGGCGCTTGGCGTTCGCGTTCGAACGCTTTCAAGCTGTGAGTGGCGACAAAGGCGACTCCCTAGTGAAAATGCCATTTGTATGAGAAATTTCTTGTGCACATTAAACACATATGAGTCATACAAGATATATATGAACATATATGAACCATATAATAACTATATATGTAAGAACATATAAAAAACATAAGAAACTCCTCACAAGTTTCTTATATGTTCTTATTTATCTTTTATGATTCATATGTTTATTGGACTCAGAAATTTCTCATACAAATGAGATTTTTCAATGCAGAGCGCAAGCTATGCAGAGCGCAAGTTGTCTGCTTTTTTTTGCGGGGATTGGGGTAACGTCAGAGCCCCGAGCTCTGATTGGCTCTAATGTAAGGATAGTGGGTAGACCTCAAAGCAAGCTGCCTCGAGGTCTGCCTACTATCCTTCAGTCAGAGCCAATCAGAGCTCGGCGTAGTTGTGACGTCAACGCAGCCACTGCAGAAGAAGCAGACGAACATGCGCTCCGCATGGTCGTCTGCTTCTACCCGTCGATCATTTCGGTCAGCGCTTGGTGTTCTGACGTTTCCGCGCGCGAACTCGCCTCCTCTTTCTGAGGTTCTAGACGCATTAATTTTTCAAAATAGGCACTTTGGTAAAAACCAATAGAACATGAACCTTTTTTTTTTTTTTTTTTTTTTTCTGTTCGACGTGTACTTTTCGCAAAGCTATTTTGCCTGCGTTCTGAGAAACGCCCTGTGTACAACTATGTTGGAGACCCTGTGATTAATGTTTTTGGCGTGAACAATTTGAAATTTTCACTCCGATTTACCAAATGTTAGCACTATTCTCTGGAATATCCGCATCTCTATGGTTCCAAGCAAAGGTAAACTGACTGGATGGAGATCACTGGATGTCAGAAAGTCGGTCTACATTACTGTTGTGTTGTGTGTATGTTTATACAGACTGGAGGAAGTCTGTCTAAACGGGCGACTTTTCTCGCAGCTGCTCGAAACCGAAACCGAAAATATAAAGAAGAAAGTTATACCGAAAATCGCATGGCCGTGCAACGTTTTTTTTTTTGTTTTTTTTATAGTTAATGTTTTTGCAGTTTTTTAGTAGCCACAAAAAATGAGTATCACATTTTATGTCCATTTTAGTATTGCATGTGTGCCTTCGATGACCCATGACTCTGGTAATCTTTGCTGGTTGTGTCTTAAAACTCTAAACCAAAGAAAACGGCACGTGACCACGTGGAAGAGGGAGAGCGCGACTCAAACCGGCCAGTTCTCGATCGTCGGTTTTCAGTCGGAACAAATAGTCGGGCTCTTACAAGACATTAAAATATAAATTATCCTTCGATATTACACTTTCCAGAACTTCCATAGTGATATATTGCACGTTAAGAATGTTATTAGACCGCAAACTTTTGGCATCCAGTTATGGCAACTTGCAGTTTCTTAAGGCCACGGTCCCACTGAATGTGGCAGTTTAGCTACTTTTTGGCAGGTCATTACTCATCTTTTGAATACTGTTTTGTGGGATTGGTATGTCGTTCGAAAGGCAAAGTAATCCTCTTTCTCTTTATACTGCTCATCCGCATTTGTAGCGTTGCGAATATGATGGCGCGGACCCTCACTTGCTCCGCCGGTTTATGTTTCATGAAAAATCTATTAAAGATAACACGGTTCCAATAGAGCAGTTTTGTTAAGATGTCGGAGCAGAATGTAACGATATAATTTTTGGTAGTTGCACTACTTTGTTTTGTTCATCTCTCCAAATATTGCCCTAAAATTGTAATTTTCCAGCACAAATATGTTTTTAATGACATGCGCCAGGGCAATGAAATTAGCTACGGATGTAGTGCTTATAACTGGTAATATGCAGAAAAAAATTTATTGTGTAAATTTTTGTTTGTTTAGATATTCTATATCAAACGTAGCACTTTTTTGTGCTTCGAGTCACGGTGCTTCAAATGCCGCTGAGGAAATAATTAAACAATGATAAAATCTGTTATAACATTTAGAACTACAATGGTTGCCCAAGAAGTGGACGATGACTTTTTTTTTCATTTTCAAAGTCATAGCGCTCCAGGAGCCCTTCAAACTTACCGGTTTTTGACGCATATCTTTTATGAACATCAAACAGATTTATTGGCATCTAATAACATTTATTGCATGGAATAGATATACATTGCGATGTATTCGATTTTCACAATGATCTTGCTTTGGTTTCTTAATAGGCGTAGAGCTTAGTTAATTTTAAAAACAATTAAAAACGTTTGAGTGTTGTTGTTTTTTTGTGGTACCTGCCGGATTGCAGACAAAACTGCTGATTTCTAATGTTCAAGAAATTTTGGAGGGCGGCGTTGGCGTCTGTATCATCATCAATGTACGTGTCTTTTTACCTTTACATTTAGAAAATATGTTGGACGATTTACTATCGACAAATGAATGGTTTAAGTACTGGGTCAGGTTAATAAATCTAAGACAAATAATTACAAGCGTAGTGTGATATAATGTGTTCATTTTCGATATGATTGAAATCGATAAAGAATAAAGACGAGAGCTTGTGCCGCCGAGATGTGGCCTAGAGCAAGGAGCTCGCGCCTGTAGCCTTTCCTGCGGTACATCATAAGGTGAAACAGTAGGTCTGTTCGATTCGACCAGAAAGTTCTGAACGAGTTCTGTCCAAGTTCAGAGGAGTGCAGGAGTCGTGCAGCGGCGGTGCAGAACCAGTGCAGCCGCCGCGCTAGGACTGGCGCTGTGATCGCCTTTCCGAGCGGAAACGCAGGGTGTCGTCTGCATCTGTTGGCTCTTGTTTCTCCACGCCACGTTGTATGCTACATTTAATTAGTTGCGGTTTGATGAGACCATTCGTGTTTTTTTTAAAGTATTATAACCGAATCTTTTCTGTGAATATTTTTTTTTCGAGTGTACTAAAAACGTTTTCTGCGCGAAATGTGTTTCTGTCTGCATTTTAACGGCCGTTCGGTTCCTGTCGTTTCCCTAAGCGTTCGGGTACTTCACATTCATTTTGCAATAGTAGAGTCACTCCAAGTCTTTCGAGTTTCGCATTTCGACGATAGGTTCGCGGCATCAGGATGATTTTCCGTCGGGAGTCAGTGGTGGCGGTCACCTCGAAGACGAAGGCCTGACGATAGCGTTTTGGCCAAAACAGTTATCGACCGTAACTTTGGCGTCAAGCTGAAGCGTTTATTCTGATTCTCAAGAAAGACCTGCGTGGAACTACCAAGCCAATTCCGATTCCCGGAGTTTTTCTCATGCCCGTTAGTGGGCGTCCACAGATACCAGCGGACAAAGCATGCAGTATTATGCTCAGCTACGGGGCATGCGAGGGCCAATGTACTAAATCCCAGACATCTGCAATGTATCGGAGTCGTCAGTATGCATCCAAGAGCAACTGAAGTCTGGGACGATCAAGAGTGCAATACCTTTCCCGTGTCTGTAAGGAAGAATATCAACACTTCGGATCCCCACATAGCATCAAAAAGAAACAATTTACGTGAGCCAACATTTCAACACTTACCACCGGGAGCCAAACATACACGAGCAGGTGCCTAAGACGCTTTCAGAATATCATAATCAATCAAATTCCTACCCTCGGTTATAATCTCAATTCCGCGACCACTGCGGGTACGTTATTATCATAAATGAGAGGAAACGCAACCTCCGTATCGGCGTTATTCTTACACATCGCAGACATTTGAGCAAGAGCTGGAAAAAAATGGCACCGCGAGCAGAGACGGACGAGGAGTGTCGTCTGCTATCGCCGTCTGCTCTTGTCGTCTGCTTCTGCACGGACGCTGAACTGACTCCGGAGCCGGTGCAAGATTTTGAGGAACTGGGTCTGAACTCGTTCAGAACTGGGATGAATCGAACGCGCCAGTGCAGCGGCCGTACAACTTCCGGTTGAATCGAATGCACCAGTTCCTGCACTGCTGAACTAGTTCAGCCAGTTCAGGCGAATCGAACAGACCTATTATAAATGAGCTGCGCTTAGAGTATCGGCACTCCGTTCCCCAACATTGTTGCGGGCGCCGCCATTTTGGGTCTTGTGCAGAACAAACGCAACTGTTGATCGTTATGATTCAAAGGTGCGACTTCCTCAGCATTAGATCCGGTGTCAGGAAGCTGATGCAATATTGCTTTGCCCTGTCGCGGACTGTTTCAACATTTGTGGAGGACGGAAAAGCGTTTCCTGTGATTTTAAATAAAGCTTCAGATAACTGGCAACCATGATTTTAAGTTACAATATGCCCAAGTGTCGTTACTCTGAAGCGTAGCTTATTTAACCTTTTGCTGCCTGACCCTAACATTTGCAAAGAGTAGTAAAACTTTGAATAAATAATTGGAATGGCTCTATTTGAAGAAGTCCAGAAGCGAAAAAAAATTATTGAACAAAACAGTTTTTTTTTTTAGTTGGGACATGTGTGTCCCGTCAGTACCACTGGCCTATACAAGAAACACGAGATTGTTAGGAAATCTCGTGAAAAGCTGCAAAGCGATTCTTTTCTTTAGATATGCAGAGAAACACTCCGCCACAGGTGCATTTGCTGAACGACCGCTTACATTGCACCCTCTGGTGCAATGTAAGCGGCGTCAACCATCGACTCAGAGAACACAAGTTGGAAGCATCAAAGTCTTCAAATAAGTCGTATCATCCAATTGTCGTTCACAGCCACATGTGCGATGGCTGTACTCCTTATTTGTCTGATACTAGAATACTGGGCGGGCACGACAACAGATTTGGGAGAGAAATCATTGCATCATTTGCCAGGGGGACTGTGAACAACAACATTTCTGCACCTTCATTATCATTGACAAAGACAGAGGTTGAATTCCTAACACCAGAAATGACAAGATTACTGACACCTCGTCATGACGCTAGAGCTTTTTAAACTTTTATATTTATACTAGGGTTATGTGAATATCAAAACCTTTCGAAGCGAATCGAATCGAATAATAAAGGTTACGAATCGAATCGATTCGAATATTTTCGAATACGAATAGTATTTTCAAATAAGAACATTTTTGAAAACATATGTTTTCTATTTTATGTGAATTAAGGGGAGAGACAGCTCTTTGAGACACATATATACCAAGAAAACTTTTTTTTTTATTTGTGGTTTTTGAAGATTGACAGGCACTTATTGACTTGTCCTGAACGATTTTCATTAAATAAGCCTCTTATCTTGAAATATTGTCTTGGAAACGAAGTAAAATGGGTGAGTTGATGTTTTTTTTTATATTATTCCTGAGTGAACTATTTACACCCTTCACTATTTTATGGAAGCCATATCTCAACTTGCACATATCTAGACTTCATTTTTTTTCTTTCTCTCGTAGGTGCATGTGACATATGCAATAAGGGGTACAACTATAATAAATAGAGCATCAGGCTTTTTTTTTTTTATGTGCCTTTTGGGCACCCTGTAATAAATCAGTTTGAAACTGGAGAGTTCAAAAGTGTCCGTAAACGGTTATAAAGTACCCTAGGGCTTTAATTTATGCCTTATTTTATTCCACATACATTTTAGTTCACTGATATATGTTTCATTTCTTATTTCAGTATTTCAATTTGTCTTAATCCTTCCCATAAGCTTTGCAAATTAGATTTTCAATACTAACAAAACTAATTAGGTTACATCAGACGGAAGTACATATTTGTAGTCAGATTGTAATGTCAAATAAGCTATGTAAATTTAATTTGCATTGAATTGCAAGCTACGTAAGGAAAATAAGAATGATCTTAAAACACCACTGGAATTTTTTTTAACAAACATTTATGCAAAGGTTAATTTTATTGCAATAAGAAAAATGTCACACATGCGACCGATAAGAAAACGGATGAAATAAGATATCAGTCAGTAAAACACCATTCAATGAGTCAAGTTACAGAACGTAAATGGAAGTACGCAAGTGGAGGCGGGTCTGCAAGCCATAACGCAGTCAGAGATCGCGTCGCAGACGAACGCAACTACGTGAACGTAAACGAAAGTACACGAGCGGTGACGAGGGCAAGCCTCAATACAAAGTCGAAAACTGCGTCGCGCAGCTGCATCGACTTTGTGCAAACTCTTTTTACGCGGGTGAACGCAACACCGTGAACGTAAACCGAAGTACACAAGCGGAGGCGGGTCGGCAGGACACAGCAGAGTTAAGCCTGGTTCAGACAGTTGCGTTTGACTGCGTTTTACTGCGTTGCGGCAGCGAGAAACCAGGACATCCCTGCTGCTTATATCGCATGCCAAGATGATTCCTTGAATTGGATTCCACGCTTCATATGAAGCGCAGATGTGCCGGTGACTGGCCTTCGGTACTCGACGCAACGCAGTCAAACGCACTCAAACGCAAGTGTCTGAACCGGCCTTTAGAGATCGTGTTGGGGGGATCGGTGGCCGAATGGGCTCGCGCACACCAGCTCGGAGCACGTGGAGCGAAAGCTCGCGCTGCAAAACCCAGGATCCTGGGCTCAATCCCCACGCCTGCCCGTTTCGATCTGAATGAGCATCGTACCGGCGTGCGGTCATGTATCACTACTGCGCTTGATGCACTTTAAAGACCCTAAGCTAGCGGATGTACTGCACTGCCTAAGTTTCTCATCTACAGCTGGGAGACTTGTCGCACCTGGAGGCAGACCAAGTTTTAGGTTGTATAAACATAAAAACAACCTTTCCTTTTTTTTTTTTTTTTGAGATCTTGCTGATTGTTCGATTGCGCCATCTCTTTTCCTGTGCAATAGTTCTGTTGACAGCGGGCGCTACAAAGAAGCAATAAATTAACAATACGTATTTTTTTTTTATTTGGCAGAGGGAGGAAGTCTCGCTTTTACCAGTGAAAACGGGTAGAAATAAATAACAAAAGGAATATTGGCAAACTGATGAACCGAAAAATCAAGCCGAAAATAACACGAGCCATATAGCGCCGATAGCCAAGGTCAGCCGTAAATCCATATCCGAGTCCATAGTAGTAAGAGTGGTCCGCCACGTTTGTGCTTATGACAATGCACGTGCCGTTGCAAACTTAGTCAAATCTATCGCAGCGTTTGCGTCACGACCACTTCACCAACTCTGGAATCCAGACATCATGGCAAGCAGAAAACAGATCGCGCTACCGCAAATCACTTTCCAGTGCATCATAAAAAAAAGAATTTAGATTGGCTTTTTGGGTTTGTCTAAAAAGAAGACAGGGGACTCGATCGCGAGTTGACACTAATCAGCGAGTTCCGCGTTATTCGTAGCTTGCAAAGTATTCGAAGAACTCGAATATTTGCACACTCCTTATAGTACATTTCTCTTTGGGACAGTAAACAACAATATTTCTGCCCCTTCATTATCATTGACAATGACAAAGGTCGAATTCTAAGTAATCAGAGATAACTAGATTAGTGATACCTCGTCGCGACGCCAGTGCTTTTTCAACTTTAATATATACAGTAAATTCCATTTCCTTTATAAGAATTATTTCCTTTCCCTTTTCAAGAACGTTGAAACCTTTGGGGGGTCGTTTTATCGGCCATTCTATGTTGTTGCTAAATGAAAGAAGTCCCGTTCCCATCCTCGTCCTCGCTGTCCACTTTCAAGTTTTCGTATCTATTAACCAACACGCTCGTTTTCAATTGATACTATTCTCCCATTCTTTATTGTGCACCGGGGGGTCCGTCCATGTCAAGTTGCCCTCCGAGAAGGGGAGGGGGAGTCAACTGTGTGTGTGTGTGTGTGGGGGGGGGGGGGGTTACCCCCACGCCCCCCCTCCCCCCCCTTGGATCCGCCCCTGTGTACTGGGGACTTGTTTGTTTGGCAGCGATAGGTAAAAAAATAGTATCGGCAAATAATTACAACATTTTGATTTGCTGTTGCATTAACGTATGCCACCGAACCCAACTTGACCCTTCCTGTCCTCTTTTTTGAACACTAAAAGTTACATCACGACCTGTAATTTCATTCAGGCTCACTTACGCTAGTTTTCGTAAGTGTGTGAACGTTCATGACATTCTTCAAGAAAGAGCAGGTGCTCAAAGAACTGAAGCTTGCTCAAGCTTCTAAGACACACACCGTCGGCGACGCGCTGCAAATACCACACCTTTGCAAGTGAAATCCCGCGCGCCCAGGTGGGGCGGACTAAAGCCCCTCGATGTGTTTGCGTTTGTCTTGCAAGTAGCGTCAAATGCGCGAGTGCACGAGGCCCATGTCTCGAGCGGCCCTTGGAAGCAAATGGCGGCGCAGCACTGAAATGAGCGGGCCTTGGAAGCGAATGACGGCGGAGCTCCCGCTCATGGCACGTGTCTCGCGCGCTTCCACAACAATGGTTGGCGGTACTTGTAAAAAACGCTTTTATCAAGGGGCTTTAGGGCGGACCTGCTCTTCAGCTCAATGTTACTCCAGCCCCAGGACGTTGGCTGCTTGTCATACAATGTTGCCAAGTGTCTCTGGAGCGTAGCTGCCAAAGCATGCTGCGCGCTCGTGGCCTATAACGGTTATCGTGTGTGCCTTCCACGCAGAAAGCCAGGGTTCGATTCCTTACCGCGGGGACGCATTTTTGTTGACTCTAACGCAATGTTCTGGTAAATTCGAGAACCGTGTTGGGGCTTGTTCGAGGTAAGAATGTTCTACACGCCGAACCTTCTACGCCGATTATTCTAGAATCCCACGCGTGTATATAAGGGGCTCCGCGTGGCGAGCCGCAGTCAGTCTCGCCCCAGCGTACGATCGTTACGCCGCCATCGACGCCCGCGACGCTGTTCTGTTATCTTCAGTTTATTTTTTTGTTGTTTTTGGCCCAAGTTCGCCCCATTAAACGTTTAGTTTCATCAGTTACCATCGCCTCATCAATTGTCATTCGTCACAATATCTTAAGGAATACAAGAATAAAACCAGAACGAACCTTCATTGTCTTTAGAAACGTTTTTACCGCGTGCTACATGGCTATTTTCATCCCAGTTAAAACCAAAAGGAAAATAAAAACGCTTCCAAAGAATGCAAACGGAAGGAACGTCAGGAGGAACGTCATTGCATCAACGAGGGCTGCGCTCGAGGCAGCGCTGGCTTCCAGACGCGCTGGAATAGAGACTGCGATTGTTATAAAGTCAGCTCCAACCCTTAAACATGCCCCATCCTACAATAATTGATGTCACGATTGTCTGAACCCCCCCCCCCCCCCCCCAACCCCCCTGCGTTTCGAAACAGCAGGCACGTCGCTAACATGCGCTAAGGTCGGCCATCGGCGATGCAGCAGACGCCGCCATCTTGTTGTCCCAGGCCACCTCAACTTGGCGGAAACGTTACGCGCGGCGCCAGCACCGCTCCAAATGGCAGCGCACAGGAATCTTTCTTGCAAACGTGTGGCTTTTTGGGCAGTGTTATTTTTGTATGTTTTGTTTGCTCTTGTACTTTCTGAATATGCAATTTAATATGCCAAATTTAATGTTATATTTAACATACTACAGGGTGACACAAGGAGACGCCAGGCTCTTTAAATCGACCGGAAAATTCTGTTTCTTAATCTATCGCGCTACTGCTTTGTGCAGCGTTGCCCACAGATGGTGCATTTTTTCTTTGTAAAATTTGCAAAGAGTGAACTTACCTGAGGAAAAAGTAAAGAAAGAAAAAGGCTTAGCTCCCATGGAAACGCAGCGATGCCACCAGTCTGCAAACAACACGGCGCCGTTTCGCACGGGAGACAAGAGATGGCGCAAGCGGTTGCGACGCCAACTGCCGCCAACGAACGAGCAGACGACGCCGAGGGCTGGCCCTTTAGCAGACAAGGAACTGCAGTTCCTTGCTGTTACCGTGCCTGCCTTTTTTGTTTCTGCAACTGTCGCCGCCTGCGGAACGCGCGCCGCTTTTGAGTCGAAAAGATCGTCTGCTAAAAAGGCCTGCTCTCGGCGCCGTATGCTCGTTCGTTGGCGGCGTTGGCGGCTGGAGGACCTCGGGTACCTTCGGTACCCGAGGTCCTCCCGAGGTCACGTGACCCCCCCCCCCCCCGAAGTCACGTGACCCCCCTTCCCGAGGTCACGTGACCCACCCTTCCCGAAGTCACGTGATCCCCCCTCCCCGAGATCACGTGACCCCCCCCCCCCCCCCCGAGGTACCCTTCCCTCCTCCTCCTCAAGAGCTGCGCTCTAATTTGGTGTTACAGGGAGTTGTAAACGGCTTCACTTTTCAGTCAAGCAATCTGAGATGCTATCTTGAACATGTAATAATAGTAGTACTTAGTGCATTACTATGCTTACGTCCGAATAATAAAATTGTTTGCAAACGGCCAGCTTCGACAAATTATCCGTTCTACGAATCGGCCTAGTGTGAATTGTTTTTTGCCTGTTGTCCGTTCAGGAATAGGCTTTCGACGAATTGTCCTAGACTCGTCCACAACTACCCTGGTTTAATTTACATTTAATGTGGGTCTCACGTTCGCATATCTCACCGTGAACTGTAATAATATTGTTTTGTAAGTCCGAATAAACGGGGCAAGTAGGGGGACAAAAGAGGAAGAAGAGGACACAGCGCCCAGGGGATCTCAAAACGTTCTACACGTAGTGTTGCTTGTTACCCGGTACGACCGGTACAATCAGGTAAATACAACCACATGGTGTCAGAAGTGCTCCGGAAATGGAAGCCTCATCGAACTCGGAGAACGTAACGGCCCCAACGACACTGCTAGCAACGGGTTTCACGGGTTTCACGGGTTGCAAGATTCTTCGCTCTCAGGAAAACTTCAAAGCGACCCAAATCTGACACTGGAAGCTGCGCACACTCGAGCTCGACAGAAAGAAGCCGTGCATCGACAGCAACCCGTCGTCAGAGGCGAGTCCCAAGCAGAAGACATGACGCTGGATGCCCTCGACAAAAGAAAGTCAGCAAAAGAGAAAGGCGCAAAGCGGCGAGAATACCCGCCGAAAAACGCTGAAAATAATGCGGCTAGAACACAGACGTGTGGAAGATGTGGCAACAGTGCACACGAAAAGTCCAAGTGCCCCGCAGCGGGATCAATCTGTCGCAACTGCGGAAAAAAAGGTCACTGGCAACAAGTTTGCTTTAAGAAGCTTAGGAATGAGGGCAAGAGCACCCTAAAAGAGGTGACTCTACAGGACCCAAATGAAGCGCCAAACTGGATGATTGGAAGCATCCACGCAGCTGAAGAAAGTGCGTGGAAAGTCAAACTGCGAGTCAACGGAACGCCTGCTACATTCAAGATAGACTCTGGTGCAGACGTCAGTGCCATGCCTCCAAACACTGTCCCAAGCAAGGTGACCCTTGAGGAGACAGCTGCCAAGCTCTACGGTGCGAACAGGCAGCAACTCGAAGTGTTGGGCAAGTTTCAAGCGACGATACAACATAACAATAAATCTATACAGCACGTGATCTACGTAGTGAACGGCCTGGAAGAGCCTCTTTTGGGAAGAAAAGCCAGCAGCGAATTGGAGCTGATCCAACTTCTGTGCACAGTCTCGGACCAAACAGCCAAGAGGTACCATGAACAATACCCTGAGTTGTTCCAAGGTCTCGGAGAAATGGCAGGAGAGTACAAAATCAAACTCTCGAAAAACGCCACGCCAGTCTCCGTCCACACATCACGGCGTGTCCCCCTGGCACTGATGACGAAAGTACAAGAGCAGCTGGCAAGCATGCAGAAAGATCGAATCATAAGGAAAGTTGAAGAGCCTACACCGTGGTGCTCTGCAATAGTTGTTGTGCCCAAGCCGAACGGAGAAGTACGGATCTGCGTGGATTTGACACACCTCAACAAGAACATAGAACGCGAAAAGCTAGTTTTGCCCTCTGTCGAAGAAACACTGGGACGGTTGTCACGCACATCACTATACACAAAACTAGACGCCAAGTCCGGATTTTGGCAAATTCGGTTGGCAGAAGAGTCACATACTATGACCACCTTTATCACACCTTTTGGCAGATTTTGTTTTCAACGATTGCCGTTTGGAATTTCTTCCGCCCCAGAGTATTTTCAACGAAGGATGAACGAGATCCTGGAAGGAATCCCAGGAGTCCTATGCCATATGGACGACATCCTAATCACTGGTGCCAACGAGAAAGAGCATGATGAGAGGCTAGAGGAAATCCTTCAGAGGTTGAAAGCAGCAGGTGTCCGACTCAACGACAAATGCGAGTTCAAACAAAAGTCCATAAAGTTCTTGGGACACATCGTCAGCCAGGAAGGGATCAAGCCAGACCCACAAAGGGTCACAGCCATCTTCAATATGCCAGCGCCAACGACAGTGACCGATGTGAGACAATTCATCGGAATGGCAAACCAAGTAGGACGCTTCATCCCCCATCTTTCCGAAAAATTGAAGCCTCCGCGTGACCTTCTCAAGAAGGCAAGCGAGTGGACGTGGGACACTGCACAGAAAATAGCATTCAATGCAGTGAAGAAGGACATCCAGGAGGCAACAGCCCTAACACTGTATGATCCGCAACAAGAAATTATTGTTTCAGCAGATGCTTCGTCTTACGGTTTGGGGGCAGTGCTACTACAAAAGGACAAGAACGGAAACATTCGACCAGTAGCCTTCGCTTCGAAAGGACTGAGTACCACAGAAACAAAATACGCACAGATTGAGAAAGAAGCGTACGCCGTGACATGGGCATGTGAACGATTCGAGAAGTTCCTGCTAGGAACGCAGTTTCACATCCAAACAGATCATCGTCCACTCGTACCTCTTCTTGGGTCCAAAGAGCTGGATGCGATTTCAACCAGAGTTCAGCGATTCAAACTGCGGCTGATGAGATTCTGCTACACAATCTCACACGTGCCTGGAAAAGAACTCTGGACGGCCGATGCCCTGTCAAGGTCACCTGTTGAACCTCCAGACAATATGGAAGAAGAAACCGAGGCTTTTGTGCAAGTCGTCCTTCAGTCAGTCCCTGCATCCCGGGAGTACCTGATCGAGGTAAATAAGATGCAAGAGGACGACCCCGTCTGTACTAAAGTGAGGGAGTACTGTGAAAAAGGGTGGCCAACTAGCAAGCAGCAAGTGCCAATCGAGATAACCCCATATTTCCAAGAAAGACACAACCTCACGGTACAAGAAAACCTACTCGTGAGAGGCAACCGCCTTGTGATACCAAGTCAAATGAGGAAGCAAGTCTTGCACCGACTGCACGATGGCCATCAGGGTATCTCGAGATGCCGGCAACGAGCCAAGATGTCAGTTTGGTGGCCAGGACTAAGCTCTCAGATGGCTGACGTTGTCACAAACTGTCTCAGCTGCGCACACGAGTGGGTACCAAAAACACAGCCGATGATCGCGTCTGAGCTACCAGAGAGACCATGGCAACGAGTTGGGACCGATTTGTTCGAGTTGAAAGGAGCCCAATATCTGCTCGTCGTAGACTACTACTCGAGGTACGTGGAAATAACCAGACTGAGACAAACCACTTCAGAAGCAGTCATATCACATCTCAAGGCTCTATTTTCACGTCACGGAATACCTGAGGTTCTGCGGTCAGACAACGGTCCACAATTCAGCTCCAAGCCATTCGAAGGCTTCTGTAAGGATTACAAGATCGAGCACGTTACAAGCAGTCCACGTTATCCGCAAAGTAACGGGGAAGCTGAAAGGATGGTCAACATAGCCAAAGACATCATCAAGAAGTCTGAAGATCCCGAGCTTGGATTACTGGTCTACAGAACAACACCAGGACCTTCTGGGTACAGTCCAGCACAGCTTCTGATGGGAAGGCAGTTGCGAACCACACTGCCAGTATTGGCTTCTACACTCTTGCCAAGACTGCCCAACCATGAGGAGTTCCGGAAGAAGGATCGAGAAGAAAAAAATAAGCAAGCGGAAAACTACGACAAGAGACACGGAGTGTGCCGAAAACAGGAGTTAGATATCGGCAGCGAGGTATGGGTAAGAGACAGCAAAGCAACTGAAACAATTACGGGCAAGAGACCAGAACCTCGATCCTACACTATCAGGACAAGGTCAGGATATCTCCGCCGGAATACACATCACCTGGTTCCAACCAAACCCAAACCAAACCGACCAAACACATCCTGAAGCAAGCACACCAGAATTCTGTGTTCCTCCTACAGAAGAAAACATCCCAAAGACCCGGTCCGGACGGACCATAAGAAAACCAAAAAGATTTGGCGAATGACTTTTGCGTGGGAAAAAGAGATGTAATAATATTGTTTTATAAGTCCGAATAAACGGGGCAAGTAGGGGGACAAAAGAGGAAGAAGAGGACACAGCGCCCAGGGGATCTCAAAACGTTCTACACGTAGTGTTGCTTGTTACCCGGTACGACCGGTACAATCAGGTAAATACTACCACATGAACCACTGCACCACGAGTGACATGCAACAACAGGAGCTTTGTGTGAAAAGGTAAATATTCTAATTAAATCAATAAAATGCAGTCATCAACCCATTCAGGCTTTGCTACCTGTATGATGCGATACTTTTGAACACCCTGTGGCACGCTGCACTTGTGTGAGTACAGGATAAACAATTGATAGCTGGTTTTCTATCACAAATGAATGATTGGAATCAAGGCTACTAGCACGCTGGAATGTGCTGCTCTAGGGCGCGTCGTCTACCTGGCAAAATGTAGAGTCCGTCGCAGTTTGCTAGGAGTGAGGTACGTAAAACAGCATGTGTGCTATGCAGGTTGTTTGGCACATTCTATTGTATTGCCCGCTTCACAGATTCCGCCGCCTGAAACATTCGTCGGGCGTTCCAGCGTTTTTTTCATAGCCCCCGCTTTGTCTCAAAATTAGTGATGGGGCGAACTTTTGCCGAATCGGAAGTTCGATGCCAAATCTTGGGATTCGGCAAAGCCGAACGTTTGCCGAACTTTTCTAAAGATTCGGCAAAGATATATATTCGGAAAAAATACATTGTTACCAGACTCGTTGATATTTCGTTTTGTTCTGGCAAAAACAATGTTTTATATTTCTTTCTTTCTTAACTTAAATGCAACATGTTTACTAAATAAGGTGATATACTGCAAGATAATTCCCAGACAACACTTGGACATCCCCAGGATGCCCTCAGGACAACCTTTTGAGGACATTATGATGTCCTGAGGATGTCCTCAAATGATCCTGGAAACATCCTAAAAACGTCCTATTGTCCGGCCTCAGGACATCCTCAGAACGTCCTCAGGAGGGCAGCCAAGGAGTTTTCTAGTACATTTTTAGGACAATGCACTGCAGGTGCAGCTGTTCACTGAGCTGTTAGGATGCTTTCATTTTTATTGTTTCTAGGTTTTCTCCAACTGAACCTGAAGATGCCTGCAAGAGCTGCCTGCAGAAAAAAAACATGCATTGTTGTGCGCTAATTTAAAGTGAAATTACACACTAATTCTAGATTACTAGTCAGTGAGAGGCTAAGAACATAGGGCAAGGGAAATGAGGAAGAAAGCTGGCGGAATGCTGAAGAGGAGAAAAGAAATCCTCTCCCCTCCATCATGCTGTCGGCTTTAACTTTCGCGTATTTCCTTGCGCTATGTTCTTAGCCTGTAACTATGAGCATGATCGTGCCATTCATTATTGCAAACAAAGGTAACTGTTCAAGAAATACTTTATTGGAGAGGAAATGCTATACATGACTTTTTTCAATATCTGCACCAGACGTGCAGTCTGGCTTCGCATCTTGGTCAGCACTAGTCCAAATAATCAGCGGGATCTACAAAAAAAAAAAAAAAAAATCAATTTCATAAGCATTAATAATAAAAACAGGTAATGTGAGAAACTTACCATTATGTCGAACACCTCCGGCCTTTGACTGCAGCTTTTTCAGTTTATCTCCAGCGTGGCGCAGCCATACTTTAGGATGGTCTCCACGTCAGCTTTGTTTGCGCGCTCTGCATTTGATTTCACTGCTCCTAAAACATTAATTTGTGATGACAGTCACAGCAGAAAGCTAAGATGGTCTAGAAAAAAAATCACAATTAATGTTCGTGCGAGGAAGATCCCTTGCTACCGAGTCTACTTTCGCAGAGTTAGAAAGCTCGAAGAATTCGTTTACGCGCCGGCATCTTTCCCGCCGAAATTGCCGTTCATTGCTTTCCGCCATATCGAAGAAGTACTACATTTAAAACACACTAACCTTTGTCACTGTCGTGCATTGCTGCCATCATCAATTTGGTTGGAACAGCGCGGATATACAGACTCGCAGCGCTGACTAACAACTAGAGCACAAGCCTGTGTCTACCCTTGGACGACTCATGCCACGCCCAAAAGATCGCCCTGGTAAAAAAAAAAGCGCAAGGGGTTATATATAAGATTCCGTGCGGGGTTTGTGCGGCCTCATACATCGGCGAAACGAAGAACTTTAGAGAGAGAATCCGTCAACATAAAAACGACGTGCGCAAGTTCGATCACGAGCGTAGCGCGGTCGCTGAGCACTGCGACGTCAAGGACCATCGCATCAACTTCGACAACGCATGCATCGTTGACGTTGAGACGAATCCTCAAAAAAGACTGTTCCTAGAATCATGGCATATTCAAACAACGCCACAGAACATCGACAGATCTCTAGGGGCTTTACCATCCGCCTATGTGAATGGGCTTCGTCACATTATTGAAAAAGGCAGAGCCGTAGAAGAAGACCAGACACACGCAGTAGAAGAAAAAGAAAAGGACACTGCTCCTCAACGGCCACCCCTGAAGAAGAGGCCGAATTGGCCTTGAAACGTTGGGTCCCTACAGAAGGGCTTGGTTGGTGTTCGAATTTTTTAATATTAACTCAGTGATATATTTCTTCTTCCTCAAATCGTCATCATCTTCTCCTTCGCCGTTAATGAGAACATTTTAAAAGTTTTAAACACAAGAAACCAAATAGCCAATAAACATTAATAAGTAAATAATAAATAAATAAATGACAGCTAAAAATAAATAAAACTAAAAAATTAAAAAAATAACGTTAAAATATTTTTATTAGGAAATAAATTACAATTAAAAATTTAAACTAAAAATATTTTTATTTTTTAAGTTTTATTTATTTTTAGTCGTCATTTATTTATTATTTATTTTTTTAATGTTTATTGGCTATTTAGCTTCTGGTGTTTAAGAATTTAAAATGTTCTCATTAACGGCAAAGGAGGAGAAGATGACGATATGGCCAGAAATATATCAGCGAGTTGTAAATCAGCGCTGCTAGTCTGTTTCCTTCTTGTGTGTCTGTGAGTGTGACTGTATCCGTGCTGTTCCATCCAAGCATGAATTACCAACTAGCCCAAGCATCCCCATTATCAAGCCATCATCAACCTCGACGCTATTTCTGTTTCTGTCCTGGCTTAGCTTAGCTTGCTTGAGTCTCTCGGATGGGTGGATAATTGCCATAACGGTACACCTTGTAGTAGGCGATAGCTTGCGCCACCTAGAATGAATGTTGCCAATGGAACTGAATTCCGAAATACTGCGCAAGTACAAAACTAATAATAATCGTGGTGCGTCTTGGTTTTATTAAAGAATTGTTTGATGAAAACTATAGTCAAAAGATGTCCTAAACTTACGCAACTACATGTAATAATTTGTATGTAAAATTTAGTTGAGCAGTAAACGTGAACTGTGTATACTACCGCCATTTCATTCATTTTTTTTAAACGTAATGAAATTGAGGACGTAATCGGTGTCATTTTTGTGTGTTTACTGGCAACTTTAGTGACTCCTTGCAGAAGGGGCGTGACAACGAGGCTGGGTAGAAGCGAGCGTGGCGCAGTCACGAATCACGCTGCGAGAGTTTCGGTTTTGAGGCATCATCAGAGCAAGCCTGCATGTGTGTGTACATTACTAAAATGAAGGCAATAACACTGCGTTCTTACTTTCTCTGGGAGTCACCGTTTCGGGCGCGAAAACAAATGCAACGGTTGCTGAGCCTTCACCAGAAGAGAGAATATTAATATTTTGAATATGCATGTTCTCCGATTTGAGTCACTTGACGTCAGCTTTGCATGAAAGTGTGCGTCCCATATTCGCAACGTCTCGTTTTTAACGTTTAAAATGCCTGTTTCTGGTGTTAGGACACACACGAACGTTTCGGAAGGTAGGGAGAGTGGATGTCGGATGCGCAACGTCGGGCATTATAGTTCTGTGCTTAGTTTTATGCAGATACATGTAAATCGCGAAATAACACTAATTGAAAAAGCAATATTATTTTGTTTTCGCACAAACAATACTTGTGAGCCGAAAACAGAATTGTTATAATTGCGAGGAGTGCTTTAAAGTAATTGTCCGCCAATGTTTTAATGTTTCAGAATGCACCGCATCATTTGTCACTTGCGCAGTGGACTGCGTAAATTACTGGTTCCAAATCCGGATGCCTGAACTGCTGTGTCGCCATCATTTTCGTTGCCCACTTTGTGGAGAGAAATTTAAGGGGATGTTGCGGATGCACTAGAACTTTTTTTTATACGAACAAGAGGGGGGCTGGTCGTTTGTTTCTGAGCCGTGCCTCTTAACTTTGCTGCAAGTTTTCCACACACAGTTCACACGTTGCGAGCGACGTCGAATCGTCGGGCCATTTAATCCTCTAATCTCCGGTGCCTTTCTGAAGCCTCGAACAGGGTAAAATAAATTTCGAGCTTTTACACAAACGGTTTTACAGTGACCTTTTACACTGCCTCGGAGAAAGAGAGCATTCTGAATTCTTACTTTCTTGCTCTTCTGTCAGTTGCATTGCTATTACGGTCTGACATTACCAAACCAACTGTTGACCAACTGTTCTCGTAATCATGATGGGAGCATCTTTCTAAAAAAAAGTCAGTGTCATGGTGAGAAACACACTTAAAGATTTTTTTAAGTGCAGCACGGTTGCCAGCAACGCCTCTGACGGGTTTGATGAACTTTCAGTTTAAGCGGGGCAGAGCTATTAGTAATGCCGGATTACCATGTGCATAGCAAACATGGATTACTGGTTGGGATGCTCGATAGCGACCTATTGAGAACTGACTTTGGATCGTTGTCTGGAAGAGGATCTTGGATGGAACCAGGGATGAAATCTACTTTCATCATGGCAACCCGTTGCAAGTTTCGCTCTGCCATTCAGTGCTTCGAGTGCTGGCAGTTGCTCAAGCAGCAACTTTCCGTCCTTTGAGAAAGGTGTGTTCACATCACCAATGTGCATTATGGACCTCCACGTGCGTGTGCGGCACACGAGCCGTGCTTTTGTACTAGGAAAACTAATAAGAAAATTCCAAAAAATACGTTGCAGTTTTTCTTATTACTTACCTAACCAGGCGGAGTTCCGCCGAAATGTTTACATTTAAGATACTAGGAAAACTGCCAGTTTGTCGCACGACCAGGTGCTTTCGTGGTCGCCCACGGCCATACTAGTCACTTTTTTTCTTTTCTTCAGTGTTCGGAGCATTCACCGCCGCTGAATCATATGCAAAATGCCAATCTGTGTCGTGTCCTGCGCATCGGAGGTGCTGATACTTGCACCGGCTCTTGTTCATGCCATGTTGTGTTTTAACATGTTTGTTCTTGCTCTGTTTAGTTTTTTATTTACGAATGCAAGTGGGGTTTTTGCATGATTTTGGTACAGACGCAGAGTTGGAACGTTTCTAGCGTTCAAAGGGGGCCAAGCTGAGCAGAGAGGTGGGTAAGGTTCCTGCCATCTGCAGACGATCAAACGGTTTTGCACATTCGCGTACTTAAGTTGTTTTGTCGTTTTTTTTTTTTTCTTGCCAAAGGTTTTGCTGGCCGGTTGTTTCTTTTGTGCTTTTTTTTTAGTGATATTTTTTTTTTGGTTGTGGGGAGAACTTTTGTTTCTGGGCTTGGTCACATCTATATTGTGACTCGTTTAATATTCTTCGAAATAGCCCCTGATTTTTTCGAGTCACCTTTGATCTTGCCGAGTCACTCTTGGTTCTGCTCAGGGAGATGAATTTCATGTGTCCCCAATACGCCATGCTTCTAACCTCTGCTAATTTAAAACATTCTTCCTTGTCTGTAATTGTTTGTGATGCGTATTGACTATACTTCGTTTCAGCTTCGGTCCGAGCGCGGCCGATGTTGTGAGCCGAAGGGCCATTCAAAGAGCGGAAAAAGCGCAGCGTCACGGCGTGCTCTCTGCGCTGGACAGGACTAGCCGGCAGAGGAGCGCGCACAGAGAGACGGCGAATACCGGCTGGTCCTATCAACTGCAGAGAGCACGCCATGACGTTGTGCCTTTTTCGCTGTTTGATTGGCCATTCGGCTCATAACATAGGCCGCGCTCGGAACGAAGCTGAAACGAAGTATAGGCATTGCGAGACTGGCTTTTTTTTTTACATGCGGTGTATATTTATGGGAATGTGGGAGCTTGTATAAGTGTGGGTCGGATATTTTTTTCTTCCGTACGGTGTACACACTTGTAAATAGTATACATATCTTATGTACATATTTGCATTGTTGACATGAGTCAGCAGTGGCTGTAAATCTTTGTGAAATGGTTCAAATTTCGGGGGGGGGGGGGGGATGGTGCTTTTTGTGTTTTTGTTCTTCTGACGAGAAGGAAACTGTGCTTGGCCATGAGATGCCATTGTGATAAATCACTTTTTTTTGCGTGTCGTACCAATGGAGATACAAGTAGGTATGTTTCTTCAACTCTGTGTCCACGCTGTTGGTGCTTATCGACTTGTCGGTCTAAATTTTCAAGGACCAGTAGTTTTTTTAATGCAGAATAAACTACAGAAGTGCATTATTGAAAAATGTGTAATGTCTATGTTACATACTTCTAACTGAGCACAAAAATATTATGGCAAAAATATGCCAAGGCCCAGTGTCGTCGCAAGAAAAATAAATACACCAACTTTACATAAAAAAAAAAAACATGGATTAAACTTTTTTGTTTTGCACTGTTCCTGGTTGTTTTTTTTTCCCTGATATTTGAAGTAGATGTACCATATCTTCCATACTATAAGTTGCAAGCGAAATTCTGGCTGAAAGAAAACTTTCCCGTACTAGGTGTACTTCATCCATGTCTTACACCTATTAAAAATGGTAAGTCAATAGTTCCCAAACAAATATGACTCTGTGCTGACTAACATAACTATATGCATGTAAGTTTATATATTGCATAAAAATATACTTTTTTATATTTTGTAATGTTTTAGAAGAAGGCTGTGGCTAGGGTTCTGTCTAGACGTAACAATAGTCGCCACTAGAGTTCCATCCAGACGGAAGGTTAGTAAACCTTGTAGAGTTCCGTCCAGATAGAACGACAGTCACCACTAGAGTTACATCGAAACGGAATTATAACCGCTGCTAAAGTTCCGTCCAGACGGAAGAGAAACGGGCCACTGAAGCTCCGTCCAGCATGCACAAGGATTTATCTCTATGCTCCTACCCTGACCCATTAATGGAGTAACAATTGGCAATGTTCCTATGTTATTTTTAATGTAGTCTTCAAGTAAAATGCACTTGTCCGAGCAATCCTATAACATTTCTACTGCTTCCTGGAAATAACATTTGTTCAACCTCTGCAAACCGCACATCTCTGGCTTATATTACGTCGTATACCGATTCAAAATCGCCTCCCATGCAAGCTTGTTTCTTTTTTTCTAAAAAGTAGTTACTGGTAGCCAGATACAGTGAATGTGGCAGATGCCATTTTCACAGCATTATTTAGGAATGGCAATCATTGTATAGCAAGACCTGAGGCTGGGTGCATTGTCGTAATGAAGAAGAACAGCCTGTCTCAACTTTCCACAATATTTTTCCGTGATTGCAGCACATAATTTTGTAATTAGGATCTTTTAGTAAAACCCGCGAGTAACCGCTAGAAAAAACAGCCTTGGCATCCCAACAAATTGATTGAAAGCTTGTTTTCGTTATTCTAGCTTGGACGTAAAGGAACAATATCCTCTACTGAGCCCTATGGACGGAACCAACGGGGCTTTACAGGGCTTGCTGTCCTTTCATCTGGATGGAACTCTACAGGGCCAGCTACCTTTCCTTCTGGACGGAACTCTACTGTGCCTGCTATCGTTCCGTCTGGACAGAACTGTACTGCGTCTGCTGCTGTTCTGTCTGGACGGAACTTTAAACACTCCTTTAAAGTAAACTAAACATAGCAATTTATTTATTTCAAAATACTGCGACCTCGATGAGGTCATCGCAGGAGTGGAGAGAAAACATACATATACATTCAAAAAGGCCATCGATTAAAGATGTACACACCCTACGAAACAAAACTTGGAAAACCGTGAAAAATGCAATATAAAAAAGAGTACAAAAACAAACACATACACTTCAATTACAGATTCCTGGCACCCATACCCCCCCCCCCCCCCCCAGATAATAAGAGTACACAAACAAACGCATACACTTCAATTACAAATTCCAGACCCCATACCCCCCAAAAAATAATAAGAGTACAAAAACAAACGCATACACTTCAATTACAGATTCCAGGCACCATACCCTCCAAAAATAATAAGGCACCGTACCCCCCCCCCCCCCCAAAAAAAAAAAAAAAAAAGAAAAAGAAAAGAAAAAAAAACGCCCTTTTTCATTTTGGGGGTACTGCGACTCTGGGTCCCGAGACTCCATAGCTGCTTACTATTTACCTGTAGGGGTGAGTTCGCAGTCGCAAGCTGTGGGTATTTGTCCCATAAAAGTAAAGCTCGTTCCTGTGCTGAAAACAGTAAAGCTCGAACAAGTGCTGAAAACGTGAATAGCTAGCATGCACCAGAGGTAGTCTGCGCAGCATAACAAAAAATGAGTGGGCAACCCTTTTAGAAGCTAAGGTTTGAATATTTGAGTGTCGAAAAGCTATTGCAAACAAGTGCTTCAATGTTGGGTATGCAGGAAATAACCTCAAGTGAGATACGCACTAAAGAAAAATAAATTGAAAAGCTTTTGTCAGAAACTGATTTTACTCCTGGTAGTCTCCCCTGGTCCCACCGGTTTTAGAGGTCAACCGTATGTCGGTTATTCTGATCTCGCGGCTGACCGCTTTGCACATGTCGTAGACAGTCAACGCCGCGACCGCGACCGCAGTCAGTGCTTCCATCTCGACACCTGTCTGGCCCGTGCATTTGGCGTACCCGTTCACGCCGACTTCGTGAGTTTCTTCCACCAAAGTCAGGGTAACGTCCACCTTGCTCAGCGCTACCGGATGACACAGCGGAATCAGCTGGGACGTCTGCTTGGCGGCGCAGATGCCGGCGAGCTGAGCGGTGGGCAGCACGTCGCCTTTCTTCATTTGGTTGGACTTGACCAAGTCGAAGACCTTTTTGCCCAGGAGGACCCTGCCCAAAGCAGTCGCCGTTCGGACGGTGCCTGGCTTGTTCGAAACGTCCACCATTTTGGCGCCGCCATATTCATCAACGTGCGTGAGGCGAGCATCGCTGGCGCGTCGTCTGCACGATTCGGCTAGCAGACGGATCCCGAGGAGTCTTGTTGAATGCATATCGAACGGATCGTACGCACCCCAAGTTTTGGTTTCCTTGTGGCCACAGTCGTGGTCGTTCGTAATTGTCGCCGTATCTTCTTTGTACCGCGGCTGGCTCCAGCTAACAAACCAGCTTCAAAACACCAGCTGTGGCACTGTGCAGCACGGTGCTGTACACTACAGCCCTACAGCTGCTCCACAGCTGCTAAGCCGACGGATGGGAAAATTGCGAAAATACTTCAAAAGCAAGACAAAACGTACTTGTCAAAGCACAACGAACAGGCGGATAAGCTAGCTGTTTGTATATCGTCGACCCTAAAAATAAACTTTCGTTCTTTTTTTTTTTTCGTTTTACGATTACGAAGGGCACAAAGACATAACTCTATGCACAGAGATTAAGACACTTCTGACGTCAGCGTACCACGTGACTTTGCCTACTCCTCATACTCCGCCCGGTTACAAGAGTAGTGTAAACAAACGAAACGGGTCACCCGCAAAACAAAAAGGAACTACAAAATTCATAAAGGAGAAGCAGTGGAGGAGAGGAGGAGAGCTTTACTGCGGTAAACAAATATGGCGGCGGACTCCGATACTCGACGGCTGTACAGCGAACGAGTGAGCGATGCTATGTGAACTAGCGCCTTTCCGGTGCCATATTTGTAGCCTAGACTGTCACCTGTTGCCCGATGTGAAAGTGCGCTCACTTCCTTTCATCCACGTGGCGATATTCGTCCGAGAAGATCGCTGTAAGCTGAGCTCGCTACGGGTGCTACGCCCAGTGACTTGGCCGCGGTTTATTTTTGAGTACCCTTTACATTTTTCTTCGTTTCTATTTTGCCCTTTGGTCCCGTTTACATATTTGTTTTAAGCAGCAGCGGAAAGACGATATTTAATGCAATCCTTTTTGTGTCACACTTTGACGGAACGGGTAGATGACCAATATGTACCTCACGGAAATTAGAAAGAAATAAGAGAAGCAATTGATTTCGCCCTTTAGATATATAAAAAGTGCCCAGCTTTCCGATAAAAAAAAAAAAGAAAAATGAAAAAATGAACACGCTTTATCAGCAGACTAAACGTTATGAATGACGTGGTACCTGGAAGCGTGAGTACCCACAATCTTTGTATCCCGTCAGTTCCAATCCATCACAAATTACGTTCTGTGTTTTCACCCAAGTCGGCCTTTCCCGCACAGGAGTTCGCCATGTCCCTACCACCCTACCGAGACACGGCGCATCCCATCCTACCCTTTCGAAGTCCCGTCGAAAATGATCTGCCGCCATCCTACGACGACATCACCAACCCAGACGGTATTTTCCCATTGTCGGCCTCTAATCAGTGTGCCGTGATTGACAGCATGTTTTCTTGACGAGCCTCCAAGGTCTTTATTTTACAGACATCAGAAAAGTAATCTCACACTTACAAACTAGCTCGTGGAAAAGCGGCAGCACAAGCTTTTTTTTTTTTTTTCGCGGGAAACGACTGATTCACACACCTGCATTTGACTATGATATGGTGTGCTATGATCGCTTGTCAAGGCTTACGACTAGACTTGATATTGCATACACTGCAAAACCTTCAGTTCAGTTATATGCAAATCGAAAGGGTTTCAGTGCTACTTGATAGATGTCGCGAACCTCTTCTCTCGTCTTGTCATCGCACTGGTTGTAGCGCTGTCAATCAGTCAAACGACTTGTTCCGCTAGATTTAGCGGGGAAATTTTTCTGCTAAATTTAGCTGGAAAATGTTTGCGCTACATTTAGCGGGGAAATCTTTGCACTAGATTTAGCGGGGAACTTTTTCCGCTAAATTTAGCGGGGAAATTTTTCCGCTAGATTTAGTGGGGAAATCTTTGTGATAAATTTAGCGGAGAAATTTTTCTGCTAAATTTAGCGGTGAAATTTTTTCCGCTAGATTTAGCGGGGAAATTTTTCCGCTAGATTTAGCGGGGAAATTTTTCTGCTAAGATTAGCTGGAAACTGTTTCCGCTACATTTAGCGGGGAAATTTTTCCGCTAGATTTAGCGAGGAAATTTTTTCGCTAGATTTAGCGGGAAAAAAATTTCCGCTAAATTTAGCGGGGAAATTTTTCCGCTAGATTTAGCGAGGAATTTTTCCGCTAGATTTATCGGGGAAATTTTTTCGCTAGATTTAGTGGGGAAAATTTCGCGTCGGAACTGCAACACGCCTTGTTTATGGCGTACGGATCGTCGAAGGCAACGCCGTCCATTCACAGTTTGTCTCGATACCGCTGCCGTTCAGGCTTGGGTAGCGAGCTCAAATAGTCGAGCATATAACATGCGTTGGCAGGAAATACGATGCACAAATAAAGCTAGAAGCCTCTCTACAAAGTCAACAACGAGCGCACGCCATAGAACGCAATGGCGAAAACATGATCCTGGCCGCTTTTGCCCACATAGCTGCTGCGCATCCGCGGCCTTCCGGCCGTGTTGGTAAACAGAGCCGCGCCGCGTGTCGAAAGCCCTTGCTTTCGGTGCCGAACAATAGAGAACGAGGTTGCGGTAACAGAGGGAGGAGGAGCGGAAGGCGAGAAGGGAAGCATTTTGAATGCAGCGCCACACAGGTTTCGTAAGGCTTCTCCGCTCTCCTGTTTTCATTTTGCATTTTGCAGGAGAAAAAAAAAAAAAAGTACCGACTTGTTAATGATTTTGACATTCCCATTCCAGATAATGGATGAATGTGCATCCCTTTTGAATGATGCTTTAGAGCGCAGCTCTTAGGTGCCCGTTTCCGGCTTGAGCGGCGTCGACGTCGCCGTCGCCGTCGGCGTCACCGTCGGCGTAACCGCGCGGTGCATTATGGGAAATATGATATCCCATACTGCACCGCGCGGGGAGGAGGAGGAGGGAGGGGAGGAAGGTGAAAGGAGGAGGAGGAGGAAGGAGGAGAGGGAGGAGGGAGGAGGAGGGGAAAGAGGAGAAGGGGGAGGAGGAGGGATAAGAAGGAGGAGAGGGAGGAGGAGGAGCTTGAAGGATGAGGAGAGGAGGAGGAGGAAGAAAAGGGAGAAGTAGCAGGTAGGACGAGGAGGTGAGGAGGAGGGGTATACCCTCCCTTCAGTACCCTTCCCTCCTCCTTTAAGAGCTGCGCTCTAATTCGTTGTTACAGGGTGTAAACGGCTTTCATTTTTTTCAAGTATGTTTACTGATCCTACCCTTGTCAATAATTACTCTGCCGTCTCACACGATTAGTTCCCAATAGACCATATGATAATCGATATCCCCGGAATTGTAGGAATTATTGACTCTTTAAAAATATCCTCGTCCTGTGGCATGAATAATATAAATTCTAAAGTGTTCGCAGCGTAAAACTGGCATCTGCCCTTTTTTCCGCAAGAATATTCCAACAATCGCTGGAGACGGGAGAGGCACCTGACGATTTGAAAATCGGAAGTGTCGCCCCGGTCAACAAAGGCGGTAACGAAACATCCCCTCTCAACGAAAGGCCAATTTTCCTGACTTGTATGTCTTCTAAAATTTTTGAGCATATCATCTCCAAACATCTTCCCCATACCTTTCTTGATACTAATAACTTCTTCTGTAGCTTACAGCATGGCTTTCGCAAGTTTCTGTCCTGTGAGACCCAACTTACCAGCCTTACTAACGATCTCTTTCAGAATATGGGCTCCGGCTACCCAACTCACGCCGTGTTTCTCGATTTCGCCAAAGCCTTTGATAAGATCCCACATAACCTTCTAGTCCACAAATTATCCATGTTACACATTGCGGGATATTGCTACCAACACAGGTACCGATAGAGTAACCAAAGGGTTGTCTCAACAGCGGCGATATCTGAAAGGTGACGTCCAACCTAGTAGTGCGGTCCCCAGATCTCCGCGGCAATGTAGACGACGTTTAGAGCTACATTACCGCGGGTCGGTTCGATTAATTACCTCCGTCGGTGCCAATGATCGTCTACCTTGTCTCACTGTCTCGAATATAGCGGGAGAGAAGACACACGTCCCAGAGTAAGGACAGAGTCCAAGAGCATTTATAAGAACACTCTTAAAATGAACTACAATGTCCCCATCCAAAATGGCCTCTGCGCCGGCAAGGTAAGAAAAAGTCCTTACCTGGCCAGACGCGGGCTTCCGGAGAGCCAAGCCCGGGGAGGCATCGGAGATGTCGCCGACACACGTCCTATCTCTTTCGCGGTCACCCGGACGAGTCCCTTTCCCGAAAGCGGGAAAACAAGAGGCGAAACCTCTTCGCCTGTCAGCAGCGATCCCCTTCCGAGCGGGGGGACGAAAAAAGATCCTCCCGGGAGAGAGTGAGGAGGAGAGCCCCCCAAGCCAGGCGGCTCTCCTACGCTTCACGGACAGGTCGGAGCTCACGGCGAAGGAGGCCGAGTGTTCCGACCCGCGGCCGTTATCGCAGCCATCGTGGAAGGGAGACCGCAGGAATCCCCACAACATTGATCCTCAAGTAGTAGCATGGATTATTTCTTTTCGCTCGCATCGTTCACAGTCTGTTTGCGTTAATAACACAACTTCCGCTTCCATTTCTGTCACATCTGGTGTCCCCCAGAGAACCGTTCTTGGGCCTCTGGTTTTCCTTATATACGTAAATGATCTGCCCCCACTTCGTATTTCTTCCTCCATTCGTCTCCTCGCTGATGATTGCGTCGTCTATTAGCCCCAAGAGCGAACACAAGCGTCGCTGCGTTCTCCGCGCCTTGGTTGGGTGATGTGTACCGTGACGACAGGGGAAGGACTCCGCTTCGCGATCTGGCATCCGGCTTAAAGTCCCTAGATTAGGGCTTCCCACAAGTAGCGACATTCTTTGAAGCGCCGACTGCGTGACGGTTCAGGTTTTAGGAAGCGAATGGCAGCGCACCCCAGGGGTTTGAACTGAATGCCGCCATTTTGTTCCAGCGGAATGTGCTTTGTCATTAGTATAGGTTGTCGTTACTTGTAAAAGAAGTATCAAGGGAGTGTAATCGGGCTTGCTTTTCTGCGCCCGTTTCCTCACGACCGTTGGCGATCATGCTGACCTACTGTTTAGTGCCGCAATGCAAATTCCGAAAAGAAGCCGGTATCAGGCTATGAGCATTCACCGCCCGAAGACGTCGAGGTGAACAAACGAATGGACATTCAAACTAAGGATTGGAGAGGCACCGTCAGTGTCGGTCGTTGTGTGCCGCAACCCCTTCGAAAAGTGGGACTCGTTTACCCAGTGAAACAAGACGCTGGGTAAGAGCATTATCAACGTACTTCCGTACCCTTTCTAAACGTGTTTATCACTTTTCCCTGTATAATTAGGTCAGAAGTACCGAAAGCTATTGGCGGAGGCCATTCCGCCGATGGACCTCCCTCCCCCGTACGTCCACACGACATAAGGCGATCGTGCGAGAAGTAGGCGAAGCGGCGGCTTATGTGTTTCAGACGCTCACATTTCATTCCTTGCAAGTTCACGAGTTAGGGACTATTACACCCCGTTTTGAGGGCATTTCAAAAGGCATTTATACCAAAAGCCCTTGGGTGGTCGGCAGTTAGCTCGCGATCCTGACCCTACGCGTGTCACTCTGCATACGCTGGTTCGTAGATTCTTTAAAGGCCCTGGGTCTGAAAGCCTTCGAAATGCTTGTGGAACAGGAGTGTTTTACATAAATGTAGGTTCTTCGTGAATTAATGATATGGTTCGCACACATAAGCAGGTATGTTTTTCTATTATTTTAGAAAACGCAGAATTACTGGAAACGTGTTTTTATGGTGGGAAAAAGAGCCAAATTTCCCCTTTCTCATTCTATGAAATGTACTGAATTGCCCAAAATATTCGCAGTACCATAGTGGCATAAGTTGGAGTTATACTTTTTTCCTTGTATTCTTTCTTTATTCCAGCATTGTGTATTCGGCAAATGAATTGTTTAGCTTGAATCGTCAATTTGTCATTTGCAGAAAAAAGAGGCACTTCTACAGGTCCCCAAAACCCCCTACAACTAAACACACTGTCAAAAAAAAAAAAAATAAAAGACAGAAGGAACAGGAAGCGTTTAAACTACTGTCCAGTGGAAGATGCCGCACTAGTAGCAGAAAATGTAGAACCTGAGAAAGGAAGGTGACAGTTTGCATAAGAAAAGCTTCAAGTATTTTAGGCCCAGGACAATTTGATTTAGATGAAATGTAAATTTTAGAACCTGTAAAGCGTACATTGTTTAGGAGGGGTCAATAACGGGCTAGACACCTTCAGTTACGTTTGTTCTATATTACTTGAAGGATATTATAACAAGTCCATAGACACCACCAGTGGAGTTCATTGAAATACTATCCGAAATCCGCAAATGTCGAATGCCGTGCAATGTAAACACATATAATTAAATAACTAGTGTATGGCTGTGTTCCTTTTATTTTTTATCTTGTCCTTGAACTTAGACTGTTTCACTTGTAATTCTTTCGCCATGGCGTACCATATATTTAAAATGTTGCGCGAGCAGCATGCAACATTTCTGCTTCGGCGTTTTTGTTGAAATGCGGATACAAAAAAACACAAATAATAATACTTTGTTGATTCAATCAAACCATCAGCACCAATGATTGTTTGAGATGTAAATCTCTCGTGGTGCTCCTGCAATTGTGGCCACATTTCTTTATTTTCATATACCAGCTGTGATTCAAGCGCTGTCTGCCCTGTCAACCATGCCTGAAATGTTGGTTGAAGTTTCGCTTGCAGCTACAGGCCATACCACATAAAAACACATATGAAGATTCACATTTCGTACGAGAAAGGCACAAAAAAAGGGAAATAAAAACGAGCTTGGCGAAAGCTAATGTCGTCACAGCCTCCGCAAGGCGAGTCAGGGAAAAATTCTGCCCTCGGCGTGATGTCACCCCGATTTGCCGTAAGGGGGCGCCACTCAAACTTCTCGGGGCTAATAGGAAAATAGCAACTCATGAAAAGTTTTTAGCGTTACACAATGGCATCAATAAAATGACTGACTTGTATGTTACATGGCAGATGACTCTTAACACCAATAAATGTAAATGCATGTGTTTTTCTTGTTCGCCACCTTATCCCCAAACCGAATTTCACTGTCCACGGTATAGCCCTTGCTTATGCCAATGAGTATAAATATCTAGAGGTCCACATTACTTCTGAAATTTCCTTATATACTCTTATTAATACTATCATTGATTCAGGAGACTGCAAGTTAGGATATTTGCGCCGCACCTTCAAGTCCGCCTCTCCTGTCCTTAGATGCCTTGTCTATGTTGCCTTCGTCCGCCCAAAATTAGAGTTTGCGGCTTTGATCTAGAGTCCTAACCAATTCACTTCAGCAAAAACACTTGAATCGGTCCAGAACCGGGCTGTTCGCTTAATCACGTGCAATTTCTCACGTTTTTACAGCGTGTCTGCCATGAAAGCTCAACTTAACATTCACAACCTTCCGACTCGTCGTAACATTTCCCGCCTCTGTCTTCCGCACAAAATGTATTACCACCCAAACTTACATCAGTCCCTTCTTTACACGCCTGGTTATGTTTCTCCAAGGTTTGATCATGCCTGCGAGATAGCCCAGGCCAAATGAAGCTCAACGGCCTACTCCTATTCTGGCCTTTCCGACGCCCATTGTGGGCATAAAACGACCTCCCCTGAGAATAGCGTCACCACCAGCGCCGGCACCTTGTTCCAGAGAGTTATGACTGACCACCTCACTAACACCCACTCCCCTCTGCAATGCCTCTGGCCCCGAGGGTATTTGAAATAAAGAAATAAAAGGACGTGGATGGATCTGGATGGGAACAACAAAAGCACGAGGTGCGCAAAAAGCAGACGTTTTTCGTTTATTCTAGTCCCCAGCCACCTCGTAGACATATTCGAAATGGGCGGCGAAAGAAAGAGTAAAACCTTTAAACCTGAAAATTGTAAAACAAATATAGGGGTAAGGCAAAACGAGAATGTGTGACGGTTACGCTTATATCATGAATGTCCTATATTGGCGTGGCGACGGCAAAAGCAGTATTTTCGCCCATACTGGAAGTGACGACATTCAAGATGGCGGCGACCTTGTGGCCACTGCGCGTGCGTAGAAACCAGATTCGCGCATGCGCACAGCGGACAGCAGCTCCACCGCACCGGTGTGACATCGGAGCTCTGCGTTGGTGTATAATTTCTTCCGTCCGCTGCAAGACAACATAGAACACATACATAGAAATGCAGTATTGTGCACCTCTCACTGATGTTTGGCATTCGCTGGGTGTGAGGAAAATAAGACGAGGCTGCGACCACCTTGCATTTGTGGAATTAATTATTTTAATAATGACGAGATATAACAACGAAAAGCTTGTTCCCCAGCGAAAACACATGTCGACTTTTTCTTCCCTCGTTTCGGATAACAGGATCACAGCTCAGTCGCTTCGGCCACAGAGCGAGTCTGCTTCACAATACAAAAAGAAAAAGAAAAAAAAAAAAGAGCAAAAAAAGGCTAAGCACACACAATCATTGTCGCTGACAACGAGCAGTCGCCGCTTGGCCGACAACAATTTTTCTCCCATAACCTCTTCTGCAATAGATTCACTTTTATAACGTCCGATGAGCACACAAAACATTGCTGAGTGAGCAGGATGAAATACTAACCCAAACTAGGTTCTGTACATCAGACTGTGATAACGGTTGTCTGCAGTTTAATATTGTTTTTTTTTAATAAAGATAATGAGCAACGCGATCCTTGAAACTTCAACTAACAGATAGGGGGTTCTTCGTACAACAGGCGCATAAAGAACAAAATCAAACTGTTCGGACAAACAATCGCGGAGCAAGGCATTCGGTGTGCGAGTCTGTGGCTAGTGGATCATTTGAAGACAAGTGTGACGTTTTCATGCAGGATAGCAGCTACTTCTCCGCAACCTTCGGCTTGTGAAAGTTGTACGCGTATTGTGGAGGACGCCGGTAGCTCGTAGAGACCTTTTTTATATCTTCATAGACATCACAGCGAGGGCAAAGGCAGTAGTGACCTATGTACGACCGTGGAAATGCATTTTCTTGAGGTCTAGGAAAGAAGATGGTAAAACATTTCGGCATCACGTATGAAATCAACCCGCTTTCTTTACACTGCGAGACATCGGGCCACGTTAGTGCAATAACTAGTTGTTGCATTGACGCGATGTTCCGTGGATCGCGACAATTCTGAAATGAAAAACAAGACAACAGTCTAGAGCACCTTAAGCTGTCCACCGCAGAAATGCTCGGCAAGATGGAAAAACACGAAGAGCCCATGTAGCTCTCCTTGAAAACTCTATTCACGGTCAGCGATTTTTCTAACTGGAAAGAGACATGAGGCACATGAAGGAAAAATCTATCCTAGCATTTCTCTACCAGCTGCAGCCATTCTTGGAAGAACCGTAGGACTGGATTGGTTAGTACCTCTGGGGATGACGTGCCTAAATGTATTTCGACTAAAACCCATGGAAGAGAAAAAATCAAACATTGGCAAACAACCCAAAACAGAAAAAATAAAGAAAAGTAGAGATTACAAAACATTCTTTGTGGTCCCATGTTATGATAAAGTCTTGAGGGTTTTTAATTAAAAGAAAAACAGCTTTTCCTCAGTTTTAGGGGGTTGCATGGTGATAGTACCGCGTTTTTTTTGGCGTCGGAACTTTTGTAGTGACTTCACTTGCAACAAGTGTCGTCCAAAATTGATTGATTTCTTTTTTGTGAGGGATGTTAATTTTGAAACAGGACCGATTTGGGCAGTTTGAGAACAAGCAAGAAGCAAAAACAGACGAATGGAACGAAGGTTGGGTCCTTTTTAAATATGCGAAAGAATCGCGTACGTTGTTCTGCAAAATATCTAGGTGGTAGCGTCTCCACCGTAAACCAAACAACATACATCTCCAACGAACCTCCCATGACAAAAACAAAAGTAGCCTTTCGTCCACCCACCATCGAGAGCGACACCATTGCAAGAAAAAAAAAGTCGGATGAAAATTGCAACGCCTCTTCGGTGGGCAGACGGCCAAAAAGACATAGAAAACATCACGTGACGCGCTCGCTGGCTGTCTCCGTTTGCGGTTACGCTGTTTCGCGGTCAGAAGAAGAAGAAAAAAAACCGGCCCGTGTTCACTGATTCGCATCGCCATGGGGCCGGCCTGGTTCGACCCCATCTTGCATTAACTACGATTTGCGATTTTTGTGCGGGAGTTTGGTGCGGTGGTGATGCGATCGAAGCGCCGACGCGAGTGAGAGTTGCGCGAGCGTGCACGGCGCAGCAGATCCACCACGGGCGCACCCACGAAAAGCAGCCGCGCCACATACACGTGACAGTAACGACGAACAGCAACAATACGCAAGCGATGCGGAGCTTAGCGGCGGCGACACGGCATCGACAGAAAAATAGAAGCGTTTCAAGCGCGTTCCGACGTATCTCACTCTCGCGGCCACTCTTAGCCACGGGATTTTGAGCGAGCAAATCGAAGCACTGCAGTCGTCCATGGCATATGTCTTCACCGAGAGACAAACAAAACGAACGATTTTCAAGTAAGGAAAGAGGACGTGCAGCCTTTGTAATAGAAGGGCGACCAGGTTATGCGGACTGCGACTCTGTGGCCTCTGCTTTGCATATCGTCGCCTGCTTTGATTTTTTTTTCTTCCCACTCTTCCATAAGATACATAGTAAACCTTGAAACCAAAGTTTCCCCCATGATGCTGTGTACTTGTTTTACAGAAATCGAAATAAACTGGAGGGGATCACTTCTAGTACGTAACCCCTTCCATGGTTTCTGTTTTTTTTTCTCTTTTCTTAGAAAGCTCTAAACCTACAACACGCGTTTTTGCACCAGTGACGCGGGTTCGGGGTTTCGTTTTTTTTTTTTTCTTTGACTTCGTCACAGCTGAATTCAGGCGACGATGAGGGCTAACTTTAACTGGCTTTCTTAGGTTTGGTTCCCTCGTCGCAGCTCCGAGGACAGAAAGTGACCGTAGACGATTTCCGTTCGAGTCACGATGCAGTGAGTGCAATGGGTGTGCTCTTGTATGACTGTGGTGACGGTTTACGGGAAAGAAGAGTGCTCTTTTGTTTCTTCCAACAACGTCGACAACGGCGTTAGCGGTCATCTATATCGAACGGGGAAAAGGAACATCGGTGGGTTCGGTGGTTTCGTTCTTGGGGATGGCCACCCGAAGCGCCTCGGAAAGTCCCTCAACGAAAGTGGCACGGCGATTCTAAACAGATCTAACTGGCTTTGTTCATGACGCACGTCCACCTCCTTCTTGATGCATCGTAGGCTTGGTTCTAACAACGAACAGTGTTGAGCGACTACACGCGCCTCAACTTCGTTACAACGGGTTGCCTCTGTTACCATATTTGAATGGCCATGCAGGGTCTATGGATAATTGAGTTCTCTGCCGCCTGTGTGTTTGTTCTATCGTTACAAAATGCCCTTTGTACAATCGGCAGTCATCGCATCTGAGTCTTTCTGCAAAACGCGTTCTTGGGGGGCCAGTACTTACCCGAAACTACTTAATCCCGAAAAGACTTAACCGGTTAAAAAGCCATTTATTACTGGTTAACGAACTAAGAAGCACTGGTATTTTCTCAATGGTGCTGAGTGTGTGATACGTTGCTGTCATCTAGTCCATAGCCGGACTGGATCGTAATGCCTGTGCCATCGCATGATATGGCATGGGAGCTTTTCTTCGTGGCAGCGCTGTGAGTCTAATGTATTCGCAGTTACACCCTGTTCCTCAACTGGCTGTGATTTTTTGGTGGTGCATTTGGCCCGACGGATTCCCTTTGCGTCCCCAATGTCAAGAGTGCGAACTTGTTTAGACGATCATGCCTTCGCTAATCGTTTTTTATGTTCCTCTAAGGTAGCCTAGTCCGGGAGTAATGCTTGCAACAGACGTGTGTTATAAAAATAAAATGATAACAATTATTAGTACTTGAATTTGCAACATTTACGTGTGCATGACCAGCTTTCAGTTCATTGTTGCGTTCGTGTGTAATTTTAAGAATTAATCCCCAAGGAACACGTTCGTCATTAGTCGAAGAAAATTGAACGGCAGGTAACGCAAAGCTTGAATTTGCTCGAAAAAACTTTTTCCCCAAGATCAGTCCCCCATTGTCGCACCGTGGCCACAGAAAACGTCTGAAGAGAAGTAAACACGCTTGTCGAGCCCTGCAGTGTCTAGTCTGCCTTGATTCGGGCATTCGGTCATTAATCGCGTGTTAGGTGCGTCAAGATCTAGATGCGCGTATTAATTCATCGGTTAACCTGAGATTAACTGGCTACATAAAAATTAAGCCCCCTTAATACTGCCTGTTTTTAGTGTATTCGCGTTGTTTAGGGTTCGTAGCCGGTAACTTTATCTTAAAATCCAGAACGGTAAAAAATGACCGCTTGCAAGCCACGTTGTCGACATCGGTGAGCAGCGTTTTTCCGTATTCATAAAACGTAGGTTCACGTCCCCCTTTACACAGATATTAAGGTGTTAGCAAAAAGAAAACACGCGAGGAAACCTCAGACGTTTCTCCGGCAAGCGTAACCTAGTTTTCTATTAGGAAACACCCATAACCCGGTACCTAGACCTAGTAACAGCGCATTTACACGCAGCGGGCATTGCAACCTCATGCACATATGACGGACGTGGCTTCGACGCTGGGGTTCAACGATTTACTGCAGAGCGCGAAAATCCTTCAATCCTTTGTGCCTGTCGTAACATATCTGTATGTTGTCAAGTCCCCCACAAAAAACCCCAACGTACGCCAGTGCCACTATCTATCCGCCTTCTCAGTTCACCAGCACCTTTTTGTAACGAGTTCAGTTCGTCTCGGCAGCAGACATTTTTGCCAAGGGTGTCGGTGTTTGCCCCAGGGTGACGCAGTTCTGGAGCATCGGCTTCCTGCCATTGTAAACCAGAGCACAGCACTTCTTATTGCATCAGTCGCGAGGCGGGACCAACCCAGACTTCAACGCCAGACTTGGCCTATGTAGCAAAACCTTAGCGGCTCTTCAGCCCAGGACCTTTTGACAGTTCGGAAATGTTCAGGCGCTATCCTCGAGTTCTAAGTCGAGTGGGACGATTAAGGAGGGCCGTTCTGTTTCCGCCATTTCTTCTATCGCCTATTGTTTCAGATTACGAGAAAGAAGTTTAACAAATCCAAACCATAGCTAAGACAATCGTCGGCTGGAACGTAAAAAGGCTCAACCATCGCAAACACGATGTCGATAATGTTTCCGTAAAGGAGGTCAAGAGAGAAAGCAGTGTCAGAAACACACGCACAATCGACCTAAAAATGGTGTCATCACAGCTTGTCAGGTGGCGGTGAGGGGTTTGTTAACACGTAGCGACAGTTGTGGTAGTAGTGGTAGTAGCGGTAGTAGCGGTAGGTGTTGCCGATGTGTGCTTGGTATCATGGGCGATTCGGTTTCATTCCGTTCTTCTCGACACCGCGGGAGAAACTAGAAGGACCGAATGCACCTCATCGGGAGCACTATTACCGCTGGTCTCTCTTCCGCCACGATGCACGTTCACCCTGGTGTCGGTCACTCAAGCAGACAGTCTGCGCAACACCGTCGGACCATCCTGGCATCAGGACCGGACGGACGCAGAAACCGCCTGCAGGGTCGTCCTTGCCGAAGTCGTCGCCGACGCGAGTTGTTGAAGCGACGCCGAAGTTCTACTACGTCGGCTCAGGGGCAATACGTTGTCTGTCTGAGTTGGGCTTCAATGTGACTTGCGAGACGCGACGTCACGACGTTCCGTCATCATCGCTCTTGTCTTCGACAGATGGCCGCAGACATGGTCGGAAACTGACCAGGTCTCCGTTGTTGTCCTCTGCGACTACCACAACCGGCGCCGTCGTCTCGTCCGTCGTCGTGGTCGGGGTCTGAACGTCCTCCTCCTCGTCGGTGGCGTCTCCACCAGCAAATATGGCGGTCCGCGACGTCGACGACGACGGGAACTCTGCCGAAAACGTCCACGAGTTGGACTCGCTCGAGTCGGGGTCGATGGCTTTGCTGAGTTCGGGGTAATTCGGAAGGAGGTAGCGCAGTTTCGACGTGGACGTGCTCGTGGTCTCTGAATCTTCGTCGTCTTCGTCGACGTCCAACGGCGGTGTTGGACTCGTTGACGGAAGGTCGTAGGCTTCGTCGGTGGTGAGTGCACGCAGGTCGGCCACGGCCACCTTCTCGGTGGACCCGTCTTCGGGCGAGGCTCGGCGGATGTTCACGTCATCGATCGATGCTGCTGATCTTTCTTCCGTCGTCAATTCGATATCGGCGATGTCGATTCCGGCGGCGTCCGAATCTGTGGACGACGATGACGCCTTGCTGCGAATCGGACTGTCCTGGTCGTCCGGGATGCAGATGCTAATCACGGGCAGCGCCGATGAAGATTCGCCATCTGCAATGGGGTGAAACCGTGTCCGAATTAAGGCGCCCAAGTTGCCTTAGATAGATTAAAACAAGAGAAAACCGATTAGCTTAAACCGGACGCAAGCCTCACGGCAACAGTCTGATCGACAGGTGTGGTAGACATGAGGGCTTTGGCTTGTCTCGATATTGGCACTCATACTAGTATACTACGTCTCACTTGAAGTCCGGACGTAGCCGACATGGGGATCAATCATGCAGTGTTAAAGGCGCAAGTCCCTATGTCTTCTCTGCATATGATGAATTGAGCGATAACAAAACACATACAGAAACATGACGAATACCAAGTTGGTGCGCTTTTGAGGCTATATGACTGGTCAAACAAGTTAGTAGCGTCTGCTGCGTCTGGATTTAAGATGAAACGAAGAATAGTAGTTGAAAATAAACTAGGGATAGTCTTTTGAGTTAATGCTTTTAAAGCAAGATGGTATCGACACTACTTGGCATCTCCGTGTTGTTTAGTAAACTCATACTACGCGCAAAAATAATTGATAGCTTTTAACGTAGTTTTACGTAGACAATTTTATGTGGTTATATGAAATAAAACAATATGACCAAGGTAATAATACGAGGAAAAACGCATACGTTCAAGAGAAAGTTTTAACCCGCTCCATATCTGATCAGTCTTTACATGATATATATTTGTAACAGGCACGTAGCCAGAATTTCGTTTCGGGGGGGGGGGGGGGGGGGGGGGGGGGGTCGCCCATAACAAAATGCTGTATGAGAGGGAGGGGGGAGAGGAGGTCTCAGCAAAATGGAAGATATGGAGGGGGGGGGGCCTGGGCCCCATGGGCCTCCCCCCTGGCTACGTGCCTGATTTGTAACCTCCCACAGCTCATGGAGATGTCTAAAAAAGGACACACTTAACCAGGTATTTTCGTTTAATAGTAAGCAAATAGTATCAAGGCGACTGCACTTATCCGTCACCCTCTGTACTGAATACCACCTCCAAATGCCACTTTTTAATTCATTTGTCTCATTTGTGGGTAAATTTGAATACTTATTTGTTGCAGTAAACTCGAACGCGTTGCGAACTTACAAGTGTTTAAGTTAATAAACAGAAGAGTTGCATACAAGTATATACTAAGAAACATTTGCGCTTGTACTAAAATATATCGATCATACCTTCATTCGCAAAACTGCATTGCTACGCCACGGCCGTCGCCGACGCAAAGTTCGCGGAATCTTAGATGGTTACCACCTGAATACAATTCTGCATTTGAACTTTACCAGCTCAGGAAGGGGAAGCGGTAATGATAATACAGGTTTTTTAACGAAACATAAAGAGTAACACCTGTATCAGAGGAATGTAGAAGTATACGTAAAACATCGTGAAATGTGCAATAAAAAAAAATGTTTTATGTGCGCTAGGTCAGGTTATGCCATGTTCGGCTATAACACAGCCACATGAAAATGAGGAGTAAGTTCGTAGACGTGTTCCTTACAAACTTTCAATGCTGCAGCTGTAAAACTTGTGTCGATGCACAACTTAATTTGGAATGATAGCTTTCCTGAACCGAGATTTTCGGGCGAAAAGTGAACCTGAGATAAATACCTCTTAAAGTTTCAGCAGTTCTAGCATAAAATGTGCCGACATTTTAACAATATTTTTTTTTTTCAGAAAACAACAGTAGCGAAGGAATAAACTTTCTGACTAATCCTCTCAGGAGTTTGGCCAGGTTATATGCTATTTTAACACAGAATGTTTGTAAGGGCTGGGAGACCTGAAGTTAGGGGATTGAACGTCACGGAACACGTTACGAAACATATTTCAGAGGAAAATCTCTATAAATCAGTGGTGAATTAAGAAGAAAGAACGAACTTCTAAACGCCTCCCAGCGGGAATCGATCCCACAAACACAAAATTGTGACCTCAACATTGTACCACTGCAACAAGAAGGAGACGGCCCCCAGGCGAAAATTTCTAACTGGGACCAGTTGGCACCTCAACTGGTTTCAACTGGGACTAACTGGTCCCAACTGGGAATCAACTGGGACCAATAGGAGTCCAACTGGGGCCAGCTGAGGGGTCAACTGGTTTGAACCATTCCCAGTTGGGAGCCAACTGGTTTGAACCATTCCCAGTTGGGAGTCAACTGGTTTGACTACCAGTTGGGAATGGAGTGAACTGGGACCAGTTAGGAAAGTAACTGGTTGGAGCGATTCCCAGTCGGACTTCAAATGCCTTTCCCGTTCCCAGTTCACATGGGGCAACAATTTGGACAAGTTGGGGCTGTATTGACCTTTGCTAATGAAGAAAACTAAAAACACTAACATTTTTAGATTTATACAAATAGAGAATTTTAATTACTGGGGTACATTTATATATTTATAAAAATAATATAAAAATTTTAATTAACTAAATAATTTTTTAATTGGAAAATATAATTAGTGACAAAATGTGTTCACCTACATTTACACTTTTAGTGAATTATTAAAATATATTAAAACATTTATTTAAATACCTACAGTATTTTTTTTCTTTTAATACATAAATTTATCTTTTGACTAATCAGAGCTAGCCGGCCGCCGTGGCACGTGGGTGCGGATTAGTGGTACGCGCTGTCGACAGATGGCGCTGCCTATGCTGACGCCGGAGTCGGATGGACGCGGTAGCGAAGGGTCCAGGGTTGCCAGGTTGGGCTATAAATAGCCAAATTGGGCTAGTTTTATTTGCAGTTGGCGGGAAAAATTGGTAGTTGGCTATTTGGCTAGTATTGGGCTATTTCTAACCTGTGCATTGGGCTATTTCTGACCTGTGCATTGGGCAATTTCTGACCTGTGCTGGAACCAAAATGCCTGAAAGCACTTGGGTTTATAGGTTCGAATGTATTTTTAGAGTAAGTTACGTGAGCATTTGGTGCTTCAGTCCCTTAAAGGGGCACTCCACCGTTTCTTTCATTGTCTCCGATTTGCTAGAAATTTTGCTAAACTAACCAACAAACATAGCTAAAATAGTACCCCAAATATTAGGTCAAAATATTGTTTTTTCGCGAAGTTATTGAATTTACAGTTTTGGTCTTCACCCTGTTTTTCAAACTGAAAGTCTCTACTGGCAACAACAACCAAGTGACGTCAGTGGAAGGCAGGGGTTAACTTTTTGGACTACAGAAGTTGTTCCCAACGGATTTGAAGCAGTTTCTTGGTGTCAAATGAGTGCTTTGGAAGCTCGCTCCCGTATCCGCGCTCCAGCACGGAACAAATGATTGGCATATTCTATTTTTAGACTACTTGCTCGACTGGCAAGCCTGCCTGCCACTGATGTCACGGTACTGAAAAGTGCGCGAATATTTGAATACTGGTTTTTGCACCATTTTCGTTTGCCGATTTCACAATACCTATTATGAATTTCGCGATGCTAAATAGCATGCCGGAAAGGCTAAAGGCCGGGGAGTCAGAAAATATAGTTAGTTGAGGTAGCTCAAAAAATCGGTGGAGTACTCCTTTAACCCTGATAAGTTTGCGACAGCAAACAAATTTGTCTTCTTTTTGCTCGCCTTGTGCATTTGTTTACCAACGAATGCAAGCATGTGCTGTTATTCCTCCATCTCAACAAGTGACGGCGCGATTCCTTGCGGCCTTAACAGCACCTGTTCTGCGCATTCTTTAGGTTGTCTGAATTTTGCATAGTTCTCCCGTGACGTCATTCTGGTCACCCGAGCGTTTCAGGAAGTTCGCCGAACGTGCAAGGGACGCCATTTCTGGGGCATTTGATGGATAAAAATGTATTATGTGTCTTTTCTGCTCAAAACAAACGTTTCAAATTATAAGTTTTTCTTTGGCTATTTTTGGGCTATTTTTCTGGATCGACATTTGGCTATTTTTGGTCTAGATCTCGTAGACGTTTGGCGGGTTGGAGTTCAAACACCTGGCAACCCTGGAAGGGTCGCCATCGCCCAAGTTGGCGTCGTTATGAAAATGTCAAAACTACAGCTGCGCTTCTTTGGACCTAACTGTACACACACCACGGTGGCGGCGGTGAACTTCGAGGATGGAAAGATGCAGTTCAGCGATCGGAGGGCACCCAGGAAAGACCGGACGCACATAGACCGGACGGAAGAGAACACGCCGCGGAGAGCACAATGGCGAAAATGGCGGGAGGTCTACCTCGAAAATGTTCGACTCTTGTGACAGAGATTGCAAGGTGGGAGCGCTACCGCATCTTATCAGGACTTCACCTGCGCAACGCAGGATCACGGGTGAGCACCTTTATTCACGCGATGGGAAGAGAAGCTGAGGACGTCTTCACTAACAGACGCCAGCGGCCGATCTTCCTTCATCTCATGAATACCACCTCTGAAAAAGCGATTCAACCGTCGCAAGCAAGTGGCTAAACCCGGAGCATGTACATCACCAAACCTATCTAGTTTCATTCTCCAAGTTTTTGACAATAAAGTATTGTCAACCTTGCATTTTGTGCTGTGTTTCATTGTTGCTGGAGTTGGTACCAACTCCAACTGGGACCAGTTGTAACTGGGACCAATTCCAGCTGGGAATTGTTCCATAAACCAGTTGCAACTGGGACCAACTGGTCCCAGTTGGACGACTCCAACTGGGACAAGTTGCAACTGGGAATTGTTCCATAAACCAGTTGCAACTGGGACCAGGGCCGTACCCAGAAAAAAATTTCGGGGGGGGGGGGGGGGGTTTCGTGGACAACGGCGGCCATTTTGAAAGTGTCTATTGTCTTGTTTTCGCCTACGAATCATGTTCATCGGTGGCATATAATGGAGAGTTGCAGCAAACCGGAGAACCGGTCCCGGTTTGGTATCCGGTAGCCGACCGGCGCCACTGCGCGTGCGCAGGGGTGGAGATTAAAATCGGCTGGCTGCAAGTGCACCGACCAGGGCTGTACCCAGAAAAAAATTTCGGGGGGGGGGAGTCAGAACCCCCTAACCCCCCCCCCCCCCCCCCTGGTTACGGCCCTGACTGGGACCAACTGGTCCCAGTTGAAAATTTTCGCCTGGGGGGCGAAGCGATATAAACTGATCTACGCCAAGGGTGGAAAGCGTGTGCGTCGTAACATGTGTAAACTGCTTCCAATCACCACACACACAAAAAAATACAAATTTGAAATAAAATAGCACGCTATAAGCAAAGACAAATAAAATCCTGCAATGCCCACCTTAAAAACCCCGACCTAATGCGTAGGATCAATATATTTAAAAAAAAAAGGTGATAATAAATACATTCAGCTTCGATGTAGTCTCCACCGTAATGTCTACAATTTGTGAACTCGGTGTTAACTAGTTGATTTTGTTTTGTTTTGCTTTCCCGGTGTTACGGAACCGTGATGGTGAGATCCAAAAGCGAAAAATCAAGCTATCCGTCTTACTTGCGTCGTCGCGAAAGTAGAAAGTGAAGTTGGCTGGCAGGGATGACATTTTCACGATGGGCCTGTGCAGCTCCATCTTGGCGTCCATCACCAACTTGTTCTGAGGATGAAACCACCCGAAAGAATTGTGATCGATTGACAATAGGATGATTAAAAATGCTTTCTTATCAGGCATGAAATGTAAGTCCGTGCTTCAATTGTTTTAATAAGAAGATATACAGAGTGTGATGAATCGATGGGCTCACTCTAAACTGAGCCAGAGAAATCGGCACATGCACGTAACGAGCTTCAACTTTTATGAAAGATGTAATTTTATGGTGACATTTGCCTTCCAAATATTCGAGTTATTTTTTTTTCTATAAAAGAAAAAGGTAAACCAACATTCCTGAAACGTGCACTTGTGGACGCCGACGCCAAGGAAAGGGGTAATTTAGGTTTGCTCTTGTGGAGCCTTCTCCCGAAAAGTGCAGAAAGCAGGCGATGGCGCTCGGTGGAAAGCAGACGACGCGTGTTGCGCTACCGCGTTACTCTTTTTCGTTCATACTTCCGCTTTACACATTTTTTAGGCATTTTGTTACAAAACTCCAGAACTATACACATTCTGTGTAATAAAATGTAGTAAACATCCAGAATGAGCGCCCTCCCGTGACAGATATGTAACCCATAATGTGTCACTATTTATATCTTGATGGGTGGGAATGTATTCAGCATTTACGGTAATTACTGAAGTTCTTGAAGAAAGAATCCCATGCCTGCTACACAAGAAAAACCCTCAACTCAGGCCGAGTTTGACCATCCCGGTGGCCTATATCTTGGGACTAATAAGGTTTTGCTCCGATGTGTAGCTTAAGGCCAAATAACTTTTCTTTGACCCTAACCAGCCAGAGAAATGTCAAGCCTGTATTTTTCACAGATTCACCACATAAATATAAAGATGCCAAACATTAGCGAAAGAAAAAACCACGTGATAATTAAACAGCAAGCAGTGAGGCCTAATTCTGGCATTTGATTCGAAATTGAGGCCCTAAGTTGCCAGAGGACAATCCAACAGCCGTGTGGTTGAGCCTAACCCTGGCACTTGTTTGACAATTTACGCCCGAATATGCCAGGTGATAACCAAGCAACCACATGTGAAGCTAGGTCTCCTAGTGAAACATCGGCACGCCGTCCTGATGTCTTCCAGAAGCTCCATCTTCACGTTCTTCTGCCAGCTTCGCTCCCCTTGGTGTTTTGTCTGCTACATCTTTGTAAATTTTGGGCCAAAACACCCATACTCTGGCCGAAGATTACAGCGTTTTGGTTATATATTGTATCCTTTTGGCAATTAAAACCCTAAATTAAAAAAAAAAAAAATTGGCTGAAATAGTTTTATTTTGGGCCGAAATTACAGAATCTATTACTTCGATATAATTGTTTTATGGGAAGTCCTTAAGTTGAAGAAGGTTTACGTAAGAATAAATTGGCTTTCAGGTGAAATGAAGGTCAAGTCGCACCCAATGGGCAAGTGCTGGCCGCTAAAAAGCTAACCCCTCCCCGGATCCGGGTTTCAACCCCGGGACCTCCCTAAGACCGGCGGAGAGCTCTGCCAACTGAGCTGATCAGAATCAGACGAATATTTGCTCCACCGACCGCCAGCTCCGAGTTAGCTAATTTGATAGAGCGCTCCGCTATTTTTGAAAGGTTCCAGGGTAAAATCAGTACAAGGCAGATTTTTTTGGAAGCCACCAGTCACCCAGGGGGCACAAATGGCGCTCCCTTTTAGGTGGAAGCCAATTTGCTCTTACGGGAATCCATTACCGGTAATGCGGATTGCGCGCGCCAACCAGTGTTCCGCGAGTACCTTGGCCTGTAGGAGCTCCCGTTCTTCCTGCTCCATCTCCTCTTGGAGCTCGGCCTCCATGTCTAGGTCGTCGTCCATCTGCTTGTGGGACTCCTCCAGGTGTTTCATGAGGACAGCCACCACGACGTTGACCAGCACAAACTGGGCCATGAGCACGAACACGACGAAGTAGAGCGGGGCGATGATGGCAGACACGCAGCAGTTGCGCACGCAGTCGCTCCTTGCGTCGCACTCGTCTCGAAGGGTGTCCTGGAACAATTGAGCCGACAGTCAGTTCGTTGTAAAATATTAAGACAAAAAAAAAAAAAAAGAAATAAAACACCGGTTACGAGTGCCGCCTGCAAGAACCTTTCACATTTTCAAAGAGATGGGTTGGTGTAAAAAGCAGATGAAATGGTGGTTCTCTTTTTTGGAAATTTTCAGCACGCGTTTTTGCACCAACATGGTGGCTATACTAAATACTACGCTGTGAAACAAGTCGGAAAAATCGACGGCTGCACCTGTAAACCAGAAAATATCACAGAATATGTATTGATGTGGTGCATTTTAACGGATGAAATTTCTATGTATTGCTCCTTTTCTGTGCAAAATGAAAGTAATAAACTAGCCAGAGTCAACCTCAGAAGGGTTCGCAAACGACCAAGTTAGCGATGCTTCCAGCGTTTCGTGCCATCTTCAGCTACGCGCAGTGAACGGACAACAGAGCGCGCCCGCTGCTCCCATGGAGAGATGGCGCCACGCGCTACAAGTTTAGCTAACTCGGTCGTCTGCTAACCCCTCCGCCGTTCACCCTGGCGAGTTGGTTGGCCTCATTCTGCACAGAAAGGGAGGTATGCCTTAAAATTTCGTCAGCTAAAATGCGCCTTTTCCACAATTCAGAAAGCTTGCGCTTTTTATGTCCAAGCGTAAACTTTTTAGGCTTCGTTTTAAAGCGTAAGGTTCACTAGCCCTCCTATATATTACAGCTTCGTGTTTTGAAGTCAAGATGCTGTCAATATTTGATCCGCCCAAGCAAGCTGGCGAAGGTGGCAGCTTTGGGATCTAGCCACTAGACGCCATAGATTTCGCAGAAGTCTCCCCAGTGCGGCTAACTCAGCGCTGTTTCAGCGCTAAATGAGCGCTGAAAGGATGTTTAGGGATGTTTAGGACTTAAACCTAACTCCAACAAAGGTCTGCGTTTACTTCATATGCCTTACTTCCTAGCTTATCAAGTGAGTTTTGAGGGTGGCATTGGTTTAGTGTCACGGCGGTGTTTTACCCCAGTAGGTCACGTTCTTCTCAGTTACCTAGAAACTCCGAAGGTCGAGCCGAGCGGCTGAAGCTGACGTGAATCTAGTTTTGCAAGTATCTATTAAGGCGGGCACGCGTGTACACTCGGTCATATCAGTGAAGAGCATACACAACCTCTAAATCCAAGCAGATTTATCGCTCACTTTCCGCCGCACAGTGTGCTCAAATATTACAGCAGGAGGTTTTCTTTCCTTTGTTGTTTCTTCCTCCCTCGTTACGAAACCGTGCAAGTGTTCGCAGAGGAGAAATTTTATGAGATTGTATAAGGGAGGTAATACCGCTTCTAACAACGCGCCTGACCCATAACTGGTGATAGTTAGCTATAACTAGCTCGGTCCCACCCGTATAAAACTTCCTTCATTTTGGTTGTTCCTGCTTAGCTACTTTATTTGCATCAATTTGCTGCCGAGCCTAGGCATGTATGTGACATTTTGGAAGCTGGCTTCTGGTTGCCTGTGATGATACTGAGTTGGACCTCGTTCCAATGGCTAAGACAAAAGCGGGGAACTTCTATCCACCAAATTGCATCAAAACTTGACGTTGAGAGTTTTCTCTAGTAAGCCAAGTTAAATAACTCGGCCAAAAGCAAGCACAGACGGACATACGTAGAGAGAGTCGATCTTCACGAGAGACCGATCTAGAAGCTCGAAAGGTTACTATAAAGGCATGCTATCGTGACACTTCGCACTGACGATATGCATTATCGCTAGGTATCAGCTTAGAATATTTCAAGCTCGCTGTCACGATGAACGAGGCCAATAACCCAGATCCAAACTATCATTTTACTGTCTGGGCGACACGGAATAAAATATTTGCGATGGGCCAGAGCATTTCATCCTAACTATGCTCGCCAAAACCCAATGCCTTCCGTTAAGCGGCCTCCCCATTGTCTAGAATCGACATCTTTGTTTCTTGAACAAAAAGAAGAAGAAAAAATGTAGACCCAATGTTTCGAAGTTTTTCTTCTCTATGAACAAGCAATCCGTTTTCTCCAACAATGTTGAACTGAAGGGTGAGGTTATACCTGGCTTCCCAGTATGCTTATGCACCCCCCCCCCCCAAAAAAAAAAAAAAAAAACGCTGTGCAATTGTGAAAAAAAAAAACAAAAAAAAACCCAGAAAGTTCTGCATCCTTTTGCGAATCCTGAAGAAAGAACTATACATTTTTTTTACTATATCTATAACATGGCTCAGACATCGAAAACGCCTTATTTCTGATTATGCCAACCGATCCGTGATTCCCAGGAACAAATAAACCCCAGCATAAAAACGCTTTCCTTGCACTCCTGCTTCGTTCTTAAAGCAATTTCACAGATGGATCTGCTATTCAGAGGTGTAAGAAGATTGCTTCATAAATTCGACGATCTGTTCTTTCCAATCAAATGAAGACAAGCTGGCTTAATTTAAAAAAAAATATATAATCGCTTGCTCCGGAAGCTCTGAAGTTTTCTCTTTGATGAGTTCGAATGTGTACAGATGTGATAGAAATAACAAAAGCGGTAAGTGGGCGGGGTGCATTCAAAACAGTGAACAGTGAACAACCGCCTGTCGCTATCATCAGTGGTTACTGCAGCTGGCTGAGAGGTTGTTTTGGAATACATTTAAGCACCTTCATCATAAATACTCACTGAATTTTGTAACAGCCTACCGGATAGGAGTAATGGCTTTTTGCAGTTACTACACTAGTGTTTCAACTAGGTGTCTTTAAAATTCCTTAAATCTCCGTATAATTCTCGTTAATTTTAATATCACTGCTATAAAAAAAAAAATCGATATGCGTTTTCAACCTTTCATTTCTTTTTACTCAGCTAACAAACATCCTTATTCGTACTAGCCACATACTTGATTTTCGCATATGTACAGATACTAACGCCATTAATAAATTATAAGCTCATATTGCTTCCTAGGCTGAGTGCCTTACCTTGTAGGTAGTTTTAGGTTTCTTACACATAAGGCATCAACCTATAAAAACATATAAAACATTATAACAACGCCTACAACAATTGTATTACCACTGAACTAGAACAATTTCTTCGGTGACGCTTTCCACAGCCCAACAAATGGTGAAAACTGGTTCGGGTTGCTAGAAACAGTCATAGCGGAGACTTAGTAAAAACATCTTCTCAAGCCTAGGGCGCTGAGCACTTGAGACTCCACTTAACGTACGTATAACTCCGCTCGCGTTTTACGGTTTTGGCAATGCTTCCTTTCACATAATCTTAGCTGAGACTAGGTTCTTACCTGATCGGCCCAAGCTTCAACTTAAAAAAATCATGGTGAATTTTTTTCTACGACATGGTCTCTCAATTAAGACTTTGTGGATATCAATTCTCCGATCCTACGAAGTCAGGTGGTGGGTGAAGTGGTGCTCACTTTCATGATGCCGTTCCAGTTGTCACCCGTAGCGACTCTGAACAAGGTGAGGAAGGCCATTCCGAAGTTGTGGAAGTGGGCGTGCTCCCCGAGGCCCTGGCAGGGGTGACTTTCGTCACATTCTGTGAACAGTCAAATGCGGACAAGCAGAGTATGAGTAACAAACAACAAGAAAATGGTGCGACACGTATGTCATACAATTGAATTAAACATTAAGATAAACAGAAAAACCTCCGACATCTTGAAAACCCCATACTCAGGAATAAAAAAAGTGGGCAACACACGCAAAGGTCGCAAGCCTGTGTGTTGTGTGGTCTTAGACCTGTTTGAGTGTTGTTCACTTTTTGTTGTTATCTTGGGTGTTCTGAAATGTTGAAAGTTCAGAAACTTGCCTATATGTTCTCTGAATTTTTAGAAAAATTGGACGTGGGAATTTCTGAAGCTATAATTTGTGGACCGTTAATTTTTGGAACGCTCAGGCATTCTTCACGCCACGATGAAAAACAAAGGCAAAACGTAACAACTAACAGAGATGATCTTAAAAGACGGATTGTAAAACGGAAAAGTTTAATTTTGTTTCTGGGCAGAAAAATAAGGTTTTAGGAAAAGTAATTTAAAAATATCATCTCACTGTCGTTCTCAAACGGGCCCATTTTGTGTTGATGATCGCAGCGCCAAGTCTAGCAGAACAACAATAGTCTGGTGAATGAAACGACACGGGTCAGTGGTACAAGTACAGTTGAGGCGATTAATCCTGGAGTGATAGGTTATTTAGTCAAATTGAGCCGGAAATTAGTTGTAGGTTCGGCTACTTATGCCACAGCTGAAAAAAGGAATAATCTGACCAATGCCGGACGTCTGCTAAACCGGTTGTTTAGCCTGCACAACGCAGTAGTCATGGGCGTACCAACCCGGGGGGCGGGGGGGGGGGGGGGGCAAGGGGGGCGCTCGCCCCCTTAGTTCTCAGACTGGGGGGCAAGGTATGCGTTTTGCCTCCCCCCTTCCCTCCCCTCCCCCCCCCCCCCCCCCCCCCTGAAACAGCCGCCACTAGTCAGGGCAAACATTGGCCGGGGGCGCCCAAGTGATACCAAGGGCACAGGCCCCCGGCCCTTGGGGGGGGGGAGGGGGGGGAGGGGTCTCGTTTGCCCCCCCCCCCCCCCTCAAAAGCAAATTGGTACGCCACTGGCAGTAGTAATGCATTGGTGAGCTGCGTTAGTGCTAAGCTCATTCAGCGACTCAACCTGATCAAAACTCGACAGATACAAGACCGCGCACCCGTACATTGTTCATCCAGACCAAAACGGACAGGGAAGAAGACTGAACCTAAGGTCTCTGGGTCTTGAGCTCCGCGACTACTCACCCAGCCGGCCGAAGAGCTCGACGCCGAGTGCAGCAAAGATGAAGAAGAGGAGGAAGAAGAGAAGGCCGAGGTTTCCGACCTGCGGAAGCGCTTGCATCACGGTATCCAGCAAAGCACGGATGCCCTTGGCCATCTTCAGCAGTTTGAGCACTGTACCGTACCGGGCCACAGAACGGCACAGCCGAAAGCGAAAGAAAAGAGTGCGGAGAACAGAGAAGCAGGACGGTTAGAGGCAACTCAAACATTTTAAGGCAAATAACACGCACACAAAAACAACAACCATGGTCCTGCTTGGTGATACTATACGAAACATCCCTTTCAAAGTCATGCATGAGCTATATGACCATGAAGATAAAGGAGACTATTGTCATCGACATTTTAAGAAACGCAGGGCGTGGCGAATCTTGAGCCTCTCATTATCACTACGTAGCCAGTAAGATTGTGGCATTTGTCGGTAGGAACGCAAAACAACCAATCACGAAGTAAAAAGTGGCAACAAAACAGATCCTGCGTTTGTTCAGCTTCCAGTGTCTATACGGAGAGCAAGTCGTCTGCTTCTTGCGTAGGCGTTGCGGTGACGTCAGAAAGACGCCGAGCTCTGATTGGCTCTGATTGAAGGATAGGACATAGACTTCAAAGCAAACTGCCTTGAGGTCTACCCACTATTCTTCATTCAGAACCAATCAGAGCTCGCCGTTCTGACATCCCCACAAAAGAAGCAGACGAACTTGCGCTCTGCATTGTTCTAAATAACAATCAACTTTATTAAAAAAACAACAACAACAACTCTTGAGCACTGGAGTCAGGCAGATACTACGCATGGTGAAGTAAGGGTTACTGCTCAGTCGAGTTGGTGAATGATAATAGTGGGAAAAAAAAAGCCTCGAGAATAGAGACAAAAATTCGGTCATCACATAAGCGTCTCAAGTTTGATACGCTGTTGTATTGTCCGAAGTTTTGTCCCTAGTCTCAGGGTTTCTTTTCACTATAACTATGTTTGGTGTTTGTTTTTGGTTTGAGCAGACCTACTTTCGCACCCACAAGCTTTGCGTCTATTGCTCGGTGGTAACATTAGCGCACCTCCATGCTTGCCACTTGTTTTAGGTTTTTCTAAAATAAAAAAAAGTATATTGTGGTTCTAGGTGACGTTCAACTAGTGTTTAACTAGATTTGAAGCCATATGTTTATTTTCACAAATGAAAAGGTATTATATGAATCTTAGTTAATCATCCTTCTCATCGTGACGATTGAACCACTATAATATGTTTGTGCAGGTAGAACTCACCCGCACAAACCACTTTAGTGTGCCTTTCAGTGAAATTTTGGTAGACCTGTCCGAAATAAAATCAAACATCTAAGCTTATATATCTAGACTTGTTCATTGTCTTTGATAATGTCACCGATGAGCTGTTTTGTCATGGTGTCCTTCCTAAAACACAATCAGAGACTTTATTTGCAGACGACGTGTCTTGGGGGGGGGGGGGGGGGCAGGTGGACTCTACATTGATTTTACTGTTGATGATATTTGCTCTACCCATCAATACTGTATTAAAGAAAAGACCTCCCGAATCCGTTGAAAAAACACAGTATTCAACTTTAGTATGTATTCTAGGAAATATTCCAAGTCATATCACACTGCTACAGTCTAAGAATGTTTCATGAGTGATCAGCACTTTCTTGATTTTAATGTTAACTATAATGTTTGCCAGCCTTTACGCAGGCTAGGAGTAATGGCTTATCCAGTTATAGTGTTAGTACTGAATATGGTATTTAGAGTTTTTTTATATTTGCTCGAGTCAAAAATTACATTTCAAGTTCAGCAAGTGCAATCATTGAACACACACAAATGTAAAATGTACGTCTCTGAGGGTAACCATTTTCGTTGTAATCGTTGATATTATTATAATTTAATTTAAAGTAAACTAAAATTGATGAATTATATAAGAAATCTGATCGTTGAATTTAAGTTCGAATGACAGTCCTACTCTCTTCTGCACACTTTTGCGTGCCAGTCAGCACAAAGCTCGAAATTTGTTCGAAGACTGAAGTTGATCCAAATCGTTATCCCAACCAAATCCCTCAATTGGATCAAGTTTGCCTTCTCAATATGACACCGGTGTGGAAAGTGTAGTAATTTAAACACATTTTTTTTTATAACTTTGACAGCTTGAATCGCGCATGCTTTTTAGAAAGCAAGGGTTATGTGCAGCCGTGTGCTTTAATATTTACCAGAGGTGCCCTCTGTTTGTTGCTTAGCACGTAAAATATATTATGAACAAATAAATATATAAGTAGTGAACAACCTCACTTTTGTTTACGCTGGCCCAGTTTGTGGGCCGACAATTTCGGTTTATATCGGCTCAATCGTTTGGTCTTTTCACTGGCACCACTGCAAGTGAGGTACTCAGTACCAAACAATTTCATGGCTACCTGTAAACTGTGAACTACCCCTGAAGGTGAGAGTTTAATTTGTACCATACAACTTCGTGGCTACCTGTAAACGTGGACTAAATACCCGTGAAGGTGAGGGTTTAACTTGTTTCAGCTCTAGGGCATATACAAATCATTATTTTTGCTTCTTAAAAATTATACCCGATCGGTATCACTCGAATCCCCAAAGGTAACATTCCCCGTTGCAAACATAATCATTTAGTGAACCAAGTGTGTAAACATTTTTTTTAAATGCGCAGCTCTCTATGGCTGCTTTACGGCGCACTAATGTTAGGTTATTTGTTCCTTGTCACTCTCTAACATTTAACTGGCGGCTAAACGCTATCATTCGGTGGAAGGCGAGCCGCCCCAACAAAACCAAAATGCACAACTTGATGACTAACACCAAAGCGAGGTAGCGCAATGTTTCTTCACTAATCAGCTTGTGAATGAATTAAAAAAAAACAAATTTTCGCGTACATTGCGCACGAAACACGCATACACTTTTACAAACTGCAAGCGTGTTCTATCAACGAAACGCCACGGTACCTCTGGCAATACGCAGTACGCGCATGACTCGGATGATGGTAGGATTGATGGGTATCAGGTCCGATTTCATCTCCTCAAGGACGATTCCCATGATGGACAGGATCACGATCAGGATGTCCAGTTGGTTCCACCTGAGAATGAGGATCGAGCCTGGTTAAGGCGGCTCTATATCTTGGTCGTCTCTTTCTACAAGAGCCGAATGAAAAGTAATGAAACCGATATTTTAAAATTAAAAAATGAGGTAACTCTCCTTGCTTTGATAGTTCTTTTTTTTCTAAGTAGCATCCATCACATTCAATACATTTAATATAATGTTTCAAAAGCAATTAAATAAAATGCAAAAAGAAGGTTTTGCGATATCATATTGAACTCACGATTTTGTTCACTTCATCGTATGAAGAGAACCGTCTTTCGTGCAGTTTTTCACCTTTTTTTTCCGGTGTTGCAAATTCCAAGAAATTACACGGAAATACGTCCAGGTTATACGAAGAGCGGTACAGTACAGTTACCACATTTTAAAGCTTAAGGCATGATTTAATTACACGCCTCTGCCATACTCTCACAAGCATGTATTTGTCACCCGCTATGACTACACGTATGAGGTTCCTTCGCTCGCTGCGACAAAACACGAAAGACTATGGCGATGCAACCGGGGTCTCAGACAGGTGGATGTATATTGCCTTCACAAACATAAGTACAACACTGCCTGTCTACGTTCTTACAAAAATCAAACAACAGAAGCACTCTCATTACTTTTCAATCAGCCCTTGTATTTACCACAGTGGGATTAGAATGGAAGCTGGACCTACTTGTCAGTAAGGTATCTGGGGATGCCCAGTGCCACCACTTTCATGGAGAGCTCCAGAAGGAACACAGCCGTGAAGAAGTAGTTGAAGATCTTCAGGGCATACTCAAGTTCCTGAACGAGTCAAGGAAACAAAAATGGAAAAACTACTCTTTTAATACAGCGTCTGTACTAGCATGTGCATAGTGTTAGGAATCGTGATGCTCGCTCCAAAGTCAGCCGGAAAAATTGGCGCATGTACGTAATGAGCTCCAATTTTCACCAAATATGTATTTAGGGGTGCATTTCATTCTGTGAATACTCAAGGCGTAGCTCACTTCCCCAGAAAAATAAGACCAACACTCTTGGTATTGGTATTTTTTATTGAACTCTGTACAGGTAGTTCACTACAGAAGGTCGCTCGCCCATACCAAGCGGTTTGTGATTCCTCGCAAATTACGACTCTTGACATCTTCAACGGCGGACATCCGTGCAAGTGAGCGAGGTACCTAACAGTAGGAGCAATGGAAAGCATGGAGAGCTCTTATAAATTAATGGCGGACGCTTCCTGCGCAAATTGGGTGCGCGTGCACATGTGTGCGTTCTCGAGTGGCAAGGAGAATAACGGGCGGACAAGCTGAGCAAGACGGAAGATGCTTGCAAACGTTCGATGCTTTTCCCTCCGCGTCCCACCTTGTATGCAAACGCGGTCCCTAAAGTACGCGTCTTCAGTTGAGCAATTGGAAACACTCCTATCTAAAGGCTTTGCTTTTGACATCATGTTCCGATACACGCAGTAGCAGACGACGGCATCGTCTGTCTTCGATGCGACTTTCGAGAGATGGTGCCACAGGGACAACCCTCGGTTAGTGTTTTCATAGTAGGTGACAGGTTAAGAGTGTAGGACAAGCTCCTCTTGTAAAGACTTCCACTTCTTCCACTTAGGCAGAACGAACGGTGGAGGAGAGGCCAGTTAATTCGCTTCCTCTCCAGTGTTCATACTGTCAGTGGAATGAGTGGAGTGTTTTGTGGGACGATCTTGTCCTGCACGATTGACCCGCGACAGACTACTGCTCGATCGAGATCAGAGGTTTACGGGCCTCGTATGCAATACGAGGCCCATAAAGCGAGAGGGTCGATGGTCCGCAGGCGCTTCAAGCTTTGCTCAGACCCCCCTGTCTCCCATCATCCTCGTAGCGCGACGACACACGCAGCTGGCGCATGGGCAAGTAATATGCGCCGGAGGTGTCCACCATTAAATTTTAAACTCTCTCCTAGGTTCGAGTTGTTTTCTTCCATAAGTATGGGCTCTCAACCATCCGTTAGGTCGAGTATCTGCGTCGGCGTCCGCCGTTGCAGATGTCGCGGCTGTAATAATTCTTCACAGAAACGGAGCTACGCCTTGAAATTTTACGAGGTAAAATTTAGCACTAAAATACACCTTTGGTAAAAGGTTACGCTAGTTCCATAAAGGCGCCGAGTTTTTGTGCTAATTTTTCTGCAAGCCATGGAAAGAATATCGTTTTATACTTTCTCTGCGAGAAAATGAAAGGCGTGGATTTGGAATTGAGTGAAATTTGGCATTTTAGTAATATATCTGATGAACACAGACGAAAATGGAGTGGCACACCGTAAAGTTTATTTGTCGTAATATTATATATTTCGTAGATAAGTTAAAATATGGACCAAAGCATTGCTGAACTAATTGGCACAAACTTCATGTCAGTATCTATTCAGGCACCGTTGTTCAAATGTCTGGATAAGAATAGCAGCAGTCGAGCCTAATAATGAGTGGGGAGAAGTGCACGAACCCTGTAAAATATGTGAAACCTTTCCTTCAGTTTTTAGGTTGCAACAAACTGTAGAAGAACGAGTGCTAAGATATAAAGTGGTTTACGGACCGCGTTCAAAACATACATTAGATTTAACGAGAGAGATACCCATTATCAGCACCCGCTTCTCGGAGGAATCAATGGTCTCCCGTTATGGCAAAAATGACAGATTGCAGTCCCTACACCCATAAACTACACAACAATACTCATAACTATTGTATAGATACCATTGACATTTATGGTTTAGATAGTATAGGGTTTAAAAATAGGAAACCCGAACACTTTGGGCCCCCCGAGCAGCTTAGAATGTTGCAATGCGCCTGCGATGCTGCATGCTGCTTGGGGGACTCAAAGCGTTGGGAACTTCTTATTTTAAAGCTTTCTCATTAATCACTCCACTTACTTTTTTGACAATATAAACTTGGGAGCGTGTTGGTCTCTGGACAAATACGACAGAAAGAATAACACACTTAAGTCAAAGGGACGACGTTGCGTCTGTCAGCAAGCGCACCGTCAAGGTTTAGTATACTCGGGCGTGTTTGAGTTTGGGTTCGCTCCCTGTGACTCCCAATTGGGCTGTCATATATTTTTACATGTGCGGCATGTATGATCAATCGACGGAAACAATGTTTCATCTTGTGGTGTCACGTTTTGAGGCCACGTCATTCTTTTTAGGCGACTTTTGTTTTGGTACGCTCTTTCGCTGCTAAAGGATGGCGAATCTATCTCGTTCGATTTCTTGCGTTATGGCAAACAATGAGATGTAAAAATACAAAATTTACTCGGTATTCGGTGACTGCCAAAAGAAGGGAATTACAGTTTTGAATAAACAAAGACCGAGTAAGTCCACTCAAAAAAGAGTGACCTCGGGGTGCAAGGTCAACTTGTCACCGCATACTTCCGTGTCTCGAAAAGTACAATACCATGCAGACATCAACTCACGTTTTGCCCACAAAATAGTGCGTCCTTCATAAGTAAATATTCTTAATGCCCCACTCCCACATCTTTGGCAGGCGTTCAGTCTCTCGGTGCTCGTGAAGTAAGCACGAGTGATTGCAATCCTGCCAAAGATGCCCTCGCGTAGGGTGCCTTCATGTGCGCTTTTGACCATTTTGTCTCACACGGTTATTTTTCTTTTTTGTTCAGAAGCGCGTGAAAGAGCGTGTCCCTGCATGCGTTTGTGGCGCTGACTGTGCTATGGCGACATTTTGTTTTCGTCGATTTCTTTGTATTTTACCCGTGAACGCGTGCTGTCGGCATCGGGTACTAAAAAGGGTGGCATAACCCTAAACAGGACATTCAGGCACCCTACCCTCGCGTGCATGATGCTCGTGTTTGAACATAGCCTCCTTTATTCTACAAAGCCTGTCAAATCGCGAAAGACTGGTTTGAGGCTTGTCGCTACCGTTTGTTTCAATGTATTGCTCTAGTGGGACTCGGGCATAACAGAGCACGCTACAGTGTTGCTGAGACCAAAATATGCGTTCAGCATCCGAAAAAAAAAAAAAAAATCCCGGCACATTTAAGCAAAGCGGAGGAGTCGGCAACGGTTGTGGCGCTTTGGGATAGCTCTCTCACCAGAGGCATCCGGTAGAACTCCATGGCCATGGTGACAACGTTGAGGCCGATCACGGCGGCGATGGCAAGGTCAAAATATTTGCTTGTCACGATGTTGTGGGTGAACAGGCGGGGTTTGGAGTAGTTGGCATAGTAGGGGGGCTCCCGCATTTCTGCGAGGGCAAAGGAACCTTCATTACATTCCGCTTTACAACGGACGACCGAGAAACCGACGGAATGATGCGATAGAGCTAATCAAGCGACGGTAAATCTGCATCGTCATCGTCGTCTCCCTGCGTCTGCTATTACGAATCGCGCACACACAGGCACACAAAAAAAGCGCGGGATCACGGCTCACGTATTGTGTGTGATTGGTTTAGCCGGTGATAGCGAGCGCAGAAAGACGACGAGGGTCGTGACGATGAACGTTTAGCGCTGCTCTTCATCGGATCGTAGCGCCGTCTGCGTTCGGACTCGGTGAAGCGAAGCATCGTATTTCAAGAATGCTGCCAGTAATACTCCCGCGGAATAAACTACGTCAGAGTATGCGAAGCGCAAGTTCGTCTGCTTCTCTTTGCAGGGGTTTTGGTGACGTCAGAGTGCCGAGCTCTCACTGGTTCTGAATGAAGGATAGTGAGTAGATCTCGAGGCAGCTTTCTTTGAGGTCTACCCACTATTCTTCAATTAGATATGGTGATATTTAACGCCACATTTTGAAAATCTGTTGAAACTTTGAGTTGCTGGTGTTCTAGATGTGAACCGCGATACTGAAGAAAGTCTGGTGAAGTCTGAGAAAAATTCCACGCGACCCGGAAGAACCGAACGCGCTGCCGGTGCCGCTATAAGGTAGCCGGCACTCGGTGGCACTAGCCGCCGCTCAATGGTACTGTAAGGCCATAGAGTTTGCAGATTGAAGACGTCAGAGCGAAAAAAAAAAGTTTAAAGAAACGAAACCCGCTAGGAAGTACAGATAATGCTAGTGCTTCGGCCTGCGGATGGCATGCTGTACACCTTTAAGGTTGGGTCTTCGTTTTTTTATCAAAATGTATATGTTTTAAGTGCAAGATAGAGTATCTGTCCCTGAAAACCGAATCTGACAAAACTACATTTCGTTTTACCTCACTTCCGGATGCAGCTGACGCTACGAGCCAACCCAACCAACCCAGTTTTGTGTACGCAGTACGTGACTACGCTTTCTACGCATCCCGGCGCTTTCTCTCGAAAGTCACAGGAAACTCAAGCAGAAGAATGAGTTGAAGTACGCCATACTGTGTCCGAGAATCGGGCTTCGTCATTCGTGCGAGTTTTTAGGAAGCCAATGGCGGTGCGCAGCAGAAGAACGGGCCCATGGATGGAGTCGTAGGAGAGAGAGGACTCACTCCTGCGCTTCTTCTCCAGCTTGCGGGCCCTCTTTGCAGCACGCATGGCCCTCTCCTCCCGCTCCTGCTCCTCCCGGCAGCGGTGGAAGTTCTCCACCACCACGCCCACAAACATGTTGAGCACAAAGAAGGCCACCAGCAGCAGGAACGAGATGAAGTACAGCAGACGCCACTCGTTGTAGTTCTCCACGGGCTGCACACCGGTAATCATGGGTACGCTTGCTGAAGGCCCGAGGACGTTGTCACGCGGAGTGCATGTTATGCACGTATTACAAACGAGAGTGGGCGCGTATAGTCTTTGCCGTACAAGATGAATCCAAATGCGAGACTAGTATTTACAAGTGTCTGTTGTCGAAACTCCTCCTATTTCCACCACAGAATGTTTTTTTCTTATTTATGTCACCGATTGGAAAAAAATTATATGGAACTGGATACTTCTGAAAGCGGTACGTGTCAGGTTATTTCTAAGATATGTTGATAGCATTGTCTTTTTCCTAGTATAGACTAAATTTCCTTCACTGTATTTTGCCCACATCCGGTAGAACAGAATGCGCCAAATCAATCGGATCGACTAAAAGGTTAAAATGCGCGAACAAAACAGGACAAAAAAAGACACACGTACGACACGGACAGGCGCCAACGTCTAACTGGTTTAATGAAACACGAATCATCGTCAAACTGTCGATCCCAATCTTTTAACCTTTTAGTCGATATGAACCAACTAGCCCCAACCAAAGTTTTATTGCAATCGGATCGCGTGACGAGCATAGTAATGCTCGTCACGCGCACAATTAAAATATTATTTTATTATTTTTTAATTCTTTTTTATATTGTTATCCCCAATTCGAATTGTTACAGGAGCGATAATTGCGCAAAATATAACAAAAAAACAAAGCACCGACTTCTAAAAAAAAACAGACGTTCCCAACAAATTTACAAACAAAGCAATCCGTACTAATAAACTAGCGCAGTCAAACAACAAAAGCCAATTCAATTTATTTCTCGTGGCGTCCACACTGTGTATCCTGGCGCTCTGTTTGTATCTAGGAAACGTCCTTCTACATGAAGCAGAAGAGTTTCCAGGAAAGAGAGATCAAATGACCGTGGTGGAACTCTAGGTCGGCGAGAGAGACAGAGCACTGGTATCAAGCTTTCACAAAGCTTTCCAACGTGAGTTGCCTTGCATCTTCGTATTTATTTTACACGCTTACACCACTGAAAAACAGCTTAGTGATGCGGCACTGTCCGGCACGATTTTACAACTCCTCCAGTTGGTACACCTCGCATGGCATACAGTAGCCGCTGTCAAGATAAGAACGGCAGGGCGCATCCTTCGGACGGTTGGCCCCAGCACGTGTCGCCTTTTGTCGTGCCTTGACTGTGCGTACGCTCGAAGCTCACGAGAGGCCGAAGCATCATCGAAGGTAGGAAGCTCCCGCTGGAGGCCGGACGACTGGTACTGACCCCTGCCGTTCTCATCCGTTCAGTGACTATAGCGGAAATGTCTATTTGATTGGATATACAGATACTACTATTAATCGCCTCCTTCGTACCGCAATATCTTGTCTGCTGGGCAGGAGAAGACGTCTCAGAGCTTGTAAAACGTCACATTTGTCGAAGGCTACACGTACATCATATGAAATGCTATGCTCAATGTAACTTTTTTTTCTGCCACCTTTAGTACAGATGTAGTCCTCACTTTTAGTGTGCATGTATTTCGCTATTAAAAGCCCGTTGCGGGAAATATCTAACCTATTTTTATGGGGACGTGACGGTGTGAATCGGGACGTGAAATACCGACAGAGTAACAAGATATCAAACACGGGAAGGGGAAGAGTTCGCGGCACCCACCTGTATGCCTTCTCCGACGGCGTCAAGTCCAGAGTACATAATATTGACCCAGCCGTCTTTCGAAGACAGGACAAACAACGCCATCAGGGCCTGTAATTAGTTAATGAAACAATTTAATAGAATAGAAACCTTAAATGCAACACTTCTGGATCTCTTCTGCCATGAAATTCCGAATGGACGCAACCCCCACCCTCCCGCGCCGATACCAACCTCCAAAAGAGAAAGAAGGCAAAAACATGATGTGGGCGATTTCTTTACGATAGGCATAATTTTGCATTTTATCACATGGCAGCCCCTTTTTGCTAGAGTCCAACTCGATCAGGTCGTATCAGATTACGCAAGAATCTGTGTTACAAAGTCATCGATTTTAGACCAAAAATTTGTTTGTGAACGCTTAAAATCCATTCTTTGCGACCGCAATACTGCAGGAGTTTATCTGATCATAAAATGGCGCATCAGATACGGGCCCAGGAACTTCTCGCGATCATTGCCGAAAGACCACTTGAATTTTAGTTCCGTTGATGATATAAGCGTGTTGATTGCCTATAGCTGTCGTTCCATGATTCTATGTTTCTTTATCAAGAAAATGCCAGCCCTGACACGCTACAGAACTGTTTTTTTTAAACATGAATATGGGGTGTGTTGAGCTGCATATTCTAAAGTTTAGTAAAAAAAATTAAAAATCTAATTCCCTGGATTATTGGAGAAATATATTTATGCAAACAAAAACTCGGGCGGAAGTGAAAAACAAGTTTACATACTAAAACAGAAATTCTTTTGTCACATGAGTCGATAACTGAAGCGGCTTGTGAGTGAATTTGGAGATAGGTTTGACAATATAACGCTTAAAAAATCTGAGTAAATTTTGCAAGCTTGTCTTCTAAACTTAGTAAACCTTGTAAATTCGGGCAATATATTATTGTATCAACCAAATTACATCGTGACAAAAACCTACTTATCAAAATCTTGTTGAAAAATTTAATTACCCTAGTTCTTTTTCCTCTATTTTTAATTGTGGTAGAGGAACGTTGCCGAGTTTTACTAATTTTTCGAAAAAACATGAGAACACTCATGCCGCAGTTAGTATTTTGTACCTCTTTCTGACGTTCTATTGTGTTTGCCGAGGTCGTAGCTTGCGCCGCTGGCCAAGTTAGGCATAAACAAAGTATGGAAATGTAATCACATCTTCGACAGTTGAATAACGACATCAAAATAGAAATGAAAATTACAATACAAACTAATTTATTTGAGATAAACTAAGTTTAGTAAAGGCGTTGAATTTTCTTAATAAAAGTAACATGTTTTTTTATTTCTTGAGTGACGTTCACGAGCCTTCTTACAGACAAATCCCAGCACGTATGGCGCTAGCTATATTTTCATAATCGAATCTACACCTTTTGCTTTGTTTCCCTTGCTGTTCAGAACAAAACCTCCTAACATTAAACGGGCAACCATGGTCCCTCACCTAAATTTTAATGGCTTAGCTTGATATTAAACCGCAGTGAAAATATTTTGACTTTCAACTTCTGTGCCGTGTAAGAAAAAAAAAGAGATCCGTGAAACCGCGGCCTCGACAAGCGAAAGTTCTCACAGACGCGCGTTCACAAAAATCATTAACCAAACTCAACTACTGTTAACGTTCGTGCTACTTTGTAGGCCGCTATTAAAGGACAAATAACACTCCCGCTTCCCTTAGTGTCTTTCAAACAATTTGTTTTAACGAAAAGTATTAAGTTGCTAAAGCCACGCCGTGGAACCCCTGCTTCCTATGATACTGCGCAGATAACACGAATATGAAAAACATCCCAAAAGGCATGCGACTGAGCTCAGTCGAGGAGCAACGAAACATGTTCCTCTATTATCAGAAATACAAATGATTTGCAATGAAAAAGAAGGGTTCTTTAATACTATTTTCCTAAGAATAGCTGCCATCGCTATTAAATATACTTGACTCGCTCCCTCGGAAAAATGGGTGGAAAACAAAATTGCATCGTTCCAACATGTGTTGTGTGAACATTTTGATTCCTGCTTTTATGATACTATTAATAATAAAAAGAAACCTGCTTACGTGGTCAACTATCGTGTTGGCTTTTTAAAATTCTACAATTCATTTTTAGATAACAAACGGTTGCACCAATATTACCAAATCTGGACCATAAACATAATCATTCTCAAGGCTCAGCTATCCTAATGATTGTTCAAAGCTGCCACCGTTCCCGCTCACCTGGCCCAGATGGTCAAAGTTGTATTTCCGGTTTGTCCACATCATGCCCCGTTCTAGGCAGTCTTCCTTCGTGCGCACTCCTTTTACGTCGGGGCCTTCGCAGAAGTAAAAAGAGCCCTTGAAGAGCTGCAGCAGAGGCAAGGATACGGACAGAGTTTTAAGAACTTTTCATGCTTTGCCTGCACAAAAACGGAGCTATGAGCCGGTTCACATACAGATGGAGCAAATAAACAGGATTTCATTGTTCGTCTTTCATGAAAAAACCGTATGAACTCAATAATATGTTGTAGATAGCACAGAGAGAGCTACAAAAAGGGAGGTGTTAAAAGTGAGCCAAGTCTGCTAAATCTGAAGTGTATACCCTGAAAATAAACAGCAAGCTAAAAATTTCCAGGTTTTAAATGCTTTTTCGTACTATTTTATTACAAGAAACATTTTCAATAATATATTACCTTATTTTGCACACTTCAATATGTAAAACCTTAAACAAAAATAGGCTTTTAACCGAAAATAATTTTTGTTTGAGTGTGAATATTATGTCATAACTTAAAGCTTAAACCATATGGCGCTCTTAACTTTGTCAATTTGTTCTTTCAGCATTTTTCCAGGAGTAAAAACAGCTGAAACAGCCATCGATAAATAGCAGTAATTTTCTTTTTTATTATAATAGTCTCAGTGTTTTGGGTGTCGAAACGTATATCAAGCAGATTAAAAAAATTATGTTTTAAATGCCATTTTTTCCTTGCGCAAAGCTGCCTTGAGTTAGCCTCATCTACTGGAAGCACATCGGAAATACTAAGTTGTCCAGCATGGAAAGTGATCACATAAAATTTACACGTGTCTTTTATCATAATTGCCTATATTTCCGTGTTTTGTGATTATAACGCAGCTTATTTTTCTTTTTTTTTTGTAATTACGAGATAATCTGTATTTTGATGCTTATTATTACTCCTGTAAATAATATTTTTAACTCCAGAGCTCTGAACTGTACCTACCTTTGTATTACGCAAAGGTCCAGCTATCTTTCATTGCTGTTTTTATTGCGTCTTCAAAACACAAGCACTTTTTTCATTCACCCTGGATTCATAAATGGCAACTAAAATGGTCTATCACTATGGCTACGGAAGTTTTGCCATACAAGCCTATTACAAAAAGGAAACTTTAATTAATATTTTAGCAATTGAGAATATACGAACATTAAATTCGGGTTGATTTTACAGTTCTAAAGAAAGTTAACAAAATATATTCGAACATAAAGAACACGTTTTTACATACAGTTTAATCAGATAAGTGCTAGCGCAAATTGCGACCCATCGCGCGATGTGTAAAAGTAACAAGGACAGCACCATAAATCTATGTTTCTTGTTCATAGTCAAAGCGGTAGTTACCTGGACGCCAAGGATTCCGAAAATAATGAAAAACGTGCAGCAGATGAGGACAATGTTGCCGATGGGCCTCAGAGAGGACATGAGGGTTTGGACGACCAACTTGAGGCCGGGGGCGCGGTTGATAACCCTGGGCATGCAGAAAAAAAAATTAAGCAATTTTCCACTAAAATTTGAAAAACCGACACCCTTGGCGAATAGTGACACATGAAAAGTGCTCGGATCTTGAACTGGTATCAAGCACTTCGCAAAATATCCTGAAAACATGTTTTAACTCGATTGAAAATTCTCATTTGTATGAGAAATTTCTGTGTCCAATAAACACATATGAAGCATACAGGATATATAAGAACATATCAGAACCATATTACACCTATATAAGAACTATATAAGATGTATAAGAAAATACAAGCGCCGTATAACAAACTTCTCAGAAGTTTCTTATAAGTTTCTAATGTGGTAATATATTTTATATAGTTCTTATACAGTTCTTATATAGTTCTTATATGTTCTTATATATCTTGTATGATTCGTATGTGTTTATTGGACACGAGAAATTTCTCATACAAATGACTTTTTTTCTAGGGAGTTTGCGAGTCGTATATTAAACATATGCCTTTAGCATGTGCACTGCACGGCACCGTGAAGGCGAACATGACTATGACTTTCCCCGTTTTTCAAGTAGCGACTCACCTGAGGGGCCGTAGCGAGCGGAGCAACCTGAAGACACGAAGGATGCCAAAGATTCTCGGGCTTCCATCGGCAACGAAGGTGAGGAAAAAGTCGACGAGGGAGATGGTAACTAGCACTCCGTCCATCTTGTTCCAGCCGCTCTTGAAGTACGCCTTGTCCCCGTACCAGAGGCCCTTGGCGATCACCTGGACGCACAATGAAACATCTAGCTTCACAATGAACGGTCAGAAGGCAAATGGAGGCAAAAATGTACCGCAGAAGGCTGTCCCCAGAGCGCACGCCGTGCAGTCCAAGGACGCTGTCAGGGGTACTCACTTCCGTTGAAAACTATGCGGAGAGCAAGTCGTCTGCTTCTTGCGCAGGTGATGTGGTGACGTCAGAAAGACGCCCAGCTATGATTGGCTCTGACTGAAGGACAGTGGGTCGACCTCAAGGCAAGCTGCCTTGAGGTCTACCCACTATTCCTCATTCAGAACCAATCAGAGCTCGGAGTTTTAACGTCCCCACAACCTTCCTGCAAAAAGGCAGACAAACTTGCGCTCCGCATAAGGTCTCTTCGTGTCAGATAGTGCAATGATGGTCTGGGTAATACGTTATATATTTATGTAAAAACTATATGTGAATTCTTTGTGTTTAGGAGAGTCATTCAGCAGTATTTGAGCGCTGTAGCTAACTTTTTCTCGGAGATGTTAAATTTCGAGGTATGTAGTTTGCCAAGGATTCACAATCGCAGTTTGCACAGCCGTCAATGTCACACCAAAGCATGCACGTAGTAATAATTTGTATATTTATATTTTGATAAAGGTTTACAGCAAGTACACAAAATAAAAATTACAATAAAAATTTTAGATGTAAATAAGGCTATGAAACACGTGAGGTCAACACGTTAGAGAGACATTCACGAATCATTTACAGATAAACTACTGTATATAAAATGGCGCAAAAGGTATCAAAATAAGCATCCTTAAATGCATTTTCTGAACACATAAAAACTATATTCTTAGCCATTAATGTAGGTATGTTATTATATCAGAAACGCAACTGATGTCTCTAACTTGTGACAAAAATGCGCGTCAATATAAAAACAAAATCTATCTTTTATTTAGTTTGAACTCTCCTCAATCGTCTGCAGTATCTTGGGCTAACTTGTGATTACAAAACACTGAGCAATATATGACCTCCAAAAAAGAAACACGACAACAAACCTACACTCACATTGAACTGCTTCTCTTCGTTATAAAGGCCTAGTCGCACGAGGTCAGCTCCAAAGCGACATTTTTTTAGAACCGAGAAGGTCTCCTCTGCACAATGGTACTTCTCTATAGTAGGGTATAGAAAGTCATTCTTTCCCTAGTTTATTTCTATAGCTAAAGGTCCCTCCCACTTTCCCTTTTAAAACGCGTCCGAATTGAGTGTTTTTTCGGAGCGCTGTAAAATGCTGCGCATGACGCATCTTTTTGAGGGGGATGGGTTTAATTGTTTTCGATGGTGCCCGCTGTGTTTCTAATTGAAGTGATACACTAAAATCCATTAATTTCAAAGTAAATTACTACAAATATTTATCAACCCAATTATATCATACGCTTTTCTTTTCCTAAATTTGCACTTTTGCAGAGACCAATAATATACAACCCTTTTTTCTGTGCGATGCGTGTTTTTCACGGCAACGATTTGGCCCGTGTTTCGAAAAACACGCCTGTATACGTATAGACCGACACGCGGAGCTGCTCTGTTTACCAACACAGCCGGAAGGCCGCGCATGCGCGGTAGCTATGTGGGCAAAAGCAACCCGGCCCTCCGTGTTTTCGCCATTGCGTCGTGTGGCGTGCGCTCGTTGTTGACGTTGCAGGGACGCTTCTAGCTTTATTTGTGAGTCGTATTTCCTGGCAACGTATGTCGTATGCTATGCCCGACTATTTGAGCTCGCTACCCGAGCCTGAACGGTGGCGGTATCGAAACAAACTGTGCGTGGACGGCGTTGCCTACGAGGATTCGTACGCCGTAAACAAGGCCTGCTGAACTTCCGACGTAAAGTTGCTGCCACTGAAGTGGACGGCTCACGTCGTCATTTATTTAGTTTTTTCGCCAAGCCAGTTCACTGTGACACGGAGCAGGCGTACATGTCTTTCGAGGCCTACGATTACTTCGAGTTGGTTTCCGCACTGCCGGCGGGATCAGCAGACTGTGGGTCTGCGGAAGTGTATTTATTAATTAAATAAATACACACAGCGTCTTCAAGTTAAGATATGCTATTTTCCCTACTCTCATGACCACAAAGCAGGACAAACAGTAACGATTTTTCCGTTCTGCAGTCTTGGTGGTAACACGTTACAAGTAACGACGTTACCAGGAACGCGTTACTTTTTTTAGTAACGTAGTAACCTACTCGTTACTTTTTCGACACAGTAACGGGTAACGCACTTACGTTACTATTTCAAGTGACGTACTTATGTTACTCGTTACTACAATTACACTTCAAGTTTTTCCGTGTTTTTAGGCGTCAAGCCATGGTTTTCTTTGCGTTTTTTTCTCGGCAGTATTTAGGTGAAACCGTAAAAAGAGATAAAGTAATTATCTTCTTTTTCTGCATAAACATAATGTTTTTTTGATATATGAGCTTATGCATACCTGTATCGTCAAATAAAACGTGTTAAATCATAATTTAAAAAGTAACGCAAGCAACGTGCGTTACTTTTTATTGGTAGCGGTAACGCGTTCCTTTTATTTTTAGGCAACGTTGCTCAGTAACGCGTACCTTTGATTTGCAAGTAACAAGTAACGTATTTCGTTTTTTTTTTTTTTTTTTTTGGTAACGCCTACAACACTGTTGTTCTGTCGCCGATCCCCTTCTGCTGGGTAGCACGAGCGTAGCGAGCCTCCGACGAGCACTTGGCCGGTGCTTTGTGCGCGAACACCGTGGGAACAAAATCCGGGTGGTCTCGATCAGAGGACGGTTTCCCTGTACATAAGCAAGCCTTGGGACGGAGATTGAAATGGAAGCCGCACTTGCCTCCAAGAAAGTGCTTGCCGCACAAACGCGCGAGGCGACCATAATTTTCGATCCACGGATATTATCCACCTTCTATGCCTTTCAGAGTCTGCCGGGAACCTGTAGAAGCTCACTCCGCTACTTTTCTTGTAGATTTCGGTGAGATTAACGGCAACACAGCTTCGCGGCATGCTGAAATACTATGACGCCCATGCGAAACGTGCGCCCTTTTGCCCACACCCCTCGGCTCCGGCGCGATCGCAGCGCCGCCGCAGCGCCGTGACGTCAAGCCCGCGTGTCGGTCTATAGGTATATAGCTAAGTGCTTTTCTAAAATACATCCCTTTCATATCGTATATATTTTACATAAATATACAAAATATTGCCCGGACTATGATTGTATGAACTGTCATGGAAACAAAAAACGACAAAACCCTCGTAGTTATCAACTTCTATCTGTATTTCATTGTACTGTCCGCATCCATACTTAGAAATGGTAATCTGGCTTGTTAGCCGTCACAAAATGTTGAACACCAAGATGCCGGCTCTCCAGATACTACTTCCTGGTCTTGCTTTCGCGGTGACAGACCTTCTTTGTGTGCGGGTTTCACAGTAATGAGTTGTGCATACAGTTCTCAACTGTCGGCAGTAGCGTCATCCGCCGAGAGTCCCAGATTGCTGGGGAGGCTTTTATAAACACAAATCAACGGGCATATAATACTTAAAGTATCGCCATACAGTTCCTTTCCAATTTTTTTTTTGTAACAAATAATTAAAATATTTCATTGAATAAAAAAAAAAGTTGACAAGCAATAGACCCGTTCCAAAAGTCTATCGAGCGACACTGGTGGCCGCCATATTTTGGGCATCGTTCCCCGCACAAAGCGTTCGGTTAGTACCTAGTACGCGCCGAACGCTGGCGTATATCTCGTGTCCAATGCGTGCTCAAAGTGGATGCCCGAAATGTGTCAACCTCGGAGAAGCAACAGGAGGGCGTGCACTTTTGAATAAGGTCTGTTGCTCAACTTCAACAGGTCGGGGCTAGACAACCACGCCTAACTTATGGTCTACTCTCACGTTCCTCCAGAGAACGAACCCTTTCGGTTTGTTTTTTCGGAACCACCGATCTCAGCGTTAACGATTTGCCGCTCTCCACTCCCGGTTTTACGCTCCTCCTCCCGTGGACGAAGAATAGAACCTTTCCGAAATTCAGTGTTATCTCGTGGCCGAAATGGCGGTTTAACTTTTGCCATACTAATGGCGGCAATGAACCTGTAGCCCGCAGTATTTTATCGGGCACCGTCACTTTCGCAAGTCAACGGCAAACGAGAATGTGCTTTTCACTGTACAGTTCTTTCTCGATCATCTTTTTCAGTGTCGATGGCCACAAAGATGCAACCAGCCAGAACGAAGCGCCAACCCAAATGAAGGCCTTGATAAAGTTCTATACATCAAGAAGCTTTGAAGTCGATTCTGTGCTACTAACAGATTGACTGGGCCCGCGTTATAGGAATGTACGCTTACGCAGCTCCTGCATTCAATTCCTGCTTCGCATCGTGCTAACGTCTCGAATGTATAGGCCTCGAATCCTCAGCGTAGGAGTGTCTTCAACATGTTCCTTCATTAGTAAACAGAAGGCCGCCATAAGTACGGCACATATGGCATTTTTCAGAGAATGATGATAGTGATCCAAGTGTCCGGTTTGAATTTCGGAAAGGGTCTATTCAGAACTTTAAACCAGGTGAACCCCCGTCTCGCGGAAACGACGAGAAGGAGAGTAGCGACGAACCTATCACGTAGGTGCAGCAAAAACTGTCACGGCTTAGAGGACGGAACGAAAAACAGATGCAAGTTATTAAACGGACGAGGTCGGCGTTTCTTTTGGTGCACTCACTTTAACTAGCATCTCAAATGCAAATACGACGGTGAAGGTGTAGTTGGCGGCGATGAGCAGTTCCCTCTCCAGGCTCTTGGGTGGAATGTTGGGCCTCTCCATGGCCAGCGTGATGCAGTTGAGCGCGATGAACACCAGGACTGTGTAGTCGAACCACCTGCCGTCCGTCAGGCGGTTGCAGTAGATGCGCATCCTGAGGTGAGTGAGGTCGCGGCACTCAGAAGTACAAAATGGTCGATGACATGGTGGTCATAATCCTCAATGCAAGTAAACGAGGGTCAAATAAAGTACGTTAATGGCATTCAATGCAAGCGCATATCAAATGACACCTGTTTGATAGAGTTACTAACACTCTAAAAACTATGACACCCTTTCGGGTGTGAACGAGTTTATGGCAGGTCTAACACCGAAATGGTGTTACAGTAACACCCTTAGGGTGATGGTTTTCAGGACTGTGGTGCTGTTAACACCCTATTAGTAGGGAGCTGACGACCTTAGCAGCACTCTAGAGAGATTCCTAGCATTCCAGAGATACGTTTACGAGCAACTCGCAGCGTATACTAAGTCATCACATGTACAAGAACAATAAATACAGATTCAAAGAAGCACGCATCAGACCAGAATCGGAAGCCGGTCGACTATTTCAACGCCTTATGCACTGGAAAACGTAAAGACACAATTCGCAGGTGGTCACGAAGGTTACAAGAATGTTGATTTGGTTTCGTCAGTATTTCAGATAAGACGTAATATCTCTAAGTCTAAAGAAGGTATCTTTACAAGTAAAAATATTAGTGGGAACAACAGTTACTTGATGTGTTCACGAACCAAACATTCACTAAAACCATCTGAAGCGGATGTAAGGTTGCTTCATAGTACACAATATTATTGCAATGGACGACCACAGGAAGAAGGAGTCGACAGGACAACGCGCCCTGTCCTGTCTACTTCTTCCTGTTTTCGTCCATCGCGCTAATTTTGTGTACTATGTTTAACAACCGAGGCCATCAAATTATTTTGTGAAGGTTGCGTGGCCGCACTGTATCGCAGCACCCTTTTCAGAATTTGGTTTTACACTCTTAAAAAAAAAGTTTCCCACCAAAAAAGACTTCTTTTTACGATTACTAAAAAAGTGTATTATTCGAAATAAGGGTGCTGAAAGGATGTAGCCATATCCCTTGGACAGATTTTCACTTCGTTAAAACTGTGAAGCAAATTTAACGTGAACACTTGAAGTAGCAACCTCAGGTACCACAATCCTCTTTGTTAAAACGTTCGCCTCGCACGGTCGCACGTGACACGAAGCGCATGCGGAGATGAGTTGTGTAAATATGTGCGAGCCAGTAATGCTCCGAAGCAGCACTCACTTGCTTTCCGGTGGGAAGATGAATAGCGAGTGGTTGTCCCGGTTCTCGAAGCACCACCTCCACCACTGAGGTTCGAAGAACCAGCATAACTGAAAGCAAGAGAGACACAGCGATTATCGTTCAGCTTCTCAACCACGTCACATACATGACTCTGGCACTGCACAATATTTTACTGTATGCCATTTTATTGGATTGCAAGGCGCCTGGTGTTGACATTTCTAGATTTGATTCCCATAAAAATGGCAGCCTTGTGCAACGACCTGACAGTTCCGAGTTAATTTCCTCATGTTGTTAACCGCAGATTGTACCAACAAGGACTCAAGAAAAGGCGAGTGAATATAAGGCAGATCTTTTTTTTTTTTTTTGGTATGTTTTTAGTTATGCTGTCGATGCATTGTGAAATCGACCCGTCACACAACACCTTAGCCCTCGACCACCTTGTGAATTGCAAAACGTTTGCCAGTGCAAAACTTATGGTAGTCAAACTTAATTTCAGAAAGGGGCTATCAACGTTAAACAATAAAAGAAAAATGGACATTCTAAGACGTGTACTGGCCATTGAAGAGGTGTGTTGGTGAAAAAGCTTAAATGTTTTTCAGCTTTTGACTAAAGATATTATAAGGGCAACTGTCTTGTTTGACTTGCTTTACTTCTGTATTAATTAACGGTTTCTCTTTTAAATATCGCAATATTCAATTTATTTTCATAAACGTCATTATATAGTCTCTGGCAATATATAGATCTCCGTAGGAAGCTTCGCTTTCAGCAGGCGATCGTTGACTTCTGTCATATTTGACTGAGTGGGCCGAAGTGGTCATCGAAAGTAGAAAAAAGGTCGCCCCGGAGACGAAGCTTAGACTGCAGGTTCTCTTAGGTGGGCCATCGACGAGAACGTCGGCGAGATTGCCTACCGGGGCGATTCGCCAGAGCCAGGATTTATCGCGGCGCTGATTAATCTGGGCGTTCGGCGATCTCGCCGACTTTCCTATGGAAGGTCCAACTAAAAGTCCTTTAGTCGGAACAGCGCTCCGGCCAGAACTTTATGCTTGAAAGCACGTGCAGTCTACGCGTGCAGGCAACGTTACTACATCAAAGCCAATTGACAAGTTTCTTAGAACACGTGGCGTCTTTCGTGGTACGTGCGCTTGGTGGCGCTCGCTACGCTATAAGCCAATGAACAGAAGCGGCGGAACCGTTGGTACGGTGGATACATATTGCCTGCGGATGGAAGTGATTCTATCGTGGTCTCTATGGTAAACATGAAGTTTGCGCAAACGTTTGAGGAAAAAAGCGTCATTCGAAAGCGGTCCTTCTCCATTGCCAGTGGAGGCTTGGCCGCTGGTGGCGCTAGGAACCCTATCTGCCCGAACCCTCTCGCCTGCAGGCAAATCAGAAGAACCGTTTTCGAACAACGCTCTTTCGAAGAGCATGTCGACCGATAGATCTAAAAGCGTCGCATGAAGGTAGCTTCACCAGGCCCGAAGTTGCACATGCTTGCTCACGTGAGTGGGGACGGCGACCAGCAACGCCTGCTAGACAAGGCCAAAGGGATTTTTTACATCAGCAACGGTAAGCCAGATTGGACTTGCGCGTACGGTTGGCTGGGAGTCGAGTCCCCCACTGATTTAACTCCCAGTCAAACGCTGACAGAGCACTATTTTCTATGGCCTGCGCTGTCCTATATTCGATAACGTAATAGCCCAGCGCAATGACCTTTTTCTCTAGAAGGCTCAAAGAAGACATACTTGCAATGGTGTATAGACCAGCGGGCCTGAGCCGTAAGGCACCGGTTTCACAGGAACCGTCTTGAAAATGTACAAAACTGTTTTTAATTTTATAAAATAAATATAAAAATACATACTCAAAAGTAACCTTACTAACATATTTCCTATACTCCTGGGCATGCTAGAGCAAGCTGTTATAGTTGTACGTTAATTTGTTAATTAGACAATAACGGAGTAAATATTCCCACGGGCTTGTTTTTTCTTCTTCAAAGTGTATGTAAATAAAGTGATAATTCTATAACAGGTATTCAGTATGATAAGAAAAAAAAAAGCTGGCGTATATATTTAAACAAATAAATTTAAAACAAATAAGTCTAAAACAAAAAATAATATTAAAGTCAAATCATGATCCATTCTACTCCGTAAAGGTGGATGATCAGCAAAACTAAAACACGAAATCGCAAATACTATGGTTGTGCTTCTGGAAAAAAATACGTGGACAGGGAGGTGTACACGACGTTTCGGGCGGACGCAAGAAACTTCGTGTGAGACCCGCCCCGAGGAGCCGGCGGAAAGTAGACACGCGCGACGGGACCGCCACCCCGCGGAAGGAAAAGAAACTAGGCGCGCAGGCGCTTGGAACGACGACAAAGAGAGGGCGGTGCGAGCGTAGACATGACCGACTTGGGTCGCACAGAGGCAAATCTTTAATAAACCTTTAATATCTACCTGAGAGTCTACTAATATTGAAAATAGTGCCTATCGATAACTAATCTACTGAAAATGTATATCGAAATGATGAGACGTATAAGCTTTTGAATAGAATGAAGCGATTTTGTATCGAATTCGGAACCTGAGTTTTTGTTGATGCACACGAAAAATTCACGGAACCCTAGCCCCCCCGTAAACAGCTTCACTGTAAAAGCCTTCTTCCACTTTTTTATTATAATGCTAAGTATCCTGTGTAAGATTGTCACCCTGTAACATTAATAATAAAAAAAGAAGCGCGTGGCAATATTTACTCGTAAATTGCGTAAGTAAATAATAAGCCAATGACTTTGATAGTTTGCCGTATAGACACTAAGTAACACGGGGAATATGTTAGCATAGGAGTTTTTGAGAACGTATCTTTAGATTTCTTGGAATACATGAAAAGGCAGTATTACCTTTGGCACGTGCACTGCCCTGTCTCCGAGCGCGAGCGCTGCGGCGGCTGCTGCCGCGTTTTCCACCTTGACGTGGAGGACGCTGCCCTCGACGTTAATCTTCTTGCCGGGCTTGGTCACGAGCGAGTTATGCCTGGTCTCCACGTAGCCCAGGCCGGAACTGCTCAGCGAGTTGTGTCGACTGACGATGACACTGCCACCACCTGCGACGCGCAGCGGTTCGGGTTAAACGCTGAAGCACGTTCTCTAATGAAACATCAATCGATGAAAACTTCATCACGCGTGAGGACAAACACATTGTTTATTGGGCTGAGAAAGATGAGCGCAGCGAGAGAGACACAGAGCTTGTCGGATACTCTTTAAGAGTTAGCTCTTGCTACCCGGTTTTTTCTGCGCATGTTCATGTTAGGGGCAAGGTAGCTTTTGAGATTTAGGGTTAATCTACGCACATCTTCTAAGAAAAACAAAAAGAAATAACAAAAAAAAACTCCAAATTAAATTGGTGTGCGTCCGATTTCCTTATTTAAAAAGGGACCAAAGATCCCGATACGCCCGTTTTTCTGTGATTCGGCGAAGAAACCAGAGGGCCCCGTCGGACGTGTGACAACAGAGCCGTTCACACTGAGAGAGTTTGGCCAATGGGCGGAGCGTGTTGCCCGCTAGAACTAGCGAATTTCGGAATAACACAAAAGGGCGTTACTTTCTTTGTCTCGTTTATTCCCGAGAAATCGCATAGACTTCCTATGAGTCAGAGCCACAAAATGGCGGACGGAAGTAGTCATCCCACGTTTGTCAGACTACGGTGCTGCCTTTGCGAGGCTGTCGAAATCTCCTTATCAAGGCCAAACTTCCTCAGTATAAACGGCTCTGTGCGACAACCTTGAGAGCCCAGATTGAAGAGAGGGTTTACCTCAAATTGTGGGGAGCCTTTTCAATGTAATGACGGACCCCTTCTGCGAAGATTAATCGCAACTGCGCATGCGCTGCGCTTTCGCGTGGCGAAGAGGAAAGCCGGCGGAAAAGCGGAGACGCCCGCAGCCGATAAACGCTTCCAGCGTTTATCGTCTGCAAGCTTGCAAACACAGCCCGTAAACCACGTGACCCGAATCGAGCAGTGGGGACTCTCCGCAACAAGGCCGGTTCACGCTGTACCGTTTCCTTACGTTGCGTAATGTTACGGGAGTTTACGTCTGCTTACGTTGAGAATCACCGGGACATCCGTGCCTTTTGCGAAGCGCCGCAATCAATTCAAGAAGCAGGTTTGCACTCGATATTCGAAGCATGGATGTGCCGGTGACTCGTAAGGTAAGAAACCGTAAGCAGACGCAGTTGTGTTAATGGGTCCATGTAGGCTACCTACGAGAACCAATCGCGAGTGATCACTTCTCGCGCGGCCAAATTGCCGACCAACGACGGACTGGCATTTTAATGTGTGCGCGGTTCGCGCTTTGTACAAATTTGTTATCGAGACAGAAATGAAGCTATGCAGTAAAGAACACGTTCTTGTTAGCCATTAATGCACATCAGTCCTAGTGTTTATTGAACGGAAGTTTCTAGACTGCCATTCGCATGGTAAAGTTTAGACTGCTACCTGAGGCACTCAAGGGCAATTAATTTCGAAAAGGGTCTTATCTTACCTAAGGGTAGACTTTTCAAAAGCACTATATTACACCATTACAATATTCACAAGTCCTCAGCCCATCGTGCGGTCTCCTCAGCCCAGCACGAGCACGAGCTTCGAAAAACGGGCAATTGACGCGCCATACGCTCGAACACTGAAAATGAAAGCGGCCAAGAGCCCTTTCTCGGAAAGGTCTGTAGAACTATAGACCTATAGAACTATAGACTTTGTAAATGATGGGATGATGTGTATACCTTTCCATAAAAGCTTATGGGGTCGCGTTGATTCCTGCGTTTCTGTGTTACGCACGAGCACTTTCTGGCTGGCCACAATTGCGAGCGAGCCAGAGTAGCGATGTGGGCGAGTTGGTTCATGCTTAGAAATAATGGAAACAGCGCGCAAACGACAAGGACGGGAGGAAAAGGAGTACACAGGACCAGCGCTCGTCCTGTGTACTCCTTTTCCTCCCGTCCTTGTCGTTTGCGCGCTGTTTCCATTATTTCTATGCGAGCGAGCGCTGGCTGGACTGTGATTTATGTAAACAGTGCAAAATAAAACGCTCCTAGCCGCCTCCAGGTTACTGATGACGATGCAGCTGGTGCGGCTGTCGCGCCCCCTTTCAGCTAGAATTTTTTTGCTATACTCCGCGACAACTTTTCTTGGCAATGCAGTGGAAGGTATGTCCCGCGTCCCCTCTCCCATTTTGAGTGTCCGCAGGCTCTCCTCCTCCCCCTTTCCCGGGAAGAGGAGGAAAGCCTGCGTACACTCAAAATGGGAGAGGGGACGCGGGACATACCTTCCACTGCATTGCCAAGAAAAGTTGTCGCGGAGTATAGTAAGTAATCCGAGTCCTTCTCAGTCATTTCCAAAAATAGTCGCCAAAACTTGCCCCAAAACGAAGTCCTCCTGGATTCCTTCCGATCGTCGAGATGTGACTGTCGTCAACACTGGGGTGCTGTGTTATTTGAGATCTTTCTCAAACAAATCCTTTTTGTATAACGCTGCACCGTTTGGTACATACAACATATCGTTCGAATATTAACACTCGTTAAATTGTATGTCTGAGTCCTGTCCATCGGTAAACACGTTATTTGAGCGTGTGAAATATGCATTCCTTTCGGCTATCTCCTGTTGTAAATTATTTTCGAGAGCTAAGCGCTTTGTCGTTTGACACGCGGCTGAGCGGGCGGCGCCGTCGAAACGTATCGTAAAAAACAAAACAAGAAATAACTTTCCGGTCGCATTGGCTCTGTCGCGCGCGTACCCAACGAAGATAACAACAAAAATCGTCTTTAATTGGCACCTAGGATAACGAATATCAAAATCACATATTTCAGATTGATGCGTCAAGTAGCCGCAACAGCACTTACAAAAGCGCGCTGAAGCCCCTCCCTCCGGCGCGTTCGTTGGAAGGATAAAATCATGACGTGTTATACGGAGATCTTAGCATTTCCGGGCCTTCCGCAAGCCTTACCCGAGCACTCAAAAACGATGAACGAGTTCCCTCACAAGCGGCAAGCTCAAGGCAGTTGACAACTTTGGCTAGGACGCCACACCCAGTGGTTGGTTTCTTAGAGCGCAGCTCTTAGGCGCTCGTTTCCGGCTTGAGCGGTGTCGCAGTCGGTGTCGGTGTCGGCGTCGGCGTAACCGCGCGGTGCATCATGGGTAAATTTCCCCGCTAAATTTAGCAAAAAAGTTTCCAGCTAAATTTAGCGGAAAAAGGTTCCCGCTAGACTTAGCAGAAAATTTCCCGCTAAGTTTAGCAAAAAAATTTTCCCGCTAAATTTAGCGGGAAACATTTTCGGTAAATTTAGCGGAAAAAATACCCCGCTAAATTTAGCAGAAAAAATTTCCCACTAAATTTACCGAAAAAATGTTTCCGCTAAACTTAGCAGAAAAAATTCCCCGCTAAATTTAGCAGAATTTTCATTTACATGGGAGGCGAGCAGGAGAGGAGGAGGGGCATAGCCTCCTTTTCGTACTATCCGCTCCTCCGCCTCAAGGGCTGCGCTCTAATTCGGCGTTACAGGGGATTGTAAACGTCCTTCATTTTTTTAGTTTTTTCACGTGAGAAAAATACGTTAGCATTTACCTCTAACTCGTTTTTTTTTCAAAAACATCTTCAGTTTCCCTTTAGGTTAACAGACGACGCTACGACATAATCGGACCAATCAAACAGTGTCTAAAGCGCACCGTCATAGTGTTCGTCCTGTTCCTGTACGTGTTCCATCATCGCTGAATCAATCATTAACAAAAAGACCCCGTGACTTGCGCTTTTGACATTGGTCCCATTAGCTCGCAGCGTCGGCTTCGCCTGGCCTTACGCTGAAACAAAGTGTAGTCTAAAGTGGGGCATGACTTTAAACCTTGACGTACCGCTGTGTTGACTCTGCAGTGAGTTCTGCCGACTCAGGGGTGTATATGACGTCATCATGCGACCGGCGTCACCCCCGGCAAAAGTTGGCGACTGCGGGTAGCTCGGTTCCTGCTTCTCCTCCGCGCAGGTGGCAGTGGCGTTGTTCTGCTTGGGCAGGACGTTTGGCCGCTTGTGGTGATTGTTAACCCTGTGGTGATGATGATGGTGATGGTGATGATGGTGATGGTGGTGTTGGTGAGGCTGGCTGTTGTTGTTGTTGTTGAAAGTCGTTTCGTTCTGTCTAGAGTTGTTGAGGTTCGGCAGCATTCCGCCGTTGCAATGACTGTGGTCAGAGGCTGAGGCACTTGGGCCGCTGCAAAATAAAAGAAAGAAAAAAAAGATCAGTTTCACTTTTCGGATAAAAAAATTTGGACAAATAATAATAAGTAAGATAGCTGAATATTCATGATCGCAAACTGTAGGGGAGCGAGTGAGCAAAAAACTGCGCTCCTTTAATGTCTCAGACATGACTCAGCTTTTGTATTGCACCAGCTTTATTTGTTCCTCTCTGCCTCATCAGCCCGATCACCCGGGGCCAGCTTTCTGATCTATGCGAGCACCTCTCCTGGCAGCTAACTCACTCGCAAAAGAGATTTCTAGTCTTGTGCAAAAAGTGAATTTGGAGTTCGAAGCGAATAGCGGTTTTGGCCGATTATTTACGATTCGAATATTGAATAGTTTTCCCACACATTTTGTACCATAGCATAATGCTTAGACGAAAACCCAGCTAAACTCGTAAAGGTTGTTCCACTTGTTCATTTATAAGCTAAGTTTAATCATCTATATTTATGAACTGTGACCTCAGAAGTGAAAACAGCGCAAAAATTCGACAAAGGACGAGTGAAAGAAGTGCACGGACAAAGAGCTGAACGAACAGTGCTTTGTCGGTGTACTTCTTTCATTCGTCCTTTGTAAAATGTTTGCGTTGTTTTCACGTTTGAAGCTGTTCAACCAACTCACCCAACTCTTACCGCCTTGTTGACCTCAGAAGGTCTGATGGCTTGGGATGACAAGTAAAAGACGGATTTGACATAAAATGAATCCCATAGAGATGGCGAACTATACCCAATTGAGTGAATTTATAGATCTTGCAATATGAAACATTCTGTCTTTAATCTCGAGTTAAAAAGAAAGAGTTGTGCGTGGTGAACGCAGGTTGCAAGGGAATCTCTGCCTAACAGATATTCTTGCATAACAGACAGTTTAATTTTGAAACTTTTACTACAATGCAGATATACACATTCACAAAGTTTTCATATTAATTCAAACACAGCCGGCACGCGTGCACCGTCCCGCTTTGAATGTATGCCTTTCTTTGAAGCACGCTATAGGAACCGTGCGGATCTAATTCAAGCCCCGACCAGGGCGCCCCTAGCGGCAAACGGGTCCGTTGCATCGGGCATCTTCTGCCAGTCGCTGCGTTGGTTGTGCGTTGTAGTGGGTTAGCGCTGTAATTTCTGAGATGGCTATTCCGCACCAAGAAAGCCGCAACAATTGCTGCGTGGTCGGCAAGATCGCGCACGGCATGAAGTGATATCGTCCCTTCGAAGCCGTACGAGGCGGAGTACTGCGCGACCTGGCTACGACTTGTGCGGCTATACAGGTAAATGGTGTTTCTTACCTTCCAGTTCGCGCTTTGTTTAAGCTGCTGACGAATAATACAATTAACTTTTTTCTCTTCTAGCGACGATGGAGCAGTATCGACACCGACGGCAAACTCTAAAGTATGCAGCAAATACTTCACCGGAATCTAGAAGCGGAATGCGGTCGCCCTCCTAAGCCTACCGTTAGATGCTTCCATCAGCCTACAGGAAGATAGTAAAGAGAATCGCGGAACGGCGCGAAAAAAAAAATCGCCCAGTTATTGTCAAGCTGATTCAGAAATAAACGTACATAATTACCGCAGTCCACTCAACGCCAACAAAAATATTTTGTGGGTGCGCTTAATGTTGTTTGCAGAGTACGGCGCTCCGTGACATCCACTTGTCCGTCGAAACGGACCTCCTTCACGTCGTACACGCGGCCAGATTCATGAAACAGTTTTCTCTCCGTCATATTGGCACCACGGAAGAAGCTTTCTGGATTCATAACCGCCTTAAACCCCGTCGTTATCACCCCGGGAACACTGTCCGCTGTGCTGCTAATCGCCACTGCTTCCCCCCGATGATTCTGCACCGGCTACCGAAGAAGCTTTCCGGATTCTTAGTCGCCCACTGTCCTCTGTGCTGTTCGTTGCTATTACTTCGCGATGATTCTGAGCCGGCGGCACCGACTTCCGAAGGAACTTTCCGAACTCGTAACTGCCTTAAATTCCGTCGTAATCACGACGGGGACACTGTCCGCCGTGCTGTTCGTCGCCATTGCTGCCCGATGCTCCTGCGGCGGCTACCGACATGTAGAGGTGGTCGCCTTTATTTATTACTTTTTTCTTGACCGACAGGACGGCATACCCCGCTCTGTTTTGTTTAGCCGCCTGACGGCACTTCGGTCGGGAGTGGGGAGGCGCTTTGGAAGTCGAGTGTCGCGTTTCAAGGGGTCCCGTGCCTTTACAAGTTGGAATTCTGCTTGTTTATGAGCTTTTCCCGGTATCGGGGAAATGGCCGCGGGCATTTCATGCGGAACCCCGGTTTTCGAACCCACGTGAAAACACTTAACTTGCCGACGAGAGGCTGCTGTCTCGGCGCCGCGTGCGTCTACCCATTGACCCTGAGACGCGAAGCCAGACGTAAGGGTTTGCCCGGGGAACCCACGGCCGAGACATTAACACGTCACCGGTCGCCAGGTCGTTTGCTGGGAAACAAAGTGCTTTAGAGCTCTTGAAGTCGTGTCTCGGAACTCTTCCGTGACGCCCGGGAACCAGGAGCTCCCTATATATTTTGCATATGCCTGGCGGTGGCCTTTTGCGGTGGCATTGACGTGCCCCAGCCGACATGTCTCGATGGTTCTTGCCGTCCGCGAATGTGTATCCTCCGTGGCCAGATAGGAAAGCCATAAGTCTTATTTTATCCTCGGCTTCTGAGAACCAAGGCTCGGCTTATGGTTCACTCCCGGAGCAATGACCTCTCGCCCGATTGGTCGAAAGTGCGCTGTGTGTAGGCGTTGTAGTTTGGTTCCTCTGGCCAATGGGACCAGGGTCGAACCCTGATTGGCCTACGCAGGTTCGAGCACGCTGCTTTAGACCCTGGTCGGACAGGGGAATCTTTGAGTTTTGGAACGGGCTCGTGAGCGACCCCACTGACGTTCAGCTCCCGCGGTGCGCCGCGTTACCTGTCGTGCGCGACAGCGTCTTCGTCTTCGCGTCTACAAGGTAGTCGCCGTCCTTACCGTGCGCGGTAGGGCCATCCGACGCCGAGGCGTCTGTGCAGTCTGTAAGCCGTGCGCGGCAGTTTATTACAGTTCCCACTTGCATTTTATGTAACTGTGTGATTCTTTTTTTTTTATCGAAGTAAAGTTTCGTTCATCTCGTTAACCCTCCGAGTTGTCGGTCGCCTCTGCATCACCACCAACGCATCCAGCCCTCCAGCAACTACCTTCATCCACGATCCCCCGGTCCTCGACGGCAACTTCAAGGTGGTCCATCGAGGTCGGGGAAAACAACCTATCATAACATCTACTCGCCAGGTCGCGGCGAACAATAGGCGACCGCCGCGACACGGCCGGCTTGCTCGCTTTCTATTGCGATATTCATACTTTCCCAAGTGTTCATCGCGGCGGGTTACCCCGTTGAGTGCGCTTCTTATCGAGCACCGATGTAATGCAGAGAAGCAACAACTGCGAAGCTCGTTTTCTCGGGTATTGCTTTTTCGCAGTGCACCCTTGCTCGGAAAGAAGCGCACTCAACGGGGCTAACGCGCTGCAATCAACACTCCGAAAAACGCGAAAAGTGCAAAGCTTCTCGAAGCGAATACCGAATAGTGTATTATTGAAAACTACTATCAGAAATTTTGAATATTCGAAAAACCGTAGAAATCACTCGATTACGAGACCAGCTACGCCGAGAATAAGTACTATCTAGCGTTTCAACCGACTTCTCTTAGGAGACGCAATCTTTAATTCTTGACAAACTAAACCTCCCCAATAAATAAAAAGGCACCGCTTCGAAATTACACTAATGCTGTTCGTTTCAATTAAAAATCAAGCCCCTTGACTCTTTTTCTGCATGCGGAATCTGACTTTAATACCGATTGCAAGGACGGAATTACGGCAGCCATTTGCGTACAGTTATAGCTACCCGTAGTTTCTTGTCCTTAAAGAGCCGGTCACGTGACCTCAAAGTACCTTTTGTGGGTGAGTTAACCACACACAGAGATAGTCGCGTTTCTCGGCAGACCAAAATAGGCCTCTGTGCGTCGTCGATGTCGTGCTACTCCTTGTATTTAAGGGGATTTTTATGTATTCAAAGTACCCACTGCCAGAGTTGAGCTAACATGTTACTGCTACTTTGTCGCGGTGCTCTTCCTCAAGTAAATGAGTGGCCACGGTTTCGCGCCGAAAAGTAGCTCTTGCCGCTTTGTTCTTAAAAGTTCATGGGAACGTTTACTGTTTAATGTTCCATGCGACAGCGACGCAAGCACACTCAGAATACTGCTTATACTGTTTGGTAAAAGCGGGTGCGCAAGCCCGACGTTGTCAACGTTGCTACCTTCTTTTAGTGATGCATCAAAATCTGCAGTTCTTACGAACCATTTACTCTCTATAATAGCTTAAATACAGTATTTCATCGGGCGTTTTGATAATGTTAATTTGGTGTAGCCTCCTTCCTTGTAATGAAGAAATGAGGCCTGACACAAAAGCGCGCGGCCTTTGGGATTTTGGCAACTCAGTTTGAGTTGATGAGAGATGAAAGTCACTGCATTGTATTGGACTGTATTATTGCATTCAATCGAGCTGCACCGATACCAGCTAGAATAATCAAGGTGTGCGAGCAACCCCTTCTTCCTCCATGGAACGCGAGGCATCGATTGGACATGAGGTAGAGCCGAAAGCTGTCGCAGCGCCCGTGATCAATCTGTCTTTTCTACTGTGGTAAGGTCAAAATTCTAGTATCTGGATAGGTGGATGCTAACGGATGTGCTTTTCATAAAGGTGGTAGCTCGCGCCACCTAGCCTAGAAATTAAAAACTAAAAATATGATTCCTCCCTTCGCTCTTCAAGCCAATTTGCTTCCCCTCTGCAATTCTGTAACTGTCGCCAGGCGGTGGGGGAAATCACCAGGACGACCTTCGGGGGATCTTCGATTCTTCTCGGTGGTGTAGTCTAGACAGCCGTCAAGACCCAAACAGCGACTCACCTCTGACCGGCGGTCACGTTGTTGAGCGGTGCTGGGCTCAGCTCCCGGTATCCGTCCAGGAGCGAGTCGTTGTCGGAGTCGGTCCGCAGCGCCGCGCTGCCAGAGCTGGCCCCGCTTCCCTGGCGGTGGAGTTTGATTAGGGGGCTTCCGGGGGGCGTCGGAGGGGAACCCTGATGGGACGGGAGGAGGGACACACGCACCAAAGGCCAGGGCCTCCGTTCAGTAGGGCCTCTGCTCGGCCGGATAGGGTTGCTGCTCGGCGCCAGGACCGCGTCCGGCCATTCGCCGAAGGCGTCCGTCCCTCCCGAGTAGGGTAATAGTGGGGAAATGGGAAAGGGCAAGGAGCCGAACAGCCTACGCTTCGTTTTCCCACAAGTCAGAGCGCGGCCAACGGCTATACTGACTGTAAGTCCGGCCAGAGAGGACGCTAAAATCCGATCGAGTCAATTAAGTATTGCCAAAACCGCTTCGTCACTGCGCTAGTTGTCTTTGTGGATTGGCTATCACGCACACGCACACAAAAAACACGCAAAAAAACAGGATATATCTCCTTAAGTGTGTATGATTTGGTCAGTCGATGACTTTTGGCACCGCTTGATTGAACCCGTTGGCTCTTAGCATCTATTGCGCTCTGACTTATGGTAGAACGACGTATAGAGAACAAGGCCGTAATCGTGGATTCTTGACGTCACCAAACGAAGGCCAGTGCGACTCGTACGCATTACGTGAGGGTGTACTATGAAATCAAAATAACGTCGAATGCGTTATTTTGATTTTGCAATAAATTAATTATATTACGTAACGCGCTACCTCTCGACGGAAAATAAGAGGATCACCGATGAAAAACAGTGATTCAGGGTAGGTGGTTTCTCGCGTGAAACGTATCGGGGAAACAAAAGGGCTGGTAAAAACTGTGATTTTTTGGGAGAGCAATTCAAAGGCTAACCGTGGTTGATGATCTATGCAAATTACGCTGCATAACCCGGTTAAAAAGATGCGATACATATGACCTGACATATAATATTTTAGAGCAAATGGGGCCAGGACACGGTGTACATGTCGCCACATATGTATAAACATGTGAGGGCGGAAATGGAGGCATATACTTTAGCCTCTATTTGGCGGACCCAGATATGTACATTTTAACATCGGGAAGATATTGCGGACACATGCAGTCTAATTGAGATTATTGCAACATCTCTGATATCTGCTATTTTCCTAGGCTGAGTCGAGAACGATAAGAATCCGAACTGGAAGAGAAAGGAGCGAAAAGACAAAAGGCAACGTTTAAGAAAAGGGTAAGTCTACACCAGCTCGCCCGCACCATCGCTCTTATACCTGTCTAATTTTAGCATATATCTGTATCTGGTATATTTCTACGTGTTCAGATACTGCCTTTCTGTAAGGCTGAACACAGATAGGTCACGGGGGCTGCGTGATCGTTTGGCTGACACTCTCGTTCGATTGGTGAGGGTAGCGGACTGACGCTTGCGCACCACTCGTGTCCTGCTCGAGTCCCGCGCTGGCCAACGGTAGGTCACGTAAAAAAATAATCCAACTCTAGGGCCTCGCTATGCAGGAGCATAGCCTCCAATATACTGACAAAGCCGGGCAGATCGCCACAAGAAGCGGCCGCCGAAGTGGGAAAGGTGGAGCGGCAGACAACGGAGGAAGGCAGAACCACGTGACTGGCGCCCCACTGCAGCGAGATGCCGAAACACACTTCTCCCGAGCGAAAACGTGCGTTTTGGGTCCTCGCAAAAGCTGTGCGCTGCCGTCCAGGTTCCCCGAGAAATGGTTCTTCGATGCTCTGCGCTACCAGATCCTCGCGCTCCAAATCTGCGACCGGGCACTCTATGGCTCCGTCGTCCAACTGCCAGGCTTTGCGAGTATAGAGGAGGCTAGGCGTTGAATGCACGTCGGGATAAAAGGATGGCGGAAAAGAGGCGGAATGTAAGACCCACAGTGTGTTGTGAAATTATTTGCCGTTGTTGTCATTCGCGCAGCGGCTGCTTGATTCTTTTTGTCTTCGTGGCTCAATGTGATTTTTTTTTTCTCAGTATTCTGGACCGAAAACGGCGTATCTAAGCCTTTGCTACGAAAATATTGTAAATATTTTGGACGTGCCTGAAATAAATAAACGCCATCGTGGTGTGGTCAATGTAGTCTAAATACTTATGGCAAAGTAAATGATTGGAAATCAGGTATTTGAATACTTCTTCCGAAGGCGTACGCAGGTAGAGTTCTCACTTACCGAAACCAAAATAGTTATAGAAGTTTCGCGCAGTATCATGGTCTATTACTGTACGGACCAGAACTGAGGGAGAGGAGTAGATGAGGGTGTGCCGAGCTCTCGTTGAAATGAAATGCGGGTAGACGCAGAACTAAGCTGCCTTTGCCTCTACTCGCCGTTTGATCACTAAAACCAGTCGCCAGCTAGACGCTGGCGTTCGACTTTCGAACGCGTTCAAACAGTGACTAGACACAAAGGCAGCTAGCTTTTTGTCTTCAGTGCCAGTTTTGTACAGGGTGTCTCCAAATAGCGGCCAGGCTCTTCAAATCGACCGCGAAATTCGGTTTCTTAACCTATCGCACTACAATTTTGTGCAGCGTCGCCCACAGGTGGTGCATTTTTTAAAATAAAATTTGCAAAGAGCGAATTTACCTGAGGAAAAAGTAAAGAAAGAAAAAGGCTTAACTCATATGGAAACGCACCGAAGTCACCACTCTTCAAACAATGTGGCGCCCTAATGTTTGAAGACCGGTGGAATCACTGCGTTTCTATGGCAGTTAAGCCTTTTTCTTCTTTTTTTTTTTTTTTAGGCTTTCCTCGGGTAAGTTTGTTCTTTCCAAACAAAATCGTAGCGTGATAGGTTAAGAAACCGATTTTTAGGTTCGATATAAAGAGCATGGCCGCTATTTGACACACCCTGTGCATTCGAGGACGCTTCGGCGTCTTGTGAGCTTCGAACGTGCGCGCGCAGCCAAAGGGCGGAAGCCAACGAGCCAACGTTACTACAGCCGGTACACTAACGCTTCGATGCCCCTTTGTACGCTGTGAATATATCGGGTTCCTAACGTGTCGCGCTAGGATCTGCTACGGAGGTGCCCGATGGTGGTGAAACCTTTCACTAAAATTGTGGAAAGATCGGCTCACCTGACTGAATCACCAAACAAAAAAAAAATTGTATGTTTTCCCTTTACCTTGCATGTACACTTAAATAATATATTGTGCCGCCGTGGCGATTATTAGGGCCAAATAAAGTGAAGAATGTGTGAGCCAATTGTATTTTGTTTCATTTCCTGATTTTTGAGTTGTGATATGTGCCAGAATAACCTAGAATGATTTTTTGAGGATTTTTTTTACAGAAAAGGCTTAGCGATAAGTTTTTTCTGATAAAACAAGTTTTTATTTTTTCTCTTTTGGCTCCGGACGTTTCATGTATTCATACCTGTGTTGTAGGCGCTACCGAAAAAAAAAGGGAAAAGAGAAGAAATACCTTACTTTTTACTTCCAAATAAAAGGAATGCGTTACCGACCAACGTTACCTCAAAATAAAAAGAATCCGTTACCGTTAGCGATAAAAAGCAACGCACGTTACTTTTGCGTTACTTTTTCAATTATGAATGAACACGTTTTACTCGTTTGACGTTACAGGTATGCATAAGTGCCATAATTTCAGAAATATTATGTCCATCCAGAAACTGAACATAATTACCTTATCTTTTGTACGGTTCACCTACATACTCACTAGACAAATCGCAAAAAAGGCACGAAAAAACTTTAAAAATTGTATAGCTTGATGCTTAGAAACGCGAAAAAAAAAATTGAAGTGTAATTTCTTTAAGCAACGTTATAACGCTACTGGAAAAAGTCACGTATTACCGGTAATGCCGTCACTTGTAGCTTGTTAAGGCCAACTCTCAATTAATGACTGAACCACATTTGGGCACCTCTGTAATGAATTCCTGCGCAATACGTTGAGAAATAGATATTTGCGAACCGTCCAAAGTGGGATCGACGCGTTAGTGGAGATGCAGTGTAGAGTACCTCAGTTGTGAAACTCCCGCGGAAGGTGGTATCCCCCCTCACTTGATCCGTTCAGTCCAACTCCCGTTGTTTGAAGCGCCATCTAGATTTTAATTTCAAAACTTTGTGTTCCATAGACCCTTTCCGGAATTCAGTCTGGCCACTTTGATCACTATCATCATCATCTCAAAAGGGCATATGTGCTATACTAATGGCGGCCTTCTGATTACAAATGAAGGAAGAAGTTGAAGATGCTCCTAAGCAGATGATTTGATGCCTTTACATTCTCGACGTTAGCGCGACGTGAAGCAGGAATTGGACGCAAGAGCTGCGTAAGCGTTCAATCCTAACTCGGTCCCAGTCAATCTGTTAGTAGCACTCACTCGGCTTCAAAGCACCTTGATGTATAGGACTCTATCAAGGCGCCTATATGGGTTGGCGCTTCGTTCCGACTGGCTGGATTATTTTTGCCATCGACACTAAAAGAGATTGAAAAATAATTGTATTGGAGTGCACATTTTCGTTTACCGTTGACCTTTAAGTGACGGTGCCCCATTAAATACTGCAGACCACAGGTTCATTGCCGCCATTAGTATAGTAAAAGATAAACCGCCATTTGAGACACCAGATGTCACTGAATTCCGGAAAGGGTCTATTGAGTCCGGTGAAGCGCCATCTAGATGCTGTCCTCCGAAACATGCATATTTCAAAGAATACATTACAGATACCATAGCAACCGTCCCCCAAGAACGGTGGCGCGTGAAACGACGCGAGGCGGGCCGTGGGGGAAGAGAGGGGTACAGCTCGTGGAAGTAGTGTCTAGGGGCAGTTCTGTAACTGACTTAGTCTAATAACGATGCAACAAGCGCACGTTGGAGGTCGGCTATTGGAATGAGGCACCCTGCCGCTTTTATCATGTCAGTGCCCACTGTCCCATTCAGTTCAGACGTCATTTCCTGTTTGCATAAACAAATACCACCAAAACTGGTGTGATACTAATTGCTTCGACGTTAAATTAGTTTTGTGGGAAAGAACCTTTTGTTTCTCATTAAACAAATAGTGATAACGAAAGAAAAATGCTCTAGGAGGCGTGTGCAGCTAAACGTATTGGAACATTGCGTGTTTTTCATTTTTTTTATTAATGGACACCAAAATTGTTTGTAAAATAAAGTATCAAGATTCACGGACGTTTAAGCGTGAGACTTTGGGAGAAGGTAACGAATAAAGTGCAAAATAAATGACTCGAAGAAAATGAATACAACCACAAAGTATGCGAGGGCAGTAACTGTTTTAGCCAGGTACAAAACTATTTTTTTATGTGTTTTCAAAATTTATAGGGGTATGTGGGCCTGGATTTAAAATAAAAAAGGCTTTCGTAAAACGGTAGGACTGGACGTAAGTTAAAGAGACTGTTAAATATTACCCGGGTTCATTGCTACGGCACAAAGAAATCATGAAGACCGACTGTTCCTGGTAATGGTTTAGTGGTGACTGACTTTGCGATCGAACGAATGACAAAAGCGTTGTATACTGCTTGCTCTCTCTTATCGCCTTCCTTACTCTCGCTGTTGAAGATTCAACAGGCTGCCCGACCAGGGCGTTCCGTATATAAAGCTGCTAGTAAAGATATGGTAATGCTGATAAGACTTGTTCATCAGATTATCTTCAAGTATGCCTCCCATTGTCTTGCTACAATCCTAGCTCATGGTATACCTTTTCCTAGACACCGGTCTGATAGAACGAGCTGCGTACATGCTCGTCGATTTTCCACCTGGGTTAGTATCATAATCTGTAGTCGGAAGTTCACAAATAATCTTGTTACTGATTCTGTGTTCTTTTTTTTCTTCGTCCTATAACATCTTACTAGTATGCTCATGAAACAGTAACTGTTTTTCTTGAAATAAAGCGTACCTGTGTTTGGCACGAGTTTTGCGTGAATTTTTAGAGCTGTGAACTTGTTCGTGCTCCTAAGAGCACGCAATGCGTTTCTTCTTTGCTTGTTCTGTCTTACCGTTGATGGAAGTTGCTTCATTCTTCGTTTTATATGTTTCTTTTTGGGTTTATGTTTTCTTATCTGTCGACTTTGCTTTTTCCTTGATGGACTTGTGAATACTGTGAAACCCTTAATGCTCGCCAGCCCGTAATTTTCGCGAACTTCACGAATTGAAAATTTCGCGAAATTTAAGGGCACGCGGAAATTTTGGTCCTTAAGAGTTTGAATGCATGTGTCTGGAATTCGCGAAATTTAGTGGCCGCAATTCTGTTTTCTCTGACCGATTCGCGAAAAATAGGGGCCGCGGAAATAAAGGGTTTTACAGTATCGCTTTCTATCGGCACGGTGTACGAGCTGGATCAGTTTTTCTTACGCTTGCGGCTGCATTGCTTTTTGTTCCTTCTTTTTTGGTCGTAGTCCGCCGACTTTTCTGTATTGAGTAGAAGGTTGAGTGTTGGTAAAAGTTTGCTTCTTCCATCAAGAGGGAGTGTGCTTATCATTTAATATCTCAGACTGCGACTCGGCCTGAAGATTGCTTCGAACCCGGGGGGGCAGGGGGGGGAGGGGGGGGGGGGAGTTTTCTACAGGACTTGTTTGCAATCTACGTCAAAAACTCCCGTTTTATCATGGCTTGACTCGTTTTCAACAGTCTTGTCCAGTCACGGTGTAGTATACCTTAGAATTTAAGTTCATTTTATGTAACTAGATTACGTTTGTTGAGAGAAAAATCGCTACTGGATGATCCCCTCAACTTCCCGGTCCTTAATTCGTTTCGGTCCTTAATTTTTTTCACCTCCGGTTTCGGCGTTTTTTTATCTCCGGTTTCGACGAAAACCACGCAGTCTTCTACGTGAAAAATGTTGTTCAGTTTTGTCGGGCGTATTCGCATAGAAAACACGTATATTTGCGACAAGTAAAATTTAATAAATTATTTATTTCCCCTAATTTACAGAAAAGAAATATTTTGAACTTTAAGGACAAAATTCAAAAACATAGTTTTTTCCTATTTAGAAGGTGTGCTATAAAAATAATTAAGTTTAGTGTTTGGCTAGTTCCACTTAAACGCAATAAACATACTCATCATTTTTATCAACAGTGAAGATACAGAAACGGGAAGGATATGCATGTTGGATTACTTAATTGGCAAGTAAAACATTTTGCTTTTTTCGTATTTAAAAAAATGACTTCATTGATTTACTGCTAGTAAAAAACTAGCCTGCATAGAAAACCCGCAAAATATATTTCTCAACCAAACTGCATGCAATTTGTTTAGGTCCAGGCAGAACCAATGACCATGTTTATTTGAAACAATCCACAGGTTCAAGCACATTAGCCAGACGAAATATGTGGCAGTAACCAGGGGACAAAAAATTCTCCCAATCAGTAGTGTAGCTCCCAGATAGCTCTGATCAATGATAGGACCGAATAATAAAAATATTCGTGCTCATGCATAGAAAGACTTCGAGATTGATGCACGGCCAACTATTGTGACAAAAAGAAGTGAAACCATTGAAAAGAAAACCCATTACAAGCACACACCAGACGTACAAAAATGTTCAAAAAACACTCAAAAATGCGGAAGTAAGGTGATGATTAAAGCATCACACTTAAAAGATATGTAAAAACATTGCCAGGTGTTGCAGAAATAGACGTGTAGAGTAAGCAGACAAAATGTGACTTTTGCTTTGGTGAATTGTGAGTGCCTGACAAATTGCAAAATTATTATCGCAAAAAATCAAATACTTACACTAACTTAATTTTCTATGCGTTATTGACTTTATTTTTGGCTGAAATAGGCTTTTAATATCTAATCCAAAACCTTACTTGCCAATACAATAACAAGAAAGCAAACTTGAGGACAAGGAATAAGGGCTTGATATCGGTGAGATTGTTCTTCAGGCATACATTACAAGCTAATTGTGATATCGTGTCGATGTATTATCATTCACAAAGGCGAGGAAACATGATAGGGACTGGAAGTAAAGGGAGCAGAACCTTATTTTGAGGCTCAAGGAAATATTAGTGCACAATTGGCTATGTCCTCGAATTGATTTAAACGTATTAAAATAAAAAAAGAACAAGTTTTATCTCAAGTTTATTAGGAGGCCACTAGCGTTGTGCGGTGTCCCAGCTAGGGTAGGTACACATGCAAAACAGAAATACATACACAAAAATGCAGAAACCAAAGCTGTTTTCTGCCTGTATCGTTGTAGGCTTTGCGGAAAAAAAATCGCTCACAAGCATTATGAGCAGCAGATAACAAGGATGCCTTATGAATATCAAGTCGGGGTAACTCCACCGCGTGTGGCATATTACATCATGTCTCGAGGTTCATATCTCTAAAAAGTTTTAATTTGAATAATGGACATTGACAAATAATGAACCATTCGTAATAAAAAAAAAGCTTGTGGCACGAGCACGGATTTTCCAATAAAAGATGTATAGAATCTTTAAGGCACACCTTGCCTTGCTCAGTTATCTGGATTCCACTGAAATGAACGAGTTACTGAAAAGTGAACAAATATATACTGTCAAGGGTAATAAATGGACGCAAAGCACTTTGCCTATTTTTGTTTTCAAATTCCTCTGCCACGAGGCTATAAATTATATAATCATATAAAAAATGTACTCGCGTTCTGGCCCAATTGTGCGTTTTAAAAATTTGCATAGAGGATAATTTGAAAAAAAAGGTTGTATTTAACTTTTTGGGCACTAGTTTAACTAAAGTGCCTTCGGGTGTTACAGAATTACAAGGGACGAATTAATGAACCGTAGTCAGTTGGCTACTATCTACGCAAAGCCTTCAAGGATACGCAACAGATGTTGCCAATTTCACAACCACACAAGTTTGCACAAGGACACAGATCAAGAGAGACACAAAGACAGTTTTGTTAGTGTTTGCAGAAAGGCATTCATGCAGCAGCAGAAGTAGAAACAGCAGCCGCGGCAGCCATGGTGGCCAAGTGCAAACATGACAAATTAATGAATAAATATCGTAGCACAAAAGGGTATCACTCCCAAAGACTCAACTCCTAAAATTCGGAAAATATTTACAGTGAGTACAGGTGGATTCGTGAACAATCCGAATTATATTCCACCTTTGAATGTCCCCGGGATGCATGCACGCTTCTGAGTGCTTAATGATAAATTTTTATTATTAGAACTATTTCGTGGTCAGTTATTTGATTCCTCTACTAAATCTATAAAAATGGCTCTGCAGCGTAAGGAAAGCAAACGCAATAACATATATAAAAAATTACAAGCTCACAAATTAACCTGGTCGATATCCGAAAATGTTTAATGTAAAAATTTGAAAACATCTGGTGACCACTTTCTATACCCTAGCGAAACAGAACGTTAGGCTCTGACTTCCAACTCCGCCTTGACAATGTGTCTCCGCTATCAATTATTTCTTATAGCCTACCACACATATTACAACATATCCCGCAAACACACTCACCACACATCTTGAAGCAGTGTGCGTGCATTCGAACTTCAAAAACGCAAACCATAGTTACTATTCAGAATTTAACGAACGATTTCTACGCCTGTTTACTGCAGTTTATCATAACTGACTGACCTCAATGACTTAAGTTTGAGGTCAAAGTTTGGCATTTAAAGAGACTATATTTAAAACCCGAAATATCAGGTCTGCGAGGCACGGAAGACTCTCCTGAAACCTTGGGCCGAAACGTTACGTCGTATTTCGTTACCCCCGGTCCTGCGTGGTTTGGTGAAACAGTATAGTTGGTCGGGGCTAGCCTCTTCGCATTTCCATAACCTCGTTGTCTTTAAACAACACCTACAAGACAACAAGCCCATGACGGTGAATTTCCGTGGGGTCCAAGCCGAACGCAGACAGAACACTCTAATCCAATCTGCGTCCCGCGCCGGTGTCTGGTAGGTAACTTAGGAAATCCATCCCCACAGGCTTATTGTCTAGCACGTGCCGCTCTAGAGGGCCCAAATTGAAAAGAAGCGTCGCCTCTCATGAGATGGGTCAGATCTACCCTTGCGGCTGATAGTCCTTTTCACGCATTTATGACCTTCGGTCAAGTGAAATTTTATGTCATACGCAATGCTGAAGCACCCTCAGAGTCAAGGGATTGTATTAACGATGCACATGCGTCATACCGTTCGGTGGAGTTCACATCTTTATTTACGGGTTATCATACTATAGTTTCCGACATTGAGACTATTTCGCAGACACATGCGAGATGTTCTTCAGATTTAAAATCCTTCAAACATTTCGCATTTTTGTTATCAACACCATTACGCTCAGTTACCGTGCCTGGAACGTGTATCCGACTAGTGTGTTTGAAGAGTTACGCGTCCAGTACGTTGCACTGTCCTTCAAGAGACAACAAATGACAGCGACAAGAGTTTTGACGAACTGGATCAGATGGTCGAAGCTTTTGTTTGCTTGGTCGAAGATCTCACGCAGCGGCAGACCTACGGGCGTAAGTTGTCTGCGGCCGTTCATGACTGCTGGAGATGTATTGGGTGACGGACTCGCAGGGAGTATTCACGGTCGGAATGGCTGTGGGCGTTGGAGTTCAGTTCGTGCTGACAGCGAGCGTTCACCGTTTTTTGTCGCACCATCCAAAATTTGTTTTTCGAATACGATTCCCGTTCATCAGATCTGTCTGTGTTGTGAATCAATACAATTTGTATCATATCGTTGTAACCTATAACTTTCTTTAGCCACAACTTGTACTGGTGGCATCATGGGAATATATCGCTAAATATTCGTTACGCGTGTTCGTGTACATGTCCAAGTTGGTCCAATTTTTGATACAAAGAAACAACCAGCTCAACTTAAGCCGTGTCACGGGTCGACAATATTTGAATATTCCGAAGTTCACCTCAGGCGTATAATAAGTCAGTGATTCAGGTAACCATTATGACGATTGCAACGACCTCAATACACCTTTATACCACTGGGGATCTATGATGCGACAGCGGACGGAAGAGTATAATTTCTTGTAGAGTGCCTACGCGGCGGCATCAGCAGTCACTATAAGTGAGGAACTGAGCTAGCTGCTTTAATACGGCCTTAATGAGACGCGAACTGCGGAGGGCCTACCTTGCAATACATGACGCGCCATCAGGAGGGCCCCTTGGTTCCCTGTACCATCTGGAGAACCCCTGCATCATCAGGAGCTTCCAGGTGGTACAACATATATCGCAGCATGTATCGCAACATATATCGTGTTTAAAAAAAAAAAGAATAAGACGCTGGTAAGGTGGCGCTTGCCGCCGTTTGACTTCAGGGCTTAGTCGTAAGCATCTATCTTTCCATCCAGTCACGAATTTAATCAGCGGCCGATAGAACATTTCGATTTCCAATATACTAAGACGCTGTTCACCTTTCGCTTGCAGGGACAAGCGGTGGCGTGACAAAAGGCAAAACCTTTAAGAATGCCATCGAAGTCGTTTTTCTTTTTTTAGTGGATGACCCCAAGGATTTGCCGAAGACGCTCACTTGACACTCATCAGGAGTAAATTGATCGAGCAAGTTAAACTCACCTGCAAAAGACGCGTTCCAGGCACCCGATTGAAGCACTGAACCATTCAAAGTGAGCCATTGCACCGTTTAACAAGAATGCCTGGAGCGCGTCCTAGAAAGTGGTTCCTCGATTACCGCCTGATGATGTCCTGGTGGATTTAGTAGACACCTGCACTACTCCCTCTCCAGATTGACAGTCCATTGAAGTTTCAGCAGTCAGAAACTGAAACTCCGCAACAGCGACCATCGCGTTCGCTCACACATTTTGTCGCTATACTTCCAACAACTGCCAGGATACGGCACACAATTTCGTCTGCTTCCTTTGCAGGGGCTGTGGCAACTAAAGAACGCCGTGCTCTGGCTCTGATTGAAGAATAGTGGGTAGGCTTCAAAGTAAGCTGTCTTGAGACCTACCCACTATCCTTCATACAGAGCCAATGAGAGCTCGGCGTTCTGACGTCGCCACAACCCCTGCAAAGGAAGCAGACGAACTTGCGCTCCGCATAGTCATTTGTTGCCACATCGGGACCATTTATCGAGTATGGGCAGGATAATACGCCAGACACACCACTCAGAGACGCGTTCCAGGCACAGTAGTTGAGCAATTTAGAGCGGGCCATTGAACGTATAAACCACTGAATCATTCAAAGTGGCCATCCGGTCACGGGAACACGGCTCACCTTGCGGGTCAGGGTTGGGGCGGGGCTCACGCAGCTGCGACGTCGCCTGCGTCCGTTGGTGGGACTCGGGCCGTCGTTGCGAACAAAGCCGCCGCCGCCTCCCTGGCGCGGGACGTGGAGCAGGGCGGAGCCCGGAGCCGCTCCGGGGGCCGCTCCAAGAACCGCAGGGGCGCCGCTCGCCGTGCTCCGGTCGCTTGGGGTTCGCGAAAGCCGCGACGCCGCACCGGGGGACGGCTGCGAGACATGACACCGCTACGATGGAATGGCTTCGTGGCCGTCCCCGGGAAAATATTTTCGCACCACGCATCCCTCTCGCGTATCTGAGAGCCTATAGAAAATGGTCGTGGTGAACCAGGAGCAAAGAAAAAACGAGACGGACAACACGAAGCAATGAATGTGTCGTCCGTTCCGTCCCTCACAAAAAATATTTCAGGCAGTCTATAAATTCATATCCACGTTTTGAAGACTTTAACTTCCAATCCAGTCAGGTCCTAACGACAATCTTCAATAAACTTTCTATGGTCTCTCTTTCAACCGAATTCTATAGAGTACGGACAATAGAAAACGCTATAGAATTTTTATCGCCACTTCTCAACAGTCTTGTTATCACCACATTTCTATAAAATTACGAGAGACCAGAATCGATGGAAGAATAAAATGCAGTGCGGAGAAACATACCACCCGGTTGGAGCCTCCTTGTCGATGCTGCTTTTTTCGATTATTTCAAATAATTATCGCCTCTCGCAATGCTTTATAGGATGACATGTAGTTCACCAACCATTATAAACCATATTTCGTATAAATTATGTGCGACAAAAACGACATACTTGTAGTCTTTTATGTCCTGTGTTTGTCCTCGTTCAGGTGACTGTCTTTCAAGTGTAGGGTATACATAGCAATGGAGCAATGAACACTGCTGAATTTCTAGTGTTATAAGTGCTCCGTGGCGTGTGTATTTCTGATGTCTGCGTATCTGCACGCGGCCAGTGGCGAGTGCATGTTTCCATAAATGTATCGTGACAAACATAAAAGCAATATTCACATTTAGTTTTCGCAAAAAAAAGTTAATTATTGTTGTTAGGAAGGGAATAAAAATGTTGTTAAAATCTCGATCTGTTTTGCTTACAATTGTTTACAATTGATAAGTCATGGCATACCTAGGCTCCAAAGAAAAAAAAAAGGACACGTACGACACGTTTTCACAATTTGAATGAGATTCTAGAGTGGTCTGAGATACCATGCCGACTTCTACGTCGTTTCAAAGCTCGTTGTAACTCTAGTCGTCCTAAGACTAGGTTGGATAAGGTTGGTTACTTTAGGTTACGTTTATCTATGGTCGGTGAGGTTAGGTTAGGCTAGTTTGGGTTACGTTTTATTATGATGGGTAAGATTAGTTTTAATCAGGTTAGGTTAGGTTGGGTTAGGTTACATAAAGTTATGTTATGTTGGGTTACGTTAGGTCAGGTTAGGCTATATAAGACTACGCTATATAAGAGGATTCGGCTAGGCTAGGTTAATTTAATTTAGGTTATTTTTATGTTAATTGTGGTTCGTTTAGCGTAGGTTAGGGTAGGATAGGGTAGGTTTAGTTCTGGGTTTGTTAAGGGTAGGTTAAAGCGGATTTAGGTTTAGGCTTGGGTTTGGCAGGGTCAGGTTACTTTAGGTTACAGTTAGCATAGGTTTAGGTTAGGGCACGCTTAGGTTTGATTTAGGTTATGGCTGGGTAGGTTAGGGTCAGTTTAGGCGTGGATTAGGCTAGGTTAGGTTAATTCATGCTAGGGTTAGGGTAAGTTTAGGTTTAGGTATGGGTTGGCGTTGGGTAAGTTTAGGTTCGGTTCGGTTAGCGCAAGTTAGTTTAGACTGGTTGAGGACTAGAGTTTGTTGTTTGGCCCCAGCGAGGCAAGACCGTGGGACGGACCGTGGAGCGGCCCCCGGAGTCGGCCGAGGATGAGGAGGAACAGGGCGGGGGAAGGTGCAACGCCGTGAGGGGCGAGAGCCGGTGGCCGAAATCTCGAACCAGGGACATCTCCAGGGTGGCGCTGGGAGAGCCCTGCGGGGTGGCCGCCGTGTGTGTGATGATCGGGGGAATGCAGGAGAGCGCCATGGCCGGCTCCTCCGCCGCGTCCGTCTTGCATCCGCATGCCGGCTGGGACAACATCCGCGTTTCTGCACGGGGACCACAGCGGCGTCACGATGGTGGTCTTGTTGTTAAGACGAGGTTATTATCCCCATTCCCGCCATTATAATCATAAGCATCATCAGGCTGGGTGGCGCGAGCTACTGCGCTCTACAAAAGATATGGCCTGTACCACCCGTCCAGCTATGCATCCATCCATAGTCATCAGTTATTATACACCTAGGGTGTATACAGGCATTACAGAAAGGTTTAGGAGTTGACATCATTATATCAGAATGAAGAAACAAAATGCTAACAAAAGGCTGCATTTGGAAATAACTTGCTGACGAGGGCATCCTCGAAGCTTACGTGGTGCCAGAAGATCGTTGAAGATCAAACGCTTATATGGAAAGTAGGACAAATGAAAGAAGTCTGTCATTCTTAAGAAATTTGTATATAATGACTGTCAGCTGAAGAGCGCAGGCCGTGACGAATCTTGAAAACGGGGAAGAAGAGAAAGGTGTCTGAACGGGCGCCACTTCGCCACGGAGCAAGCATGTCAAAGATTCGCTTCGAATAATAATAATAAAAAAAAAAAATAAAAGCCGTAAGATGGCGCAGCACGACAGGAGCTCGAGGAACCGTCCTTATTCGCGCGCACGTTTTCAAGGCCAGCGCGCGACTGCGCCTGCGCGCGGCGCCCCACCCCGACAGCGCGCCTGCCGGGAGACGCGCGAAGCAAGGCAGAAATTTGCCCCCCTCCCCCCCCCCCTTTTCGGGTCTTCTTTCGACACCTCTCTCTTCTTCTACTGGGGTTCCGAGCATCGTATTATCGCGTCGAAAGAGATTCCGTTATTAGCTGGTTAGAACGCCAAAGAAGTAATCACGAATCAAAAAGCGCGAGTATAAATCACGTTTCTTCAGCCGTCGAAGACTATGGATAATCCTTCGTACATTACAAAGCACAAAAAAAGAAAAGAAAAGAACACGAGTGTCAACTGTTGTGCGCAATAAGGGGGGAGTTAATCATTGCGCTTTACGACACAAGGCTGGAAAAGTGCGGGGGGGGGGGGGGGGGGGGCGTTACGTCCCAGTGCCCCAGCCTTTCGCGAGTCACCGATCGCGGTGGTTCTTACGCTATGCGCCATAGCGGCGATAGCATCTCGAACAAAAACTTCGCAATATTTGTTACGTAGGACGCAGATCTGTGATACCCTCGCGTTTACCGAATAGTAGAATCGCAAAAAATATTTTGGGTTTTTAACTTTTCGGTCGCCGTTTTACGCTCCACTACTATACCAGAAATTATTCTGGAAGTATTTTCGTTTCCTACGAGATATAGGAGAAAAGTGCTTCGGCTATATTTGCTGCAGCCCCCTTCACACAGTCCACCAGTCTGCGTGAACTGTGCCTCGACAAACTGCTCCGTTTCGCTCTATAGGGCGACCGCGGCCGACGCTACGATTTGACGCCGATCATCAGCAGCAAAAGTGCATCGACACGGCGGTTAACTTCCTTTTGCTATCACACCGACTGAACCGATCACGGAGAGTGAATGCGAGGCAATCCTGAGCTTTTTTAATCCGTGTGATTCATTTAGCCGGTGACGGCACGCCCACAAAGACGTGACGTCATGACCAAGTCCGTGACGTTGCACTTTTGGTGCAGCTTCATTAGCGCTATTAGACTGTAGCGTCGGCCGCGGTCGGACTTGGAGTAAAACGGGGTATAGATACTTCAAGTTGCCAAGGCCGTAACAAAATGCAAAAATATCTTCTTTTCGTTTTTTTATTTTGGAAATAATCGAGAACTAAATACCCGTTGATATCGTCAGCGTGTTCGTAATAACGAGAGAGGTATAAGTTGAATTCGATCAATTCGTAGGTAGGCTCTTTTTATATAATAAGTAGTGTGGTTGATATTTTGTTATATTAATATATAATTTACGAAGGAATTCTCGTGCAGTCTAGAATTCAACATACACATTTATCTTCATGATGTTGCGTCGCGTAGGGAGATTTGTTCCAAAGATCCGAGTGCATTATCTCGTTTCTTTTACGATAATTCCAATAGTTCGAAACGCTCTAATAAAAAACTGAGACGTCTACAGTTCTTTGTAATGCAGGATTAGAGCGCAGCTCTTGAGGAGAAAGAGGGGAGGATACGGAGGTGAGGGACACGTGTGACGTCATTATGAGAAACGTCCCATAACACAAGCGCGGTTACGCTGACGGCGACGGCGTCGCCGCTCAAGCCGGAACGGGCGCCAAAGAGCTGCACATTAAAAAAGGCTATTATTTCTATCACGTTGTTCATTTATAAAGAAAGTTTATTTCATCATAAACAATTACTATTTATCTCCTGCCACGCTTCATAATCTGCCGTTTCGTTTCACATTTATTATTTGGGCAATGGCTACTCATAATTCCACAACAAATTTAAAATCAAGACGTGAGCTCGTTCCATACCTTGTCTCTCATTTATGACAGCTCTCGGGTATTGGTTATCTCGTGCAGTTGCACGTGCTGTTGTGTTATGAGATCCGCAGGGGGAAAACCCGATACCCTTCATGATGTTGTCCTTTGGGTCATCTTCAGCGTCCTGTGAGGCGTACTTTTGATTGCCGTCTGCATCTATGTCCGCAGTGTCCTTCAGGGCCTCCAAGCTCTTCTTGCGGTCACCCTGAAAGAGAAACCTTCGGAGTACAGCACCCGATCGTCCCACTCACCGCCCGCGCTATTGAACCAAGATTTTGGAGGCCTACAGTATCCCAGTCGGACAATATTGGCAGGCCCGCACGCGTGTTTGTAAACGGTAGCCGACACGCGGCATGGCAACGGCGCTCGCGCCGGATTGGCTGCTCCTTAAGGAAGACGCTGTGTCGTCACAGATAGCAACGGACGGTTGCTCTGCCGGCCGGCAGTGTGCGCGTTGTGTGTGTATCACTGGACGCGTTTCGACCCCCGGTTCGCGTCGATTCGTGGCGAAGTAGTGCGCATATCACCGGGGCGCGTTTTACCAGCCATCTAACATTAGGACAGTACACTACAGTGTCTAAGCACAACACAACGAAAATGAAGTTTAGACAAGGCTATGTTTAGGGGAACGGTGTGGTTGCACAAACTCGCCGCTGCAGGAGTACGGGTTTTTTAAGTCACCGATAGAGGCACATCAATTTGGGGGGGGGGGGGGGGGGGGATCTAGTGTTTGGCTACATTTTTCAGTAGAGACACAGCAGGGTTTATTCCAAGTGCAGTACTAAAAAACATTCCATCATTTAAGAGGGTCGTCGATAAAACAAAATAAGAAATGGTTATGCTTCCGCGAAATTCCAGTGAATAGAGTCCTCTAAAAAAGACGCCCGTCTCGAGAGTACTTAATAGTTTTGAGACAAGTGGCCTGACGTCTCATCAGGTCACGTTGCCAACTGGTCAGTTCACGTGACGTCACTTTGTCACGTGGTCACCACGTGGTCGCGTGGTCTCTGATGAAAGCCTTGCCCCGCTCGTGACGTTAGTGACGTTATCTCCGTTCACAAGAAATATACAAACCGAAAAACGAACTCCGCAAGAAAACAAAAGTATTTCTACGTTGTGTTTAGAAAACCTAAAATCTGACTTTAGCAGCCGTTTGCCACTCCAGCAACCTACAGGGATCGCCACAATCGGGCAAATATGGTGGTCTTACACAGTTGGTGCCGTGCCATGTGCCAGTTGAACGCAAATCAATCGGGTTCCAGCAGGCAAGCATTGCCCTCAGAAGAATTTGCCCCGATTTTATTTACAACGTTTTAAACCTGCTGCCATGTGTTGGCATAAGTAAGCTTCCCGAGATTTTACCTCCTTAGAGAAAGCGATGGAAGGACTGCGGTGCTAATAAACGTTGATGAACGCACAATGCCTCGTTTAAAATGTAGCATAGATTACGTTAAGAGCGACCTGGGCAATGCGCTTATACGAGAGTTACAACGAAGTCATTGAAACAACTGTTCCATCGGGACAATCGCCGTCAGCATGTAGTCACGGAAGTCATATTGGACGGGCATAAATTGTGACCTGTTTCGCTCGGTTCAATGTTTTCCCACAAGGTGCCGTCCGTCCTTCTGGAGTCGCGGATGCGGAGTGCAAGTTGTCTATTTCTTGCGCAGGAGTTGCCGTGACGTCAGAACGACGCCAAGCTCTGATTGGCTCCGATTGAAGGATAGTTAGTAAACCTCAAAGCAAGTTTCCTTGAGGTCTACCCACTATCCTTGAGGTCTACCCACTATCAGAGCCAATCAGAGCCCGGCGTTCTGACGTCACCAAAACCCCCTGCAAAAGAAGCAGACGAACTTGCGCCTCGCATAGTCATTGACATGACAAGAACGGCGGGAAGGTCCTCCAGTTGTCCTGGCGCGAACTTCCTGCCTTCGATAGTGCTTCGGCGTCTCGTGCGCCTCGAGCGTGCACGAGCGGCCGAAGCGCGGTGGAAGGCAACGAGCACCTGCTGAAGGCCGGGCGTCTAAGGAAGACGCCCTACCATTTTCGGCTTTTCAGTGACTGTAGCTCGTTCTGTCTTACCATGACCTCCTCTATACTCACAAAGCCTGGCGGTTTGACGACGGAGCCATAGAGTGCCCGGTCGCAGATTTGGAGCGCGAGCATCTGGTAGCACAGAGCATCAAAGAGCCATTTTGTCGGGGAGCCTGGACGTCACCGCACAGCTTTTGCAGCGGCGAGGACCCGAAACACATTTTTCGCTCGGCAGAAGTGTGTTTCGGCGTCTCGCCGCAGCGGGGCGCCAGTCACGTCGCTCTGCACTAATCCGTTCTTTGCCGCTTCACCTTTTCCATTTCGGCGGCCGCTTCTCGTGGCGATCTGCCAGGTTTTGTCAGTATATAGGAGGCTATAGTCTTACACTCAAAGCACAAGATACTTCGGGACGTGCGCACCTCAGCTGAGAATCCCTCGACCAGGATGGCAACGAGAAGATTGAAAAGGACATAGTTTCCGAATGTCATGAGCGCCACGAAGTAGAGGGCCGCCCACGGAGAGGTCTTCTCCATGCCGTTGAAGAGCACGACGTTCCAGTCCTCCTGTGTGAGGATCTGGAAAGAAACAAACACGTTTCAAATCCCGCAAATCATCCGCCTTTTAGTGCTCCACTGCTAGGCACGCGTCCGCGATGTTTTCAATTTATCTTTCGAAAATTCTCGGTTTCGTTGAATACTTTTGTTTTTTGTGATAGAGCCCAGTTGATAGTTCCGACTGGCCAGACTACACCACCCGCGAGATATCTCTAACAGTCTTGAAAGTATATCTACCGGCATAACGACTGTTTTTGTTAAGAACATATCAATCACTTTCGAGCTAAGTAAATCCTCTGCAATATGTTCACTTACAATTCCATGCCAAGCTGCATCAGCATTGAGAAATCTTTTACTACCTAAGGGCTATTTTCGTGATTGCAGCCTCATACTTTAAGATGGCGTTAAATTTGAAGCCGAAGACTAAGTTGAGCCGGAAAAATCACTTCATGCATTTCGAGAGCTCAAGTTCTTCACCAAAGGTGCATTTTAGGGGTGCACGATAACTTGCGAAATTTTAAAGCGCCGTTCCTACCTGCGAAAAATGAGGATTTCTTTGAAATGTTTCGAAGACAGGGCGCCGACACAGGCGAGCGAGTCAGCGCTACTCAAGTGTTGTATTCGGGGCTGCTACAGAGAAGTGACGCAACATGATAACGCAACAGCAGACGACAGAACTGAGCGACGCATTTGCTGCGAGTTTGCATAATCGAGTTTGCGTTTATTTGTTTAAGTTTCGGCAAAGCTCATAAAGAAGCGAAGTTGGGAAACTCCTCCTTCAAACGCGGATTCCTCATATCCACCGGAACCGAGCCACGGCTAGCGAGGTTTGATTACAGCGCCGCTTTTTCGCGGCAAACACATCCCGTCAGTTTGGCGGTAGTGCTTCGATGAGATAGCGGTAGGTAATACGATTTCAGACAGGGGGAGTCAGCAAAAGCTCACCTAGCCGGCAAAAGTATACTAGCATATGTTTTTTTTCTACGTTGCGTTTTTTTGTTTTTTGTTTTTGTTTTGTTTGGGAAGTTCGCGAGGACGTTACAGCATGACGCGACTGCAATATATTTTCCGTTTCGGTATAAAGTATATATATTTTTTATTTCTGCTCTGCCTTCTCTGGATGGGGAAGTTCGCGAAGAAGTCACTGCATGGTGCGACTGCACTGTATTTTCTGTTTCGCAGTATACAGTTCTGGGAGGGCCCGCTGCGGCGAAAAGGGCGGCGCTGCAATGGCATCTAGCTCGGCTCTGAATGACCAGTTGGAGTTAGTTCGTCAAAGCAGACTCCTATCTTAGTTTTCCTACTGAATTATTTAGTAACCTGGAATTTCGGTGTTAGCATCATCTAGAATCATTAATTTTAGATGGATGTTATATGGCACGATGATGAACTTCAATTGACCAGCACGACCGCTACCGTCATGGCGTATTCTTATGTATTTCAATGCACAACCTTCCTTTTCCTATATGACCGGGTTAGTAGTATTAACACTCATTTTATGACTGAGATTTCGGTTCTTGTTAACCATCATCGATTTGTTCCGGGTAGTGGAGGTAAATTCGGGGTGCGGTGAGCGGTTGGGGACGTTGGTTAAATGAAGGGAGAGGTGCCCGTTAAACGCACGTAGCTTAACAGGGAGTCAAGGACTTTCTTGCGGCGCGAATTTTCGGTGGACGAGTTTTTCCATTTTGCGTAGGACTTTGGGCTTGTTTCTCGCGGAATTTGTTCAAGGTCTTAGATTCTTTGCGTCTTCATCTCGTCGTATTTCCACGCAAAGCGCATGCATGTGCCCGGGACTTGGCATGTGTTCCTTTGCCAATCCGATTCGCTGTAGTCCGGCGTAGCCAATTTGTAAAACATCGTCTGTGATATGAATGTTAAGGCAGCTTTGCTTTGCATCCCTCTGCGGTTCGCTAGCTCCCACCTGCTAAAGTGGGGCGCCATCGGGCATGCCTCTTGAGGTAGGACAGCGGCTAGCATTTGTCTACGAACCTCCTCCTTCCGGACTCCCTCCTACTCTGGTTTTGGTGGTGAATCTTCTTGCCTCGCTCGCGTATAGCTGCACGCTTGCGGTATTGTTCACCTTGCCTGGGGCTTATTTGTGCGCCAGGATACACGTTAATTACTTCTACTTTCCTTATTTTTTAACTTTAAGGTATTTTTATACAAACGCGACGTTCGGCGCCGCGTTTCGGTAGCAGCTTCAAAGGTAACTCTAGGTGGGACTTGGCGGCCCACGTCAGCGCCCGGGTTGAAACTCCCAAGAAGGTTTTTCCCATTTTTCATAGGACCTGAGCTTTGAACTTTTTACAAGGTGTCATGCACCATGAAGAGACACTATTTATAAGAATTTGAGCTCCGAACATGCAGGCGCCGACATTCTCCGGCTTATTTTATAACCAACCTCACTATTTATGTCACCCTATACAAGTTTGCAAGTACGGCATCTGAGTGCCGCCATCTTGTTTCTGGTGTGTGCAGATCGTCTGTTACGAGGTGTGACAATTCAATTCCCAGAACGCCAGAAGCGTGACGATGGGGCGGCAAACCAGACAAAGATTTCGACCAGAGCAGGTCCGGACATGTGCCTACTTGCGCTTTTGAGAGACTTTGGCCTTTTTATGAATTTGCTTTTGACCAGGAGATGAATCTGTACGCATTCATATTACACTGTTGCGGGGAAAAGAGTGTCAGAAATCTGGAGGAGCTGACTAACGTCAAGTTTCGTGCAATGTTTGGTAAATGTGCCAGTGAAGCAATAGCCCTGTTAACGATGGTTGTGGTGAACATGCTACAAAGAAATTGATTTGTGTATGTTTGCAGAGACAGTTCAAGCAAGGTCGAGAAGAAGTGCCCCATGTCCCAAGAGGACAGCCAAAAACGAAAAGGGCTGACCCAAATGTTGGCAGAGAGTAAACCCTGGTGCTCTCAGATCAAATATTAGGTATCCGACTGACAGCAGAAAAGTGGAATGTGTACAGGGAAGCAATGTGAAAATTTTTAACCAAGATTTTGGAAACAAAAAGAATTCCTACAAAAATGGTGCCTCGAATTTTGCGTGGATTATCCATCATGACAGTGCCTCTGCGCAAATTCCGTTAAAGTCCCGCGAGTTCCTGGCTAAGAAATACCCTACAGAAATAACTGCTCACACTGTTTCGCTGTCTTAGCCACAACCATCATTAATTTGTTTCAAATTAAAAAAGTTCCCAGAAGAAATATTGACGCGACAAGGCTACTTCAAGGTATTCCTGAAAACAAAATTTAAGAATTTATTCGGTAATGACGCCTCTGTCTCACCACGTGCATTGCTTTACCAGGGTAGCACTTTAAAGGTAGCTTCATGCCGCTGGTAGACAGGTAAGCAAACGTTGTTTTCGCGAGGCAATTGAGGGAATTGAATTGTTACACCTCGTAGTCAAGCCTTGCTAAGGCGCAAACACAATTACCAGATTGGTGCCCCAAAAGAGCGTTTTCCACCCCCGTGGCCAGACTAGCTTTTCAAACACGATTCTTGCAAACGTGTACAGAAACTTGAGCGCGCTTTCGGAAAATCTATTTTTTGTAATTTCATATATATAAAAAAAAATGTCGTTAGCATTGACATATTTCCAAGTATGTTGCTATTATTTTACCTATTGCACGTGCTAAGGAACGGTATATAATATAATATTTATAAAAATAATTAACACCTTCGATTAAAACATCTTAGCGTAAGCTACCGTGCCTATCTTTACAACGTATGCCTGGACATGTTTGCTGAATAACAAAAACGAGTACAAATATCGTTCCAGAGTGCCTAATATCAAAGCTTGTGAGCTAACTGGGTACTAAAATGACGTGAAAAGTGTTGTGTCCAAGTCTGTTTTGGCCAATTTCCTACCTTAATTGTTGGTTTTATTGGGACTGTCTCATAACAACGCCTCAACGTGTGTATTGGCGTTTATCCGCATAACATGAAAGTGTGGAATACATAGAGATAAAAAAAAAAAAAAAATACATGCGATGTTTGTTTACACGGTTGGGAATACGCTCTAAAGTGTGCTTGGAGAGGGATGAAAATTGATTTAAAGGTGTATTTTAACGGCCGGTTTTACAGTGATAAATATGAAGACGTAGGTATATTCCTATTAAAAACTAGAACTAATAATAAAATATACGAAAATTATTAGGTCAAACCTTGACTCAGACGACCGAGTCTGATCGAAGGGGAGATCGGATGCTCATATAGAGAGGTGGTGCCACTTGTTGCTACTGGGAAATGTTGTGACGGCATCGGGCAATGCGATTGAATATTGTCTATGTAAATCTACTTTCGTTTGAAATTAAACTTATACAGTGAAGTCAAAAAACGTGAATAAAATACATAAGGTCAGATGCGCTTGTGCTGGCCTACAGCTGACTCGGCACTGGTTTGTACAATAGGTTTGTTAAAAATCCCTTTGCTGTTGATATGAAAAAAAAAAACGTCGGTGTTGTCACAACTCAAACGATACACGAAACGTGGCCCTTGGTCCACTGTGGCATTCGGCATGTGAGCATTTGCCGTACAAATTTTTGTTGGGTGCTCATTTAATCTGGGAGCCAAGTAACGTCTTAGAAGTTCACACAGAAAAACTAACTACTAAAGCTCAGCCACATAAACAATTTTTTTTTGTAACAACAAGACGACAATTTTTGACATAATCTACAAAATATCTTTGTACTGAAAGAACCTCCAAATTCTTATATATTCCACGCTTTGATTTGGCTCGGGATTCAATACATATTTTTGTAATTTCTGGCACAAAAAAAGAAACGAAACAAAAAAAAAAAAAAAAACATATTGCCGGGTTTGGGAATGATTAAGTCGAAGAAAGTTATTTTCATTCTAAGGAATATATTGGAAACAATTCATTGATGGCTTAAAATTAAATAATTCACTATATAGAAGTGATTGGAGACTACGGTGTTATTTTTCAGGTGTCGAAGGAATGTTCATATTTTGTGTGTGAAGCAGTGATGGTAAGTGCAATTTAAAATTGACAGTTCTTCTGTTTAATGGTACAATGAATGTTAAATTTGAATAAATATTCTGGCGGGCCCAGCTACTCTATTAAAAAATAAATGTTTTCTTGTTAAAAGTTTTGCGACGAGTCCGGCATAACAAAACTGTTTTCTTATTGCAAGCCGGGGTAGTTTAGCGTCATTTCATACACTGACATGCGGAAGGTGTTCGCTAACCTTTCGCGTCTCTCAGTAACATGTTTAAACTGCGCTCATCTCAAAATCCGTGGACGCCAGCATCTTTCACGGAAGCAACACAAAAGAACGTTTCACGTAATCAAGCAGTTAAGAAGTCATTTGTCACGACAAAGTTACATTAAAATAGACTCTTCAATTAGTAAATAGTAGGGAAGAAAAATATACCTGTTATAAAGAGGAGACAAAGGTTTTCATATACATTTCTCAAGTGATGACCCGCACTAATAGGCAGAAAACTTGAGGTAAACTTTTGTTGGAAAGCAATCGAGCTACTTCCCGTCCTTACTTGCAGCATTTATCTTGCCCGGTAAGTAAAAGCGACTACAAGTCATTGTCTTTAATCAATTCTAAGGACTTGTTTCGGACTAATGTTTCTGATTCATTGTGCCACTTGTATGCATGCTTCTGCAGCGTTATCCGTTATCTTTTATCATTGTTGCCGAGATCTCTGCTCCAAAGTGCGATATGAGAAGCAGTCATCCTTTGGGTGCCAAGTACCTTGTAGTAGCACCCGACACAGGCCGGTACCACGTCTGGCCTTTTCCAATATAAATTAAAAGACAAGGCCCCCTCCCCCCCCCCCCCCCCCCAAACGTCATCACAAGTGGATTCACGAGGAGTCGCAAAGCTTGCGTCAGCATCGTCAACAGCGCCTTTTAGAGAATCTTACAACGAGCGTGACGTCAGCACGCGGCGACGCAAAGACGGGCGCTTTGCGGTGGATCTCGTGTAGCTTCGGCGTGTTTGCCGCTTGGGTCCACTAACGATGACGTCATGCACAGGCCTTGTCTTGTAGGTGGTATGGCCTCTACCCACTGTCCTCACCTGAAACACGGTGACCGTGGCCCAGAGGAAGGTGTTGAAATGCTTGCGGTCGCAGAGGCACTTGACGGCCGGGTTGTACAGGTCGGCACACGTGCAAAGCGTCGTCCCGTCGGTCCGGACGCAAAACTTACCGCCGAACAAATGCATCCCCAAGCAGCTGCGAGTACATACAGGGTCACTGACCCGCTCCACGGCAGTGCAGACTCCCCCAGGGTCCTCTTCACTGACAACCAGATCCCCCAATGTCAAGATGTCTCATATGTTCAGTAAAAGCCCTAGGGCGAGCTTTTTCTTAACTCTCAATTCGTCTGCACTGCGAGGTCGCCACGGTTTTCTGCGTCCCTGTTCAAGGAGTACATGGTACACGGCAAAGGAAATTGAAGTTCGATTGCCAGATCGAGGGATCTGGAATTTTTGACACTGATCTCACGCGAACAAGTGAGAGAGTTAAGAAATTCTGAAGGTATCTGGAGGGTTCGGAAACTCGGTTTTCGTGTTTGATATGCCATATCATAATATTCCACTTGACTATTGGAGATAGATCAGCACACTTCAGAGGAAAGAACTTCTGGACAAACTGCTACTTCTACACTCTAGTGCTATCAAGCACAACGCCTACGTTGTTTTTCTTTTTTTGTGTAGGCGGAACACTTCCCATTGTCATACAACTAGCCTCTGAAAGTCTGGTTTCGTAATTTTACCATTCATCTTGTTTTCAACAAACGCAGATGGTTTCTGGTGCATAAATGTCGCTACGCTCACGGCAACTGCGTGGTCGCGAAAACCGTGGCGCCTTCGTGGTAACGCGTGCCACGGGCAGTGTGCCCTCCGCGAACGTACGCACAAGACATGGACCTCGCGTGCGGCCTAAACAAAAGACCACAAGCGGACAGACGTCACGAGACCCAGCACAGACACGGGACGACCACTGATGCCTCGGCCTCCAAGAGAACGCCGGTCACCGCTGCAACGTGCAGGCTTTCCCGATCAACTCCGACATCTCAGGGGCCGTGAAAGAGCACCCTTTCTGCGCTACCTCATAGAAATACCTTCATAAACCCTGCTCCGCGATAGTTTCTAAATGCCAATTACTACTTATTTTTTTTTTTATCAGCGTAACCAGTGAGAAGGACGAGCTGAACTACGCTAAGACGCTGGTGCAGTTACAACGACAAAAGGGAATCCACACATTTTGCCGCTGGCGCTGCCCGACAGATGGAGCCTGGCACCACCCAACCTTTATACAGCCTTGTGTCACGAAATGGGCATTGGTGATTTGTGTTCAGTGTGCATCGCGATGCAGTATTCACGCTGCCAGTTCTGGCTCTGTGGAGCTTAATAATTAGCTCGAATCGGTTAATATATGAAGATGGCTGTTCCGCTCCTACTTTGCAATGCAATAATTTCGGCCAAGCAAGCAACGCACACAGTAACCAGTCACCTGTTCTCTTTACTTTTATGTGATCTACATAAAACTGTAAGGAAGTTACGCATAATTCAAATTTGTGTACATAACAGGAATGACTGAAGAGTTAATGTGAAGTTGAAGATTAAATATCTCACACATGTAGAACGATTTCTTTCGCTATTGCATCTTCGGAAGTTTTTTTTTTTTTTTTTTTTACACAAGTTTAAATATTGATGCTTGAAGACACCATCCGCAGGTGCTATTTCTAACCTGATGAAGGCAATTATAATTGCCTTCAGCAGATGGCAATTATAATCTAGATGAATGCAGTATGCAACATCTAATGATGCTTCGACTGCATCCAGAAAGCAAAACCAGAAAGGCTACACTTTACAGATATCAGTACGCGACATACAGCTTCAGGTACTTCACAGAGCTCGAGATTAAGTCAAAAACTGCAGTTTGCATCTGAAACTATTCATAATACTGAAAGCCGAAGCTTTGTAGGCTCATCTCTAGTGAGGTTTGGATCAAACGCTACTGTTGTATAGAGAACATATCATTACAATAAACTAGCGTCTTTAGCAACAATCTAGCAGGTTACAGCGGATCATTTTGACGTTTGTATGCGCTACCTTGAGCGTAATAGCACATTATCTTTCTCACGTGTTAGCCATAGTCACTACACTAACTGCTATAAACGCAGAGTTGATCGAGAAATGGTTTCCAAAAAACATCACCAACCACGTTACGATCACTTTATCGAAAAGGACCAATATGCCTCGTCATTTCCGTTCGGCGTCTCCGGTAAAATAAAAAAAGAAACCAGACTGTCACGAGAGTGCCTCAAGTGACATCGAAAGAAGCTCAGAAGACAAGGGCAAAAGAAAAAGCAAAAGGCCAGACGCAGGCACGGATCGGAGAGCGAGCGGGTTTTGGAGCACACCTAAAGCCAAGCTTGCACGTTGCCTGAGGAACATATATGGAACATACAGACACCGGTCCACAAACAAAAGCCATGTCACAGGTCTGGCGGGGAACACACAACATTGAGCAGACGCAGTCAAAAGAAAAACACAAGCATACACACTTGAGCTAGATATCTAGAACGGAGCCTAAAGAAATTTACATTTCCTATTATTCAGCGATCATAGGTGCGCAATACCCGCATGTCCCTTGTTAGTTATGGCTCTCACCTCTTTTTGTCGCTGTCTTTTTGCGCATTTGCTGCTGTGATGAATTGCCAACTCGCCCAAGCTTCCATCTTAACTTAGATATCTAGTTGATTTTTCGAAAAACATTATATGAAATTTTATGACGTTTTTCCGATTGTCAGTCTGAGCAATTCACACTACGTTCGGTTTTCTAGCGAGTTGGATAACCAGGGGTCGGCATGCCAAGGCACTAATTTAAAAAAAAAAAATACCTGACTAGATGAAACTTTATGATAGCGTGACGTAGGATGGGGGGGATTTCTATTTGCTCACAAAATTCGTTTCCCGATATAAGGTAAAATAAATTGGGCTAGTTCGCTGATCATCAACAAATCATTAAAAATAAAAGCGCACAACAAAGAAGCTAGGGCCAAAGGTGCACAGGGCAAATGCCCGAGTTAACTAAGGTGTACAGATAGATATGAGTAACTTTTATGTGAGAATTTTTGTATATGTGCTTAACCCGAAATCTACAGATATTTTCAATTAACCTGTACGAGATAATCGAAAATACCATAAGAAAAGAATGACTCTCGTATAAATATTATTCTCGAGAGAAAAAAACAAAGACGTGTCGAACACTCGTGTCTTGTAACACATACACACACAAACAAAGATGGAGGACATCAAAGCAGCCAAACAGCCAGTTGAAACACACACGCACACACACGGACGAATCTCAAAATGCCACAAGCCATGAATGCACTCGGAGCTGCAAGGGGCTTGCATTTGGTTTATGGACAGGAACTCGCCAGTCCGGGCCGAAGGGCCGACCAAGTATGAGGGGTGTCTTTTTTCTCTCGTTTTTTTGTGGCTACGGGAAGGATACAAACCAATGACGTACGCACGGGGTGATCTTTTGTCTACGGTGTGCAGATTGACAACACCGATGCGGGTCTTGACAGGGCAGGCGGTCACAACTCCATTAAGACGGTTCTGGCCCTTCTGCGATTGCTTCCATCAGCTCTCGTTTGGGGAACTCGCTCGCGAATGCGGCTGCACAGCTTAAGTATAAACGAATTACTCGGTGCTCAATATCTATCACCGCTGGAAGCTTATTGACTTAAAGTGGTGCCCCAGCCGTAAAAAAGAAACAAAAACAACACCATATTTTTTTTTTAGATTACCACCCAGTAAAGTGGCAGAAATCACGTTTTCCAAATGCAATGCATGGCCTTATTTTGGAATATTTTCATCCCCAGTTGGTGTGCAGTTTGAAGCGAGGCTACACAGAAGCAAAAGCGATGGCATCCTTCGGAGCAATCGCAGAGTTACCAGAACCGCTCATCTACCGGGTAAGACAAGTGAAGCAGATGAATTGGAAAGGTGTTGGAAAGGTCCCGGCCCTCCGCTCTGTGTCGCATAACCTTAGTTTCTTAGATTTGGGAAGTATACGTATAGGCGCGTGCTTACAGAATTGTCCACAGGCTACTCTAGATCGCTTTGTCTCCCCTTTGTGAACCATCATTGTAAGAATTAAACTGAAAACGGTGCACCCCTGGCTGGCGCCGCTTTTTAATCGGTGGTCAATAACACCTTAAGGAAACTGTAAAATCAGTCCGTCTAACTAGTTTACCCTTAAAAGAATCAATCCTATGCCTTGGTATTAAGCATGTGTCTCGCAAATTTATTTGAACATGACTCGCAATAGTTTCAGTGGGGAGATTTTTTTTCTTAAATTTTGCTCTTAGGCTAACATTTATATTACAACGGAATAACTTCTGGTATTTCGTCCGGTGCAAAGTGATTCATTGAACAAAAAAAAAATTGATTCTTTTAAAGCTGGATCAAAGAAAACTAATAACATAAATTTGGTCTGGCTTCAGTCTGCACCATTCAGTATGGCTCTTTTACGAGGCGTTAAGCGAACCCCCGAGCACGGCATGGACACGGAGGGGGCACCGTTTTCTGATAGTTCTGATAGGACCTCCGCAGAGGCTTAGCAGGCGGCGTGGAACACGGTACCTGAAACACGGTAACTAGCGCCCAGAGGAGGGAGTCAAAGTTCTTGCGATCACACTGCACGGTCCCATCGGGTTCCTTGACACAGAATTTGCAGCCGAAAAGGTTCATGCCCAGAACGCTGCGAAATAACGTTTTCGAGCGCCGCCGTACGTGGAAGAGAGACAAAAAGAAAAGCGCCACAGGTCAAAGGTCTCTTCGGAGTCCGCACGCACGACTCAGAGCAGTAGGACGTCGAGATCGCGCGTGTTGGAGCATTCAAAAAGACTGGAATGCAAAAGGCGTGTCATTAGTCGGGTTAAACCGCAGTTCAATATGGCTGCCAGGCTCTCAAATATATCCTGTTTAAGAAGCCTGAAATTTCGACGCTGAACTTACAGGTCGCATAGAGGCCCGCCCGCCGCTTCATCCTTCTTTTCTTTTTTTGGTACGGCCTGCTATCAGTTTTTTGACGTAATAAAGGAAGTATGGTTAGGAGGAACAATGTTAGTGGATCAGCGGGTTAATAGCCAGACATACATAACAAATACAAGGACAAGAAGCGGTTATGGAGTGCGGGAATTCCATGAAAGCGGCAGTGACGGCCATATCCGATGAAGACAGTAATGATCACGGAAGAGGGCGATTCTCAATCATAGTTTTTTTTTTCTTACCGATATTGTACTATTGTGGCTTCAGCGCAGCACTGCTTTGATATTTTGTCTAGTTTATCAATCACCGATGACTTTGTATAAGTTCCTATCGCAACGTGCTTCTCTGATGTCGTTATATCATAACAGAATAAACCAAACAAGGATCCGGCCCAATAGCATCACAGAAAGACACATCTTCTATGCCACATATCCCCATCGCAAAAATCTTCATATCTCACACTGGAAGTTCTCAAGATTAGCGAATTCCTGCAATATCACATGGCTAAACGTTGTTGTTGTTGCCTTAAATTCTAGCCCGTTGAGAGTGTACCCTAGATGAATCTAAAGTGCTAACCGATTTCCCTATTATTTTAAGTTGCTCCATAAAGTTAACCAAACGTAGCATTGTCGCTTCATCACGAAGAGGCTAGTTTGGTACACTAATCTATACTACCTTGCCCAAACTATGACATTCCAGGACACTCATAAAATTTGATTGCACCTTTAAGTCCTGGGCTAATAACTGAAAAAAAAGGGTTAAAAGGGCCTCGTGGCTCCAAAGTGAGGCGTCAGCCTGCGCACTTCCATCTATCCGATTCTAAAATTGCAAGAGGGGCCTACAATCTGACGCAGCCCTATTGCAGTGACTTTTGTAAGGTATATTAGACATGAAACATTTTATAACCTTGGCTATGACAATGCAGATGCGCTTTGCTTTGTCATTACAAAAGATAACGGTATTGTCTACCATCTCCGTGAAGTCTAAATGCTATGGCCAGGCAAATGAAAAAGTTTGACTAAGTCCTGCGAAGCGCAGAGGGTTGGAGTGAGTAGACACTATAATTTAGTTAAACATAGCAGTATTTGCGTTGTGTATGTTCAAAGGAGGCGAGCCATTTTCTCGCAATGAAAGTCCCGAAAATCACGTAGTGGGAGTTTTAGAAAAGGGAGCGGGGGTAGGGGGTTCTTACATCTTGTTCAGAAGCAGCAGTGAAGTTAGCATATTTGAAGCACACAACGTACCTTTAAATGTCTTAACTTTCTTTACTGAGTGAGATATACTGCTTCCTTTCCTTATATCTTACGTAAAATAGGTTTTAGTGCCTCCAAATATTCGCTAAAAATGTAAATGAGTGAGATTTTTTTTTGGACACTCGAAGGTTGCGTTGGATGAAAAGAAAGGCATGATGTTACTATGGTGCCTGGAACGCGTTTTAGTGAGCCACAAAAAACGGTTCCTCGATTTCTGCCTGACGATGTCTAAAAATTGGCATGTCGCTGGCAGCGATCCTGGCGATGTGACGGCAGTGGAGTTGGTGCATGGGGTAGACGTCTGTTAACACCGTAGGTCGCCTTCCAGCTTGACGGTCTACGGAACTTTCGGAAGTCTGAAGTTGGGACGCCGCGACAACAGCGACACTCGTGTTCGCTGGTGCTTTTCCGCACCATTTGCACGATCAACCGCCAGGGTCGCGACGTTCGAAATCTTGACACTCCGGATTTCGTGGCGTCATACGTTGCCAGTTCGTGACCACTTTCGGTCTATAGAGGGGATATGATGTTAAGCACACCGGCCGGAGACACGTCCCGGTCACCATGATGTTACTAATGATACGTTGAAATAAATATATTTTGGACGTGTACTACTGGAATATTATATTAAAAATTACACGAGTACACTTAAGACTGCTACGTGTAGGAAATCAAAAGCCAGTCAAGGATGACGTCTAGGACGACGTAGAGGACGACGCCTAGGACGACTTCTAGGACGACTTTAAGAACGACGTCTAGGGCGACGCCTACAGGACGACGTCTAGGACGACCTCTAGGACAACGTCAAGAGCGAGGTCTAGGACGACGTCAAGAACGACGCCTAAAGGACGATGTCTAGGAATTCACTTTGTTTCCTTTTAGGTCGCTTTGTCATCCTTCTTAATTTCATTGCCTCTAATTCGCCTGAGTGGTCACGTAGACGTTTTGGCACCTTTCCTGTCGCCGACGTGTTTTTGCTCAAGGATTTTGAAGGTCGACTGAACGATGAGACATATAAGGCTTTCGCCTAAATAATATTATTTTGTTACCGAAGTCCTTACTGAGATGTCCTATATTGCCACTAAATTCACCAGTTTTAGCACGCGACTGGTAGTACGTTGACTCGAACGCATCTTGAGGCTGGTGTTTACCATTCTATTCCACACATTCATCGAAAGCGGTCCCAAAGTGGCAACACATTGCGTCGCAAGAGCAGTGTGACATGCTGTAGGATGTCAGAATCCTGGAGGTTGGACGTAGATATTTTGGCGGAAAAGGCGAGTGTGACGCGTGGCTCGCTGTCGTCACGGCATCCCATTTTGCGTTTGCTTTCGGTTCCCATTGACTGTCTGGATGCAGAGCGACCCACAGCATAACAGGCGTCCACCGCATCCACCTGTGCTGCTGCGCCGCCGCTGCCAGAATCGCGGCAGTCAAGGGCATTGGACTTCTATGAAGTCATCAGGTAGAAATCGATGGAGGGACCATATTGAAGACGCGGTAAACACACCATCCGGGTACATGATCTAGGCACCACGATGGTAAATAAGGTTACATTACATTTCATTGAATAGGCGCGATGACTTTCAGTTAATTCAGTGGTGTCTATAATGAAAACCTCGGGTTGTTCAGGTCAGTTATAGAAAAACACAGGTTTAAACAATGACAGTCACTAATGTTTTTTTAGATAAATGGGGATAGTTTGATGAACATAAGAGCACGCCGCACCACAAAAAAAAAAAAGATGAAGCAGACCCTCATTGATCAATTGATAGGCATGAATTATCATTAACACGACGGAAACTTCAAGCCTCGCTAGCTCAAACTCAAAAATAATCCGAAGCGAAACGTTTCTCCGAGTCTGCGGGAATGTTTCTCAAATTATGAACAAGGCTGTCTTGAAAATGCTTTCCTATCTCCGGTCTAGAAACAGAGCGAAATCCGACCAAATAGGTATTTTTTTAGCAACTGTTGCAGCGAATGTGTGGGTTGCTAGAGGCATTGAGAGACAGAGACACGGGAACGCTGGCTCAGAGGGTGGTTATAATAAACATTTATTCGTGCCATCAAAGCGTTCCGCAGACTTGTGTTCTCGCTCTTGTGCCTCTTATAACGCCAACTAAAACTTTCCAAGGCGACCCGCGGACGACGTACTAGGGCTGAGAAAGAGATAAGTTCCCAAATCTGAGGCAGCTAAATTAAAAACGACGTCGCGCACTGGTACGGTTATGCACGCCAAAGAACGGTGGCACGGGTTTCCGCATGGACGGTACTTAACTGGTACGCAGCTGCCTCGCGGCGCTAGCCGAAGTGCGTTGACGGGCTATGATGGGATTCGTTAGCAAAGAGCCGTGGCTCTGCTACCCCCGGCCACCGGCCGGGCATAATCAGAACCCGCTTGCTACGTGAAGCGCGGTTCCACACAAGCTTTAGACCGTATGCCAGCGCAGTAGTTCTCAAGGCCTCTGACTGAATGCCCGTACTGTGCTTCTCCAAGGCTCTGAATAGAGCAGAGCTCCAAGGCTCTGCTCTATCGGAAGCTATGCCCTTGTAGGCGGATGCCAACTGGTAGTGAGGCGGCGCTAAACAAGCACCCCGATACAAATAACCCTGGTAAAGGGAGCGTAAACACCGCTGCAAAGGCCTATCAATGAAGCTGTTCGTACCATAATATTAAGGTTGGCTAGTCGGTTCAACATGCTGAAACTATAAAACGCCAGTACAGACGAGGACACGAGGTAGACATGAGAGTTTGAGTGTGCATTCCAAACTCAGAAAAAGAGCGAATGTGAATACCTGAATCTGCGCTGCTCTCAAGAAATCACGTGTCCATAAGGCGAGACAGAGCCTTGAAACACAAGTGGAAAAACTCAAGACGCCTGGATATCTTGACGTTGTCGAAAATATGATTAGCTCAAAACAACAGAAATAAAAAAGAAAGAGCAGGAATTGACGCCCACCAATTATGCCATACATATTTCATAACATCAAAACGGTTGCATCTAGATTTTACATTTCTCAGTATTTTCTGCACCGGACAAGCTGAAGAAACTGTGCCCTCAGATCAATTCTCCGTAAAACCATCAGAATGACTGGAAAGCGCAGCACAAGCATAGATATATACCATGCCGCAACGCTATAGTAAACAAACAGTCAATCACCTGCTGGAAAGTTTATGTGGAACGATCTGACCGGAGTGTAAATACAAGACTCCGGGAAAATGCAATATCTCTCAACTCCTCACCGCAGGACATCTCGCAATACACGCACGTGATTGCCACTGCACGCCGATCTTTAAAAAAAAGAAGAAAAAAAAAAACAGTGTTTTGTGGCTGTACCGTGAAAAAAATATCAAAAGAACTTTGCGAGGCACAGACCATCAAGGGTTGTGGTGACGTCTGTATCAGCGCGCCTTTTGTGTCCCTGTCAGACAAAGAACTATTGTACCACCACCACGCTACATAAGGTGTCAGGTATCTTGTTAGGTGGATGATCATCTCAAACTTCATCCTTGAAAGTCATCTTGCAATAATTTTTTAAAGTTATATTTTATACATTGTTTTAAAAATAAAATACTGTTTTTATTTGCACTACTTTTACGCATATGCATGCAACTCAACAGTTGCTATGATTGCTCTGTCTTTTATTTCCGTTTTTTTATCTTCCGTATAACTTCTATCACTTCTGCCTCCTTTTCCTTAGTTTTCTAGTAAAACGCCAGTTGTGAGTATAGCGCTGTCCTGTCTACTTTCTCCCGTTTCGATCTGGATGAGCATCGTACCGCCGTGCGGCCGTGTATCCCTACTGCGTGGTGCACATTAAAGACCCCAGGCTGGCGGTTGCACTACACTGGCTAAAAGGCTCATCTACAGCTGAGACACCAGACGTCCACCGAGGCAGACTAACTTCCGGTTGTATAAACACACACACAACAATTTGCCTACTTCATATCCTTGCCTGTCCTTTACGTTCTTTAGTTTTAGGAAGCTGTAAGCACCGAAAGCTCCCAGGGCGATAAAGCTCAAGTCCAACAAGAGTGACAAACAGCAACAACCGATGCCGACCAAGCTCATGACGCGCAGCATGAAAGCGAAGGTAGGCTTCGAGATATTGCAAGCTTGCGGAAGACGTCTTCGCGTGCAGAAGTTGGTCTTCGTTGGTTGTTTGCTATTCTTGCTCAAACGGGACATGTACATAAAGGATTGAATTAGTGTCGGCATCCGGCGGAGTAGCGCGAGCTATTGCTCTAGTTTTGCTGCGTCTACGCGGTTCTCAAACCAGGCTACGACTCGACCTATAGACCTTTCCACAAGGGCGCCGCCATCTTGAGTTGTCGTCACTTCCAGTATGAGCGAAAACATTACTTTGCCGTCACCACGCCAACAGAAGACATTAAGGTTATAAGCCTAACCGTCACACATTCTCGTTTTGGTTCCCCTCTATTTTTTTTACTAATTACAGGTTGAAACGTTTTACTATTTTGTCGTCGCCGATACTGGAAGTGACGACAATTCAAGATGGTGGCGCTCCTGTGGAAAATATCTATAAAAAACGTCGCCATCAGCGTAGGGGCTTGGCGTCGGGGGGACAGTAAAGGTGGCTGGTGATAAAGACCGGGCACAGCGTGACGTCGGAGCGAAAAAGGCCCAAGCAAGGAACACGGGGGCCAGGCGGAGGCGGGTAACACACGCACGTGCAGAATACGTGGGGGCCTACGGCGTCGTGTGCGCACTTCCGGCACGTGTTTAGTGGAGGGAGACAGCAGCCGGCAGGGAGAAAGAATAGGGTACGTCCCTACTGGAAAAGAAAAACAAGGCTGAGCAACATGTTCCCTCTTGGCCCAATAGCGATGGCCACAGGAAATGTATATTAATAACACCGAAAGTCTAATATTCGACATATGACATAAGGTGTCATTTGAGATGCAATGTTTTCTCAACCCAATAATTTAAAATTTTTAAATTGTGCGAGTAGTGAGGGGGCTTCGTAGGGACGTCGGTACAAGTTAGAGGAGAATTGTTTTTCTCTTCCACTAGGAACTGTAAAGATAACAAAACTAATTAAAAACATTGGACTTAAAACGTTAAAAAAAATTAGCATTGAGGCTCCCGGTCCGAAGTCTGTGCAGGTGACGAGGCGGGCGTTGTGGTCTGTTTCTTAGTTTTAACTAAACAATGACATACTAAAAAGAACGTTTTTTAACAACTGACGCGTAAATGTTAGAACATTCACTATTACTGACTGGCAACCATATTGCAACTGTGGTAATATACATAGCTTGGACATCTAGATTAACAAAGGTAAGGCATAAGATGGGACATTTTATCTCCTCTAATAAACACATTTTTAAGAAGTAATAAAAAATACATAAAAAACACAGTACCTTAAAATCAAAGGAACCATTTTTTTCGTCAATCTAACAGAAAATCTTTGAATTGAAGGTACAATAGAACCTATATGTTTTGTTTCTCGCACAATCAACTTGAACAATTTTAATGACATATTACAGCCGGCGTCACTCAGGGTCACTTGTACAATGCTAACATTTCTACACAGAAATAACTTAATGAATGACGACACCCGCCCTTGCAGCTGCATGGCAGGGAGCAATTTACTGGAATTGACGTTAGGAAAAACAATGGCAATGACATGAAAAAATAAAATAACGACTAATTGTAGTACTCACAGTATACATGTACAAGCAAAGTGATTTAACGAGTAAAAAGCCACTCGAAGATTGGTCCGCTAACAAAATGGCACAAAATAAAGTTCTACAAAGGTAAGTAAAGTAGTAACACTTTATTCGCCGAAAAGAAGCTACCGTTATTGCTTAAGTGAAAACCGATACTAAGAATACAATACTACCTCAGGTTTACCCCATTCACTACGCAATGCTGGACGACGCGTTTTATCTGATGGGGCATCAGTAGCGCCTCAACGATCTGTGTAAGGATAGGAAAGGCTAATCATAGCCTCCTCTTTACTCACAAAGCTTGGCAGTTTGACGACGGAGCCATACAGTGCCCGGTCGCAGATTTGGAGCGCGAGAATCTGGTAGCAGAGAGCATTTCTGGTATTCAGCGCACAGCTTCCGCAACGGCGAGGACCCGAAACGTGGTTTTCAAACACGAGGAGACAAGAAGCGGTAACGCGAAGAACGCGAGGAGTACGAGCGGACATTCCATCGCTCGGAAGAACTGTGTTTCGGCGTCTCGCCGCAGCGGGGCGCCCGTTACACGCCTCGCCTTTCATTCGTTGTCTGCCGCTCAATCTTTTCACTTTCGGCGGCCGCGTCTTGTGGAGATCTGCCAGGCTTTGTCAGTATAAAGAAGGCTATGGCCTATTCTATTCATTGCTCGTTTACGTTTCGCAGAAACAAGTGGTATATGTAAAAACAGAAAAAGAAATGAAGAGAGGATCCAACCTGGAAAAAAGGGGCGGATTCGACTCACCTAAAGATGAAAATAAACAATATCAGAAGAGCGAAGAACACGGCTACGTTGTCCATCGTCCGCAGCATGATGAAGAGTTGGCGCCGGAGCGCCGGCATGAAGCGAACCAGTTTGAGGATCCGCAAAAGTCGAAACGTTCGCAGCACCGAGAGCCCGCTTCCGCTGCTCTGGGTCAGTTCCACTATGCTGAAAAAAACATGCGCGGTAGGGCCAGGTATGTACACGCTATACTGAATAACGTTGGTTACGCTCACTAAAAAAGTAATTAATTATGTTACTCGTCACTGAGAATCACAAGGAACGCGTTACTTCAGCTCGCGTTATTTTTACAGCGGAGCTGTTAAGGGCTAGTTTCCCGAGTGTCATGTTCACCAGCAAACAAATGATGACACAAAACTCTGGACAGCTACCGCCATCTTTGAGCGACAGCGGCAACCAGACAACAGGCTTGTCGGTTGTCTGCTTTTCGCTGTCGCGCATAGATGGCGGAAATCTTTGCAGTCTTTCCACTCTGGCTCGCCGACTTGCGGCCGGCCATTACTTCATTCCCACCAAAGTACAGCTTCGCGCTGCTCTTCCTTTTCACCAGTGTGGAAAAGCTGAAAATTGCTTCGTTACACTGAATGTAGTTTTTATAAAGCAGACGCAGCTTCTAATGCTTGTCGTTGTTAATAGATAATTACTTTCATTACCCGAGTTCATTCAGGGATAGCTCTAGTGACATACCTTGCGCAAGGCGCAAAAAATGAAATAAAAACAACGGGCATAAGGAAGGAGACACACACACAGGCGCCTGTGTGCGTGTCTTCGTCTTTGTGTCTGTTGTTTTTTGCAGTTTACACAGTGCTTCTTAGCGTTCACCAACTAGGCCAATTACAAGTTATTCTGCATTACTTCTTGCAGATCTTTTTATGCACAACCGAGAATTGGCCGCTTCCGTTGTACACGTTTTCCCCCAGAAGCAGTTAAATACCCTTACTCGTTACTTACTACATTGGAAAAGTAACGAAACCACTCTAACAGTTTATTCTCTTACGAAGTAACTGCAGTTACTTCTTAAGCATCCTACAGAAATAATGGCCCATGGGCCGTTATTTCTGTGTCGTCTCTTACAGCGTGCTCTGGTTAGTAAACGGAATTTTAGAGTTTGCTTTTTCGTTCACGTGCAACGAAATAGCGTTCCACTCTGACAGACCTGTCAGTGTGCGGCAAGTCTTAAGGCGAAAGCCTTAATTGTTTGTCCCATTACGCGAAAAGGCGGCGTCGGCGTTGTGCCCAAAAGATGGCCATAAAACACGTAAGCAAGCACGTGCCGCTCAAGGTCAAAGCGGACCCGCTTCGAAAATAAAACACACAAAGAGAAGTGCAGCAACGTAGGTGCTTCGTCACGGAAGCGGGTGGGGGTGCTCAACGTCAAAGCGGACGCGCCTCAGAAATAAAACACAAAAAAGCACAGCAAGGCAGATGCATCGTCACGAAAATCGTGGAGGCGGCGGTTCGCCGCGCCTGCGCAGTGGAGTAGCGTGACGTCACCACCGAAGCTTCCTGTGAAAAGAAAGACGTGGCGCGCTGCTTGTAGGAATGCGCTGCCGTGGAGGAATGCGTTCGCATTCCTACACGTGAGCAGTGTTAGGTGTCTTCGAACGACAGGGAACACACAAAGACACTGAGTGCCGTGACGATGCACTTTTCAAGCTGCTTCATTGGTTCTGTCAGATCGTAGGGTCGGCTTTGATCGGACGTAAAGAGAAATGTAGTATAGTTACCATAAAATTCCTAACAAACGCGCACTCCCGAAAGATCGCCCATCTTATATTTTCCACATTTGTCTGTCCACCGTGAGTGTGCGTTCACTCTAGATTTTACGCTGAATAGCTAAATGCATAAACGACAATTTGAAAAAAAAATTACCACCCCAGCACGCGTCATCATGCCCATACACTGATGTCATCTAAGTGGTTGGCCCTTACGTGTTGTCACTAATTCGGCAAAAAAAAAAAAAAAAATCGAAACTATATATATGCATGTTTTCTTTGCCTTTTCTTGTTGCAGGCTATTCGGCTTAATATTGTCCTAAAAGATTTTTAAATGCACGAATGTAAGTCGCTGCATTCCTAAATAACCGTAAAAGCCAGTTCACATACGGGGGAGCACTGCGGCAGCGCAATATTAGCGCCACATTTCTTCAGGTTTTAATTATGTATTTTCTCCTCGCACTGCTGAGGTGTCCCCACCCGTTGCTAAACCAGAAGGCCAAGATTCCCCAGTTGAATGTAATCTCAATGCCAAAAGCAGGAAGAATCAGATTTGTCGTCAAGAACTCTCGTATCGCCAGCGTAGAATCTATAGTAAAATTAATCTCGCTGCGGAGAACTACTTCGTGGTTTCGAAGCAGGCGGAGAGGGCCCCTCGGTGATGAAAGAAGGAAGGGCAGGTTACCATAGTTGCGTGTACAGATCTTACAAAATTTGTCTGGAACACGCGAACGGCGTCTTATCTTGAGCGTCATCCTGGCGGGAGCCGATGTAGCGCTCAGTGAAACAGTCCGAGTAGGGAAGGCCGCTCGCTCAAGGCCGAAGTCGCTGTTGGACCGGGTTACAACCCAAGCTTGCCTGCGAGGCAATCTACACTTTTAGCCTCATTCGGGGGAAGCATCAAATGCTTGCTGCTTGAACCATAAATCACTAACTGTTTCAAGAGTAAACCATGCAGCTTCATGTCAAATTATAGCGATAAGTATAGAGTGGTCGGTCGGCGAAATTGCCGCTGTATCCATGGTCCAGCGAGCGGTCGTCTCCCCTGCTTGGGCGGCTCTATTTAGCGTTCCGTGGCCACGTCAGGAGGCAGTTCTTCGGCCGCCGCCAGGATAGCGCTCCCACGGTATAAGACACCGGGTGTGTGTTCCGAATACTTTTGGTGACAACTGTACTTGCCTGAACTGTACTCAATAGTGTATCGCAGTTATTATCATTTGGTCTTTACTGTACATTGAAGCGACGGACGCCGACTGTATTCGATGGAGTTTTTTTTTACCCTTACGGCATAACAAAAAACGAAAGATAATTCGCGAATTTCATTGTTGTTGTTGTCGTCGTCGTCTCTTTCCCGAAGACTACACATCGGTGGTGTCGGTATTTCCTGGTGTTCTTATAACGAACCGGCGTCGTCGAATCTTAGGGTGGACGTAAAGGCAAGTCGAACGTGTTGGAACGTTCGAGGTAGACAACAAGGCAGGGTAAAGCTATTTTACGGAGAAAAGCACGTCGAGTAGAAAGTCGCTTCTCACCTGAGGATAACGATGACTCCGTCAAAGAGGTTGAAACCGCTACTGATGTAGGAGAGAAAGCCCTCCGCAAGGATCTTGAGCAACATCTCAAGGCCGAAGATGCCAGTAAAGATGAGGTTGCTGATTTCCACGGCCTGGGTCAGCTCGTGGGGCTGCAGGCGCCGCAAAAGGACGATTGTCACGACCACCCGTCCTTACATGCGACCACTACCTTTGCATGCTTCCACTACACGTATGCACTCCTGCACGGAAGCTTTGAACATACTATGGTGCACTGATTTTGGGCAGTACGAGCTCACCTGATTAGGTCCTGCACTAACGGCGCCCTATTGTTTCAAGGTTAGTGGCCTCGCCGCGTTTCCATAGTTCTTAAACCTTTTCTTTTTTTACTTTTTTTTTGGGTGAGTTCGCTCTTTGCAAATTTTATATGAAAAATGCATCACCTGTGGGCAACGCTGCACATAATCATAGCGCGATAGGTTAGGAAACCGATATTTGCGGTTGATTTAAATGGCCTGGCCGCTATTTCAGACATTCTTTATGTGGCATTGCCAGAGGCCATACTGGTAAACGGGTGCAGTCAGCCTAGTGGGTTTCGAGGTGCCTCACCTGATCGTGGTATTCGATGCCCATGCTGAGGGTATTGACGAGGATGGCAGTGAGGATGCCCCTCTGGAAGTACTGGTGCCCCACGAGGCGCCTGAGTTGCACCTGCCGAGCTCGCCAGAAGCGGCAGCAGGGGCCCCGGGCTCGCCCCCTGGGAGGACCCGACCCGCTTCCCGAGAGCTCGTCCTCGTATTCGGAGTACCACGACTCTTCCCCGTCGTCCTCTTCCTCGCCGCACGAGGAGGAGTCGCTGTGGGCCCCTGAACACGACGAGGACGTCGAGGACGACGAAGACGGGGACGTCGAGGGGGGAGAGTCGACGGGCTGAGGGTGCCGACGCCGCCGACGGGAGGAGCCATGGGAGTGGAACGTCAACTGCGGTGCCGAGTAATGCTTCGTACCTGCGCCGGAGAGGAGCCTCTCGGTTAACCGCCTTGTTTGGGAACGATACTCCGTTTCACATTAAAGGGCCGGTGCCACGATTTTAGAACTTAGGCCATATAATTGTGGGAGTTTGTCACAGTCATTTCTAGATCCAAGAACAGAAAAGCATTCCTGGTTCCCTGTGCTAGTTTTCATTAAAAAAAACTTTCAGCCTTCCACTCTGGTGAAGACAGAAGACCAGCAGAGCTGCACAATGGAAAGTAATGGCCGGCCACAAGTCGGCAAGCCAGAGTGGAAAGGCTGCCGCCCTCTATGAGCGACGGCAGCAACCAGATACTTGGCTTGCCGTCGTCGCTCATAGATGGCGGTATGTGTCCAGAGTTCGGTGTCTTCATTTCTTTTGGGGGGGGGGGGGGGGGGGGGAGGGGGACACGATCTTAGGGAAACTAGCCGTTAGCAGCTCTGTTGCAAAAAAATGGGAAAGATTGAAGTTTTCAGGCGCCTCTAAACTCGTGCTTCGGCGTTTTTATCGACAAGGCCACGGTCTCATAGGTTGCGATAATACGATGCTCCAGACCCGACACCACCTGCGACTTGGCGAAGGCCCTGTAATATGAGATGCCGAGCACGCGTCCACAGCCTTGGATACTATCTGTGGGCATCCTATTACTCGTTAATGCTTCGTGTCTAATCTAATCGAAGCACTTACCGATAAGAGTGTCCGAAGAACAAATCACGAAGCACGGCACATGGACGGATTAAGCCACACCGTGTGTTTCTTAAGCCGATAGAGGCCACACGAAAAGTTCCACATAAACAATGCCTAAGCGTAATGGGACCCTCAGAAATGTGATATGTTAGGACGCCGAGTGGGTGAAAGGCTCTCCGGAGAGGACGCGGGCTTTTACGGCACGCACTATCTTGACACCACAAGGCTGGGTGGTTTACGTTAAGCTCACGAATTTGTACTTCAGAGTACGGACGCCCAACATTTTAAAACACCCTTACAACTCTCACTATAAAAAAAAGTGTGAACAAACAAGATTGGCGTCGTCGATAGCCCATCCACATAAAGTTTAGGCCAAGCTACAGGCGGCTTTATGGTGTGGGTAACGTTAGAAATAGGCCTTTTGCAAAAGTTGCAGCGCCCTCCGAGACACTGAAAGGATTGCTGGAAACAACCTGCATTGAACCGGCCGCTGTAGCAGACGACGGAAGCAACGCGGCAGGCAACGGAAGAAATTGAAGCGGGTGGTTGAGGGCAGGCTGGCAACGACGCTGCCAAAACCTCCCTGATACCAAAGATACCAAGGATGTGTTGAATGTTTGGCGTCACTGAAAGAAGGACAACGCGGAACCCCCGTTCGAGGGTTCCGCGTTGTGTGTTGAGTCGGGTCAGTGTTCTGCCCCGACTCGTGTTCTCACTGAATGACCGCGAGTATCGGTCTTTGATGATAATGCACTCGTGTTCAGTGTATGCCCAGTGTTGGCTCTCTTTTGGTCATGCCAAAAATGTTCCATCTTTGTTATTAAGGGGTGTCAAAGAACGGTGAGCGCGCGGGCGAGCTGGTGAAAAGTTGACATGACTCAACCTGATACGTGGAAAAACGAAAGATATAAAAAGGTGTTGTCGCTACCCTGTCTTTCATTCTCTACAGTGATACGTGGTAAAGATTCCACAGGCGCTAGGAGAAACACACAGAATACGTTCCGCAGATTCGTTGCACGCTCTGCGCGTGATCTTTTGGAATCTTCGCATTATGAGGCTTTGTGAGAAGGGGCTATTTCGTGGCTACCGTTTCTGGATTTGGGGCGGACTGCATCCCTTCAGCGTGCTGCGCCCTAAAAGCGCGGACCTTTGCCGAGTGTCGAGTAGAACCGGTGCATGGCGAAGTTGCTTGCGAAGCTGGCCGCCAGCGCGGCGCTCTGGGCCCCGCTGAAGGCCAGTAATTCCGCGCAGGTCAACGTGGCGCCTGCACCGGCCGTGGTCGTCGGGAGGGGGGAGGACGAGGAGCCGCTGGCCGAGCCGGGGTGGGCCACGAGCTCGTCCGAAGGCGTCGGCGGGGCAGGGGCCTGCAGGCTCACCGTCTTGGGGCCGCAGGGGCCCCGCCCCAGCGCCGGACGCTCGGGCAGCGCGGCCGTCGTGTCCGGCCCTGGGGAAACGAGGGACCTCGCACAATCTGTGAGACTATCAAGGCGCCTACGCCCATAGCCGCCCCTTTAAGCAACGGTTCCCAATTTATCATACAAAAGGCAGTCTGCATAAACGGTCTAAGGCGTTCCTTGCATTGGCCACACGTAAACTTTCTACAGACGTGCCTGTGAAGCAAACATGTTTCGAACATGCTTGACATCGTACAAAAAACAGTCTGCACAAACTGTCCAAGGCGTTCTTTGTATATGTAAACTGTTTGCAGAAATACATGTATGAAGCTGCTCCGAACATGCTTGCGACGTGTCTTCGGATGTCATCATGTCGGCAACGAACTCCGTGTTCTTTGTGTAGTGCATGAACAGTGCAACTGAGGCTCAAGGGTGAACAGTTTTGCAACTCCAGAGGAAGCGACACTATCCAGCTGAAACGGTTCAACCTTAAAAGTCGCGGGGGAGAGAAGCTGAGCTACGTTTTGTTCTACGTGTTGAGCGGTAAAACACTGGACCATAAAACTCACTGATTGTACAAGCTCCGCCAAGGTGGTGCTTGGGATGCGCCTGAATCAACAATGGCGGCGCGTCGTAGGAAGCACGTCATCACCATGGCGCGCGTCGTCTACAATGACAACCGACGTCCGGAACCAAAAGCGTCACTGTTGTCGACCTTACACGATTGGTCGAAGGTATACACACTTCACATCTACACAGGCGCCATGGGCTCCATGTAGCGGCTCCCGTTGCTCAGCGGCAGCCTTCACGATTCGAGCGAAAGGCATGATGTTGAGCGGCTGGTTTCACGAACGAGGGAGTTCGAGAAACGCTGAGCTTGCTGCTATGTGTTACGTTCTCAAATGCATTTCAACACGAACGTCCGGAAAACTGCTTATAATGTCTAACTCCATAACGCACTGCAACAACTTTATATGCCAGGATCGTATAAAGAAAGTGTCATCGACATTAGATATACGTTAACGGACCTTTCGCGCCGAGGATTTTAGGAACAATTTCAGTGGGCCCCACGTGGGGTTAGCTCGCAATACCATGACAAATAGATTGACTGGATTTTCACGTAGTTTACCACGTTCAATCCCCAGTCCTTTAAATTTCAAGGTATGACACTGAGTATTCAGATGCCGTCCATACCGAAAAACCTAGATGACGCTTCACTATCTGGATTACGAAACTGGAACTCTGTTCCTGAAAACTTTAAATCCAGATTGCAGACAAAGGAATATCTTCTGAAAACCTGAAATCTAGATAGAATCTAGATAAATTTCTAGCTCCATAACAGACCCTTTATGAAAGTCAGTCTGGCCACTTCGATAGCTATCATCACCTAAGTGTGTATCATCTGTACATGCTAATGGCATACTTTTGATGGCTGGAGAAGAAATAATTTGAAGACAGAAACCCATGCCGATGGGCATCCAGACGTTGGTTCGCTGTTTGATGTCACCGTGATGAGACTTAAAGCTTCCATGCGCTACACATTTGAGGGTGTCACGCAAGTCCTTGGAATGCTCGGTTTCGGCATGCCCCAGGCAGCTCATGACAATAAAATGTTAGAGCTATCAAGAAGTTTACTCAACTCTAAGGGCTTTGTACAGAGTGGTATAGCTTCTCGACACCATCGAAACTGAAGGATATAAAGAAATAACTGTTCCGTGAAAAACACAGTAGCTCTTGTATGTCTACGGCTGATGAATAGGTACCACATTTTATCTACCATTAGCATACACCAATTTGGACCGATATTTCAGCCACTAGAAGGCACTGAATTTGTGAAAGGGTCTACTCAGATAGTAAAAAGTTATACTGGGTTTTTCAGTAGGAATGCTAATAAACTAGCACCAGGAAACTAGGGGACTGAAGCGAAAAAAGACAACTCGCCTCCTTCACCATCGCTGTAAAAAGTGTGCTCACACGGGTGTTTATCTCAAAGATAGGCGTTTTTGAAAGCCCTAACTGACTCAAGTGCTACGACAATAAGACCTTACCCACATCCTACTACACTGCCGGAAGTACTAGGATACCCATCGGGCCCTGCAAGTTAAGCTGTCTGTGGTTGAAATTGGCCAACCGTTTCTATCTCCGTTCACCCCTAAGCTGGGACTGCAGTGGAAGCTACGTGCCCACAGGGCCACTCAGCCGCCTCCCTCTTATGACCTGACCTCTGGGCTGGAGTATGGCCGGGAGCGCGATGACGTGGCGAAAGAGAGGCGTATGACTGGTCCAACCAGAATGCAGCTTTTACCGCAGATCTCAGCTTAGGGGCGGACAGATTATAGCTCCCACTGGCGTCGCCGGAAAATTCGGGACTATCCACTTGAGTTCGTGCACTCAACCGGCTTCGCCGATAGGCTGTAGACGTTTACCCCTAATCCCAATCCCAAATTAAACATATATTTCCTTTCTACCTACTCTTCCCTTTTCTACTTTACTGTAATCATGTCCATATTTACCTTTCCTTATCTCTTCTTCTCTCATTCTTTCTGACAATTCGGCAAAAAAAAAAAAAATACAGTTTAGCAATCCCGTCGAAACTTTCCATTTACCTCTCCTCCCAGTCCAATTTACCACATCTTTCCTTTCTACCTACTCTTCCGTTTTCTACTTTACTGTAACTCTGTCATATTTACTTCTCTTTCTTTCTCCCTCTCTTTTAATTTGTCGAAAAATTTTCAGTTTAGAAATACCCTCGGAACTTTCCGTCGTCCTGCAACCCGCCAGCAGAGCAGGAACTTTGCGACTTTGCAGTCAATGCTAGCAGCGTGCGCGCGCAGTAGCGGCGTTTGAGAATGTAGCGGAGGGGAAAACCGGTGTACAAAAACTCCCAAATATCCAGCTCTTTGTCCAGCAGCAAAAAATGATGCGGATTGGCGACCACAATGTGAAGCAAAGGAAAAGGCTGCTCCTCCTACCTTGCGGGTTGGACAGACCGGTCCGAGAGGCTATCCTGAGACAGGAGGGCCTCCTGGGCGACGCGCCCACCTCCACGTCCGAGGCTTCGGGGCTGGCCCTCGGGGGGAGCTCGAGCATTCGGCAGCGCTCTGTAGTGCCCTCGGAAGCCACCGCGGCCACGGGGCCCAGGTCCGGCAGCGAAGTCTTCGATTCCGCCGGGGAGGAACCGCTCGAGTCTGCGCGGGAGGCAGCCCCAAGTTAGGGTAACTCTAAATGCCCGGCTTGCGGAGCAGAGTAACGGTCTCCATTATTTGACTCCAAGTCTCGCGGGAGAAGTGACCGTTGCTCTTACAGGAAGAGTGACGGGCGCGACGACGTGAGGCAGTTGGTCACCACGTAGACGTCGTCGTGAGTCTCCCAGGTCCTTCGAAAGCGCGAGCGAGTTGTTTTGTCGGTTGTCAGGGCGTCTGCTTGTACACAACCGCTTTGAAACGGCGCTTGGGTTATAAAAATGACGCAATTAGACGTATCGTGGTGGCACACATGATGCTCGAAGGCTCAACAAGCTTGCATCTTGTCAGATGTCAGTGTAACATCGACATCTCGCGCATGCAGAGCGAAAAATATATCCCGGCCCAAACTGTGCGCTCCACAAGGACGCTCGCTTCCCGACAAGCGCTTTAGTCAAATTTGCCGCATGTGACTCCTTCTCTGCCAGTGAGGAGTTGGCAGAGAAAGGAAAAGGAAGGCAGTACTTTCAGCCCGCAATTTCATTATACTTTACCAAAGTCAAGTTGTTCGGCTCTTCCGTTCGTTCAGACAGGATGCGACGAAAATAAAACGTGTAATCATGTTTCAACAACACGTAGAATAGAAAACCGTAGTGCTGAATGTTCGGTATCACCTAAACGAGGCTAAGGCGGGGACCAGATTTCACAAGAGTGCTGCGTCGGCTTTTGTCTGAAACAGGCAGAGCACGAGTCTCGTCAGCGTTTTTGAGACTCCTGGAGCACAAGTCTCATCAGCGTTTCTGAGACTCGTCGAGCATGTCTGCTGCGCAGGTGACGACAAAACTTCAGCACTTCGGCCTTGTTTTCTAGGGGGTTACTGTTAAGCACGAGCGCAAGTAGGACTTCCGGTCGCCGCTATGTTTCAGCTCGTGCGGGCAATAGCTCCTGCAATAGGCTTGTTGCAAAACAAATGGCTGCAGACACTACAATTGCTTGTTGTTTATGAATTGCGACAGCATTCGTCATGTTTACCCCCTTTTCTTACGAGGCCATGAACGACGTCAGGGACGGAGTCTAGGACGACGTTAAGAACGACGTCTAGGGCGACCTCAAGGACAATGTCCTAGAGGACGACATCTAGGGCAACCTCTAGGACAACCTCTAAGGCGGCCTCAAGGACGACCTTTAGGACGATGTCGAGACGTGGCGTCGTACACTAGACGTGTAGGACGACGCCGAGGAGGAAGCCAAGGTCGTCAGGTCGTATGAAGAGAGTACGAATGTGAAAGAGTGCGTACTCTCGCTACGCATACGCGCGTCGAAATGGGGTGCAGGCACAGTAAGCTGAAATATTGTACTGCGTATACCTACTGTGCATTAGGCTAGAAATGTCCACGAAAAAAGGTGGGGGGAAGGGGTAGCTAAAGAATGCTATTGCATTAAAATCCCCGAAGGCCACGGACGAAGCGAGCTATCAATTATAGGAACGTCTTCTATGCTCCTCGTTGCCCTACAGATCATCTAGGAGTTTAGAAGGTGTTGGGACAGCACAGTTGCTCGCCCTCCTTGCTCGCCCTCACCCGCCTCGTTTTCTCGCCTGCGTTATCTTGGTTTCTTTCGTCATTTCCAAGGTAATCTCCGTCATCTGCTAGAATCGGATATACACAGGACGTTCCCAGGAATCCTCTCGGCGCCGTGGAGAGTGCTGCATGTTTCCAGAAGTTCTATTGCATGCTGGTTGAGGTTACCTTTTGATCTCGCCGCACGTGCTTGCGCTCAACGAGCAACAAGTCAACAGAGGTGCGATGCTTACTGTCCTGGATGGAAGCCAAAACAGATACTTCATCAGAATACTGACATTTCTCCGCTCATCTGGATTCACCCACCACTAGTGGTTAATTTGGCACCTGCGGCACCAAATCATCCACTAGTGGTGCGAGCACTTCGCGTCCGAGAGAGCGCACGCGCATCGCGCGGTACATGCAGTATAGCGCGTTCAGGGGGCGTCGAGGGAGAGGGCTGCCACCTGCGCACCAAGATAGTGAATTCGCCAAGGTAGCAGAAACGGCTGCTTTCGTTGCTTCAATAAGTTTCCACAATGATAGATGGCGGCAGCTCCCAATTCAAAGAACCCCGAGGCTGCGCGCGTCCAGTTGTTCCCACTACGAAAACCTTGTCGGCGCCAAAACCATGATACGCGGAGTGAGATGTGCCCCCCCCCCCCCCCCCCCCCCCCCCCACGAGTAGTAAAGCATTTGACCATCAACTTTTCGTGTGTGGAAACAGGGGTTACCCGAAGATTGGCTTTCGCTGCGATCCGAGTGGTGAATGTCGCCCGTGCGTGGAGGCGTCGGGCGACGGGGAGTCGACGGCTGATGCCGCAGGGAGATGGGCGACCCGGCAGTCGCTTCCACGGCCGCCGGGGTCGCTTGGGCAATGGCGCGGCGTGCCCGACGACGCTTTCGCCGCCGGTACCAGCGCAAAAACCTAGGGGAAAAAGCGGCACTCAGCAAATGCCGCTGCCCGAAAATCCCAATGTTTCTTTTGTACAGTCCTTGCGAGCGAGACCTCGAGTACATGACTTGAATTGACGTCACGTCAACGGCAATAGCTGTGACTTTGCTGCCGAGCGTGTACCTTCTGCATCATACATTTCACACCCCTGAGATTGATTTTCTCATCGAGAACAAGTGTGAATGACCACTCATTCATGTAACAAGTATCAATAAGCTCTCGCGACAATGACGTCGCGCTTTCGTTGCCGAAATCTATTCGGCGCGCTTCGCAAACTTTCGTCACCAACTTTCTGTTTGCATTGTCTAGAGTCCCCGCACACTCGCTCTACTTTCAATGAAGTTCTAAAGCTTTGACATCTGGTCCCAATCGGGTTAAATATATAACGATCGGCTTCGCCAAAAATAAAAAAAAAAAGAAAGAAAAGAAAGCCGTTTACAACTCCCAGTAACGCCGGATTAAAGCGCAGCTCTTGAGGAGGAGGATGGAAGGTAGCTGACGGATAGGTGACTCAAGTGGGTCACGTGACATCAGGGAGTCACGTGACCTCGGGGGTCACGTGACATCAGGGGGTCACGTGACCTCAGAGGGATCACGTGACCTAAGGGGGTCACGTGACCTCAGGGGGGTAGCCGTCATGACCCTCGTCAGGGTAACCCCCGTGACCCTCGTGAGGGTAACCCTACTAACCTTTGTGAGGGTAACCCTCGTGAGGGTAACTCTCATAACCGACGTGACCTTCGCGAGGGTAACTCTCGTGACCCTCGTGAGGGCAACCCTTTTGAGTGTAACTAACCCTCGTGATCCTCGTGAGGGTAACCCTCGTGAGAGTAACCCTCATAACCCTTGCGAGAGTAATCCTCGTAACCCTCACGAGGGTTACGAGCGGTTGCGCCAACGGCTACGGCGACGCCGCTCCAGCCGGAAACGGGCGCCTAAGAGCTGCGCTATAAAACAAACACAACATTGCAAATACGAATTTCGAACGTCTATAGGATTTCACTGCTGGAATCGCGGGTGTGCGGCACGTCCGCACAGTTGCACCACCCTAAGCAAGCGGAGAGGACAAGGAGGGTCTCTCCATAATACATCGAGCGCAGTGTTGCATTGTGGGACACTTAGACGTCCGTCCCCAGATATAGCGGTTACGCCGACGGCGACGCCGACGCCGCTATATGCGGGAACGGGCGCCTAAGAGCTGCGCTGAAAAACGGGATCAAGGATCGCGACACGCACGTTTTTCTGCGATTCAGCTCAGAAACGTTGGCTGTCGGACGTCCGGGAGCCAATCGCAGGTGACCGCCGCCCAGGAGCAAATTGCACATATTCGAAAATCAGTAGACCGTTGGTTGGCCCCCTTGCCGCGTGGGAAGCGTCGATCGCGATTGGGTGTAGCACGTCTGTCGGCGCCTTCTAGTTTCTGCGCCGAGTCACAACAAAACGGAGATGTACCTTTTTGCTAGCCCGTTTTGTAACGAGCCTATCACTCTAATTTTGGTTTCTCGTAGAATAGATCGTGCATTTATTTATGACCAAAAACAAACGATAACGAGATTCATTTTAGTACCCCCATTAAGCTGCAAGTCAGTACAGAGTTTAAATTTACTCTTACGGTGAAGAATGTACGCGGTTCTTTTTTTTATCTTACGCACTCAGTATTCCGTCTAAAACCGCCCTACAGCATTTGAGAAGAATAGTCCGATCGAACTAGTTCTCCGGCAATAAGAATCCCCGAAGAAGGGAAACAAAAGGGGCAAAGTACAAACAGAAATCTCCGAACACAGCTAGATGACTGGTGTGCGACCTAAAAAAATCTGCCTGGTCCCGGTATCGAACCAGGGACCTCTCCATTTCCAGTGGAGCGCTCCACCAACTGAGTCACCAGGGGTTAGACGTCTAACTCCTTGGTTAGCTCAGTCGGTAGAGCGCTCAACTGGAAATGGAGAGGTCCCTGGATTCAATACCAGGATCAGGCGGACTTTGTCACCTAGCTGTGTTTGGAGATTTGTGTGTGTCCTTTGTTCCTTTTGTTCTCCTCCTGGGATTATTATTGTCATTCTTGCACAGCTCGCTTGCACCTTTGCAATAATTGCATTGTAATCATAGTTCTCCGTGCCGAGAACGGACGAGCGGTTCTCTCTCTCACCTCCGCTTGGCCCTCCGGCCGAGGTGCGTGAGGTACTTGATGATCTGGGTGTAGCAGCCCGAGTCCGAGACGGAGGTCGACGCCAGCGTGGAGCTGGAGTGGTAGCGAGCGCGTTCCATACGCATGCGCTCCATCTCTCGCTTTTTGGTCTCAGAGAACTGCGTTGCGATGACTACCAGGCACAGGTTGATCATGAAGAAGGACCCGATCTGCAAAAAAGTCTCCTCCTTCACCCGTCATCCCCAAAGCGCCTCCGCGAGGCACCAGTGCACGGTTCGGGCACAGCCGAAAAGATGCAGCGGTACGTCGGCCGTACCCCCGGTTCTTGGAACGCGCTTTCAATCGGTGTTTTTAGCGTTTTATATGCGGAGCGCAAGGTCGTCTGCTTCTTTTGCAGGGGTTCTGGTGACGTCAAAGCACCGGGCTCTGATTGGCTCTGATTGAAGGATTTAGACCTCGAAGTAAGCTGTCTTGAGCTCTATCCCCATCCTTCGATCAGAGTCAATCAGAGCTCGACGTTCTGACGCCACCACAACTCCTGTAAAAGAAGGAGACGAACTTGCACTCCGCGTACTGCGCATGCAATAGAAATGGTCCCAAAGGGTTAATAAATTACTTCACAGCAGAAGGCTTGGGCCCACTGTTGGTTGCCGAGATACTGTAAATTATGCATAAGTGTTCTGGCAAAAAGAAAAGAAAAGAAGAAAAAAAAAAGCGGACGTAGTTGTGTTGTCGTCGCAACGTCACATCCTGGCTGGTAAAGGCGCTGTCACACTGAAGAAACTGTTGGACAACTCTATCCGGCAACACGAGGAAAGCGTACTACCGGTGACCCTGTCACATCGCGGCCACAACAACAGTCGGGCAACATGTTGATGTCGCCCGGCAACCGTTTTGGCCGGTTTGTTGTCCGACCACCCTGCCGCACCGGCGCTCACGGTGGGGACAACACGGGGAACACTCCGCCTTCTTGATTGTTTACCTTCGTTCGTGTGAAGCGCGGCGAAGCTGGAAATGAAACTCTACAAAGCACTAGTGTGTTCGAAGGGCCGGAAATTACCAACCGACGTCATCAACCAGGAACTGTGATTAGAAAACTTGACACGGAAAGTACATTCTACCCGTTACTTGAACAAAACGTTTTTTCATTCGCTGACAAAGCAGATAGCCATAACCGAGGAAAGTGAGATCGCTGGTATATGTTTGGGAGTTACGCCACCGTATGAAATGTTTCAGTCCGGTTTTTTTTTGTTCAAGCGAATTCAGTAGCACCGGCAGTACCCCAAAGCGTCTTCCGTAGCTTGGTGTTGAGCTGAACTGACAGTGCTTAGAAACTACGACACCCACACGACTGGCCTTCACAACAATTGATGGAATAACAATTCTTCAACGCCTTCGGCCTGCAATGTGATCGCTTCATTCTCCTTAACGTGTTAGGAATTTTGGAAACAATTCGAGTTTCTGGTAGCGGCTGTTTCCAAGTTTCAAGCATCAACAATCATGATCACAGTGGTCGTTTTAATCTTTCGATTTTTCAGTCATTGTATTCCTGGATTATTTTTATTATACTTTGTGAGCGGGTAGGTAGGCATGCCATTTTATTTCACTAGCAGTAATATGAGCTGGTCTATCGGCAGTTGTAAGTTTAACACCAGTCTGAACGTTCATGACCGTAGCTGTGACCATTTCGACAATAGTTTTCCGTAATTACCTATGCAGTAAAATCATCCATCTAGTTATTTTAGCTGCACCAGCCTTAATTATAGTGAAATAACGCTTCCAGGCCATTATTTGAGTAACCTCTTAAAGAAGACGTTATTGGTAAAGAACTAACTCTGCCATTGAAGCTATCTGTGATGTCACGTTGACGGCACAAAATTGTCTCAACCACCGATCTGGGCACCACGCGTCGTCATAAAACAAGTTGCTGCTGTTTTTTTCTTGCCGAAAGCTGCCGTCGTCGTTCATGTTGCACTCCAGTTGGCACGATGCGACAGGGCTGTCGGACAACACGGGGAGCGAACAACAAGTTGCCCGACATTTGGACAACATGTTGTGTTTGTTGTTGCCGTTGTGTTGCCTGAGTGTGACAGAGCCTTAAAGCTTCCGTCGAACGTCTGGACGCGGAACGAGCTGCGGCAGAACAGGCGTCTGCCGCATCAACCTCCGCTTCTGTGCTAGCGCCAGGGCTGCGGCTGGAAGCGGCCTGACGCAAGTGTGATTTCATCAGCCGGAAGTCGAGAGACTATAAATGAGGACGCCATAAACAGACCGGTCGGAAGCGCTTTCCAGGCACAATAGTCGTATCTGGCAAGACATCAATCGTCATACGCAGAATGCGTTTTAGAGGTTGATAAAAGTCGGGGCAATGTACCCTTTCAGAAATTCAGTGCTGTCTAGTGACTCAAATATCAGTCTAAATTTTTGTATGCTAATGGGGTTAAAATATTGTCACAAATAAACAGGCGAGAAAACAAAAAAATAACTGGAGAAACTGAAACGTTTAATGGGGCGAACTTGTGACCAAAAATGAAAGGGCACAAAAGATAATAACAGAGCGTCGCGGGCGTCGAAGTCGGCGTAACAGCTGAGTCGAACGCTGGGGCGAGACTGACTCCGCTCGCCTGGCGGATTCCCTTATGTACCCTCGTGGTTTTCTGGATCGTTCGGCGTAGAAGGTTCGGCGCGTAGAACATTCTAACCTCGAATCAGCAAGACTGTTCTCGAATTCACCAGAACATCACATTACAGTGTCAACAAAAATGTGTAGCCGCAGCCAGGATTCGAACCCTGGCCTTCTACGTGGAAGGCAAGCGCGATAATATAGTACCTACTCGGTCAACGGGAGGTATACGAAAGTTAAGATGTTTGTCCCTCTACAGCTATTTCTTTAGTTGTTGCAGTTTCGATTTTGCCAAGGAACTACCACTCTGTACAAGGAGCTTACTTGAGTAAATCTCTCGATAATATTCACTACATTTTATTGTCATGCGCTACCGAGGGCCGAGCATTTTAAGCATTTATACGAGGCGCATTAAAGCTTACAAATCTCGTCGCGGTCACATCGTACATGAATACAGCGAACTAACGTCCGGAATGCTCACACACCGCATCGTTGCCTGTCTTCACATTCTTCCTTCACCAGATATCAAAAGGCCGCTATTAGCATGTACAGATTATATACACTAAGGTGATGATAGTTATCGAAGTGGCCAGACTGAACTTCGGAAAGGGTCCATTATATTTGTACCAGATTGGTACGGCGACTTCCGACGATACGGTCACTAGATGTACCAAGAGTCACGCATGATCGCTCACAGCAGCCAACGGGAGTGAGGTACTACCGCGACGGCCACTAAAACTGTAGATGTACAAGGAAAACGAAGTCCGATAAACATGGCGGGGCGAAACATTGTCCGCCTAATTTAGGAGAAGGTGGGTATGCAATCGAGATCACGTGACCACCATGACCACGTAACATGACGTGGGATTAAGCTTTATGGACCACGCCACGTGACATCCTCTTTGAAACCTAATGCGAAGAAAGAGGTAATGAACCAACATCGGATGCTTCAGGTGCCTCCATGGCCAGACTCACCACAATGAGCAAAACAAAATAAATCCAGTCCCAAAAGGAATGTGCATCCTGGACGTAGTACATGATGTCGGACCAGCCCTCCAGGCTAATCACCTGTTAAAGACAGACACACGGCAGTGATATACAATGCAATGATAGGGAATGTCAATCTATATTTATATAAAGCTGTCGTATTCTTCATTCCGTAATACAATAAACACGTTAGTTTGCCCATAGCGCGTACAGTTCGCGTTCCCAAGCACATCTTTCTTCAACTAATATTTATATGTGTTAAAACGCTCCTCTTATTTACGACTAAAATTATTGTAATATGTAAAAACATGAAATAACCCTTTTGAACAACATAGTAAAAGTGAGGGGGCCCCACGTTTACGGCTTGGTAGGAAGCTTCGTTCGTTTATCGCGTTATAATATTAAGCCAAACAGAGGGACCTCTGTAAAATACGTATACGTTTTTAATAACTTCGTGGTTCTGTGGTAATCCCATTGTTAATGTTAATATTTATATCTTAACCTTTTTGTTTCGTTTTCAATTTTAATTAGATCCTAATAACTAGTTCTGGGAAGTACTTTAGGTGTACTTAATATACTACTTTAAGTAGGATTAGAAAATGTTTACTCAATTTTAAGTACATCTTTCAAGTATGCATTTGTACTACCAGAAAGCCGAGCAAACTACGTATCGCTACTGCTCATTTCTCTGAATGAAGTTATGTTGGCTGTAAGACCGATGCAAATAATTTCCTTATAAGTTGATTTTGTTAAAATTGTGCGTCAGCAAGAGTAAAACTACTGTGTGGCCACTTGAGCTTATCGAATATTCAGCGCTATTTTTGAAAATTTTAGATTCACTATTACGGAGTGAAAGGAAACCATAAAAGATTTTGTTAAAAAGCACTTGTAATTTACTTTGACAGTACATTGTATTTATAGTTACTTCACTTTAAAGGGGCACTGACACATCAAAATCATATTTTTTTTTATTATCCGAAACGATTGAAAACGATGCCGGGACATTATCCTCAAAATTTGAAATTTGGGAATTCAGTATTCGTGAAGTAAACAAACAATTTCCAAATGCCGAATTCGAAGTTCCCGCGCGATCGGCGCCGGTGCCTTGACGTCAAAAATTGCGGAGACCTGAGAGTCCCCTTTATTTCACCACTCCCTGCTGTTGCCATGGCGACAAAAAGCGAGGGGGAAAGGAGCGAGCGGCGGCGTTCCGGCGGACCGGTTTTGAGCGGTGTCGCCTGTTTTCCGTTGGAGGATACAAATCCAGGAGACGGCACCACAACGAACTCCCGATTTTATTATTTCAAAAAGAAGGGCCGTAGTGCGTTCGCAATTGCGTTAAAAAACATGTTTTAGGATTGCCGTAATTAAATGTTATAGAGATGTCGCCTACAAAGCTTCTAAATTTCATGATTCTTGACGTCACCGATCAAAAGAAGCGAGGAGGCGAGAGGCGGGAAAATCGAACGCCAAAAATAAAAAGGCGCGCGCGCGCGCGGGAAAATTTTTTTTCGCGATGCGTTTTTTTTTTTGCGTGTCTATGACTGCAACTTGCATCGTTTTAGACAATAAAAATAAATACGACCTTTGGGGTGTCAGTGCCCCTTTAAGTACATTGCACTCGGTGTACTTACTATATTACTTGCAGTACATAAGCTCTAATTTACTTCGTACTTTACTTCAAGTACTTTTATATGTACTTTACCAAATACTGTTCATAGCTATGTTCCCGAAGCGGGCAAGACTAATGGGCCAAAAAAATTGAAGGCAGCACAGCTGCGTACAGCATTCACTGGGAGGTATATTTGAGGTGCTATTCACAGCGCATTCTGAGAACTAGCTCTCATCAATTGTCTGCCTGAAACGACCATCCTGATTGGGAGTGATGCACATTGAAAGTGCATAAACATAAATTCCACCCTATCAGGATCGTTGTTCCCGACAAGCGATAAATGAGAGCTAATTCTGAACATACGCCACGATCAAGGACCTTGAATGTGGCTTACAGTAAATGCTCCAAGCCGCACCGTGAACCTTGGCCAACTGGAGCCACTAAAGAAGCTCCGCTTATAGAATCGACATCTCTTCCCCGAATAGATTATGAGCGCCGCCATGTTGTCGCCTTGTGCGGGCCGGGTACAATTGGCGCTAGTTAGGGTACAAAAATGCGACTTCCCTTGGCTTCACACACGGCGTCAGGAAGGTCAGGCGATTTTGGCATGATGTGTCAGAAAATGTTCTAACATTGATGGAGGACAAAAAACGCTTTCTGACGTTTCAGATAAAGTTTCCAGGAAACTGAGAATAGCAATTGTAGGCAGCAAGATTTTTAAAGTTTCGTTACCCCGAAAATGCTCGTTTAGTGGCTTCAAGCCATGGCCACACCGCTCATACCTCGTCCAAAAGAAAGTCCGCAAGCACTGTCTGAGCTCTTCCTTGTATGTCGGCCACATTGGTCATACAAGAACTTTATGTTCGACGCATGCATGCGCATGAAGCAACCATGCTTCCAAAATGCTTGTGACGTGCCCGGGGATGTCATCGTGTCGGCAGCCAAGTCTTTTGCATGACGTGTGAGCAGAGTGGCTTTGGTGACTCTGGGGCCCAGCGAGTGCCGCTCACCAAAAAGATGGCGACCCAGGCCAGGCCGATATTGTCGAAGGAGATGGACCCCTGGAAGGGGTTCTTGTCCCCCGCCGTGCAGTTGCTGTAGTACTGGTTCCAGTTGACGCACGACGCGTTGGTCGGCACGTTGTCGCTGTGCGGCAGGGCGCTGGCGTTGCACACCAGCCCCGTGGTGAGGACGAGCGGCGGCAGACCGCTGCACCGGTGCATCCCGTTGTCCTTCTCCGTGCTGCAGATGAAGTCCCTTTCCGCATCCACCCCCTGGTAGTATGACGAAATGGGACTGCAACCCGAACCCGGTACGGTCTTAGTCGGGCGCGCCGCACTCCGCACTCAGAGCTTAAGGAGGCAAGGTATATCGCGATAAAACTCCCTAATTGGTCCTTCGCGCGTTCTAATGCGGAGAGAGAGTCTTATGTTTGTTCCGCTGGAGTTGCGGCGACGTGAGAACGACGCCTAGCTCTGATTGGCTGTGATTGAAAAGCTAGTAGGTAGACCTCGATGCTAGATGCCTCAAGGTCTAGTCACTATTTTGTTTTTAATCACCCAATAAGAGCGCGGCGTTCTGACATCATCGGAACGCCTGTGCAAGAAGCAGGCGGACCATTGACGAACACCGCAGTCTTACTGGCTGCGGAGCAATAGTGAAATGGACGGGGCTCGCCCCTCCCTGCGCTTTTTAAGTTGTCATTGAATATAGCTGATATCATCTAGATAACGAAAGCTGTACCTTCACCTTCCTCCCTCTTCTCCCACATGACGTACTAGTCGATTCACGCACAATCACCTGCCTCACAACAAGAGCGACGCCAGAGGGCATCGCCTCCAAGACGCACGCGTCTGTAACCAAGACGCAGCTGCACCTGCAACTCGGCGAGTCGCAGTCGCTGCTGCGTCTGCAACTGCGACTCGTCGAGCTTCACCGTGTTTGCCGCTTGGGGCGAGTCGGAGAGCCAATAATGATGACGTCATGCGCAGACCTTGTTTTCTAGGCGGTGTTGCTTTAACTGTCCGTTAAAACACATCTCCAGTTCTACGCAGCTGCTGATAACACCTTAGGTAGCAGTTATTTTTTTAAGGGGGTGACCTTCACGGACACGAGTCACCCTGTCATGTGTCGGCTGGGAACTTTTTGTATAGAACCTTCAATTTTTCATCCTGACCCTGAGCAACCAAGCGAAAATTCTTATGTACGAATCATCGCGTGAAAATTGAAATCAAGCCAGCCTAGCATGCCCCCTCTTCCCCTCCTCCTAAAAGGATAAATAAAAATATTAGATGGCTTCTTTTTGCGATTACTTGATTTAGACGGATTCACACCGTGAAGCTAAAGCCGTCAAAATGCAATTAAAAACATTTTTGTTCCTACATTGTTTGAGCTCTCTTTGCCGTGTAGACAATCCCCTGTCGTAATTTGCGGGTGAGAGATGGAGTAACATATACACAGACACATCTAAAAATAACCACAAATAACACTCGGAACCAAAGTACGACGTACGTAATCAATATCTAAAACGCACTGCGAAAAGTTTATTTGCTTTATATACGGTGTTCATTTCTACGAATACAAAATGAACGGGCACATTAAAGAGCTTCAGCTGAATATCCGCTGAAGTTTTTCAATGTCTGACCAGGTGGCTATCAGCTGAAAATCAGCGCTACCACAGTGCAAGGTGGAGGAATTCACAAATACTCGTACAACGCTGAGGGGAATTTCTTGGGCACTTGAAGAAAAGAGAAAAAAAATGCAGACACAAATGGGTAACACATTAGTAACCCCTTAGTGCCACAGCCGCGAAAGATTGGTTGATCAATTTTTGTTTCGACTTGCTCAACAGACGATGCATCGCAGCAATGGTATAGTAGCAAGCGTTACAAAATGCCAATCGAAGCCATTTCCACCTTCGTTATTTATCGTGCATGTTAATAGGTTGTACATCTACAAACTTCTCAAAGCACATGCCTTATCGGCAGCCGAGGAAACGTTGGTCGTGGTTCATGTTCATGCTTCTGTCCCCGCGGTTGCTACTTTGGCGTCCTTCTAGGCTAATGCTCAAGTCTCCTTGGCTGGGAAACGATAAGTGTTCATGGACTAGTCGCACTCCGCGATCCTATACTAATATCGAAAAGAAGTCTGCGAGCTCACGTCCCTGCATAGCAGGGTGAAAGCAAACGACGACGAACATTACGCAACTCCCTGTGAATGACGAAACAAGTAATCCGACTAAACCCGAGAGGAGAAAAAAAAATATGCGATGGGGGCAGAGACAAGTAAGCAAAACGTTTCATGCTCACTGTCTCTTCGCACATCACATTTGTTTTTTGGCCTAATTGCATTCTGAGCTTTGTTATTCGCTGGGATCCTAATGTTGTTAACCGTGACTTTTTTTCTTGAGTTCCAAAGGAGAGTGAATTCAGACACTTTTCTTTTAAAGCGCTGTAACAACAGAAGAAAAAAAAAAGAAAGAAAACGAGCACAATGCGGCGTTTAGTAATTTAAGCGGCGGGTGGATCGGATCGGTGTTCGTCCTAAAGCCACGTTCACAGTGTTAATGCATCATAACGGACCTGTACCGATGGTTATATATATATATATATATATATATATATATATATATATATATATATATATATATATATATATATATATATATATATATATATATATATATATGTATAAAACACCTCTCTGAAAACATGTTTGAGGCTTATATGCGTACGAAGGAAACATGGTTCGAACACGCTTGAGGCTTATCCGCCGATAATCGCGTCACCATGGCTGCTGCGAACGCCGTGCCTTTTCTATGAGGTGCGAGCAGCCTGACTGGAGCCTAAGGCGTCCAGCAGCGTCGCCAAGACAACGCCAAAGGTCAGAGCCTGGCGGGAGGCGAAAGGCCGAGAAGGAAACCCTGGCGCGCGTGTACGTCGTCGCGCCTGAGCCGTCCGGTTATTTGACTGCGCCGTCCAACCGGACTCGAGCACGGATCGAAGCCGTACGGGGAGGGGGCGTCTGTCGTCTGAGTCGACGAAAACGAGTAGGCTACATGCAAAGAAAAGAAAGACTGGCGGGGAATGGTCTACTAATGCGAGGAACCGCGGTCCCGGAAGTCCCCTTAATTAAAAAAAGAAAGAAAGAAAGATTTCAAGTGGAGATCACCAGAGCCGATGACTCGAGAATAGAAATGGCGTTCGGCATTTGCGAAGTGGCTTTGGTCATCGATCCCAAACACTCGATTGTGTATTTTTAACCTACGACGTGCAAGCTGAGATATATATCGCAGAGATATGATGACTCGTTGAGGCAAACAAAATAAAGTTATCGGTTTGTTCTCAGTGCTGCTTATAACGTTTGAATGAGCCGAATGTTCTTTTGAAGAAAGGCGAATGTACAAATCTGCATTTGTGGTGACCGGTGTCGCTGGTTAAGGCCGTAAATGAAGGATTCAAATAGAAGCTAGAACTAAAATATGGTTTCTTTTTATTGCCTTCATTTGTTTGTTACGAGGGCTAGACGTTGGAGGAATTGTCAAAATATATTTTGTTCGTTAGAAGTGATTACTTTGGTCTTATTGCCTAAGTATGTTGCTTTACAGTCTCTCTGTCAGCCTTTAAACGAAAGCTGCCAGTAATAATAGTTCCACGCTTTTCACATACTTTGCAATTTCTATCTTACAAGCAGGTGTTCGTCCCTGGGGAATTAGGTGTTATTGCGAGGGAAATTAAGGGAACGCATGCAGACAGCTTGAAGGGGCCGAGGTTACGTGTTAGGCCAACTTGTATAGCTTGCTGCATCATGCCGACGACGACTCATGCTGAGTAGGAGGAATACCGTTCTTACTTAAACACTCTGACCCTTTCAGCGTAATACGACGTGAAACTCCTGCAAGAAAAAGGGAATTAGTTTCACGACGCTAATTGATCTTAGAGCACTCAAAAGGAAAATGGGCTAAAACATATTGCAAATATTTCGGAAACATCCTACTTCCCATGCTGTAAAGGAAGGATTTACGCCCATAGTCATTTCACTAGAGTAACCTATTGACAGTCATTGATTATCAGCGTATTTGTATTTTGAGACAATTAGTTTCTAGGTGACCCTAGTTCTAATTGTACGTTACTATCAGTAGTTAAAATCATTTTCTTACGATTACAAACATGTTTGCATTTAGCTGTAAAACACCTTATCATTTCATACTTGGAAAAACTACTCTTTTGAAAAAATGCGAAATTTGTATACAATCGCGCCTACTGCGTAAGGAATATGCGGTTAAATCGGAATCAAAATATTACCACGTACAACTCTGAGTTTAATTTAAAATAAAATGAAATTACATCACTTTTTTTTTTATTTGAGAGCTACTCGACATCATTAGGAATCATTTGAAGGCGGTGAACCATATTTTTCCCCTAAAACAATTTGATCATAGCGCTCGCTGTCACTGATAGCGCAGGCGGCATTCATGTCCATGCATATGATCAGCTTTGCCATCTGTTGAGATCCTTCCCTAGCTTGCTGCTATTGGCCCTGTCAAGTTTTTTAAGGCAAGGTTTCTCACCCAGACTTTTAAGAGTCTGTCACACCGGCTATACATCATATGGAAGTCAGTCGGAGGACACAATTCAGGTAGGAAGCTTGTGGAGGTGACATCAAACCACCAGAGCTGAGGCCAGAAGCGTAGAGGGACACGCTCCAACGGTAACCAGAATCAAGAGACGCTACTAGACTCGTCACCCGGAAAAACTGCGGGCGCTTCAACACCGCACACATTGTTCATTGTACCATCCCTCCACTACAGGCTCCCGAAAGCTCTAGATAAATGTTTATATTTCTAATGAGAAATGTATATGTATTTCTGATTTCAAGATCCGATTTACGCTCATATTTCATCTTGCTGTTGAATATCTTTGATACAGGCTTCTGTATTTATGTTTTTCACATATTTTTTCAGAGTAGAGCCGTTTTATTGATGTATATTGTGTCACAAGATGTTTCTTGGAGTTACATTTTGTTTCGGAGCTGCAGCCGAGGTGACAAGTTCGCAGACCCTGTCAAGCTGCATTTAGCGGCTCTTTCATTTATTTATTTTTGAATACTGTCAATCCCCCTGGGGGAGTATTACTCCAAAAGTTCCCAAGGTGTCAATCCCCTCGGGGGATTTGTCTGGGAAATCGTTCTCGTGTACGTTTAAAAAAAAAAAAAACTTAATTGAACAATGTCCGAAAATTACAGTGTGCGCAGGTATAACGAGCAAGTGAAACATCATGCTCATTGTCGCATCTGATTTTCGGTACTGATCTCATTCTGAGCTTCGAAATTCTCTGGGATCCTTTTATTGTTCACCGTGATTGGCTGTATCCGTGTTCTACGGGAAAGTAAACTCACACTTTTCTTTAGAGTGTAAGAATAGGACAGGTTTCATATCGCAAATATTCCTTCACACACGCGACAGTGGTCAAGTGTCGTGCATTATCTTCCGCAGCTATGTTATGATTCGTTAAGGCGTTACGCAGACGGCACTATAATGCCGTGTTTACACTTGCGGATTCACGGGCGGATCCGTACAGGCGGAAAGTAGATATTGGAGCCGGATGGCAAAATCGCGTCGTCGCTGGCGGAAGATCTTGGATCAGTACGGGGCCGATATTGAAATTTTCCGCCATCGACGAGTCGATTTCGGCTCCCTGGCTCTAAAATCCAATTTCCGCCTGCGCGGATTCGCCAGCGAATCCGCAAGTGTAAACGCGCCATGACGCTTCGTTCGTGCGGTAATGTCCAACGAGCTGAACACGCCAACTACCACGTATTCAACTGACATAAACTCTACAGCGTTCACTGTGGGCTGTCATCAATTTAGATCGAGGTAGCCTTAGTTAGTTTCCTTTAATTGATGAACACGTCACTCGCCAATGTGAGAGTGTCCATCTACCTATATTTCTAAAGCATTAGCGCTACCCGACTACACTCATTTTGTCGAGCAAAGTTTGTCCCCGGCGTTTCCGGACTGTGGGTCACATGACCTACAAGTGGCTCATCTTGGAATTGCGGTTTTTTCTAATCAGTATTGTCGGTAACGCGTTAAATGTAAATGCGTTACCGGTAACGCGTTAAGTGTTTGGTAGCGCAGTTACATAATCGTTACATATTCAAAACAGTAACGTATACGTACTTCCGTTACTGATTTCAGGTAACGGGTAACGTAGTTACTTTACTCGTGACATCTTCCAAAAACTTTAAACAAAGCTTTGATAGAGTGATACCTCCAAGCATTTGGCGCATGCATGACGCCGCCATATCTTTAGCCACCAAGACAGCCGAACAGCTCATCTCATCAATAAACACAATTGAACAACAACAACAACAAGTTTGCAGAAGGTTGGCAAGAGGCAGGCGTCAGTGCAGGAAACGCCCCTGCCGCCTCGTGCTCTACGCGCCCAGAGTTCCAGCGAGGTTGTCGCACGTGCAAAAAGACGGAAGTTCCCTCGATGCATTGCGCCAGCGGGGGTGTAGGCAAACTGGCTGGTGAGATTGGTTTTATTTACAACGGCAGCTGTTTTACACAAAATTAAAACGCAGGCCAGCTGGTAGACACCCACAAGGAGAAACTTTGAGATTAAGAACAGAAGGAACAAGGACGACACCGTCTCATAACTTTTAAGTTTTATCACAATCTTTATGAGACAGTGTTGTCCTTGCCCCGTCTGTTCCTGGTCTCAAGGTTTCTCGTTATAGCAGTTACACTCCGCTCGCCCTTAAGCTGAGACTGCAGCCAAAGATACAAGCGCGAGCTAGCCCGCGCTCCTGGCTTTGAGACGTACATTTCCACCGCGAGAGCTCGTTATCCGGAAGAATGCTCCAAAGTAGCGATCTCGAGCTCCCTTGCTTATGAAATTGGCTGAATTCTCAGCTTCTGGGTGAACAGTTCTAAGCAAATGCAATGTCCTCAGCCCGGCACACGCATGTTCGTCGCTTCGAAAAGCGAGCAAATCACGCGTTGATCGCACGAACGCTTAACATGCAACCAGCCAGGAGCCCATTTTTGAAAAAGTGGCCCGTCCTCCGCTTTCGCGACAGCGTGAGTACATTTGAAAAGTTTCCCCGCTAAATTTGGCGGGAAGATGAATGTCACGTGACATAACGTCACGCAACCTAAAGACAAATTCAGGTTCCCCACTAAATTTAGCGGAAACATTGACGTCACGTAACCTATGCACCAATTCAGTTTCCCCGCTAAATTTGGCGGGAAACACATCACGACCGTAAAATCAGTTATTCACCAACAACGTGTCGACGCTAAGTCAACGCACCGTCATTTCTATATGAGATCACCGTATCACGCACGATCGGCGCAATGTCAATCAATCGTCATAGTCATCATCCTCGACTAAACAGCCCAGCTGCCGCTGTCTCGTTTTAGTGTCTCTGGTGCCAAGTCATACGAAACCCCTACACCTTCAAACACAAGACCCTACAAAAGATAAGGTGAATATTACGTTTTTTATGAACACAATATTTCTTGAACTTTGGCGCCTATGCATACCTGTAGCTCCGACGCGGTTATACATCGGTCAGACGGGCACGTTAAAGGCCACCAGAACAAATCAGCGCACGCCGATAAGCGATAAATCGCTAGCTAATTCGCTGAATCTTTAAAGGAGTTCGCTCTGAAGGCCTTTAATGCGTCCGTCTGACCCAGGTATTACATGTTTTGACTCATATATAAAAAGTAACGCAAAAGTGACGGGCCTTACTTTTTATCGGTAACGTAAAGGTAACGCGTTGCTTTTATTTTGAAGTAGCGCTGAGATAGGTAACGCGTTCCTTGAGTATTTGCTATCGTATTTCGTCACTTCTTTCGCTAGCGCGTAGAACAGTGTCACATGCTTCCAAGTTACAATAAACGGGCATAGGACACGTTTTGCTTTTAACAAGAAAATCTCAAAGTAACTTGGATCGTGATTTGTGCCATGCCGTGACGATTTGTGCCGTGCCGCGACAAAAAACCATGACATCAGAGATGTTCATATACTTTACTGTTTTTGTGAGATATATTTTGTGTGTGCGTGACAGTCTTTGTGCGAAACTTTTCAGGACTATCCGTCAAGATTGCGGACTATATTCTCTTCATTTTTAAGTTGATAGGACAGCAAAGGCCCCAAGCACGAGCGATTATGAGCGGATTGAAACCTGCCTTTCTTGCGGGAGCGTTTCTTATGTGACAGCAGCTTTCAGGGTAGGGATCTGTGTTGTAGACTTGGTTTCCCTGTAGAACATATCAGATCAGATTTAAACTGAAACGCCCATGCAAACTACATAACCAAAAAAGCAATGCAGAAACTGTGGTTTTTGAAAAGCAATCTTTGTTACTGCACCTCTGAAACGAAGTTGACCGCCTATAAAACAATTATCAGACCCATGTTAGAGTACACAGCTGTTGTCTGGGACCCCCCCCCCCCCCTCCCTCCCCCACCAAGTCTTTGATCGATATGCTTGAGGCAGTTCAAAAGAAAGCACTGCGTTGCGTGTACAATCAGCATGGTTTCGTTTCCTCAATTTCTGAGATATGTTTTGTCTGGCTTGCGCGATTCAGCAACACAACGAAAACTAGAGCGCATTAATTTTTTCTTGTGTTCTCCAAGGCAATTTTTGTTTGTGTCTTAGCCATCAGACGACAATTAATGAAACTAGGCCCACACGAAACAATCATCATCGAACTCTCACTGAACCGTTCTGTAGAATCACTTTGTTTAAAGCCTCCTTCTCTCCCAATACTGTGGAGGAATGGAACAAGCTTAACAAGGGTGTTGTTAGTCCGGTGCAGGGATGGGCAGTATTTCAAACACAAGTATTTGAAATACGTATTTCAAATACTTTGTGTAATTTGCATTTGTATTTAATTACAAATTGGGACATGTATTTGACGTGTGTATTTAAATACTAAAAAGTGGGTATTTCAAATACAATTGTAATTAAATACAATTTTGTATGTCAAAATACATCCCTCAAATTTATTGTCACTGTCCAAAGCAGGAAGAAAACTATGTTCTGCACCGATTGCAGTGTCTCTCAATCATGCACAAGCGTTTTGTGACTTTGTGATTACGGTGCTAGTCCAGGGCAAGAATAGTGACGAAATCGACGTTCACAGGCAGACTGCCTAAATAAGTGCCTGTGACAACTTGTGATGCTTTCCAGCCTAATTTCCATTCATATTTTTGCCTGGAACATTCTAAATGTGAGGGTCGTCCAGATTTTCGTAACTGGTGCGAGTTGCAACAATAAAAAATTCTCTAGCTAATGCTACGCGTCTTGGTCGTCTCAGTTCTTTGATGGTCTATACCAAAATGTAATCGACAAAAAAGCTGCTTGAAGCTCTGTACTTTTTTCACCTATTACGTTCAAGCTGATTACATTTTTTTTGTGATTATATAGCTATTACGTTACTAGAGCCTCGCACACTAACTCCCGAGTGTGCGATGCAAAATTAAAATGAGATACCCAGAAACCCGTTGCAGGTGCCCTGAAGTCACTAACGCAAATTTTGAGGAACATTCCTCAAAATTTGCGTCAGTGACTTCATCAGTGACTATCTGAAAAGTATTTGAAGGATACCAAATACATTTGGTTGTATTTGTATCTTGTACTTAAATGCTTATTTGGAAATGTAATTAGATTTGTAGTTAAATACATTTTTAACGGAGTATTTTGTATTTGTATTTCGACACATATTTGCATGTATTTTGCCCATCCCTGGTCCGGTGTCACTGGCTACTTTTAATGATGCTCTCTCTAAGCACTTTGTTGCGTAGCTACTTCACCGTCTCTTTCTTTATTCATGGTTCCCTTGGTATGGTGAACGGTTACACTTGTACGACTCCCTGCTTTGGCGTTCAAAGTGAATGCTGGCAGTATAGACAAATAAATAAATAAAAGAAGTGATCTGGCGAGAACCAGCGAGAAGTGACTTTCGCCAGCAAGAGGGCTAGCACCATTGGCCTTTCTAACCAACTGACAAAGAACCAAGGAACCGGTTGCGCTCGTCAAGGCATAAACGAGTCTGGGGTACACATAGAAGTAGCGTAGTATTCTGATCGTCATTGGTGACTTTCGACGTTTCTTGACTAGCAGTTCGAAGCCAGCGTCGAAGTGGATGTTCAATCAATTAACTCACAAGCACTCGAACTTAAAACGGTTGCAAACGTGACTGTTAACCCTGGCATGACCGCTGCGGACAAGTGTGCCAAGTAGTGCCGTTCACTAAAGTCCCTCGATGCTTCTTTTACAAGTAGCGACAACCAGTACAAATGACAAAGCACATTCCGCTGGAACCAAATGTCGTCATTCAGTTCAGACCTCTACCGTTCACTTTCTAAAAGCTGCACCGTCATGCAGTCGTCGGTTCAAAGAATGTCGCTACTTGTAGAAAGCTATTATCGAGGGAGTTCACCGTCCACGGGGCGGACGCTTTGCCCGTCCGTTTGCGATGTCGGTGCGGGGCTTCTGGCTCGGTGCCCAGGCGTGAAGATGGAAGTACATACGATTATCTCTCCGGTCTCTGTGCGGCCGCGCGAAAGCGCGGTGCACGGTTCGCTCGCACGCCAAGTGGCGTGAGACGCGCGAGTTGACTACGGTTAGCCAAAAAAAACGTGCGAATTAACTCCCTTCGCTCGACTGACGTTGCCCGAATCGTACGCTCGCAGCAGGGTGCGTGCAAGATGTCAATGTCTATGTCGGAACCGATTTGTAAGAGCACGGGACTTCCACTAACGACTCACTCTGATGGGTCCATTCAAGCGGCACTCTAACCAGAAATATAGGGACTCGCGAAAAAGCGCCTTAAATTGTAATTGACGACGGTTTTTTTTTTTTTTTTTTTTTAGAACGCGGTTTTTAGGCGCCCGTTTCCGGCTTGAGCGTCGTCGCCGTCACAGTCGCCGTCGGCGCAACCGCGCGCGTTGCGTTGTGGGGATAATATAACCGGGCGTGACCGAGCGTTTCATTATGGGAAAATCTCTCGCAGCGGAAAACGTTCTCCGCTAAATTTAGCGGAAAAACTTCCCCGCTTGCTTTAGCAGAACATTTTTTACGGTAAATTTAGTGGAAAAATTCCCCGCTAAATGGGAGGGGAGCAGGGGAGGGGGAGGGGAGAGTACGGAGGGGGAGGAGGGGCATACCCTCCCCTCCGTACCCTTCCTTCCGCCTCAAAAGCTGCGCTCTAATTCGGCATTACAGAAAATTGTAATCGTATTTCATTTTTTGTTTATTTTTACAATATATCGGCATTTGGGGAGACTCCATGTATCAGATGTGCATTTTTCACACCCATATGTACAATTACGTTTCAAAGGATGCTGAGGCGTTTTTCAAGCAAACAGATATGGCAGTTTACAACCAGTGATATAATATTTGTAGTTTCTCAGACTTTTTTTTAATTTCCCCGTTTTCTCAGATATCGCATTGATTTCTTTCCTCACTTCTTACCGTAATTTCTGGACTATAATCCTCACCCGGTGGATAGTCCTCACCCGGTGGATAGTCCTCACCCGGTGGATAGTCCTCACCTGGCGCACATGACACACCTAGACATATGTCTGCTTTCTTAGCCCACAAAGAAGCTTGTATTATACATAAATCATCAATAACATACCCTTTCATTCACAAAATCCGTCACGTCTTGTCATAATGAACGATCTTGAAAGACAACATTACTGTATAGTCCGCACGCGTAGATAGTCCGCACACCCTAGAATTTCAACTTTTAAACATGTATAGTCCATTGATAGCCCGGAAAATATGGTATTTTTCATTCTCCACCTGCTTTGTCAAATCCTTAAGGTCCTGTACACCGCTTCCCGCTAAACTACACAATCAACGCTCACAGAGGCTCCTGACTTCAATTTTGTTTACATACAATTTGATTTTTTTTTACTCCATAGGATATAGCGAAGGATACACATTCGCAGTTGGCGACTAGATGTTTCACTGGCACCCTTTCACCGGCTCCTTCCCTTGACTTCTCAATCTGGCTGATTTGGTTTGAGGGACAAGTTCGATGCCGTGCATAATAACACTTCGGTGAAATTTTGGATCCATGGCGTCCTCGTAGCTATGCCGTCAAAATAGGCAGTGCATCGATTTCATTCGGCGAAAGTAGATAAAATCAGAATCAATTCTATCGCTCCTTCTCACCCCTCCCCCCCTTCTTGGTCCCCCTGCGATTGGGTGAAGTCTATGAAGAAATAACGATGCAGCTTTTTTAGTCGATAAATACGTTCGAACAAGCATCGTTAATCCTACTCAGGACGTCAAAGTGAGTGTTTGGTCAATTGTGAAAGACCGACGACAGTGACGGTTTTGGCAGCGGACATCGTCAACGTGAGTATGCCATAGTACATATACTCGGTGTTTGAGCGGTAACTAAAATCTAAAATCACAAAAAAAAAAAAAGTTTCTAATTAGAACTATCTGGTTATTTTCATCATTTAAGTAGTATTAGTAAAGTTTAGGTACTTATTCATCTATTTCTGTTTTCTGTTTCTGTTTTTGCAATCTATGACGTGCGCCATTGCCGACCGTTTGTTCGCGAATCGATTGATTGATTGATGTTTATTTTTGAATCAAGTAAAACCCACATGATAGAGGCTTCTGAAAGAGCTGTCACAAGGACAGCTTGACAAAGCCACAGTCCCTCACACTGGTATTTCTGCAACACTAAGGTATTCAACAATCAATACGATATCCAGTATTAACAGAATAAAACATAAAATAGAAAAGGAAACAACGATAAACGCATCTCCCTAAAAAAAAAAAAGAAAAAGCCCGTGCTTTTATTTTTTTGCACAACACTCGGAAAGCCAATGACCGCAACCAACAGAGGCAGCTCAGCGAATGACGTTGCCGAAACATATGTTTAGACCAAAAAACGCAGTCTGAGTTGTGACATTAAGCAAGGCTAGCGTGACGTTTTGCACTGCTTAATGCCACAACTCAGACTGCCGTTTTTGGTCTAAACATATGTTTCGGAAACATTATTCGCTGAGCTGCCTCCGTAAGTTGCGGTGATTGGCTTTCCGAGTGTTGTGCGGGAAAGTAGACGCACTGGCTTTTTTTTAGAGTACAGAAAACCGCGCACACAAAAGATACTTAATAAGGCACAGTCAAGTAAAAGAAGAAGAGACTGGATATGCACAAAACACAAAAAAATACTAATCCGACGCAGTTTTTTTTTTTTTGCAAAATAAAAATAGATTTGGGGCTGAAATAACTACGCTATGTTTTGAACGTGATATCTCTTAGGTAGGTCGATATTTTCGGCATTTAATTCATTTATAATCCTAACAGTTGATTTTTTAGCATATGCTGCCCGTATATTGTTGTATGAGTTCTAACCTTCCAAGGTTCACTGTGGTGCTTGTGTAGGAAGTAGTTTTACTTTGCAAATTAGGTAGTTTTTTTTTTCCTTAAACAAAGATTTAGTTTCACTTTCTGTCTAAATGCCTTGCAAAGCCGATAGCCGTACATTTTCGGGGATTGGTAATACATTATATTTTAAGAACAATTCATCTCTAAAAGTAAGATGGAAGGAGGGAACAATTTCTACAACTCGGAACCGTTTTTGCAGAGCATGAATTTTATGTAGATTTTGTTTTTGTTGTGGATGTTCAGACTAAATTACAGTAGTTAAGCCTGAATTAAAATAAACTGTTGTAAATTAAAATTATAATATTTCGTGTCACCATATTTTGATTACGATAGAGAAGTCTATCTGGGGCAGTTTTGCGGCTAGCGAATCAATATGTGCATCACACGACAAAGTTTCATAAACAAAAAAAGAAAAAAAAAAGCTCTTATTGTTTGAAAACTGGATACAGGTGCAATAGGAGTCGAATTTATCAATAATTGCTAATTTAGTACAACGTTCTTGTATTTGCTATGAAATCTGTTTTGTTTGTATTTATTTTTGAGCTGTTTTGACATGTTTACTCCTCTAATGTTTGCAACGTTTAGTTGGCTTCATTGACTATTTCATTTGAAAAATTTTCAGTTATAAATATGGTGGTATTACCGGCGTAAGTAATCAATTCAACGTTTGATCCAATTGAAGCAATGGCATTTTTATAAATATTAAGAAGAAAGGGCCCAAAATAGTGCCCTGTGGTACGCCGCGAGAAACATGGAGTAGATCGAAGAAGTTATCATCCATATATACGGACTATTTGGATACGATGGCGTAGATAAGACGTGATCAAGCATGCAGCCTTTTCACGGAAACCGTATATATCATTGAGGCTTTTCAACCAACAGTTTGTGATCTACATGATCCCCCCGAATGCTTCAGTTAAATCCACGAAGAAACCCCAAACCAATTTTTATTCTTCAAGTGCCGTCAGGATTAGTTTCTTCTGAGCGAGCAAAGCAGATTCTGTGCCGAGCCCCTTACGCAAACCACCCTGAGATTCAGTTACGGGGTTATGTTTCTGCTCAAATTCACTAAACCGGCTTAAAATGATTATTTCCAGTGCTTTTGAAAAAAAAAAAGTGGAAGTATTGATAGGGGACGGTAGTTGCCCATGTCAGTTTTATTGCCTTTTTTATGCAACACCGCAAGTTGAGCAAACTGCAGTTTAAGAGGAAAAAGAGCTTGACTACGGCAAAAAGTTAAAGCGTAATCTAAAGGGCATGCGAATCTGCAGCCTGCTTAATTGGTTTTATCTGAAAAGCATCAACGTCTTTAGCCGTGCCGTTGCTTAAATTTATGATTGTGTTCAAACTTTATTTTCCTTTACAGGGTTAAGAAGACGATAATTTCGGTTGGATGGATTGTTCGTAAGATTATTATTTCTTACATTTTTTTTGACAATACTAAGGGAATATTTATTGAAAGCATCTTCAAGTTCTTTCCCAGATGATTCCCCATTATTCGTATTTATCGTGTTGTCATTGTGGGGGAGACAATATGCTTTAATGCGGCATTTAACCTTTTTCTATAGCTCAGAACACCCTTGCCGCAGAAATGAACTAGTTTGCAAAGTAATCGCGTCTCGCTTTTTTTAGTTCTTTATCTATACTATTACGAACCGTTTTAAACTCACGTAATATTTTCTGGTCCTTATAGTTTCAATAAACTGACTGGCTGCAGAGCTTGCTTTATTTTTTTGTCTGTACTTGCGAGAAGCTCGAGTTAACCTACGGCTTACGATTTTTCCTTCTTTTTCTATTGCGCAGACAAGCAAAGCTAGCTGCATATATGGTTCTTAAGGCACCAAGAAAATCAATATAGACATCATTTGCGTCATGAGCGTTAAGTACGTTTTCCCAAGTAGTTAGTGCATTTTATCACAAAAGACTGACAGGATTGTTTATGTGATTTCTTGTATTGAGTGTGCAGGCTTCAATATAAGATATTTTACATGCCCTCTCGGCAAAATATATATTAGTAGATTGTCGCTTAAGTTATAGGCAAATGCCCCTGCATTCACTTGGTCCGAGCTTATATTTGTTGAAACAGATAAATTAAAGTTGGAGTGTGCTCAGTCACTTTTAAGGGAACAGTTTGATTAAGTTCCTCTAATTATACATCCTTATTAAAACATTTAGTTTAGACACTTCCAAATCATATTCAATATGATGACAATATTCACCTCACCGCCGCAAATGAAATCAAAAAGATTTTTTGTGATAAAATCAGAAATTCCTGCTCAGCAATCCAAGAAGGTAGTTGTTATGCCACTGGTAGGGCAGTAGCAGGCGGCGAATACCATGTTTTCAATATTAATTTACAAAAGTTCACAATCACTCCTACTTACAAAAAAACTCTGATAATATTTCAGAGTTAATTTTTTTTTTAAACTAGAATGTATATTTCTCCAAACGGCTACTGCTATTCCGCCACCGCGGCTAAAATAGCTTATTTATGTTCTCAAACAACTTATTGGTGGGAATTTCCTAAAGTCGTCACTGCAACACCCGGTATAGCACATACAGTATAGGCATGTGACTTAAAGAATCACCAGAAACGGAGGCCCCAGTCTATCAGGAGACCCAAAAAGGAAGCGGTTTGTCGACTAGCGTCGGCGCTCAGAAATCGTGAAACGTTCTTGTTGCAACATGTGGTCTCCCTCACTCGGCGTGGCGCTCACTGTCCCTCTTGCCCGAAGCTGGTTGCCACGGCATCGAGCGATCTCAAGTTTGTATCGATCGCAAACGACGGTGCATTCAGAGCACCGGCGAGTTGAAACAACCGCGAAAGAACGACCGTCGGGAACTTTCCTTCAAAGTTCCCTATATCTTCAAATAGCTCCTCCGACTTTCCCCTAGAGTTTCTCTAGGCGCGTTCGACTTTCCCTAGATGTCCCTACCATGGGGGATGGCTCTCAGTGACTGCAATACCGAAAGGTGGAGCTTGCTACCCAAACAGTTTCGACAGGAACGGCCGAGTTCCTCCGTAATAACGGTCCGTAAAAATAGAGAAAAAGAAGTCTGAGCTGACATTAACATAATGTTTATTTTGATCAACCGTTGGTCGGCATGATTATCTTCGGTTCTGCTGCCTCACAATCCCGGAGCATTTTGTGTGGCCGAGAGAGTCGCCACATAAACGGAAGCAACAATGTTGACGCAATATAATTGCCTTTTGGACACGAAAATAGGGCGAAAATGTTGGTCAGGCAATATTTTGCCTGTAGTTTATTGTTCCTAGATCAATGACTGAACGAATTTGTCCAATATTGGGGAAATAAAAGAATAAAGAGACAAACAGCGTAGACGTTAGGTGTTTGTCTGCTTTTCTTTTTCGGTCTCGTGAAAATTACGAAAATCGTACATCCTCGTTCCCGCGTTTTTACTCATTCTTTGTTAATATCCCTGCAGTTGCATTCACAAAAAAGAAAAAAAAAAAAAAACGCGTCTACACGTAGGCCATTCGGAAGAGAACACGAAGAACCGATCATTGTACGCAAAAACAAGAACTGAAAAATAAATGAAATAACTTATTTTTCAGTTCCGTTTAGTACTGGGTTTGTGTGTGAATAGATTTAGTGCTTGATTGCTTTTTCTGCTTTCTTTCTGCGTTGGTGCACCCCCCCAGAGAATGCCGTTTGGTCGTTTTGGGGCACCTAAAAATAAACGTTATCGTTATTACCATTATCATATTTTGGACCAAAAATTAAGCCTTCCCAATGAACTTTTCTTTGAAAAGTAAAGGTAAATTTAGTAGTTTTTTCAGAGAGTTTGACAACAGGCAGAGAGTCGACAGTAGGTAGTAGACGGCGGGCCCTAGGCAGACAGCAGACAGCAGACAGAGCATAAGGGAGAATCCTTTCAACAAAGGCATATAATAAATAATATTATAACTGCTCCAACGCTCTGGACCCCCACGTTGGTCCCGAAAACAGTTTCTCTTCTTTTTAATCCTTTTTCGCTGGTGCTGACAATTTTGCCTTACTGAAATAAATTCCACGGGCGCCCAAAGTCTAACTTCTTGTTTTTGACGAAATTAGGATTAGGTACACTTCGGCGCATAAAAAAATCGCGTCTTTTCCTTTTATCTTTTTATCCAGGCAATGTCGCTTTCTTAAACAGTCGACTTACATTTGACATTCGAAATAAACTACGCATTTGCAATGCATAGTTTTTCTATGCAAGCAGAAAAATCGAGTTTTATTTTTGTCGATCGATCGCCAGCAGGTACAGTGTTTTTGTTCGAAGGTTACGGACGATTTTCGCAAATTTAAAAGGTTAAACAGCGCAACAAAATAAGGACAATAAAGTCACAAAGACGACAGGGCGGGAGCAACTTTTCATTAGGAAAAAAGGAAGCCAACGAGGCCCGCGAACGCATGGGGATGAATAGCGTCTGGTACTGAGGAACCTGCTCAATAGGGCGGTACCACGAAAAACATTTTCACTTCCGCCATGCTCGTAAACAGCGTGCCCCCCCTCCCTCCTTCCCTCCTTTCCTCCCTCCCCCCCCCCCCCCCCCCCACACACACACACACACTCTTTCCCCATTTATTGGTAAGAATTAGGCGCTTAGTTATAGATGTTTTTGGTGTTGGTGATGCGCGAGAGCGTCGCGTTCGGACGTATTTGGGTCGCATCCAATTAGGCTTACTATGATTTTTCTCTTCTTTTAGAGACCCGGCGGCAGTTGGATTTTTGTAACTCGACGGCGATAACAATATGTAATTTGTATCTGACTAGGACGGGAACGCTCACGCGGTCATACCGACGGCGTTAGTTTCAGCTTGCTTTGATTACAGTGGATTGGTCAAAAACCAATCACAAACCAAAGTAGTGATTAACATATTGGCCTTCTCTTCACGAGAGCCAACCAGTACTGACTTTATGGAGGTGTTACGATGCAGCGATGTCACTTTAATAGGAATCACGTTAACGTGGACGACCCGCTCTATAGAGAACATATGCGGGGGGAAACTTGGTTGAAAAATGCATTTTGTCTCGTTATTACGAACGACTTGCATTATAACAATATAGGGGCAGGTACAGGAAACTGAAGTGCCCATAATAATAAGACATGACATATCAAAACTAAAAAAAAGGAACAGACGAAACCAGTATTGTGTTTTAACATGTCTAGCTTTCATCATCGAGCTCGTCTGCTTAATTGAACTTTTTACTTACGATGTTTTACCAAATCAAATTTGATATAAAAATATCGCAAAAAAACTACGGTTTTACAAATAAACAAAAGAAAAAAAAAGCGTATCCTATCTTCTAGTAGCATAGTAGTGATCGTGGATTTTTGCCAACCTGAGGCATTCGTTTAAATTATGAGCGATGAAAGAGGCCGTGCAACGATAATGGGCAGGAATGTTTCTCACTTTGCACAAGCTTTCCAGCACTGGATGGAACCCAAAAACACTCGAACGCAATGCCACTGACCAATAAACATCTTCGTCGCGGTGGAATTTCGAAGGATAAAAGTGGGCCTTTCCTACCAGTCCCTCCTTCGCAAAACTTGGTGACAAAGTTAGGGGGACAACGCCAACAATGCGATCCTTGGGATTCAGTAATCAAGCTTTGCGATTCCCCGCTGTAACAACATTTAAATGCGACTCAAACGTTGGACACGAGAACTGCGGGGGGTATTCGATTTCGTCTCGTGACAATCAATGCCTCGACATGCATTCGGGTAGTGGCTTCTGTCTTACCGCTGCGACGACGAGAATAGTTCAATTTTAATAACGAGTGGAAAGAAGCACGCGCTCAGTGTTTTGCCAACCCTAGAGCGCGGCTATTTGAAACATTGGCGGCACTTAATCGGCTCCTGATGACGTGGACGCTTGTTCTGGCCGTGCGATGGCCTCGAGTTGAGAGGTTAAACGTTGTTCCTTTTTCTCGCATCTTTTCAGCGACTCATTGCGCGAAGAAAAAACCCAACGCTTGTTTCACAGGTTATGAAGGTCGAGGAATAACTAAAAGCATTATTTAATCAAGTAACGAACTGTTGCAATACCCGTTTTAAGTATTGCCTAAGGTCGAAACGTCGTACTGTCACGACGGCATTTGACGCCGAGGCTTCTGACACGCGCTCATGAAGACCGCGAGAAAATGCCCCGTATATCCGCGAAGGCTTTCACCAGCATGTCGATGCTAGATGGCGCAAGGTATACCGTCCTATATAAGTGGTAGAAATTAGCATTTATCCTTGGAGAGGGCTCACCTTGGAATGGACACATTGTCGTCGGGCAACACCAGATAGCATCGCTGTCGCAGCAGGCCCGCCCACAGTTGGACGCCCACGATGCCGAAGATGAAGAAGACAAAAAAACACAGGAGCAGGACGTTGCCCAGCATGGGCAGGGTGTCCAGCAGCAGCATCACCAGGATGCGCATACCTGCAGATCACAATGCATGCCTCACGTACTCAGTTTGGATTAGTGCGCCACCGATCTGGGCCATACACATATCGATCCAATATTTAACCACCTCGATCCTACGCATGGGGCCCCAATTACGCGGAATGCGGACTTGAGGGGCTGCTAATGCTCGACCTACGAGATTTTACTTCTAAACGTTAGTGGACGGTGGTCCTCTTGTGACACCCACCCCGTGATCACGAGAACGAGGCGCTCCTTACGTCGTGACGTTGAGTTGCCACTTGACATTGCGCCATCACGGTACCACGTGACAGTGTGACGTTAAGTTGTAACGTGAGTGTGTAACGCAAGGTTACGTGGTCATGTGGCACAGTGAGACACCTCTCTGTAGAAGTCATCTAGGGGACGTTGCACTACGGTGCCTGGGGTGTGCCTCTGACGACGTGTTTAGCCTCTTATGCCGTCCTCGCGTCGAAAGCGGTACCAAGTGGCAACGAAGAACGTCAGAGGGGCCGGCGTGTCATGCTGTCCGTTGTCGCGATCCTGGCTGTTGCTCGTAGAAGGTTCGGCAAAAAGCACCAGCGAACGCGAATGTCGCCATCATCGCGGCGTCTCGACTCCTCGTTGTTAAAGCTTCCGTGGACTTCCAAGCTGCAGAGCGACCTGCGGCAGATCAGGCGTGTCGGCCGTATCCTCTACTGTTCCACCGCGAGGCCCGCGGCGGGCAACATCATGGCGCTTCTATGGCGTCATCAGACTGAAGGATCACGTTTGAGGACGCCGTTAAGATACCAGGAGGAGACCTGTTTTAGGAACTTGCATCGGGGCACTATGTACAATGCTTGACCAGATGTATATTTTTTAAAAATTAACGCCGCAATTAAAAGTGCGTAAACGGACCGATTGCAGTTGCTCTGCTAAGGAAGACGCCAAAATTTGACTCGCCAAACAAAGATAAGTAAACTGTTCTGCACGAAACAAACCTTCTAATTAAACAAGAAAAACAAGCACAAGCGCTAATCATTCGAAGCTGTTCAGCGTATCTAAAGTAATGCGAAAATGCGGTCCCTGTGACACTAATCACAATGACATGAAAGGAGGAACCTCGGCGGCAAGGACCGTTACTTTCCCCTTGCAAACTTATAAGTTCCGTCAGTTTGGTAGTTAAATTATTGCCTCGTTCATAGCGGCACAGCTAACACAAGATTTCTGAACCTCATTGCTCACTCAAAATCCTGCCGAACGTATTCAATCGGTGAGGAGAACACGATGTCGCAGGCGAACGATGATGAAACAATTGCGTTCCTTCGGTGTCCCACGTTGTCCTCCAGTATGTGACGTAAAGCCTCGTTATCTATGTCTTGGCCATTCTTTATTTAGGGCAAGTATGATGTCTGGAACACGTCTCTGACTGGTGTGTTTACCGTGTCCAAAAATGTTGCGGTGACAATTTCCGTCCGGTGACGTCGTAGAGGTGTCGTGCTGGAGCCGGTCGCGAACCTGACGTTGTCACAACAGTGGTGGTAGACGTGGCAGACGCCTGCTCTGCTGCAGGTCTTTATCCAGCGGGACAGCCCACGGAAGCTTCGGAGGTCAAGAGTTGGAAATCCGCGACGACAGCGACACTCGTGTTCGCTCGTGCTTTTCGCCAGCATTTCCTACAACCTACCACAAGGATCGCGACATCCGACAGCATGACACACCGGTATCTGTGACGTCATTTGTTGCTACTTCGGGACCACTTTAGATGTATGGGCGGGCCAAGACGCTAAACACACCATTCGGAGACGCGCTCCAGGCGCCATAATGACAAGGAGAGAAAGAAATTTACCCTTCAGAAAGCAATACACATTTCCCGCATATTAAACTGTCCAATCTTATCAAGGGACAACATGGGGCCTGTGGGCTTTGCAAAGGACGGCTCGCAGAAAATTATTTATTCAGGGTGTAAAGTTTTAATTCGAAGAAAATAAAAAAAATATGTAAAAAAGTCAGGTGAGTGCCGTTTTCACCATGTATTTTTCCGACTCGTCGTACATTCGATGAGGGGAATAATCGCTGTAATAAGTAGGCTAATTACATGAAATCCGTTAATTATCTTCTTAATAACTGGTTGTTAGATGTTGGTAGATGTTGCTATTGCAGTAATGATGGCAATTGTTAATAGAGGCGAAACCAATTAAAGTAATTTTCAGAAATGCCATGGTTTTCAGATAATATTTTATAAATTTCAACGTTTTTAACCAGATATATAAAATTGCGCGGTAAACGCGCGTCACAAAACCTGTTCACAATTACGCTTAAAAAGTGACGCTGTCGTTTCGATCATGTCGTCACTAGATCGGCAGCGTGTCCTTGGTGGGGACGTTGACGACAAAAGGGACGATGCGAATAAAACGGCAATGTTACTCTTTTAAGCGTCATTCTGGCGCTTAGAAACTTGGGGCGCGCTTTTTACTTGCAATTTTTAAATCGGCCGCAAATTTTTGAAAGTTTATGAATGAATATTTAAAACAAAAAAAAACATTATATATTTTAATGAATCCAGTCGGTCTTGCCTCTAATTGTAATGTACGTCCATGTTCAAAATGCAGCAGTAATCTAAAATCGATAATTAAAAAGTTAATTAACATATTTAGTTAATTAGTCAACCTACTATGACACTTATACCATCATTTAATATCCGCCAAGAACGAAAAATGCATGAAGAGAGGGCTCATCGAACTTTCACACACTTAAAAATGTCTGTTAAAATTTAAATTAATCACCCTGTAAAATAATTTAACAAAATCTTGGAAGGTTGCAGGACAAGTCACTCGTACGAACGTTTCTCAATTCTAACAAAAGTGAAACGAGCGAAAGTGCATACTCACTTGGTATCCTATTTATTGCCCTAAGTGGTCGTAATACCCTAATTGTCCTAATTGCCGAAAGGTTTATGTTCCCCACGTCTAGGACGTACTCCAAAGCCCTGCAGAGAAGAGAGGATCCGGAGCACATGGGTCAGACCTTTCATGTCAAGATTTAGTCAAAATGGGAACGGAGACAAAGTTGCCAAAAGGTTAATCGTATTTTTTTTTTTGTGCGTCATAATTTATGAATTTAGCAGTTGATGGGAACACAAAATAAAGAGATGATGATGAATTTGGTGATGATGATTATGATGACAACAATGGTGATGGGTCAAAACACATCTGACTTGTAACCCCGAGACGGAGACCGGAGTAAACAAACGGGATAACCAAAAGCAAGGTTATGAAACTTTGTGTTTTCTCAACCAAGCTTTTTGTTGTCTGGAATTGTTCCTCAGCTTAAAGATAACGTAGTAAGGCAGGCGAGCTGGTTAAAGATAAACATTTCTAAAATCCAAGACGGAGGCTAAAAAGAGGGGACAAACAGAAGACGTCTCGATTTCCAAGCTCCGAATGATTTTTTTAAATTCATAGATTAGTGGGGTTGATAGTAAAAAAAAGGTTAGCCTTGTCCAATGAACCTAACTGGTCACACTATACTGGGTGAGTAAAAAGAACTGCAAAAGTAAAAAAGGCAAAACTTACCTTACAATCTTATGGAACCAAAGTGCAAATATAAAATCAAAGCAGCCGCGTACGGGCCTTGTACACATCTTTTTTTTTTTGCATATAATTTTTGTTTTTGTTTTATCAGCTAAATCCCAAATAGTGTATCACAATGAAATCCCTGTACAGCCTAGCTTCTTTAGAAGAGTAAGACGCAAACTGAATGATTGGCGGACTGACGCGCATTTTTTATCTAAAATTCTCTGTTTTCTATATTTCATATCGTATTCTCTATTCAAACCCTGACAGGTGCAAGCGCGTGATCTTTTTTGATGATCTAACACGAGCATCTTTGATAGTAATCTTCACCCGAAACTTGACTCAATACCGTGAGCAACGAAACCCAATCCTAGAATGTTTCTTAAACTTCACGAAGTTGAAGGGGGGTATCCAGATTTTTTAGACAAGTCTACAACCGCAATAAACTTGTATATAGCACATCAGCTTTTGCATATACATTTTTTTACTTTCTCTCGTATCCCGAGTCGAAAGAGAGTAACCATTGCTGTGGATATTCTTTAGCATGTGCAGCATCCTAATAATTTTGTCAAAGATTGATATTTTTCTCTTTACAAAAAAAAAAAGTAAATAAATAACATCCCCAACACTTTTGTGGTATAGTAATTTTAACTCCGTATCGTTGAATTTGTCTTTGAACTTCGCTCCGACATCAGACTATTTTTTCTAGGTAAAAACGCACCAAAACAAAAGTGAGTTCCATTTTTTTGCAGGACACGCTGGCGGGCAATCGGGGCGAAGGATAGAAATATCGCAGCGAATGAACGAAGATAAGAATATAATTAGATCTGAAAAAGACGACCTGAGCAGAAAAACAGGAGTATGTAAAACGTCATACTCATTATTCCCAGAAGCACATCGCATTCTTAATGCGGAAGCATTAACTGTGCCATGGAGCGAAGCGACGTCATCAGCTTTTGAAGCCGCGCCAAACAGAACCTTCCCCTGTCCCAATGGAGCGAAGCCTGTCGTCTGCAGAAGCGATCTGATTGATATTTTTGTATAATATAATTGTCAGCTTCGTTAATGGCTGGGACCCTTTTAACGTTCGCCCCCCTGTTTGGCTGTATCCCTGTTATGCAGGAAAGTGAGAGTCACATGCTCTTCTGGAGGCTGCGTGTTCGGCAACTTCCCCCACTGCTGCCCGCGTCGAATGGTGTGCATTTGGTTTTTGTTGATAGTGAATAAGTATCTTAATGCCTGCATATTTGCATGTATGTTTCTGTGTTTTTTTCTCCCTGTATCTTGATGCGCATTTTTGCACATATTTTGGTCAGCATTTAAATATTTCTACGCCTCGATTTCTTGCGAAATTTCCTTCTGGGCCCGGCAGGTTAAATAGATAAATAAACAAGTAAATAAATAGACTATATATATATATATATATATATATATATATATATATATATATATATATATATATATAGCGGAAAAACTGAATTTGTGTACAAGCCACTTGACAACAATTTTTCCTGGTAAATTTATCGAAGAATGCGCGGACGGACGGACGGATGGACAAGATTTTGAAAATAGGGGATAGCGTTGAAAGCGTTTCCTGCTTTAATACACACCTCCTAGAGAGAGCAAGGCCGTAGTACTGAATCTACATTCGTCAGCTACCGGAGGTCAGCGTGGGGCACGGATTGGGCACTAGTTCTGCGTCATCGTTCGGCTGGGACTCGTGTCCAATCGGCGAGGGCCCGAGTCCGAGCCGAACGCCGACACAGATCTCGTGTCCAACCTACGCACCGCGCTGGCCTCCGGTGGATGACGTATGAGATCTGGCACAACGGCCTTGTTTTTTACGAGGCTTTGGCCGAGTCGTGCGCCAGAGCTGCGAGCAAGGCCGTTCCGGTGAAGAGATGCGAAGGGCGGGAGGTCTCACCCGGCGACGACTATGAAGAAATCGAGGCGGTTCCAGGCCTCGGCGAGGTAAGCGTTCTTGCCCATGAAGCCCATGGCGAGCACCTTGATGCACATCTCGAGCGCGAAGAAGGCGAAGATCAGGTCGTCGAACACCTGCACGTCCCATTAGAAAACGTGAAAACGTGACTGACATTGCGAGACGTTCCGTTTTAGTTGTTTTTTTTGTGATGGAAATCAGTTCGTCGAACGACGTGTCATCGACAGATCGTTTCGTCGAACACAACCCCGCTGTTTTTGCGACACAACTCTTGCGTCTCGCTTGATTTACTATGGGAAAGAGGAGAAGAGAACACTAAGTTTAGGGAAGCGCTCCCCAGTGAATCACGCGATAGGTTTTAGTGGCTTAGTGCAAAATGAGAGTTACGTTGTCGACGAAACGTTGCAGGGGCACGTGTCGACGAAACAAGCTTCCACGAAAGTGACAGCGTCGACGAACCGTGCGTTTATGAAACATCTGTTCATGAAAAGTTTTCCACGAAACGTGTTCCCACAAAACTTGTTTCGATGAAACGATAGGGACCCGTTTTTTTCGGGAGGCCCACGTGGTGTCAATGGTGTTACAAACGCCTCTATCGTACCATTGATACTGTCCGTACACATTAGTTGAGGTTCTCTGAGCCCAGTGCGTCAGAATACTTAGATTTGTGTTCTTTGCCAACCTATGTCGTCAACTTTCAGCCTCAGATGTCTTATTTTAATGAATCTAAACTACTTTACTGGCTATGAGTCCATCCGCTTTTTCTGTAACTTGAATATGTCTTGCATCGAATAAACGAGTTTAATTTAATCTCATGGCACCTTTTTAGAACTACTACTGTGGTCAATGTGTTTGTTCCTAAGAAACAAAAATATTATTTGAAATACAGATTTTTGCTTTTGTTTTGCTACCTCATATGAATTTTACGTTATTAAAATCCCCGGGAATTATGTGCTCCTTCAATATAGTGGGCAATATTTCCAAAAGTTTCCTAAAGCGTTGCGTATGATCCAGTATACGAGTTCGATAAGCCTAGGAATAGAGAGTTGCGGCAAAACAAGTACTTTGCGGCAAAACAAGTACACATATACAAACTATCACCATGCTAACCAAGGACGTTATTGTAATACTAAGCGAATCGTCCGTGGTTCCAATCTCGCCGAGGGACCGAATCTGTTTTAAAGAAAATTTAGCTCGTTATCATATTTGTTTTTACAACATATAGTAAAGCCCTCAGCTTAGAACCCAGCCCTAATAAACAACTTCTAAGAAAAAAAAAAAAAAAAAAGCCACGTTAGTAGCACTTTGGAGCGAGAATGCTCGCTTGTTTTACAGTGCCTTGCGTTGTACCTTTTGCGCACTGGCCATAAATGCTGAAGCCACTTCTATTGGAAATTTCACTTAACTTTTAACGATCTCCTTTTACAGCTTCGTGTTATTTGTGCAAGCTGCTCTTAATATTTAGTAACCTATTTTTGACTGTGTACCCTCATAACTTAGGGCTGGCGCAGCTAGCTCCCTGTCCTACCACAGACAACAAAATGAGTATAGATGGTTCTATTTATTCATTGTCAAGATCGAAAATCCCCCCCCCCCCTCCTCTCCTCTGATGGAAAGAACGATAAGTATGTCGTTAAAGTTCCGCGAGGTGCCGACCGCGGTCCTCCAGAGGGCTTTCGGCAGCTATAAAGTTGTACAGGGTTAGAATTTTCGCTAAAGTGACAACCGCGCATTTTCTGAGCATTAATGGCGCACACTGGTTGGTTGCTTTTTACGAAAGAGCAAATATATCTACTGGAGGTGAGATGTTACACCGGTGCCCGCTAGTGTTTTCTTCTTTGGGATTATAAACAGGGTTTAGGCCAATCTTCGTACAGCTGGTGGGAAACATAGACAAGCTTTTACTGATTCTGCGCTTGGTAACAACAAACCCTCAGTGTAGTAATTCTGTTCAAAAGCAATTTGCAGCTGTAATTTAAACCTTACAATACAAAATATGTTAATACGGACAATACGTTTTTCGAGGGTCGGCAAAATTCAGTGCAAAAGTTTATGTACAGAGAGAAGCATAACTTGACTTCCGAAGCTAGTGCGTACTGCATAGGATGGTGATTGTAATCTGGTCGCCCGCATACCGGAAACCACAGTCGGTTCTCCTCTTTCAAATCTTCTTCCGTTATGCTTCGAAGTACGCTATACCGTTTGAGTTGCGACCCCATTGGTCGTCGCTATGGTCACGTAAACACTCACTTCAGCCAATGAGAGTGAGGCGCCACCCTCGAGGGCACCCTGCCCTGACGGTGAAACTATGGTGTATTGTTTTCTCGTTCGTAACGCTTTTACGTCTCGCTTTTCTGCCTAGGTTTTGCTTCTTACCTTTCCAGCAAGTTACCCCGCCGAAAAACTACGTTATGTTAAAAGTCGGTCTCGCCGTTGCGGGAGATGAAAGCTCCTGGACGCACGGGCAACTATATAGCCTTGGGCAGTTGAAGAAACGGTTTTGTCGAAGAAAACATAATAATAAGAGCTCTGAACCAATCAGCCTTGGCACGGAAAAAGCCGAGGAAGAATCGATAAAAAATATTCGCGCGTCATTTTTTTTTTTTTTTACAAATCTTGTTAGTTTGTTGTTAGAATTACTAATTGCCTAAGAAGCGCCCAGCTAGCTTGCGGCTGCGAGACACTCAGCTCTAAGGTAGTACCCACCGGGCGGACACGTGTGATTCGAATAAAGTTTTCCTTCTCTCTCTTTTCATCTCTGTGTGAGGAACGGTGGGCGATTTTGTCGGTTAATTTCTACAAATTAACTTCTACGACGTTACGCTAGTGGTGCCATTCCAGTGATCGTGTGGTTTATGCACCCATGTGCTCGCTCGCTATTGCGACAAGCAGTACAAGACCGAATGCATCCGAATAAAAGAAACAAAGGAAACGTCGTGCTGTATATAAACGCTGTATATAATTTCCAAAAAGTATAGCTAAAGCGACGTCATCACAGAAATAAGAATGAGCTCTTTTTTTTCCGTTCGCACCGTCGTTGCCCAGTTAGCACTGCCATTATTCCAAGAATGATGTCTGAGGTTCTTGGATGAATGCATTAATAGGGGAGAACACTTTAAATTGGACGGCGGCTTGCACCAGCTACCGAGTGTCTTTAAAATCAAAAGGGAAGCATGTCCTAATATACGAGACATGGTTATGCCTGTTCATGCTAAAATTGCTGAAAATCAAGACCCGTGTTACGTAAACCCCGTTACCTGTAGCAGGCGACACCTGGCGGACTGACACTCGTTGTCAGCACAGGGCTGGTACATGCCCAGGGTGACGCAGTTCAGCAGGATCACCAACATGCTGACTCGCTCGAACCACGTGAGGGCGAATGGTCAAGGAAGCAAGTTTCAAAGCGATCGAGAGAATAGGACAAGACAGCGAGAGCGATTCACACTGCACGGAAATGTTGACGACACCGCACACATATCCCACTTCAATCATTCATTGGAATAATTGTTTGTGCCTACCGATGCAGACGCATTCTAAGCTATAAATGCTAGACTACACAATGCGCTAGGCTACACAAAGCACAGAATTCACTTACAATGGAAGTGTGAAAGAGAAAATGGTTAAATGTAAGCATACATACATTTTCGAAACCACCTTAAATGTCTCAGAAATCAAGCTTGCAAAGTGCGACACTGGTATTTACCATAAAGATACGGATACATGAATCATATGTTATGCTAACATGTTCTAGAAAGGTACATACTGTACGAAATATATAATATGACAAGAGTAATGAGAGCTTCATTCGAGAAAAATCAATTCAACATCAAAACAAAACAAAAACGTCATCGTAGGTTACGAAGGCTAGTGACAACATTAACACGTTTGAGAAAATTGCCAGAGCGTGGCAATGGAATTTTCGGGTTACCCGTGGCACTCACCCAACGCCCAGGTATATGGAGTAATATATTGCAAACTTTGGTTATTGATTACTTTTTCATTGATGTCACCCTTTGGTGACTGACACAAATCGTGAAGGAAGATACGTGTACACCTATAGGCGTAGACTACGGGGGGGAGGGGGGGCAATGGGGCTCGTGCCCCCCCCCCCCCCCTTGATGAGATCCGGGGTGGGCAGAGTACCCCCGGCCATGATCCTTACGTGCCATGTAACGAGCTTCTAGTAGTGGCCTGTAAACAAAATAACGCCCACGTTGCCTATATTAACAAAATACATGGGAAATTGAATCCCAGCGTGCTTTTGTTAGCTTCAACCTCCAGTTCTGGCGCGAAGGTAAATAATGTACCCCCTAAAATATTCTACGAATAATTGCCGGTGTCAAAAAAAAAAAAAAAAGTGCGCGGAGAAGCATTCCCCCCCCCCCCCCCCCCCCTTCCCACAGGAAAATGGAAATTCTACGCCGCTGTTTACACCTCCTGGAAAACAAGGCCTTTGTGCTGGGCTTCCTTACGTCCCATACCGTAGCCCAGCGTAAGGCACAGGTTGTATGCAAATTTTGCGTGAACGTCCGCTGGGGTCCATATTCAGTTGGCAAAGACACGACTCCCGGCTGACCCAGCATCTGTGCCCCCCGCCCTGGCCGATACTAGTTGGGGTAAGAAATTCAACATTATGGCCTTTTGATCTAGGAGGTGCTGGTACAGTCTCCATCAATATAAAAGGCCCATTAGACGATGCAGTCTCAGGTGGCTCTGCAGAATTCGGTCTAGCCAGTCCCACGTCTCCTGGAGTCAAAAAATAAAGAAACCTTTGTTTTATGCTTTCCCTAATAATAAAGTGCTTACGGCCAACGCGTGCTCAGCAACACCGCATAAACTGTCCATGCAAATGGGTCTTTTCTTCTGTTAGAGACTGTACACTGCGAGATACTTTTCGTAAAAAGAAGCGATCGCTGTTTGCTTGTTTTTTACCTTCAGAATTGAAGGGCTGTTATCCAAACAAGTATTGCAGAAGAAAGAGCTCACGTGGGGAACTAATAAAAGCCGTTAAATGTGGGGCCTGCCAATACCTTTTAGAAGTAAACTGCGAAGAAAATGCCGATGCCATGTTCGCGTTAGCGGTGTCGTTGAGTGTACGCGTCAACAAGGTTACAAACGTTGCAACTTTCTTGTTGACGCAGCCCATGACAGGTTGTACGATTTTATCTGACCACGACACGTAAAAAAATGAGGGTGAGAGGGGAGACCATCGCGATCGATGATGGCCCACGAGCGCAGTTCCATCTCGAACTGACAGCGCCAATGGCCCTGCCTTCAGCGGCACAACGGTCGATTTCTCTCCTGAGGGACACCTCCCTGTTTCTCTTGTTTTTCTTGTGCTCCGAAGCCCGGATCCCTCGGTGCGTTCCGGCGGGGCACCCTGTACTTACGGAGATAGAGCGTCGTCTCCTCTTCCGAGCTGTCGGCGGGACTCCCCCGCCACGGAAGGGGAGAGCTGGCTCATCTGCGGCAGCAAGCAGAGAAGAAAACACGCCACGATTATTGACTGGTCAGCGGACAGGAATTCCAATAACGACCGCCCGCGGCGCCCGACTGCACTCGAAGGCGCACGCTATGTCGAAGCGCACTCAGGCTAAAAGCCGATTTGGGATTAGACAACGGTCATCTCGAGACACTTAGACAATACGTCGAAGACATGGACATATTAGCTTGTAGCGGCAGGGCGTTCCTTTCGGAACATTGTTCCGAGGCGCGCACATACAAGAGATTTATTCCGTGATTTCAACAGTGCATTTTCTAAAACTGAGTGAACATCTTTGTAAATATGTTTGTGTGAGCAAAAGAAGTCAAACAAGTGACGCATAACGTGTTGTCACGTGACACATCGCGTGACATCACGGGACGAGACGTTCTTTTCGGAACATTATCTTCCTACGCGCACACACTGACGATTTCTTGGAGGATTGGGAAAAGTGATGATTATGTTTCCTTTGGGAAAACGGAGATCGTTTTAAATTTCTATCTTATCGTGTTTAATATCTTGGAATTATACTTATCAAATATGGCTCGCGATTCGCAAATTACAAAAATGAAGTGCATCGCAATCAACGTAGCGGCGCAGGACGTTATATGCGCTCTTTGAGCACGGGGAGGAAGACCGCTGGCTTAGGTACGCCTACGTTCTGATAGAAAACTGAAAGCTAAAAACACATTAAAATTGAGCTCTTTTTCTGTACAACGCTCTAAACTATTGCGGGTTCCTCATATCCTCGTAAAGTGCGGGGATTCGTTGATCTTTGATAATGCCCAGCAAATTTATAACCGAAACCATATGTCAAGACTTATTAAGTGCTCCTTTACATACTAAACATAGTTATTAATCTAGTCATACCGAAAGCTTTTAAATTTTCTCAAGATGACTTCTATGGTAGAAGCCAATACAACATCATTCTGTTTGGTGCGAAGTTTTTACAGAAACAATTTGGCCGACGTTCCGTGACCTCTTATATGTGCATCCCTGACATTAAATATTTACTTTTTATTGCCTAGTCGCGTCCGCTCAGTTCCAGTATGAAAATAAACATATAAAAAAAGCTTCTCTACCCGGGGGCAAAAAAGTTTATTTTTGGTTGCGATGCACATTCGTTAGTATAGTCATTTGGAGCGTAAAGTCGGCGCTCCTTTAAGCGCCGTTCACACTCTTGCGACCGAGTAAGACCAAGAGAGACCAGACCGGTTTTTAAGCTTTTTGCGACTCGAACCTCGGCGACTGAAAAGTTGCCGATAGCTCGACGACTTTTAAGTCGCCGAGCTATCGGCACGCTTGTTCGACATATCAATTCGTTTTCAGGCAAGACGCACAAACAAACCTTTTCCTCAACGCTCACCGATGTTTCGGCTTTCAAATCGAAGTATCTTTATTCGTTGGGCTAAGCATTATAAAAGGGACAGAGCGGTCCAAATGTCTCATCTCGACAACTTTTATGTCGCTGTGCTATCGGCACGCTACCGTTTGATAGACGAATTTCTTTTTCAGGCGAGATGCGCGAACAAACATTTTTCAAAACGCTAATTGCTGTTTTGACTTTCAAATCAAATCGTTTTTACCTGCTGGATTAAGCACTAATCAACTGAAAAAGGGCAGCGGTCCGGCTACGCCTCTCGTCTCAACTGGTCTCAACAGCAGCGCAGCCATCTTGTTTGTTTACGTGACGTCACAGAGCGCGAAGAAGTCACTCGCGCTCCGAGAAATTTTCGGTGCACGAAGAGCGCGCTCGAGTGACAGTCTCCGGTGGCACTCCAGTCCGTTTAGTGAAAGGCGCGCCAAACTCTCGCGCTCCGGAGCACAGACTTAACGCTCCCATTGAGAGTTTAAGAAGCACCGAGTTCGTGGAATCTTTTTATCGTGTCGTAGACAAGGAGATTACGGTGCTAGACGAAAATAGGGAGTCTTCGTAAATCGTTTCCGCCGTCCCGAAACGCTCTCCACAGCCGGCTAAAAACTCCGGACGTTTCTTCAGTGAAGGCAGTAGCGGTCTCTTCGTTGCGGATAGCTTAGCAGAAGGAGGAAACCGGTATACGAGAACCACATAATACCTAAGATTTAATCACGGAGCAAGTATACGTCAGCGTATTCAAGCGTTCACCTGCATTTCTTAAACTGGCACTGACTAGATCTTTAACGAGAATTTAATAAATTAAAAAGAATGCACGTTTATGTAAAAAAAAAAAAGCGTCTCGGCTTCCGCCCAGGTAAAAATGAAACTTTTACATTGTTGGGAAAATCGAATCTCCATCAAGTTCAGAGATAACCATCTTGTATATACATGCTGCCAACAAACACTCGACGAAATCAATTTTTTGCAAATTGACAAGCCTTCGAGGGTTTCTTCTTAATGCCTAAACCAGTTGTTGGTTATGAACTCTTTGAAAATATCAAAAATGCTCGCAGTTTATGGGACAGTTTTATTGTCAATAAAAAACAAAACAAGTGCTTTCTCAGTTCCCTCAGAATAGAAAGGGAATGACTGCCTATCATTACTAATATGCTACACCACTCTTACACGGCTTGGTAGGTGAAGAGAAAAGTCTACTGCGTCAATTACAAACACATTATCAACTATGTAGTACAATAAGCGAAAAATACAAACAAAACAAACGTACTGCAGCTTCCAAAAAAAAAAAAAAAAAAAGGCTGCCGAATGTATTGCACGGATTGTCATTCAAATCCCATAGCATTTTGCATCGTCTTGTACTTCTTAAACGTTTCTTTACTAAACCGCTTAGGAACTGCCGCGGAACTTTTAGGAATATATTATGTTGATGTGCATGAAATCTGTGTCAGCCTTAAAACCGATTTACCTGATTGTTTGATATAACAGTCTACATCCGGCGGACGGACCTCACGTAACCAACCGACGACTTTTGTTGTACCTACTGCTACTCCAACTGTTTCTCTATTACGAAAGTCGCTAGCAGCCTAGAAGATGCAGGATGCCACTTCTTTTGTCATCTTGGTGATTCGGTATCTGGCCTTCTTATCAGTAAATACCGCAATCGCAGTGAACGAGGATCGACAATAAAATGCTCAGAATTCGTCCCGCACTGCGTTTCTAAAGCTGTCATTTACTATGCGGAAAGCAAGTCGTCTGAGACGCCGAGCACTTAGTGCCTGATTGAAAAATAATAATGGGTAGGCCTCGAGGCATCGAGCATTGAGGTCTGCCCACTATCCTTCCAATCAAAGCCAATCACAGCTCGTCGCCGTTCTGACGTTAACGCAACTCCTGCGCATGAAGCAGACGACTCGCTTTCCGCATAGCATAGGGGTATGAACATAATATGTATATCAACATATGAAGATCCTTGGTAACTTCATTTGCTGCTCAGAAGTTAACATATATATCAATTCGCATTCGTTCAGCAACCCCTGTATGCATAATAGACTGCTTCCGAAAACAATTCGCAGCGATTTGTACTTTCACACTCCTATAATACATAAAATGCACTTTAGGGAATTGGTGTGCCACGTTACGCATATTTTTCCGCTAAATTTAGCGTCGAAACGGAATGGTTGTATAAGTTCCATGACGTCAATTTCGCCCGCTAAATCTTACAAAAAAACTAAATCGGTGTCAAAAAAAAAAAAAAGTATATTTTTTATTCAAATTTAGCGAGGAACTTAATTGGTGTACGGGTCACGTGACGTCGATTTCCCGCTAAATTTAGTGAGGATACTGAATTGATGTTTCGGCACAAGAACGTGAGTTTTCTCGCTAAAGTTAGTGTCGAAACTTAGTTGACGTATATGTCACGCGCCGCCCATTTCCTCAAGGTGACGCCACTTTCCCGCCAAATTTAGCGTGGAAACTGAATTGGTGTATAGGTCACGTGACGTCAAATGTTCCGCTAAACTAGCGAGTAAACTGAGTTTTTCTGCATGTCCCGTGACGTCAGGCCAAGTGACATCAATTTTCCCGCTACATTTAGTGAGGATACTGAATTCGAGTATAGGTCTCGTGATATCAATTTCCACGCAAAATGTAGCGGGAAATGCGTGGACGGACGGACGGACAAAAGCATGGAATTGCGGGTAGTGCCAAAAGGCATTTCACGCTTTAAAATCCCTACACGTAAAACACTGCGCGCGTTGCATTATGAGACCTTTTTGGCCACAGACAGGGGCGGCGAGGTTTCGGTTTGGAATGCACCGTTGGCGAACTAGCGAATCTCTGAAACTGCAGGAAAATAAAGTCGGCACTGACTCGGTTTGCAGCCTATCGTCTTTGTGGGAGCCCCAGCTGAAACACGAACCTCCAGCGGCTGTGAAGACGTGCCTAGACTTAGCAAGGAGTATAAGTATGGCCGGCCGCATCCATCAACCTTTCTGGCGGACGGGCGATACCACTCCAGAGTGCAGCATAACCCTCCCGGCTCACGGATCGTTTATGAAGCCTAGGACGCTGATGAGACAACAGAGAAGGATGATCATTCCAGAATATTTCTTCCATCTTCTTTAGTAGTTCTGTGTTCACCTGCTCACGAACTCCGCACGTCGGGAGTCTTAAAAAAAAAAAAAAAAAGAATTACCGCTGCAGTTATTAAGGCGCCGTCAACTGAATTTAGTAATGAAGCTGACGTAAGGGAAGCATGTCGGTTTCCCCGGCATGAACGTTAGAAGCATCCAAATATTTCAGACTGACAGCACCATATGTTCTGCAGTCGACGTTAAATAAAACTAAGAGAGAAACGCACGTATTTTCGACTACTAGCAATAATAGTAGTCTATTTATTCAGCATGTACCTATGTATGCCGAAAACGGTTTGAAAGGTTATGCAAACGGCGTTACTAGTGTTCAGCCCCCCTACAGGTACGCAGTAGGGGCGAGGAAAAATATACGTGCACACAAATTACGCAGGATTGGCTGGCGGGGGGACGAGGGCAAGCGATCAACTTTCTTACCCTCTCTCTCTCTGTCTCTCTCGTTTTACCCAGTGTCATGTGATGGGGGTGCCATTGAGGGGAAAGGAAGATCATACAGTACGTTCCCATAATTCACTGCGCGCTTCGCGTACTGTGTTTTTTTCTTAAATACTTTTGCAACGAATATTTAGACAAATGCACGATAAGATAGGTTGCTTCCCTTCATCGTTTGTTGGTGTTCTAGCGGTCCAACATTTACAGAAACATTGATTGATTGATTGATTGAAGAAGAAATAGGAGCAAAGAAAACGAAGCATCGAGCACAGGGAGGCGGCCAAGCTCGTAAAATCCTCAATAAAACAGATGAGTGTTCGCATTGCCGTGGTGCTCCGATACGCTCACATTTTCACTCTGTCCGTTAGCTCCTCCTTCCACGACCGTCAACGTTTCTCTTTGGAAGTTCTTTAGAGGGTCTCACTTGAGTTTTTGTTACGAAGTTCTGATATAAGACCGCCTCTGAAATCCACCCTAAGGCACTCAACGAAAGTGATTTGTTTTTTTTATCTTTTTCGATAGAGCACGTTCGAGAAAAGCGTGAAGCCTGATTCACACGGTGCGAACTTTGTGCGATTTCGCAGTTGCGAAGTTGCGCACCGCAGCTTCCACCATGCTTTTGTTGCCAGACGGGCACCGTAACAATTTCAAAATTGCAAGGAAAATCGCACAATGTGAATCGGGCATTTTTGAGCTACCCCAACTATGTTTACGGAATGACCGGTCTTTACTCTTTCCGGTATTCTATGTAGTATCGCGAAATTCGAAATAGGGATTGAGAAGTCAGCAAGTTAAAATGATGCCAAAACCAACATTCAAATATACCCGCGCTTCTCAGTTCCTTGACGTCGGAGGAGTCTATAAATGGACCATGCTGAGCATTTGTTCTCGTGTTGCTGCGCGGCTGTTGGAGTGGGCTTCCAAGGACTTCGTTTGCCATCACGAAACTGCTTGCAATCAGTTGGGAACAAAGTCTATAGTTGAAAGAGCAAACCCCCGCCTTCCTCTGACGTCACTTCTTTTTTTTTATTGTTGCTCGTAGAAATTGTTACTTTGAAAAACAGGGTGAGGACAGAAATCGTTAATTCACGAACTTCGCTAAACGATATTATTTTGGTCAAAGATTTTGGTACTATTTCAATGATGTTTGTTAATGTGTTTAGCATATTTTCACGCAAATCGCAGACTATGGGTAACAAAAAGAAACCGCTGGAATATCCTTTGAAGACAGATGTGCGACAAACCACCACAAAATCACACAAAATGAGACGTAAAAATGTTTACCCTAATTTTGTTTTTAAACAAACCTCAGGCTTGTATTTAACGCGCAAAAATATTATATATGTGTTTAACGAGACTATTTTTTTTTATTTAAGTGCAGCTAATACCTTGGTTTCTACAAGATAGCCTCAATCGATTTTCCCATGTTTCGATCCGAAAGTAGACGCTCCGCTTTGAAATTTCCAGAACGAATCAATTGAACCAAAGTACTGTCTACGAGAGGGGAATCCAGGGACCTTGGTTGATACTTTTTAAGGCACGTCACAAATGCTTGTCCTCCCTCCCCCGGCAACGAGACATATGCGGCGGCTTTCTTTTGTACACCCACATGTTATCCTGGTGTACGCGGTTGAGAGAGAAGGGGTGAAGCTTGAGGCGCGCGGTTAAAGGGCAACTCCGCTTCATTTTTGGTTTTGAAAAAACAATGCAGTCCTCTTCAGTATCGCCTAGGAAGACCACACGTCAAATATTACGACGCAGTTCTGTCTAAATGTTTCTTAAACGGTCCGGCAAATTTTGCAACTCGCCAAGTTGCCGAAATCGGCTGACTGGAGCGGGCGAATCCAGGCGCAACCAACAGCGCAGTCAAGGCTACGGCATGGGCGGAGCCAACATTGAGCTAAACGCCATCTACATGGCCCCCTTTTGCTTGTTTTTACTTCTCCGATCGAGCATAGCGCGTGACGTCAGCAACGTTGCCTCTCGGCGCTCAGCGGTGTCCACGTGATTGACGTACGCGCCTGCGCAGCGCGCTTCTTGGGAGCAGACCAACCGCCCGCCGTGGTCCCGCCGTTACCGCCGTCTTCCGCGTCACAACCACCGTCGTCGTATCACCGTTTGTGATTATAGCCTGTCGGAGTTTCGTCCACACTATGGACACCCCGTGCGCAGAGACCCAGGCTTATGCCGCAGTTGTGCAGACGTCGTCGAATGCCGTAGACACCAAAACGTGGCGAAGAGTGCGGTGCAGACGACACTCGCGCCTGCCGCACGCCCGCCCGCCCCCATCCCGCCCGTCGTTGGGCCGAGGATCACGTGACCTCTCGTACCACGTGATGGCCATGTACTTGGCGGCCCGAGGCCAATGTTGCCGGACGGAGCCGAAGTTTCGGTTTCGATTTCCGCTCGTGTTTAAAATTAGATTTAAAAATATATATCCCATTTTTCGCGAAGCAAAAGACGTAGTGTCTTTTACTAGGGCTTTTTAATTCGAAATCACTCATTATCCCGAAATCTTCGGAATTGAGCGGAGTTGCCCTTTAAGCAGCCGCCAGTTTTTCACGCGTACACGAGACGCAGCAAACATCGACCGCGTAAAAAAGGGTCATGGTTGTTTCCTGCTTGCGAAACAGCGGGACGTTCGTCTAGGACAGTCATCCAGGGAGTTGGATTCGCTCCATGGTTTTACTTCGCGAGGAGGTCCCAACATGCAGCCCGGTGAAAGCTTGCGACCGGCAATCACCCAACAGCAGTTTGTGTTCGTGTACTTCCATGTGTACTATGGCCGCCAGGAAATACTTCCTATTAGCCAATAGCGAGGTGGTGGCCGTACTTAAGGGCTCTGCACTGTAAGTTAGAGGTGCGTGAATGCCAGTTCGAATTGAATAGCCCCGCGTCATTCGTGGCCTTGTCAGTCAGGCGCTAAGTCATGACACGTCTTAAGTGTGTACATAGGTGACTGTAAAGTTTGTAAAAAAAGATAAAAAAATTAAAACATCATTTTTTTGTTGTCGGTTGGCGACGATTTTGGTTTTAAGGTGTAGATAAGAGGTTTACTGAATTAACTTAGCTGAGTTTCAGACGTCGTCTGAAAGACTTTTTTCCCTGTCTCTTCTACTTTTGGTTGTTTCAAGGTGTTTTTCACACCCAACCTGAGGTGTTTTCACATAATGGTAAACTTACACCAGCTCGCCTGCGCCTTTAGTGTGTTAAGAAATCGTGATTTATTTAAGAAGTCAACTAAATCACATTTCTTTCATTTATATCGAATGTATTTGTTTTAAATCAAATTTATTTACTCAAATGAAATTTATTTTGTTTAAACAAAAAATAATTAAATTTATATCGATGTAGCTAGAAAATAGTAATTCTTTATCGCTAGATCAGTTTTTAAACATGGCAGATGTTCAATTTGTCCGCTCACTGAAAGCAATGCGAAGCAGAAGGATATTATAACCTGAAGTATAGCTTAAAAAGCAACTTTTCATTGACGTAATCCCAGCAATTTTTAAACAAATACAAGTTGATTAAAAGAGAGAGAGTTTTATTTGCTTTTGATTTCGCGTTTTGATTTCCTCGCAATAGGATGTTCTGTAACGGACGAACGGAATGCAGATCAGAAAGATTCGAGCTCAAAGCTCCAATTTGCCAAGAAGAACGCTGCTCTTTGCTCGTTATTAGCCCGATGTAAATCTTCTTAGCTCGGTGATTACTTGATTTGAATACAAAACAAATGCACACAGAAGGCATCAAAAAATAAACAAACGGTAAATTACAAAAAAAAAAAAAAAAAACTGTGGGATTATATTGCGTGAACGTTTGATATGAATGATTATAGTTAAACCGGTCCGATTTATATCGCGATTTAAGTTATCTCGATTTTTATTCTTCACCCAGTTCAAAGTGCGAAGGATTGTGACGACAGCCGGTTTGCTTAACAGTGTTAAAGCTAGGGATAAGACTCTTGGATTATACAACAATTATTTGCTCATATTGACTATAAATATCATGTCTTTTTTATCTCCAACGTTAGAGGTTTAGTGCAGAAATAACCTGATTTAACGAACGCTTTTATAAAACCCTGAATTAAATTTAAGAAACATACTGAAAACATTTTTAAGCAACTACTTAATTTTCTTTTTTTTTACTGAGACAATGTTAAGTTTTTTTTTGTACACGCTGTCGCGGTGCTCATGGGATTTTTTGCTGGAACAGTTTGTAAGAGGAGCACGTCAAGTAACTCAATTAGCTTTTGTCAACGAAACTTTAAGAAACAAAAACAAAAAAGTGTCTGCAGATTTTTGGTACTGTTTCTCGTCCCGTCAGGCTTGTACTGTACAAGTAATGAAATTACTTGTAATCGATGACTTTTGGAAGCAGCAAAAGTGATATTAGCCATTATATATTTCCGCCTTCATTATAATACTAATAATAATATATTTTATTTTCCGTCAAAATATGTATGACCAAGGGAGACCGAGGAAAAAGGTTGCATGATGCAGCTTGACGAGCCCTCGGGCCCCCATCCTTACATTTGGCAGCAGTGGCACAGAAAAGAAATAAAAAAGACAGAAATTCACGCGAAAGAGTATTCACTGAAAAAAGAATACATAAGGGCAAAACACAGTTCAATACAACAAAGTAAGGCAATACATTTATGGCAGCATTGTTTCAAAGGTAAATATTATATACTTGCTACGCAGCCATATTTGAATAAAACAAAACAAAAATGCTTGAAGGTCTTTAAATGACGATGTAGGGAAGTGGATGTTTTCGGAGCGAAGTAAGTTGAGTAGCTATAGACACTTTCCACAGAGGCGCCGCCATTTTGAATTGTCGTCACTTCCAGTATGGGCGACGACAAAATAGTAAAACGTTTCAACCTGTAACCAGTAAAAAAATACAGGGGAGCCAAAACGAGAATGTGTGACGGTTAGGCTTATATCCCAAATGTCTTCTATTGGAGTGGCGACGGCAAAGTAATGTTTTCGCCCATACTGGAAGTGACAACAATTCAAGATGGCGGCGCCCTTGGGGGAAAAGTCTATAGGTAGTGTACTTGACATGATTTGCTCGCCACACGTTCTTTTGTCATTTTGGAGCACACAGTACTTCATGTTACGGGTGGGATATGAGGTCATTCTTGGCGTTAGAGATGCCAGTTCTAGAAATTTATGGGCATTTTTTTTTCCACGTGTGATTTATAAGCTTCACTCAGTCGATATTGATACAGGCAATTCACATGCATCAGACTGAGGCCCTTAAAAAGAGGAGCGCTAGAATGGTCACGTGGGACATTACAGGTGTTTCGTAAAAACGTTTTTAAAGGACAAGTATATTATTTAAATTTGCATTTCTTTCTATTTCCCCAGACTAGATGACAACAATTCACACGGGAAAAAAATGATGAATTATACACTAGTAATTTCACATGTTTTGGTAAAATATGGAGGTGACGCTATATCATCCCAACCACGCGTGACAGCTTTACCCATACATACTTCACACGGTCGTCCCATCTCGTTCGATCTTTGAAGATGACACCAAGTGATATCTAACGGCGCTCGTTTGATTCTACAAGTCTTCTACCGAGGAATCCTCGAACTACGTACTAAGAAGAAGAGTAGCTTATTATTCGGTGATTCTAATCTAATAACGGACGGTACGAAAAACCCGTTTTCAAACCGGCCGAAAAATCTGTTGCCTCCAAAATCGGAAGTACTCGGAAAATTGACGTTCTTATTTTCAAGTAATGGCAACTTACCCTTCTTCTCGAGTAACCGAGTAATATAATGAAATACAAATTAAGGGATAGTGAATGTAATCCATCACTTTTTTTGAGTAACGCGTTCGAGACTGCTCGTGGCGACCTCTGCTGTCGGTCATAAGGTGAAACGGGGTATGCAGAGAGCAAGCCGTCTGCTTCTTTCGCAGGAGTTGCGGTGACGTCAGAACGACGCTGAGCTCTGATTGGCTGTGATGGAAAGGATAGTGGGTAGACCTCAATGGTTGATGCCTTGAGGTCTACCCATTCTCTTTTTTCTTTCAATGAGCCAATCAGAGCTTTCTGTTCTGTCATCATTGCAACCCCTGTGCCACTAGCAGACGAACTAGCGCTCCACGTCCGCGAGCACAACGACGTTAGAATGAGGTCCGGAGGAGCGGTTGGTCGCCATGACAACCGTTGCCTCGGCCCGGCGCCAGCGTGCATGGAAACGTAAGTGATGCTCGGAGAGCGCGTTGCCATGGGAACCAAGATTGCCCGCTTGCACGAAGAGCACTCGCTCGCTCGCTCTGGGCCCCCTCCCCCACCTCCCGTCTTGGAGTGATATGCAAGCGTGGGCAAACAAGACAACGGCAAACACAATAAACGAGTCGGGAGAAAAACTCGAGTATTTGCTGTCCGGCTTTTACAGCCTTTTGTCGCGTTGGGAGGTTTTTTCTTGTCTAATGAATGCGGAAGCGTATCGGCGAAACGTGGCGGGAGGTCGCCATACAGTGTAATGCACACGTGACCGCAGTCGCGGCATAGGGTGAACGAAGGTTTGCTCTTACAAGCGCGGAGAGCCGAATCCGCGGGAGGGCTCATTCGGCATTTCGTGAAAAACGAAAAAAAGGGAGAAAGTTGGCGACTGGACAGAGCAAAAGCTTTTTCCTTCAGTAAATCCCCGTCCTTTTTTTGTTGTCCAACGATAATGGAAAAATAACATTGTTTAACAATTAGAATATTTGAAATGTGAGAATAGCTAAGAGGAAAGTGGAGGGTGATACACATTATAAACCAGCATGAAAATGCTGTAAACGACTAATAAAGCTTGGACTTGGGTTTCGGCTAGTTCGCAGCGCAGCACGTCTATCACTGTAAACGACCTTCACGCGAACCTCAGGTTCGCGACTTCGGCGAATCGAGACCGTGGCGCGAAAAGAAGACTCCGCGAATATATTACCCTTATATTAGCGTGTGGTAACTAATACATGAAGTATGACTCCCGATCGCGAATTTCTTTGGCCGCGATTTATTCTTGAGGGTCACATTCCACCGAATTCGCGAAATATATAGCCAACACAAATAAAGTCGTTTGCCGTATATATTTTGTGTAAAACACATTTCGATGTTGAGTACAAGACCGTTTCAGTGCTAACTCTCTCGTGTGTGCTTGTTTGTTTTTACATAATGATAATGTCTCGGAACTCCCTACTCCCTGTGTGATATGCTACAAAGTGTCCCTGTATGAATGGTAAGTAGAAAATTTCAAGAAATCAACCACACTCTCAGATAACTCGTCGTTAAAAAACAAAAAAGGCTTTATTGGCAAGTGCACTAAGCCAATGTTTTGGACTCTTCAGAAAACAATCCGATCAAAGAACTGGCTTTGCAAAGCGCAAGTTCGTATGCTTCTTGAGCAGGGGTTGGGAGGATGTCAGACCGCAAAGCTCTTATTGGCCGATTGAAAAAAAGAAATAGTGGGTAGACCTCGAGGCATCTAGCATTGAGGTCTACCCACTCTCCTTTCCATCAAGGCCAACCAGAGCTCGGCGTTGTTCTGACGTCACTGCAACGCCTGCGCAAAAAGCAGACGACTTGCTCTCCGCATGTATAGACATTTTCCACAGGGGCGCCGCCATCTTGAATTGTCGTCACTTCTAGTATGGGCGACGACAAAATAATAAAACGTTTCAAAATGTAACTAGCAAAAAAATAGAGGGGAGCCAAAACGAGAATGTGTGACGGTTAGGTTTATGTCCTAAATGCCTTCTATTGGCGTGGCGACGGCAAAACAATGTTTTCGCCCATACTGGAAGTGACGACATTTCAAGATGGCGGCACCCTTGTGGAAAAGGTCTATACACATCCTATATGTGCAGTCAGGTTGTTGATTCATCTTGGCCACGAGCCAACATTACTAAAACAACTGAGCTGGAACAGTGCCGCACGAGCCTGCTACGAACTTAACTCCAAGCCGCACTTGAGCGACGAGCTCGACGAGATCGTGGCGTCGCCATTTCTGTCAGCCCCACCCCTGCCCGTTTCGATCTGAATGAGCATCGTACCGGCGTGCGGTCGTGTATCACTACTGCGTGATGCACGTTAAAGACCCCAGGCTAGCGGCTGTACCGCACTGGCTAAATTTCTCATCTACAGCTGGGAGACTCGTCGCCCCTGTGAGGCAGACCAAGTTCTAGGCTGTATAAACACACACACAACCCAATTATTATTTATTTCTGTCAAAGCTGCCACTCCAAGAACAATGCACACACCTGAACGGATAAGATGCAATGTCGCATTTCGAAAAGGCATCGAAGATGCGAGAAAAACAAAAATAACAAACGTTTCACTTGCGTTTGGAACGCTAACTTTTGCTGATCCTCTTGTCTCAAAACGGACTATGTACCGCTAACTAAACACCATAGTATTAGACGAACTAACGAAACGGACTGATCGCCTAGGGGCGGCGCTGTGATCGAATCGGTATTGGAGTGGCTCGATTTCGGTGAACGTGGGGGGTCCGCGTTCCAAAGGCGAGTTTTCAACACAGCTGTTATACTAAAGTTCCTACGAGCTGACGGCTTGGCTCGTTCCTGTTGTCGCTTGGTCAGTGTGTCAGACACGTGGATCCCAGTAAACGTGTTCCCTAGAGATAAAAAACCGCCGATATCAGATATGTTTGTGTAGAGTAGAATGGAAGCGCTCCTGGTCCGACAAGCCCTACTTCTTTTGGTGAACAATATAAATCGATAAATCAATCGATCGTTTCCTTTCCCAAGGAGAGGAGGAACTCTTCTCGGAAGTTTTAAAGCTACAAAAGGCAAACCAAAGTTGTCAGAACAGTGTACCAATGGCCTGCGTCGGAGGCAAGGTCCAGCGGCACGCGATGCCAAGACAAACAAAAAATAAAGTTCTGAACAAAGTTCAATAACTTGAGAAGAAAAACAAAAAGAATCTTTTTCGATTTTGGATGAAGACGGGAGATTGCAGAATACGTTGTGATTGATGCGTCTTATAGGCAACAATATAACTTCTTCACAAGTCCATCAAGCAACACTGGCAGTCGCCATTTCTTGGTTGGCTTAATAACAAAAGGGAGATTGGAAAACCGGCGAAAATTGTCTAGAAAGAATTGAATGACGCACAACTAGGATAGGTGGTGCAAGTTGCCGCCCGATATAAAGGGTAGAGTCGCTAGCATCCATCCATTGATTCATCCATCCATGGTCTCGAAGCGTGTGATTGGACCCATGTCCTCACCGAACGCCGACGCGGCCCTCGCGTTTATTACGTGCTTGGGGTATGTGAGCAAGAAATGGCAAACGGCGATGGCGCGGACATTTGAAACGCGTCTATTGATTTTATTATTAAAATAACGCCAATTTAGTTGGTGCACATTCGAGTTGTGGGCATATTTCAAACTTTTGAGTTCTTCAGTTTCTGAGACGTACTAATCTGAGTGACTAAGAGTGATGCAAGCGTTAGGAATGTCTAATATACGTTAATCATGCGTTGCCACAAATTTCTTGCATGCTGGATGCCCCTCGTAAGAATTGTGCCGTTCGTATAAAACTTAACAGATAAGGAAACCTGATCTGGTGCCAGGACCGGGTAAGCCAAAGAACAATATCAAACAAATAGTCGTCTGCCTTGTTTCTGTCGAATGATGTGTGAGTTTCTTGAAAATCGGCGGAGTGCAGAATTCAGAGAAGCAGAAGCTCAATAATTGTGAAAAAGCGCTGCAGCGCTGGAAGGACCTCAGTGAGCTGTGAGAGCCGTGTCTAGGAAAGCGAAGAAAATAGTTCAGCCATGGCAAATCCCATTAAGACACCTTACTTTTATTTCATCTTGAAAGCAAAGTGAGGTTTAATTGCGCATCGGTGCAAGCAATCAGCCGTTCTAGAAGGAAGGGGGGGGGGGGGGGGGGGGGCTAAAGTTCGTTTAACAGATCGGACTCGCAAGAACGACTTCGACAGGTTTCGAGCATTAGAAAAATACACCCCCCCCCTTAAACTGTTTGGACAGGGAACGTAAGTAAAAAAATAAGCTCCCCCCCTCCTTTCCCTTAATAAAAAAATATTACGGCAATATTTACAGAGCGACACCTTTTTTGGGTTAAGAACGATCCCGGAATGTGCTTTTATTTTGAGACGTCGATGCTTTGAAGTAGAAGGCTCTTTTGGGACCGTTCCTCGCTCAAAATGTATCTCCCAGTGTAAATATTGCGGTATATTTTTGGTGGGGAGGGGGGGATTGGAGTTTATTGAACGTTTTCCCTGTAGACCTCTGCACAAGCGAACCTTCGGCCGTGACCTTTGCTCCTCGCTGTCACAGTTTTGAAAGGTACCTCTAAAATTGTCGGGCCCTATCTTTGTGCCGTCCCACTGATTCTGGCCATTAATCCTAGTAACGATGCTTCCAAGCTGAGGCAACGTGCTCCTTTTGAATTACAGTAACGCATAACGTATTTAGTTACTCTTAACACATAATGTGTTATGAGGCTGGCGCTCAACCGTTGAACATGATTGAAATTGCGCACAAATGAAAAGGAACAGAGAAGAGGGAAGAGAAAAGATACAAGCGCAAACTCACAACTCGGTGTATTGAAGTGTATTGAAGGAAGACAAAGGAACAGCCCTCGGTATCAGCTCGAGCGGAGGCCACACTCGCACGGGGGCACCCGAGCCCGCGGAGGACACACACCATCAACCACACTCAAACGACTGTAGAAAGGCTATTCCCTTGTCGGTTAAAGCCACAGAAGGATGGCTGACACAACGCTCGCCTAAGCGGAGTATACTAAAAGTTTCAAAAATTTCCCGAGTGTGTTTTTCGGTGAATCTGCCAATTATCGTGGTCTTTTGTAAAGAAGGTGTACACGTACACGCTTGACAATGCAGAGGTAGGTGACCCCCCACCGTTGAATTTAGAGAAAGATTGCACTCCCTTAACCCGTCATTACTACACCGTCCCGTCTGTCCTACGCAGGATCTGCCACAGGAAAGGGGAATGCTATAAACCACTCTGGTTGAACAGGGCACGTAAGGGCGGACGTGTTTTGTGCGGCACCTGTGTTTTGTAATATTTTCAACTTTTGCACGAACTTTAGAACAAATTTGTCCCATTTTTTGGGGGGCTGACATCACTAACGGGACTCCGTACCTATTGGCTACCTGTTTGAGATTGTGAGATATTCTGTGTATACCACCACCAGCGCCAACACTCTTTTTCCAGCACTCTTTTTTTGTCGATATCACGTGCAGCTTTTTCGCCTCCTTTTACTTTTTTTATCAGAGTTTCTACCACTTCAGTTAGCAGCTGCATTGGAAACCCAGACGCTGTAGGCCTCTCAATTTGAGCCTTAAAACTGCTTTTGATTTTGTTTAGGCATGACTTCTTTAAGGCTGAAGTAAGGCACGAAAAAAATACGCCTTTTTTTACGACTTCAGAGTGCGAGGACGTATAGTGCAGTAACCTTTTTTAGAACGGGGTGAAAATGACCAGCACAGGTGGTTTGTTTGCAAAGATAGGGAAAGGTCTAGAAATTGCAACACACCTTCCTTAGGAGTTTCACAGGTAAAAATAAGTCCTGAACCGCACTTGTGGAATATGTCCATGATGCTACTAATTACATTATTGTCCAACGTCTTTCGGTACACTAGCAGAAAATCATCTACATACCTAAACACGCGAAGAACTGGCATAGACGCTATGACCGTCTTAATGGCGCGGTCGACTCCCGCAAGAAAAAATATCACTTAAGACCAGTGCAACGCGAGAGCCTATGCAGACTCCCGACTTATGCAAAAAAAGGAAAACCTTTTTGCCACCCAATGAATGCCGAATTAAGATAGAAATCTTGCAGCTCAAGAAAACTTTCTATAGGTACACCACTTGAGTTCCGGAACGAGAGCTCACCATGGGACTTAATGCATGACTTAACAGAGGCAAGTAGATGTTCGTGGGGAAGTGAGTAAAAAAAGATCTTGAACGTCCACGCTGAAGGCACTGTGATAGGACAGTTCATTTGACCTTAGTACTTCAACGACGGCTTCCGAATTGCAGACTCTAAAGGGATCCGTAATCTTCACACCCGAAAGGTGCTTTTGAAGATAGGCCGACATCTGCCGTTGCCATGACCCTCTTTCGGTGACAATTGCTCGGAAAGGGAAGGCTTCCTTGTGTGTTTTGGCACTAAAGAAGACCTCAAGGTGTAGCCCTTCAGCTTTTTTGATGTTGCTTGCTAACTGGTTCAACGTGAAACGTTGACAAAGGGAGAGTGCCTGGCTTTTGGCCTTCTTCAGGACTATCTGCACTGGCCGAAAGTTCTTCTGAACCGTTTCGCATGCTTTTTCATTATACATTCCTTCGGGCAGTATAAAAAAAGAGCCTTCTTTGTCCGCTTCCAAGACACGCTGCTGGTTGTCAACCAAAAAGTTGACAACATGTCTAGGATCTTGGGTATGAACTCCCCTTGAGCCACATAGAGCGTCAACGCATTCGGAAACACACCTTGATCTAACCTCTTCACTGGTTCTGTACGCAATCTTCCTTGCCAACGTAAGAAGCTCCGGTGGTCGCAGGTTCGGTTGAATGCAAAACTTGGGACCCAGACCCGAGGTTTTGCATGAAAAAAGAAAAATTTGTTTTCATGCTAGGCGTTGAAATGGCATGTCAGGACATTACAAAAAAAATTGTTTAACTATAGAGGTGCGTAGTTTTTTTTTCTAAAAAAATAGAAACACGAGGCCCAATTCAAAGTTCCCGCCAGTGCACTGTGACGTAACAGTGTACCGCAAGGTGTCGGGGCGGTCAGAAGGGAGGCATCGCCGGAAGTTACGTGAGTTGTATCCCTCTTCGTGCTGACCGCGAGCGCGTGTGATATTTTTTAAATATTTTTGTTATTCTCAGCACCTCCACGAGCGATATCCAAACAGACAAGGTTTCTTTTATTTGCTTTTCATCGCTTAATCTTGCTGTGAAAGGTAAAAGAAGAGGAGTCAGTGAATTGATGTGATCAACTAAAGTACCTAGAAGGCGGTGTGTGAGGGACTGTTCCGGTATTTCAGCAACTGAAGAAGAGATCACACTGCATGCATTTCCGAGAGAGGTAGGCATCTTCGAATCCCGGAGAAAAGCTCACCGGAGAAAAGCTCACCGGAGAAAAGCTCACCGGAGATAAGCTCACCGGAGAAAAGCTCACCGCAAAACCGGCGGATGCGGAGAAAAGCTCACCGGCCATTGAGCGTTCTGCGCAGAAAAGCTCACCGATATTTTTTCCTTTTTTTATATGGAGGAACGTTGGATCGTGCGGTAACATATATCAATTTATTATCATTAGAATTCGTCAGCTCTGTAAAAAATAAAATGTCCTCTTTTGTAATATTTGTTAAGCTTACTGGGTATATTGCTCCCAAATTAATAATTGCGGGCCAGTGTTTTTTGCGGCTTACTCTCTAGGCAACGAAAGCCTAAATAAAATCTTTATGAACTTGAAGAACAGGAAAAAGTAAAAAAAAACGTAATAATGACTGCCTAAAACCTAAAAATGAAAACTGTAAATGCCGAAAATCCAAAAGTGCACGCGCAACACCGCGGTGCCTGAAATTCTCTTTGAAGCTTTTGTTAACATTTGAAAACAGGATAAAACAGTTTATAGGATATCGAGGCTTCTTTCTTCCACGGACATGCGCACGCTTTCTGACCGTTCGTGCTGGTGTTTCCACACGTTCCCTTTGTGTGATAGTGTCCTTCTACGGTGCGCCACCCATGACCTTCAGAGGTGCACACTGTCTTCGTTGTTATTCGTGAGCTATATAACTAGTCCTTTGTAAGGTAGGTAGCGAATTGGGCGAGTTGGTAAACGTTATACATGATGAAAACCGTTCAAACGACGACGACGGAGTGACGACAACAAACACGACACGACGAAGCTGTTCTCGCAACTAAAGTTTTGTTAGTGAAATAACCGCAAGAAAACAGCGCCAGCGGACACTGATTACAACAACGAACTACTTATCTGTTAGGCAGTACACAATATTTGGACCTCAAGCGATTCACCACACCACTATTCATATTAGCTCACAAAAAAAAAAAACCAAAAAAAAAAAACCTCTTTATCTGACAGAGCTACCGACGGCGCACCCTCAGCTGTTAATAAATTGTTGCCTTTTTTTACCGGTGTACGATGTTCTGATTTTATACTTGCGAATTCATTAATTTACAGAATGGGTGATTACTAATTTCTGAGAAATTAGTAACTATGCCCAATGAACCTCAATAATATTACAAAAACGAGGACATATTTTTAATGAAGTGACGAATGCGAATTGTGTTAAATTGCCACGTTTTACGCAGAATCAAGTTAAGCTAAAAAAATATCGGTGAGCTTTTCTCCGCATCTGCCGGTTTTACGGTGAGCTTATCTCCGGTGAGCTTATCTCCGGTGAGCTTTTCTCCGGTGAGCTTTTCTCCGGTGAGCTTTTCTCCGCCGCCCGGCATCTTCAGCCTGGAGGGTATACGATGATTCGACGACCTCGGTGTCCGAAGCTTCAGCAATGCAATTGGACGTGTCGTACGCAAGCAATCCTAATTTCTGCGAGCGCTCTAAATTTTTTCTTTCAAACCTTGATAGCTTTTTCTTTTTGTGCCCAGTATAGCTCTGCATCATAGGACTGACGGCACGCACTCGTACATTGGCTTGCACTCGCAACGCTTTCTTCATTGACCTCCATCACGTCGATCCGTTGACTCCTTCGTCGTCAACTTTTACAGCACGCAAACTAACCAACGCTGCAGCGATAAAGAGCTAGTGGAACTGAAACTTTGTTTTTTTTACAATCGCTCGTACAAAGAGCAGAAAATTAAAAAAAAGTCGTAGGCACGGACGCGGAGAGCACAAGGAGTGAAACTCACGTGACTTCCTGCGAACCCACTTTTAGTGACGTGTGTCGATGCCTCCCTTCTGACCGCCCCGACACCTTGCGGTACACTGTTACGTCACAGTGCACTGGCGGGAACTTTGAATTGGGTCTCCTATTTCTATTTTTTATAAAACAAACTACGCACCTCTATAATGAAACAATTTTTTTTTAATGTCCTGACATGCCATTTCAACGCCTAGCATGAATTTTTTTTTGGCGTGTCAGAGGTTTTTCAAAGAAGTCATGCCTCCACTCCATCAAAAGCAGTTTTAATGCTCAAATTGAGAGGCCTACAGCGTCTGGGTTTCCAACGCAGGTGCTAACTGAAGTGGTAGAAACTCTGATAAAAAAAGTAAAAGGATGCGAAAAAGCTGCACGTGATATCGACAAAAAAAGAGTGCTGGTGGTTATACACAGAATATCTCACAAGAGTGCTGGAAAAAGAGTGCTGGTGCTGGTGGTGGTATACACAGAATATCTCGCAATCTCAAACGGGTAGCAAATAGGTACGGTGTCCCGTTAGTGATGTCAGCCCCCCAAAAATGGGACAAATTTGTTCTAAAGTTCGTGCAAAAGTAGAAAATATTACAAAACACAGGTGCCGCACAAAACATGTCCGCCCTTACGTTCCCTGTTGAACCAGAGTGGTTTATAGCATTCCCCTTTCCTGTGGTAGATCCTGCGTAGGACAGACAGGACGGTGTATTAATGACCGGTTAAGGGAGCACAATCTTTCTCTAAATTCAACGATGGGGGGTCACCTACCTCTGCATTGTCAAGCGTGTACGTGTACACCTTCTTAACAAAAAAGACCTCGGTAATTGGCAGATTCACCAAAAAACACATTCGGGAAATTTTTGAAGCTTTTAGTATACTCCGCTTAGGCGAGCGTTGTGTCAGCCATCCTTTTGTGGCTTTAAAGGGATACTGAAGCAAGGAATTTAGTGTCCATAATAAGTGGCGCACGTTCTTTCCACGAGCCAGCAGCCGCCGATGTGCGCGAGCACTCGCAACAAAAATGACGTCAAAGGCCTCCATTCGCGGTTGAGATGACAGTGAAATGTATGGGCTTCGGGCCAAAGGTGAATAAAGACAAGATTTTTATCTACATAGTGGTGTCTGGCGTAAAAGCTAAGCGATTAATTGGTCTAACAAGCACGTACCTTTCACTTGAAGAGATGAAAACCCTTGCTTTATTATCCTTTGGCCCGAAGGCTATGCATTTCACTGTCCTCTTAGGCGCGAATGGAGGTCTTTGACGTCATTTTCGCTGTGTGTGCTCGCGCACACCGGCGGCTGCTGGCTCGTGAAAGAACGTGCGCCACTTATTATGAACACTAAATTCTTTGGTTCAGTATTCCTTTAAAAAATTGGGTTGTGTGTGTGTTTATACAGCCTAGAACTTGGTCTGCCTCACAGGGGCGACGAGTCTCCCAGCTGTAGATGAGAAATTTAGCCAGTGCGGTACAGCCGCTAGCCTGGGGTCTTTAACGTGCATCACGCAGTAGTGATACACGACCGCTCAGTATTCCTTTAACAGACAAGGAAATAGCGTTTCTACAGTCGTTTGAGTGTGGTTGATGGTGTGTGTCCTCCGTGTGCTCGGGTGCCCCCGTGCTAGTGTAGCCTCGGCTCGAGCTGATACCGAGGGCTGTTCCTTTGTCTTCCCTCAATACATCGAGTTGTGAGTTTGCGCTTGTCTCTTCTCTCTTCCCTCTTCTCTGTTCCTTTCTATTTGTGCGCAACCTCTCATCACGAATCCTCTTTGGAGAAACGCAAAGACTCTTTTCGAGATTCTTTGCGAGAAACTTCGAGAAACAGCTCTCGCTAAAATTGCGCACGCAAAGCGCAAAACCTGGTTTGCGTTCGGAGCATGCGCAGTGGCGACGACGCTAGTTTTTGCGTACGCAAAGCTTTAGCGTGCACTATTTTAAAACTCCCTATTATCGCTGTAAAGAGGAGACTCCTTTGTCGCGACGGGTTGTGATAGTTCCGAGTGTTTGGTTCCCTTTTACCGCGAGCTGGCGCCAGGGCTCAGTTCGGTGCTGCCGCGTTCGAATGGTTCTGTCTATCGCACGCTCCGTCCCCTGTGTCTCACATTTGAACAGGCTCTGAGAAAGTCGCAATTACACCGCAGAAGATGGCACCCACAAGTAAGATAATCGGAGTGCTCACGCGCTTACTTTGGTCGGGCCGCTTCGCGTCATTTAGTCTCAATATGTGTACAGTTTCTCCAAACCCAAGAAATCAAATTCCGCGTTACCACTGCCTTTGCCACGCTAGTAGATACGGCAAAGGGGCGACCTTCAAGCCCGTAATTCCCTTCTTAGAGAAGCCAATTCTGGGCTTGAAGGGGAACTCCTCCAATTTGTTTTTATAGTCTTTGACTGGAAATTGGTCAATCGCATCATTAGCACTTTCTGAACCACTCGCCAAAATATTTCATAAATGACTAACGAATGACGGTACTTAGTATTAATAATATTAATATAACAAATGCCTTTACTTTGCCAACAGTTTACAGTTGGAAGGTGAAAAGGGAAAAAGGCTGTAACAGAGTTTGACTACTCCCGAGCCACATAGATAGCAGTTTATTTCAGTAAACTTTATTACAGTAACGCTTATATCTACGCTATAGTGTCGCTCTCAGCGGGCACCAGAATGCGAAATCGGAAGAAAAGGGGGGGGGGGGGGGGGGGGGGGGGTCAGGGGACGTTTTTGATGCCGATAATAGTTTGTGGTGAGGGCGGAGAACGGTCGCTTCCAGGGAAACGGCCGGAGTGCAGAGAATTTTTTTTAAATCTTCGACTGGAGTTCGATATGCTCAGTTTCACATTAATTCCCACCGCAGGCGACGCTACCATGTAATGGAGCCAACCAGGCAGCGGAAAACGTGCACCGTCACGGCGCTCTATGCGATTGTTGTTGGCGACTGAGTCAATCAGGCTTGGTGATTGCTTCGCGATCCCGGACTTTTTTTTCTCTGCGTGCTTGTTTTAGCCGCTGATAGAAAACGCAGAAAGGCGATGAGCGCCATGACGGCGCACTTTTGGCACTGCTTTATTGGCTCCATTGGAGCCAACGTTATTAAAACACTCAGTGGGGAAACAACCCCCTTGAAAGCCCGGACCGCTCGAGTTCACGGATACTTCGTCTCAACTTACGATGAACTAAAGGCAAATGCTACGGACCGCCAGATCCAATCACGAGCCACTTAGAAATTGTGCGGTATTTCGCTTCGATACACGTATCGGTGCCCGCGTCTCGGATCACTGATGAGGGGACCGGTGGACAGTGGTTCGAATCGAAGAGCACTGAGTGACTAAACAATTTGACATCGCAAAGAAAGCCACGACATACACGCTCTTTGCAGTGTCAAAGCCAACGTTACTAAAACACTCAGTTGGGAAACTCGCCGTCAAAACCTGGGCTGCTGGCGTCCACCGAGACCGAGCTTAGTGCGACAACAGCGCCACTCTTTATCGTTTGTCTGTACTGTGGTCACCTTGAGCTTTTTGAAAGCCTGTTTTTGCGTAAAAACAAACGGAAAAGACTCTTTTTGTATGAAATTTATTGGAGTTTAGTACAAAAAGAAGGGCGCGTTATGTTTTTAAAATCTTTAGTTTGCAGGGTTTTGCGGCACAATTAATATTGTTTTTATACAACCATACCCCAGCGGGGCTTTCAGGTAGCGCGTCCCGACCTAGGTGCATTTTAACTTCGGTAGTTCGACGCGGCGCGTCCGCCGGGGAGATGGGGATGGCACCCCTGTAACCTCTTCCGCTGTATCTGGTCTTAAAGCCAAATTACAAGTTACGTGCAGTTCCCCGAGAGGCCGCTGCGGGAGAAATGGTGGCGTTGTGTTCGTCATTAGCTCGGCGCTCGGAGGCAGATTGGGGCCACTTTTTCAAAGCTGTCTCTATGGGAGTTTCCCAACTGAGTGTTTTAGTAACGTTGCTCAAAGCTATAGAAATGATGCCGCACTTTTGGATTCGAGCATCATTCGTCCTCCTCTAATCAACGTTAAGCGTGTCATAGTATAGCGTGGACGGTGGAACGTGATTAAACCTGGCGGCCCGCGGCCTTGGCCTTTAGTCCATCGTAGGATGAGACAAAGTATAGAACAAACTAAATACGATAACACGCGCCACCCTTTAGCGATTAGTCAAAACATGAAAGTTCATTTTTATTGCTACTGCAGAATGACAATGCCAGATGGCGCTACCGAGCCTTGCGCGACTCGATTTGAACCAACGTTACTAGAACCACTCAGTTGGGAAACTGCCATAGAGACTGCTCTGAAAGAGTGGCCCCGATCTGTCCTTCAGAACCGAGCTAATGTCGAGCACAACGCCGCCATCTCTCTCGCAGCGGCCACTCGAAGAACTGCACGTTACTTCTATTTTGGCCTTAATCGGCCATGTTGGCGCCAAAACAGATACAGCGAAAGAGGTTACAGGGGGGCCACCCCCGTCTCCCCAGCGGACGCGCCGCGATTTACTACCGAAGTCAAAATGCGCCTAGGTCGGGACGCGCTACTTGAAAACACCGCTGAGGCATGGTTGCATAAAAACAATATTAATTGTTCCGCAAAAAATTGCAAACTAAAGATTATAAAAACATTACGCGCCCATCATTTGGTACTAAACTCCAATAAATTTCATACAAAAAGAGTCTTTTCCCTTTTGTTTTTACACAAAAACATGCTTTCTAAAAGCTCAAGGGGACCACAGTACAGACAAATGATAAAGGGCGGCACTGTCGTCGTCTTTAGCTCGGTCTCGGTGGACGCCAGCGGCCCAGGTTTCAACGGCGAGTTTCCCAACTGAGTGTCCTAGTAACGTTGATTTGAACCAATACATGCATGCAGACGTGCAGTTGCCGGAGTGGCGTCTGCGAGGAAAATGGCGGCGTCGCGATCGCCATCAGTTCGGTTCTCGAATACGGATCGAAGCTACTTTTTCCCAAATTAGTTGTTCTAGTAACGCTGATCGGAGCGCAGCGTCGGTTGCGGTAGGATCTGAAATGAAACGGCGTATGAAAAATAGTCCTTTGCACGAACTTGCTTAATTGTTGTAAAGAGACAAAGAGTACATCCAGGGAAAACATTCCGACTTCCTGCACCATGAAGACGTGTGCGGTGTCTGATAATTCTCTGAATATATCTACTGCGCATGCAAAGTAGACAAGTATGACGGTGCGCAGAAGGCGGATATTGGAGTAGTTTATACGGATTATCGACTCGAAAGCTGACTATACGCCGTCACACAAAGCAAACTGTTTTTGAGTCACGTGTAAAAGGGCTCTTTATACTTAGTACGTCCATCGTATGCGCCAACGGAGTGACTCCTCAGATGAGGCGAATGTGGCTGTTGCGGTGCAAACAGGAAGGTTTGAGTACTTGTATAAGGCTGTAAAAATATTTACACAAATTACTGCCCGAAGGAATGGAAGAGTGTTGTCAAAGTACATTGATTGCGTAATTGTAATGTAACGTCCTCACCTTTACTCTGCGGTTATGTGTTATGTAATTGAATTACATTTTCGCAGATTGCAGGAAAGTAATTAAATATAATGCAATTACTTTTAAAAGTAATTTAGGCATCTCTGGCCCAGGAGCAAGGCTACTGATGCGATAACGTGCCCGGACAGTTATTCCGTTTCTTATCATCCTCGTTTTCTCATCCCAGCGTTGTGCCTGTGCCACAAGTGGTAACTCTAGCGCACTACTGCGCTTCCCATGCGCTCAAATTCTTTCTAAAAATGACTGATTTAGCGGTTTTCGATGATGCATCGGCTAGCTTCTAATTTCAATAATATCTTTATTTTCACTCATTAAAACATTAATTTTCTTTTAGTAAATTAGGCGACTTATTTTGAAAATTAGCCTTTTATATTATCACCCTCCGGTCATATAACTCACCTGCATAAACCGCATCAGTGTATCTTTCACGGCTATTTTTAAAAAGAAACTCCAAAAACTAAAAGGAGACACCCTGAATTTCGAGGGTTGAAACTTCCTCCTGTAATATAACGAATTTTGTGCACAGAAACCACGGCTCTTCGATACAGTACACATAATGTAAAAAGTGAAAAAAAAATGCTAAGAATTACAAAGAAGATATCGATGAATGCACTGCATTAAAGCTAACAAAATGCAAAAAAAAAAAACAAATCTTCTGAGATCAAAATTTTGCAGAAGCGCACCCACGAAGAATGAATGGGCAGTATTCCAAACATATGATTTTAAAAAGGCGTATTTGATATGTTTTGAGTTTTTCGTATTTTGTACTTAGTTAATATTGCGATATATATTTGCCAATTGTATTTAAATATCTAAAATTGAGTGTTTGATATACTGACCAAGTACAATTTTGAACACTTGGCAATCAAATGCCATAATATGGGCTCTTCGCCACAGGAGTCATATGAAAAGATCGTGACACCTGCTGCGCTTTGGAGTAAAAAGAATAAACATGGTGTACAATTGTTAACATTTTGCTTGACTCATTTAATATTTTAGACTTTACATTAAAAGAGGTTGGGAAAGGCTTTGCTGCCTCGACTGAGCCTTTCACCTCATGCTGAACCCACTGTGTTTCCTGACTTTGTACCTGCCTGTCTTATGAAAAACGCATTCTTTTTTAGAACTATAACTTTCTTTTAGGTTTTTTATTCTCTACTCTTCATTTTGGCACGGTATTTTTTTGTTCCTGGTTAGTTTTAAGTCTAAGAACTCAAACTACGCGAAAAATTATTTTTAATAATATAAAAAGATAATCAATTACTCTCGTTGTATTTGTATCTTGTATTTAAATACTTTTCTAGAAAAGTGTAACTGGTTTTTATTTTGGTACATTTTTTTCTAAGCATTTTGTACTTGTATTTCTATACCTCGTTGGAAGTATTTTGCCCATCCCTTCTCCAACACCTGCTTCTTTTAGAAAGAATCGACCTTCTTGACGCCTAATAAAGACAGCCAAAATAGCTGTACCAAATATCCTTTGGCAATAAAAGAGGAGTAATCCCAAAGATAAGGATTATTTGCCCTTAAAGCCTAGAAAATAAAACCCAAAACAAATGGAAAAAATATAAAATAATAAGTAATGCCAAAAACGAGCAAAAAAGTTTTTTTTTTTTTTATATTTAGAAATCAGAATTTATCGCGCCGAAACTCCCCATTGTCTTGTCCAACGTCGAGCGGTTCGTTTTCTTGGGGCCTAGATTTGCTTCTACGTAATCTCGCTAATGGAAGGAAGTGAATGTGACGAAGATATTGCGAACAAGAACGAAAACAAAAGAATTGCTGCAATGGCCAATCTGAGAACGATGTATTAAAACACACGCAGACCTTTGTCCATGATCATTCTTCGGGATTTTTTTTTTGACAGACCTTTGCTTCAACATCTTTTGTTTTTGCTGTGGACACGCGAAAGAAAGATTATTGTCGATTTTCATTGAAAGATCTTTGATTTGCTTCAACAGTTTAAAGGGCAACTCCGAAACTATGCACGTCTTTGGTGTACCCTGGCTTTACTCTTGCCGGCTTGTTATTTATTGTCTCTAGATTTGCGAAAGCTATTGAGAAAACGGCGACTGAAGGTTGTGCCGAAAAATCAGCATTCACATTTTCGCGCGCTTTCCAGAGGTGTAAGGTCACATGCTGTACAATTTGCAAGTCTAAAAGGCAGTCTAAAATGCAAGTAGACCTCATGCCTTTCTGGCGACGCGTATCGGTACGTTGGGGAAAATGCCGGGCTCCAAGCCCCAAAGATGGCGACTTCCTCGTCGGCGTTTTGACCCAATTCTGGAGGAGGAGTTTACGAAATCGCAATAAACGTTAATAAAAAAAAAAAAAAAAAAAAAAAAAAAAAAACCTTTCTCGCACGCTGACGTTTTACGAGGTCTCTTATCGACACAGTATCAAATCATTGGGCGTTCGTTGAATCTGATACTTCGAATCTGGCGAAGGTATTTTTAAATCAAGAAGGAGCTGCTGAGACGGGTTCCGGAGATTTCGGAGCTCAATGTCGAAACGCGCAGCTTTCCGATTTCGCCGTACAAGTGCCAGTGTAAGTCAGGGTTGCTGGGGAAAGAGCTGACATTCGCCTGTCGACATCGGAAAACATTTTGTATCGCGAAAAAAGTCCAAAAGGAAGGAATTAATTTAAGAGATTTGTGCAGATCAGCGAATTTGACAATCCGAATGCGAGTGTTGCATCAAGGGCGTTCAGATTGCCGAGGAACGCTTTGAGTAAGTCGATGTGTCACTGCGTTCTAGATGCCTCACATTCCGAGTAGTCTCCTATTGCGCCCTAAAACAAGGATGGCGCGCCGCCATTTTTAAGGCAGTGTGGGTAGCGTTATCGATATCTCCGATAGATATTGATATTGATAAGGTCACGTGAAACGTCTGGAGTCTACGCTCTCGGCGCTCTTCATTGGTTGGTAATTAGCGATTGGCTTAACGCGTGGCACTTACAATCCATATCGATTCTTGGGACGGAGACAACGGCGTTACGCAGGGTTTTAAAAACCCGCGACAGGATGTCAAATTGCTATCTGCCAGACGCCGAGCGGATGGCCCCGCGTGGCTTTCCCGCCAAATGACACCTGGACTCATGGCAATATGTCGTGACATGCTGGAAACAAACTCGCTTAATGAAAACGATGGTCCGGGTTCGATTCCCGCCTGGCGCAAATACTTTTTTACTGCGATGACATGTTCCACTCGCTCAAAACCAATCACTGTCGAGTCTCCCGGCCACAATTACACAGCCTTCACGACATGCCGAACACCTAACCGTAAAAAAAGTTTTCACGTCAAAAACACCTTTTTTCACACCATCAATCCCCTTGAAACCCGTCAGAAGCGAGCAGTATTAATTACGAAATCGGATGTCAAGATTGTTATGTTGCTCATGGAGCTCCGCAGACCAAAAAATAAAATAAATAAATAATGATACCTTCGCAAAAAAAGAAAAGACAAGATGTTATTTCCTAGTTTGGCTGCAGGTCCGATATGTTGAACCAATGTTGAAGCAAACAAGTGATTATGAAGAGTTCGCAATTTATGCGATTGGCACGTTATTAGTTGTTTAAAGACAACGTTAACCAACAGGCGAGCTGGTTTAGAAATCCTGTGTATGTTCGCTTTTTGTCGTCCATCGTCTCTGGTTTCAGTAATATGTAAATGAATGATTTAACGTTACAAAATATTTATGGAGTACTTCGAAGCTTTTTTTAATGTCTCCTCTAGTTTTCTATTTTAGCAGAACATATTTTGCCATTTTTTGTTACAACCACGGCTTAAGAACGCGGGGCTTGTCGAGTACTAAGCAACTTATCATCACCATGCAATCGACGATATTGCAGCATCATGTGATAAGAAGGCCAAAGAACGAATCCCGAAGCTTGGGCTTAAGGAGTTACTCCTTGCGTTTCTTGAAATGTTTAGTGAGTATAATAATCCTTGCTTGCTTCTATTTATTTTTAACGCGATATTAAAGCGATGACCTTACGGGCTACACTTTGCAGATATTGCATTTCCGTAGGTTGTCGCCGCGCGCGCAAAGAATGCAAAAACACTTGTTTCTCCAATCTAGGCGCGAGGCCAGAGAAGTCGGGTTTTCCCGTCAACCACGCGGCGCGGAGATAGACGATAGGGGAGCTTCGACATCCCGCCAGTAGCGACGCGACCAAAGGAAAGTGTTCCGTGTCATCTGCTTGAAAGACTAAAAAAACAAAGAGTCAAAATAGACCAGATACGCGCGAACATAGACGCTGACAATGTTGGTCGTGCGGGACGGTGCCCTGGGAAAATGGCGACAGCGGGAAGGCAGACCAAGGGAGAGAGTGTACGCATGCGCAGAACCTTACTGGAAAAAAAGGTTCGTTGGTTCACTTCACAGACGTAGCGCTCGTACCATGTTATGTTCGTATTTTTGTTTAGACGGAGACACCAACGTTTTCGTTTGTCATGACGAAAAACAGCGTAAACATGCTAGGACACAGAAGAGAGAACACGAATGTTCAGTCACGATCAGAAGTAATTGGAACACGGGAGCGGTGGCCCAACTGCATTGCAGCGCAATCTAGCCGCGCTCGTGGGAACTGATAGGAGAGTACGCGCATGCGCGCATGCCGGCGCCGATGGCCCCTCTGCTCCTCTCGATCTATTCCTTTACCGGAGGTTCTAATCGTTCCTTATCGCTTCTGGGACGCAACGCTACGTCCCCGATGGCGCTGCAAGCAGACAGCGGGCACGCTTTCCACCCTTGAAGGCATCTTGGTGCAGACAGAAACAGAAAGATTGCTGTCCCACTAAAATATGCTCTCTGATATCTTATCTCGACAAAAATAAAATAAAAACGCGGTTCCTTGCTTGGAACTTATGGCCTTTGTCAACTTCGCGTGTCATTTTCTGCAGCTGGCGTTGCTATCTACTGGAGAAGAATATAAATATATTTTTTACGTAGCGATGCGTCACGCCATTAGCGTTTGCCGCGTCATTGAACCAGCACCGATCCGCTTCAGATGATTCTGATAGTGCACCCGTTTCCTCAGTTGGCGCTCGCAGAGAGCGTCCTCGTAACGCTGTCGGACGCTATCAGCGCCATCACGTGTCGTATCTGAGAAGCAGCGAAGGATTATCTTGATCTCCGGTAAAAGAAATAGATAGAGCGGTGCAGAGGGACTGTCGGCGCCGGCATGAACGCATGCGCTTAGTCTCCTATCAGTTTCTACGAGCGCGGATAGATCGCGCTGCAATGCAGTTGGGCAACCGCTCCCGTGTTCCAATTACTTCTGATCGTGACTGTACACCACCTAGCCCAACTGTCCATTCCAGTAAACTTTACGTCAGTCTTTCATTTTGTTCCTTTCTTTTGAATCCTGCGTGCCTAATTTTGTTTTTTTAGTGAAATGATTTTTTTTTCATCCAATAAGAACATTCTCGTAGCGAGCGAACAAACCACTGGGACAGCGTCGGTTCAGCCTCTCACCCTTTCCACCTCCTCCCTCTTCCTCTTTCCTCCCGCAATTCTTTTGTCTGATGAATCGCCTTTTTTTTTCTGTCGCAGTCTTCACTCTCTTATAACGGTTTATACTGTTTCCTCGCGGTTTTCTTTCTATCGACTTTTTTTTTCTTAGGTTAAATATCGTTCAGTACATCGATCTACAGCCATCATATTCGTCATTATCGAACTTACTTTTATTGCCATTCCATCGTTCCGTTCTACCGATAAATCTGGGCAGAAACAGCAAAACGATCGTTCCGCACCGTGAAAAAAAAAGACAAAAAAAAAAGACAAAAGGAAAATATTAGCGTACTCAGGCAATGGGCTACATTCCGTTTCACCCTCCGATGGACCACACCAGACACTACGAGCCATTTCGGCCAATCGCGTGCCGCGTAAGTGCCACGTGACAACCGGGAAGGGCGTAGAGAGCCTCAAGTAAAGAGTGTGTTCAACTCAAACCACGGAAACCGTTTTTAGTTTGCGGCGTTAGAGGTGGTGGATTACACCCTTTTTCGCGTCAAAGAAATATATATCCTATCGGCACATAAATAGTGCAAAAAGAAAGCTGTTATTTTATTCCTCGTTTTAAAATTCGAGCATCTCCAGGGCTGTTTATAACCCGAGTTACGTTCCAAAACCACCCGTAGCCTCCGGGACCCGCAGCAAAATTTTGCAATTTCATGGCGCCCATAAAAGCGCCCGGGCGAGAAGTTGAACGCGCTCTTACTCGAGGCACCCAAGAAGGGCCTCCAGAGCATTCTAATAAGAGCATTTTGTGCGCTGCCAGCTTCGGGTACTGCGATGTGGAAAGCATTCTGGACACGCGCAGCTGCTCTCTTCCGCTGAATATCAGACGCCGCGCGTCCGCGCGTGCATCCTTAGCTCAATGACTCGACATTTTTCGCCTCAGTGGTCAGGGCCGGAAAAGAATAGCGAGGCGCCAAGGCGCACAGTCACGCCTTGCGCCTCGCTTTCTGCGCATGCGTATGGGTGGGAGCGTGATCACGTGACGAACGATCTAGACCCCCGATTTGTCCAACGAGCACGTAGTTACCACCGCACTGTCACTGCCGTTAGCGCGAGGGTGAAAGACATCCGCGACTCCCCCAACGAAAGGCAACGGTCCGAAAGGATTCCGCTCGAAAAGCGAGGGAACAAAAGAAGCAGCGACTCAAGCCATCGCGAAGAAGGAGCTGACATGACGAGGAACAAAGAAAACACGATGGCTGCTAACACGGGGATCTCAGCGGAAAACTCCGTGTCTCAAAAAAAGATATATCCTAAGAAGAAGGCTGCGAAAGGGACGCGCAACTTCCCCCCTTTCAAGTGGTCATTCGTGGGCCAGCGGGAGAGGGAGGCGAAGGTCCGGATCGGTTCTCAAACACCGCTCGGCTAATGGGCATCGTTGGGGGGGAATCCCGGGGCGCTGAGATAAAAAGACGAAGAAAACGACGAACCATTGCTCGGAGGCCAAGACGGAGATATATTGGTTCGGGAACTAGAGGTGCGAGGCCAGATATTGTTGCGCACACACGGGTTGTTCGATCGGCAACGACGTGCAGGAAAAAAAGTAAACGAGCTGCTCTGGGCGAATGTCGCGGCCAGATAACGGGTGGAAGGTGTGGCTCGAGTTTGTTTATGGGCTCCAACGTGTTTCTAACGCGCGCGCCTTTGTGTATGTGGCTGTGCGTGTGTGCGCACGTATGTATGTACGTACGTATGTACATACTTAGGTGCGTACGATTGTGTTTATGCGTGCGTGTGTGCCTGTGTGCGCTCTTACGTGTTACTTCGCTCTCATCCACGTCCGAGCGAGTGTTCTCGTTCGGGTGCGCTTGCGCTTCCGCGTGTGAATGAATCTGCGCGCGTAGTTTCTCCTGTTTTTGAGCCTCCTCGATTGGATGTGTATCGAAATGCCGAGAAAAGCATTTTCACGCGCTCCGTAGCAAACGAAGAAACAAAAGCGCTCGGAACAAAATGGTCGGATGTCTATTTTGTTTATGTAGTACCCGATTCCTACTGTACACGCTCCCTGGAAAAAAAAAAAATGACCGACAACGAAATGCTGTTGCAGCACTGTCAATGCCAAGAGGTCGTGCCGGGAGACGAGCTTTGACGCGTTCCGGCACAAAAAAAAGAACAAAAAATCATGGGCGATTCCACTCTGTGAAGGCGGCAAACCAGCGAAGGTGTTTAGCACACGACACAGTCCCGCCCCGAGGAGCCCGAGGAAAGTAGGCACGCGCGACGTGACCGCCACCCAGGGAGAACGGAAGGAAGGGAACTAGGCACGCAAGCGGCTTGGAACGACGGCAAAGAGATGGCGGTGCGAGCGTAGACATGGCCGACGCGGGTCGCACAGCGCAAATATGTAAGAAACCTTTATTATCTACCTGAGAGTCTTTCTGCTCTTGAAAATGGCGCCTATTGATAACTACCGTACTGCATGTACCATTGCTAAAATACCCGAGCATCAAGGAGAATGCCGGGAATGGTGTTCCACGCGCAGCACGTGCCGGCGTCTGCAGCAGTAACTGTTCTAAAGCAAAAGCTTAAAACAAATGGCATCTTGCACGCACATTTGTCAACGCTTTATTTTGGTTATTTACTTCGAACCTGTAATCGGGGGAAGGCGTGCGAGTGCAGCGCGGGCAGCGGTGCGAGCGTAGAGTTCTTGCTGACGCACACGAAAAATCCACACAACCCTCGCCATCAACAGCTTCGCTGTAAAAGCATTCACAGCGAGCTGGTTAGATGTCTATTTTTGTTCCAAACGCTTTTGATCCGCGCACTCCATGGTTCGCGAACGCGACGCCGTTTCCCAACAACTTCGCGGTGATTTGTAGCAGCTGTCGCTGTGATTGTACTGTAAATTAACGCAGGACTGCTCAATCGTTTTTTGTTTTTTTTTTTGTTTCGACTTCCGCACAAGGCTTCTTCCGTAGGTTGCCCCGAGGTAACCTGTGGGCCAACAGGTTCGTGATCTGTAGGCTTGAAGTTGAACGGAAGCACTTCGCTCGGGAGTGCCGATGTACTACATCGAATGCTAGATCCGCGCTTACTTCATTATCACTAATAACCGGCTGCATTTTAGAGCGGCCTATACCTCCATTCATTGAAGAAGAAATGTTCCAGACAGCGGAAATGTGGTTGGCCCAATGACAACCAGCTGTATCTTGGGGGGCCCGGGGGGTCCCCTAATTTATAGCCCTGTCAGACGGGCTAGTTTAGTGTCACTACAAGCAAGTGCACTTCAACCGGTCGAAACACACTCCAAGTGTGTTGGTGCCACACGGGAAAACTAATACCTCATTCACACGGTCAAAATAAAGGTACCTTTAACATAGGTCGCTTTGCTGTCGGCGAATCAGCCCGTGCTCTTGAGTCGCGAGCACACGCCACGCGCGGAAATCGTTAATTGATTGGCTTCAGAGAATAAAGGTCCCTTAGCTAAAGGTTAAAGTACCTTTACGGTCGTGTGAATGGGGTATTAGTGTCACTCCAAAATGACGGCAATGACGATGGGTAAAGCAAAATATTGAAGTGCATACGCATATTTTCATAAATAACCTCGTTGTCTTATTAAAACACGTTACCGCACATTGTAGCGCTAAGTCACGAGCTTTAATCCAAATTTAAATCTGATTTGATAATTACGATCAGCCGTTACAAGCCAGTGATACACGTCCGCACGCCGGTACGATGCTCATCCAGATCAAAACAAGCAGGGTAGGGATTAAACCCAGGTAACGTTGAACCCAGGATCCCTGGGTTCTGTAGCGCCAGCTTTCGCTCCGCGTGCTCCGAGCTGGTGCGCGCGAGGCGCCGCGAGCCCACTCGCCACTCGCCACAACGAAACGTCATGGAGTGCGTGGGGAGCGAGCTGTAGAGCGATATCTGCGATCTTGGACATTGGAAGCGCCTGGTGGGGGCACTTTTCTCCGTGAGTGGCCAACGCCTTTCAGATGAGAGGCAGCTGGAACTGGATGCCGACGCACAAGCAAGAATTTCCAGTGCATCGATCAGCAGCTGCAGGTCAATGCCTTCACCATAGCTGCTATCATGACCGACAGCCTACCCGTGATCAGTCGGGGACGGTGGAGTTTCCAGAGGAACGAACGGTGGTTCGAAGACACCTTGCCTCGTTTGGGCAAGTTCCATTTCAAGCAAGCCTTTCGCGTCTCTCCTGCTACCTTCAGATTATTGATGGAGTCTCGCAAGTGCCTCATGGCCGTCGCTGACCGTCGCGAAGGGGCCAAGGCAGGAAACTAGATTAGCCGATTCTTTTTCTACAATGCACTACTTTCTTGCCAACAGAAAACAAGTGCGCAACTAATATTACTCCTGTCGAAATAATACTAATTTTACGCAGCGTTAAGGGGTATTCACACGAGCGAGAAATCCCGGGGATTTCTCTCCGTCACGCGCGCATCACGAGATGAAAACGCGAGACTTTTGCACATAGCAAACCCTGACGTTTTCGTCGTGGGATGCGCGTGCCGAGGAGAAATCCCCGGGATTTCTCCCTCGTGCGAATACCCATTTAGCTTCTTCTATTGTTTTTACTCCTTGACACTGCTATCGAGATTACACACTCGGTCTACCGATGCGAGCGTAGCGCGCTCCCCGAACTCACTTCATCGGAGGTGTGTTCTTCGGGTAGGGCTGGGAATTGAGCTCAGGATCACTAGGTTCTCCAGCGCGAGCTTTCTCTCCACGTACTCTGATCTGGTGGGCGCTAGCCCACTCGGCCACCGATACCCCTTAATAAAGACACGTTAAAAAAAGATGTGGGGTTTACAATTCTCTGTAATGCCGAATTGGAGCGCAGCTCTTGAGGAGGAGGGGGGGAAGGGTGCGAAGGGGAGGGTACGCAGTTGCTCCCCCTCCGTACCCTCCCATCCACCTTTTCTGCTCCCATCCCACTTAAAGACCGACGACCAGTTCGCGCTTTCCCCTTTTCCCCTGCCTCCTCCTCTTGTCCACCGTTGTATGTTTCCTCCTCCCCCAGGGTGAGGAGGACTTTCTGCCTCACAGAATCTCGTGTCTGGCCATCAGCCTTTAACGGAAGCATTTCGCTAAATTTCCAGCTAAATTTAGCGGGGAAATTTTCTCGCTGAATTGACGCATGATGTCATATGACACGTCACGTGAAATTTTCAGTGTGACGTCACGTGACGTCACGCAAGTAAAATTTTACCCTCGTGACGTCACACGTGACGACAGACGTTACGTCCCGTGTGACGTCATTTTCGGAAACGTCCCATAATGCAACGCATGGTTACGTCAACGCCGACGCCGTTCAACACAGAAACGGGTGCCTAGGAGCTGCGCTCTGAAACAACGTTACATTCATGAGCGATTTTTACGCCAATTGGACTATTCTGATCAATCAATGCAAGCCAAGATAAAGAACGAAGCATATCCAACTTTGGCGTTCCGCTTCGTTCCACGGAAGTCTACGAGGAGGCCCCGACACTGCCTAATCAGATCATAATTATTGTGTTGTCTCGAATAGTTACATGCTGAAACAAAAGTAGGCTCTATCATTCGCTGCTAACCAAGATAGCCTTGGAATGACTGACTTTGTCGTCGTATTTTATCAATTCACCGCGGCGCTAATCTTGGTTCAGATCAGCCCAAACTTAGCGTCCACCCCACTATTTTTTTTACAATGCCACTTTTTTACATGTCCCTTCTTTCAAGAATTTCTTATTCTTTCTAAAATAATATTTACCCCGCGTTTTTGGTTTCTGTGTTGTTATGTTCTACTGTTGAATCACTCCTATCGATGCCACGCACTCGATCGAGTGAAGTGAGTTCGTCAAACTCACTCAAAGCCAAATGTGTTCCTCAGGAAGAAGCCGTGTGGCACACTACAGAAATGACACTAAAAGTGAAGTACACTTGATTGAAGTGCACTAAATTAGCCCGTCTGGCAAGGGTAGTCTGGTTGCGTTCTTCTCAAGCTCGAGTTGTGTTGGGTGCTGTACTGTGTCCAGTGTTTTCTCTATTCCACGGGTCATCTCGCCAAAAACCAACGTCCAGAGCGAAATTCTTTTTCGGATAGTCTGAATACTCCTATGTACAAGCGTTCTTCTGTATATTTAGTTGTCCTATGCCAGAATTTCATTGAGGTGACGTTTGATCGCATTGCTACTAATTTGCAAAGAAGTAGGAAGTACGTTCACCTGAACGCCTCAGGGATTTTCGATGAACCGTTCAACCAGTTCAACGCGTGTTTCATAAGTTAAGACAAATAAAGAGTAATACAGATCACACCGTCAGTACCACGGCACTGAAAAGGAAAGTATGTATTCACGGCATAAGAGAAATGGGCAGTTTTCAGTAAAAGTTCTAGCATATTTCGCGAGTTTTTTTCTAGATAAATTCATGAAAACTTTGTCTGAAACTGCGGGATTTGGTTTTTATCCGTGAAATTCAACCAATATCAAAACTTCCGAAGTTCTCGAACTTGTACTTAGAAGACTTTTAAGATCTACAAATTTTTCGAATTGGGATCTTAAATAAGATCGAAATGTTAGATTTTTCGAACGATCTGTCAATAAATGTAAAATCTTCGAAGTCGAACTTTCATGAACCTGGACATTTTCAATATAATCTAATTCGAACCTTAGTGAGGTTCTAAAGTTACGAACCTTTAGCACACGACCCTTAGCGAAGTTCGAAATTGTCGCAACTTTTTAAACTGGAATTCTGGAAGGTACCGGGTGTCCCTAGTTAGGAGGATGACTACTTCTAGGATGTATGATGCGCATGTTGTGTGGACTTGTGTTCTGCACTTATACACTCCGTACGGGAACTACAGGGGGCGCTTTGAAAAACGCGCGCAGCGCCGCTAGCGGAGGAGCTGGCGTTCGACCGTGAGGCGCGTTCAGCAGCCTGCGGCGCCTTTTCGCATGCCAAGCTGTGGCGGCGGAAGCGCGCACGGACGAAACTTTTACTTTTTGAGCCGATTTGTTGAGGGTGACGTTGCATGGGTGCTGGGGCAGACCTAAGAAGGGCATTTACCTGTTCTCCTCTTCTTAAATATTGAGTTTTAGTCGTTATTCGGCGGAATTTCTCTAGTTGCGGCCAAAAAAGAAGTCGGAGCAATTTTCCGAAAAGCAAGACGGCCGCCACCATAATTGCTTTGAGTGGGAAATTTATTTCGCTCGTCGCTGTAAACGTAGGACTGCTGGAACGATGATATTGGAGGCGAGTAAGATGTCCACTAAGTTTCTGCACGAAGTGTGCCAAGTTTCATTAAGACAGCAGGTGTGAAAGTTGTGTTTCTAACGAATAAAGAAATGAAGCTGTACGGGATATCTAATATTGGACCCAAAATGTTGTAACCGGGCTGTGCGAAGTGCAGATTTGGGCACACAGGTGCTTGGACTTCACAGTAACATGACACAGCACTTATTATACAAAAAAAAGTGGCATAGGGAAACCAGGGGAAAATTTGGTTTGGGCGGCGTAACTCAATGGGAACCGGTTTTGACCATGAAAAGGCTGTCAAGCGAATAACACTGGTCGCGGAGGTGGAGACTTTAGAGGTAGGAAGGGACTAGTGGACTGTACTTCCAATTGAAACAACTTTACGAAAGGTAATTCCAAAGCCGAAAAAACGAAGTTGTCTGCCAACACACGGTTTGGCTGCGAAGGCTTTTGCGGTCAGCTGTTGTGTAATAACCTGTTGTGCGAGGTGCTGATTTTCGGCCCACAGGTACTTTGACATGACCGTCACTTAGCACAACACTTATTATAACAAAAATAGTTGGCATAGCGAAACCAGGTGGAAATTTAGTTTGGGCGGCGTAACTAAATGGGAACTGGCTTTGACCGTCAAAGGCTGTCAGAAAATACCACTCACCGTGGGAGGTGCACACTTTAAAGGTAGGAAGGGACCAGTGAACGGTACTTCCAGTTCGAACCAATTTGCGATAGGTGGCTTTAAAGCCAAGAAAAAAAATATTGTTGTCTACAGAACTCGGGGTGTCAGTGTTTCCACATCCAAAAGGAGGCTGACCAAGAAAGAAAGCACACCACATAAACTTCCATACTCAAACGCCGATTCTCCAGTGATTTCGAATTTCATGGTTGTTTTCTTTAGATTTATATTTGTCACTTTTTTACCGTTAAAATCTTTCTTCATGAAGTACAGATTGCGTGCCATATTTGTCCGGAAATATCATCGACACATACGATGGGGACGAAACTTCTTTGGAGGGCATTCCTCCAACGAAATTGGCACTGCATACCCGCGAGTGTGGGATGGCATTTCAGTTCGTCCCATCGGCGCTGACACCTGTAGGCGTTACTGGTACGAAAACAAACGCAGAGCGCAAAGCGGCAGTGTAGAATATGTCAGCCGTGCCGACACAGTGGCAGACATGATCGGCACACCAAATTTCTCGCGTCGTACGGCACGGCTCCATCGTTGTCGCTGTCCCACAAAACATCGGCGAGGTGAAAAACTGTGAAACTTTGTCTCCATGAGATACGACGCATAACTATGAAGCACTTAAGGACGCAGCACAGACAGCACTTCATGCTGTGAACCCAGCGCAACAGCACCACTCCGACTTCAACGCGTACCAACGTACGCGGCGTGGTTTCGGTTTCGTTTTCTCTGGGGTGCTCACTGCCTACCTTCGGTACCGGCCGCGCGGCGGCGCGCCAGTCGCGTCGCACGGAGTGTATAGGTGTTTTATTGCGTAGTGGTTGAGTGGCAGCCTTTATATTGTTGTATGTATAAAATGCCGCTGAATAAACAAGTCAGCTGAGTTTGAGACATTGCCTTCTGTCATGGACAGTTTAAAAAAAATGCTACATGAAGTAAAGACGCTCAATGCCCAAATATGGGTAGGCCAGAAAATGCCAATGGGAAGTGCTCTTTGTTCTTGTATAATCACATTTGGGTCAAGACTGCCATGTGTTCCTTGAAGTGTATGAGAAAGTGGAACGGCGGCTTTTCCAGTGGTCGTGCCGGGGCCGCATGAAACCGCTTCGCGGGTGGCGGATCACTGACCCCTGATCTTACCAATGCAAGAGCAGAGCATATCGCACGCGCCTAAGTTGAACCGCCATCTGGCCGAAAACGGATAAAATCTACATAACTAAGTGCTGTAAACTACAAAATCTCGGATTGATACAACGGCTGTTCAGCGGCTTTATGCTCTATAAGGCTGAGTCACTATTGATAAAGCCAGGTCGATAATACTGGCTGGTATACGGCCCGCATGTACCACGCACTAGAGTAAGAACGACAGTTTCCCTGTTGTAATATTAAGCAAAATATATCTGCAGTTTACGAGTAACTTCGAATTGCAACGGAAATTTGTGTACGTTAAGGGCAAAGTCTTCGTGTCAAGCCAATTGATGAACTTTTATGAGAACAATAAAGATCGGGCAGTCACCAGTGCTCCACATCATTCAGCTACAAATGGCCAAGCCGAGCGCATGATGTACGAATTTAAAACAAGATTTGGCGAAGGACAAGCGAGGACTCCTGTCTTTGAAAGGTGCAAGATTTCTTTATAAGAAACACACGACAATATCTACCTCGACCGAAAAGACGCTTGCCTGTTTGATGTTCGGCCGCGAACTTGCTACAAATGTAAGAAGGCTGATTTTATCACCAGCGAGAGAGAAGAGGAAAAGCCGCAGGGAAGGATGCCTGCATCCAGAACTTTCAAGAAAGGACCGCTGGTAGCTGTCGCCAATTTTGAGGGAACTCCGAGGTGGATCGACGGAATACTCGTGAAACGAATTGGTCAACGCTCTTGGCTAATAAAAACAGCTTGGGGAAGAATCCGGCCACATCTGAACCATACCAGAAGACGGTCTGTTTTATTGATTTTGCCTGCTGCGTAGGAAATCGATGGCTCTGATGGCCCTCGTGCCTCTTATTGCCAAGAAAACATTCCTACGGAAGGCGACACAGCAGCTAAAGGTCCCGGGAATGTAGCAGCAGGAACACACAGGATCCATCCACTGAGAACTAGACGCCCGCCGGACGGCCATGGTGACTACGTCTGAGGTTGTAGGGAGCTTGTGTATGACGCGAAGGGCGCGGGGTCTGAGCGCTCAAACCATGAGCAGAGCGCTCTTAAGCGCGATCCAAACCAACGCTTCTTTTTGCGCCTGTAGGTCGTGCGGCTGCGGATGTGACGCATTTCCTGACGTTTTTGCTGTTTCCGGGCGCGCTTTGTGAGTCAGAACCGTGCGCTTTGGTTTGGACGGGCCAGCTTCGGGCGAGCGCGCACGCGCGCAACAGACTGGCCGGCCAGGCCAGTCTGTCGCAGCCAGAAGGCGGCGAGAGAGAGAGAGAGATCACGTTGTTATGTTGGAAGAGAATAAAAGTGAGAGGAGGAGAGGGCCAATTGTGGATGCGCACCGGGCGCTTTTGTCACTTGCTCTGAGAAAGCGGCGAAGAAACGCGGAGCCGGAACTAGCTTGCCCTCCACCGATTGGCCGGGACACAGGAGCGCCCTATACGTCACCGCGCGTTTTTGTGCGCGTTGAGAAAGAAGTTGAAATTATCCAACTTTTTTATGCGCGCCCGGAAGGAGCGAAGAAGTGGCGCGACGTCACGAAAAAACGTCACATCCGCAGCCGCACGACCTACAGGCGCAAAAAGAAGCGTTGGTTTGGATCGCGCTTTACGGTGCGTTCCTGATTGCCATCGAACGAGCATCCAGCCGTGCACAGGCTCCGTTCAGACCTATGCAACGGGAAACTGAGGAAAAAGAGGAGACGAAAACGCGCGGGAACGTCAGAACGCCGAGCTCTTCTTGAAATCTATAGTGGGTAGACCTAAAGCTACCTGCCTTTGTCTCACACTGCACTCGTCGAAGGCGTCCGAACGCCAGACACAGGCGTCCGATGTTTGAATTTCGCATTCGAACGCATTTGACGAGTGCAGTAAAGACAGAGGCAGCCAGCTTTATGTCTACCTACTACGAAACCCACTTAGAACGAACCCACGTACAGCGAATTGATGTCAATAACGAACTCACAAAATTTTTTAATAAAAATGCATGTAAAAAGTCCTCTTTATAACGAACAACATATTGGCTATACCGAACTTTTCCGCCCGGGAAGACTTCTAAAAACGCACAAACGATCGTCTTCTGGCCTGTCCCTCCCCCCCCCCCCCCCCAAAAAAAAAAAAAAATAGGAAGGAAAGAAAATTCCAAAAGCTCAAGCCGCGAACGAAATTGAGCGAAGAGAAGCGATTCAAAAGGGGAGAAAGCTAAAAAAACACTGCATGCACGCACAAGAAAAAAATATCTTTTTTTTTTCATCCCATTGCGGTTGCTCACGAAGAGAAGCAATTCAGAAGAGATCAGCTAAAAAAAAAAACACTGCACGCATGCAAAAAAAACAAGAAAAAAAAAATTCCAGCGTGGCGTTACAAGGCGGAAGCGAAGCGATGAGAAAGGAAGAGAAGCTCTCGCCTTACAACGAACTCATCGTGGAAGTTTGTTGTAAATCTTTTTGCTATATCGAGCTACTTGCTATGTCGAACTGATCGTAGCGTTTCCTGCTGTTCGTTATAAACGGGTTTGACTGTATGTCATACTTGGGTAGTAATTCAATTACAGTAATTAAATTACTGTAATTTAATTACTTTTCCTGGTAATTTGTAATTGCAATAATTACTTTTGGCTAAAAGAAATTGTAATTGTAATTTAATTACTTTCTAGCGTCAGTAATTGCTAAATTTCAGGCACAATTACAATTACTTATGCAAGATTTTGCGGCGGCGGCGCTTTTACCCCCTGGCCACGGAGACGACAACACAGCCAAAGCGACAGGGGAGAGAGCGTATCCCAACCTGCTCAAAAAAAAAGGGAAAATAGGGATGGGAAACAGAGGCTGAGATAGAACGGAATGAAGGATTTTGTAGACTGTAAAACGATTTAATGAAGAATTTGAAAAATAATTTGATAAATGAGGGCTACATTCGCGTCCGTTTTCGTTCCTGTCGTAGTTGAATCTGACACTTCGTCTCGTTTGCCTCCTGTTGCTCCTGCTTCTAGGGGTCTTTCTTATTTCTCATTCCCACACGGGGGCATCGGGGGTCGAAGTCGAGCTGGTTGGCTCCGATCACATCATTCAGTCGAGGCGGGGGCCGGGGAGGTTCGAGGTTCTCCTTACGCGTCTTCGCCGCTAGCATATTCGCTTACATATTTCAGTCGAGTTTGGGACTTTTTTGTTCATGAAATTATTCTATTTTCTTCATGAGTTTTTTACGTCCTTCTCCTCTATCTCGTATGTTGATACCACTAACAGCAAGTCGTGCTACTCTAACATCGAGGCGAAGAAGTAAAGAAGCAGCAGGTCTCATTAACACGACTCACCCTGCCTTACTTCCAACTGTTGTTGCTACACTGCTCTTCCTTCTCCCAATCCTCGTCTACCTTTTTGTATAAATCTTCATTATTTAGTGCTCGCTCTACCTAACCCTTTCAACCGTTTGTCAGCCTGATTGGACGAGATTCCAAAACTTACAAACCGCGGCTTTAGCTGTAGGGAGCTTGTTTTTGCATTTGTTGTTCGTTGAAGGCTTCTTTTTTTATAGAGGGCTTGGCTTGTACTTTGTTTTTACGCCTCTATCGTGACCCTCCACGCGTTGTCCTCTCGTCTTGGCCTGTGGAACCCTCCCGAGGCGCGCAGTGCTGCTTTGCATTGAGAAGCTGCAACAGTCTTATCTACAATGGAAAAGGAAAGGCTGCCGGGGCCTTGTTGTGAAAAATTCTCTAAACAGATTAGCACCAATGTAAAAAACTATAATCGTAAGGAGCAAACTCTCCGCACCGTTTCTGAAAACAAATTCAATAAACCGAAAGGCGACCTCCAATTTGCGGAAGCACTTGCAGGTAGGCAACTTTCTTGTTAGTTTGAATAATACTTACAGTTATAAAAATAATAATAATAATAATAATAGCTCGTCTATATCTTCCAGCTGAAACACGCTCAAGTAAATCGTGAAATCGAGGCGTCCAAGAGGCCGCAGTTTTGGAATAATTCGCGGATTCTAATTTTCGCGACGCGGTGCGGTCGCGATATAGATTCCAATGTGTTTACATTTTTTTTTCGCGAATTGTAGGCGATTCGCGAAATTCGCGAAAATAAAGTTGTTTGCAGTGTATCATGAATTTTTCGAGGTTGTTCTTGCCATTCTAAATTCAAATCGGTCTTCTTTATGAGACGCATAACATCGATACAATCATCGCTATCCTAATGATTAGCTACATGACGATCCTAAATTTATTATTTATCTCAGGAGCTTTTTGGGTGTTACCGTGCACTGAATTAACCCAGAATCCCTGGCAATAGAGTTGCTGCTATTGTGACACTAGTTTTGTGGAAGCGACCACAGTTCGTGTGCTACGGTTACCCGCATCCGGCATGTTACAAGTCGACAGACAGGGAGAGGCAGCGAATCATCGTGGCTGAAATGTTTTCGTGAGTTGTCGTATCCTTTAAATGGTTGACGTCGTTTACAAGTTTCTCTTATTAGCCGTTTTTACGTGAGTTTTATGATACCAGTATTGTCGCATATTTGTTTCCTTGAATTTATTTTTAAGTTTATTTTCTCTTGGTTTGACTTGGATATCATTTGCATAAGCTTTAAGAGGGAGCGCACCTCAGAGCCCCATAGAGAATACATGAGGTTTTTCACCAACCTAAAAAAATTCTCACATAATAACGGCTGCGTGGATCTTCTTGAAAATTTCGGCTTTAAAGATATTGAGTCATTATCGAGACACTAAGCGCAACAAATGTTTCATTATAAATTTAATTATATTCTTAAAAAAATCATGAAAATGGTCAAAATCGGCTAATTCGGCACTCTTGCGTTCGGAGCGAATTTATAAAATTGTCTAAATTCAAACATAAGAAGTATTGCGCTTAATGCCTTCTAAATTTATTACGGAATCGAATAATATTCAAATTATTTATGTAAGTCGATTTGTTCCGTAACTACAGCAAATATAAAGAACCAAGGTGTCGGTGCTTGTTTTCGTCGCTTTTAGGGTACCTCTCTCTCCCGTGCGGTGGCGCTCGCTGTCCACGAAATGCGAAATCGTCCGTTCGGAGATCGGCCGGATCGGCACTGTGCGAGGTGTTCTTCCGCGGCCGTATTCCGCGCCCGTATCCTGTTTCACTCTGCACGCCAAGGCGTCAGTGTGCGTGTCTTGCTTTCCTGGTTCTCGGTGGGTAGGTCTCCGTGTTTTCGCAAGCGGCAAATTCACCTTGGAGCTATGGGTCGAAGACAACCGTCCTGTGGCAAGCGGACCGCGAGGTCTTCCACAACCACGCGGTCCATCAACGCGTTGTGCTTGTTTTATTTTATCGTTATCCTTCACACAAACGTCCTTCGGCCTTGGGGTCGTGGAAATCGGGGATGAAGCGTGCACAGAGTAGATCGTTCTTTGCCTCCTTTTTATTTTTCACGGACGTCCTGTGACCTCCGTACGGTTCGTGGTCCCCGCAATCTAACGCGGGGAAAAACGGGTCGCCCGCTCTGTAGTCAGGGTATTCTTAGAGGAGGTTGATAACTAGCTGTTCTTCTGGAAATTCGCATATCGCCCAAAAAGGTGACATGGGTAATGATTACGGTATGTTTTTTCCAGTGTTTATTTTTGAGCGAAAATCGGTGCATGTTTTTCGGTGCTTATTTTTTAATCACCAGTGTATTATGGGTTGAACGTCTTGTGATGACGCTAAAAAGTGTCGATAACCAAAGAAAAATGCGATTGGACAAGAACATTTCAAATTTCCAATTCTCTTCACATATTTCATACGCTCTTCTCGTGGGAGCATCTATCCTATCGAAAAATGCCTAAGTCATTGAGCTGTGAACGCATACTCAGTGTACATTCTTTCGGCCTAGAGAGGTATTGCGCACGCTCGAACACGCTTCACAGCCCAGTAGACGAAGTTGGTGGCACCCAGAAGGCGAGTTTTTGAATGGTCTGTACTAGGCAAAAGAAACAAATAACAATCAACGCATATCAGTTCTTCAAGCGAAGAGGTGCGTTTCTAAGGTCAATGGTTCCGGACGGCACTAATGTTGTTGGCGTTGTCGTAAGATGACGTCAGTTCATACGAACTGACGTCATCTTACGTGATCACGTGACACAAACACGTCATCTTACATGATCTCGTTACACGAAATGACGTCATCTTACGTGATCACGCTGCACGAAATGACGCCATCTTACGTGATCACGTAACACGTCATCTTGTAAGTCAATCTCTCCCCACAGCAGCGCGCTCCGCGCTTCCCGGGCCCGTGCAGTGCTGTAGTCGAAAGCAAGCTCCCTATGGCAAGCGAAAGCTTCTGAAGTCTCACATTGAGAATACTCGCAAGCGGCCGTCTGTGGAAGCTTCGCACGTTGAGGTTTTTAGTGAGATCGAGCCATCGTGTTCCATTAACTATTGTTGAAGTTATCGTTCAATAAAGCCCTACAAAATATGAATGTAGTTGGTGTAGACATCAAGATCTAATCACAGATGCGGTTTGACGTCGTTTAATTAACGTGTATATACAAGTGTAGAAATAAATGAGCTATTTGTGCATAGATGTTTAAAAAAGTGTTTATTATTCGACATAGGACTTTGGGGAGAAGGATGTGTTCAGATTTTTCTTCACGAGCGCAAATACACCTGACGCAATAAATAGTGACGATTTCGTCGTCCCAGTGGTGAGCAGGTGATTTCTTGCTCGAAACAATGATGCCATTTCATAAACCAAGTTCTGTGACATATGCTTTTCCAATGTCTGGTCACTATTTTGTTAACCTTTCAGTCCAAACGATATATACTCCTGTTTGTTTTTGTTAGCTTAGGAGGGGGTCACAGAGCCTATCTTTTTGTCTTCTTCTAGGACAGACGTACAGAGTTATACCGCAACACGCATCTGTGGAGCACACAGAGCTATCGCTCTCCTGTTGGCGGTACAGTAGCAGACGACACAACGCAGCTCCGTAGTCTATCAAGGGCACGGCTAGCCGCGGCCCGTAGCGCGACCGTTTAGACTAGGGAAATGGTTTTGAAGAACCGAGGAATTGTATCTTGTGTACAATAATCACATGTCGTTAGTATACTAGTATTCTACTTGCTAAGCCAAATAAATATTTGCAGCTTGTGAGAATATGTTTGCGTGACGATTTACCGTTCACACTCCTGACGGATGTTAGCGAATCCTTCATGTTCGTGGCTTGCAGTTATCGGCACCCCCTCGCAGTGACTTCGCCATATATTGTTTTTTTGCTTGCAGGACATTATAAAAATCACAAACACGCGAGAGAAAAAAATCTTATGAGTACGCGTCATTTTGAGCTTCGTAACTCTAAAGATGCCCGGTAAATGTCGTCCAGCTTGGGAAGAAACTAATGCTTTTTGTTGGAGTTTGACTAACGTATGCTGGCAGCTCGTTTCCTGTCTGCTTTGTCTATACTCCGTTTCACCGTAATCTGGCAACCCTCAGTCAGAGCTGCTGTGAGGGAATCACAGTCGCGGAGCAAAGCACGTGACAGCTACTTTTAGGAGCAGTACTATGGCGCCTGCAGCGTGTCTCCGACTGGTGTGTCTTATGCTGGCCATACATCAAAAGTGGTCCCCAAGTGGCAACAAATGACGTCACAGAAGACGGAGTGTCACGCTGTTGCATCTCGCGATCCTGGCAATTCGTCGTAGAAATGCTGGCGAAAACCACGAGCGAACACGAGTGTCGCTGTCGTCATGGCGTCCCAACGAAAAGCAATTATACAATTTCGACGTTTTTGTAATTCGGTAATTTAAATTACTGTATACAATTTTTAAGAAAGTAAAGACATCAAACCAAATAGGAACTTCCGTGCTAAAACATGCAGTGCGAAATGAAGACAACTACTATCTTTTTTTTTTTTTTTTTCTTGATGTCCACAAAAAAAGAGGCTATGCAACATCGATCCTACCGGTTTTTTTTTTTTCTTTCGCACATTATGTGATGTCCTCTAACACGAAAGTACCGACGTAAAAGCGCTGTAGAGACGACATAAAAACAAAAATTTAAGTGAATCGAGCTTTGTAGTGGAACGGAAAAAAATAAATAATTAACGACTTTTTACAGTAAATACTTCACCTCTAAGTAGAACTTCAAAAAAGTGACGGTTACGCGCTTTCATGCCCATTTCAACAAAGTTGGGAGAACGATGTATTGCATCTTGTGAATACACATGTGGAGCAGCATGTTTATGTTAGAGGCATTGTGTGTAATCGCTGCGCAGTACCTGCCAAAAGAAGATATTATTTGGGCACAGTCTCAACCGTTTCCGTCTGTGTGTGCTACGAATACAGCAATTCTTTTCGTAGAAGTGATGAGAAAATGGCGTGCCCTTGATGATACGATTGTGATTACGAAATAAAATATTTAATCAACCAATAATTACGACCTATCCGGTCGCCTGGAACCGTGACAACAACTATCGTTTTCTAAAAAGTTCATTCTAATATTTACACGTTTTGTGGAGTTCATCGAGCGAATAAGAATGTTCCAACAATGAGCTAAACCTACACGAGTTCCCCAATCCAACACGGCGCTTTTGAATTTTAGCTTTGTAGATAGTTCTGCGAACAGTGTATACTTGTGTGCAAATATTCGTCTAACAGTTTTGCAACGTTGGAAAGCATCGGAATGATTCAGAATCACTGCGGAGTTGATACTCGGGAAGATAAGACGGGCACTTGGGAGAAACGGACCGTGGCATTTGAGACAGGGGCACAACCGGGGGACAAACGTGCTACAATCGCATACCCTTCCAAGGTCATCGCTTGGGCGACCGCGCGCGCGCCCAAGAAACCTTTCTTTTTAGGGTTGGGGGGGGAGGGGGGGGGGCGAGAGGGGAGTGGTATAGGCGCTGATTGTCTTCCTCCTTTGTGGCTTTTGACAGACGCACAACGAGACTGGCAGAACAAGCGCATGATTCATTTCTTTCGATGGAGGCGTTCTGTCTGTGTATGCGAACATGATTTTTTTCCCCTTTTAGTAGTTAAGACCCGTTCACACTCTTGCAACCGAGTGCGACCGAGAGAGACCAAGCCGGTTTTTAAGCCTCTTGCGATCTCTTAGGACCAGCTCCGTTCAGCGCATCCGGTCCCAAGAAGTCTTTCTCGGTCGTACTCGGTTGCAAGAGTGTGAACGCGCCTTTAGTTGTTCTTGCCTTGACTCGGGTCCCAGTGGGTGCGTTGTCGTTGTATGCCCACTATTTTTTTTTTTTTTAGTTTATGGTTGTTTTTGCGCTGATGGGGTATCAAGGTAGACGAAAAGAAAAAAAAAATGAAATAGCATTTCGACAAAAAGAAAAAAGTTGTTGCGATCAGGAACGTTTTCAAAGCGATTTTAGGAGCCTGCAGTGTTACCGCAGGTGCAGGATTGAGGGCGTAACCCACGCACTTGAAGAGAAGGGGAAGCTCTCGTCTTATTGGGACTCTCTTTTATGGGTTTCCACGTCGCGATTGTCCTTCGAAATCAACAGTCATTTATTTCTCGCTCGTGGCTTCTAAGTACTGGAAGCCACGACTCGAGCCACAACAGTTTTGCGAAATCAAGGTTTCGCTGATATGGATAACTTTCACGTACAGTTCGACGCGCAATACCTTTGCCGTATTGACTCGCGAGAGATGCCCCCAACACGGCTGAGTATGGCGGTGCTCCAGACGTTACATCTAAATCTTGTTGCCTTACCTGTTACTATTTCGCGCCCATTTTGAGCCATGTCAAAATGAAAGCGCATGACGAAATAAAAGTGACACTCGTTTTCCGCTCGATGGAAATTTCACGCCAGCTCGCTGTCTTTGCTGGTACCTTGAGCGTTTCCCAGCGATATGGAGAGCTAGAAAAAAAAAAAACACGCACGATGGCATCCTTTGCACACTCATTACTTCTATAACACCGAGCCACCTTGTATTCTTTTGTTTTTCTTTCATGGTACTAATTTCTTTCTGCGCCTTACGGCTGTTACGACGCTAAATCTGTCTGCACCTTCGCATTTGAACTAGGCTCAGATCACGGACGAACCAGTTTAAATCAGGAAAATATAATTAACACTGTAGCAAAGTAAATCTATCATATCGATCGGAAATACGATTCGGCACATTCCATCCGAACACATATTGTGCACAGCGAAGGCAGTAGAGAGTCAGCGTGCAAAACGCCTCCACACTAGGCTACCATAACATCTAAGCGATTTTTGCATAGCACCGAGCACGGAAAGGAGAAAACAGTTATTCATTCACATAAACGAAGCAAATTTATTTAAAGCCCGGACACTCCGTACGTCCAATCTAGCTAAGGTTATCGATAGACTCGACCATGTCATTTGTTGAAACAGATAAAAGACGTTGGCAAAAATGATTAGACTGAATAAGTGAATCTAACGCACGTATTTTACCAACCGACGGTCGCGCGCCTTCAATACCCATTGCGCACCTTGGACACACTTTGGGGAGCAATGCATATTTACATCGCCGCCCGTGGTCTCCATTGAACGTGTGGTGCTGACCAAAATACAATGCTAACCTGACTCTCAATCGCTCACCGCAAAGGACGATTTCGAAGAGGCGGTACTGTAGGTCACTCGAAAAAAAAAAAAAAAAAAAAAAAAAAAAACTCAAGCTATAGAAACGAGCGTCGTAAAAAAGGGGGCCGACATTTTTATTCCTACCTCCGAACAGAAACGAGCGCCACCCACTGCATCACACAGCGCAGAGACCGGACTCGGCCACCGCGCGTATTGCCACTGACGTCCGATGCTATGCACTCTGAGCTGACTGACCGCAGGCATACCAAGCGCGCGCGAGGGAGGGAGAAACTTCCTCCGCCGGGAGAACACGACACATTTTGGGGATCTATTTCACGCAGCGGATAACGCGGGCCTTTTCACACTTCGATACTGGCGCCATCTAGAAGTCGCGCGTTCAACCACGTTACGAGCCGCGCGCCATCTGGTGGCTGAAACGGACGAATAAATAGAGGTACCGCGCCCTCTTAAAGGGATTGTCCGGTCGAAACCGGAAGTACTTAAGTTCTTGCGCTCGTTACGTCGAGGGAACCTTCATGTAGACAAACGTCATTTTTATTTTGATATATGATCTCCCGTTATTAATTAAACCTTTCATGAGCGTATGTACGAAACTGCACCCCGAATTTCGCCAGTGTCAATGGCTGACATCCATTGGTGCTGCGTGACGTCACAAAACGCAAAGGTTTGTCGGATGGTCGGTTCGATAGATGTCTTGTATTTTGCTTCGAATTATATAGTAGCTCCTAGGCTGTACCCTACTTAAATACGGTTCTTTTAATGCAGTTCCCAAGCATGTGCAAAATAAGTCAAGGCCCGTTCACACTCTTGCGACAGGGTAGACCGAGAGAGACCAGACCGGTTTTTAAGCCTCTTGCGATCTCTTAGGACCAGCTCCGCTTCATCGCCTCCGGTCCTAAGAAGTCGCAAAAGGCTTTAAAACCGGTCTCGTCTCTCTCGGTCGTACACGGTTGCAAGAGTGTGAACGGGCCTTCACGCCTTTTAGCAGAAAATTACTCGCAGACAGCCATAAGCTTCGAGCAAACGTATGCCTTTTCGAGCAAACACAACTGCGACGGCCACCGATCGAACTAGGGGCGCTTGCAAAGCAAAGGATGCAGATTTGGCCTTTCAAGTGGCACCTAAGTACACGGAGCGGCATCTGGGTACACATGTCAGCGGATCCACTGGATCGGTGATGAGGCTGCGTGTCGTTCCCTCAGAGGCGATGTCCGCGAATCGAAGAGAAACGGCGAATCGTTCAAGTGCATGTCGTCACTTGACTTAAACGAGCTAGGTGAATGGTAGTCACGCTCCATTTTCACACGCGGGTCAAATAGAATCGGGCTGCAAGCGTGCTAAATACAACTGCTGGTATCGTTTCCAGATGGTCTAGCTGTTAGTTTCGGTTTCGCTGCATAATCAAATTGATTGATTCGATTTGGGCGAAGAGTGGATGGACGTAGTTTAATATCGTTGGCACAGCATCACACCTCAGCTTACGAGCCTTCTGTCCGCTTAGAGCTCAGCTCGTAGCTCTCTTCTGTGAGATGATTGCTGCATAAGCGGGATCTCGATCTTGAGGGGAACCTAGTCCCTACACACGGCGACGATCCACGTCGCTCGACACTGCACGTCTCGCGGAAAAGTGTGGAACGTCATGTCTTGGCTCGCACGTGCTGTCCGGTGGTTGTGGCACCCGACCGCGCAACAAAAATCTCACCCAACTACAAAACGAGTTGAGCACAACAACAAAAACGAAACACGCTGATGCAGACCAAAATGCTCGCTTTGTGTTTTGTGACGTCAGAGCCTCAATGTTGCCAACGAAAGCAGCGTTTACGCTAGATTCCGATTGGAGCAGCATAAATTCAATTACTCACGCAGAGGGGCATATAAAATTCAGATATTGCACATACGATCCTTCTCGAGGCAATAACAATGATATTCAATTGTTTCCTCGAATACAAAATTTGACCGGACAATCCCTTTAAGGAGATTCACCTCGCACCTGTGAATTTTGTCGCCATTTTTTATGTTTTGAGAATATATGAACGCAGGAGTTCATTACTCCAAACTATTAAGTTCTATAATCCATTTAACAAATTTCATAAAAGGAAAGTACAATGCGTGACATTTATACAGCGGCCATATAACTCGTTTACAGTTATATGGCCCAATGTGGGGGGTAACTCTCAGAAAAAAGTAATTGTAAAGTAATTGCATTACTTTTAAAAAGTAATTTGTAATTGCAATGAACTACTTTTGCGTAGTAGTAATTGTAATTGTAGTTAAACTACTTTTGGAGCTAAGTAATTGTAATTGTAATTAAATTACATTTTGAAAGTAATTTACCCATGTATGCTGTATGTGGTCATTCCAACCGGAGCAACGCGTTCTCACGTCCCCAAGCTCTCTCGTGTCGTCCTCTCCCTCAGTTTCTCAACACAATAAGATTATTTATACATCAATTTATGCCTATACCTCGAAGACCCGTTCCCAGTTATTACGCGAGAGAGTGTTACGAATATATTTCGACAACTCTATCAAATAAAAAAAGGCATAGTATGCGCTTACAATGGAGATGACAATAAGTCTACCGTTCCTAATACCATTTTAAATTTGTATTCCATGGTTTATAAACGCACTGAGCATTTTATAAGATATAGTGGTATTAGTGTCTGTGACAATTTCACTTGCCAATAGATTCCATTCGGAATCGCAAGCGGTAGTGTGGAATATGCGAAAACACGAAGATGAATCACAAATGAGTTTACTTTTACACATATTGTTAACTTTTGCAGAAATTCGGTCGGGGGTATACAGAAGGGCCGTTTTCATATGAGGGTTCGGCTGTGAAGATATATCTTATAAAGAAGGAGCAGTTTGTAGAGCCTGCGACGTACGGAAAGGGTTTGGAAGCCTGCACGATTCTGAAGTGACGTGAAGCTGGTACATGAAGAATACTCTGAAAAAAAAAGTACCTTAATCCTCTGTCTTCGACGGTCCCTATATTGTTAATAAGACAATTTTGAAATGGCGACCATATTGATGATGCATATTGAAGTTGAGATTTACCAGTGTTATGTAGGCTAACTTTTTTATTCCAGGTGAAGCGGATTTCAGGTTGCGTCTTAGATAGCCAAGTGTGCGGTTAGTTTTCAAAACAATGCATTTAATGTGATTGGTCCATGTGAGGTTTGTGGTAAGGTTAAGTCCTAAATATTTATACGATGTACAGCGACCAATGCTTCTGCAGCCAAGATTGCAAGAAAAACTAGAGGAGATGGCACTATGAGTGAATATCAGTAACTTGCATTTTTTTCATGTTAAGGCTCATCTGCAAGTCATGGGACAACTGCTCGATTACATACCAGTCAGTTTGCAATGCCATATGGTCACCTGGATATAGATGGGTACGTAAATGACGCAGACGTTTGTAAAAACGCGCACAGGTTTAAAGAGTTTGTTAAGTCTATTACTTATGCTCAAAATAAGATTGGACCCAGTACCGTTCCCTGCTAGAAGCCCGAGGTTAGAGGGGGCTTACACACGAGTTTATTAATCAGGGCGTAGTGCGAGCGATTTGCAAGAGACTCTCTGATCTAATTTGTTAACGACGGATGAATTCTAAAGTGTGTTTGTTTTGTAATGAGTCGCTGATGGGGGTATATCAAACGCTTTGGAAAAACCAAAGAATATATCGTTCGTTTGTAAAGTTTTAACGAGGTTAGAAAGAATATCTAGAGTAACGAGAAACAGTTGGGTTTCACAAGATGTTTTACAGAAATCATGTTAGTTTGGATATGACAATGTATTATTTTCTAAGTAGTTGATTACGTTTGAGTATATAATATGCTGCGTGCAAGGTATGCTAGTGATGAATATGAAGCGATAATTTGTGATTAGGTTCCGGACCCTTTTTTTGTGAATGGAAAGAATTTATTAGTGATTGGATATGGGCTAAATGGTTAGGTATGGTGATGGTTTTCTGCGCTGCGTAGATGCAAGAAAAACACATTTGATTTGATTAAAACTAAAATAGAGGATAGGAGAAAGACAAGATATATGAATGACGCAGACTTACAGCTCATTCACACTGGAAGCGGATCCGCGTTCGCAAAGCGTTTGCGAACGCGGTTGCTATAAAGATCCAGTACAATGGCACGCGCACTTGATGTCATCGAGTGCGCGTGCAATTGTACTGGATCTTTATACAACCGCGTCCGCAACCGCTTTCCGAACGCGGATCCACTTCCAGCGTGAATGAGCGGTAACTGCGTAATTTCTTCCCCCCCCCCCCCCCCCCTCTGTATTCTGAAAAATCATGTGGCTGGGATACCCCCCCCCCCCCCCCCCCCCATTGTTTGGTGCCTTACATTCTTATGCTTCCAATCTCGATGGTATTCGCAGTAGCTGTCGTAGACAGGTGAACTTTATGGTGAGCATGTCTGCGCTGTGTTCACCTATAGGAGCTGGTGTTTGCTCCGACATGCTGTGGTACCTTTTTTTAGTAGCTCTACTTGTTTCAAGGCTAATGATGGCTCGCTGACGCACGTTCCGTATTATTCTGAGACCATATATAAAGTCTCAATGATTTCGCGTTTTGTCCTATCTTTATATCTGACCATGATAGAAGTGGTTTCTATCCTCTGTTTTAGTTTTAATTTTTATCAAGTGAGGTTTTCTTGCATCAACGCAGCACAGCGAATCGTCACCAGTGAAGCATTTGTCTATTTTCGAGCCATCCGGAAGTTCTGTGAAGGATTATTGGTTAAATATGAGATACAAATAAAGAAAGACCGAATGCTTAGTGTTTTCTTTTCAGTTTGGTGTTGACCACGGTGTAACTTTAGGTGGGGGCACGGCGGGGTTAAACACGCGGCGCGAAAAATCAGATAGCGTTCGTTCGACGGGCATCCGAAAGGCTGCATCATTCCGTTGCCACCGTGCCCGCAGTCCCAATACACGGCTCTGCGTGCCCGCGGCTGACAGCGTTGCCGGCGGCCAAAAGACGAAACTGTGTGAGAGCGAAAAAAATTATCTCGTTGCCATGACACCCCGGTGCTGCAATTTCGCCCTCTCAGCGTCTGCCCCAAAAAGATCCGCCTAACAATAAATTGATCTCACTAGCCAGTTTGACTACGCTACCGCTGCCGCGATGCATCGAGGGAGCGTTAGTCTTTCTGCACGTGCGACAACCTCGCTGGAGCTCTGTGCCTGTGGAGCATGAGGCGGCACGAGCCGTCTTGTGCACTGCTGCCTGCCCCCTGCATGATTAAGAGTCTCTTTGCACGTTTTTGCTTCGTTTCGAATTGCTACTGCACCGTGATTGCGACGGAGACAGTTGGAACTCCAGTCGCCGTACGCTACATGGAATGAAGATTGAAGAAACCGTGTGCGGCGTTTGACCACGCGTTTGGCGCGGCTTCAAAGCGGCGACGAGCCTGAGACCTAGGAAGGGATGAAATTCCAGAGAAGTGGTGCTGTTGGTCATGTTCACGTCGGCGGATGACGTACCCTTTTAGCCGTGCAATATTACCGGCGCAGCAGCAGACGCATTCGAATAAGTGTTGAACTTCACAGCGTGAGTCATCCTACTATTTCGAGTCAACCACCGCCAGGTTCGTGCTGCAACTGTGAATCAGGTTTGCCGACTGGGTGTACTGTGTCCGCTAAGGCAAGAGAGACGGTTAGCAGCGGGCATTGGATGCCAGCAAACAATGACTAAAAAAATCCCTACCTAAGGACCTGCGGCAGAAGATGCTCAGAGTCCACTCCTGGCACGCCACATGATTCGAGTCCCTGACTACGCAAAACTTCTCAAAAAAGAGAAGAGGACGCACAGAAAAATAGACTGGAGAATCGAAAGGAACCTTGGTGAGCATAGTAACAATGCCCCAGCATCAACTTGACCCTAGTGCCGTCAAAAGTAAAAAAAAAAAAGGAAAGAAATGCGTTAGGATTTGTGTTGTTTCCTTCCGGGGGGGGGGGGGGGGAAGGAGTATTTTTCAAGAAATGGAACGAAATACATTTCATCCTGATTACATCGCGATACAAAAAAAAGAAAAAAAAAAGAAAAACGTTCAAAATGTATTTCGATACAGGAATACGGATACTGTTGAAAAAATGTATCGCGATGCAGAAATACAGATACGAAATGTATTTCTGAAATACTATCGCGATACGTTTGTACCGCGATACTGCCCAACCCTGCGTACCGCATGCACAATACGACTTCTTAAAAAACGCGTTTCCCATTGAAAAGCGCAGGAGACGAGTCATCTGCCGGCGCCGCTTGAAAGCATAGTGAGAGAGAGAAAAAGAGAGAGTGAAAAGCGAACTTTATCTGCACCGCGCGAGGAGCGCGCTGTCCTTACCTGCGTAGTATTATGTTACACCGTGGTGTTGACCAAAGCCTTACCGGCGGTGGAAGAAAGTTTTAGATTTTCAATCGTTTTCACAATACCTAGGCACAAAATGTCTATTGGGTTCATTGGTGGATGGTTTTGTCTTATAAGATTAGGAGTAGTGTCTAAATGTTCGTCCGTAAATACTGATTTAAAAACGTGGTTAGCATTTGTGGACTACCTTTATTTCCGATTTTGATACCGTTACCGAAAACAAACGAAAGTGGTCTCAGTAGTTCGGAATTCATGATTTTTAATAATAACTAAGCATTCGTTTATTGTCCGACAATTTTGCTTTGTTATAGGCCAGAGCGTACGTATAACACGCACTTTTATGCGTGATAGCAAGTTATACATGAAAAATGCATGACTAGCAGCCACTCAGCCCCGGAAAGCACAACACGTTGCTAATGGTGTTAGGATGGAATGATAAGCGTAGATCAAGAATGCTTTCAGTAAGAGCCTGAAGTTCTGGTTGGTTCACTCACCGTTTAAATTCAATTGAATGCTGAACACGTGTTTAGCTATTGCTTGATGATAAAACGTACCAGTCAATTTCGCGATAATTAAAATCGCCAACAATCGTCATAAAGTATTTAACAAAAATGCACGGGGAGGCATTGGAAGTAAGTTCGGCTTTTATGTTTTTCTGCATCGCTGATGCCAAGGACGTTTTAGTTGTTGCTCATTTGCCTCATTCTTTGAAAAAATAAATTTCCGTAGAAACATATTACCCTTTGCACGTCAGTTGTGTGTTCTCTATGGGCGACTCCGGTCGAAAACGGAAACAAAATGAATGACTCGTATTGCTTTAGTGCAGTTGTCTCAAACTCATATGAATGTGGGGTCCGGATAGCTCATACCGGAAAGGTTGAGGGCCAGGTTAAGACGGGAGAAGGGGCGGAGGGGGGGGGGGGGGGGGGGGTCAGAGATATTTAGAGAGGGGTCCTCGCGCTCCATGCTTTTTCGTAAACTCCCAGTTTTACCGTTGACATTTCTAGATTTTGGTAGTTTATATGACTTCTTTGAGCCCAGCCCTGATGTGATAACTAGAATTAAAATGACACCGCCCTGCCAACGCGCTGTCACTTTTAAGGAAACAGGAGAGCAAGTATTTTGCCGTACCCCTTGCTCAGTTTACTCAGGACTTAACCAAGCTCAACATGTTTCTAAAAAAAAACAATCAGTTAATTTGACAGTTCTTTTTTTCCTGACGATTTTTATTATAGCATCCTGGACGAATACTTGTCTCTTAATGGTGGTATATTTTGAAGGCGAGAATCCCGGGCTCGTAACTATATCTTGGGCGGTTGCTGCTGCCGATCGAGAGTTCGAGCAGACGAGATTCGTCCTTCAACGAATTGCTCGCGTTTGCACTAATGGCGGAATTATGGTGCATTACAAAAAGCTGGGAAGCAAAAATAAAGGGAAACAAAGGGCAAATAAACGCAGATAAGTACAAACTAGATGAATACGCTAAGAGAGCAGAGCTACGTTTGAGCCAAAATGCATCGACTAGATAAGACCACTATAGCGCATACCATTTCTAGCACTCGAGACATGGGAACCGGGACTCGTAGCCGGTTGCCTGCGAGCCGCGTACCAGCGGGTCGTGGGCCGCATGCGGCCCGGAGGCCGCGTGTTTGAGAATCCTGCTTTAGTGGAAGGCAATATGGCCATAGCCGAATTATTACGTCAAAGTGAATCCGGGTACTCTACGAAAACCTTTTTTAAAGATACGACCAGCTTCTCTTTAGAAGGTGGCAAGCGGGTTAGTTTTTAGTCAAGCAACACTGGCAGATGCGTACCACACAACGTTATTAGATTACCTCACTCACTTCAGTCCGCCTAGTGTCGTTCGAAGCGCCATCTATATTTTCGTTTCATAATTATGCGTTCCAAAGAGCCCAGCTGAAGCGCCAAATGGCGATCACAACGCCACCATTTATCCTGCAGCGGTCACTCGAGGAACTGCTCGTAACATCTATTTTGGCTTCAATCGGCCATTTCGGAGCCGAAACAGATACAGTGGAAAGGGTCACAAGGATGCCACCCCCTCGTCGCCAGCGGGCGCGACGCGAATTAGCCCCGAAGCTAAGATGAGCCTAGGTCGGGACGCGCTACCTGAAATCGTCGCTGAGGCATGGTTGTATGAAAACAATATTAACTGTACTGCAAAACCTTGCAAACTAAATATTTTAGAAAACATCACGCGCCCCCCATTTTGTACTAAACTCCAATAAAAGTGACTACAAAAAGAGTTTCTTTCCGTTGGTTTTTACGTTTCTAGTAACGTTGAAATGTATGTATCCTGATTCAGTTACCAAAGCAGCCGTCTGGCGGCGCGTCGAGCGACGCTTGGCGAGTCGTGGTGAGTGAGGGGGGGGGGGGGTACTGTTCGTGCATGCGGCGCCTATGAGCAGTTCCGTAACTGAGCTAATCTAATAACGTTGGTACCACAGCACCACCGTGACGTCACGTCGCGTCCATACAGTTGATATCAGTGTTGCCATCCCTCTCTAGCAGGTAGTTTCGGTTTTGCCGTAGACGCCCGAAATCAAACTCTGAGCTGTGATATTTATAAAACTCCACACAATATTGAGAAAAAAAATTACCTTATAATTTAAGGACACTGACTTAGCTGAACACAGTCGTAATCCTAAATTCAAAAATATTGACTAGAGTTGCGCTGTAACATGAGAGCGCGGTTACTTTCTTTGTTAATTACAGAATTTCAGCTAGTTTCGTGACCCGCCTAGAATATTGCATAAAGACATCATTGAGCGGGCATCTACATCTCAAAATGAATGATTCTACTTTTTTGAATAATAATCCAGGCAATTAGCTGTTTGAGAACTCAAATAATAAACATATGATTATAATTCCAAGATGAAATTATACTTAATATTATGATAATAATATTCCGATGCAACAAAGAGAATCAGTGAGTACTGTAAATAGTTTGGTGTAAATAATATAGGCGATGAGTATGAAAGCACGTACGACTTTTGATGTTTTTCTATATCACAAATTAAAACAAAGTGTTTGTGGCTGCCTTTTGCCTCATTCCTAAAAAAGAAAAAAAAAGCATTTAAGTAAACACGTACAGTCGAGACCGGTTATAACGAAGTCAGTTATAACGAAAAAGCGGCTACAGCGAAGCGATCACCATTTCCCCTTCCCTTTTGCATTTCGTTATAACCGAAGTCGGTTACAACGAAATAGCGGCTACAGCGAAGCGATCACGGTTTCCCCTTCCCTTTTGCATTTGGTTACAACCGAAGTCGGTTATGACGAAATAGCGGCTATACAGCGAAGCGATCACCATTTCCCCTTCCCTTTTGCATTTCGTTATAACCGAAGTCGGTTATAACGAAATAGCGGCTACAGCAAAGCGGTCGCGATTTCCCATTCCATTTTGCACTTCGTTATAACAGAAGTCAGGTATAACGAAATAGCGGCTACAGCAAAGCGGTCATGATTTCTTATCCCTGTTGCACTTCTTTGTAACCGAAGTCGGTTATAACAAAATAGCGAATATAGCGAAGCGATCACGATTTCCCATTTCCTGTTGCACTTTGTGATAACCGAAGTTGGTTATGAGAAAATAGCAGATTTAGAGAAGTTATGTCCAATTCCCGTTTACTTCGTTATAACCGGTCTCGACAGTAATGCCCTTTGTACGTCAGTTTCTATGTCCCTAAGCTGGGAGTACGGTGAAAGCTACGTATTCGTGCACCAGCGACAAGTTGACCACGCGCAGAAGAGAGCGGGGTCAGGTGATGAAAGAGAGGAGGATGATTGGCGCAGGAAGTGCGTAGCTCCCACCTCACTGTCCGCTTGAGGGTGAACAGGTTAAAGAACACTAAACCCCTTTCTGCGATGGTCTTTTTATGCTCCTAACCAATCTACTTAATAAAAACATAAAAAAAAGCAAATACAAGATTAATGCGTGGCTGATTTCTCTAGTACAATCGGTATCAAAGATCTATCACCTCGGAACAGTCGATGACACCAGAGGGCGCCGTCGGACGAGGAGGGCTTCTCGTCCCAAGGCGCCCTCTTGTGTCAGCGATAGCTCCGAGATAATCGGTCTTTGATACCAATTTTAATAAAGAAATAGGCCCCGCATAAATGTAATTTTTTTTATTATGTTTAGTGCCCATACGGTGAGTTATGACCATAAATAGACTGCAGCACGAAGTGTTTTAGTGCCCCTTTAAGGGTTTTATAATCTGCACGTGAGGCTAAAACGAATCAGAAAGACTGTGGGGAAAAAGATAGAGAGAAAAAAAAAAAGAGAAGTTTGGGAGGACAGGACGGCACTTTTCCTGAACACACCAGCGAGGCGTTGATGTAACCGGAAGTAAGGGTTGTGCAGCCATCTACCACTTCCGGTGTCTTTTCCGTGAGTTCCCAGGAGAGAGGGGAAAAAATAAATAAAGAGGGGATCGCAAAGCAGAAAAGGCCGGAAAAGAAAAGCGCCCTGAACACCTTTCTGGTTTGCGGTTCTTCAGACAATCGGTTTTTCCTTCTTTTTTTTTTTACTTTTTATTGAAAGGAGCTTTTGTATTTTTGTTTTGTTTTTGAATAGTGACATTTTGTGCGTATCTAAAAAAAAAAAAACTTGTGATCACGTTAACACAAAAACAATTTTTGTTCAGAAATAAAACGCGATAGTCACACAAAAAAAACTGAAGAAATGCAAAAACTGGCATGGCTGGGAAGTGCTAAAGACGCTGGAAGTCACTTAACGCGAGACTGTAGAATTGGCCATGAAGAAAAGACGGAGAGAAACACGATCCTTCTAGTCTTCATATGTTTTTCTTTACCCAGAGATTTTCTTCTTGCAATAAATAATTTCTATCTTCCAGTTTTTGTTTTAGCCTGAAAAACAAAACAAACGTAACTGTATTTCGGTGTTTTGCCAGAAAAAAAATAGCGTGGGTTTAGTTCGTTCGGATATACCTCGTCAGATCACTCCACCTCATACTACACCCGATTGGATCAAGCCACGCTCCAGTCGTTTCCAGGGAAGTCAGACAGCACAGCATGTTGAACCAAATTACCAGTTTATCAACTCACATTACGTCGCCCGAAGTCCCATTCTCCTCCGGATGCGGCGGCAGCTTGTCGGCTGTCTCAATAAGGACTCCTCTACCAGAGACTCTAATTAAAGAACGTCAATTCAAGACTGTCCTGACCACCTACTTGCTATCTCCTTATATAGCTAGCCCGAACAACTTGTTTCCCGCCCTCTCGCTCCCTCTGAGGATATCATGCCCATATAAGGCCACGGGCGAGCAACACGGCGCCTGTCTGGCGAGACATCCCGGCTCGGTACTATAACCCGAACCTGAACGGACGTTCGCCAGTAGGCAAGCGGGGTACGCAATCCTCGGCGCTGTTGACGTGACGGGGTGCGAAGTCCCCAGACTGGCGGGAAATGTCGACTTTTGCACTGGAGACTTTAGGGGAGTCATCATGTATTCACACGGGCGGGGAATGTAGGCTTTGGCACCGGGAACGTGGACGAAACGCCAAAGGCTCTTCAAAACCCTCACTTCTCGAAACGCATTTCTTCTGAGCATGAATGATCCCAACAAGTGTCTTCACCCCCGATCCACTGCCTCTCCTCGTGTAATCACGTAGGCTGAAATACAAAGATGGGTATTCCGACCTAAAGAAGTACCGCCACGGCTTGGTGGCTTGATCGTGCCGAGGCAACACAACCTAAAATAATCAAAAGCCGTGGAGAGCCTCCGCTGCATCCATGTAACGTCATGACACTCGAATGACGCCAGTTCAGCTATGGGGCCCGAGCCCGGTACCGAGCGTCTTTTGACGCGTTGATTGGACGCGAGGCCCAGCCGTACTCTGACGTCATCAGTCTGTGTCTCTTCGGTCTCATTCTGATGGTAAAAACATTTTAATACACAAGTTCTTATGACTCAAGGTTGTATTGTCCGATAGCGCTCCTACTGGATGTCGGCGGCGCGTCAAATTTATTGGCTCATGGCGCATCCCACGCGCGAACGCACACGGTACGTTTGGTCTGCTGTGGCTGACGGCGACGCAGCGCCGCCGGCGGCGCACCGCATCTGCGGCGAAGCTTCGCCATTTTTTTTTCTTAAGCACGCTGTTGAATATTTAACGCCAAATACCGGCTGAAGGAGAGGGTTGTTTCAGCGGCAGAGGGAGCAGAGGTCGGATTGGAGCGAGAGCGCACTGAGTGAACGTGTTCGTTCGAGTAAACGGTTTTTCGTTGAAACCGGCCGTCCAGGCTTTGGGTAAACGACCTCGACGTCACCATCAAAGTTGCCGGACTTGAAGAGTGCTTTAAAAGAGAAACGTTTTGTTCCGGAACCCGGGATATTGAGACGTGAGGTATCAACCAAAGGATGGATCGCCTAAAAACGAAGCGGAGGGTTCGACGGAGGCAGAACACGAAGTTCATCACCGAGATTGCAGCTGCGCTCCAGTCAACCATACTAGATCTTGACTCCCTCGAGAACCTTCGTGACAAATTGATCACCAGCAACCAAGGATTTAGCAAGGTTAACGAGAAAATTGAGTCGCACATCATCAATGCTGACCTGGAAGCCGACTATATTGTTGTTCTATAGAATACAAAGATGGAGTGGCAGAACCCCTTGGGGAGTAAGGTCGAGCGTCAACAGGCGGCAGCGACCAAACTAAACGCACGAGCCGACGGTGACAGCGACCAACACTCCCAGGCCACCGGAGTGAAGCTCCATAAAACTGCAACTTTCGCAGTACAGATGGGAGCTTACGCAGTAGCAGCCCTCCTGGAAATAATCGATGCCGCAGTACGTTGCAACACCAAGTTAACTCAAGGCGAGAAATTTTAATATGTCGCTCGATACTGATTGAACCAGCTGCCATGACATCACTGTTTTAATAAACGCCTACTTCTCTCTCAGTGCGATCTCCGAACTGCAGGCAACAGTAGCATGCTACAAAGATGCAATCGAAATTCTCTGCGTACGTTTTGGAGGCAAGCGGGGAATCCAACGTAAATACCTCGAGAGACTCGACAACCAACCAACGGCGAAGTCGGAGTTGGATATTGCAGGATTACGAAATGTCTACGATCATGTCCAAACCAACATTCGAGGTTTACGATCCCTGGGGGTTTCGAGTGCAACGTACAACACCATGATGGCGGACATAAAGTTGACCAGTCTCCAACTGAAGTCGTTGTGGAATACCATCGACTAAACAGCTTGAGACGCAACGTAAAGCTTCTGCCACAAGGGAGGAACGTGCTGGCAGAGCTCTCAAGGAAACACTCTTGAACATCGCATCTGTATCGTCCGCGAATGCAGGTGGTGAGGAGCTGCAGAAACTATTGCGTTTTCTGCGCGTGTAACTTGAGAGCTTGAAACGGTCACCACCGCCCGAGCGAGGAGCAGCGAACATGAAAAAACTGGATAGGCATCCAAGGCAAGAGGTTTAGGCATCAACAAAACTGGTGCTGCAAACCAACACGACAACTATTTGCTATTTTTGTAACGCAAGAGATCAGAGCAACCGTGCTAAAAAGTCTTGCGCAAGAAATGAGGTGCTTTCAATGCACCAAACCAGGCCATAAAGCAAAGGACTGTATCAGCAAAGCAAAACGTTTCGTGTGCAGTGGACAGAATGCTCGATCTATGTGCAATCGTCTTTGGCTGACACCATCACCAGTTTAGCAAATTCAGGGAGAAACCTCCAACGTTCTTCCTACAGGTGGAGCAATACCGCACCAGGCTTCTACGCTTCTATTACGAACGTTCCGGAGTTGGGTTGTAACTGACGAAAAGAGTGTTTATGAACACGGCATTGTCGATGACTGAAGTCAGGCTGCGTTCATCATAGAGGACTTGGAAAAGAAGCTGAACCTAAAAGCTGTCAGACAACGATCATGCAGCTCATCACGTTTGCCAACCGAGGTCCAGAAGTGTTTAAGCAGAAGCTCGCAGTAGTGGGACTGACTGCGAAGGCAATATACAACGACACATCACGTCTTTGAGGCCGCTTTTGATCCTTTAATCTGCCATGACACCACTGAAACAACCGTCGAGCTCTCCTTGCTTAAAATCATGACAGGTGACATCGCTGGCAAGGTGATGATTTCTTTAAAAAAAGCGGAGGTGAGCATAAGGCTGCTCATTGGAGCGGATCAGTTGCGGAGATTGCTCAACGGAGAAACACGCCACTGATCTTCCAGAACCGATCTTTTGGCCCTATCAACCATTCTATGATGGACTTTTCGGAGGCCGAAAAGCACAGTGCACAACGTGGCAAGATTGCTCACAAGAGAAACACGACCCTCATCTTCCAACACCGATCTGCTAGCAATATCCACTACCCTAGGATCACTTTTCAGGGGCGAACAAGCACATTGCACAACGTGGCAAGCCGACAGACCCGTGAAGCATGCCGCTGCGAGCTGTCCAACAATGCGACCCGGCACCCTCAGACAATGAACGTGCCAAAGTTTATGTTCTTAGTGGGCCACGCTTGCCCCCCCCCCCTCCCCCCCCCCCCCCCCCCCCCGGTTCGCAAACGAAGCAAACCATGAACAAACTAATTAGGTGACGAGAAACCTGCTGTGGAAGGTAATACGTTCGACCAAGAACAAAACGGCACCGCGTTTCACCGAAGATGCCGAGGCGGATGGAGGGCAGTCTCAATAGCACGCCAGAGCCCACCATGACGCAACTATGGAGGGAGCTAGAGCGTGTGATTCTTAAAGAACTCGGAGCCTCATCCAGGGATGACGTCAGATACTGAGCACTGAAGATTTGGCACTACTGTTCTCGTGGAGAGTGCCCAAGACACGTGGAGTGGACAAGGCACCACAAAAGGAGACACAGGAAGGCCAATAGTGATAGTTGGGCTAGTTGGAACTTGGTACTGATTAGGCGCTCGTACGGTGTTTCTTACTTTATGTCCTTGTCTTGTGGCGCTATTGTCAAAAAGACAGGAAGGCCATCGGTAAGGACAGCGCTAGGAAGAACCGGAACGGTCACAAGGAGGCCTCGGGACAGCTTCAGTCTTTGGAAGCTTTTTAATATCACCGATCTGGTTTTCTCACCTAGTAAACGGGGAGGATGCGCGCGGTGAGCGAACGTGTCCGTTCGAGTAAAAGATTTTTCGTTGACACCGGTCGTCCAGTCTTTGTGTAAACGATCTCCAAGTAACCATCAAAGGTGCCGGACTTGAAGAGCGCTTTAAGAACGCATGTACCACCTGCATCCTGTACCAACTGGGCGGTACTTGTATGCTGATTACCATTTATCCGGTGCTTAAGGTTAAATGGCCGAAGTCACCACGTAGCGGCTTCACTGTAAGAATGTATGACCCGTTCATTGTAGAAACTGCCTTGTGCATGCGGGCCAATAAATGCAAAAAAGGTCTATACTCAACATTACAACCGAACGTTTAGTGTCTCGACCAGCTAGATATCCCACCTTTCAAGATATGACTAATACATCACGCTTCACTACATGTAGTATCATTCATAGCTTCAGTACAAATTGCTGCTTGCTCCGAACAAAATATTATCACGACTAAACCACTCGTGTAATATGTATCACAGTCCGGCGGCCACACGTATTTGTCTACTTCTTCGTCCCTGTTTGTTCGGCGCTTCGGTCCAACTAGTGCCACTAAATAAGCTACGCTTCAGAGTAACGACACTTACCCATCTTGTGGCTTAAAATTATGGTTGCCAGTTATTTGAAGCTTTATTGGAAATCACAGGAAACGATTTTTCGCCCTCCACAAATGTTTAAACAGCTCGCGGCAGAGCAAAGCAATGTTACATTACCTCCCTAACACCGAATCTAATGCTGAGGAAGTCGCACTTTTGAATCATGACGATCGGTAGTTGCGTCTGCTCTGCACAAGCACCAAGATGGCGGGGCGCACAACAACATAAGGGGAACAGAGTGCCGATACTCTTAGCGTAGCTCATTTAGTGGCTCTACGTCATCGATGTATCCACAAGCTCATATTTCAATATTATTATTTTAATCATTCTTCTTTTTTCCTGCTAATAAAAACAAACTAGAATGTCGTTCCTTTTAATAGGGTAGTCGTATGCGTCCCTGCCATGTTTTGAAGTGCCTTAATTGCCCCTAAATTGTACTAATAAATCACTTAAAGAGTCATATTCACACAAATGTGTTTTTGCTTATCTTTCTGTTCTCTTGTTTTTGTGAAGCAGCAGCACTCTTACTTGAGATTCATGGGGCGCCCAGTTTGTTTTGATGTTTTATATTTTCAACAACTTTGAAGTGCATTCCACTTTATCTAAGGCCACTGGATGAGACCCTTAATACCTCTGCCATACGACGCCTTAAAGCTTCTTTTGAATAAACATCCTTTTCGCTAAGGGATATTCCGCTATAGGAGCTGTAGTCACACGACCGATCAAATACTATTTACCATTGATATTAATTGCTTTGGGGCGGAATACAGAGAGTTCAAACCAAAAATAAAATTTTAATTCTGAATTGTATAATCATTTCAAGTTAATATTTATTTTACGATAGTGTGCTAAATTATTGCCTGCTTACCAAAACCTAGAAATATATATAAAAAAGAGCATAATTTAAACCTGAGACTAACACTTTATACGAGAAGTACCTAAAGGTAGCGAGTTGGTGAATCTAAGCCTGTGGAGAACGAAGAAACAGATCGTGTCTGACACCGTTAAGATTCCAATTGGAAACAAAATCCTTTGGTACAATGGCCTCTGTCAACGCTTGAAAAATTCATGTAGAGGTCAGTCCCTCAAAGTTCTAACTTTGAGGGACTGACCTGGTGCATTAGAACAAAGTTCTAATGCACCAGCTTGCCTCCGATGCTGTTGGGGCCTTCTGTCGAGAGTACTTACTTTGTAGTGAAGGACGCTAGCGAGCTTCTTTCCCAAAAATGAAGCTTTAGGGGAACCAGCACTTGAGGTGTCGTGTGCCACAAACTTCTTCTCCCTTTAGGAGATTGTCCTGTCTACTAATGGAGCTAAAGCGGTCCGTCTGACAGGAATATAAGCGTGCAACAAATGAATCAATAAACACACGAGCATCGCTCAACCGGTACTCTATAGGAGTGTATGTTGAATCGAACAAGGAAAAAGGTGGTAAAGGCTCTGCAGGGAATATATTTTCCGATAGCCCTAAAGGACGTCGAAAGGGGTTGGTGGTGGCTTGAACTTAAGTGCCCAAATGCAGAAGTCACCACCAGGTTCCCGTTTATTTGAACATCCCGATCCTCTCGTGTGGCCTTCGTACCGAGTGAGTTTAACTTGCGAGCTCGATGCAGTCGACTCCTATAGGAAGTAAACGCCATGAAAGCGACTCGCGTAACAAGCCGGAAGTCGCACAAAAATAATTCGGCGATTCTGCACTCACGAAAAATAGATACCAAGTAAAACAAGCCAGATTTATTTGGGTTAGTAAAGGGCGAATAAATGAGCCTTTACAATTGCTCAACTTTTGCTTTTTTTATTCTGTTTTGTCCGAAAGAAATGAAACGATTCTCGAAGAGCGCGCTGTTCCGCTCCACCGCTCATTTTAACGAGATCTACCTCGTTAAAAAGAGGAAACGGGCGTCAAAGAAGTCCGTATTTTGGCCCCCCGAACAGAGTTTCAAAATAAAAATTTTGTAAACTGAGCTCTTTCCATTAGAGAAAAAGTAAACGGTCCCATCATTACGTGCTTAATCCTCGCTGTTAAGTGAAAAAAGAAAAACGATGCCGTGATAATTGGCTCTCGTTTTCCCCAACAGACACAGTTATACTTTTTAATGTACAACAGTGTTCTGTTGCTTAATTTCAGAAAATGAGCACAATATAAAACGATAATCAGTATCATCATTGTAGAAGAACCCAGAGACAAGGAGCAAAAGGGACAAGAACAACACCGTCTCACCGATTCGTCACCAGCTTGCCGGCGTCTTTACTCTAATTTCTTTAATATCAGTATCATATTGATTCGAAGGTCGCTCGCGGGGCACCCTGGACGAAATTCGGCAGTTCAAATTTGTGAGAAGTCATTCAGCTTTATCTGATGAATCCATGATCTAAGGGGAATGTATAAAGACTGGCTAGCTCCAGCAAGTCTTTATATATCATATTTGCCTCTACCTTATGAGTCTGTCCGATCAACACCTTCCACGCGATTATGCCCCCTTTTCCTCCTTCCATGACGTTAAAAAGCAGCGCCGGACTTGCCTACGTGCTGAGTCAATACGACCTTCCCAAAACGCCTGCGCTTCATTCCGTCTAACGCCATCGTTATGCTCCGTGTCTCTTTACAGGACGACATACAAAAAGGTTTTTCCGGAAGGTAGAAAAAACTTCATCGCCACCCTCCACATTTCCTCCTCTCTCACTGCTATCTTCACGACAGGGGACTCCTTTTGTTGCTGTTTCTTGGGGATGGATAAGCCGAGATCTTATTTCGGCTTAACCAGCCCCCAAGAGACAGCGAAAAAAAAGAAATCCCCTGCTGACAAGCTAACAGTGGGAGAGAAGGAGAGGTGTAGGGTGGGGAAGAGGATTTTCTACCCGCGAAAAACACAAAAGGAATGAACATATCAAGTATAAGTTCAAAAACTGTACAGTATGCCATTCCACAGTATGCACAGTATGCCATTCCCTTAAGGTATCCCCAGCACCTTTGCATCCTGGGGAATATCCAAAACGACCCTGGGAGGAGCTAGGGATGGACGTCGTCGAGCCGGCTGAGCGAGCGCCACCCAGCCAGCGTGTTTTCATCGTCTTGATGAATTAGCATTCTAAGCGGCCAGAGTTCTGCCCCACATCTTCAGTTACATCGAGTTCTATCATTAGGTTCTTGAAATATGTCTTTGCCCGCGAATGACGGCCCTACGAATATTGTCTGCGATAATAGTCTACAGATCACGTCGCGGGAGTTTGAGCAGTTTTTGAAGGATAACGGTATACGTCATCTAAAATCGTCTTTTTATCATTCATAAACAAATGGTCTGGTGCAGCGCTTCACCCGCAATCTGAAAAACTCCTTGCAGTTAGCGGTTGTCCAAGGACTACCTCTGTCCGACGATGTAAGCGATTATCTTGGGGGGTATTGATGGACGCCCCACTCTACGACAGGCCAAGCGCCTTCTGTACTTCTGCATGGTAGGGTTCATCGTTCTAAGTTAGATCTACGAGGAAGACCAACTCCAGATGTCCCCGACATACCTCCACAATGTTATGAATATCTACGAAACAAAGTACAGGAATATCAACACCAAACGAAAACATATACTGATGCTCGTCAAATTGCGAGACGGCCGCAGTTGTGTCAAGGACAAGCCGTCCGCATCTTTCGCCACCATCCCACAGACAAGTTATATAGAAAGTACTCTACGCCGCAAGTCATTCAAGTACATGTTGATCCTGCGACTTACATATTCAAGGACGGGCGACTTTGGAATGCTCCTAATTTGACTCGAAATTCTCTTAAACCGGAAGATAAAGACTCCAATTCAATCTGTGAGGACTCTGATTCCTCTCGGATTTTTCAACATTCTTGCTTAACATCATCAACAAATATATTGAGAATGAATCCTACAAATGCATCTGCAACGAATCAAACAAATGGATACAGTTCGCCTTCAGATACTCCTTCCCTTGTATCCAGTCCATTCATAGGCGCAGACTCTTGGGGGGCAACGGAGCTCGTGCCCCCCCCCCCCCGGGCCCGGGCCAGGATCCTTACCGAGGCGCTGTTTACGTGCCATGTAACGAGCTTTTAGTAGCGGCATGTAAACAAAATAACGAGCACGTTGCCTTTATTGACAAAATACATGGGAAATGGAATTCCGGCGTATTTTCGTTAGCTGCAATCCAGAAATCAGCCTGCCCCCCCCCCCCCCCCCCCCCCTTCCCGGGAAAATAGAAAGTCTAGGCCGCTGAGTCCATTTATACAGAGTCCTCAACCTGATCAAATACCTACGACCAGTCAGTGGCTGTTTCAAATTCTGCTCCAGAACTTTCAGTTCGGGTCCCTGGCCCGACCCTACATACATGTCAAGCTTCAAGTTCGCCAACAGTGGCAATCCTAGATCCTGATCCTAAACCATCCATATAAAGTTTTCCCCTTATAAGTACACCTTCATCTTCATGTCCTGGCGCACCTGCGTCCATGTCTCCCCTGGAAGGCGACCCCGAGCACAGTGCAGCGAGTGCCCGCGATGCACCAGTGAGTTTGGTGCCGACACCGATTCTGAGGCCGCAGATTTATCCCAAGAGAAATATAACTCTTCCTGCTGGTCTAAAAAAACTACGTAGTACGGTTGTATTCGTCAAATCCGCCATCTCGCATTGCCATTTCGCAGTAGCAATATAAATGAACTTGTTTCATATTTTTACGAGTCGCTAAAGGGTGGCGCTGTTATCGTCTTTAGTTTGGCCTCGGTGAACGCGAGCGGTCCAGGTTTCAAGGGTGAGTCTCCCATATGAGTGTTTTAGTAAACGTTAGCGGAAGGGAACGAGTGCCTGCTGGATGCAGGTCATTCAAAGGAGACGCCATGCCTATCACATCGTGCGAGCAACTCCAGCGATGATGTTACTCAAAGACGTCATTTTGAACGTGGCTTCAGTTGAGAACGATTTCCGCTGTTGTGATCATCGACTCGTGGAGAAAAGAACGAGAATAAGGATTGCACGAAGGAGCGAGAGGCGCCGATCTGACAACATTGGAAGATAAACGAGGCGTTGCGTCGTACATCTTATTGAGTCTGATACCATAACAGAAAACGTGAAGAAAGTTGAAAGCACCGTGCTTTTTGTCGTCCTTTTTTATTTTGGCGAGTGTCGAGCTCACTATGCCATACTTGGGCCACAGATCGTCTACGTTCTCGGGATTTCTTCACTTGGTTTCGCATGCAGCACGTCTTGGCTCAGCGCCCGCCAGAGAAGCGTTTGCGTCCTCCATCGCTCACTGAGCAACGACAACTTCCATTCGCACAAGAGGCGCATATTTTGAACGATCTATCCAACATTATGACATTTTGAAATCCCGCTAAAACCAAATATTTGCTCCGGACGAACCGAAGTGTCAAGCAACAAGAGCAGGAGCATACCTCCCCCTCTCTCACGGGCACTATGCCTAACCGAACTGCAAAGAAAATTGCACCACGCCAAATAAACAAGGGAAAGAAAGTAGGTGGTTCAATCGAGTGGGTGATATATACGGTAAAAAACAGAAAAAAACGAAAGTGCAAAAGGAGAAGTCAGTAACAGAAGTAAATACACGACAGCGTGGAGTGTTTCTTGTTATTTTCATCTCCTCCTTTTTTAATTTTTGTAGCTCTACATCCTCTGGGCACATTTTCTTTCCTAAACATTTGGCCAGCATGGCTGCGCACACCGCAACATATGCACGCAGCCCACTTGGGGTAACTGTGATTTGACTACCGGGACTCGGACCGGGCCAATAGGTATACTTTTAGTAGATCCATCCTGTAACCCCAAGAAAATTACCCGATTCTCCACTGACGCCTTTGCGCCGGCATCCTATCGTTATCGGTATCTGTATCGGAGGAGTCTACGTACGACCTAGTAACACTCCCAAATAGGGAATTTTAGTTGATCGTTCAAATACTTCTGATAAGAATAGCCGATAATGATACGATGCACGCGCAAAGGCGTCGGCCGAGTATCGAACATCATTATCGGAGTAAGAACGATCTACTAAAGGTCCCAAGTGACCGGCCGCGATCGCCGTTTCACCCCGCATCAATCAGGAGTCGGCTTTTGTTACCACCTGCGTTTACTCGATCTCTGTATCGCGCGTATACCCGCTAACAAGAAAGACCTTACAGCACAAAAATATTCGCTCGCGGCAGCGCCTATTAACGCAGAAGCGCGCACAACGCTATGCGGTCAAGGAGAGAGGTGCAAGAGCTCTGCTTGACTGTTTGTTTGCATGGGATCCTCTTAGACTCCTAACGAGTGGGCCGGTAAGAGGCAGCCATCGTAAGAAAGGAAATGACAAGAGACTGACAAAAGACAGACGAACACGCGTCTCTCCACTCATCAACAATTTCGTAGTCGTTGGAAGTTGAAAGACGCGTCCTCTTCTGTGTTCCGTCTGTTTACAATGTTAACGGATATACTAATAAAAAGCAGCTGTCGCAAAAAAAAAAATAACAAGAAATGAACAAAATGCAGATGAGCACTCATCTTTCAACTCAACAGCGATTTCGCTGTCGTTAAAATTTTAAATACCCGTCCTCGTCTGTTTAATGCGTTTCCTGCTTAGTCTTTTCCGCTCTGTTTTTTACGAGCATGCTGGTATGCGTTAAAAATGACAGCGCTATACCGTGGAATGTGAAATAATGAAACGCATAGGAAGGCTATTCACGCAAGTTGTAGAATGCGACTCAGAAATGTTATGATAAGAGTTGACTTGATAAAAAAGACGTCGTGCGATCCGATGACGGATAAACGTTTAAAGGAGAGCGCTGGCGAAATTTTGATACTTATTTGCCTCCAGGCTGGTTCAACACATTAATAGACACATCTTTACAAGTCACCCAAAACTACAAGTCACAACCAGTGTTTTTCGCGAAATTATTTAAGTTCGAAATTTGTGCTGAGAAGCTGAAAGTCTCTTCTGGTAACCCTAAAAACTGACGTCAAGCGTTGTAACATGGAATCATACAGGTTGTTCCGGATGGATGTTTGTTTACGTGAAATCATTGCCGGTTAAGCTCCTGCCAGAAAAGCTAATATAAATTCGTAAAATACTGTTTCTTGAACTTTCCGCTCAACTTGCAAGTTAAAAAAAAAAAAAAATCTGACGTCACCAAATTAAAAAAAGTGCATGAAGCATTGAATGTTGGTTTAGCCTCATCTCTATTTTCCGTTTTCTCAATAGCTCTTTTAGATTTAGAGTTAACGAATAGCATGCCTGGAAGAGTATTCCGAGAATGAATTTGGTTTGGGCTGAAGACAACGCTCGAGGCCTTTCGAGCTAACGGGGTGGGAAAAACTCAAATCTAAGTCTGTATGGCACGAGGCAAGGCTTTCAAATATCAGCGACGAAAAGGGAAAGATCATTGGAAATGCAGGATGTTGTAGGACTTTGAACAGGCGTTGAGTGCATGGGCCCGTAACAGCGGCCTCCATAGCCACGGGAACATGAAAATTAGAGGAAAAAATGAATGACGAGCTTCCTGTGCTCGGTTTCCTTATAAACATAAAAGAGAGCGAATGTTTCGGTCTGCACAGCAAGCTATTATGCTCGAGAACTATACTAAAAATAAAGTATAACCACGCTCAAAAGAGAACAAAGTGATCGCGCGGTTACAAATGCTAACATTCTAAAAGGGGTAAACTCAAGGGGGGTAAACACGGGAGAAAAACGAGGCAAACTGTGAGCGCTGACATCTCTGGTCCCGAGATAAAGAACGAGGAAGAGAGCGATCGAAGAGCGGAGAAAAAGAGTAGATGAAAAGTTAGGCGTGCTTGCTTCGTCACTTCAAGTTAAAGTTGCTCGAGTACTTTTTTGGGGTACAATGCGTGACACCAGCGTTTTTCTGTGAAATAAAGCTAGTAAACAACAGGGTAGACACATTGCAAATCCGCTACTTTGTTTATATTAAAGCGTCAGCAGCGATATCAGCCCACTAGGGCCACCAATGTCCGCGTCTATACTGCCTCGTTGTTGCGAGGCGGACGAACTTCTTAGCAAGTTGGTAGACCTTTTTCACTAGGTTATTGCATGATCTTTGTAGTTAACGCTCTAAATAAACTACGCGTCAAAGAATAGACATTTCAGCCATCTTCCGGCCTAAAATAATTGTTGCCAGTTTCGTGAAATTTTATTTGCAATCGCCGAGAACAATTTTTCTTTTCCAGGAATTATGAAACAGTCCGCGAACAGATCAAAACAGTAACACATGACCTTCCCGACAACACATCTGGAGCCCAGGAAGTCACAGGTTCTTCTCGTAACTATCGCCAGTCGCGCCCGCTCTTCACTAGGCAACAAAATGGCGGGGCCCCCGCCATTTTGTTGCCTAGTGCCAAACGGAGGGTAGATACCCTAAACGCTTATTTAGTGACTCTAGGTTCATTCTAGATTCCAACCGCGATCACGCTACGGCGTGATCGCGGTTGGAATCTCTGCCCGAACTACGCCCAGAACGCCGCAAAGCGGCGCTAGCTACTACACCTAACCAAGTAAAGAAGGACCTTATACCAAGGACGACGGAAACGCCGGAGCCCTGCCCTGCCTGGAACACTTCATTGTTGTTTAGTTTTTTCACTGTATCCTCCTCGACTTTCTCCCGTTATCTTCGGCAACAAACATCAATAATAAGAAGGTGTCCAATTGAACGGCTTGCTTCTTTCTGCGTTCCTTGCCGTGCCATGATCATTTAGAGGCCTTATCGCACAGCGAAGAAGATTCGCGCAGTCAGGTATGTGCATGCAAAATCCAAGCTAAAATCTTTAAAAAAAAAACAAGAAAAAACATGGAGACTCGGTTGCTTTTATTCCGGTTTCTGAAGTCTGAAGAAAAAACCGTAGGAAAAACCGTCTTAACCAGAAAGCTGAAGCTCGAAGCCGTAACGGAGACTGAACCTCCGACCGAAGCTCGACCCGAAACGTAAACCGAGTCGGGGAACAGATCGAGAGCTTTGGGAGACGACCTTCTATAATAAGGAACAGTCGGTATGTTCGTTCCTTCGAACGAGCAGACTGCAGGGTTTCCTTTATAAGAAAAAAGAAACGGTATCGATTGTTTTTCCTCCAGGGGAGAGAACGAATAAGGAAACAAAATAGGGGGATAGGGATGAAGGAAGGCAGACGAGGTGCTCTCGGCATGTCTGTGCGTGTGCCTATACCTCATTTTTTATCCTCACGTGAGTTCGGCAAATCTAGAGCTCAGCATACAGAGAAAACAAAAAGAGAAAGTTCCGAAGCCCTCCGTCACACGAGAGAAGCAAGAAAATCCGGGCCAGAATGCGATCGGGCAGAACTAGGGTTAGGGAGGACGGGAGAAAGGTACGTTGGGGGGAAGAAGACGATGCCCGACATGTGTTGCTCTTGGATGGAACTCCCTTGTTGTGCAACAGATTACAGATCGAGATTCGGATGGGAATTCATTTAATAAACGGAATCTTCTTCCGAACGGTGCTGTTTTGCTCCGTTTTGTGTTTGCCGGAAGGTAAGGAAGAACAAGATATTGCCAGCTCTGAAAGCAGAAATAGAAATGTACAAATAGACGAGAAAATAAAAGTACGTGAAAGGCTGGAAGATATTTTTCGATCGCCCCCGAGCATCTCCCGGAAAGTAAGACTGAATTTCATGAAATACCTCGGGTATCTGGAAAAAGGAAATTAAGATGCTCTGGACGGATGACTGAAATCACTAACTCATAGCTATTTGTAGGTGTGTTTACGTTATTTACGAGTAAGCTTGATCATCTGCCTGGCTTAGAGTCGAAGATGTTAAAAATGCATGACAGCCTTGGGCCGCGCATTTCTTGTCTTTTTTTTCGTGATTCCGCCTGCACACTGTCTAGAGCCGCTGCACACTCTTAAAGGGACACTGACAGAGTATTTATAGTCGCCAAGGATTTTATTTGTACATAACATATGAGTGCCCAACTACCCAGAACGCCATTTGCGGCTCGAAAGCGCCGATCGAGAACTGGCCTGTTTGAGTCACGCTCACCCTCTTCTCCGTGGTCACGTGGCGTTTTTAATGGTTTTGTCACAACCACCAAATATAATCAAAGCCGTGGGTGGTCGAAGGCACACACTCAATATTATAATATAGAAAAACAAATATGAAACCCATTTTTGTGGTTTCTAAAAAGCCGCAAATACGTAGAGTGAAAACACAAAACGTTGCACAGCCACGTGACTTCTGCCAACCCTCTCGCCTCCTCTATATTTCATCTTCCTCCCCAGTCCAGTTTCGGTTTCGGTTACAAGATTTTTTTTTTACTTTATTAAAAATATACGTGACGCTGTAGCAAAATATTGTTAGGTAGTCTCGTGACACCATAATAAATCGCCTGGCAAAAAAATAAAACAAAACTTTTGGGGAGTGTCAGTGTTCATTTAAAAGCTGATTATTCGGTACATTTCTCAACATGGCTCCCATAACGGAGATAGCGGAGCCTGCGTTTCAGTAGCTAAGGCAGCTACAGCCTACACGCTTCTACGCGCTCATCGCCATTTTAAACAGCGGAACTTTCGGTGTGCGGCTGACCGTTGTTTAGCTCTCGCCTGCTGTGAGCCGAGGTTAGGCTGCACGTACACCCGCCGGCAATATGAAGGTGAACACCTTACCTGGCTTCTTGCCTGTTTTACGGCTCTTTAAAGCTATATTACCTTTCAACGTCTCAAATGGTACGTGGTTCGGAGGTTAAACTTTGCGTTCTAGCCCTCTTCTGGAACAGAGCTTGTTCCAAAACTTGCAGGAGCGTCAAAAACAAGAGGGCTGTTCGCCTTCATATCGCTCACGGGTGTACGTCTGTTCTCTGTAGGCCTAACGACCGAGTTACACGCCTCGCGCATGTTGGAAGCACGTTTGCTTCCTACCTATGTACGCTTCGAACATCCCTGCAGACAGTTTTTTGCACGGCCAATGTGACCGTCATACATGGAAGAAACACGCCTCAAACATTACGGAGTTTTAGGGGACCGTCTTTGTCCATCCGGTACGATACGATGGGCCCTCCGGTATACGAACTGCGCATATGAGAGCCTTCTGTGGCAGCGCATGCGCGGCGCGTACCGGAGGGCCCGCCCTACCGTGTCTACAGACGGTCTTTTGTACGATGTAGTATCAGTACGACGGTGGCTTCGAAGGGCTGCCATTCAAACTACTATAGTGGTTAAAAGTGCTCGGTTGGGGAACTAATTACCTAAGTAGCACCCATTGAAGACGGCGTCGTGTTGGCGCTGTTTTGTTTCTCGCCTTTTCTTCACGCCATATATTCTCGGGTACGATATTTTCGTTCATATCTAACCGTTCGTAAACTCAAGCTCTAACCCCTTTACAAAAAAAAAAAAATATATATATATATTAACGCCCCCGAGACGCGTTGGTGCATCAGAAAATTGTACTATTTTTGCGTAGCTAATTGAAAACATATTTTTCAATTGTAAAAAAAAAATGGGGAAAGTATTTATTATAATGCCCGAACCACCAAATTAATTTTGTCGTTGGAATCAGTTCCTTGCTTTCAATTGACATCGCGGCAGGTGTTGAAAGCGCTACCGCTTCCAGCTGACGTCATTTCCGACTAATGAGAGCGGCGCTAAGCACCCCATGGCGTGTGGCCGGCTCCGGGCGAGCCACTCGCGGCACCTGCGGACCGCCATCGACCGCTCCCGACCAATCAGCGACGGCCGAGCGCCATTGAGCAATGCCTGTTTATATCTTCTCAGCTTCGAAACTTTTCTTTTACTCAGTGTAAACGCGTGTGACCCAGATTTAAGGAGAAAAAGAAAAGAAAAGAGTGGCGAAATATTGAAATAAATGGCAGTCGAGACGTTTGAGAAGTGGCGATCGATAACGCCTCCGAAGCACTTTGGAAACTGGCCCGTGTACACGCTGCACTTTGGCTATTACGATAAACAGCATTCTTTGTCTTTATTTACAGTCACTGAAAGTTAAGGAAACACAGGGACTCTCGAGCACCTTATATTAGCTCCATGCGTGGTCAGTAATATTGCCGGATTAATCGATAGTAACGCCGAATATTGCCAAGCAAGAAGCGAGACCATAAGAAGCCCTGCATTACTTAAGCTGTCAGGGCACATAGGTGTTCACGTGGGCACCCCGCTGTCGTTAAAAAAGCCCTCATCCCTCTGCCCTTTTCGAAGGGATTGACCGTCGGCCGGACCATAGCAGCGTACTCGAACATAGTAGGTGCTATCTAATATCAATATTAACGTAAGGGCGAATGTCTTAGATTTACATTTATGGTTGTGTGGCAGAACAAGTCTTCTGTGCTCTACGTTACAGATATATTTTCCATTTTTAAACTTGCGTATACTTCTATGTGCTTTCATGATCTGCTTCTTATTGTCTGAATCCGAATTCGTTCAGGGATTTCTAATTGCCATCTTTTCGGAGAGATTCTTACACAATCGGTGGCTGATCACAGCTTCCACACGATCGTGATCGCCGTTGATATTAGGCAAACTTTTTCGAATATCTATTATGCAGTTGGTGCTAGTGTTGCAAAATAACTGAAGCTTGCGAGCATTAAACATGTTCAACGAATTGCGTAGTGACAGAACCCTTCTCCTGTCTGCATTGTTATCAGACTCAGTTATCGTATTATGTTTCTTAACTGCACATGTCAGGCAACGCATCACAAATGAGTAAAACGATAATAGAGACGAGAGGGACATTTTCAAGAATGCTTTCGATGCAGGCTTCATATATATACATGTTTTTGTGAGAAAAACAAAATCGTGGGCAGAGATAATATACTTCACGTACTAGTACAAATATGTACACTGCACTACACTGTTAGCGCGAACAAGCGGTTGGCTTTTTTTTTTTTTTTTTTTTTTTTTAGAATCAAAAAGACGGCACTGAAACTACTAAGGGGCTGGAAATTACTGATTTTAGGCACTAACCAGAGCGGTGAAGTCCGTTAGTAACCTTTCGAAGTAAAATACACAACAACGCCGATATCGTGCCCGCGCCAAACGTGTCGCGCAGTGACATCATATGGAGTTACTAGCTCACGATAAGTCTTCCTGCTTCGAGGCATGTGATGGAGCCCATGCCACTTCGCTCGTGTTGCAGAACGAATGTGTTACGATGTAAGAAATTTATCTCGCTCGGGTGGTTTTGCTCTAAGATGAATGACACAGTTGCAAAACCAACCGAGGTATCACACAAAGGAAGGCCGCATGTGGACCCCACGTGACACCCCCCCCCCCCCCCCCCCCCCCGCTTCCTGCTATTTGATATCTGGGTTGTTAGGTGGAATTGTTTACGCACAGTATCGCATTTAAGGGTGACCTCCTACGCTCGTTGGAATGATGTACCTGTTCTAACAGTCGGTGTCTGTAGCCGGCACTAGCTGACGATGCATCCCAACAACCTGTCCAATAGGGCCTTAGACGGAAATTCGAACAGTTTTCTGTTCCATTTTGCACGCTCGAAATGCCTTGTTGCTATGGTCTCGCTTAAACATTTTATCGATCTATAAAAATGTATCAAAAGGGTGACAATGCTTTCAGTAGGCAGACAGGGAAAGTGAGGCACGTTCAATTGGGGCTGCACTGCAATACTCGACACCGTAAAGAGATGACAAAATGAGTCCGAACTAGATGATGTTCCCCGGAGGAACTCACGTGGAATTCCCACGAGGGGTGTCCATCTGGGTTGCCCGCCTAGACCCCACGTGGGCCATACGAGGAAGGCCTTCGCGGTTCGCCCGAGGGAACTGTGGGTCCCACTACAGAGCCCATGCATGCGCTGTCCGAATACACCCCGTTGGGTCCCGTCCGAGGCAGCCCAGCTGAAGGCTGCCCAAATGAGCCCCGCTTGAACCCGACTTGCAAAACCGACGCGGGACCGACGTGGGCTGATTTGGGAAAACAATAAAAAAAGTTTTTGTTCGCAAGAAATTCTAAGCGCTTCTGCTCGAATCCCAAGAAAGAAGCATATCCCTATAGACGTTCGCGAAAATCGCCTCCTGTGCGCTGCCATCTTTGTCTGCTGGGCTGTGAAACACCTTCTGAGTATGCGCTGTTGCTTCGTTGTGCGGTAGATGAGACGCAGCACATGCGTACACAGCTCGGTGACTCAGCATTTTTCACCCGGGTGATCAGCGATACAAAGGCCTATACTCCGTTTCACATTAAACCCGATCGCAGCCAACGCTACAATCTGATGAAGTCAATCGCGGCAAACGTCCCTCTTCACGGTACTTGTCGCTTTTCTGCGTCTACAATCACCTGCTAAACCATGCAGTTACGTGCACCGAACATGGCGTTATTCTGCGCTTTTCTCCGTGAGCGATTGCTGTAGACGGCGGTAGCGAACGCACAAAGACGACGCGCGGATGACGATGCAATTTTGGCGCTGCTCGATTGGCCAAATCGGATCGTAACGCCGGCTGCGGTCGAACGTCACGTGAAACCGAGTACTGTCGAGGAAGGTTATAACGAAGCCAACGGGAATCGGAAATCACTTCGATATATCCGCTATTTTGTTATAACCAGAGCTGGCCAAATTACTCATATTTTGTAATTAAATTACATTACTAATTACTTTGCTGAAAATTGCTGAAATGTAATTAAATTACATTACAAATTGCCACAGCCAGAAAGTAATTAATTACCATTACAAATTACTTTTAAAAGTAACTACATTACCTTTGCATTACTTTTAAATATAAATGAGCTATTGATAGGTTCCTTTTACAGATAACTTTATTTACATTTCTTACACAGTTCATGGCACACAGCTAGAACTCTCTGTTGCATGTTTACCGATGGACAGAGGAACGCACGCGACTGATCCGTTTCCCACCCCAACCCGGACAACTATTAAAACTTGTTGTTGGCCTAGTTGGTTCATGATGCAGTATAAAGGTTTTTTGCGCGACACAGGGGACAATTACAAGCGAGTAGACACGGACAAGCGCAAAAAACCTCTATACCGGACAACTATTTTTGGAGATGACTGAGGACCCTACGCGGATTATCTCTAAGTGGGGGAGAACAATTGTCATTGTTCGCAAAATCGCGTCGAGGCCCGTTCCACCAGGGGCCTTAGTTCGACCTACTTCCCCTCCTTCGTTTCCCGAGAATGTCGAGCAGAAAAGCTCGAATGACAGGCACTTACCAGCCCTATTTCTCACAGTGGAAGATAACACAGAGAGGGTACGCAGCATGCATCAGAAAAAGTAAGCGGAAACTTTCAAGAGGGGCCAGAAAACGTCGAATGCAAAACCGCAAAACATAGGTAGAGAATCGTGCTGAGCGGGTTTTCACAGTTCAAGAGAGTGGCAGAAAATGTCTAGCTGATAGCGGGCGCGAGAGTCGCACCAGCCGCATGAGCATCAGCAACGTAGCGGAGGCCGAAGAGCGTTTTTTGGAAAGGTGTAGAGGAAAAAGAAAAAGTAAAATAAAAAGAAAAGCGCTCTTGTGTATTGTGGACACAAAAATATGCCTGGTGCGAAAAAGTAATTAGGTTATTTAATTACAATTACCGTCGCTGGAGTAATTCATTACATTACTAAATTACCTGCTACAAAAAGTAATGAATTACATTACTAATTACTGGAACAAGTAATTAAATTACTGTAATTTCATTACAGTAATTACATTACTGCCAGCTCTGGTTATAACCGGTCTCGACAGTATAGCTAGCTGCTGCATAGACCAACTCAACTCGCTGACGTCACGCCACTGTGGTGGCGCTGCTATGGGCATTGCGCATGCGTAGACGCTTCACTCCTCCCAAATTTGGTTTCTGCGCACGCTCAGTGCCCACACCTGGTGTGGGCAAAGCGAGCTTCGTTTGGAAACATTGTGCTGGTGTATGCACGTACGTGGAGATCCATGCAGGAATTTTCTGAGCACATACGAGAAAAATACCGGCAATGTAACACGTTACTTTCAAGGTGCTCTGAGGTGCAACACCGTTGGGAGTACGGTGTGTGTTGCACGTGGATAGGACATTTTACCACCATCTTAATTGTCCACCGGTTCACGCGAATCCGTCCAGCGCCCATAGTCGTTGGAACCAAGTCCTAACCAAACCAAATTCCGTGTTCCGAAATACTCGACAAAATCAGTAACCCCTTATATTTGCGCGATACCTTTTTTACATAAGATAAAAATCATTCTCCACGCTTACTTAAACAAATAAGAACACCACACACCTGGAAACATTTATCACAACCCATAAAAAAAAAAAAAAAAAGACGCGCTTGGGCAGCTTTTTTTCTTTTCTTGTACCGGCTTTAAGTAGCACAGACATTTTCAAGCTATTTTAGTCTCCTAATTTCAATCAGGCCCTTGAACAGTATAAACTTCATTAGCCCTCCTTTTGCGCAGCAATGTTTTTTTTTGTTAGTTAGCTTTTTTTCTTTCTTAGTGGAGGGAAGGGGAGAGGGAACGTTGCTTGCTTTATGTGGTGTTGCCTCTCTGGCTCTTTTTGATACCGTTACTTTTTTTAAAATTGCAGTTAAATGCATGCGCGTCTAGTTCGATCAATTTGTTTCACATTTTAAGTGTTCATGTTGGAGCATGATACGAAGAGGGAAACAGCGCCAAAAGTTCGAAGGACAAAGAACGAGGGAACACCTCGTCGTTCTGTGTTCATCACTCTTTGTCTTGCGTACTTTTGGCGCTGTTTCCCTTTTCGTAACATGCTCCAACATGAACACTTAAAATTATTTTCTTTCGAGGTTTTGTTTTTTGTTTATTACGCATTTTTTTTTTATTCTTGTTATAATTCGAAGCCAGCTTAATTAAAATGTTTGCACGAAGACCCAGGCGTGTTGTGACATGCTTATATATTGAAAGATTCATTCAGACAAAATATTCTAATTGGTGGTGCACAAGCGGCAGGAAGCTTCAAAGGGACACTGACAGGGTATTTATTCTCGCCTAGGTTTTTTGGTGGTACATGACATATGAGAACCCAACTACTTAGAACACAATTTGCGGCTCGAAATTCGGTTTATTTCCGTCCGAAAACCGCCGATCGACAACTGGCCGGTTTGAGTCGCGCTCACTTTCTTCTCCGTGGTCACGGGCCGTTTTCTAAGGTTTGGACACAACCAAATGTAATCATGCGTCATTGAAGGCAGACTTGGGAAGTAATCTGTTACTTTTTCAAGTAATTTTATAATTGGCGTGTTATTTTTTAAATAATTTGTAATGTAATTTCGTTACAAAATATTGGTAACGGATTACTTTAATTACTCGTTACTTCTTAAAAATATGAGCGTAATACAGTAACTGGAGCAATACGAGCAGAACATTCAGCTGCATGAAGAAAGCAAGTTCAATAAAATAGAAAACATCAGGAAGGGGAGAATAGCCGAATGGAAAATACGATTTTTTTTTGTTTGACCGGTCACTAGAACCACTAGAAAAACAGGCATGCACAAACATTTGAAAGACAAAGATCAAGAAAACACGGAATAGGCTTTCCGTCGCCTTCCACCGTATTTCTCTTCTTCTCCCGGGTAGGAAAAAGCTCTTTGTGCTTATTTGTTTTTGTATTTTACACCGTTTCACCCTTTCCAACTTTGACGTCTCCCGCCATCCGCACAGACATCAAACGTGGGTCCGTACCAGACTTTTGCTCGCTACTTGAAAAATGTAATGCATTACAAGTGCAAATTACCGAGCCTAAAATGTAATGGATTGCAGTTACAAATTACTTCCGCTGAAAAGTAACGGATTACTTTACTCGTTACGTTACAAATTACTCTCACGTTACTTTTTACGCACACTTATCCAGAAAACAATAAAAATAATTGTGATATTCTTCAAAAATGTTCTGCAACACTAGTTTGCATTTCTCATTCACCTGTATTATGGTAGTCGTTGTAAAAATAAAACATTGTATTTAAGAGAAAGAGTGTATGTGTACTCCTATCGCCTGTAAGCTTTCAAGGCACCGAAAGCTGCAACCACATTCGCCATCCCGCTACCTTACGGCTTACGGAAATGTTTAAAACAACTCATTTTGAAGTGCAGAAGAGGGAGCAGAACAAACATAACTGCAAAGCAATCGCACGGCAAGCGGTACCCACCCCGCTGTCGAAAACATAATCTGCTGCCCGCCACAAAAAAAAAAAAAAAAAAAAAAAAGCATGTTCGGGTTTAGCCACGTTACTTGCGGCACTCCTTGCGCAGGTTTCGGTTTCGGTTTCGAGCAGCTGCGTTTTTTGCTTTTATAAAAAATATACGTGACTCTGTAGAAACACATTAATTGGGTAGTTTTCTGACACCACATTAAATCGTCTGGGAAAAAAATGAAAACAACATTTCTGGGACGTGTCACTGTCCCCATAGTGAGCGGAATAATTGTAGTGTTCGACCCACGTTCATTACCGCGGAATCACAGGCAGCGGTTGTGTTTTCACTGTGAAAGCAATTCATTGAAAGTTCGGAGATAACACGCACCTGAATTGGTAGCGGCGAGGAAGCATTCATTACACGCAAACAACAAAATGCGTAACTTCCCGTGAATAGCACGAGCGGTTTCGCGTGAGTAACCGCACCAGTTCAGCGGCTGAATTCCTCTCAGGAGAGCGCGCATAAAAGCGGAGTCGGCGGAGCGCGGGCCGCCACACCTACGGTGCCTTCAGTGTGGCTCGGGTGAGGCACCCTAGCCACACCGAGTGCCTTGATTTCGCAGCCTGGATGCGCCGAGCGCGCCTCTGGCGGCCGGCGGTGTCTGCAGGGGGGTCAACACAAACGTTGGCATCTGCTCAGCGCTGCACAATGACGACACGCTTAACCGGGCCCAGCGTCCGCCGGTAGATGTCGCGGACACAGTCCGGAGAGCTCCGGTCTCGCGCTCTAGACAGGTTTGATGCCCAGTGTACTCTAGAGGTTCAACTGGCAATGGTGCCTATGCGGCTTCCGGAATGCAAAGGTAAGCAGACTCTAACCATTCTACTTTTGCGCTGCTTATCTGCATTCCTATGCGAACACGCGCGAGCACCTTGTCTCTTCGCCTAAAACTAACATGGGTCACTGTTGATATTTTGTCATACCTAGTAATATTTACCATTATTAACATATTAAAAGTGTTATTGCTTTAGTCACGGTATTTTTATTCATCAGTCAAAAATGTTGAACTTCGCTATATTTCAGGCCCAAACCTGTGTTCCACAGAAAGTGTGTAAACACGAGCGACGAATCTAAGCGAAATAACAGTCGAAAATAATATAGTGTGTTTAAGATTCGCCAGCAATCCGGTAACGCTTATGTATTTCTAATATGCCAGACCTGTCACATACATGAAAATGACCCCGTCGTGCATCTGTACGACGGTTAAACCATTAAAATCGTTAAGAATAAAGTATGGCGGCTGTGAAAAGCATCTCATTTTATTTTCTTCTATACCGCGCAGCTTTTATCGCGCACCTGTTCTCTGGCTTCTCCCTATTTGAAAATATTCGGAGCACGCAGGTGGTGATTTGAACCCAGAACAAGCGTCTTCGCACATAGGCACGAGCAGAGAGAATACAGACATACTTATTTATTGCAAATCGGACTACATTAACTTGGCCTTCACTTTATTGTGATCGTCTAGCATGCACTGGGGGTTAACGATCCAGTGTTACTGCGTACTGTTGCCGTCTATCTTGGTTTAGCACATGTCATTCGCTCCCTTGGTACGCGAATTCTCCATGCAGAAAATTGCCGACGTCATGTTCGTGCTAATATTGCCCGACACTGCACATAACCATACATTTTAAAGTTAGTTTCGAACGGTGTTTAATTACATGAATTTTAAAAGAAAGCATTGCAAGTGACTAATATTTTATCTTACATGATTGAGCTCAGAAATGTTCAAAACTTACATTAAAAAAATGTTCAAACTTATTTACTAAGTTTTGATTATTCGTAATATTCCCTCTTATATTCAAGCGCTGAGACAAATGCATCCTTTTTACTCTGTAGAAGTGTATACCCCTAAGTCAATTTTAAATTGGTTGCTGTCTGCTTCAATTTGCAACAGCACACTAGCGCCAGATGAACCTCTAGCGGACATCGTAATAGCTCTACGTTCATGATGACAAAAACTGGTAAGCACAAAATGCGTGATGAACCTTACACTTATCGGCGTTCGTCTGCGGGCCCTTGATGGGCCTTACACTTATCCGCTGCTAAATTCTTCTTGCTGCTGCTTCAGTTTGTTACGTTCCGGTGAGTTCCCATGCGTTCAGTGGCCACCCTCTTTGTAGAAGCCAAGGAGAAGAAGAAGAGGCGAATGACCGGCTCAAGTCAGCCAAACGAGAAAATCCCAAATAGGGGTCGAGGTCAGTGGGAACGCCCCGAAGGGCGCTCGAGGGTGTCATTTCCGTTCAATAGCGTCTTTTGGTACTTGTTCGTTTTTGGTCATCGTTAGTGCGCGTCCCTCTACCCAGGAAGTCTTCCACGGCTTCCCCTCTGGTGGGGTCATGTCGCCTCCAGAGGCTTCCTACCTCAACAAAAATAGCTTTTTCCACCATGGCCTAGATGGAAGAAGAAAGAGGGATCTGAATGGATGTCGCCTCGCCACAGAGCAAGTGTGTGGGAGATTCACTTTCATTGCTGCTAAACGCCCTGAGATATTCGCCCACACGCTTTCAAGGCCGTGTCAAATCCCGACGGTGAACCGCCGGGAGATGCACGAAGCCCGGGTAGTATTTTGACACTCTTCTAGTTCCGACACTTCCCTTTTTGCCCACCATGGCAAGGCTAGAGAAACTCGCCTGTGTCGCGCCTTATATACTCGCAATGGGGACGCTGCGCTTATTTTTCTGGATATGGAGGTGGTGTGAAAACCCGCATGCGGAGGCAGATATCTTTCACGATAGTTCTGTCGGTAAAGCAGTTGAGCGTGGGTCGGACACTACAATTATTCCGGAGAAATTCTTCTTTAAAATCTTTTATATGGTTACTTATGGCCTTGCATTACTTTGGAGCAGTGTTGTAGACGTATTTCCAAGAGAGGATCCAAAGCTGGTCCCTCGTTCCTTATGACTTTTGGAACGCGTTCCCGTAACAAGTTCTATTTAGGAGAAAGGAACTCGTTTCCGTTACCGCTTAAAAAATGAAACGTATCCTTAGATATACGTTTCATTTGTATTTTGCTAAATACTATAATTAGTTAAATGAAACAAAGCTTTCCTTTATATCTATCCCATCCAATGGTAACGTACGAATTTGAACGCCGTGATGGAAGGACATCAGGAGAAGAAAACAACCAAAAGCAAAGTTTCATTTGCTGGTATATTCACCTTTAAAAATCATCGCATTTCACCATATTTATGTCTGCGGTGGGCGATTCAGACAAGTCAAACGTACTGTTACCCCACATTGCCCGAGAGCTTTACAACAACCTCACACGTTTAAATCTAGCATAGTCCCTTGTCCAAAAGTAACAACAATTGATTCTCGATTTTGCTATCCGCAAGACGAGCAAGTAGAGAAGAGGGTAGGGCTTTTGGAAGGTCAGTCTTGAAAACTGCCAGCCCTTCTTCGTTCAGGTTAGATTCGGTGTTCAATTTTAAAGGCAAAGATAATAAAGGATAATTTATGTGTATCTTTTAAGTAACCAATGTTCGGGATACAAGGGTGCGTTCGATGTCTGGTAACCTGTTCTTTCGTTGTAACTGTATGTCTCTTTCTGGAACTTCAGTGATGACTGTAGTCGGCCTTAGATTTCTGAGTTTATTCGTTGAAGCAAAGAAAGTAGCTGAGTTTCAGACGTCCCTCTTTCTGTGTCTTTCCCTTTCACTAAAAGGTACTGCTATCTGTACCGCAATTTCGGGCACTAAAAAAAAAAAAAAAACACACACAAAAGCCCAATGCCGACTAGTTTTTGTGCACTCGACTGTTACCAAGCAAGTAGCTCACAAAGTCAACCTTAAAATAAGTAACAAAAAGTTAGCGAGAGCCTCCTCTTCGTAAAGATATTGTTTTTATACTTTTTCATTCTCCCTTAGAAATATAATAAAGATTACACCACTGGACAAAAGAAAAAAAAATGCCGTTCCTTCTTCCGTGTTCCCGTTCCAGTTCCACCGATGCAAACTGGAACGGCGGCGTTCCTTCGTTCCCCCCCCTAAAAAAACGCGTTTCCAGGAACGCCGTTTCGTGGAACCCAGTTCGTACAACACTGCTCTGGAGGACCTGACACTTTTTAGTGTCGGTTCTTCGTTGCAAAAGTTACAAAAAATGTAAGAAATTCAGCTGGTAAAACACAATCTGCGTTAATGATATTAAGCAAAACATTCGCTTGGTTGGAACGTTTCGGAAACTTCGAACATGCCTGCCGAGCATCCTTGTATGAGCAACGTGACAGGGTCGTCATACAGGGATAGGAACACGCCCGAGGAACTACCTGTAGACTGTTGTGAACGAAGATAATAAAACTACGGTGCCTAGAACGCGTCGCCCGACTGGTGCGCTTTTGGCGTTTCATTCCGCCCATGCATCCAGAGTGGTCCCGAATTCGAAGGAGCCACACACGACGTCACAAAAGTCGGGGTGTTATGCCATAGCCTCTACTGGCAAAGCCTGGCAGATCGCCACGAGAAGCGGCCGCCGAAATATAAAAGGTGGAGCGGAAAAGGACAGATGAGTGGAGAGCCACGTGACTGGCGCCCTGCTGCGGCCAGACGCCGAAACACACTTCTCCCGAGCGAACGAGTGTGTTTCGGGTCCTCGCCGCTGCAAAAGCTGTGTGCTGAAATCCAGGTTACTCGCGAAATGGCTCTTGGATGCTCTCTGCTACCAGATCTTTGCGCTCCCAATCTGCGACCGGGCACTCTATGGCTCCGTCTTCGAACTGCCAGGCTTTGTGAGTATAGAGGAGGCTAGGGTTATTCTGTAGGATGTCGCGATCCTGTTGGTTGGTTGCAGAAGTTTCGTTAAAAACGCATGAGCGAACGCCAGTGTCGCTTTCGCCGCGGCGTCCCAACTCCCGGCTGCCCAAGCTTCCGTGAACTGTCAAAATGGGGAGCGAACTGCGGCAAAGCAGGTGCCTGCCTCTGCCACAATCACCACCACTGCTGTAACACCTCCAGGATTGCGGCAGGTGACAGCGTGACACTCGTATGACTTCATCGGGCGGAAATCGAGGGATCACTTATTTGGACGCGGTAAAAACACCAGTTAAATACGCGTTCCAGGTGCCATATACAAACCACAGGAGCGTGCGGCCTCGGATATACGCGCCCACGTCCTGGGGGCGGTGAGAGGATTCACTCCCACCGAGCGTCGGTCAATTGCAAGATTAGCAGTCACTGACATCCGGCTATCCGAAGCATAGCGCAGTACAGCACTGTCAAGAACTGCAAGGTCGACAAGCCGGGTGTTGATGGCCGCCAATTTCACAAATGGCCCAGGCTATATGGTTGGAGGGCCCACGCGTAATCTGAGGCCGCTCCTCGCTCCAGTGGTTTTACTGGCCTCTTCCGGGACTGCATCCACTACGGGCTCACGTCACTTTACGTGCGACGAATTACAACGACTTGTCCAAACCATTCTCAAGGTCCCGAGTAATAGACCTTTCGCAAATATCGGATAACGCCGTGCTCCAGACTTCCGTGCGGAAATTCATAAAAACTTCTTTTAAAACGAATAAAGAATTTGTAAATACCAGCTGGTAGTTGAGAGGCCGATGTAGTTATGACGTTGAATGCCTCCCGCTCAAGGCCTGTCCAAACAGGATACTACAAAACTCACGACTCCGGCAAATCGTGCCGCGCTCCGCTTCCGGCCGTCGGAGGGAAATTTCCCTCCGTCAAAGCTCCCGGGGGGAAACTTCCCCCCGTCAAATCTCCACCTCGCTTCCTCCACGGCGGCCTTGCTCTGCTCATCACGTGGGTCCGGAGAGCCACTCACACGCTCTGTTGGCTGTCGGCCAATCGCTCAAGGCCTCCGCTCACAATACGGAACCGCGTCGGACGCCATCACGACGAAAGTGAATCTCGACAAAGAAAGCAGACCCGAGGCGGGCGAAACGCACCCTTCGACGCAGGATTGTCCCAAATCCACCCGAAGCCGGACCCCCTTGGCCTTCGAGCCGAGGCGACGGCGGTACGCAAGGTCGTTAGCGAGGTGAGCATGACGCAGGTGGCGTGTGACGTCAGAGAAAAGTGGAGGAGGCGAGGAGAGCAGTCGTGATCGTGAAAATTTTCACGACTCCTGCAAAAATTATTACGACTCCGGTAAAAATAAAAGCGTCCGCTTCGATTTTCACGATTTGTCGGAGTCGTGCGTTTTGTAGTGTCCTGTTTGGACTCCCCTTCAGGCGCCACTCACGGAAGTGCAGCGTACATGTATAGACCTTTTTCGCAAGGGCACCGCCATCTTGAATTGTCACTTCCAGTATGGCCGAAAACATTGCTTTGCCGTCGCCACGCCAATAGAAGGCATTTAGGACATAAACGTAACCGTCACCCATTCAAGTTTTACCTTCCTTCTATTTTTTTACTATTTGCAGGTTGAAACGCTTTGATATTTGTTTGTCGCCCATACCGGATACGTCTATTAGGTGGCTGGGGACGAGAGTACACGAAAAAGGTCTATAGACAAATCGGGTTTGAACAGAATCGCGAAGTTTGGCGAAGAAATCCACAACGCTCCACAACGTGCATTCCACACCCTCAAGATCGCCGTTCTTAGCAGACAACTGGTAGGAGCTTTATCAGAGGATGCGGGTACCTCTGCCAGACCAACCATACCCCAAGGGTACTGTAGTTGTGAGCATTGCCGCTTGGTGGCGTCAGCGCGTGACAGTCTCCCCTAGGAGTGATACCCGAAAACTGTACGGCTCTGTGGCCTATACATAGTTTGCTCATAACGTCATTCGTGGCTATGCCGGTATTTTATGTGCCGTGAGCGGGTGGTTCACCATGTTAGTTTCGCACCGCAGAAGTACGTGCTGAAGAGCACCCGCAAGTAGAAACAACCGTCAGTGCCCAGGAATGGCGACACCTGCAAGCTATGTGTAGGCAGTATTCACTGGACGGCATATTTGAGGTCGATGCTTGAGTGCATGATCAGATAGAGCTAAAATTAATAGCCTGCTAAGACCAACAATCTTGATGGTGGTGAATGCACGTTGAAAAAGAACTGCGGAAGCTCGCCGTCAGCATGCGCTCAGCAGCTGAGCCCACAAATATTGCCGCCAGCGAATAACAAGTGTCTGCTCTGTTCCATGCGTGCCGCCATGATTGTTTATGCTGACGTCATTCCACAATAGGAGGCTGCGGTTTTTTCAAGACGCCGTTTTTTTTTGTTTTTTTTTAGAAACCTTCGCGCATATCTTAGTGCCAGAACGTCAGAAGCGAATAGTCACGGAGCTCCAAGAATAACACCGATGCCAAGAGTGCTGTCAAAGGCAAAAATATTGTTTTATGCCCAGTTTGACATTAATATTTACCATTTTGATCGCTGAGGGCTCAGATTTCGGACACTGGTCTATATAAGGTATTCACTGAAAGTCATATTTGAGCGCGTTACCACAGCGCATCCCGGGGGGCGGGGGGGGGGGGGGGGTGCAGGACGCAGAATAGATTAAATTCGAAACTGCCAACGGAGAGCACAGCGACCAATCAGGGTGATGCCGTAACGGAGCACACGGCCGACTAGAGCATGTACAACAATTATTCCAACGGATAGTGTCATAAAATTTTTAATGCTGTATAACAAACAAGACACTACACGAACTTCGTACACACATGAGCAAGATGAGGAATCCAGGTTAGGTCACAATTAAAGAATAAGCCAAAATATTTTACAAAAGATATATGCAGTATTGGCTCACTTTCACATGATAAATGTCGAGACGTATGTAGTCGTAAAAAGAGATTATATCAATTTTTTTTTCTTTCAAATGTTGTGTAAACATATAAGTTGCGTTTTGGATGCATTAACTTTAATTAAATTAGCTTCAAACCAGTTCATAGTTTTAAATGCCACAGTCTGTAAAGACGAAAAAGCATCTGAATAATTAGTCGCTCTATATAAAATCACGGTATAGTAAGCATTAAAATAGTGACATTGTTTCCACAATCGAGAGGTCATTGGCATAAAGACTATATCATAGTGGACTTAAGACCGATCCCTGGGGGACATCAGCTTTGATTAAAAAAAATCCGCTTTGACACCCTCCAAATAGAACACTTTGACGCCCATCCTGTAGAAAGTTTTCCGGTCGGAGTAGAAAGGACCTTTGGAAGCCTAATTTTGAAAACTTTGTTAACAAAATGTGGTGGCTAAAACTATTAAATGCCTCGCGGATATTAAGAAACCGAGCGCAGGCAACTTCACTCCGTTCAGAAGATAAATTTGGCATGTCAGAAAAGTCTTTAAGGAGCATATGCATACCTCGGCCCTGTCGGAATCCGTACTGATAATGAGATAGTAAATTGTGTTTATCTGAAAAGCTATTCATAGTTATCCAGAAATATTTCCCCAGTATTTTAGCGAGACAAGGCAAAATGCAAGTAGGCCTTTAATTTTCATGGCCCCTTTAAACCAGAAACTAACGCCGAAACTCTAATGCAGTCCGGCTTCATCGATCTGTGAAGTATCATCTATGGGAACATGTTGATTAATATTTCGCGCATATTTAGGGTATCATACGTTAAACCAAATACTAGTAGTCACAGCGATTCACGCATCTTCTCGGCAAAGTATCGAAATTTCCACGGCGGACAGTGTACCGTCTGCATGCCTTGTACCTTTTAATATTAGCGAGTAAACAGCCGGCGACAGATCAATCCTCTCACGCATACATCGATCTATCCATCACACAAGGTCGCGTTCTACACGCTTCCGGGATATCGATGTACGCTAGGAGTCGATTAACTTTTACTTTTGCGCCTTCTTTTTTTTTTTCTTAAACACTCCGACGCTCACACGCCGCAGGCGATGTTTACGCTAAGCTACCTTACAACGGGTTTCAAGAATGAACGTAAAGCAAAACTCAACACAAACTTAAAACAAAAAACACGAATGCAAGAAGCGAAAAAAAGTCCGCGGCTCTCCATAATGGAAGGCTTCTGGCATCGACCGTGGCGTATCGACCACGCTCTGGTGGAGAGGATGTCGAGCCTTAAAGTCGAATCCATTCTGCGTCGTCCCGAGATTGGCATCGCATTCTCTGCCGCCCGTCATTAGAGGGCGTTCAGAGCGCTTCCGATCCCATTGTGCCGTGTGCGACGAAACGTATGGGCCCTTGGCTCCGACTTTGTCCGGCATCAAAGTCACTTGTCTCGCTGCACGCGTGCTGTGCGAACATGTGGTCCCTGTTTAATGAGCGCCGATAATCGTCCGGTCGGCTGTAATGCTGCGCTCGCCTCTTTTCAAAAAGACTCCCAGTTTAAAAACATAATTTAACGCGATATGCTTAAGTGCTCGATTGCACGCGAAGGCCGTTACGCTCGAGTGAAACGTAATAACGATTCATGCAGGCTAAGGCAAAATGATGCTTAAGCATTCTCCATAGCGGGTAATGCATAAGCCAACAAAGCCCATAGAAGGCACGCTTAGATTGAATTCACCACACTCAATCATAATTAAACGCAATGGATCGTGATTGTCGAGAAGCAAGGCAGCGCGGCGGGAATTGCACTATGGACCGTTCAATCCGCAACCATGACGAGTTTGCTCGACGGCAGGAGGAGGCGAACGGGAGTGCCAGCGGCTGGAGTGACCGCTCATTCACACTGGAAGCGGATCCGCGTTCGCAAAGCGGTTGCGAACGCGGTTGTATAAAGATCCAGTACAATGGCACGCGCACTCGATGACATCAAGTGCGCGTGAAATTGTACTGGATCTTTATACAACCGCGTTCGCAACCGCTTTGCGAACGCGGATCCGCTTCCAGTGTGAATGAGCGGTAAGTGTAACTCACGGCAGCCAGTCGGGAGTTGACGCGTGCAGTTCCCTCCCGTATAACGAGTTCTCACGTTATCTAACGACATCACGGACAGTAAATATATTTAGTAAACTAGTTTTGACCATTTCGTTAAACCTGGGAGGCATATCGGTGCGTCATACATGTATGCAACGCATTCAAAACCACCTAACCCCCCCCCCCCCCCCCCCCCCCCTGTAACCATGCATAACGATTCGTAACGAAAGCCTAATGCACGGATAACTTAATCTGTGCTCACTGGCTCTGCTCCTCGGGTTCCTCAGGAAGATCGGGACAAGCATATATTAAATATTTTGTAAGTTACTCAATAGAAACTCCATCTCACACGATTAATATTTGCGAAAAAACAAATCATTAGAAACATTTAGTTCTTAGAACATTCACGCCAGGAGACATACGTTAATTTGGGAGTGAAACCGAAACCTACGTTCTATATCGGCGTAGACGCCTCAGTTTGGAGCAAGTTTGCCCGAATAATAGGCTAACATTCTCTGTTCCCTGTCACCAGCAATAAAAAGTTTTTTTTTTATTTTTTTTTTATTGAAGGTTTATTTAAGCGGGAGCGGTGCAACATGCACTTGCATATTTCTATGAATTTGTACGTAGATCTTTTTTTTTTTGCATTCCTGTATACATTTCGCGTTATATTTTTATACAGAATTGTGAGCATATCTGTGTGCACACTTCTACAGATTTTATTTTCCTGGGATAACGCCCTCAGGGTGTTGTAGGTTAGACTAAGTAAATAAGGAAATGCGTGACTGTGTACACATACGGGTTTAGAAGCCTAAACCCTCCCATTACAACTATGCGCGACATGAACGCAATAGTTATTGCCTTGCTCTCGAGAGATTGAATTCAATTTATAAATACCGCCAGACTGGCTCGGCGTTCTAAAGAGGACAGTTGCGTGGCTTGAAGATTAGTGTAACAGTGGAGGTAGATGCGAAGGATGTGGGGAGCATTCGTGGAACCTTAGGTTGGACGTCGAACGTCGAGGTTCGCCTGGTTCGGTGAACCATGGAACGTTTGCCAAACGTAAACATGATGGATGAAAGGACGTTAACGGTTGTACCTTTTACAACGGCCGGCAGCTTGCGCCACCTGGCCCACGATGGTCCCCAACTCCTATATAAGTACATCGAATTTTCGGAAATAGGTGATGTATAAATCCGTTTATTTTAGATTTTACCAAACGATTACCAATGTCTGCACAATATAGAATTAAGCTCGGTTTCGAAGTTCTAGAAACGGCACGACGAGAGGTAGTGAAATCATTCTCATCTTCACCAAAATGATGAATACGGTTAATGCTAAGATTTAATTAAAACTACGATTTCTTTGGCTTCCTCACTTCGCAATATTTTTATCCAAATACCTTTCACTGGAGCGTGTGCAGTTTGCAATGTTTATAAGTGTCATCTAATGAAATTCTAAGTGTAAAATTTAATTTTTGTTGAAGTGCGTTATTGCAGGTTTTCTTTTGTGCCGTTAAGCTTTGTACGCCCCCTTCTAGAATGCCCTAACCGCGACTTGAATTATATTAAATAAAACAAACAATTAAGTACGCCTTGTCCCGTGCTGCCTGTCACTTTTTGTCCCTGCGTTGTTTTTTTTTCGGTGAAATGCTCAGTCCACATATTTAATTCTACACTGGGTAAAAACTGAATACAAATGGCGATAATATGATGATTCAGTTATCCCGAGCTCTCTCCTTCCTGTTCCTTCTTAACAATACATATATACACCATAATGCTTCAGTCAGTTTATTCGTGCGAAACAACGAAACAGCGATGCTGGCGAGGTATTCCGATTTCTGGCCCGCCTAAAAACCGACGCCGAAAAAAGAAAAGAAAGAGATTACGCAAAACCATAGCCTCCTCTCAACTAAAACCCGTAACCATAGCCATAGAGTGCCCGGTCGCAGATTTGGAGCGCGAGGACCTGGTAGCACAGAACATCAAAGAGCCATTTCTCGGGGAACCTGGACGTCAGCGCACAGCTTTTGCAGGGGCGAAGACCCCAAGCACACTTTTTCGCTCGGGAGAAGTGTGTTTCGGCGTCTCGCCGCAGCGGGGCGCCAGTCATCTGGCTCTCCTCTCATCTGCTGTCTGCCGCGCAACCTTTTCCATTTCGGCGGCCGCTTCTCGTGGTGATCTGCCAGGATTTGCCAGTATACAGGAGGCTATGACAGAACGGAATCTGCTCCCTTTTAGACCGAGAAAGACAGACAAAGACGCGGAGGGATCTTAGCTGCATTGCCTATCTCCCTTCGACCTCGCCTTTTTTTCAGCCTCCCCACATTATTTCGAGCCTCCACGTGGCTGTGAGTGAGCGCGACGGCCGCCGCATCAAGCAAATCAGAAGGATGAAGCCGAAACACGTAACCGCTCTCCCTAAAAAAAAACAAAAAAAAAACGCTTAGGCGAAAAGTTTTTACGGGACTCTCTCTGACGCGCTGATGGGCTCGCTGGGGCCGTAGTCTTCACCGTTTACCAAGTTATGGCAATGGTTAGGGGGCCACGTACGCCCTGTTTCCGAAACGCGCTCCTCGGTGTTCTGCTGCTTTCATGCGTTTCGGTCGTGTGAACGTCGTAAACGGCCGGAATAGCTCCATGCCAACTTTTTTGGTAATGGCCGTTTCCTTCGTCAGAGTCTATCGAATCATTGTGCTCTGTTTCTTGAGCGCGCTCCGACGAAAAACTGCTCATAGGCGGCAGCGTGACTTCCGTTGAATGAAAGCCCTTTTATCCTGGAAAAAGTGGCGCCATTCATTGTTGGGGAAATGCTCAAGACACGTGCCGCGCGCCACTTCTGGGAAGAGCATGGCGTCTGAAATCTAGCTCAGTGCTGCGCTGTGCCGCCATGATTTTCCCAAGGGCTGCACGTTGCACGTGCCTCGTGCATCGAGGCACCTTGCGCTACTTTTGCAACATGAAGGAGCTTTACGTTGAATGTGGGCGACCTTCTTCTTTCCTGACTTGTTGTTTGCGTTGCTGAGTGCTGCCCTAGTTGGATTATGCATCTACAGTGCTAGCGGTAACGCGCTACAAGGAACGATGTTACCGGCAACGGGTTACTTTTTTGAGCTAACCTAGTATCCTCTTCGTTACATTTGCAGAGCAGTAACGGGTAAGGCATACTATTACGTTTATTAGGGAATTGTAGTAGACCGTTTCCGCAGCCCGCTAAGCACCCGGATAGCGCTCCGTAATCCGCCACAAGACCCTGAACTATGCAGAGAAGGCTCTCGGCGCACATGCGCATCTGCGGCGTTTTCTTCACCGATACCGTTGCGAAGGAGAAAAACGGTCTACTACAATTCCCTAATATATCAAGTAACGGGTAACGTAGTTACGTTACGCTTTACATCTCCTTCAGAGAACCAAACACGTAGTTACGTTTTCGTATTTCTATACTTCGTTTCACTTTGATTCCAGACGCAAACGACGCTACGAGCTGATGTTACTAATCGGAGAGCGTAAAAAGGGCACTATTGTGGTTTTCCTCTTGCTACAATACGTGTTCTATCATTGCTGAATCAATTATGAACAAAAAAAGGTCCAGTTATTTGCGCTTTTGGCGGTACTTGATTGGTTCCATTAGCTGATATATGGTCGGCCGCGTCTGGACTTCAGCTGAAGCGAAGTATAGACCTTTTTCGCATGGGCGCCGTCATCTTGAATTGTCGTCACTTCCAGTATGGGCGAAAACATTGTTTTGCCGTCGCCACGCCAATGGAGGGCATTTAGGACATAAACGTAACCATAACACATTCTCGTTTTGCCTTTCCTCTACTTTTTACTCTTTGCAAGTTGGAACGTTTTGATATTTTTTCGTTGCCCATACCGGATATGCCTACTTGGCGGTCGGGGACGAGAGTAAGCAGAAAATGTCTATAGGCGCCATGGAATTAATTATTGCACTTCTTCCACATACCTTTAAAATGTTCCCTGCCTTTTTCCAATGCAAGAAGTTACACTTTAGAAAATCCCCAACGTCCACGCTCGTTGTCCCAATGTTGAAAACACTGTCGAAAAAAATAGAAGAAAGAAACCGCTGTTATCGTCTATTTATTAATAAAAAGTAACGTCAGTGTAACGGAGGTTACTTCTTATCAGTCGGGGTAACTGTAACGCGTTCCCTTTATTTTTATGTAACGTAGGTCGGTAGCGGGTTCCTTTATTTTGCAAGTAACGAGTAACGTATTGCCGCGCGCGCAGCTAACCGAGCAGGCAGCGCGCTCGTGGCCTGACGGTTATCGCGCTTGGCTTCCGCGCAAAACGCCGAGGTTCGGTCCTTGGCCGCGGATACACATGTTTGTTCACTCTGTAATGTGATGTTCTGGTAAATTCTTACATGTAAGCAATAGAAAATGTGTTCGGAGAGTTTCTTTTTATGAATACTGTTTTTCTTTAGGTCTGGGGCAGGTATGTGGCAAAATATTGCGTGTAATACACAAGTTCAACACAAATAGAAAGCAAATAATAGCCAGAACAGTACCGCCCATTAGGACTCCACTGGGTCTATAAGTTTATAAAAGAATCTAATTGAGGCATTCTTCGCTTCCATAGTACGAAATGAAACAAAATCCAAACAGTCGACACTAATTATGACTTTCTGTGACGAGAGCACGAAAAGGGACACCGTATTTAACGAGTTATACATAAATTTGAAATGGCATTTGCGAATTTCAGTGGACACTGGTTCGACACAACATTCTGCGCAAGATTATTCCAGTCACCCGTAGTCGGGAAAAAACGAATAGAGACGTATATCCGTCGATATGTTATTTTGGGAATTTCAATTGATGCCTATGAGTGTGACCCAGGCACCCGGCAGCAAAACCTTTTCCTCCTTTTATTTTTTTAGAGTGCGGTGATATAGCGAAAATGTCAGTGTCATATTTTCATCACTAACTAAATTGCGTGTTCTAACTCGTCTGAAATCAATTGTAGCTATATTGGTTTAGAACAATTGCTGCGTGATTTAACACTGTCGCATATTTCGGGTGTACGTAGTTTTCTTCTAATATTTTAGATATTCTAAATTACAGCCAAAAATGGAGGCCATTATCTTTCAATATAATCATCAAATCGGCCGAAAATTCCTAATACTGCGCAGTTATTTCCGATTCAGAAACGATATTCAGGGAAAAACACGGTTCGTGTACCATATATATCGTGGTGGCGTCGCCGCAATATTACAGATATTCCCTCGACATCGGCAGTATCAAAATTGTACCGGCAAGATTTTCCCGATACAACAAAATATCGGCAGTACTCGCACGACTTTCCCGACCCGAGGCGAATATTTCCAGTGTTCTGTGTGCTGCCTGGGTCGTAACGCGTTAAACGCGCTACTTTAACTTCGATATTTTTCTGGTAACTTATAACGGTAACCCGCTACTTAAAAAAAAACAAAAAACAAAAGAACCTAGCTTGTAACTTTAGTTGTGTTACTTGTTTCTGATGTAACGATGCAGTTAACGAAGTTACTGTTGTCCTTACGTGTTCGCCATGAGCCAACTTTACTCGCTTCATGCAGAAAATCTGGGAGGGGGCGTTCAATACTTTATGTCGATTGCTTGATATTGAAAAGTAAATAAACCCGTTCCTTTCTTAAAGTAACGGTTTACTAGGTCGTAACAGAAACGGTAGCTCATTACATTTTTCTGAAAGACGCTGTAACTCAAACTGGTTTTGAAAGTAACTTACCAAGACGTTAACACCACAGCTTGGGCTAGTTGGTTTTCTATATTTTAGTACTTCGCAGCGCATAAAGGTCTCACAAAAGCAGGCACTCACTGAATTACAGACACAAAAACATACGCACAGCAGTGAGCTCACGCATTTTTGTATTATCCTTCGTTTTATTCTTATTGTTAAAACAAAATCTGGGAATTAAATAGGCGGAGAGAAAAAAATAGTGAAAACAAAACAAGTTCCATATTTTGTCTTAATTCAATAAGAGCACGAAGACAAAGCACAAAGGGGTTGGGGGTTCAGCGCTGTGTGTATGGTTTTGTGTCTGTAATTGAGTAAGCGCCTGCGTTTGTGAGACCTTTATGCGCTGTGAAATACTAAAAAAAAATTACCCATGACGGTTTTAACGAAATGTACTACTCAGGTTCTGCAATTATGAGCGTATGTTGAAATTGTAGTGTGCCTAGATTGGAGAGGGTTTCCGACTGCCCGATCGGTATCACGTGGTTTACGGACTTGTAAATTTGGAACTTCAAAACCTGGTGGAACTCGAACCTCGGAAAATTAGCGAACATCCCTGATCCCGGGGTCTTGGTTCGCGTGACCCGCAAAAAAGGTTCTCAAAGCCGCCCCGAGTGCGTAGGCAAACATGTCGACGTGAACGAGTGGCCCCGATTACGGTCCGTCAAAGTGGAGCACCACTCCGGACAGTGCGTTAACGAGCGCGAGACACAATAAGCCTCCGTCGGTCGCCGATTAACTTGACTGCTTCGGCAGAGACTCCCGACGGGCTCGTGAAGGACCGAACGGAGTCCAAAACGTCGCGTAGCGGGGTGACATATAACTTGGGTTCCGGGTTTTCCATAAATACCGATAAATCCCTATAATTGACCCCTTAGAGTGTTTTATCATCATAAGCAAAAAACGAAAAAAAAAAAAAACGCCAACAATAAATACGTTCCTAAAAAAATTATACTCTCGAGAAAAAGAAAAGAAAACAAAAGAAAAAAAAACCTCTGGTTTTATTTTGTTATCAGTCATAAGTGCTTTAAATCCAAATTTTAAGCCTCTGCGGTAGTAGTCTGTCGCAACCAGCCATCACTCCGCGAAAATCCAATGATATTGGTAGCCGACAGCTTTTCTGTAGTTAGAGTGGCAGGACGGCAGTTTTCCCCTTTGAATTGGGAACAGAGCCGTCTATTGAGAGAGTTTGGCCATACATTGGTTTCAATAGGCGAGCATCTCGGGGCCAACCACAGGCCGCGAAACAGCCCCTAGCGTTGGTCGTGTGCTCTAAATGTGTCACACGACTAATTTGAGCTGTTTTAGCGTCGCTAGAGTGAAAAAGTTTAGCTCTCGGTGACTGAAAACTTTGTGCCTGTGAGGTTTTAGTCACACCAATATTCAAGTGTCGAATAAACGAACGCGCGCTCTAAACCAGGGCCGACTTGCTAGAAACAGAGTCTCAGCTGAGACGGGGAAAGAAAGCACTCCCAAAGCCAGCGCACGAGCCGAGCGGGAGTCCGCGTCTCAAGACGCTCGCGCGCCCCATTGCACTGTTTTCTTTCAGCCAGTCTCTGAGACGCTGTTCTAGCAAGCCGGCCCAGAGCGAACTGTCACCTATACTCCATGTGCACACACGTCAGCAGTGCAGACAAAGGCATGGGCACGAGCGGGTGGCTTTGGAAAGTGCCTCCTATGCACGAGTTCTCGTACAAACAAAAGCGTTTAGCTGCGCTAGGCTCACGCGCCTGTGCCTTTGTCTTCACTGCAGACATTTGTGAGATGGAGTAGAGAGGCCTACCTCGTTGAGAGAGGCCGAGATTGAACGCTTCTATTTCACGCTTTAAATGTCGTTTGCAATATTGTGACGTCGCGGCCTCCTGATTGGTCGACGCTGTGTCACAAATTTAGTTTACGCTCTAAGCGCGGGGGGAATAATCGGCGCTGGCGGCGGCCTTTGCTCCGCCTATTGGCCAAACTCTCCCAATTCGCGGCTCTGAATTGGGAAGGGTGGCTGCCGACATCTATTGGCGTGGACAGTTTTCGAAACACCGGAGACAGCCGTTTCTGCTGCCTTGGCGAATCCGGTATCTCGGTGCTTCGGCGCGGCGCCCCTCTCCCTCGGCGCAGCGCGGAAGCGTAAGAGTCTGGATAGCGCGATGCGCGTTCTCTCTGACGCGGTCTACACACGCCGATAATGGAGGATTTGGTGCTGTAGGCGCGCTGCCCTAGAGCGGAGTAGAATGCATTCTCCAGCTAAAGTATTCGGATATTATGTGATGTTCTTCTCTTTTTATCGCGCGCATGCGCGGGTCGAGATACGGGATGCTTACTGGATGTCTTCACATGGTACCCACAAGGAAAAAGCGGACCGACGAGAAGAAATCTGAAAAGAAGCCGCGACGTGCTGAGTGTAATCATTCTTACTGAATTAAAACTTATGGCCATTTAATGCTTAGAGTTGCCAACCACAAAGTTCGTCCCAGAATATATAGCATTCATAAAAGACGAGCAATGCTTTTGCGTTTCGACGTATAGTATGCGGCAAAGCACGACAGAAACACTCCTTCGAATGCTTTTTATGACAACGAAAATACAGTATAGGGAAAATAAACAAAAAAAAAACCGCTACCAAGGCGAAAGCAACAGCAATATCGACCTACCCTTGGCACGCCAAGCGACGACTGCCTGAGCGACGTGCGACGTCGTTGCAACGGGCCGGGGCGATCGCCGCGCGGAGCCGGCCCCGAAATCAATGGACCGTCAATAGACCCGCGCATCGATCACCGCGTCCGCGCGGAAACAAGACGCGCCTTTCGGAACCAACCAAACTTCACTGGCGCGTAGGACGGTTGATGCGTGCTTTGGTAGCGAAAGAATACGATACGCAAATGAAACGCCACACACTGAGAAATATTACACCTTTAAGGGTGTAAAAACGCTGTTCTAGAAACTTAACCACGTGACTACACTCTCGTCAACCTTAAATTAGCGTGCTGTTTCATTGACACCCTTTGGTCTCGAAGGGTGTAGAAAAGCGTCCTACGGTGTCGGTACGGTGAACAGCCTTTTCGAAGGGTGTTTGGCGCAGTGGCATCCGCTTTAATGGAGATTGTTTTAGCAATGATCCCGAATAAGTCCTATCGGTACCGATGCTTTTTGCTTGGAGATACGTTACTGGGCATTACGCGAAACATTTTAGACCACGTAGCAACATACTCGCAGCCTTCCTAATTGCGGAGGACATCAGCTGCGATTCAGTGTGTTTAAAATCTCGAGTACATAAGGTGGTAGAGCAGTCACTGGAGTCATGATTCGTCCCAGGTGCGTGATGCGTTGCGTCTGCATTTTCCGTTTCTACGCGCGCGAGAACTGAATACGGTGATCGTTGCTACTAGATAGACATTTTTTTAAAACTTCGCCAGGCATCGTTGGTGGTTGCCATTTCTCGTCGACATCCCACACCACCCTATGATAGTTACAAAACGGCAGAGGGGAAGCAAAGTGTCTTAGAAGGGGCAAAGGAAGTAATCATACCTTTTTTGTTCGTTTCTAGGCTAGATGGCGCGAGCTACCGCCCTTTATAAAGAGTACAGCCGTCAGAATCTGTCTATCCATCTATCCAGTGGGAACAAAGCACGCGTTTGGATCCGAGTTCTCGACGAACGCCGACGCAGCCCTCGTAACCAATACACGCTCAAAGGCAAGGTATACGTGCCCAAACCATGGCGGACAGGCCATGACGCGCCCTTTAGAGAAGGGTCTATTGGGCGGCTGATATAAACGCCAGTATTTTAATTGCCGACTGTTCACGTGCGTTCTAAGCCGCAGTCGGACTGCTAATACACTGTACAAAAGACAGTCTGCATGCTGCAGTCAGCAGACAAGACGTGTTTATTGTTTGAATGACGATCCTGTTATATTGGTCATACGAAAACCGTCTGCGGACATGTTGGAAGCCTGCAAATGCACGAAGCAACGGTGCTTTCCTGAGACGTGTCGGCAGGAACTTCTTTCTTCATGTCTGAAGTAGACACCCTGTCTTTTTTTCTTATAGACATTGGCTTAAGGGTGTTGCTGGAGCACTCTTAGGGTGTTAGCAAGTTGACGTACGCCGTTAAGGGTGTAACATGGTTTAGCGTGCAGGTTTGCCGGTCGTACAACGGCGGCAGGCGCAGTTTAAACGTATACAATGGCTCTCCGCACTATAAACATTGGCACAGTATATTTCGAAGAGAATGGAAGGGCGCAAACGAGCTGGTTTAGATTGAACATGTGACATTCAGTCTCGGGGTTTATGTCACGTATATTTCATATTTTCAATCAAGCCGGGTTCAGATTTTTCCCTCGTCTGATTTCACAGTAACCGAAACACCGGAAGCCACGGGCATTCGGGAATCCCGACTGAGCATGACGTGATCCGAAGGGCAACTGCGAGACGGCGTGACTTACGTATAGCGACGGACCCGCAATCAGACGAACGGTTCACGCGGTGTATTCGGCGTGTGGTCGAGGATTTGATTCCACGGACTTATGGTTCGGTCCCAGAAGTAAGGGCGAGAGGGGCCAGATGGCATTATCGATTCTAAATGGAGACCCTGGAACGGTATTTATTTTGTTGCGGCATACGGTATTTTGTGACATGCGTGTCTTAGCGGGGCACCTAAACATTCTTTTGTTTTTGTTTGGCCCGTGTGTGTGTGTGACTGCAGTGTTGGGGAGGGGGGGGGGGGGGCGGCTGAATAGCTTGATGTCCTATCAAGGCTTGTGGACTTATCACTAGGGTTTCGTTTTTGCGGTTCTTATTTTTCTTCACATTCGGGGGCTATTTTTCAATGTTTATTATTTTGCTCGAATTCGGTGTTTTTCGTTGTCTATTTGTGATATCACAAAGAGACACCGACTCACAAATCAGGGTTTTTACCCTGATTTGTGAGTCGGTTGTGAGCCCCGATAAACCTACAAATCGGGATTTGTCGGGGCTGATATGATAGAAGCAATTGGTGTATCTAAGCGCTCTAGAAAGTCCGACGTTATAAGCGTTATTTATTACTAAATATGGAATATAGAAACTATTGCAGACGAAACAAGCAACGTCGCGGACAGTTCACTGCGGTCATTGCTTGGGTTGGACACAAAGTTAATTTTAAAATTTTCCTACCGCGAAACTGCGGTTCTTCTTCAAAGCCAGCTTCAATTCGGTGTTTTTCGCTTTTTGCCGATTTTGGGAAAAACCTTTCGGGGGTTATTTTCCGGTGAATATCGGTATATACCGACAACGCGGAACCCTACTTATCACCCATCCCAGTGTATTAGAAACTAAGGCAATTTCAAGAAGTCTTGGCTGAAGTACCGAGCCGGACTCCTCCCTTTTCTTGTCGACATGTCAATCAATACCAGGCGTGCACGGTATACTCATTACGAGTAATGAAATTACTTGTGATCGATTACTTTTTGGAGTAATTTCATATTCATTTGTATATATTTATTATGAAGTAATCGCGAAAGTAATCCGATAGTTTTTGGAAGCACTAAAAGTACTTGAAACTCTTACTATTTTTTTCTTCCCTTTCCTAAAGGGCGCACTTTGCTCGCTCAATTTTCCGACCAAGAAATCCTTGAACCGAATCGCCGACAGGAGGCGGGTCGATCCAAATAGGCGAATTAAGAAGATGAGAAGTTTATAATTCGGTAATTTTAATTAATATTGGGCAGTACGAAATACCCGTTTTTAAACCGGCAGCAAAATCACTTCCTTAAAATTATCTGCACTAATCGCGAAAGTAACGGACAATTACTTTTTTTTTTTGAGTAAATAAGTATTCTGAGTGACTACTTTTTAACCAAGAGCAATTTTGAGTGTAATCTATTCATTTTTGTTTTTAGAAACGCTTAAAAGAGTTGTTCGTATTATCGTATTTTGTCTATAGCCAGTGACGGCTTGTATCCGCTTTAGTAGGAAATGGCTTAACATACATACGGACTTTTATTTAGGCATTGAACAGATTTCTATTGGTCACGAATGTTAAATATTTGGGTTTTACTTTTTCATCTTACCGAACGTGGAATAGTCATGTCGAGAGGGTAACTATAAAAGCCGCTCGTGTCCTTAATTTTCCCAAAAGAAATTTCAGAAACGCGCCTTGGGACGTTAAAAAACTGCTATAAATGTAAAGTGTGCGTTATATTACAGGGTGTGCTGCAGTGTTATGGGATCCTGACACTACAACACTGACGAATAAACTAAAAGCTATTTAGAATCGAGCTGCTTGCTTTTCACAAACTCTCATCATTTTAGTGCCAGCGTTACTACATTAATAAAGGACCTGTCATGAGACCCTCTTGAATTACGCCGAAGATGATCGAGGTGTTCGTCTCTAAATAAAATATCACATGAACGGGGTGGTATCGATAAAAATAAATATTTAAATGCAACGGCCTTTGTATCCCGTAGATTAGAACACTCCGGAAGGATACGCCAAATAACTTGCCGCCACATCCGTTTTTAAATCACCTTTCTCCCCCGTACAATAAATCGATGAAATAGACTTCCGGACGCCGTTGTTAGCACGCCCGTTCAAAACGTTGAAGGTGCTCTGAAGCAGCATTTCCCCGAAAACGTGCTATGAAGGTTTTCTAAGTAGCTTACGTATTTATTTCTCGTGCGTTTGCATACGAAAGAGTGGAGTCATAATTGATCATTTTCTGTGTGAGTAGCGTGTTTGGATGATCCAATGGTAATGACGTTTTTGTTGCTCATTTTGTGAGTTACGTTTCGTGTAGTGTGCCTTGCTAATGTAGCAGATCATTGAGTTGTATTCTCTATTCGTGTATGTTAATGTGTAGGCCACCCTATGATAATTCTGCATGGCCGAACTGTAGGTAATAAATAAATCTTTAAATAAATAAATAAATAAATAAATAAATATGTGCATTGCGTGTCGCAGACAGCATCGCTCCTTAGTCAATAAATAGGTCATTAGCCGATAGAAACGCCAAAGATCGAATCTGAAAACAAGAATGGTGAGCTTACACCAAGCGCTGCAAGGCCTGAAACAAAAAAAACAAAAAATAATAATAAAACGTCTCTTAACATCCTTGACGTTAAACGAACCCTCGGTTTCCTGACGTTCTTAAGCTCGTCTCTTCTGTAGCAAGAGACGCGGTGCTTATGAAAACCGTCCACTTTCCCACAAAGCCTCCGCTTTCCCGCAAAGTGTCCACTTTCCCGCAGAGCTCGTGGAGAGCCAATCATCGTCATGAACAGAAGGAGCCCAGCTTCTTAGAGGGCCGAGGCAGCGCCCTCGTAGGAAACTGTCATTTGCGCAGATCACATTTTCTACGAGAATCTCTCTTTATTGACTCTATCATTCACCATGTTTGTTTTTATGGCTTAATGCGAGGATTGACTGCCTGTGTGCTTTGGGGAAAAGTAGCGGTGTGGATCTTATTCATTAGCAGTGAGCGTCTATTATTCTAGTGAATGGAGTATCCTTTACCGCGAACAACAACGCGGTCTCAGAGATGACAGTGCCGCTAAAATGCATCCGGGGTTGCCCTCCTGGCCTCCAACTAATAGTTCGTAGACGGTTTCGATAAGCACACACCGTGCCTCCGTGATGTGCCGGCTTATGTACGCGCTTCCTCTCCTGGCCATGGGAAGAGCCCAAGTTCGAGCCATTGAGGCATTTCATCGCATTGCCCTTCGTTGCTGTTTGGGACTCCCCCCTTCAGCCGAAAACATCGCGACACTTGTGTCGGCAGAAGAATGGCCGCTTTCATTGAGACTGCAGGAAAAAGCCATGCGCAACATCGCTCGTATGAATAGCTTAGCTCCAGAAACCAGCATCTGGCGTCACCTGCGGAAGCGACAACATTCTCATCTAGGGCACCTGATGTCACGATTTGATGAAGAGATAGGAGGTCCTGGAGAGTTTCTTCCACCTGTGCCTCTGCATTCAACACGTCCACCACTGCAAAAATTTGAGACAATTCCCATTTCCCAACGAAAGGCAAATGTTCCCACATTTGTTGCGCGTTCGGTTGCCCTAAAAAGCCTTGACGAGGACTACGAAGACTGGACCCATGTTTTTACGGACGCCTCTGTTAACCGAACTAGGGAGACAGCCACAGCTGCAATCACCATTCCCGAAATGAACTATATGATGTCGCAGGCAGACTCAATTTCATGACGTCATCGACAACAGCGGAACTCGTAGCAATATGGGGAGCGCTTGAGTCAATTAAAAATATTGAGCCAACAGGAAAAGCGGTGATCCTAACTGATTCAGAACTTGCGTTGCAACAACTTCAGCGTGTTCAAAAACTTACACCCCTCGTGGCTAGAGTGGCACTAGAGGCCGCAGCGGTAGAGGACCTCGGATGGACCCTCGCCATGCAGTGGGTCCCATCTCATGTCGGGATTCCCGGTAATGAGAGAGCGGACACTCTGGCAGCCAAAGCCCATGACGACCAAGACCCAATCTTTCTGCTCGATCGTTTCAACGAGGCACATCGACTGATCCGTAGCTGCCTACAGAAGTCGCATCTTCATCCAGGAGTAGCGACGAACAAGCCACCTCCAAGCATTCCCCGCAACCTGCAGCGAGCCGACGCTTCCCTCCTGCACAGACTTAGAGCTGGATGTCCATATACGGCTAAGCGGCTTCACAGGATGGGCCGCAGGGAGGACCCGAGCTGTCCAGAGTGCGTGACCCAGAAGATGCCGAACACGCCCTTCTGTGGTGCCCCGCCCATGCGGAGCCAAGAAGAGCTCTTTTTCAGTTTTATGCCTCTGAAGGACCCTTAAGAAACAGCATGGAGGAACTTTTGAACCCTGAAGGATTACGAGGGGTAACAGCGAGAGCCTTCCGCGCACTTCTTCGTTTTCTTTGGGAAAGGGGCCTTGCAGATAGACTTTGATTTCTGCTCGGAGCTGACCATTCTCGCCACTCTTTGAGAACCTCACTGGCCAAACGAAAGAGGCCCCACAGAGCAAATTTGCGACAGGTTCGTGGCGCGCTTCGCCCAGTGGCGCACGCTTCAAGCACGGTGCCGCAAAGTAAAGCGAGCGCCACCGGGAAATGTGCGTCGTTTGTTTGTCCCGGGTTCACTTCATGGGGAACGAACCCGTGAGCGAAACGTTAGGGCTACAATTTTACATTAACCTCTTTTTTATTTTGTATATTTCTCTCTTCCTCTTTCCTCTTTTTGTCCCTTTCCCAGATCCACCAGGTAGCGACTCGCCCCATGAACGGAGGCCCACACATCTCCTGGTGCCCCCTTCTTCTCGTCACCCCCCAAAAAAATAAACAAACAAACAAACAACAACAAGTGAGGAGTGATGCATAGCTGGGGTTAGAAAACCCGGATAAGAATCTTATCCTAATGGATCTCTTTGATCAAACGTTTGTAGTCGTCCTTCTCCAACTACACAACTGAGGTTCATCCGTGTTTTCGAAAAGCTATCATTGCGGCTGTTGCACGAACGATAATTTTAGCGCATCCTTCGCTTCCCACGTGATTTAAGTCGTTCTAAAATTTACTAGCATAGTGGTTTTCGGTGTCGCTCAGCAAGTGTATAGTTTGAATCATATTTGCATTGTTATTCATTAAAAAAGAGTATTAACGAAATTTGTTAATTCTTCGGCACTTTGATACTCTAACGCTATGTTCCAGGAAAAATAAACAAATCGCCCGATGGTCAAACTATGATTTTTTTAATGCTCGCAAAAACGTTAGGCACAGGAGAAAATTGGCCATCCGCGTTAAGACCTTGACCGTTTGATGTCGTCATGAATTTATCAATTATGGCGTGACGTCATCATGAGGATGAGCGTCGCGTATGTGCAAGTTGTGCAATTATTGGCTCAGTTTAAAGCTAAGTTTGATCAATCTTGTCATCTAAACACGAATCACTCTAAGAAACAGCTCTTATCAACCTAAAGAATCAAACGATTCTTGATGACGATCGTCTGTGGCGCCATCTACCCGAAGCCAACTAAGCCATTCCGTCTCCGCTGTTTCTGTGACGAACGGGCAAAAACGCGTCCAAGATACTCTGGCGACTACGAAGATTGGCGATGCCGATTGCTTCTGGTGATGGGAAATAAACAGCGCGCAAAAATGTATAAGAGGCAAGATGCGAACGACACAAGCGCTAAACTTTCATTAAAAAAAAAAAAAAACATAAAAAAACACCAACAAACTAAACATCACTACCGCTTCAGCACGTGTCAAGACAAGCAATTTATTTTTTTTTTCTCGTAGGAAAACCGATGTTTGGTTGACGCATGCATCTTGCCCTGTTTTGTTATTGCGTACGCTTCCAATAATTCTCTGGTGGTTTTATCTGGTGCCTTTCTCGATGATGGTGATGTTGCATTTTGGCTGGCATTCACAAGCAGCACAATGCAGCGGCAAGTGACTTCCCGCGGTCAAACGGAGTGACCAGTCATGGTCACGTGCTCTGTCATTAATAGATCGACCAGTTTGGCCGATGTACATTCTTCCGCAGCTTAGTGTGATCTCATATACTACACCAACCACACAATCAACATGCTTGGTCCTGTGCTTTACGGCACATTGGCTCTTGCCCCCGCCTTTTCCCAATTCTAGGACAGAGTTGCGCCAGCTTTCGAGGAGCCGAAAACACAATGGGAACGTGAAACCCGGCTAAATTATAAAGGCGATGCCCCGAAATTTACGAACACAACCACTCTTCATCAAATATAATATTCTTAAGGCAGATCAAATATATTACTTCAAACTTTTACTATGGATACATAAAAATAGACTTTACACCACACCAGCGAGCAGCCTTAGTGCATATCCGATTAGAAATCCGAAGCGAAGGATGCCGGTCAAAAGAACCAACTAGGGTCAACAAACTTTCATTTTTCAAACAACTAAAACTCTAAATAGAACGGACTTCAACATTAACTTTAACAACACGTTACCTGGTTTTAAAAGGGATTGTAGAAGTTTCTTGGTTGGCAGTGAAATCGCATTTTCATTTGGATAGTGTATTTCACCAAGAATACAATCACTAGATATAGCTAATTTCAAAGATTTGTTTTCATTGTATTCCTTTATGTGAACTTGCTTGTGATGCTGATATTTCGGAGGAACACAAGATTGCATTCTAGTTTTTTTGTTGTTACTGTTTGTTGTTACTGTTTTTGGTTTCTTACGACCAACACTCGTTTATAGAGATTTTTTTACCAAATGAATATAGTGTCTATTCTTGTTTCTTTGACTAGTTTCTCTTGTTTCATTTTAGCTGTATAATGTTTTGTAGAATCTGTAATTGTGTAACTACTTTGAGCTGCTGGTTTTTAGGGGCAGAGGCTTTGTCAGGCACCACGCCTTTATCTCTGCCCCTACGCGGCAAACCCGCGAAACAAATAAAGAAAAAAAATTGTGAGAGATTGTAATTATAATGCAATTAAATGCAAAGGTGCGTTTACATGAAATACGACTTCAGCGCATCAACTCCAATCGTCGTACGAAGGAAGCCGATGCGCCAAGGTTTACATAAATGCGCAGCAAGCCCTACGCGAAGGTGGCGCCCTGGCGCCACGCCGTGTCAAAGCTCAAAGTTAAAGCTGCGTTTCCGGCACCGGTCGCACCACGTGACCACGTTTTCCGGTGCATCGCACGTGAAGTGCGTGAAGGCCTTTCGACGCTTTCAGCGAGCGTAAACTGAGGATCGTGCCCGCTGTCTTCGATGCTGTGCAAGGAGCTGCGAGACGGAAGAAGCATCAAAACCCAAACGCCTTGGGCTCCGGGTCGGGCCGCTGGGCCACTCTGGATTAGAGGCGACGTACGTGCGCACGGTTCGGCGAGCGAGATCGTTTCTACCGCTCTGCGGACGCCAGCACGCTTCGCCTCGCCATACCTTGCCGACCGCGGCCGGACCCCGAGGCCGAAAGGCTCCGGCGCAGCTAGGAACGGCACCGAGGTAGGAGCTGCTCGTTCTGCGCTACCGTGCAGTGCTCGGAGCTCTCGGCGTTGTTCGTGCTTGCGCCGAAGCCTCTGGGCACTCCCTTGGACGCGCAAATCGTTTTTCGCAAGGCTTGGACGGGGCCACCCCCTCCGAGCAGCTCGGTGATATTCCGCTCATTTAGTTTCGCAATAAAAGCTCGCGTTTCTCCTCGGGAGGAACTGCGGACGACTACACGGAACCGCTCTCCGCCGCCGCCGTCAAAGTTCGCCACCGCCATGTTCTCAGCTGTTCACTCACTCTCGCAGCAAGCGCCTTCCCATAATCCTCCCCGTTCCAAAATGCGATGCGACCTCCGTTTACATGGGTTGAATGAGTGCGTATTCGGCGTCCCGATCCACTTCTGTCTGGCGATTGAATCCGATGCGCTTCTCTAGCGCATTGTGCCGTTTACATGACCGCATCGTATGCGACAACTTGATTCGATGCGACTAAGTCGCATTCATATAAACGCGGCTTATGTGCATGTTAGACGGCCCCTGGGGTCTCGTTGTGGGTCTCTCTTTTAGAGCTCAGCTCTTAGGCGCCCGTTTCCGGGTTGAGCGCCGTTGGCGTCGCCGTCGGCGTAACCACGCGTTGCATTATGGGACGTTTCCCCGCTAAAGTTAGCGGGAAATTTTTCCGCTAAAATTAGCGGGAAACTTTTCCCGCTAAATTTAGCGGCAAATTGTCATCCCAAGATGAGGAGGAGAAAAGGAACAGGAGAGAGGTGCAGGGTAGGAGGAGGGTAAGAGGAGGAGGGTGCACACACTCCCCTCCGTACCCCCCCCCCCCCCCCCCCTCCTCCTCCTCAAGTGCTGCGCTCAATACTTCGTTTCAGATTCCGTCCGAGCGCAACCAAAGGCTGAGGGACGGTTCGCAACTTCGAGAAGAGCATCCCCACGCACCACAAAGTAGTCCGCAAAAGTATTTTTTTAAATAACTGTTTTGTGCGTAAACATTGCACAATATTCTAGATGTGTACTGCTGATAATTATTTGCAACTAAAGGAGCTATATATCTGAAGTTTATGTTTATATTAATATATGTAAATGCATGTGGTTTGGTGAAAACAGGTACATCCGCTGGCAACACGGCTGCGGCGCTCCATTTTTCTGTGTGATTTCGTTCCCGTAATGGCCGAATCATGTGCTTCGCTGGTTCCCTCATAGAGTCACTTCAACAACGCTTACACACGCAAACGTCCTTTCGCAAAGGCACGGTTGGGCGACAGGCGCGAGTGGTAGTGATGAATGTCTACTTTCAAATTCGGCAGGAGGCTCCGGCCGCGTCGTATCTTGAACGCGTGTTAAACACGAAAAGCGTCCGGGCCACTACAATTCACTGAGACGTGGCAAAGTCAGGGCACCCCTTTACCTGCCGATCACATTGAACGCCGAAAAGCTGGTGAAAAGGACTGCGCCTCGAGCCCTGGTATATCCAGACAATACAAGGAAACATTGCACCTTTGCATTAATTGCATCTTAATCACGGCCGGGTCATCGGGCACCTTGCAATGTGTAGTTACATCTCGAAACTATGCCGAAATGCGGAACAGAGGGAATGCTCGGACACAGACGCCAGCGGCCAGCCTACGTACTGACATTCCCTGTGACTGAATTTCAGATCGTGAAAGGGCATTTTATTAAACCTCTAGCAGACGATACCGTTGATACACCCGTAGCAGACGAAATACTCGGCGAGCGCGGGCGGCCCGGACGACCAGCGGCGCAGCGGAGTGATACAAAAGTGCAGGAGAGATCGCGTGACCTATTGCTGGCGTGTGATTGGCTCCGGCCACACGTAGCTTTGGCTGCGCTCGGACGGAAGCTGAAACGAAGTATTGTTTCGCATTACATATATTTGTAAACGTCTCTCTTTTTTTTTTATGACTTAACCATCCCTTAATCTTTTTTAGCAACGTTTGCGCCACTGCCAGAATAACTGACGTTGGGAAGCCCGCATCTGTCAGCCGCTGTACCAGCATCCTAAAACTTACTGACATTGAATGATAGGAGGACTCTTCCAAGGCGGTCTGGAGGCAAGAGGACACAATGCTTCGTTTTCCTTTTTCTGCATTTAGTGTGGGCAACATCATAAGGCAGTAGTCCCTTCTTAGTGCGTGGTTGGTAAAGCTTACACACGTGACTTTTCCAAATCCTTGTCTAAGGTCTAATAAATCCGGGCGTGACCCATCCTGTAGTTCAGTGGTTCTCAACCATCGCGGTTTCGCGGGTCCCTTGTGGATCGGCGAAGGTGATGGAGAGCTCCGTTCAGTGGTGAGGGGAGGGGAAGGTATAGCTTAAATGTAATAATAATATAAAAAATGAATATATCTAAGGGTTAGTGTGAAGTAGACTTCTGTTACTGACATACACACGACGCCAGAAAACTAAAACATTTCTTCTCGACCTGAAAAATGACAGCTTTTGTTGCCGGGCTTGAGTGACGAGGCAGGGCTTCGCGGACCCCTAGAATGACTTCCCGGACCCCCATTAGAGAACCACTGCTGTAGTTCATCAAAAACCCTTAGCCGCTTAGAATGCTGAGTGAACACATCCAACACTCCCTTTACAGCCCTGTCCTCAGAGGCACTTTCAGACCTTCTTGAAACCACTAAATAATCGTCAACATATCTAAACACTGCGTTAGCACACTCCTCGTGTAGGTTTTCATTGATTTTCTGATCACGTCTGGCCAAGAAAATGTCAGAAAGTACCGGCGCTACACCAGAGCCAATGCAAATTCCTCCTTTTTGCATATATTAACCATCGTCATACTCAAATAATGTCGACAGCAAATAAAACTTCACTAGTTCCATAAAGCTATCGACTCTTACGCCACTCTAATTTTGAAACTTGATGACACCGTTTTTATCAATACATTCACGCACCGACGCAAATAGCCCCTTTTGTGGTACGGAGTAGAAGAGGTCCTCCACGTCTATAGAGAACGCCGCTGCATCCGCGTGTTTCCCTGCACTAAGATATTCTACAAACCTATGTAAATTTTTGCGCTAGAAGCGGGCCCGGAGTTTTAGTGCACTGAGATGACACAGGAGAAATTAACTAACCTGTTTCTGCCACGCCCCCTTTTCCGTTACAATAACCCGGAAGGGTGAGTCCACCTTATGCGTTTTGACGGAAAAGAAAACGTTTATTTGTTCTTCCTTACTCTTCTTTATGTCTTTTTTAGTGTGGAAAAGTGCGTCGACGTGATCGAACTGAAGCCCGAAACGTGTTGTGATTCGAGGGAGAAAAAAACAAAAAAACCTTCAGACCACAGTAAAACGAAGGAAGTTGGCGAGTCTGTTCGAGCCTGTTCCCACAGAAACACGTCACTGAGCACGTGACTCGGAAAACACGGTGCAAGGTTTTAGGTGTGCGACACCTTTTAGTGTGTTTCGTTAGAAACGCAATTGAGCTAAAAAGGTTGTTTGTTCTTTCGTTCTGACAGACACTAATTTCCAAAGTTTAATGGGCCGAAGTCCAAAAACGGTTGGATGCGGTGCTTGGCGAATGACGTTCGAGCGTCTATCACCAAACTTTCTAACGTCTTAACTACACGGACCATCTAAACTGTGGTTAAAACCACGGCAGTTAATGACAGCCATTGATGGCGGTAACGCGTCACAAGGTACGGCGTTACCGGTAACTCGGTACTTTCTTCTGGAACGTAGCAACGTACTCGTTGCATTTTCAAAACACTAACGGGTAACGTACCTACGTTACTTATTTCAAGTAACGGGTCGTTACTCTTTACATCTTCCCAAGACCTGAAAAAAATACACTTAGATTTTTTCTGCGTTCCTACACTTCGTTTAGCCCTAAGTGCAGACGCGGCCGACGCCACAAGCTGATCGGACCGATGAGTGTCAAAAGGGCATCATCACGGCGTTCGTCTCTCTGAACGTGTTCTGTCATCGCTGAACCAGTCATAAACAAAAAAGGCCTACTTAATTGCGCTTTTGGCGCCAAGTCATGAATTATTGCACTTATTTCACATACTTTCAAAATTGTGTCCGTCTTTTCACCACGCAAAAAGTGAAACTTTCGAAAAACCCCAACGCCCACGCTCTTCGTCCCAAATGCAAAAAATGCTGTCGCAAAAAAAAAAAAAAAAAAAAAAAAAAATTAGTTATTGTTAATTAATATTTAAAAAGTAACGCAAGAGTAACGAGCGCTACTTTTTATCGCTAACGGTAACGCGTTCCTTTTATATTGGGGTAACGTAGGCCGGTAATGCGTTCCTTTATTTTGCAAGTAACGAGTAACGTATTTCGCTGCATTTTTTTCTCCGGTGACGCCTACAACACTGGTGGCACCCAATTGACACTAAACCAAACTCAACTGAGATGATGTTGCATAGCAGTTTTGCTACCATTTCAATCCAACACAAAACTGGGTGTTCCGCCATGTGATCATTGTAAATATTGAAGTATATGAACGAAAAACGATTGAATATTCATGATTGCATAATACCAGACATCACACGTTTGGATACTACAGAATATATTTAGGACTGGCCACGTTTCGCTGCTCTTAAGCCGTCAGTGAAGATTTTCACAGTTTCTTTATTATAAGCGAGTTGTTCTTGGCACGTCGTGCCAAAAACGCCATCAAATTCGCGATGCGAAACTCATTACTGCTTTGCCTCGAACAACTTTGGCCAAGTCTTTTAGCACACTTTTCACCAGGCGCCACATCAATCCTTTATATGTGCGTTTCCGCCGGTTTTCTGAATCTCTTTTTAGAGAATAACGAGCGAAAGAAGCCATTGCCAAGTCGAATTCTTGGGGGAAAATCGAGCAACAAACAAAAGAACTCTAAGTAGATGCATGACAGAAAAAAAGAGTAAACGCTAATCCAATCTCGAATTCTGAAGGCGTTTCGTTTTGAAGTTGCGGAATTTCCAAACGACTTCTTCCCCGAAAACGTCCTTCCTCGCTCTCTTATTCTACCATTTCCGACGCCTCACCCTTTTTTTCCTTCACTCCCTTCACCCCAAAGCTGACAGTGCAGTTGAAGCTACGTCCTCGTCGGACCAATCCTGCGTCGATATTTTGCCACGTGCTAAAGCTCCTGCCCAGCAGGCGGTATCGAAAAAAATTCATAACGAAATATGCTACTCGTTAATTGCAAATACAAGGAGCACCTTATCGATCTACCTAACCCCAAAATAACAGAAACGTGTTACCGGTGTTGCTACCGATAAAAAGTAACGCACGTTAGAAAGTGGGTAAAAAGGAGGTAGTTGATTGGTCGGGAAAGGTTGCAGCTCCTGCCGCACTGTCAGCTAAAGGGGGCGGGCGGAGTTTAGCATTTACGTACAAGTTGTTGACGGCGCCGAGGCTGCCTTTGTTTTTCGAAGTCATTCGGCCGCTGAATCGCATTTTATGACCCGGGCCCTTTTTGCTTCATCTATTTGTGCAGCGTGTTTTTCTTTGCGTTTACGCTTGGTTTACGCGAGCTAGATGGCCGGCAGTTTAAGGGAAAAACAATAACAACCAAAAAAGGGGTAGGTGACAGGAAGGCGCCATCTCGTCTCTCAGAGTTCCTTCGCCTCCTCGGCGTGCGTGCCCGCTCTTCCTAATCTTCTTTATGGGGTTAGAATTTTTGTTACAGAGGACTTTGGCTTCGACAACGTGATGCGGCTGTTTTGCTATACTCATATCCGTCCTCATCCGAAGAAACAAAGTGGCAGACTAAATGTTGTATGAATTTGCAGAGTTGTAACACCCAATGGTTTTTGTAGGGGCCCCGTGCTAGAAACTTCGTTGTTTGTTTTATTTTCTCTTTTAGCTTGCAGCACCATCGCCATACAAAAACGCTCATGTGGTCGCGAGCGCGCGCGATTAAAGAGACATTCCATCCGAGACATCGCAGTCGCCTGACGTTGTTTCTACAAAATGGTGACAGGGAATCTTGAACAGCGTCATTTTCAGACGTCGGACGCCGGATCCAAGGTAAACACGGATCAAGGCAACGCTTCTTCCGACGGTGACGTGGCAGCAATCTCTGGTGACTCCGCTCTCACTACGATGAAGGTTCGTCTACCAACGTTCTGGCCTAGGAACCCGCAAGTCTTGTTTACCCAGGTCGAGGCCCGTTTCCACCTGAGAAGGATCACAACGCAAATAGAGCACTACTACCACGGCGTCGTCTCTTTACCAGCGGAGGTGGCAGACCAGCTCGACGACATGTTGGCCGCCACGAGAAGATGACTGAAGACAATACTTCTCGCCAGGACAATGACATCAGAGAGCTCCTGAATCCAACAGCTCCTCACCACCGAAGAACTGGGCGATCGTCGCCCAACGCAACCTCTACAACGCATGAAGCAACTGTTGGGACCGCAAGCTTCAGAAGCACAAGGTACCATACTGCGGGAGCTGTTCCTCCAGAAGCTTGCTCAAGGTATGGGCATGATCCTGGCCGCTGTGGACGACATGCCCCTAGACCGCCTGGCAGTGCTTGCCGACCGTACCGCGGAATATTCCGCGCAGACCGTTAGTGCTGTCGCAACACCGCAGCCAACAGCCTGGGATACGCGAGCTTTGAACATATAGAAACCAAACTGGAGCAGCTCACGAACGCCATTGCTGCCATGGGTCAATTGCAAACAACTCCAGCGCGACCGTCGCGATCCCCGCTACGCACTCCCTCTCATTACAGGTCTGCGTCCCCACGAGATTCGCGTTCTGACCAGCACTGCTGGTACCATCGCCGCTTCGGTGAGCGAGCCACACGGTGCACAAGACCTTGCTTGTGATCGAGAAACGCCGAGGCCTAGCGGCGGGTTTCCAAGGCCACACAACAAGCCGCTTGTTCTTTGTCGTCAATCGAATCGCAGGACGCCTTTTTCTTGTTGACACTGGAGCTGAGGTCAGCATCTTACCAGCGTCACGCAACGACCGCCTCCAGCAGCAGGCACCTTCACCTCCCCTGCGTGCCGTCAACAGCTGTGCAATCGAGACGTACTGGCAACGACGCCGCCTCATCGAAATCGGATTACGTCGAACGTTTCGATGGGTTTTCATTGTAGCCGACTTGCGACAACCAATATTAAGAGCAAACTTCCTCTCACATTTTGGTCTGTGTGTGAACCTCCAAGCCCGGCGACTCACGGATTGGACACCATCATTGTCAATGCAAGGCATCCTTTTCAACTTCACGGTAACTTCGCTGCAATCACCTCCAGCCATATCGCGCTATGACGCCATCCTCACTGAATACGCCACACTCACAAGACCCAACAACCTTGAACTCCCTGTCAAGCACGCATACCCAGAGCTTCTCTGAAAATCTAACGGGTACATCCATCTACAGCAAAAGCGACTTAAAGAAAGCGTATCACCAAATCGCTGTGGAACCGCCAGACATATTGAAAACGGCCATCACTACACCGTTCGGACTGTTTGAGTTCGTCCATATGCCCTTCGGTTTGCGAAACGCTGCTCAGACGTTCCAGCGATTCCTTGACGAGGTCACGCGAGGTCTTCCTTTTGTTTTCGTTACTTGGAAGACCTTCTTGTAGCTAGCGCCACACCAGATGAGCACGAACAACACCTCAGAGTTTTATTCCACCGGCTACAGAAATTCGGCCTTGTACTTAACCCTATATGCGTCTTCGGAGTGCATAACTTAGAATACCTTGGCCATCGCATCACCCTGCTAGGAATCCAGCCGCTGGAAGACAAGGTAAAGGTGATTCGCGAGTTTCCGCGACCAGCATCTCTCAGCAAGCTCCGAGAATTCCTGGGTCTGGTGAATTTCCATAGCAGATTCATACCACTGTGCGCGAAAATTCTTAAACCAATGACAGACCACCTGAAGACAAAGGAAGGGCCGTCATCGGAAGTGCCATGGAGCGAAGGGGTGCGTCAGCAATTTTCCACAGTGAAAGAGGCCTTAGCCAACGCAACACTTCTTGTCCACCCACTTCCTGATGCAACCACTTGACTCCTCACGGACGCCTCCGACACAGCTGTGGGAGCTGTCCTGCAACAGCAGTTAGACGGAGTCTGGGAACCGCTTGGTTTCTATTCACAAAACCTGAAGTCTGCAGAAACGCGCTATAGCACCTTTGGGCGTGAGTTGCTTTCAATTTATTTGGCTGCCGGATATTTCCGCATCTTCCTAGGAGGAAGACCGTTTCACGTACTCACAGACCACAAGCCCCTGACATACGCCTTTCGGGGCAACCCCATCACTTACTCGGCGCGTGAGATTCACCGCCGATCTTCGACATGTCAAAGGCCGCGACAACAGCGCAGCCGATGCGCTTTCTCGCATTGTTGCCTTCTCTTCGGCTTCTGCTTCTGTGGACCTCCAGACCTTAGCTGCAGCACAACAGGTAGATTCAAAGTCACAAGTTCTGCGAAATGCAACGACGTCAGTTGCACTCAAGGACATACCTCTTCCGACCTCGTCAACCACCCATCCCATGTTACATATCTACGGGAGCAGCACGACCTTTCATCCCGTTAACCCTCAGACGCCAAGTTTTCGACCGACTGCACATTATCAGCCATCCAGGTATCCGAAATACACAACGGCTGATCACAGCACGCTATGTGTGGCCAAAAATGAACGCAGATGTGCGCAGTTGGGCAAAGACGTTTCTACAGTGCCAGAGCTCTAAAGTGAACAAACATACCGTAACAGCCTTTAAACGACTCTAAGATTCGGATGCCCGATTTGACCACGTGCAAATCGGCATCGTAGGCCCTCTCCCATCATTTTGAGGATTCAAATACATTTTAACAGCTGTTGATCGGTACACTAGGTGGCCCGAAGCAGTTCCACTGGCCGACATCTCTGCTGAGACCGTCGCAAGAACATTTGTAGGGACGTTGGTCGCCCATCAACTGTAACGACAGACAGGGGAAGCCCAGTTCGAGAGCACCTTGTTTGCGGCCCTAACTGACCCGCTCGGGGCCCGCCACATCCACACCACCGCATACCACCCGTCGGTTACTGGCATGGTGGAACGCTTACACCGGCAGCTCAAAGCGGCTATCACGGCACGAGACGGACGCCATCACTGGGTAGACTATTTGCCTCCTGTCTTTCTCGGTATTCGGTCCACATACAAACAAGACCTGAACTACACCTCCGCAGATTTGGTGTATAAGTGCACCACTTCGTTTACCCAAAGAATTCTTCGAAGCACCCAAGAAGTCTGCATCACTCCCATCTAAGACATACTTGCAAAACTTGAGGGAGATCTTCCAACGGCCACAACCAACATTGCCTTTCTTGCCAAGCTCCCAGAGAGTTTTCGTAAGCCAAGATCTAACAATATGCAAGCACTTTTTCCTGCGGAAGGAGGGCCTCAAGAGGGGTATGACACCGCCTTACGACAGGCCATTCAAGGTTATTGACCGTACGGCAAAAGCGATGACCCTCGATATTGACGGTCGGATAGAGATCGTTGCCACGGACCGCATAAGGCCAGCCTTCGTGGATGATAATCCTGTACCTCCGACTCCGATCACACAACAAGCAAGCAAACATCTGACTCTGCCCCATGTGCCACACTTTGCTCCATCCCAGGCAGCACAAGACGTCGAGATGACGTCGAAATAAGGTCCTCGACGTTGGGCGACGTCGAAGTCCTTAACAAACTTTTTATCGACGGCATTGGAACCACATGAGAGGTTCCGACAACGTCAAACACGCGACGTAGTGACAACGTCATAAGCTTCACCTCGACGTCTTCAACAGTAATCGACGTCTGTTCGACGTCTTGTATGAGAAGTTCTTTGAACGTCGAGCACGAGACGTCATAAAAATGTCCTGAGCAACACCTTGACGTCTTCGACATTAATCGACGTCAGTTATACGTTTTCTCCGGGAAGTTCCTTGAACGTCGAGCACGAGACGTCCCAACAAAATCCTGAGCAACACCTTGAAGTCATCGACATTATTCAACGCCAGTTCTACGTTTTTTCGGGAGGTTCTTCAAACGTTGAGCGCGAGACGTGCCAAGAATGTCTGAGCAACACCTGGACGTCACTGGCAATAAGAGACGTCAGGTCTACGTTTTCTCCGGGAAGTTCTTCGAACGTGGAGCACGAGACGTCCCAACAATGTCCTATGCAACACCTTGACGTAATCGACAACATTCGACGTCATTTCTACGTTTTTTCGGGAGGTTCAAGTTGTAAGGTTGAGCGCGAGACGTACCAACAATGTCTGAGCAACACCTTGACGTCATTGGCAATAATAGACCTAAGTTCTAGTTTTCTCCGGGCAGTTCTTTGAACGTGGAGCACGAGACGTACCAAGAGTGTCCTGAGCAACACCTTGACGTCATCAACATTATTCGACGTCAGTTCTACGTTTTTTTTCGGAAGGTTCTTTGAACGTTGAGCGCAAGACGTCCCAACACTGTCTGATTGAACACCTTGATCACCCTAAACAAGCGCCTTATAGAGCCCAATGTGCTGTCACATAACTTTTAAAATTTCTCGGCAATGTCAGCATTTTTTATACTATGCACGCAATCCACATTTCATTCTGGCTAAGCTGCTGAAATCTCTTACAATATTACCATTCTCGTGAATGTTGCTTTAGCAGCAATTGCTTCAAAAGCCGAGAATTAACAACAACAGGTCCAGGGATGCTCCGCACTGGATATGCATAATACACCGGTGTACATTTCTGACCATAGACCGGTTTACATAGACATTAAAGGAGACGACAGGGACAGTTTGGCAGGAAAAGCGTGGCGTTTAGATAACCGCATTTTGTTAGATCCGGTTACGCGGGAGGCTCTCGCAGAGCGTTTAACGGAAAGGTTAAAGGCAGCAACGCCGGATGCAAAGTCGTGGGACGAATTAAAAGTTAAATGGAAGGAAGACTGCGAGGGCGCAGCGAGGGCTTGGAGAAAACAGCAGAATGCACGGTTGTGGGACGTGGTATGCAGGGTAAGGATAGTATTGAGAGGGGGGCCACTTACTCCTCTAATGAAGGAGTACCTAACAGAATTGCAACGGCGGTACGAGAGGCTGCTGCGCATGAGCTCGGCGGCGGGAACCGCAACCTGGAACAGGACAGGACCACAGGCACACCCGGAAGTGCTTCGCATGGCGGAGCAAACGTTAGTAAGGGACAGACAGCCCCCAGTGGTGGGAGATGGGGATGTATTAGGCACAGACGACCCAGCTATGCTGAGTCGTTTTGGAGCACACTTCGCGGCCTTGGCACGATCTGAAGGGACGCCTATTGGTTCGCAGGAGTTTGTGAGATTCCTGCCCGACCTCCCAATGATACCCCCAGAATTGGCACGGACCTTAGTCAACCCGCCGACGGCGGAGGAAGTATTTAAGGCCTTGAAACATATGAAGACCGGCGTGTCGCCGGGGCCAGATGGGCTAACAGTGGAATTCTACAAGACGTACTGGAGTCTCCTACGGGAGCACCTGGTACAGATGGTCCGAAAGGCTGTGTTGGGGGAGGAGGTGCCCACATCGTTTGGGCAAGGACGTATGATCTTGCTGCCAAAGGAAGGCGGGGACCGCGGGGACCCCGATTCGTGGAGACCCGTAACATTGTTAAATACAGATTATAAACTCGTGGCGCGAATTGTTTGCGCGAGGCTGCAAAGGGTGTTGCCTGAGGTAGTTTGTCCATGGCAGGTGAGCTCGGTGCCGGGCCGAAGTATTTTCGCCGCTGCGGCTCTTACGAGGGACTTGATAGAATATACAAGAATAAGATCGGCGAAGGGGATGCTGGTCTCGTTAGACCAGTCGAAAGCTTTTGATAGGATTGAACATGCATATCTGTTTGCGGTTCTTGAAGCCTTCGGTGTACCGCAAGAAATTATAACGGCACTGCGGAAATTGTACGGGGGGATGACTAGCGAGCTGATGATCAATGGCCGCATAGTTAGTTCTTTTCCAGTAACTCGGGGGGTGAGACAAGGGTGTCCGCTGTCCCCAGTATTGTTCATTTTGTCGTTGGGACCCTTTCTGGTAAAGATCACGAAGGACCCATGGGTACGGGGCCTGCCGATGCCGGGATCGGAGAGGGCAGTTGCGCTGGCGTACGCAGATGATATAACGTTGTACCTCGAAGACGTAGATAGTGTACATAGAGTGTTTAAGCTTTTTGAAGAGTATGCGCTAGTGTCGGGAGCTCGCCTTAATCATAGTAAGAGTAAAGCACTGCGTTTGGGAGGGGTTTATGGGCCGCTCCCGCAGGTCGCTTGGGGGCCTCATGTAAAAATTTTAGGTATCACATATAATTCCACTGGACTGTCGTGTATAACATGGAATAACATAGAAACTGAAATGGAAAAAAAATAGAAATGGCAAAATCTTATAATTTGCCACCAGCAGAGAAACGATATGTAGCGCAGACAATACTGTGTGGACGGCTGTGGTACGCGGCCAGGGTGGGCGTTCCACCGGCAGACTTTGTAATGCGAGTGCAACGCCAGCTGAACTCCTTTTTTTTGGAGCGACAAACAAGTGAAGGTAGCCGAGCCGGTTATAAGTTTGGCCAGAACCAAGGGAGGGTGGGGGTTCCCCTGCGTCAGCACCCTTGCGGGGGTGTTAGGTTTAAGAACTTTGCTGGCGATTGTGGAGGAGGAGGAGAATCCGGCGCGCCCTTTGGCGCTGTATTTTCTGGGGCCACAGAGACGCGAGATAGTGCCAAGGGTGTCTGGGAATTTGCTCCCGTCGGCCGAGCGGCCTCCCCTGGTTTTTAAAAGAATGTTAGCCTTGTGGAGACAGTTGAAGTTCCACGACCCCGAACTCGACGTCTGGGCAAGCCCGGCGGTACGGGTGATGGAGGAGTTGGCGATTGCGCGAGTTCCACCTCATAGACGCAGAGGGATGGAAGGGTTTCCCTGGAATAGTATGACAGCACCGAGGATACCGAGCCACGTACAGGAATTCCAGTGGAGGAAAGGGTGGGAGGTGCTCCCGACAAAGGATAAAGTCCGAAGGTGGGGGAAGGATGTGAATGCGTTGTGCCCTAATTGTGAGCATATAGAGAATTGTCAGCACGCATTTACCGAATGTGTCGTGTCGCGCACCTTTTGGAGGGCGATAGATTGCGGGTTTCGAGGGTTGAAAATTTTGTGGCATCGGGAGCGGGGTTCATGCCCGACAGGGAACTTTGCACAACTGTTGGTGGCTGCAGGGGATTATGCCTTGTGGAAAAATAGGAACCAGGCGGTGGTGGTAGGACGAAGACAACGAGCCTTGTGGCCGATTTTGGGTAGATTACGAGCCGAATTAAGAAGCCATCTGGAGCAAGAGCTGTTTACTTTGGGAGAGGAGATGTTTTTAAGAAGATGGTCATGCCAATTTGTAGACGTGATGAGCGGCCACGTGGCGCTCAAGTTCCCACCCCTAGACTTTGTATAAAATTTTAGGTTTTGAGGATGGGTAGAAACTACCCCCCATCCAATCTTTTTTTAAGGTTGTAATAGAGGTAGGTGGTGCGCCAATTAGCTAAGAGTTTTCCTGTATCTCTGTGTGGACAAAGACCGAAGTGATGTGAGTGATGTGGAAGTGTTTGTAAATTATATGACTTATGTTGGTGAAAATAAAATTTTTCAACCAGGAAGCTGAAGGAGCACCGTTTCGTGATTCCTGGATAGCGGGCCGGCGCGCTTGGGGATTTGCCAAATGGGCTATTCCGTCCGAATATACGTGCTTTCGCGAACATACCTTCGAGCAACGAAGCCAGATCCGGTTGACTATCTTTCCAAGGTGACCTATGTCGAGACCGTTATCAATTGACATCCCGTTCAGTCTGACGTATGCTCGACGTTTTATGGTCGTTAAATAGGACGTTATTTAAACGTTGACATAACGTTATCACAAACGTGCGCTAGCCATTTCATGTCATTAAATGAGGCGTTAGTTTATCGTTAATATGACGTTTTCCACTGCCATCCCGTTCAGTTTAGACGTATACACTCCGTGCGGGAACTATAGGGGGCGCTTTGAAAAACGCGCGCAGCGCCGCTAGCGGAGGAGCTGGCATTCAACTGTGAGGCGCGTTCAGCAGCCTGCGGCGCCTTTTCGCGTGCCAAGCTGTGGCGGCGGAAGCGCGCACGGACGAAACTTGCTTTTTGAGCCGATAAGTTGAGGGTGACGTTGCATGAGTGCTGGGGCAGAAGGGCATTTAGCTGTTCTCCACTTCTTATATATTGAGTTCGAGTCGTAATTAGGGGTAATTTCTCTAGTTGCGGCCGAAAAAGGAGTTGGAGTAATTTTCCGAAAAACAAAGACGGCCGCCACCTTAATTGCTCTGAGTGGGAAATTTATTTCGCTCGTCGCTGTAAAGCTAGGACTGCTGCAAAGATGACATTTGGAGGCGAGTGAGATGTTCACTAAAGGCCCTGTCACACTGAGGCAACAGTTGGACAACTCTATCCGGCAACAGGGGGAAGTCGTGTTGCCGGCGACCCTGTCACATCAAGGCAACAACAACAGTCGGGCAACATGTTGCTGCCGCCCGGGAACCGTGTTGCCCGATTTGTTGTCCCACAACCCTGTCACACCGCGCTGACGGCGAGGACAACACGGGGAATACTCCGCCATCTTCATTGTTTACCTTTGTTCGTGTGCGGCGCGGAATCGCTGGAAATGTGACTCTACAAAGTGCTAGTGCGTTCGAAGGGCCGGGAATTACCACGGTACGACATCAACCAGTGACTGTGATTAGAAAACTTGACACGGGGAGTATTTTTCGCTCTTTATTTTATCGAAATGTTCTACATTCGCTGACAAAGCAGATAGCCCTAACCGAGAAAAGTGACATCGCTGAGGTATGTTCGGGATTTACGCCACCGTATGAAGTGATTCTGTCCGGTTCTTTCATGCAATTCCTATTTCTACTGTAAAACTGCGTTAGCACCGGCAGTACCCTAAAGCGTCTTTTGTAACGTGGTGTTAGCTGAAGTGACAGTGCTTCAAAACTGCGACACCGACACCATCGGCCTCCATAACAATCGGTGAAATAAATATTTTTCAACGCTTTCTACTGGCCTACCGCTGCTACGTGATCGCTTCATTCCCACAAAACGTCCTGGGTATTTTTAAAACAAATCAGGTGTCTGGTAGCGGCTGTTCCCAAGTTCCAAGCATCAACAATCATGATCAGAGTGGTCGTTTTATGCTTCGACTTTTTAATCTTAGGTTTTCTGGATTATTTTTATTATACTTTATTAGTGGGTGAGTAGGCATGCCATTTTATTTCACTTTCCGTAATGTGCGCTGGTCTCTCGGGAGTTCTAATTTCAAAACCAGTCTGAACGTTCACGACCGTAGCTGTGACCATTTCGAAAATCGCTTTCCGTAACTACGCAGCAAAAACATTAATCGAAAATATTTTAGCTGCACGCCAGCCCTAATTATTGTTAAATAACGTTTTCCAAGCCTTTGTTTGAGTAAGACTTTATTGATAGGGGGCTAACTCTATCATCGAAGCTATCTATGTTGTCGTGTTGCCGGCCCGAAATTCGCTCAGGCAGCGATCGGGGCAACAATCGTTGTCCAACACAAGTTGGTGCTGTTTTTGTTGCCGAAAGCTGTCATACCGAGGCAACATTTTAGTTGTCGTCCATGTTGTCGTGCAGTTGCCGCGGTGTGACAGCTTTGTCGGACAACACGGGGAGCGAGCAACAAGTTGCCCGACTGTTGGACAACGTGTTGTGTTGCTGTTGCCGTCGTGTTGCCTCAGTGTGACAGGGCCTTAAGTTTGTGCACGAAGAGTGCCAAGTTTCTTTAAGACAGCAGTTGTGAAAGTTATGTTTCTAACGAATAAAGAAATAAAGCTGTACGGGATATCCAATATTGGACCCAAAATGTTGTGTTATAGCGGGCTGTGCAAAGTGCAGATTTGGGCACACAGGTGCTGGGACTTGACAGTAACATGACACAGCACTTATTATACAAAAAAAAAAAAAGTGGCATAGGGAAACCAGGTGAAAATTTGGTTTGAGCGGCGTAACTCAAAGGGAACCGGTTTTGATCATGAAAAGGCTGTCAAGAGAATACCACTGGTCGAGGGAGGTGGAGACGTTAGAGGTAGGAAGGGACTAGTGGGCTGTACACTCTAAAAAAAGGGGGTTGTATACGTTACACCCCTTGTCACATATACACCAACTCAACTCTCCTACGTCACGCCGCGGTGGTGGCGCGCCGGACGCACTTCCGGTCTGGGGCGGTGGGCAGAAGTCGCCGTGCCAGACATGCATTCCTGTGTTCCTTTGGAAGAAACGAGACAAAAAACCTGCCTTCTCGTCAAAATGCTGCGATGGGGGCTTTACCAAGAGAGTCTGGGAAGGTTTGAAGATCAGTTTTCATGTGTTTTTGCACCCTCCGTTCGTCCGAGAACGTGGATAGCAGCCGTGAAAAGGGCAAACCTGACGCTGTCGAACTAAGATTGCGTGTGCGGGCCACAATTTGTAGTCGCCAGATGTATTTGCTTTGTTCCAACATGACCGAGAGAAAACCCCCAAGTTGTCCGGAGCCTCCGGACCACCCACGGATTCAGTGCGTCTTCAAATTCACACGGCCGCCTGATCGTTCGAACTTTCGTCTGCTTTTTCAAAGTTGTCTGCTTTTTGTCGTCTGCTCGTTCCAACAAAAGCGGCCCGTAGACCAAACTTTGACCCGGTGATTGCAATAAGAAGTAATTGCAGGCCTCAAAAGACTTAAGTAGGCTCGGTGTAAACAGTAAATACAAGATGTTAATTATTGGTACCGGTGGCCATCACCTACTTGTTACGCTTTGTCTGTTCCCGCTTCCGATTTTCAGTATCGACGTCGATCATCGCCGCTACCTTTTACACTTTTGCAGCACGAGCGACGTCGTGACCGAAAATAGCTACAAGAATCTCATCATGGTTTTGGCGTCCATTCTGCAGCGTTCATGCGAATGAATCGCCGCACGTCAAATTATTTACGGAAAGTTTAGCGGCGTAACGAGCCTTGATAATTTCGCTCAGGCGATTGAAGTGGTAAGACATTGCGATGAGGACGTAGAATCGACAACTCCAACGCGAAAAAGAGTATGCAGACTCACACAGACGCCGACAACGTGACATTCGAATGGTTTGTTGACGCGGGACGCGGTGCTTCTTGCCCGTACTCCATTGCGCGTGCGTTCGAACTGTCGTCTGCTCTTTCAAAGTTGGCTGCTTTTTGTCGTCAGTTCGTTCAAACGACAGCGGTAAACCAAACGTTGACCCGGTAATTGCGATAAGAACTAAGTGCAGGCCTCAAAATACTTTGAAGGTCGGTTGGGGTAAGTCGGCTAAGTGTAAACAGATACAAGAAGTTGTTGATCATTGTTACCAGTGGCCATCACCGACTTGTAATGCCCGTTCTACTTGAGGTTTTCAGTATCGATGCCCACCATCTCAGCTACGGTCCACGCTTTTTCAGTCCGAGCGACGTCGCGACTGAAAATAGCGAGCAGAATCTCGACGTGGGAGTCAGGCTTTAGCGCCCATTCTGCGGCGTCCACGTGAAATGAATCGCCGCACGTCACATTATTCACGCAAAGTTTTGCCTCGATAGTTTTGCTGATACCGCTCAAGTAGTCAGACATTGTTAGGAGAACGTAGAATCAACAATTCCAACGCGAAAAAGAGCACGGGGACTCCCACCGACGCCGACAACAACGCAATTCAATGGTTTGTTTATGGGCGACTGCGGGCTTCTTGCCCACCATCCACGGCGCATGCGCGGCGCCGGTGACGTCCGCTAGGGGCGCTCCGGTTTGTTTGTAAACATGAGTTGGTGTATACGACACCCCAAAACTTCCGTTGGATGTACAGCGCACTGACGTTGTACCGACGCTACCAAATTTCACGAGCGGCTTGATAGCCGAGTTGTACAACTCATTAAAGTAGTTAATGTAAGTGTGACTGACTGCAAAAGAAGTTATCGGGGTTTTCTAGGCTCAACTGCGAAACCTGTGTGTTTTTTTCCAGTAGACTCTGGTACGTACTTTAGCTGTTTAATATGTCATATCGCACGGTCATCAACCCTCCCGCAAAAGTTGGGGCAGTCAGTTTGACGTCAGCGCGCTGTACGTCGAACTGAAGTTTTGGGGTGTCGTATATGTGACAAGGGGTGTAACGCCTACACCCTTTTTTTTAGAGTGTACTTCCAATTGAAACAACTTTACGAAAGGTGATTCCAAAGCCGAGAAAACAAAGTTGTCGGCCAACACACGGTTTGGCCCCCAAGGGCTTTTGCGGTCAGCTGTTGTGTAATAACCTCTTGTGCGAGGTGCTGATTTTCGGCGCACAGGTACTTTGACAAGACCGTCACTTCGCACAACACTTATTATAACAAAAAGAGTTTTCATAGCGAAACCAGGTGGAAATTTAGTTTGGGCGGCGTAACTAAATGGGAACTAGTTTTGACCGTCAAAGGCTGTCAGATAATACCACTCATCGTGGGAGGTGCACACTTTACAGGGGAGGGACCAGTGGACGGTACTTCCAGTTCGAACCACTTTGCGATAGGTGGCTCTAAAGCCGAGAAAAAAATGTTGTCTACAGAACTCGGGGTATCAGCGTTTCCACATCCAAAAGGAGGCTGGTCAAGAAAGAAAGCACACCACATAAACTTTCATGCTTAAACGTCGATTCTCCAGTGATTCCGAGTTTCATTGTTGCATTTTTTCGATTTATATTTGTCACTTTTTTTACCTTTCGAATCTTTCTTCATAAAGTACAGATTTCGTGCCATACTTGTCCGGAAATAGCATCGACACGTACGATGGCGACGAAACTTCTTTGGAGGGCATTCCTCCAACAAAATTGGCAGTGCATACCTGCGAGTGTGGGTTCGTCCCATCGGCGCTGACACATGTAGGCGTTACTGGTACGAAAACAAACGCAGAGCGCAAAGCGGCAGTGTAGAATATGTCAGCCGTGCCGACACAGTGGCAGACATGATCGGGAGACCAAATTTCTCGCTTCGTACGGCACGGTTCCATCGTTGTCGCTGTCCCACAAAACATCGGCGAGGTGAAAAACTGTGAAACTTTGTCTCCACGAGATACGACGCATAACTATTGAAGCACTTAATGACGCAGCACAGCTTCATGCTGTGAACCCAGCGCTACCGCACCACTCCGACTTCAATGCGTACCAACGTACGCGGCGTGGTTTCGGTTTCGTTTTCTCTGGGGTTCTCGCTGCCTACCTTCGGTACCGGGGGCGCGCCAGTCGCGTCGCACGGAGTGTATACTCGACGTTTTTATTAGCCTTTTCATATTACGTCGAAGGGACCTGACCTTCAGACTTTCGACGTTCTTTCGACATGTGGTTTCTGACGACATCACGTTCTTTTGACGTCTTTTCAAGGTGTCTGTGCTGCCTGGGATGTTGCTAGTGGGGGGGGGGGGGGGGGGGGGGCGGGGCGGGGAGGAGCCGTGTAGGGGCCCCGTGCTAGGTAAAGCCCCTTCATGTTTCAAAAGTAGCGCAAGGTGCGCCGGTACACGAGGCACGTGCAACGGGCAGCCCTTGGAAAGATCATTGTTGCACAGTGCAGCACTGAGCTACATTTCAGACGCCATGTTCTTCCCAGAAGAGTTGCGCGGCACGTGTCTCTAGAATTTTTACAACAATGAATGGCGCCACTTTTCCCAGGATAGAAGGGTCTTTAGTGCTAGACAATAAAACTTTGGTTGGGGCTAGTTGGTTTATATCGATTAAAAGGTTAGAAGGCGCGAACAAACAGGACGAAAAAAGAGACGTGTCGTACGTGTCTCTTTTTTCGTCCTGTTTGTTCGCGGCGTTTAACCTTTTAATCGAAAAGCTAGACACTTTGTTGCTTTTTATTTTCTTTTTTAGCTCGCAGCGCCATCGCCATGCAAAAACGCTCATGTGGTCGCGAGCACGCGCGATTAAAGAGACATTCTATCCGAGACATCGGAGTCACCACACGTTTTGTCTACAGTGTTATTCACAAACTGGTAAAGATTCACGAAAACCTTTGCGATGCCTGATCTAAAAACATATCTCTTTATTATAGAATTGGCACTCTTTCTATATAGATGTGTACAGTGTAGGCAATCTTCCCACACATATCTCATATATATTTCTAGAGCGCAGCTCTTAGGCGCCCGTTTTCGGCTTGAGCGGCGTCGCCGTCGGCGTAACCGCGCGTTGCATGAAACTCAGGTTGCATGCAACCCGCGATGCACGCAACCCGTCGGCGTCAGCGTAACCACGCGTTGCATGCACCCAAGTTATTTAATCCAAGTTGTATGCAACCCACATTGCATGCAACCCGCCGGATTCGCCGGGTTGCATGCAACCCGGCGACGCCCCCGAGGCTACGTGACCCTTCCGTGACCCCCATAGGTCACGCCCCCGAGGTCACCTGACCACTCCGGGCCCCCTTCCCCGAGGTCAGGTGACCCCCTTCCCGAGGTCACATGACCCATCCCCCCTCCCGAGGTCACATGACCCCCCTAAGTACCCTCCCCTCCTTCTCCTATTCAAGAGCTGCGCTCTAATTCGGCTTTACAGGGAGTTGAAAACCGCTTTCATTTTTTTTCCACGCCCCACGTAAATTTTAAAATTGCAAATTTTTCATAACGACTGCCAAAGGCAAAACATAAAACACTCAACTGAATCGGTGCTTTTACTGTCTCTAAATAAACAATAAGCTTCACTGTAGCGCAGTAGCGCACTCCAGCAATCTTGGTGCTCAAAATCATAGTTGCCAGTCATCTTAAGTTTTATCTGAAATCGCAAGAAACGGTTTTTCGACCTCCAGAAATGTGAAAACCGCCTGCGACAGGGCAAAACGATATCGGCTGGGCTTTTCTGACACCGTATCTGAAGCTCAATAAGTCGCATTTTCGAATAGTAACAATCTCCAATGGCGCCAGGTGCGCAAATAACACCAAAATGGCGGAGCTCACAGGATAGTCGGGAAATTAAGTGAGAGTAGCTAAGTAGGGAAATTAAGTGAGAGTGAGAGTACTTTACCAGGAAAAAATAAAAACATAATGCAAATACTACAATTAATTAGAATAGTTAAGCGAGTAAGAAAATAAGAGTTCAGGGTAAGTTTCCTCCATGCAACTGTAATAATCTATATTTGAAAAGCTAAAATACATTTAAAGGACAGTGTCAAACGCAAAACGAAAGAGTAGTCAAGTCTGTCAAATTTTTAAACAAAAGGTTTTGTTCAGGATCGATTAACCTTCCGTTACATCGATGTTGGCTTTATTTGTTATCATTTCTTTAGTAAATTAGTCGGTAGGCTTTTGAGTTGCAAATGTTTGTGAAGTAATAGAAAGGCCTGCGGCACTTCGCTAGTTCGTGACCATATTTTAGAGATAGGAGGCAGCGCACTTTTCTTTGAAAGGGCCTTCTAGTGTTTTTTGGACTAGTTTGAAAGTTGCGGCTGAAACGGAGCCTATCGAACGTAAAAACATGAAGAAAACAGTGTTTATTATTTTTTTTTCAGAAATTCATAATATTTTGCGAGTGATAAGCAAACTAGAATGAAAATATCCTGGAGTTTAAAAGACTACGAAAAAACGGGACTGGCGTCGCTTTTTGGAAGCAAGCCCAAATCCCTTTGACATCACCGAAAGCGCAGCGCCGCTGACTTTGTTCAAAACAAACCAGGCTTAAGCCGATTTGCATGGCTTGCCGTTTCACGGAAGCACTTTTTGTCCCATTTGACTTTCCTATACTTCCATTTCGGTCTCGTCGTCACGTTCGATATTTCGTCCCCAATATCCGGTCATTACGAGCAGTCACCTAATGCTTTCCCGAAAAGTAAAAAAAAAAATACCGCTTTTATTTTTTGGTACGCTGCTTCACGAAGATATTAAGACTGAATTAAGAGGGGAAAAAAGGAATCAAGAAACATTGTACTTCCGCCGCACTGGGGATGAGGACTGATGGTCGTTATTTTCAAACGGCAGTGAAGTAAGTAAGCCCTTCCTTGAAATATATGTATATATATATATATTTTTTTTTTGTTCACGTGGTTATTGCTTTTGTGTTTGTACTCGCTTTCGTTGTGCATTTTCACGCCTGATTTTTCCGAGCGGAAAAGTGGTCTCTTTGTAACTTAAAAACTTGATTGAACTTGACAGATTTCAAAATAATTTGCACCGGGTGCAGTGACAAAGTTTTAGCCTTGAAGAGCCTTCCCAATTCTTCAATTTGCATCTCCAAAACAGGCGGCGCCACTCAGCGGAAAAGACGTGAAGAAGGGAAGTGGGGAGCTAACTGGTATCCAAGTGGATGGATGGATGGATGGATGACGCCGAACTCTTTGAATTGGGTGGCGGCTCGCGCCACCTTGCCAATGTTTTTTTGTTTGTTTTTTTGTTTTTTGTACTATTTATTTATCATAGAGGTATATTTTTGTTTAGTGGTTACACAAAAATAGCGCGACCTGGCGGCCGAGATGTCAAACAAAGTGAAGGGAAACAAATACACGCCATTGCAATAGCGCAGAGGCCAACTATTCGAGAAAAGTTGAGGTGCCCCACGGCGGCAAGCTATGCGGTAAGTGCTCGGATGACTCCTGACTGTCAACGTGCAATACTGTGCTTTTCTTGAACTCCAAGACATCAGCGTCAGACAATTCATCTTTATTATTCGTTTATATGTTGTGTTACGCCAATGAAGCACAGCAAGATAAAACGATGGGGAATGAAATGTTTACACCAAAAACACGTATACTCTTATATCTTTTATTTACATATTTCTGGGCTATAAGCCGCACTTGTTTCTTCACGTGGTTTCTTAAGACCGGCCCGAAGACGATACGAAGCGTGGCTTCGGAAAGAGTGCGAGAAGAGAAGGTTATTGGGGAGTTTTTCTGCCGTTCCTCTTTTATAGTAAATGTCAATATCGCACAGTTAAGAATCATTAATATATAAGAAAAAACGAAAGACAACTACATAAGTTGCACCAGTGGGTATTAAGCACAAGACAAAACGCGACTTATACCCCTGGAGCGTACGGTTGCGTATTTAATACTATGTTTCGGCGACTACCGCTAATCATCGCGTGGTGACGACCTGATAAATAGTAACGCGATAAATAGCGGGCACTGCTCGGAGCGTCGCATAATGATACCTACCTGCAATCGCTGCAGCTAGAGCTTTCGCCCTCCTGTATTTGTTGCTCGTTACTACTACTGGTGAGAGCGAAATCCCGCTCACGCTTCTAATCTCGTGATTAGGCAAAATTCTCCTTCATATCAATTGTTCTATAAATGTTATACAGTTATGTCTCGTTAATATGGATACCTACGTGCCCCCCCCCCCCCCCTCCCCCCCCAAGAAAAAAAAAAAAAAAAAGTCTATAATGAGGAGTTCGTAAAAACGAGACAAGAGTGCATGTATCTTCCCGCTTTGTCCCCGAAAAGGGTGTCCATATGAACAAATTCGGAAAATGACGTCGCATGACTTTGTGTCATGTCACCTATAAGAACAAACTCAGTTTCTTAGAATCCGCTAGATTTAGCTGGAAATTTGACGCCACGTGACCTGAACAGCAATTCAATTACCCGCTAAATTTAGTGGGGAATTCAATTGCTGTTGACGTCATGTGACGTCAATTCCCCGCTAAATGTAGCAGGTAATTGAACTAGTGTTGGAGTCACGTGAAGTCAATTTTTCCGCTAAATGTAGCGCGGTTACACCGACGCCGCGAAGCACGGAAACGGGCGCCTAAGAGGGTGTTTTACATGAGACGAGGGATGTAAGTACAGGGTGATTCAAGGAGACGCCAGGCTTTTTAAGTCGACCGCAAAATTTGGTTTCTTAACCTATCGCGCTACGACTTTGTGCAGCGTAGCCCACAGACGGTGCATTTTCTTTTTTTTTTTTTTTTGTGAAATTTCCAAAGAGCGAACTTACCTGAGGAAAAAGTAAAGAAAGAAAAAGGCTTAGCTCCTATGGAAACGCAGCGACGCCACCGGTCTGCAAACAACACGGTGCCGTTTCGCACGGGAGACAAAAGATGGCGCAGCGAACGGCACCAACGAACGAGCATACGGCGACGAGAGCGGCGTCTTAGCAGACGATCTTTTCGACTCAAAGGCGGCGCGCGTTCCGCAGGCGGTGACAGGCGCGGTAACAAGGAACTGCAGTTCCTTGTCTGCTAAAGGCGCCGGATCTCGGCGTCGTATGCTCGTTCGTTGGCGGCAGTTGGCGTCGCGACCGCTTGCGCCATCTCTTCTCTCCCGTGCGAAACGGTACCGTGTTGTTTGAAGACCGGTGGCGTCGCTGCGTTTCCATAGCAGCTAAGCCTTTTTCTTTTTTTTACTTTTTCCTCAGGTGAGTTCACTCTTTGCAAATTTCACTAAAAAATGCACCATCTGTGGGCAACGCTGCACAAAGTTGTAGCGAGATAGGTTAAGAAACCGAATTTGGCGGTCGATTTAAAGAGCCTGGCGTCTCCTTGAATCACCCTGTAGTTCTCCTTTCATTCCTGAGAGAGTACACCAACACGGAGTTTACAAACAAGCCCCCTTTGCCCACATCAGGTTCGGCCACTTCGCGTGCCCTTAAACCAGTTCCGGGAGAAGTGAAGCGCCTGCTCGTGCGTAACGTCAACAGCGGCGCCACTACCGTGGTTTGACGTCGGAGAGTTGAGTTGGTGTATAGAAGGGGGTAACCGTCACGAAGCTTATCGGCACCGGAACAGGGTTACCGTCTTCAAAAGTGCAGAGCAGACAACAAAAAATTGATAACCAGGCACTGACTGATGAAGGTCGTCTTTGGCGTGCAGGGTGAGCAGTGTGAGACTCGGTCGATTTGAACATTTAATCGCCGCAGTTACAACAAGAGCTGCGAAGTTTCTGTAGCAGCCACTAGGTGGCTCTGATGTTTGAAATAAATTAATTTCTGTCTCTCTGGATGTGCCTTTCTTGGAATGCTAGTTTCATCAAATCGATTCGATATTGTTTTTGCACTGAGAATTTTTTTCGTAACAGACAATGATGAGACTGCATGTCCGCGTAAAAAATTGTACAAAAGTAACCTTACTTTACAAAGGTGCTAAATAAGGTAGAGACTGCCAAATACAGCATACGCGCTGCTCTGTGCTTCCGCACCAGTTGGTTTATGTGGGATAGCATTTAAAGGGGTAATGTGGGAGCTTTGTTCTAAATAAAAACAAAAACAAAAACGTATACAGGGTATTTTTTAGGACGGCAGATATTTAAAAGAACACACTAAAACTAAAAAAACTGATTTCTTCGAGATAACGTTATCCACCTCGAAAGAACTCAGGTAAAGAGTGTAAAGTAAACATTACGACGCGAGCCAAGAAACAAAATCAGTTATTTGAGTTTGAGACGCCATCAATTTCTTTTGATGTCTGTCCTCGTTACACCCTTGCGCCTCTAGTAATGAGTGGGCAGTGGTCAAGATAAAACAAAAAGAACGTTGCGAAAGTAAAACAAATATTATATTAGAGCAGCAAGCCTACGGACAATAACCAGTTTGCGCCGATTATGAGAAGTATGCTCTGATCAGCATATTATTGGCGCACAATAGTGCTAGCTCATTTTGACGGAAACCTGATGTCTCATGAGAATCTTAGAACTAGGTCGAACAGCCACTTTCTTTAAAATGTATTGACAAAATGAGAAATGATTTTTCTGTGAAACTTCCGGTGTGTTATAAGGATGGCAAAATTTGCTTTGAACGTAACATCCACCAGACACCGAAGTGAAATCATGTGTTTTTATGAGCGAGATTTTTTTCTTTACAAAAACTAGCAACCTTTATAAATATAAAACTTTGCACAAAAATATCAAAGTTTACCAGAAAAAAAAAAAAAAAAAAGCAGTAGATGAAGAACATATCGGCGGACTTCACAGTAACCATATCGCGCCCGAAACATGTCAACAAATGCATATCGAGCACCCAGCGAGAGTGATAACACACTCGAAGAAGCGGCAGTTATTGATTCTTCGTAGATTTAGTCACAGTTTACCAATCGAGCAAATTTTTAGCGCTTCTTTCTTGGAGCTGACCTGTTGCGCTTCATCGCACAATATTTCAGGATTAAATATTCTATATTAGCTTAATATTATAGACGCAATAAGTAAAAAAATATGTTCATGCTGCGTGCTACCAGATTTGCGAGTAAAACTTTCGCAAACATATTGGGTTCTTATAAGATAGTTCTGAACAAATCGTTTAGTTCAAGTTTTTTTTTTGTTGCGACACGCTGTTTGTTTGTTTGTTTTTCCTGAAGGTGGGCGGTATACTCATGAATTATAAATGCAAGGCCTATATGCACAGTATTTGAAGTCCTATATCAACATTTTTTTAGGGTTAAAGCGCTAAAAACAATGGACAAGTAAAAGTAACGAACAACACAGAGCGCTACTTGCAACTGAAGTTTATTCTAGGAAAACATACATATATATACACCGTGAAATCACGACATGTACGACAGAAATACGACATCACCCAATCAGTGCTTGTCTATCTGCTATCTACTTTACAAAATATTTTAAAAACGCCACCTCGGAGCCAAACATAGCTATCGATGGAGCGCTGACACACGTGCCTTCAACGCACTCCGTTATGAAAAAAAACGCTTCGGATATCTTCCTTGTCATTTAGTTTCGGTTTCGGCCGGGCTAAATTAATGATGTTGTCAAACTTCGTTTTTTTTTTCTTTTTTTTTAAGTTTGAACTTTGACAATATCATTATCTTAGCCCAAAACCGAAACCAAATGACAAGGGAGATATCCGAAGCGTTTTTCAAAATCTGAGTGCGTCGAAGGTGCGTGTGTCAGCGCTCCATCGATAGCTTTGTTTGGCTCCGATGTGGCGTTTTTAAAATCTTTCGTAAAGTAGATGGCAGATAGACAAGCACTGACTGGATGATGTCGCATTTCTGTCGTAAATGCCGTGATTTTCACGGTGTGTATATATATATATATGCATGTTTTCCGATAATAAACTTCAGTTGCAAGTAGCGCTCTGTGTTGTTCGTTTCTTCTACTTGTCCGTTGTTTTTAGCGCTTATACCCTCGGAAATATAGATCACGAACTAGCCCAAGTGCCTACACTATATCAACACTTACCGGAGTGACAAAGCCGGCTCTCTTCTGTGCCAAGCCCGCCTCTGTAAACAAACAGAAAAAGAGCATTAGGCGACCACGTTGCTGCATACAAATACACGAAGTAAACGACTGATGGCTAAGTAAGATACGGTTTGGTGACTTGCTACAAACAAATCTAATTACGAGCTAACGATAGATATAGGCGACTGCTAAATTATCGAAAAACGGAAACCGGTAAAGGAATGGAGGAATCTACTGGTTTGCACTCGTGCAACCGCTGCGGCAGCGGCACAGAGAACGTAACTTAGCTGCCGTACTGCATGGGTTACATTAGCGTGAGAAAAATCTAATCGGTATCGCTATTGAAAGAAAAAACAAAAAAAAAAAAAAACGATGTATGATTTGCGCAATAAACATGCCAGAGCTTAAATAATTTATGTAAGTTCTCTATAAATGCTTATATTTCCTTCAAGTTGTTATAAATCGTTTATCATTTATTCGGAACATTTCTATGCAACATAGGAAATTTAAAAAAAATTATATATAAATGTGCAAACTCGTGACTGCCCACTATAAATATTTTCCTTACTCAATAGATCCATTTATAAGTGCGAGCCATCTAGTAACTGTTGAGCCAAACATTAAAGACCTCCAGTGTTTAAGCACGTACTCTGAGCGTGTATTGGACGCGAGGATTACGTCAGTGTTCGGCGCCAACACGGCTGAGCTCGTACCGAAAACGCGTACTACATGAGTGAGCATTCGGCATGGACTCGGATTCAATCACTCGCTTTGTGGCCGAGAAATTGCGACCGCTAATGTTTCTCGATAGCCTTTTAAAAAGGGTATATTAATTGCCCTAAGAAACTTGACAACAAAATGTGAGTACGAGTCAGCCGAGTAAGATGCGACAGTGCGAAAAACGCCGGAACACGCGAACTCATCGTGCACGAGTCACGTACACGAATTGTGTATACACCGACACCTACTACAGCGAACACGCTTCATGCGTCTTTCATGGAGGCGAAGTAAAAGCCTCGTGATACGAAACGCACGCGGAATATTGGTTCCGGGAGGCCGCTTAGACAATGTTGGCAGTTCAGACCACGCGGTTTCTGGTCATGACACCAGGAATACAAAATGGTATCTAATCATGACACTTCCCCCGATGCCTCCGAGGCAATTTGCCGGCCATGGATCTGCGGTTGGTGGGTTTGAATGTCGGTCCAAGTGCGCGTAACCATACGAAGGTCAGGCAAAGTTTAATATGCTTGGGCTTTTTTGTTGTCAGTTACAGGATATTTTATTTATTTATAGACACACCTGCTGCTTACATTTAAGAACCAAATATCATATCTGTTTGTTTTCAGCGTGGCGTTTTGCTGCAGACCGTGATTCGGTAGCTCTTATTATCACGAGATCAATATTTGCTCAAACATTCATCTCTATATATATATATATATATATATATATATATATATATATATATATATATATATATATATATATATATATATATATATATATATATCTTGACGGTGTTTGTTGAAAGAAATAGCAGCCTGTCTTATGAAAAGCGTTTCGAAACATTACGTTAAAACGCACTCGAGAAGAAAAACGATGATTTTGCCAGAAACTCTTAACATTTCAATACCCACCCAAGTAGTGAAAAGAGCCTTAATATTACATAATACTCGAATTCCCTAAAAGCTGCGAGTACTTCATTCGAGACTATCTCAGGGACCTCAGATGGTAAATATTTTATAGGAATTTGGTAGAATAATTATGTGTAAAATTTATAATAAGAATGTTATAGAAAATCCAACCGGCATAACTTGGGACTAAGTAATGCAACGGAACCTTTTTATGCACGTATGAACACCTATTGAAAAATACAAAAAACAGCGTAGTATCCTTAAATCACTTATATCAGTAATTGCCATCATCAATCAGTACGTTTGGATACTACATCGGCACTGGCATTTACATTTTTAAACTGAGGCCGGAAAGTAGAATTTGAAAATGGTCATCACTGCGAAAAAGTATTGAAAGCGTTTGACGGGCTACATCCCGTGGTGCTCTTTTGCTCAAAGCCAGATGAACGTTATTCGACTGCCGACGTCTAACGGGTCGTCAGATCTTAATCTCGTTCTTTCGGCGTTAACCATTAATTGGTGCCTTAATCTTTCTCATTCGCACTGTACTTTAAAGGATCCGTTTTACTGCAGTCATTTTCAATCGTTACGAATACCTTTCAAATTTATTAACACAAATCTGCAAATTTATATAAAAACTAGAGTTTCTAAAATATTTCGTGTGCTTTTAGGTGTTCTAGGTCAAGCCTTATAGTCATAAATTAATTTGTAATTAGATATTTATTTCGTAAACATTTACAAGGGCTTCTCAATTATCTGGTCTGATATTAACGTTAAGAGGGTAACAATTTCACACTGCGTACTCTATGTTAAAATAAAAATGTGGCCGTGAGCTTTTTCTGAATTAGTTTATTAAAGTGTTTCTAAAATTCTGTGTTTTTTGGTACAAATTACTACTTTTCTGGAAGATTTTGAAGCAAACTTTCTAAAAAAATCTCTCGTTCACAATTTTATTATAGGATTGTGAACCTGATGTAAATCCTATTTCTACTAACTTTAGTAATAAAGGTCTAAATGAGACTCACATGACAATATTTACACATTAATGATCTAATTCGATGTTTAACTCGAAACTATAATAGCTTGCCCTAATATTTCTAAGAATATAGATATATTAACAGTGCTACTTTAGAGCATGTATTTATAGATTAATTGAATAAATTCAAGCCATTTTAAAGACATTGAAGATGTTGACCACGGGACCGGAGCCTTAATCTGAAAAGCTAGATAAAAATAAAGCCCCCGAAAAAAAGGGAAAACAACTTAGAATACTACGACAACACAAAAAAAAGGCAAAACAAAAATGACAGGCATACGACATTAGCCTAAAACAAGGAAGAAAGAACATCTTTCTCGAGATCTCCCGATATACTTTGCTGATCTTCTGCAAACATCTTCCCGGATTCAATCGGTGACACAGTGGTCGATGCATCTGGTAAATGTGTTCTGCGAAGGATATCGTGCTACCACACCAACCGGACGTAGCAAACAGATGACATAAACCGGAAGTTCGCGAGAACTACAAGGAAATGGACGCAGTCCAGAGCGGGGGTTTCACTTCCGCGAAAAGGGGAACAGGTCATGAAAGGTTTCTGTTAGCACGCCAACACGTCCAGAGGAGTCCCCATGGAGGCTTCGCAAAAGATGCAGTTGTTAACATTGATCGGTGTGATGTTTTCTGGCGGCTGCATTGAGTTTTTAATGCGATATCATTTCTGAGTGAACCCCGCACACTTTCGTGTTCGTCCTTCTGTTTGCAACCAACGAAACGAATACGCATGCTCAGTAGAGCGATAAAGGAATAGAGAGGAGAATAATAAAACATTTTGAACGTCCATTAAAGGGATACTTCAACGAAATTTGAAATATTCCCGTCGTGTTCAAAAATAGGTGGAATATGATCCACAATATCCGTAAATGACAATCGCACGTTTGTATTTTGATCCTGGTGGCTGCATTTTTCGCTATAAACGGCCCACTCTGGCAAGCGCTCGGAAAAGGCCCAGCTTAGAGCACGTGACATCACACGCAATCGTGACGTAGGTCGTCTCAAGACGAGCAAAGCTACGGCGAGGCTGACGTCGAGAGGATGGCCTAGTCGTTCCAGCCACCGAAGCGGTTGCTTTTGTACGAATTTTGAGTGACGGGTTAATCTTCTATAATCTTCTAGGGGGACAATAGCGACTGCTGCGACACACAAAAGATATTCTCGGGAAGAGGGGAGTTCCTCCTTCCCCCCTTCTCTCGTCGTGGCCGGAGACGAGACAACCTCCGTCACTAGCTGTCAAGGTTCCTAGACGAGCATTACAAACGAAGCGTTAGCGACATCCACCAGGTGCTCTTTGCTAATCGTTTAATTCGTTTTAAAATTCCTTTTCGAGACTTTTTTAACAAGATATTGCTATGTTCCATGTGATACTGCTCTTTTGAACACATATAGACCAAAAAATGAGCACCGAAATTTCGTTGTAGTATCCGTTTAAGGGTAATTGAATTCATAACCAAAATATTGCGAGCCCAACGCACAACCAGTGTGCCATGAGAACCCTTTTTTATTTTCCTTGTTGCGCCATTTGGGGATTTGTGAAGAGCTGGTTATTAAATATGATAACAGTTATTTCGCCAGCCGACACCGCGGAACGTGCTAGTGCCGCGAGCGGGTAGCTTCGAATTTTATTTATGTACACATTGTACACGATAGAGAGAGAGGAAGAAAGAAATAGTGAGGGGAAAAAGTGAAAGGAAGAGAAAAAGAAAGGGAGAAAGAAAGAGACAAACTTTAATTGGAGTAATGCTACAAAAAAGTCCTCAACGTCTTTCCATCGCACACAACCCCGTGGTACCACACTAGATAATGTTTGAAAATTCGACCGCACGGTGGCCACACGGGTCGATATCGATCCAAATTCATAGCATTGGTTTGGGCGACTCGGGTTAGCCTAGCCGTATATATCAAAACACTCCAGGCATTTGCAGGACCATACTCAGGCGCAAGCTAGTAGCCCTGCTTGGATGGGTGGATAGATGATAATGGCTGTACTGACGATAATAGGTGGCAACTTGCACGACTTAGCGAAGAATTCGTACGTATGATCTCTCCCCTCGCCCCTCTAAGCCAATTTGCTTCCCATTTCCATTTTTGTAACTATCACCATGCAGTGTGGGATTTCGCAAAGGCTTACCTTTGGAAGATGTGTCAAACAAAATAAAACGTCACTCCCGCTCCCTACCCTCGGTGAGGGAGCCGCCAATTTTCCTGCGGTCAAATCTGGTCGGCGTTACCTCAACACCGGGCCCACTGGGAAACAAGGTTGAGACCTTGGGCCGGGAGCCCCGCAGGCGGGAGTCCAATTTTCCTCCGTCCCCCCTGTCCCCAGCTGTGCTAGTTAGTTCTACTTCATTCAGTTTTCTCTGGATAGCTTCCACCAATCTTCTAACCACTTCTTTGTTATTGTAATCCTTCTCTCCTCAATTCCTCTATTCTCGCCAGCAAAACTTAAAGCCTCCTCCAAAACCGTTAGCCCCTCAGAGAGCGGAAGACGAAGCCCCTTGCACTTAAAAACCAAATATTCTAGCATTTCACTCCTACTATGTCTATCTCTTGAAATTTATCCTTTTACGCGTTCTCGCCTCGAACAACAAAGAACTTCCACGTGAATTATCAAACACACCTTCGTTTCTGATGTCCTGTTTTTGCAACCTGTGCATTGTTGAAAAGCTGATTTTTCTTCCGTTCTTTATTCCTTCATATTCCTTTCTGCCTCTTTCACTCCATTTTTTACTGAACTATCTTGCTCAGCCCCATCACTAGTGTGCAGGTATTTAAATGTCAACTTAAGTATTCGGTCAGTTTTTTTTGTTTGTTTAAACTTGTTGTATTAATACTAAAATACTTTCCATGCCACTGGGTATTATTCATTTCAGTTCACCTTTCTTTAAATTTCAATTTACTAATTAACTATTTGCTCTAAAATGATGACCAGCCCATGTCCTCATGCCCTCCCTCATTTGGTGTTTCCACGCGTTCCCAATGCTAACCTTCCCACTCTTCTTTGTCGAATTTCTAATTCTGATTGAACCTCTGATTTCATATACCAGGGGTGGCCAGGCTGACCCGGCCTAAGAGCCGCGAACAAAACCACGGATCTTCCAAGAGCCGCGGGGGGGGGGGGGGGGGGGGGAACTTTTGTCTAGAAATATACAGTATTGACAAAAGACATACCTGACGCCCTTTATTCTTTCCAATACCCCTTACCACTTCATATCTATTTCAATTCCATAGCGCCGTTGAGTTTTATAATAGCTGAATTTCTTATCCCGTTTCTATTTATATTTTTTATGTCTCCCTAGGTATTTTCTTCCCTCATTGAGCCGTACTCCCAGATATTTGTATTTTTCTGCATAGACTATTTCGCTGTTTTGTATTTTCAGGGGTTCCCCCATTTCGTCATTGAACACCATTACTTCAGATTTGTCACTACTAAAGCTCGGGTCAAACGCCAAACTGCCCCCTTCCTCTCCACATATTCCAATTAGTCCCTGTAATGTATTGCGGTTATCTCCTCGGCCTGAGTACTATGTCGTTCGCATACATCAGTCCTGTTATAACTGGTGTTATATTTGTCTCCCTTTCTATATAACTCACATAAAAACCAAAGTTGCTCCGCTCTATTGTCCATTTAACTTAGGTATATCATAAAAAGAAGGAGTGACAGTGGACATCCTTGCCCGAGACCTTTTTTCATGCAGCTGGTTCTGTGGCTCCTCCTTTTTATGTTAAAACTATCTAATTGTTTGTGTAAACATGTTGGAGAAATAGAGTCAATTTCCATCAAAGTCATATTTCTGCAGCTGGTCTCAGAGTTTTTCCTGGTTCACATTATCGTACGCACCCTTGATGTCTAAATAAGCCAACCTAAGGGACTTTGTCTTTTTCTTGCAATCTCTATACATTGCGTGATAGCGAATACGTTATCTTCTAGCCTTCTGGCTCATCGCGATCCATTTTGAAGCTCGCCCAGAATTGCATTCCTTTTGTCCACTCCTCTACTTTTCGATTTACAATCTGCTTAACTAGTCTGTATAAGACTGTTGCAAAATGTGCGACACGGTTAGCTTGAGCACCACATTGTAAATATGGTGCCCAAGCTAACCAAGCCATGCGTCACGCTTCATTTTGAAGTGCAGTGCTTGAGAAGTGACTGGGTTTCCCAAGACGAAAATACTTTAATAATGTCTTTATAAAGAGGTGTTTCGATGAAATAATTACAAAACCCGTGTACTTGTTTTTTTTTATTGGAATCGGAGGCTGAGGAGAGCTTCGATAGTTTCTAGAGTTACCGATCGGCGAAAAAACGCAGGGTGCTGCGAGCATCTTATCATCGCTGCGCAACAAATAAGATTGGCGCGCACAGTGAAAAGAATGAACGACCAGACGAAAAAAAAATCAACAAAAAAATAATGAGCCACGCATCCTCAAGCTGCAAGTGACAAGAGATTCTCGCTATGGCGATCCCACAATGGCGTGAAATCGTTTCCACTTTCTATGACCAAAAATTAATCGCCGGGGTCCAAGAAGAGGGGAATGCTCGCTGATGAGAGAAGTTCAGACGGTTCTTTTGCCGGAGTTCCCAAACCTAATTATTCCGGCGATTAGCCCAGTACGGTTGACCGACGGAGCAGCGCAAAGAAACCCGACACTTTTATGAACGCCAGGGTTCAAACCGCCCGGATTAGCATTTTTTCTCTTCAATACTTCCCTCTTTCTCTCTCTCTCTCTCTCGTTCTTTTTCCTTCTATCCTTCCCCATTCGTCTCGGTCCTCCTCTCCCACAGTCTGCCCGTCGGCGCACGCGCAAAGCTAGCGTGAAAGTAAAACCGTTATCTCGTTTGAAACAGACGCATCGCGGTAGTGGTGTGTCCGTGGCGCCATTTGTTTGGAAGTTCCTCATGCACACGGCCTGAAAAAAAACAAAAAAAAAGACGCTCGCGCGGTGCCAAGTCTGCCCAGCGTCCTCGGGCCGCGGCCTCGAAAGAAGGGGGAGGAGGACACCGCTTATGGGAGAGGAGGCTAATGCGAAGATGAATGGGTCGCCACCTGCCGCCTACGAAATGGACAAAACAAAAAAGTGTCTCATTCATTTTTCACGCTCTGCTGAATTTTGAATTGAAAGTTTTGGGGTTCTTCGAAGGACGCTGTATGGCTAACGTCTGTGCAGACGACATAGTACAATTTTAACGGACTACAGAGAGATTTATAATAATAATCCGGAGACGCGATACAGCTTCGAAGGGAAGCTCATGCATCGCGCGCCCAATGAGGGAAGTATACGTCAAAGTGAGCGAATAGCGTTACGGACAAAGACAATAAGATCAAATGAAAAAGGAACATATCTTGGTTACTCCTATACTTCATCTACTTCTACGAGGCCAAGTCTCTTACTTCTCGCACTTCTTTAAGGAGGAGTTTTCTATTTCCTGTACGTCCACAAGGACATGTATCCTTGTATATCTTCTGCAAAGACAAGTCCCCTACTTCTTCCTGTACATCTACAAGGAAAGTATTGTACTTTAATTTCTACTTCTACAGCGGCAAGCCCTGTACTCTATCTTAATCTCCTACAAGGACAAGCCTTATATTTTATTTTTTTACTTCCACGAACGCACGTCTTCTACTTAATATTGTACCTCTACAAGGACAAGTCTTCTACTTCTTGCACATTTACAAGAACAAGTCTTCTACTTTAACTTGTACTTCTAGAAGAACATGTCTTCTACTTTGTCTTTTACTACAGAAACAAGCCTTCTACTCTATCTTGTACTTCTACAAGGACAAATCCTCTACTTCATCTTGTACTTCCACGTGGACAGGTCTTTTACTTTATTTAGCATTTCTACAAAAACATGCCTTATCTTATACTTCTAGAAGGACAAGTCTTCTACGTATTATACAAGAAAAAGTATTCCATTACGTTTTAGCAAAGCTGCAGGTCTTCTGCTTTTTATACTTCTACAAGGACAGTTCTTCTGTTTCTTTCACATGAACAAGTCTTCTACTTTTTTAAACTCTACAATGACAACTTTACTACATGTCATCGTTCGTATACAACTATTTGTGTTTTTGAGAAGTCTATCTCAATGGAAAGTCCTCCGCTGACTACGAGGAGCTTTATAAGTTGTGTAAAACACCTCTTCAACTTTTTAACAGTGTACCTACCACCTTTGCCTCCGGGTGGATTTTGAACGAACTATGCCCAGTGCCATCGGGGTGGTCGTTTTTGCAGCGAAAACACCTAAGCCGCGACATGCGTGTAAATTTATGAAAACAAAATGACGAAAATATGAAACTACGGTATGACCACTCCAGATTTAGCGGAAAATCTCCCGAAATGGTTCCTGGTCAGGTTTCATAGACTCGGAGCGATGTTTTATCTGACACATTTAAATGGCCTCATCATTCTTGAATCCAAATTCAGTTTCTTTGATGTGAATGCATCTAGGTCTCGAGGCGAGAGTATTTATTCACGAGGCCTATGCACCGAGAGCGTAAAACTCAAGTGTTTCAACATCGGCTGCGAACATGAGCAGGGCTACCCGGGGCCTGTGCGCGTCAGTGAATGAAAATACATCTCTGGTGGAGCTAGTTTAAGCGTTTCACATTTTCGTCACGTGCCCAAAACATCGCCATTTGTTGACCAATTTAGAAAAGTGGAGCACCACTCTATATCGTCAAACTGGAGCAAGCAACATAGAAATAATGTAATAAAAAGTTTTTTTTTGTTTTTTTTTTTTTGCCGCAAACTTTTGTGCTGTTAGGTCATAGACTCTCTCAAAGCGTTTGGCTGGGCTTAGGGGGCCTAAAGTGGCTTCGAGACCTCACGGCCGCGGACCAAAAAAAAAAAAAAGAAACAAAATATGACCAACTGGTTTCACCCAGACTTCTGCCCGCTACTCGAAAAGTGAAATGGATTACATTTACAACTTAACGAGCCTCAAATCTAATGAGTTACCGTTACAAATTGCTTCCTTTGAAAAGTAACAGATTAATTTACCCGTTACATTCCAAATTATTTTCACGTTACTTTTCCCGTACTGTCACAAGAAAAGAATGGAGGAAATTTTGATGTTTTCAAGAATGTTCTGCAACACTTTCCATTTCTCACACGCGAGAGAAGAGAACACGATGGAACGCGATGGAGAGAGGCAGAGCCTACTCGGTGTTGCTTTCTTCATCTTTGTTTCTCGCATATTTGTATATGCCTTGCAAGTGTTTTTGGTGGGTCTGGTGACCGGTCATACAAAAAGTTGTGTTTTCTTTTGGCTATTCTCCTTTTCACGTTGTTTTCGTTTCTGCTGAACTTGCTCCCTTTATGCTGCTGAACAGTCTGCTCATACTGCTCCAGTTTCTGTATTACGTTCATCTTTTTAAAACGTAACCAGTAATTAAAGTATTTAGTTACATTACAAATTACTGCCGCAAAAACGTACCATGGCAATTACAAAGTTACTTGAAAAAAACTTTCAGCCATTGCACTCTGGTAAAGAAGGAAGACCAGCGAAGCTGTACTATGGAGGTTATGAAGTAATGGCCGGCCGCAAGTCGGCAAGCCAGAGTGGAAAGGCTGGAAGGGTTGCGTCATCTATAAGTGATGGCGGCAACCAGACAACCGGCAAGCTGGTTGTCTTGTTGTCGCCATCGCTTATAGATGACGGTAGCTCTCCAGAGTTTCGTGTCATCATTTGTTTGCTGACGGGCACAGTCCTGGGGAAACTGGCTTTTAACAGCTCCGCTGTAAAAAAGTAACAGATTACAAGTAATCCGTTATTACGTTGCAGGTTGGTTTCACCAAGATGGGGTGCATTAACGAAAGTGCCAAAAAACCTTTGTAAGCAACAACAACAACAACATCCAAGATGATGGATTACTAGGTCTACGATAAAGACTAACTATGGATAAAAAATCAAAGTAAAAAATTTCCCACCCAAGAGAGTAAACCTTTTATTCAAGACGTAAAAAAGCGGTCGTAATATTTTGTTTTTTCTTTCACATAACCTTAATTAGTCAGAAATGCATAAGTACGTTTTTGTGTTTTCTTGCGAAAATGCGAAAATGATTTTTCGCTTATCTTTGTTGGACCAAATGTGACTGGCGGAAAGCACCAAAAGTGTCGATGATATTGCGTGTTTCGCTATTCGAACCGTTCCTACGCCCACCGGATTACGCTAGCTCCGATTTCCCAAAGACAAAAGGATCATTCAGTCAACAGAAAATAATGGTTGGAGCGCATACCTGTATGTGAGGCGTCGTGCCCCTACGCTGCAAACAGTTTGTCCCGACTAAAAGCATCCTAACAAAATTTTTTTTTTTTTAACACGATGCAAGTTTTGATGTACTTGCTTGCCATTAAATACAACCCGAGCTGACACCACGGTCCAATGAAGTTAATTGAGCGGCGCCAAAAGTACATAATCACGCCACTGCGCTTCGTTGTGGGGTTGCCATCGCCGGATAATCCAAATCCCGCACAGGGAAAAGAAGCGCTGGCGGTGCACTGTAATAGATGCGATTGTGTCCCAAAGTTTCAAGAAACAACTATCTTGAGCCGGAATCGAAGAAAAACAACGAGGAAAATTCTATAAGCCTACTTTATAAAGTAGTGCGGTCACGACACGCGCGTTAGCGCCCCATCGATTGCCCTCTATGATTCGGAAATGTCGTATTTACAGTCCTTTGATAGGCCAAGCTTGTAAAAATCAATGTAGACTAGTAGGACGGTGCGCGTACAGTGCGCCGTAATATGAAAGACCCACTGGGAGCGCGTGGCCGACGCGGTGGCTGGCGGGGGCGCTGCGAACTGCTTCCAGGGGAGGACGCTCACTCGGGGCTCAGCACAAACTGATAAGTGCGCGCTTTAGCTGCGCCCCGAGTGAGCGTCCTCCCCTCGAAGCAGAATGGAATAACGCACCTGGATAAGAAAGGTAGCGCCATCTTCTCCCTCCTCCTCTGACGCGCATACGTTTTATTTTTATGTTTTGCTTTTTTACACCCGCGCATTGACTGTAGTGCCGCCTGGATCGGGCCACGAGAGCAGATGGCCTTCCTATACTTGAGTAAGAGCTCAGTCGAAGGCCTGAAAGACACGCGAATACATATTGCCGCGCGCAAGGCTGAGAAAGCAACACTCGGTCACGGTCCTCCAGAAAGTTCCCGTTTATTCATGTACCGCACGTAACTTCTATCATTTATCTCTGCTTTTGTTTTCTAGAAAGTGCGTGTTCATTCTCGCCCCGATCACGCGACGCTCGAACCGCTTTCGCCGAATCTTCGAGATAGCGGCGCACTCTAGATAAGAGGCCGCCCGCGACCTTGTCGAGTCAGTCTCGCCCCAGCGCTCGATTCTGCTGACACGCCGACTTCGACGCCCGCGACGCTCTGCTTTCTTCTGTTTCCTTCTTTATTTTTTTGGCACAAGTTCGCCACATTAAACGTTTATTTCTTTCTGTTTATTTCCTGTTTTTTGTTTGGTCACCACCCGTGACATTTGGTGGAGGTGCTGGGTACCGCATGCCCTTGCAGCGTTCCCCTCCCAGGACCCGCAGTGCAAGCCCGACTCCAAGCTCGCTGAGAAGACCACTCAGCGCGGAACCTGAAACTCGGACCAGCCGCCGCACCAAGGGAGAGAATCCGGAGTACGGTTTGCTGCTGGACAAACCCAAGCCGAAGAAGACGACGATGGACAACCAGTCGCAGGCCCCCACCGCTCCTGCCGTCGTCTACCTACCCGTCGCTCCTCGGACACCGGCTCCATTCCACGGCGAAAGCCACGAAGACATCGACGACTGGGTACAACAGTACGAACGAGTGGCCCGTCATAACGGATGGACACCGGAACAGTGTCTGCAAAACGCTTACTTCGCCTTGGAAGCCACCGCCCGGAACTGGTTCGAGAACCACGAAGCTTCGATCACTTCCTGGGAGCAACTCAAGGCTGAGTTGCGAAGAACGTTCATGAGCGAACACCGAAGAGAACGCGCGGAAGAGCTTCTTCAAGCGAGGATTCAAGGCCCTAACGAGAGCATCGTTAGCTTCGTGGAAGATGTCCTGCGACTGAGCAACCGCGCCGATCCCGAAGCATCCGAAGCAAAGAAGCTCAGAGTCTTGATGCGTGGCGTCAGGGAAAGCATTTTCGGTGGTCTTGTGCGGAGCCCGCCTACCACCGTCGAAGGCTTCATGACGGAGGCCACCAACATCGAACGTGCCCTTCTAGCACAAGCCACCCACTATCACCGAGTTCCCGGCGTCGGTTCCTTTTCGCCTTCCGGCTGCAACACCGCGGACATCCGCGAGATGATCCGAGACGTCGTCCGGGAAGAGATCAAGAAACTTCTACCTGCCGCCGCAAGCCCAGCCTCGCCCTCAATCGCCGAGATTGTCAGGGAAGAAGTCCAGCAAGCGCTGCAGCCTGAGGTTGTCGTCAGCACCGCTCCGGAACCACCGACGTTGAGTTACGCCGCAGTGGCCCGACGGCCACCGCCTCCTCGTCGCACCTATGTCACGCCGCCCCGACGTCAGTCTCCTGCGCCGCAGCACGACCGACGCCACAACGACCAGGTCCGGTACGCCTGCCCGGAGCCTCGCGCACCCCGCAAGACCGACGTGTGGCGAACGCCCGACCGACGCCCTCTGTGCTTTCATTGCGGGGAAGCGGACCACACCTACCGCCGATGCCCATACCGACGACTCGGGCTACGCGGGTTCCACCCGAACGACCCGCGCCCCCGTCATGGTGAACGCCCTATCGAGATCGACGAGTACCTGCGACGACCTCAGTCCCCCGAGCCTGCGTCCCGCCGAGAGTTCCGGTCGCCATCGCCACGACGTTCAGCTTCGCCGATGCACCGACCCCGACGTGAAAGCCTGTCGCCCCTCGCTCCTCGCCGGGGAAACTAGGCGCGGCAACCCCTGGAGGTGGAGTTGCCGAAGACGACCGACGTAAAGAGCCTCCAAGAACGCCGGAGCGCTCCCACTCTCCCGACGCCACGCATCGCTACGACGCCCCTGCAACGGTGTCCAACAACCTAAACGTCGTCATCGACGGTCACGACGCATCGGCACTCGTGGACACCGGAGCAGACTACTCAGTCTTGAGTGGGAGGCTCGCCCGCCGCCTTCGAAAAGTCATGACGCCGTGGGAAGGACCCCAAATACGAACCGCCGGAGGTCATCTCATCACACCAGTCGGGAGATGCACTGCTCGCGTCGAGATCCACGGTGAAACGTGCCCTGTCAAGTTCGTCGATCTGCAAGACTGTTCGAGGGACGTTATCCTCGGAATGGACTTTCTCTGCGAGTATGGCGCCGTCATCGACCTCGGAACAAACCGGCTGACGCTACGAAAACCTGCTCCACCAGCGGAGGAACCCGAAGCGACGTCACCCACGGTCCGAGTCCTCGCAAACCACGTAAACCTACCACCGCGGTCGAGTGTTTTCGTACTTGTCGGGATCGATGAAGCTTCCTGTGGCGAAGTTATTCTAGAGGGAAGCCTCCAATTGCTCCTGGGAAGAGGCATAGGCGTCGCAAGGGGAGTAGCTGAACTTCAGGATGGGCGGACTGTGGCCCTCGTGACGAACTTCCGAAACGAAACGCAACACCTCACGAAAGGTGCAGCCGTGGGCCACGTCGAGAAACTCCGAAACCCCGCCGAAATCACTGCGATCACTGACGAATCCTCGCCGCCCCAGCAAGACAGTACGTCGCCAGCGCAGCTCGACATTGACCCTAAGCTTCCGGACCCTGAACGGCGTCAGCTGGTTAACCTCCTCGCCGAATACCGCGGCTGCTTTGCGACGTCGTCGAAGGTGCGCCAGACCGCGGTTGCCAAGCACCGCATTGTTACTGAGGACGACGCGCGCCCTGTGCATCGATCGCCGTACAGAGTCTCCGCTAAGGAAAGGGAGGTGATCCATCAGCAAGTTCAAGAGATGCTGAATGACGACATAATCCAACCTTCAAGCAGTCCATGGGCCTCTCCAGTCGTGCTGGTTAAGAAGAAGGACGGAACTCTTCGGTTCTGCGTGGACTACCGGCAGCTAAACACGGTTACGAAGAAAGACGTCTACCCACTCCCCCGCATCGACGACACTCTAGACCGGCTGCGCCACTCTCGATACTTTTCATCGATGGACCTGAAGAGCGGCTACTGGCAAATCGAGGTCGACGAACGGGACCGAGAGAAGACAGCCTTCGTCACGCCGGATGGACTGTACGAGTTCAAGGTGATGCCCTTCGGACTATGCACAGCGCTAGCAACTTTCCAGCGTGTCATGGACACCGTACTGGCAGGGCTGAAGTGGCAGAGTTGTCTCGTCTACCTTGACGACGTCGTAGTATTTTCAGCTGACTTCGACGAGCACTTGAGACGACTACGAGCTGTTCTTCAAGCCATTCAGACCGCCGGACTCACACTCAAGCCGTCAAAGTGCCGGTTCGCCTATGACGAACTGAAGTTCCTTGGCCACGTGGTTAGTAACGAAGGCGTCCGCCCAGACCCCGAGAAGACTCGCGTCGTCGCGGCATTTCCAGCGCCGACAGATAAGAAGGCCGTGCGAAGATTCCTTGGACTTTGTGCCTATTATCGACGCTTCGTTCGGGATTTCGCAAGGATTTCCGCACCACTTACGAATCTCACGAAGGACGCCAAGAAGTTCGAATGGGCCGAGGAGCAACAGCAGGCGTTCGACGAACTGAAACGACGACTCCAGACTCCTCCTGTGCTTGGACATTTCGACCAGGATGCGGAAACAGAAATTCACACGGACGCAAGTAACGCGGGACTGGGCGCAGTACTAGTCCAAGTGCAAGAAGGCATCGAGCGAGTCATCGCCTACGCAAGTCGGACATTGTCCAAGGCGGAGAAAAATTACTCCACAACTGAGAAAGAATGCCTTGCGGTCGTCTGGGCAATAACGAAGTTTCGTCCGTACTTGTACGGCAGCCCGTTCCGTGTAGTCACGGACCACCACTCGCTCTGCTGGCTTGCGAAGCTGAAGGACCCGTCAGGACGCCTCGCTCGATGGAGTCTTCGACTACAAGAGTTCAACATGACTGTGGTTTATAAGTCAGGCCGCAAGCACAGCGACGCCGACTGCCTGTCCAGAGCCCCCGTCGAAACCCCTTCCGGCTGCAGCGACGACAATGAAGACGAGTGCTTTCTAGGAGCAGTGAACACCGACGATATGGCACGACGTCAACGGGACGATCCTGAGCTGCGCGCATTAATCGAGCACCTGGAAGGGGGCAGGAGTACCGTGCCACGTGTCTTCTCACGAGTACTGCCGACCTTCGCCATCCGACAAGGTGTACTCTACAAAGAGAACTTCGGCAACAACAACACACCTTGGTTGCTGGTAATCCCGAGTGACCTTCGAGAGGAGATCTTCCAAGCCTGCCACGACGACCCGACATCCGGACACCTTGGTTACAGCCGGACACTGGCCCGTATTCGTGAAAAGTATTACTGGCCGAAGCTCCCCAAGACCGTCCACCTATACACACGATCATGCCACGAGTGCCAGCGACGCAAGAAACCGCCGACGAGGCCGGCCGGACTTCTGCAGCCCATTTCTCCTCCAACTACACCCTTCCAGCAGATCGGAATGGATCTACTTGGTCCTTTTCCGCCTTCGACGTCGGGGAACCGCTGGATCATCGTCGCCACAGATTATCTCACGCGGTACGCCGAAACGAAAGCTCTTCCTTCAGGGACTGCTGTGGAAGTCGCCAAGTTTTTCATCGAGTCCATCGTCCTCCGGCACGGCGCTCCCGAGGTTCTGATTACAGATCGCGGATCTTCGTTCATGGCCCAGCTGACGCAAGAGATCCTTCGTCTCAGTGGCACCGGCCATCGTCGAACCACTGCATACCACCCGCAGACCAACGGACTGACCGAGCGACTCAACAAGACAATCGCCGATATGATCTCTATGTACGTCGACGTAGAGCACAAGACGTGGGACGAGGTGCTGCCCTACGTCACGTTCGCCTACAATACGGCGGTTCAAGAGACCACTGGATTCACCCCTTTCCAGCTGGTACATGGTCGGAAGGTAACGACCATGCTGGACGCCATGCTGCCCCATGAGCCATCTGACAACGAGATCGACGACGCCCAGGCGGTTGCTCAACGCGCCGAAGAAGTTCGCCAGCTCGCCCGACTCCTAATTCAAGACCAGCAACGCGTCGACGCCGGCCGCTACAACCTTCGTCGCAGGGACGTCCACTTCCAGCCCGGAGATAGGGTGTGGGTATGGACGCCCATCCGTCGGCGCGGCCTCAGTGAGAAATTGCTGAAACGATACTTTGGACCCTACAAAGTGCTTCGTCGACTCGGGGATCTGAACTACGAGGTGATGCCCGACGGAACACGAACATCGTCACGCCGCCCACCACGACCTGAGGTCGTCCACGTCGTGCGCCTGAAGCCGTACTACGCTCGATAGGACTGTGGACCTTTTGTGCTCCAAAAGACTCTTTAGTTTATCGTTCTTTTTAATTTTGATTTGTTTTACACTGCATCGGGGCGATGCACTTTTAAAGGGGGGAGTAATGCCGCGCGCAAGGCTGAGAAAGCAACACTCGGTCACGGTCCTCCAGAAAGTTCCCGTTTATTCATGTACCGCACGTAACTTCTATCATTTATCTCTGCTTTTGTTTTCTAGAAAGTGCGTGTTCATTCTCGCCCCGATCACGCGACGCTCGAACCGCTTTCGCCGAATCTTCGAGATAGCGGCGCACTCTAGATAAGAGGCCGCCCGCGACCTTGTCGAGTCAGTCTCGCCCCAGCGCTCGATTCTGCTGACACGCCGACTTCGACGCCCGCGACGCTCTGCTTTCTTCTGTTTCCTTCTTTATTTTTTTGGCACAAGTTCGCCACATTAAACGTTTATTTCTTTCTGTTTATTTCCTGTTTTTTGTTTGGTCACCACCCGTGACAATATACACACAGGCGAAAAGGATGGGCTCAAAGAAAGACGATGAAAGCCGTGAAGTTGCACAGTCGGCGTTATATGATTGGCGGCATGAGCTCATAGCATGCACTACACTCCGACAGCATAGGCCTTCCTTCCACCTCCTCTGACGCGCACACCTTTTACCTTCGTGTTTTGCTTTTTTACACTCGCGGTCGACTGTAGCGCCGCCTGCATCGGTCCAAGATAGCAGGCGGCATTCTTCAAAGGATGGCGCTGCTTTTCCATATAAAGGGGCTTTAGAATGGAACTGCCCGGAGCGCTCGCAGCGACCCCGCCAGCCGCCGCCTCGGCCACACGCTCCCAGTGGGTCTTTCATATGGCAAGGAACTGTACATGACATGGGCGTTTTGTTGATAAGTCATTGAAGTCTCTTTTGCTTGCTTAATCAATTCAGATTGAACTTGAACAGCAAGCGCGCTCTTTGGTGTGTGTGTGTGTGTGTCTTATTTTACTGGTCCTCATCTTTTTAGCACTTTGAATCTTCGCAAGAGCGCGACCTCCTTTGATAGTCTGCTCCGTCAAACGGACACTCGCACCGCGTTGAAGTGTCCGGGATACGCGTAACCTTCTGCATTTGTCTGGAGTTTAGTATCTTGTCGCTGCAGTTATACGTTAGGTGTGAATTCCACCTAATCTTTGCCCTTCGTACGGGTGTTCTCGTCGACGTCTGCGTTGTGAAGGCGTTTACTTTTTGCTTTCTTTTGGTTTGGCGATATTTTAACGTCTTAGCGGTTTAAAAAAATTATTCACGATTAAATTGTTCATCGATTAATGTGTAGGGTAATCGACCAATAGCCCAGCCCTAGACGCAAGAGGCTTAAGGACCGGTCGTGCCGGTTTCGGTCGTAGTCAAACACATGAGCTTGAAAGGATTCACTCTGAGTGACTGGTCCAGTCGGGAATAGAAAACACAGAAAGGCGATGAGTGACATGAGGAATCACTTTTGATCCTTCTTGCTTTGCCGTGTCGTATTCTCGCGTCGTGGCGATCGGGCTTCAAGTGAGATGGAGTATAGAGACGTTGCAAAAAAATTTTTGAACCTGAGGTACGAATTTTTCAGCGGACATTCGGACTTTTGGAAATATTCTACAAAGTTCGACTGCTCGAGTGGTTTTGCCTAACTTCTAAGCAAAAAAAAAAAAAAAAACTTTTTTGACTATTAAAAACATTTTTACTATTCGGGAATTTAAATTAAAGGTAATCATCTTAGAAAGAAGTCTGCCTGAATGGGTCAAAATTGTGCTAAAAGAATCTAACCGCCAAACGATTCCTAATAGGTGATCTATGCAAAACATTTCAAAACCCGACGGGGTTTCTTCTTCGCGAAAGACTGTGACCTTGGGGTGTAGGAAAAATTGTCCCCAGAAAAAATATCCCCGGGAAAAAAAATGTTCACGGAAGAAAGGCCCCAGGTGGAAAGTAGGAATAATTGTCCCCAAAGGTGTTTTTTTTCTCTGGATTTCCCTGAACGTCATGGTCTTCGGACGGTCCGGTCATATGTCCTTGGGGAAAAAGCACCGTGTGGCGAGTAGGAAAAAACGGCCCCAACGAAAATAAGAAAATATACGATTCCGCGAGGTACACAGCGCGACACTGTTAGCGGGAACACGACATCGGCGTATGTTGATAATTTACTTAGAAAGAGTATTAGTGGGAACGAAATTTTACCGTCTGCATTATATCCTCAAATAAGCACTTTTAGTACGTATAATAACTTTGATGACAATTAAGCTTTATTTTTATAAGAAGAAGATTTTTAAAAAACTAGCGATCGCTTGTTTGTGCTAAGGGTCGCGCATTTTACATATCTGGAAATGGTACACAAGTACCTCTCAAATGTCAACAAACACAATAATTTGGTTTCGGCTAGAAGAGTTATAAGTGTTTATTTCACAATGAAAAACAAATAAAAACAGTTTAGATGCAATATAACAAAATCAGGAATGAAATGACAGACACTATAGATTCATACACAGAAGTCAAAAGTGGATCTTACTGCAGTGGAAAAAATGTCCCTTTGGGGACATTTTTTCCTACTTTCTACCTGGGGCTTTTTTTTTTTCCAGGGACATTTTTTCTGGGGACGGTTTTTTCCGGGAACATTTCTTCCAGAACGCGTGAACATTGAGGTGCAGGTGGCATCGTACATTTTCGCGGTTTTGCTGGTTGGTGACATCTCGGCCATTTTCTCGCCTTTTGGTCTCGCGCTGGCCCACTCATTGCAACGAAGGACGTCTCCATCCACCCTGAGACAGACGGACATCAAGGCACCATAGAGGAGAGCAGCTTGATCTTCTTATTTCGTTTAATTTATTTGAACCCTAAGGGCCCTCTTTGAGGGAATTACACACGGGGTGGACGATACAGTGAATACTACAATGGGATAAAACAAACTTAAAAAATAGAACGCGGTCTCCTGATAAAAATAATTAAAATAAAAAAGAGAACAGCGGTAGTCTAATTATGCGTATCTAAAATAATGGCATACGTAGCAAAACACATTACAGAAACAAAATGACAGTTTTCCGTAGCAAAAACAATTATGTGTAACAACAGCGTTTGATATTCAGAGGGTCACTTATTGTAATAATTGATTCTGGGATATGGTTTTAGTTCATAATCGTGAGTTGCAGGAACGGTATATTGAGTACGTTAGGGGGGGTCGAGCCAAATAAGCGCAAAAACAATTGAAATTGCTAAGGCGACGAGACGTACGTCCGTGCGGGAATATATTAGAATGAACTCGTAACAGCGATAAAGTTTATGGAGCAAGCAAAGACGGGGGTGCAACCTTGCAGCGCGCTTTAGTAGTATCTAAACATAGGCTCGTATTCACCGCAGTGGCATCAGCTGACAGAGGGCTTCAAATTGAATTGCTTAGGCTAGTGTCCAAATGAGCATTTACCACCATGCACTCTAGTAGTTTTTATCGCAGCGCTACGATTCTAAGTAACCGATAGAAAACAAGGGGGCGATGAGTGTGTCGTGCTGTGTTCCTAAACAAATTAGATGGATGAAACTGGGGCGCCAGCGTACACGCGACCGTTTTGTAGTCTCCCATCGTAATCAGGAAGGCGGAGGTGGGGAGGCGCCTACCTTCCCGCTTCTTTCGTGCCCGCCTCCGGCCTCCCGAGCCTTGGGCCGCCGTCGGAAACGCATTAGGGAACGAGTGAATTAGCGCCAGCCACGAGAGCGTGCGTGCCCCGACGCGGACCCAACCATCGGTAGCCGAGACCACGAGTCCGGCCGCAGATGTTTCCACCCGGGCGGAACCCAAGTAGCTCGCTCCGCTTGGAGGCACCGGGAGAGACGCGACTCACTTTCCTGCAAGGGTTTAGTTCGATTTGTTTTTTGGATGGTGAAAGGATTCGCTGGCGAGGTTTCGCGGCGGATTCTGAGCCGCTCCCTGTAGGTGTTGGCATAACGCGCCTCGGTGGCAGGTGACGTCATTAAACATTTCTTCGCTAAATTTAGCGGATTTATTTTTCAGTGTATAAGGCGACGTCACGTGATGTACGGGTATGACATTTCTCGTCCCGTATCGCCCACTAAAATAATAATATTTTATATAAACAATTCACATTCCAGCTGGACAAGGAAACCGGGTGTAAAGTTTCCAACTATATCATGTCCCCAAAATCAAAATCTTAAAACGTTTGCCAAAACCTTTTTAGTTAATTTGAAAGCTAATGAACCATATTCGCCTCCTTTTCTACTGTCCCACATGGCTCCCAACTTCGCCACACGCCCCCCTCCAGCCCCTCTAAAAAATTCTAACGCGCCAACTTTATTTTGTAAAAATTATGGACTCTCGGAAATCACCATATATGATCCCCTATAAATTTTGTAGGGAGGCCGGGGAGGGGGGGGGGGTGCTAAAGTTGTCATATCATCCACATCATCCCCGTGTCGAAAAAGAGCTTCTTCTCCGTCAACTAAGAATGATGGAATGAAAACGAATGATCATCAGGGACTAACTGCAGAAATTACGTTATTTGGAGAAGCGACCTCTCGTGAAAGAACCGTTTTGTTTTTATGCTCTTTGGTTATACAATAGTTAGCACTGGCATTAGCAAAGACGGCACAGAATTTGACAAGATCTATAATCAAAACGTCACATCCAGCTGAAAAATAACATATAAATACATACAGCACTTTGCTAACCCTTGGTATTATGAATTTACGAGTACGTGAGGCTCTACTTCTCGTATTTCTTTTTATTCAGAATGATGGAGAATCGCGAATACACCAAAAGTTAAGTCCTATTTAGGGAATTAGGATGGGGAGATTCACACAACTAAACTGCAATAAACCCTTATTTAATTTTTAAAAAATCTAAAAAAAACGCGGAATCCTACTATAAGATAACCCAACCCATGCAAAGGGAGATTCCTACAGTCATAGGCGTAGTATTAGACATAGAATCATTCCCTATAGAATGTATTCCCTATGTCGCGCAAATCATTAAGAGTGTTGATTAACGAAATTCCACGCACCTGTTAAGTACGTGTCACAATAACATTTTAAATTTTTATTTCGTGTTTTCAAGAAATTTCTTCCCGCTTAGTGACAAAAGAAACACTTCAAACAGACGAATATATTCTTCGATCGTCAGCAAGGAATTTCGCAAAGATCATAACATCAATTTTGCAAAAGGAATAGGGTCCAGGGACTGTTTCCGACAACCTAAGCTTTATTGTGTGATTCACAAGGGCAGTCAGTAGCAGACGTTTGTAAAGTCCAGAAACCTCTGGTGTAAATCGTGCAACGAATTATGAGAAAGAGCCCCTGGCCGCTACCCCTTGATGCTAAAGTGAGACCAGAAATATAGATACGGCTTTGCTATCAATCGTAAAAAATCTCATATGTACAAGAAATGTTTTTATCCAATAAACTCATACGATGAAATAGGAGAATATAAGATGCTACAAAAGTATCCTAAAAGAACAATTAAGAGTATATGAGAAGTTATAAGAAACTTCTCATCAGTTTTTATAAATTCTTATAGAATCTTATATCGTTCTTAAATGTTCTCATTAGGTTATACTATGACATTATATGATCTTATTAGATCATATCCGTTGATTGAACCAAGAAATTGTTTATACATACATTTTTCACTAGGGGTTGCTCGCATCACCCAATAGGCCTTTCCACACATCTATCTTGATGAAGCGTTATCCGTTTCACATATATTGGGCAGCCAACGATACAGGCAATTGTCAATGTCTGCCTAAGAAACTAAGAGCGTGTTGAATCCCAATTATTTTATTCGAGTTGTGTGGCCAATCAGGTTGCGACATTAGCCAATAAGAATGCCAAAAGCGAATGACGGAGATACGCAAACATAATAGTCCCGCGTGCGCTTCTTAAAGCTGTCAGGGGTCATTGTAGCGACGCGAAACAGTTGCAGAATTTGTAGCTATACTCGTATTCACCTCAGGAAACAAAGGAGTCCTCGCGAAACCTTACTATACTGTTCCTCTTCGTGCGATGATTTATATATATTACTGAAAAAAAACAACTTTAATTTAAGTTTTTTGGGGTTAAAAGTATTCAATTACATTACCAGTATATGCGAGAAGAGTAATTGGCCATTGGCTCAAAAAGTAACCGTAACTTCTCCGACTCCTTCTGATTTTCAAAACTACACGTTTTTTGTACCGGTCAGGAAACGGGACCTCCGTACTGTTCATTCCTAGATAAACGCCGGAGAAAGGCCTAACTTGGCAGGAGCTTCACAATCCTATTGGCCTAACTTGGGCCTAATACAGTTTTGCTCCAAGGCGTTAGTTAGTGCTAGGGTGCTTTTACATGGCATTTCTATGGCACCCCACAATTGCCACAATGTCAGACTCAAATTAAAGATACCGCATTTAATCAAATAACCAGCAAGGAAGCCTAAATCTGGCCCTCGCTTAACAGTTTCGACCCAAAGTTGTCATTTGAAAACCGAACAACCGAAAATGAAGCCCAACCATGGCTCTTCTTTGGCGAGTTAGGCCCTATGATGCCAGATGACAGCCAGATTACTAGCACTCAAACCTAATTCTGGTATTTGTTTGGCGAATTAGGGTCAAGATAGCCAGACTCTGGCCAAAGAAGGTCAATTTTGGCTCAACGTAACTTGGCTTCTTCTAGATGTTTGCCTACTGCACTGGTAACTAACGCATTAAACTGCAGTACCAACGCAGCTCTTGCATTGAGTTCCTGCTTCGCATCTTGCTAACGTCTCGAATGTACAGGCCTCGAATCCTCAGCTTAGGAGTATCTTCCGCATCTTCCTCTGATCAGTAAACAGAAGGCCGCCATTAGTACGGCACATATGCCATTTTTCAGATGATGCTGATAATAGTGATCAGAGGGGCCAGACGGAATTTCGAAAAGGGTTTATTAGATGCATTCACTAAGATAGGCATATTTCATCTGACCTAGATTTTACATAGCGCCAAGCTAAAGAACATCCGAAACCTTCTTGTTTCTTTTCGATTACAATTCATCTCGTGAACTCGTCAGTTTCACTACGGGGAACATTAGAAACTAGGCGTCATATATTCATTGAGTTTGTGTATTTACTTGGAACTTATTCTAGCGCTTATTAGCACACAAATAAATTGAGAAAATTACGAAAAAAAAAAGGAGCAGACAGTCGTACACATAAAGTCAGAGTCAGGTGCACATAAAAACGATGGATAAAAACGCGAAAGCAAAACACCGAGTAAGCTTTGTAGGAGTACTAGCGAAGAGAAACAAGACATTTCGGCGGAACATCACAGGCTTAAAACAGATTAAAAGCGTTTTAGGTGTATGCTTGGCGCGCACATCAAGCCAACCACTACGCATTACCCGCCTCAACGATACAGAAAAAAAGGGACGGTCGTAAAATATAAGAACCGCAAAATAACCGCGTTCACCCCTTTCGGCGAACAAATTCAAAGCAACATAAATGAGAAAAAAAATATAAAAAAATAACAGACCGTGGCGTACCCTAACGGCGTCGCTACGCAACAGCAACGCCACGCAGCCCAACAAAGATAAAAGAGTCGTAAATAGAACAACAATGCGGACGTTATGGAACAAGCCGCTCTGAGGACGAGAGTGGCCGTAAATTCTGTACAGAAGACGACAACGGGGAGAGACGCGTGCTCCAGTAACTTTTGAATTTAAGATGTACCGTTGAACTTGAATCAACTCAAAACAGCAACAACAACCACAACAAAAAAAAGCTCGGCTTTTATTTCTTTCGTGCGAAGCAGTCTGAGGCAAACCTTTCGCAGCATTTACTCGTCCCCCTAGCGCTTTATTGCTTTCTCAACGCTGCGCCGGAGCTTCCGCTATCTGCCGCTAGAGGGAAGAGCGCCCGTTTTTATCTCGCAGCGATGGCTTCGAAGAAAGCGTCCTCCTATGTGTTTTATACGTGTTTCTCTTTCTTTTTTTTGTGAAGCCGCGGGAAGAGGATGTCCTGCATTTTCATCGATCTTTCTACGGGCTATGAAGAGTACATCGCTATAAGAACAACAACAACGAGATATCAAAAGTTATGAAGCACGAAAAAATAAGAGCGTTGATGGAAACGGGCAGGGGTGCGTTCCGTGACCTCCGTCGATGGAAGAAGGTTTTGCGAGAAGCTAGACAAAAAACAGACGAGCGGCGACGCTGGAGCAAAGATTTACGAGGCTTTGCCGAGGTTTGCCGACAAAGACGCCGAAAAAGAAAAATGGAAACCCGATAAGATTGTGTCTCGAAGCCATTGCGGTGTTATGTGTGGTGGGGGAGACCAACGGGGAGTGAGAAGGTAAGTGGCTCTACCTGAAGCGGAGAAGACAAACTACCCTGTCGTGTGGGGAGGGGGTATTCCCATCCGCATGTGTATACCTTGTCTCGGAAAGGGATGAGAGCGAAAACATATACGGTGTCGTTCGGAGCGCGAACGGGCGAAGTCCGCTTTTATTTATTTATTTTACCCCCGCGAATTGGCATTTAAGTTTTATGCGGCGTGATAGGTTCCTTGACGAAGTCGGATCTCAATATCTCGCGAATGCATCATATATAGCTCTTCCACACGGGCATCGCCATCTGAAATCGCGGAACTTCCGGTAGGGGGGGAAGCATCATTTTACTCTTGCCACGCCACTGGGAAGTGATGCACGCTTTAATGGCGACTGTCACTCACTTGTTTTGTCTCTTCTATATATTCTTTTATAATCCAAGTTATGCTGTCGTGCTTTTTTTCATTTTTGTCCCCATAGCGGATGTGTAAACAACATGGCTGCAGGGATACGGATTAACGGAACGGTTTATATGCGTTTGGAAGTATAGCCTCTGGGCGCCGCCTTCTTGGTGTTTGGATGTGCAAATCGTCCTAGAGTCGGGCCTCGCTAAGCTGTGCTCAAGGTTATGAGATTGGTGCCCCAACAAATTGCTTGGACAGACTAGCTTTTCAAGCATGAATGCTTGCAAACGTCTATTCATTAATGCAAAACGAGTGTGTTGGTAACATCTTCTTCATGTTTAAGTTTATTAATTGCCTCTTGAATAGAGTATGTCTAGAAAGTTGTGACATCAGAGATACCAGTGTCCCGTTCCCCGTCCTTTCCCGCCAATCCTCTAGGCACGTATTGGCCTCTTTTTTCTCTTTTCGGTAGTGGCGGAGAAAAAAAACAGTCGAAAGTAGGGCGTGACTAGCGCTAGACGCTGGCGCATATCGATTAATCGACCTACAGAGGGGCGGGAGATGACCTGGTGTATGAAGTGCTATAATTATACACCAATTGGTATGACCGTTCAATCTATACCCTATGGGCGGCCTCATTTGGATTCAAGCGGTGAGGTAGATCCGTACATATTTTACACCGGAGCTGTTAAGGGCTAGGTTCCCCAGGATCGTGTCCGGTATGTCGACACAAATATGCCTGGACAGCTACTGCCATCTATAAGCGACAGCGGCAAGCACAGAACCAGTATGGTTTCCGCCGTGCCTCGTAGACGGCGCCTACCTTTCCAGATAATAGAAGAATGTATAGTTGGGCGCGTTGGTGGGGATTCATCGTAGGCAACAGCGCGAAAAACAGACGACGACGAAGAAGATGCACACAGTGTATCGAGTACAGCTCCGCTGGTCCCCCTTCTTCACGACAGTGGAAAGGGCTGAACGATTTTTGCTTTTGCAAATGTTTCAAATGTGGTAAAGTATTCGGCAGGGAAGAAAACTCTTTTTATTTTAGATTTCAGATACGTTTAGAGACACAAAGTCCCAAAGGAGATAAAAAAGCACAGCTGAGTTTTATCGATTGTCGTTTGTCAGCATAGATTCGCACACTACCCAGTCGGCTTCCCGTCCCACTCGTGGGACCGGAAGCCGATCTTCTAGAGCAGCTGGGTGTGCCGACCAGGAAGATCTCTCAGTGCAATGTTTCTTGAGCCTCTTCGTCCGTCCGGCTTCGGAAGCATCCAGTGAGTGAAGAAGACGCCGGAGACGACATCATGACTGTACTCAAAATTTCTCAACGGCGCACCAACGTAAACTAACCATCCCGGATCCGGAGATCGCCATGGCAGGAAAACCTGTCCCCAACGTTCCCCACCTCCGTGTTCTTGGCCTCCCGATCCCCAAAAACGGATCGGGTTTCCACACCATTGCACCACTTGAAAGGACACCCTCCCAACTCATGCATTTAATACATCATGTATCACATCGTAGATTTGGCATGCAAGAATCTGGCACACCACGCATTGTACAAGCCATACTCATTAGCCGGGACGCCTGTGGCACGCCATATTTGTCCCTCTAAACAACCGAAAAATCAAAACTTAATATTGTCCTGCGCCAAGCATACAAGAAGGCCTTAGGACTACCTCCCAATACTTCCTCTGCACCTAAGAAAAGCCATTCGTGTAGCCCAGATCCTGAAGAACATGCATCCGGTTTACAATATGGCTCGGCGCACCGCTAGAGCACGAACCATGAACACCAAATACGGCGATAGCCCAACTGAAAGATACACCGACGCGTCCCCGTATCCAAATAAGCCAGCCCATGCTGTATGTGTAACCAATGCAGCAGGGAAAGAAATGACCGCCCTCACAGTCGGCGCAACGTCTACAGAAGCCGCCGAGGAAATTGCCATTGCCCTAGCCGCAACGACAGGCGAGGATATAATCACAGTGCTCACAGACTCCCCGGCAGCCTGACGCAATTACCTACGGGGACGCATCTCCAAAACAGCGCTTCGCATCCTCAAGGCCATCCCCCGGCTCCCCAAAGTACACCTCGTCTGAGTACCCGGACACGAATACCTCGAAGGTAATGAGGCGGCACAGGCCGCTGCTCGCGCGCATACACACCGGGTCATTACCCAAGAGGGAACAACCTCATTGGTTGCCCCCACGACCGACCTGCTCATCAAGTTGCCGACATACAAGCCCACTACCGTCACGACCGAAGAAAATACCCGGCACCGCACCCAAGACTATCAAGAGATGAAGCCACCACCCTCCGAAGGCTGCAGACCAACAGGTATCCCCACGGCACCCTTCTTCACGCCATCTATCCCGCTCAATACCCCGCCACCTGTAATTTTTGTCCTTCTCCCGGCAACCTTTACCATCAGGTATGGGAATGCCAACGAACCCCAGACTTCACTCCCAAGCCCACCCCATCCTACGAGCAGTGGATGGCCTGTCTGACCAGCCCGGTCCCTGGGATCCAGCGAAACCTGGTGACGAGGGCCAGGATAGCCAGCAGCAGCCAGGTTATCTTAGACTAAGGATGCCTTCCACCGGGCGGGTGCCCTAACATCTGCACCTGATGCTCGCTAAATAAAGATTTATTCATAATTCATCAACGGCTGCGGACGTGTGTTGCGCTTTAGTGGTTTTCGCTAAACGTGCTACTGACAGTGTGTATGTGTCCGTGTGGTGCAACTGCTCGGTTTTCTTAGTTGAACTACCGTACATCAAGGAGATTTACCCAGCGGCATTGTAAGTGCCTTGCAAGGTAATCTTTTTGTCAGAAAAAACTCGGTTGTCCCCTTTTTGTTTGATCGCTTTCGTTTACAACTGCTTGCGCCCTTGTTCGAGCAAACGTTGTTTCTTGTCGTCCTTTTGAGTTACAACATACATATAACACTCAATGTCTGAAATAAAGTTCTAAGAACATGACCTACGGTTCTGTGTTTTTGGTGTATAGGGATAAACCCTAAAACGTAACCCCCGAGGAAGTTTTACAAAAATCGGTGTAAAAACTGAAAATCCCTATTCGGGGCCTTCCTTGAATGAGAACTGATTAAACTTTACCCCGAAACAACCTTCGACCATAGTCTTATTTTGTGTTCACCAAGAGTATATCCTCCCACTAAACTGCCCGCAAAACCTGTCATCTTTTTTTTTTTTTTTTTTTTGGGGGGGGGGGGGGGGCGGAGGGGTTTACATATTTTTTTTTTTTTAAATTGATATCTGGAAGTTTTTAAGGTATTCTGGTCACGCCCATCTCTCCCCCGAAGGGTTTGTGAATCCCAACCCCATGTCCTTTTTCACATCCCCAAGTCCCGCGTCCGTTAGGCCAAAGCCCGATTGCTTGGCCTAACCGATAATAGGTACCGCAAAAACATCGAATAGATTAGAAGAAAACAAAACCTTCAAAAAACAACCGGGGATTTAAAAAAAAAGTCATAACAACCGAAAACACAGAACCCTACCTACTAGAACACAGAGTGTATCTAAATAATAATAAAAAAAAAGGTCAGTGCGGTCTTTCATTGGTCCTACGCTGCGTCGTGCAGGATAGCAACATAAAAAAAGGCTTTAACAAGAAGGAACATGCAACGAAAATAAAAAGCTAAGCAGCGAATATTACCACGGGACAGAAGTAGCTTGACGTAAAAACGGAATATAAAGACTTAATGAGGCAATATTGTGTACGTAACTAAACAAAGATGCGTCGCACATCCTGCGACACCGACCAAAGGGCAACTCACACGAGGCTGCCTGCCACTGCTTCGTTTATACAAGTGATGCTTCCGAGAACATTCTTGACAAGAACACGCGATAAGTTACGACATAATGCTTGTAAGGCCTAGAAGACAAGACACGGTAAAATGAAAAGATCGGCAGGTGGGGTTCGCGCCCAGGCACTCGGCCCCACACGAGGCCTCGTCCCTTCTGAGAAGCAGCTGCCCGCTTCTTATCGAAAGGCAGGCCACATGAAAAAGTAATGCACCCAAAATATGCGACACAAAAAAATGTCATGCCATTCTCACAATTGTATAGTTCAGTCAAGTCCGGTCTGTGGCAGTCGTCGTTCTCACCAGCCGTCCGCGGTCGTCGCTTGTCGTATTTGTCCAATGTCGCCATCGTCTCTCGTCGTCTACATTTTTCGTCGTTGTCGTTATTCGTCGTCGCTTGCCATCGTACACGTCTGCCGTCATTTGTCTCTTCGTGGTTCGTCGTCGTCGTCATTGTAGTTCGTTGTCGTCGCCGCCGTCTGTTGTCTTCATTTGCCATCGTCCGTCGTCGTCGCTCGTTGCAGTCGTCGAATTTTTTTGTCGTCGTTCGTCTTTGTCGCCGTCGTCATCTGTCGTCTTCGTTTGCCGTCGTCCATCATCGTCGTAGTTTTCCGTCGTGATTCGCCACCGTGGATCGTCATCATTATCGTCCGAGATCGTCGTGACCGTCACAGGGCATCGCACTGCGGCTGGCGACACCCTGCCCCTCTACCAGAACGTCAAAAAGTAAACTGCCACGAAGACTAAAATAAATGTTCAGTAAGAAAAATTCGAGCCTTTAACTAATAAGAAATTGTGCATTTTAGGACAGCGACGAAAGGGCGACTGACACGATGCTTACTGTATCAACTTCTTTTCTACCGGTTATGCTGCCGAAAACATTGTTGACAAGAACACGCGACAACGACCAAAATTTTACTGAAAAACTAAGGAGAGGACTGAAGGTAAAGTGAAAAGATAGAGAGGCGGTGTTTACGTTGAGGCACCCGGACACATGCTCGGCAATGCATTATAGCCCTCAGGCAAAGTTTACACACGGGATGCTTAATTTTGGTAAGAGTTGTTTCTTTCCTTTTTAATTAAGGAGGGCAATAATTAAAAGAATGACGCCTTCATTGTGTGTTTATGGGGATCGGTGGACTTCAAATCACGATGATACAGTAAATTCACTAATTAACTCACCTCTTAATTAACGCTTTAATTATCGATCTAATGGGTCTCGGTCCAAATATAGCTGTAGGTGCGCTCATATTAGAGGCTAAAAATATCTAAACAACTCACTACAGATGAATTTTCAATAGTAAATGACGCGTTTTAGCGTTTGTGTCAAATAATTCAAAAGCTAGACAACGAAAGAGCGATGGAGCTTCCGTCTACATATAGGGTGTCCCAAGTCACCCGGCTCGATCTCAAATGTACCGTAAAAATCGACGTCTGCACATAGCAATCTAAACTTTACTTCAAAAGTGTATCACACAGGTCGGTATTTTTTTCTGTAAAATTAGAAACGTAGCTCCCTTTCTGTAAAAAATAGGGGCGAAAAACTTTCCAGGGTCAACGGCGGAAGGTGACGCAGACGACCAAGACGAGTTGCGGGGTGTGTTTGGCGCTCGTATTAATATACGAGCGCCCAACACACCCCAAAACTTGACTTCGTCCTCTGCGTCGCACCCGCCGTTGATCCTGGCAAGTTTCTTGGCCCTATTTTTTACAGAAAGAGAGGTACACTTTCTAATTTTTCAGGAAACAACCGACCTGTGAAATACACCATTGAAGAAAAGTTTAGATTGCTACGTGCAGGCGTCGATTTTTACGGTCCGTTTTAGATCGAGCCTGGAGTCTTGGAACATCCTATATATTATGATGCACGGAAGAGTGACCTACTAGTTCTGTGGATTTGGCCACTGCCTTAGCAGCGCAACGTCGGTACATCCGCCGAGGACATGCTGCCAAGATAATGGCAATGTTCGCCAAGAGACTACATCACGCATATAAGCATCACTGTGAACACAAGTTCCGGACCTCTTTTCGGGTACAATTTTGGAATCGGGAAATAACGGCGCGAAAGCTGGCCGTTGAATATCTGAAAGCCCCTTGGCATTTTGCAAACTCTTTGAACTACCCTGGCCTCACATGTTGTTGGCCTTTGTAGGTGCAATGGCGACATAACACATCAAACCAATAATTATAAAATTAATTAACATATTTAGTCAGTCAAAATATTGTCACGTTTATACTCTCATATAATGTCCACCGAGTCTGATATATACACGGTAAATACGGCAGCAATGTAAATCTCATGATTAAAAAAAAGCATGAACTGTTCTTGTTAAAATTAAACGCCTCGTAATGTCTCGTGGACTTGTCTATAAGAGACCAGTCTTTTGGCGCTTTCGTTTTCGACGTTGAATCTGAAAGCGATGAAGTTCATACTTTTCAAAGTTCCATTAGAATTTCACTTCTGACCGATTCATTGGCAAAGAAATCAATTATTGCATTGGTAGATTAATCTGAGGCTTGATCAAATGTTTTCACTGCCCTACTGTAAGGGTAAAATTTATCTTCCTCTCGGGGTCTAATCAGATACTTTTCAGAGTGCACTTCTAATCTAATCCGTATAGTTTCAACAACATAAACCTAATTTATCTTTAAACAGACGGTCCATTATCTACCTCTTCAACACAATGACAAAAGTCTTATACTGTTTACGTATGTCATGTACGGGCTAATTATTCCTGCCCGGAATCATGTGCTTCTTAAAATTTATTTATTGACCTGCCGTCGGCTTGTGCACAGGCGAAGGTGACTACTGCCCTGAAGTGTGTCGTAACAGCAAGTGGCCAATCAATCTTCTCGAAATTAATATGTTAAAAAAAGAAAAAAAAAAAATACGAGCAGCGCATGAGATTTTTGTTCCGGGTTTGAAGTTAGGGTTTGTCTACTGCAAACAAGAGCCGCGAAGGCTAAACGACGCAGATGATTGAAAAGCAGCGTACGAGCGTCGGCAAAACCGAGTCGCTTTGTGGAGGCATCTGAGTTAGCTAGACGTAATGTTTTGAATGCTGAAAGCAGGAAGCCACGCCGAAGTTAATCATTCGGTTACAGTTATAAAATAAAATACATTTTCAATTTCATCCTTTCTTTTTTTTTTTTTTTTTGTTGGGCTCTGATTTTTATAATTTTGGTTACGAAATGGCCTTTTGGGCAAAATTCTTTTATGTGGGTTCAATTCAAACTCCCACAGATAGCTCCCAAAAAGTTACTTCGCTAAAAAAAAAAAATAAACACGAAATGTCAGTATATATATCGTAAAAAAGTATTGAAACGCTTCTTACTTTTCACCGTGGTGGAGACAAAAAATCAGGATGATTAAAATCGTCATTTAAATTATGATTTAAATCATTAATTAAATCGGACCGATTTGTCCGCAATGATTTAAATCAAACACTTTTCCCTAAATTAACAGTGAAATATTTCATATTTACCGTTTGTTTATCATTGTTTGCTTCCCATTGGCATTTTTATTTTTTATTTGAAGCAAATAATGATCAAACTGGAAATTTTTCTCTCAGGCAGCAATTAAGAACACACATATAGTGGTCAAAAAGTAGCTCTTTTTTAGATGAAGTGATTGCAATCATGTAGGTGTGATCTAAATTAAACAAATCTGATTGATTTAACTTAAAAATATATATATAATTTTTTCACCCTGGTTTTTACTTTATGTTTAATTTTATTATATAATTTTTCGCAATGCACGTTAGACGTGGATAATTAAGAAAGTGTAATTCTAAGGATCGTTCCGCCCAATCAAACGTTAAGAAATAAGTTGCATAAATTTCTTTATAAATTAAGCCAGCGCCACACAAAAAAAGAATACAGGCATTTTCTTTAGGGGTTTGCAGACTTTTCTTAATAGAGGGCGCACCGAACAGTGTATCTTTGTGGTTGGCCAAACCTACCGTAGCAACTGTAATCTACATATGCAAATAAGGTGAAAGCTGTGTCGAGTTCAGTACATTTGGCATTTCGAAAGTGCTCCTGGTCTTGTTACTGCTTTTCTCTTTTCGCTTCTCAAAATCTGCCAGGTTTGTTTCAGTTTTTGTTTTATTTCCTGCCGCGGCCGAGAGGGAGAAGAAACTTGACAATCAGCGTCATACAGTTCTTTTTTTTTTTTTTTGCCTCAGCCCTGCTTTTTTTTTAATTGTAATGAATTTTTTTGAAAAGTAAAAATGAAGGGATTTATTAGAAGCAAGTTTGAAACGGTTCAGCAGAAAGGAGGTGCCTTGGAGACTGAAAAATAAAAAAAAATGTTTACAATTTCCTGTAATGCCGAATTTGAGCGCAGCTCTTGAGGAGGAGGAAGGGAGGGGAGGGTGTGCCCGCGTGACGTCACTTGTAACGTCACTCGTCACCCCATATGACCCTCGTGACTTCACTCGTGACCCTCGTGACGTCACTCGTGATCCTCGTGACCATTGTGGCGACACTTGGGACTCTCGCGACCTTCATGATGTCACGTGTGACGTCACGCGGTTACGCCGGCTGCTACGGCGACTGCGACGGCGACGCCGCTCAACCTGGAAACGGACGCCTAAGAGCTGCGCTCTAAAATACACAGTTAAAACCAAATCTCTATAAACTGTAGTAAATCAGATTGAATTGAAGTGAATTAAATTGAATTACGACGACTAGTAAGAGGCTTTCTTCACGTCGACTGAGCTCGTAGAGTTTGAATTCTTGCCTGACACAGCCCAAGTATACTTGGTGCTGAAGCTAATTGGAAAAGCGTCAGCGATGTAACGACATCACGTGCTTCCGCTTACAGCCACCGAGAGAATACAAACGGTAGGGCGTCTCTTTCTAGTGGTCGGCCTCCAGCACGAACTCGTTGCCTTCCGTTGTGCTTCGGCTGAGCGCGCGCTCGAGGTGCACGGACAGCCGAAGCGTCGTCGAAGGTATGCGGAGTGCAAGTTCGTCTGCTTCTTTTGCGGGGATTGTAGTGACGTCAGAATGCCGAGCTCTGATTGGCTGTCATTGAAGGATAGTGAATAGAGCTCAAGGCAGCTCGCTTTAAGGCCTACCCACTATCCTTCAATCAGAGCCAATTAGAGCTCGCCGTCATTCTTACGTCACAATAATCCCTACAAAACAAGCAGACGAACTTACGCTCCGAACGGAAGCTCGCGCTGGAGGTAGGACAACTGAAGCTATCTTCCCGGTCCTGACCTTGCCAGTGACTGTAGAGAAGTCCTGGAAGCAGATGTTACGTACTTCTAAACCCCGTCACAAGTCCACCAGTATTGTTTTTTTTTTACTGTGTGTGCGCGCGTTAATGCTGAAAGTATTCAAACAGCTTGACTTGAGCACGTTCCTTATTAACCTGCTTGTTGGCAGGTTAATTGATTCTATGGGCGAAGCGAGGATGTTTTAAACACGTGAAACTCAATATGGTTTTGGGGAAAAAGAACTTATTCTTTTTAAGGGCATATGGAGGTAAAAAAAGTGACGAGTACGCATGATTCGGAAAGCCTGGTTAGAAGCTCACGCCAAAAGCGCGATTTCAAAACTTTCAAAATTGGAGCGGATAATATCACCAAAAAAATGGCGGTCCAATGCAGTTATTCGAGCTACCTCTTCTGTATATTTGTAGAGCGGAACCGTGCTTGGTATTGGTCATCTATCCAGGTTCGGTTATTTACTAGAAAGGACTGTACAGCATTAAAATGTTCACAAACCCATAACCCAGCTGCGATCTTCACGGACCGCCACGCGCATGTTTATTATTTAGGAACTGTAGAAGCGTATGCACTTGGGCTAGTTGGTGATCCATGTTTGTACATTTAGGAAACCGAGCCAAGTATACACCTTTCCAAAATAAACGTTCCAAGCAGCCGCCATGTTGCTGATGATGATGGAACTGGTGCGACTTTCGCGCCCCCTATGAGCTAGAAATTATCTGCCACTCTCTCGGACTCAAAACCTGTTCAGCTCGATTCTCCTCCTATATTTCACGGTTTTGCATTGCGAATTTTCCGATCTCTCTTAAAAGTTTCTTTTTTATTTTTATTATGCACGCTCCGCAAGCTTTTCGTGTTATCTTCCACTATAGCGGCACTGTATTTTCACTGTGAGAAGTGCCTGCCGTTCAAGTGTTTATGCTCTACATTTACGGGAAACGAAGGAAGGGAAGAACGTCGAACAGCCCTCGACGGGATTTTGCAAATAATGCCAATGTTCTCTCAACTCCCGGAGATAATATGCAGAGTGCTTTTCAATCATCGCCAAAAATGGCTGTTCGGGTTGGGGTGGGGAACGGATTAGTTGCATCCATCCCTTTGCCTTAATGCTGGTGTTGTGAAAAAAAAAAAAAGAAAAAAAGAAATGGAAGTTCCCCTTACACCGCGCCCCCAAACGAGATCCTCTTGGATTCCGCCCAATCGACGAGACGTGACTGTCGTCCACTCTCTCGTGCTGTGTTTCTTTAGACCTTTATGCAATAAATCATTTTCGAACAACGGTGCGCTGTGTAGTACATACAAAATATTGTTTAAATTTGAACACTTCCTAAATCATGTGCCCGTGTATTGTCATGTACATTGTTAAAGGTGTTATTCGTGCACGTAAAATATGCATGCCTTTTGGCCATCGTTTCTTGTAAATTATTTTCGTCGGCTAACGGCTTTGTCGATTGACGCGGCTGAGCCGGGGGCCTATAGTCAAACCACATCATGAATAAAACCAACATTCCAGTCGCATTCGTTTTGTCGACCCAACAAAAATAGCTTAAAATTTTAATTTTTTCAAACATGGTAAAATTCTTTTTCGATGTTCTCAGAAAAAATACATAAATCATGAAACGAGAAAAAAGAAAAAAAAACTGCTGGAAAAGGATATATGTTAGCTGCCAACAGTGTTTGAAATTGCGCCTAGGCAGGCGGCGACTATTGCAATCGACAGTACGCATGGCTAGGGTTAGCAGGAACGCCGGTGAGAGGTACTCAAACCCAGTGAGTGGGCTCGAAAAAGGTTCTCTTGTTCATGGGGCGGAGTGTTTCTGCGAAAGGCCATGCGTACGGACACTGAAAATGGCACAAGAAAAAAAAAACTTCTTGAAATGGTCTATTGCTTTTAGCAAGTAAGGACGCTGGTGTCTGCATTTAGGTTACTTCCGGGTTCGATCGACAAAAAAAAAAAACAAAAAACGCGGCATTTCGGCACGCACAAATGAACTAGGCTTCGCACGAAGTTGAAGCTTCGTAATAATGTAACGCTAACAGTTGTGATAAAATGCGAACTTTTAAGCAAATGGTATTACCTAGATCAAAATATACCAAAGAAAAACAAACTTTAGCGATGAGTCGACGTTCTTTTCACCCTAGCGCTCATCAGTCATGAACTTGAGTTGCGGGCGTTTGTAGCATTCATTTCAGTCAAGGAACTTGTGAGGAAGAAAACTGACGAGTTCCTTGTCAGGTTTCTTTACCAAGATCAGTGCTACAGACGCCCACAATTCCAAATTTCTGTTTGACGAATATTAGGTTCAGGTGGGCGTCAGGTCACATATAACTTTTTTTTTAATATGTATATTTCGATCCAGCTAAACGCCGTGTGCTCAAGCTTTCATACATTTTGTCATCACCGTTGGCGTGAGATTCTCACCGAGTTTCAGCTTTCTGCGACACCTATACGTTTATTTATGCGAGTCGATCGAAAACCATATTCCTTGATCAAACTCGGTAAATAAAAGTCAGTTGCCAACTTTCCTATAACGTCTGGTGCATTTTCGTGGCATGACCGCTCGGTGGCGCTCGCTTCGCTATCAGCCCAGCCCACATATACAGAAGCGACGGGACCGGTAGAACGTTGGATGCACATTGCCTGCGGTAAAAAGTGGCTCAATTGTGTTTTTTTTTTATTATGAACATAACGTTTGCGAAAACACTCTCGAAATTGCGACGTTCGAAAACAGATGTTTCGTTGCCCCCGGGAGCGGTGCCTCTGGTGGCGCTAGGATCGCTATGCGCCCGTACCTGCTCGCGTGCGGGCAAAAGAGAAGGACCGTTTCCGAACGATGCACTTTCTTGGAGCTTGTCAACTGATGGATGTAGGGTCGTTAGTCTGTACATCATCTAATATTCAAGCCTGCCTAAGACGTGCCCACGGTTGCGAGACTGGCGCCTAAACACAATATTTTCCCCCCAAGGTGGCCAGATAAGCTTCTAAAGCGGGGCTGCATGCCAACGACGTTCATAGGTTCAGGTATCATATTTAAGATACCCCCGAAAAATCACACCAGATCGGATTTAGTCTCCAGTTTCGAGTGTGGTTTAGTGTCTGCGATTGAAAGCCCCGCCGTAAACCTACGCACAGTGTTGCATGTCATATTAAATGTTTAATTTCTGTAATACACAAAATAAATACCCAATCAAAAGAACGCCTGAAATAATTAATTTAGTTATAACTTTTATCGCATACCTTATTGTATGCAATGCATAAATATTGTACATTGAATAACTGTTGCAAGTTTATTGAACGTATTCGTTTTAACAAAGACTGATGAAACGTTAAGCACAAGGAAAACTCCGGCTCGCTACCCTCCTTGGAAAATAACCCTTCAGGCCTGATGTGTAATGGGACCCCCTTAGCCCCCCAGAACCCTTCAGCCAAACAGACCTCTCCGCCCCTCAGACCATCCCCCAAGCCTTCCTACTTTTAAGACGCCCAAATCGCTGTGAACAACAGGCCAACATGGAGTTGTTCGGAACGCGATTGGAAGTATATTTTAGGCTGAGTTTAGCATGCATTCCGAAACGCAGGACAATAAGAACCAACGTGTACTGAAATCCGAGTGCAAGCAGCTGTAGACAGCAATAATCAGTCCGAACAGAAGCAAAGGAGGTTTTCGTCGCCAAAAATATCTTTTGAGGTACTCACAATGCCTCTGGGTAAACTCCTGAGATGTACCGTAGTTCAACGTCAAAAACCGAACGGGTGCACCACAAATTCACGCACGCGAACACACACGCAGACACGCACACGCACACATACACGCACGCATACGCGCAAACAAACACACACACACACACACACACACACACACACACACACACTCACACATGTGAGCAACTTGTTCAGCGAAAACCACGAACGCAAAACCAACATCGGCCACCGTTAACGAAATCGGGAGCACGGTCACGGTGTCGTTCCTGGTGCCGTTTTGGTGGCGTCTTCGGCGTTGTTTTCGCTCGCTGGACGATTTTCTGAAGCCGGACGTGCGAAGAGGCCCAAGGAGCAGGGCACTGGGATACCTTCTTCCTTAACCGCAAATTAAGCTGCTTTAGGAAATAAATCCGACGCGTGGGACGGGAAGCCGACACCTAGCGTCCGCCCGTCGCTCAGTGTTGAACTAGCCTTAGCTGCTCTATTTATTTTTGCCGATCTAAATCGATTTCACGAAGCTTTGCACGAGTCAGTACGCAACCGCGATTCAGAATTAATTGAATACGCTATACGCTCCTTCACACGCGTTTTCATGAGAGGAAACTAGTTTTTTGAACCAGACTGCGGCCAGGGCAGCTATCAATAATTCATAACTCAGTTCGATAGCACCGAAAGTTTTATGAATCATTCCCGAGACCCCCTGTCGTCGACGACGTAAAACATTAATCGCGCCTTTTCCTCGTCGGGATCTGAGAGGCGACGTCGTCTGAGTAGAGCGCGACCTCTCGCGAAAAGAAAGGCCTCGACCCCAATCTTAGCAACGGTGGCCACAGCATATCCCCGGGCTTCGAGTTTCCGTCGAGTGGACACAATATAATATTAATTCAAATAAGCAACATTGAAATGAAAACTCAACAGTAGCCTGTCAGGTGTTGTGTGTTGTGTTCACTAGTATGTTAGACGGATACCCAGGTAGAAAGTCCTACGGCCCAAAATTTTTATTTTCTTTTTCAATTTAAGGCAATGAAAGAAAAGCCACGACATAACCTTACTTGATATCCTTTTGCCGGAGTCTGGCTATTTGACCATAAATGTTCTAACAAGTTCCAGAATGAGGCTTCACTGCCTGTTTGTCTGGTCTTCACCAGGCAACTTTGGTCCTAAACTGTGGAAAAAAATGCCAAAATAAGACCTCGCTGCGAGTTGTTTCAACGATACGTGGTATTGTTTACTCTTGTCATGTACTTCGGCCAATCTGTTGCAAGCTAAATAAAAGCTATAAAAAAGTAACTGAAAGAAAAATTACTCTTATCACTAAAAGGTGTCTTGGATAAGAACCTTAGTAGGCACTAATTAGGCCGCTATAATTGCCAAATCTGGGCCAACTTAGACGTGCTTTTGGTGCTCTGCCTTGGTAAGCTTATGATAAATGCCCTAACATGATATTATCTTCAGTAACCTTAGATTCCTCCTTAGTATTGTTAAATAGTAAAGTTGCAGGAAAGCACTACAAAAACTTCATGGTAAATGCGCTGAACGCTTTTGATTTTTGCCCCAGGGAAATAAAACTGAGAATCTCGAAGCGTGGACATTGCTGAGACTTCACTATGGCGATTTGCTCGGGCTCCAACGTCACACCAAAGCAGGCACGCTGTTAAAAAAAAAAAAATGCAGTCCTTTTACAGACAGTTTATTACATGCTCACCAGATATAAAAAAACTACAATCAAGTATATATCCGTATAAAAATAAATGACGAAATGCGTAAAAAGGTCACATTTAGGAGACACTTTCACAAGTTATTTACCAAGAAACGACTTTATGCAATACGTAGCAAAAGTAAATCAAAATGCGCTCTTTTAGATGCAGCATACAAATATATATAAGATATTTGCTTAGCTATCATTCTAGATTTGTTATATATTCAAAAACGTAAGTAATTTCACTACAAGTAGAAAATTTGCGCGACAATATTAAAAAACACTCCTCATTTTATTTCTTTTAAACTTTTGTGCGCGCTTGACTTTCGAGGCAATCTTCCATTCATACTGTTCGCAACTACCGGCAGCAGTAACGTCCGCCGACACTCTTTAGGAATTAAGAGGGGGGGGGGGGGAGGGCTTAGGAGGAAACACAAGGAAACGGTAAGCTAAAACAAAGCTTGGGACGGTGTGACTTCCTGAAAAGTGAATGCATGGAAACGAGCTGGTTAGGAAACATAAAAAATCTAACATCCTGACATTATGAAGTTGTTCGGTTCACTCTTGACAGAGATTATCTTTGCGGGTACTTGGCGGCGGATGGTCGTTGTCGGAAGCGTGTCTAGCGTTGTAGGGATTTAGCCTGTCAAGCCACGTCTCGACAAATCTTCGCGACGTCATGTTATGTTTTTTTTTTTAAAAATCTCCTGTTTTGGTGTGGTCGAATAAACTCAGCTGTTCTTAAGTACTTGTGCTGTGTATTTTTTTTATTGCTCCTATTCCCATGACTTTAAGTTATGACGATTTTATACCCTCTGCAATAGAGCAGTACCGTTGTACGGACTTCGTCGGATCTAGGAATATCTCTTTGGAGCCAACGTCGTGCGGCAAAACTCCTATAACGAAGCCAAGCTAGCTCAATTCAAGTTAAGGGTTGTTGCCGCTCTCCTCGACTGGAGATCATACGCTACTCAATACCCCGCCATCACAAGTTTGTGCAGGTTACTGCAAGCAGTTAAGGAGAGTTAAAAACATAAAAGATGAAGATTTTTGAAGATTGACGCACAATTTTGCTTCTTTTAGAGGTATGACACGTTTCGGCATTAATAACAAAACTGCAATAATGGCTAAGCAACATTTTTTATTTATTCGTAAGGTGCAGTTTAAGACTAACTGTTTTGATATATTTTGGGACGTTTTGCATAAAGTTGTTTGCTGGTAAATAACTCGTGAATGTGTCTCTGAAACGTGTTTTTTTACGTGTATCGCAATTGCTTTGTTTTCTATGGGAATATATAATTTTAGCTTTTAAAATTTCGTGTGCCTGATGTTAATTGTCTATAAAATAAATGAAAATACTTTAACTATGTGCCTGCTTTCGTGTGAGATTGGCAGCTGCGCAAATTACCATAGGGAAACATCGCCACTGACCACGCCTCTGGCTTTTCAATTTTATATCTCTGTTAAAAATTTAGCTAATTTAGCTATTTACAGATATATAAAAATATGACCCGGACAGTCATTGTACTTTTTGACTTTGAAATATTCTGTAATATTCCGTTCAAAAATAAAATGCGTTGTGTTGTATTGTATACATTTCATCTTCAAGGTAAAATATTCAGCATATGCTGTTCCCCATGGGTTCATTTCAGGTTCATATTTCTGGTGCACATAAATAGTTTTACCGTGAAATCCCCCTCCCATGAAGCAAACATACGCTGAGGATAAAGCAAAACAAATTTATGCATTGAAAGTCCAGGAAACTGCTTGCTCTAATTCTTCGAATTGTCGGATGCCAAATTTGAAAACAAAACCTTTGAACAATTGAGCTTGCAAAAGTTTCGTCGTGCATGGTTTTGGGAAGTGAAGTCGGCATCAATGTCACCAATTTAAACGGACCTATCTAAATATATTGGCATCATCTATAAAACAACAAATCTTATTACCTCTTGGCTAACAAGGAATACATGTATTCATCATCATTTTATTCCACAATAAGTTATGCAGTCCTGTTCCTGGAAAAAACAGCCTCAAGTGTAATAAAAAGTTGTCCCTCAACTGATATTCTAAGGCGTCAATGCAGATTCAAGAAACTTACACGAAACCTTTCTCCCATGCATATGAAATGCTTAGAGGAACTATTATCTACCTACACGATGTAAGGCCGAAACTTAGGAGCCCACACGTGGACAACAGCTGTGTGCATATGTTGTCCACAATTTGCTTCACAAGTGTCAGTGTTTCAACAAGTTGGAAGTTTACTAGCTCTCCTGTATGTTCTCATGTATTTATAAAATGCACTAGCAACTGCTTAATTTGATTAAGAGAAATAAAGCCTGCCTTACTCCCAAACGAGAATTGGTACCTCTGTATGCTATGCAGTGACAGAAACTTCAAGTCTCTATCAGAAATACTAAACACTGACGGCAACCTCTGGTGTTCTAAACATCACAAACTTCGGAGAGCACCGAACTTAGTTTGTATATATCTCTTTTGTCTACATTTGTAGGTCGATTAGTTTTTATTTTCTTGTGCCAAATGTATTTAGGACATCTTATATTTTTTTACATCTACCAATTCCTTGTGAAAGTTCGTTGCAGGAAACAAAAGCCCGCGAGAAGTTTCTATCGTGATAGAATTTAGGAACCGACAAATAATCAGCAAGCCGAATTTTTTTTTCTTTTTGGGGTTAAAACGCAATTGTGGATCTGTTACATTAAAGGCATTGGGAGCCGGCAGGAAAAGGTAAATAATCATTCAAGACCCCGTCGCAGACTAAATGAACGTTACCGACAGCAAAAATACAGACGCCCAGAAGCTCCGCCGACGTTCTTGAAACAAAACATAACAACCCTAATCTCGCTAATCTACCGTCGACGTTACAATCCCTTCCGGGGAAAGGGGCGGCTGTCGGAATCAGCGTAAAGATTTCGGGATTGGGGATAGGGCTGTCAGCCGCACTGTACTGCCACTGCATTAGGGGCACGAAAGCAGCCATACACCTTCGGGGAAAAAGAAAAAAAGAACGGAAGCTAGAAGCTGGAAGTGCGACACGCAGTCTTGTACACGTTACTGGCAAGGAGTAATTGATTACAATTACAACTACTCTTACTTAAGAAGTATTCAATTACGTTAATTAATTACTTGAAAAGAAAAGTATTTTATTCATCCATTACTTCAAAAAATCACCGTTACTTTTCCTACTACTTAAGGCTTTTTAATCTGAATGTGTTTCAATCGCTTCAGAAGCTCGACTTTCGTACTACACATTATTGGATTAGGATCAACGAATTACAAGCCACTTATCCTCTTAATCTCTCTTTTGGTGGAACATCTTCCTGTCGAAGACTTGGTTCAAGAGACTTTTGGTAGAGACAAGTGGCACCATTAGAAAGGGAAGGAGAAACATAACAGTTAGATTACTATTTTGATTACCTTTTAACAATGTATTCAAGCGATTGCAAGATTACTTCCAAGAGTAATCAGTCACGAGTGATTTGATTACTTGTAATGAGCGAACCGTACAAGTCTGCGCTTGTAAGCTTCCGAAAGATCGAACTGCGTCGCCACCGCGAGGGAAAAAAAGCGAGAGGAACACAGCGCCTTGGCATACTGAGACCGGTTTACACATTTTAGTGAACACTTTGTGTTCACTAAAATGCATTAAATTGCATTAAATTGCATTCTAATTATACTTTGTGTTCAGTTGCGGAAGCGGCGGCGCGTTTGCACGAAACTTGTACAACATTGTCTGTACAGTTCGCACCCCGTGTACAGTGGTACAGTCCGCAGGGGCAGATTTAGGTCCAAAAAGGAAAATACTTCCCTATTGATAGGCCGGGTGCATTACCCGCATCTGATGCTTAGTCAGCACGTAAAATCTTCCCAAGCACCACACACGTTGAAAAATGTCCGCTTTATTAGCTCGCAAAGTAGCTGGTATCGCGCATAAATCATCAATAACATACTCTGTCGTTCGGAAAATTTGTCACGCGTCGTCATAACTCACGATCTTCCAAAAAGATCCTTGCGGTCCGCACCAGTAAACTTTCAATTTTTAAGCATGTGTACTCTAGAAAATAGGGTACACACATTTTCATTAGAATGCAGGACTGCAGTCAAGAGCTAAAAGGGACGCGTTATAGGCGTTTCCGGCTCACCAATAGCGAGCGAAATCCATGGCAAACATTGGGGCGCCCAGCGACAGCGTCGACATGGCTGGTCTTGGTGCAGTCCAGTTTGGTGTCCGCGACACATTTTCAGTTTTTACCATCGCAACATTGAAATAACGTTCCCTTTAATCGTTTTCACTTCAAGACGAACTAAATTTTGCGCAATGTTCATACGCAGCGCCAAGTAGTTCTTACAAGATTTGGTTGTCGTAGGAAGAAGATATGCCTTTTGCGTATGAAATGTGTACGTCTTGAACAGATATATACCATCTAAAATTCACCTACATATGTCTTAATTCTACACATAAAGGGGGAAATTGAAAATGCTGCGCAAGGAGCCGGAGTCCTTTTTATGATGGTTCTTAAAGGCCGACGACCACACTTGAGATTCTGCAAGGCAGACGATCCTCCTCATCATGGGGGAAGAGAAAACAGGCAGCGGTGGGCAGGGTACAAAGGGGGAGAGGAGGAAGCGAGAGAAAAGTAGAAAGCGCGAACTGGTCGTCGGTCTTTAAGCTGAAAGCGAGCATAGTGTCCCCACCGTTCCCTAATAAACAAAAACAAGATCCCGTCACAGAAAGGGGTACTGGTGCACGACGAGGGCGATGATGCACAATACCCTCATTTTCTTCTCCCGGCTTCTGAATGATCCCATGCTGCATGCTGTCAGCGTTGCGGCGTTTGTAAGTTGAGCCCGATTCAACCGAGTTGCGTTGTTCTGCAAGTGATCCTTATCTGCCACATGCACGTGTCGCTCAGCTAAAAGAGATTCCGGAACAAAATAGACATCCGGTCATTTTATTCCGAACGCATTCAGAACGCAGCTCTTAAGCGCCCGTTTCCGGCTTGAGCGGCGTCGCCGTCGCCGTCGGCGTAACCGCGTGTTGCATTATGGGACGTTTCCCATATTGGCATCACACGTGACGTCACGAGTGTCACAGGGTCACGAGTAAGGTCAAGAGGGAGGAGGGAGCGAGAGAAGGAGGAGGGCAGGAGAATGAGAGGAGGAGGAGAGAAGAGGAGGATGGAGAAAAGGGAAATGGAGGAGGACGGGGAGGAGAATGAGAGGAGTAGGAGGAGGAGGCGGGAAGAGGAGGTTGGAGAAAAAGGAAATGAAGGAGGAGGGGGAGGAGGAGAAGGGAAGGGGGAGAGGAGAGGTTGAGGGGAAGATGAGGGGGTACGGAGGACGAGGAGGGCCATACCTTCCTCTCCGTACCCTCCTCTCCTCCTCGTCAAGAGCTGCGCTCTAATTCGGCATTACAGGAAATTGTAAACGTCTTTCATTTTTTGTTTCTTCTTGTTCCGGAGCGCTTGAAAGTGCGCCTACCAGCGCGAACTCTTGTCACTGACATTGCAACGACGGAATCGACGCAGGTTTAGTTCCCGCGGGCGTGGACGATCTTTTTCGAGGACTCGGGCACTCAACGATAGACGCCCTACAACGCCAACTACAACGTCAACAACGACAGCAACAACAACATCAACAACGGACGTCTTTTCCAGGGGTGGAAGAGCCCATAACTATCGCGGTAAAAAGAAAACACAAAACACTCCACCTGACGTGACGCGAATGTGCGAAAGAAAACAGATCTAAATTCTTCATCTACTGAAAGTAGCACGTACCATTGTACTCAGCTTTCCTCTTTGCTAGCACCCTCACTCTTAAATATGGGAATCTGGAGGGCCCGCCGCTTGTCATTCCGAAGCCGAGATTGAAAAGGCATCACGCACTTTCCTGCATCCGTCGATGTGGCGCATCCGGTTGCAAGTTCGGGAACCGGATATTGCGTGTTTAGGGACAATCGGAAGTGGAAGCCGGTTGGTTTCAAGGTTGGGTAGGCGTAGAGCTGAGGTCATACGAGACCGCAGGAAAGCAACCAGATCAGCCTGGAGTCACTAAATATTCTAAGCTTAGAGGATCTGCACTCCGTTTCCCGATTTCCTTGCAAGTGCCGCCATTTTGGTGCTTAGTAAATAGCGGGCGCGATCGCCAATCGTTGTGATTAGAAAGTGCCACTTCCTCAGCTGTTCTAGGAAGCTCAAGCTTCCTGAAACAGCTGAGGAAGTCGTTTGATCTGTCCCCAGACCCTTTTAACACTGCTAAATGACGGTAATGAGGTAATGCTGAAGTTCAGTGGTTCTCATCAGCCCTGCCTCAACAGTCAAGCTCGGCAATAAAAGTTTTTTTTTTTTTTTTCACATTGAGAAGAAACGTTTTAACTTTTGGGTGAGTTTTCCTGTTTGCATGTCAATGAGAGAAGTCTACTTCACACTACTTTTGGGTATATCTATTTATTTTATCATTAATATAATAAACTTATACCTTTCCCGTTCCCTCACCACGAACGGGGTCCTTCATCATTTCCGCCGATCCACAAGGGGTCCGCGAAACACGAATGGTTGAGAACCACTGTTGTGGTTCTCAACCATTCGCCTAGCCCGTCAGATAACCGGCAAAAGAAAGTATAAGCACCAAGCTAGCTCAAGTGTCGTTACCTTGAATTGTAGCTAATATAGAGTCATAGACCAGCCGTGTTGTCTCCAACAGAACACCGACGTCAACGCTAATGCCGGGCGCTGATGTCTGCCGTGAACAGAGAGTTTTATACCCCTGTCAGACAGGCTAGTTTAGTGTCACTACAAGCGAGTGCACTTCGCGCTTAGTGTCATTTCTGTAGTGTGCCACACGGCTCCTTCCTGAGGGACACACTTTGCTTAGAGTGAGTTTGACGAACTCACATCGCTCGATCAAGTGCGTGGCATCAATAGGAGTGTTTCAACAGTAAAACATAACAACACAGAAACCAAAAGCGTGGTGTAAGTTTTATTTTATAAAAAAAAAAAGAAATTCGTGGAAGAGAAGACATGTAGAAGAGTGGCATTGCAAAAAAAAAAATAGTGGGGTGGACTTAAAGTTTAGGCGGATCTGAATCAAGATTAGCGCAGCGGTGAATTGATAAAAGACGACGACAAAGTCATTCATTCATGGCCATCTTGGTTAGCAAAGAATGATAGAGCCTACATTTGTTTCAGCATGTAACTATTCGAGACAACACGATAATTATGATCTGATTAGGCAGTGTCAGGGCCTCCTCGTAAAGTTCCGTGGAACGAAGCGGAACGCCAAAGTTGGATATGCTTCGTTCTTTATCTTAATTAATGTAACGCAGTTTTAGAGCACAGCTCCAAGGCACCCGTTTCTGAGTTGAGCTGCTTCGGCATAATCGCGCGTTGCATTAAGGGCTGTTTCCCAAAATGACGTCACACGTGACGTCATGTGTGGCGTCACGAGGGTAAACTTTTCCCTCTAAAAATTGCGGTAAACGTTTTTGCTAAGTTTGGCGGAAAGTTTTTCCGCTAAATTCAGAGGAAAAATTTTACCCGGGTGACGTCACATGACGTCGCACTTAAAATTTCAGATGACGTGTCATTTGACGTCACACGTCAATTCAGCGGGAAAATTTCCCGGCTAAATTTAGCGGGAAATTTAGCGAAATTTTTACACTAAGTGGGATGGGAACAGGAGAGGAGGATGGGAGGATACGGAGGGGGAGCAGCTGGCATACCCTCCGCTTGGTACCCTTCTTCCCTCCTCCTCAAGGACTGCGCTCCAATTCGGCATTACAGTGAATTGTAAACGTGTAATTTTTTAACGTGTCTTTATTAAGGGGTATCGGTGGCCGAGTGGGCTAGCGCCCACCAGATCGGAGTACGTGGAAAGAAAGCTCGCGCTGGAGAACCCAGTGATCCTGAACTCAATCCCCAGCCCTGCCCGAAGAACACACTTCCAACGAAGTGAGTTCGGGGAGCACACTACGCTCGCTTCGGTAGACCGAGTGTGTAATCTCGATAGCAGTGTTCAAGGACTAGAAATAATAGAAGAAATTAACGCTGCGTAAAATTAGTATTATTTTGATAGGAGTAATATCAGATGCGCACTTGATTTCTGCTGGTAAGAAAGTAGTGCCTTGTAGAAAAACAAGCGGCTAATCTAGTTTCCAGCCTTGGCCCCTGCGCGACGGCCAGCGACGGCCAGGAGGCACCTGCAAGACTCCACCAGGAATCTGAAGGTGGCAGGACAGACGCGATAGGCTTGCTTGAAATAGAACTCGCACAAATGGCGCAAGGTGTCTTCGAACTACCGTTCGTTCCTCTGGAAAGTCCACCGTTCTCGACCGATCACGGGACGGGTAGGTTGTCGGTCACGAGAGCGGCTATGGTGAAGGCATTGGCCTGCAGCTGCTGATCGATGTCACTTGAAATTCTTGCCTGTGCTTCGGCATCCAGGTCCAGCGGCCTCTCTTCTGAAAGGCGTTGGGCTCTCACGAAGAAACGTGCCCCAACCACGCGCTTCCACTGTCCAACATCAGGATATCACGCTCCAGTTCGTCCTCCACACACTCCATGATGTTTCGTTATGGCGAGTGGCGAGTGGCCAGTGGGCTCGCGCACACCAGCTTGGAGCACGCGGAGCGAAAGCTCGCGCTGCAGAACCCAGGAATGCTGGGTTCAATCCCCATCTTCTGCTCCTTTCGATCTATACTCCGTTTCACCTTATGTGGTACCGCAAACAAGAATAGAAGCGCGAGCTCATAGCGTTGGGAGCTACTCTTAACGCACGAGAGCTTGTGCCGCCGAGATGGGCCCTACCGCAAGGAGCTCGCGCTTGTAGCCTTTCCTGCGGTACATCACAATGTGAAACAGAGTATAGATGAGCATCGTACCGGTGTGAGGACGTGTATGAGGACGTGTACGTGTGAGGTTTGTAATGGCTGATCGTAATGATTAAATTGGATTCAAATTTGGATTAAAGCTCGTCACTTAGCGCAACAATGTGTAGTAACGTGTTTCTAATAAGAGGACGAGGTTATTTATGAAAAAATGCGCATGTAATGTAATATTTTGCGCGCCCATTACTTACCCATCGTTATTGCCATCATTTTGTAATGACACTAAGTTTTCCCGTGTGGCACCAACACACTTGGAGTGTGTTTCGACGGGTTGAAGTGCACTCGCTTGTAGTGACACTAAACTAGCCCGTCTGACAGGGGTATTAGTGTTGTGCGGAATGGCGTTCTAAGGAACGACATTCCTGGAAGGCGTTCCTTTCAGGAGGAACAGAAGAACATCGCCGTTCTATCTCGCATCGGTGGCACTGAAATGGGAACTCGATGTGTTTAAAAAAAAAGAACGGTGTTTTTTGTGTTTTTTATCTGCAAATTTAGCTAAATTTATTAGGCACGTCGTCCTTTTAGTGCCAACTGTTGACGCTCCAGCTTCGAGGGATGGGGAGATGTCCGAGAGGCGTTTAAAAACAAAGAACTAGAAGAAATGTAATCATGGCGACTCCACACGTACTTCGATGTGGGCATTTTCAATTTCTTGCTTTGTTTTACACGCGAATTAGCCCGCACAGATTTATCAAAATCCGCGAAAAGCAACGATGTAACGACAGATTCTTCTCTTAGAAGCCTAACGTGAACGCGTTCTTTTTGAACTACTAAAACTTGTAACGTGAACGCGTTGTTTTTGAATCACTGAAACATGTAACGTGAACGCGTTCTTTTTGAACCACTGAAACTTGTAACGGGAACGCGTTCTTTTTGAACCACTGAAACTTGTAACGGGTTCTTTCTTACTGTTTTTGTTGTTTCTTCCTCCCCCAAATCTTCAGTACGCTTTCTTGACAGCCCCTTCCGGAAATACGCAGCGCCTCTCATCGTCTTTTTGACGCATTACGACAATCAGATACATGGCAATTGAAGGAAAGCACGTGAATTCCAGAAGTGGTTCATGATCGTTTAAACTTTTGTGTTTTGAGGTCACAAAGAAAGTGGTACGATAACGGGACAGGGTACTTGTTGGCCTCGTGATGTGTTCGCTCGCTTCCTTTGTGTTCTCAACTCGCAGTGGTAAGAGAAAAGGGATCGAGCCACATGTAGGATGTATACAGCGCACGAGCAGGCCCCGGTGTACATCGAAGGGGCCCCACAATTTTCTGAGCCACATGGTTCAATCTGGGGTCGACGAGAGGCCTTCGGGGATTTTCGGGAGAGGTCAGAAAGACACAACACGAAGCGAATGTGTGCGACCAGAAACTGAGGACAGGAGCAGACGAGGGCTGGCGGAGACGTGAGAATGTGATGCTATGACCGTAATGATTATTGGGTGGGCTGAAAACTAGCTGTCTTTCCCTCTGTCCAGTGTTCGAACGTTCTTGAACGCGAATGGCAAACGCTGGACTTCGACCTTCGGCAGTCGAACGCGTTCGGTATGAGCGGGAAGAGACAAAGGTTTTGCATTTACCCACTAATCATTCCAATCAGAGCTGGGAGTTCTGACGTTACCGTGCGCTTTCGTCTTCTCCTCTCCGTAGTTTCTAATCACAAGCCACCTCCACCGATCCGTTAGATGTACTTCTCAAAACTGGAGAGGGCACCTGATCGACATTTTATGGTACATAAAAATATTCCAATGCTCCAATTTCTAATCGTGCCAACCAAAAGAAAGAGAAAAAAAAACGCAAAAAGCGTGCATTTTAAAGTTTTTGAAACGATACGCCTCACCAACTTTCACTTCTCCAGCCTTCTCAACGTCACGTGGAAGTCGTCATCAATACTGGAGAGCGCGGGAATATCTGAATGCTGGTTTCGGCATCGCATTCGTTTGTCGTTTTCTGAATACCTATACTAAATGTGTAGGCAATAATCAGCATCCTGGGACAAGCGAATTCCGGATATTCAGGCAATATGGTTAGTATGGGGGGCTAAAAACGCGGGAGTGCTGCAGAGAGACTAGCTATATTATGTTGCAGGTAAATAAAATAATGCCAAAATGGCTGCTGCCACTACGCTGATTCTCGACGAAATGCGTGAGCATTTAGCGCAGGGGTTCCGAATCACTCAAGGATGGGAATTGCAACCCACCAACGGTCCGCGTAATGTTTTGTTGGGGGAGCCAGTCTGTTCTCCCGGGCGTCGGCAGTTTCGGATGCAGCCACCAGAGCTTCTTTCAATTGCCGCTTACGTTCCGCATACGGGTGTCTTCGAAGAGCCAATCTTCCCCTCTCGGGTGTCGGCGGTTATGCACAAACAGCGACGTCGCTGCGTCTCGGGTTTACGTTGTCCCGTGTGTTTTGCCACCACCACGTCCACTCGGTCACCTCCTCTCCCACTCCCGCGGCGCGTCATTGGACGCGTGCCATGAAGACATTTTTCCGCCTTTTAGAGGAAAAGTGGACGTAACGCGCGAACGAACGAAGCAAAAAAGCACGGTGGAGACCGAGCCGTGGCATCGCAAAACCAGTCCAGTCCAAAGCCCGACCGTTCAAACGAAAGACGGCTGCATGCGCAATGGTACATAAACGCTAAGACATATACTTGTAAGATAGGCTCCTCTCACAAAGCCCTCCCCTCTTTTCGATTTGGCAAACATTACACTGCACAGTAGGCAAGAGGAGGGAAGCGCTACACTAAACATGGCTTGCACAGATCTTTATGGGAGGGGTTTGTCCCGATAAATCTAGCCTGCAAAAGACTGTAGTAGTGAATGCCGTTAGGCGCCATCGGCATCAAACCGGGTTCCTCACAGCACAGCCAAAATACGCGTCACGGTTCGCTCGCAGACGGCGCGGCTGGAGTGCAGTTTTCAGTGGAGGACGAAACCCCAGCACAGGTCAGCGTGAACCATCGCGCCATCTACGTGATGACGTGCTAACCGAATTCGTGTACGTCTCCGCAGCCCTGACGCTGTAGTTGAATGCTGACCGGGAAAGCAACGTGGTGCTGCAGTTCTGAGTTTCCCCATTGTACAGATTATTCATGCCAGTAAATCACAAATGTATTTCAAAACTTTTTCGAGAATAATTCATTTCTTTTTTTTTTTTGAGAGAGATTTCAAAACCAGCCGTGATTGCAAGGACTTATAGAGCGGCGGTAATGTATTATTGACAAATGTTACACCCATCCCCGCGTCGTGTAAACAGTTTGGCCTACGCTCAATTGGCATGGATATTTCAAGATACGTCGTTCGAACTTATTGCAAGGATTCAAACCAGTTGATTCCTTTTGAAGCCAATCGAACTTTGAGCTAGGATCGCTTTCGCCAGATTTTTAGATGCCGTATCGGTTTCGCTCCTTCACAATCATCGCCACTTTCAAACAAGCTACCTTGGGACAAGCATAAAAAACTAAATTTTGCTATGAGGACATGATAAATCACTTCGATCTTTCACAATATTAGACAGGGAAATACCTTTCGCTCGAGTATTTCTCGTTTAATCGTTGTTTATCGAGTCCAGTCGGGGAACGCACTCGTGACACATATATCGCAGCGATAAACGAACGACCCACACCACGATATTTTCATTTTTATCACGGCGGTTTTCATTAGAAGAACCGTAATTTTTTTTTTCTCGGTCGGGCGCAGCCATATCGAACTGCAAAGCCTGCCGAATTTTCGGTGCACCACCCCGCACCACCCGTGACCGCGCCTGCCGCGCGCCCGAAAATGGACGTCGCCCAATGCAACTGCCCTGCAGGTGGCGTGCGGCTCAATGGAAGAGGCGATAGATACCCGGTGCGCACGGAGTGCGCACCCGTTCAACCAATGGAAGACTTCATAAGAAATCTGAAGTGTGCACTTTCCCGCAAAACACCTGTGAGAGCCAATCACTGTATTCTACAGAGGAAGACTCGGCGACCGACGAGATAGTCGGTCGCCGAGACTCCCTCTGTAGTTAAAAAAAAAATTATAGCATTTTTTTAACTACAAAACAGTTGCAATAATACACGAGAAACGAAATAGGTTGCTCGTTACTCACTAATAAGAGGAACGCGTTTCCGACATACGTTACATCAAAATGAAAGGAACACGTTACCGTTCCCCGATAAAATGTAACGCACGTTCTTTATCGTTATTATTTTTATTTTTTGTTTGGACTTAACACGGATTACTCTTGGACGTTGCAGTTATGCATAAGCGCCATATCTCGAGAAACAACACATCCATCCAGAAACGGAACACAATTACCTTTATATATTTTTCACGGCTGCACCTCAAATAACGAGAATAATAATATAAATTGGCACCTAGAAACACGAAAAAAAAATCGAAGTGTTTCTTTGTAAGTTTTGGAAAGAATACGTAACGAGTAACGTAACTGCGTTACGCGCTACGCGAATTATGTAACGTAAGTACGTTATCCGTTACCGTTTCGGAAACGTAACAAGCACGTTAAAATGTTACCGGAAAAAAGTAAGGCGTTACCACCAACACTGCGTGACATTGAACGTGCTGACGTCATGCCGAGTGTGCCGTCATCGAAGGCTATGGGCAGTGCAAGTTCGTCTGCTTTTTCTGCGGGGGGTTGTGGTGACGTCAGAACGCTGAGCTCTGATTGGCTGTGAATGGAGGATTGTGGGTACAACTCACATCAAGCTGCATGCCTTAAGGTCTACCCAGCTATCTTTTAATCAGAACCACTCAGAGCTCGGCGTTCTGACGTCACCACGACCCCCCCCCCCCCCTCCAGGAAAAGCAGACGAACTTGCACTCCCCATATTTCTGTAGGACTACACGTTGTTTCACAGCAACCGACGCTGTAATCACGTCACGGAGCCTCGTTGCCATTGTACGTTTGCTATCACCGACCGAACAAATCAGGCGCAGCGATTGCTCCATGATTTCGCGATTTTTTTTTCTTCCAGTGATTGGTCTAGCAGATGGTAGCAAACGCACAAATACGACGAGGACCATGACGATGCATTTTTGGGGGATGCTCGATTGGCTCGACCGGATGGTGGCGTTGGCTGAGCTCGGACTTAAAGTGAAACGGAGTATGGATCGAAGAACGAGTAAGTAAATCGGCCAACTGGGTGATGTTACACATATTAAGGGAAAAATGAAAAAAAGCGGAGTCTACGGACGAGGAATGGGAGAATTGTTTGCCATTGACATGGCGGAATGCTCAGTGTCTGTCGGGATCACGTTTAAATGTAGTCAACCCTTGTAAGATTTCGATTTCAGAAAGGTCGTTTTCTGTTTGTCCCATTCGTCCGTCGTTGTCATTTTTGTTTTAACGCAAAAGCATTAACTATCCCATGGAGCGAACCTGGCGTTGTCTCCAGCAACAAAAAACGGCACCTAAATTTCCATTGGCTGCGACGCGGTGCAGCGCGAGGGGCGGACGCGGTACGTGTGCGCTGACCTGACGTAAAACCTAACGGTAGGCCTAACGTTACGCTTTGAAGTCAACGTCGTCAACCGGAACCCGCAGCTAGGGCGATGATGATGATGAGAGGACACGTGATTTCAGCACGCGCCGCGTCCAGCTTCGCACTCCCGCCGCTGCCTCACCCACCGGCGCAGCAGTCACCAGCGAGCTAGGGCGGTCTGCGCGGCGCACCGCCGCACTCCCTGCCGGCGCTACGGCCACTTCTGCTCCTCTCAGCGCCGAGGATCATGGCGGCGCCTGAAGCATCTAGATCGCCGGTGGCCGCAACCTCGGCAGTAGCGAAACGTGACCATCCATGCCAGTACACCGCAGACGAACTAAGGGAGTGGACATTAATGCTTTCGCATATGCAACTCATCAGAAATGCTAAGGTATCATCAGATTTTTTTTTTTTAAATGGGGAGTATGGACATGTATTTAGTCTAGCCATTTGCAAAGCATGCTCTGTAGATTGAAGTGATTGGGACTCGCGAGTGCTTGGTGGAAAGTGGATGCTCCCCTTTCCACAAAGCGGATGCTCCAGATTTCTTGAGTGCTTATACAGCGCGGGAGTATTGTTCGAAAAATGCCGATACACTTCTTCACTCAATGTGATTAGGCGCCTACGGTGCGTTATCGATTCGACTTTCCACTGAAAGGGTCATAATCCAGGAACTTTCCTAAGTGAATATTGATGTGAATGGTCGCCACTACGACCTTCCGGACGAGCCCTTCCTTTTAGCAATCGAGCTCGACGAGCGCATTTCTGCTACTTGTCGGCTTCTTTTTCCTCGATAGCGGTCATGCCACGGCCTGACGTTTGTCGTAAGGAGTAAACAAGAAATCGCTCGGTCCGACGAGGACTACCACTTAAGAAGATCAGAAGCACTTAAAAGATATAAGAAAGTTAAAAGCTCCCTACAAGTTTTTGTCTCGTACACGTTGGACGTGGCTCTTTAATAGGACAGGGTTTAGTGTAACCCGGTTTTATATCGTTTAAAAAAAGGCAGGAATTGTCGAAAGGCGCGCGCTTAATCTCTCCGCGGTCCGTTACCTCTAAAAACCGTCCTGACGTCAATGCCCACATCTCCCAGTCATTGCGTATACGGGGGAACGCGTGCGCTGCGCGTTTGTGTTAGCGTTGCGCTTTTCACACTGCGTGTGCGCGGAGTCCAATCTGCGATCTTGTATGGACGCATGGCGGCGACGCGCGTACTGAGCGTGGATCAGGCAACACAAACGTTCACGCACAGCGCTGGCGTTTGCTCTTATCCACAAAACTAAAACTATCTATTTCCTGCTATCACAGCACAAGTACGCGGTTTGACGCGTTTCATTTCCTGTAGACTTCTAATTCCTGTTTTCGTTTTTTTTTTTTTTTCTTTTTCCTGCAAGCGGTTTTTTTTTTTTTTTTGCAATTAAGAAAGGACTTTTGGCGGCGGTCATTCCGTAGCAGTGCTGGGTACTACTTCATTTTCGATACCAAGCCGGTCACGCGACCAGTCTATCCCTAGATATCCCTAGATACCTATCCCTAGATATATCTGGGCTTTTCCGGATTTCCCCGAGTATCCCTAGACATATACGCTTTGCTCACGCGCTGATTTACATCCGCCACTGCCTACATTCTCTTGTCTTGCCGAGATGTCGAGCCACTGAAGCGGGCGTTGACGAGTCTCCACAAAGACCAATGCTGGGGACAAGGACGCAGTAGAATCCAAAATGGCAACAACCTGCCCTGCTGCGGTAATGATTAAGTGAAATAAAACACAAATAGGAGGAAACAAAAACTGAAAGTCGGTTAGTGCGGCGCCGATGCACAGCTTCTGCAAAGCATGTACACCTCAATACTCGCCGTGTCAAATACCCGCATCGGTCGGCAGACCGCCCCTACTGGTCACCTGATTACACTGGTGGCTGAAAATAACGGTTTCTGCTGCTAACACGTACATATTGCTGGCAATTCGCAAGAAATCAGAATGTCCAATCGATGATGTTGCCCTTAATGCGAATTTGAGAGGGCTTCAGAAGTAAACGCTTTCGAAAACTCTGGAAAATTATTAAAAAATGTCACGAGTAGAAAGTGACACCTTGAAAATGTTTTTATGTGCCGTAAAATACCAAGCATGTTCACACTTAAAATTTAGAGAATAATTGTGAAAAACTGGGCGAACAAGGACCAAGAGAAAAAATACGCAGAAGGGACACATCGTAGCGTTGGCTTCACCGCTTCGAACGGGAGTGTACGGAGAAGTGGCTAACGGGGAGGAGCATCTCCGCGAGCTATCCCAACGCCACCTTTTTTCTATTTTTTATAGAATATAACATTTGCTTCTAGAATAATCGAAGCCTACGTGATCGAATGCTGACGTCGTCACATTTCCATCGTGCGAAGACACTGATTGAACAAGAGTACGGCGTCAGTGTTCGGCTGGTCCTCGTGACCAATCAACGCGTGGAAGGACGTTCAGTATCAAGCTCGGGTCCAAAGGGTGAACTGGCGTCATCCGAATGAGACGATGTTCCACGGAGGAAGAGGTAGATTTTCCCAGGCCTTAACTATTTTGTAGTCATATACCAGTTCGGCATGCACCAGAGGCCCTTTGCACACGGCCACTGCCTAACAGCAAGAATTCCTCCGCAATGCGCGAATGGTCCGCCACCAAGAAGCACATCGCGGTCACATCTGTAGGGATCGGTGCCATAGCCTTCGATATACTCACAAAGCTTGTCAGTTCGACGGCGGAGCCATAGAGTGCCCGGTCGCAGATTTGTAGCACGAGGATCTGGTAGCACAAACTCATCAAAGAGCCATTTCTCGGAAAACCTGGACGTCAGCGCACAGCTTTGCAGCTGCGAGGACCCGAAACACACTTCTTCGCTCGGGAGAAGTGTGTTTCGGCGTCTCGCCGCAGAGGGGTGCCGAAAAACACATCCGTTGTCTGTCACTCCACCTTTTCGAATTCGGCGGCCGCTTCTCGCGGCGATCTGCCAGGGTTTGTCAGTATATAGGAGGCTAAACTAGTGCATACTGCCCACACGTAAGAAGGAAAAACCAGCCTGGACGCAGAAAAGCGCGCCTTTATACAAACGGGCACACTAATCGAGTGATTCTCCTTGCGAGCTTTGGACCGCGAAAACGTCTTACTCTTCAATAAGCCCACATTTGGCATAACTCGTCGTGGCTAAAGCCACTGGATCCTGAGAATGATACAGGAAAAGTAGCCTTCACTGCCTGCTAACCGTAAACAACCAGATACAAACATAAAGGCGACGAAACCTCGCATGGTGATTGGTTTTATATTACGAGAGAAAACGTTCACACAGTTCAGCAGCTGTACAGAGTTCAACTAGGGTTCCGTGCATTTCGCAAATACCAATAAATCCCGCAAATTAAACTCCGGAGTCAGTTTTACCCAAATCAAAGGAAAACGCAAATCCCCGAATTGGATGATAAAGCAATGGTGGAAGCGAGCTGGACAAGATCAACGATAATATTCTTTGGAGGAGAGGAACAAAGTGGACAAAGGACAAACACAAATCTCCAAGCACAACTAGGTGACTAGTGCACGACTAAAGAAATCCCTGGTTCAATATTAGGACAAGGAGGATTTTTTCAGTCGTGCACCAATCATCTAGCTTTGTTTGGAAATTTGTGCTTGTCCCTTTTCCCCTTTGTTCTCTTTCTCCAGAGATAATTATCGCTACCGCAACTAGAGCCATCCTTACATAAAAAAAAGTCTAACAGAAATAAACGTTTAGTTACAGTGGAAATTTGTGTTTTCTCCGGACCGAAGCCTGGAACGATATGTCCTGGAGGCCGCTTTAAATTCAAATCACTTGTCTCGACGTTTTGTTCCATCGACATCGGGAGCAGGACCCTAGATATAACTCGTAACAAATAATGCTATAAAACATCAACGCTACCGCTCCGAAAGAGAAAAAAAAAAACGTCATTGAGAATTCTATTGCGGGTTGAGCGAACGTCTTGATTCATTTCCAACAAGTTGTTGGAACGACAGGTAACCCTGTTAGAGTTAGCACGGAGCTACCTTTCGCGAGGAAAAACAAAAATATAAAGGCGTCAAGGGAGCGGGAGCAGAACCTGACAGGGCTTTTCGGTCGCGGGAGGCCATTTTTCAAGAGAATTTCTCTGCCGTGTCCAGCGCACGGCAACGTCTTCCTTTCTCGGACCTCCAAAGCGGATTCTAAATGGGTGTCTGACAACTTCCATTCGTAACAGTTCCCTTACATTGTCCGCCCTCAAACAGCTTGAGGCAGGAAAGTGAGTTTTTGCGACGGTAACTCACGTTTCCCTATTCAGGCATGTTCCTTCTATTCTCTAGTATGCGCTGGCATTGTTTGGTGTTCCCTGATTTCGGAGTTTATGAACTGCATGGCCTTCATAGGGCCAGCTTCGGGATATTTTGTGTCCGTGGCACGTAGCCTCGATGACCTTTCAGTGTCACGTGGCATTATGACCTCACGTGTGACACGGCAACATCACGTGACACCTTGGCATCACGTGCGCCATGACGTCTTGTGACACTGTGACGGCTGTATATGCTCAGAAAACCCTGGCAATGTGCTCTTGACTGGCTTCCTTAGCGTGCCTACAAAAAAGGGACATTAAAGAGGCCCATAAATGTTATGCATTTTGAACGCTTCCAAAAAAGCCAAAAAGAGCCAAATTCGTTTCCTTAAAACTAAAAAGAGGGGGGCCGTTTTCGGGTATAAACAACGATGTGTTCGCTATTCCTTACCTTCGTGATCCGTCGAAATTGTTCAGCTGTCCATTAACAAGCGTGAACCAAATAAATTAACTGAACCCCGTGACTGTTTTTTATGTTGCTTGTTTTAGAGGGGGCTGGTGTGGATATTTTTGCGTTTCATCATGATGGAACTTAACCCGAGACCGGGGTAGAAACAGAAACTTAAAAGTGGAAGGGACAGAGACAAGTGAAGTGTCCCTTCTACTTTTAAGTTTCTGTTTCTACACCAGTCTCGGGTGAAGTTCCATCATGGTAAATATCCACCAGCTCGCCTGTACTTTAACTGTTTTTGCGTTTCATGTTTCTTGGCTGTTTACTTTCTGAGTCGAACAAAATGTGAGCTTTCGTGGGCTTGAAGAAAACAGGACGCGACCATGGGACTTCCCTACGCTTTACGGAACATGCACTTGTACCAGATACTTTGAAAACTTTCCGGTACTGGTAAGAAAGAAAAAAAAATGAAAGTTGGGGTTTCCGGGGAATTCAAAGCAGACTCTTGGACAATTTAGTGCGGGCCGTGATGCGTTTTAACGGCAAAGGGAGCTGGAAATAAAATTTGATTTCGGCGAAGCTTCGGATTCATGCAAGAACCAGACAAACTTGCGGAGCGCAAGTTAGTCTGCTTCTGGCATAGGGATTGCGATGTTGTCGGAACGCCGAGCTCTTATTGGCTGATAGAAAAGAAATAATGGGTAGGCCTCAAGGCATCTAGCATTGAGGTCTACCCACTCTCCTTTCAATCAAAGCCAATGAGAACTCGGCGTCTTTCTGACGTTACAGCAACTCCTGTGCAAGAAGCAGACGACTTGTTCTCCACATAGCGATTGTTTCGGGTTATTTTCCGATTTTAACACAGTATGAGTTTACGGGGCGGATGTCATGCAGGAAGCGTCACGCATGAACGTGAAAAGAAAAAAAAAAGCTTTACACGCGGGTCACACGCACTCGATGTCATTTGTTCTGGCATCGATTAACCTCCCCGCGATGGTCACAAACTGTTATCTGCTGGTAAGATAGATTTTGATTAGCTTAAAAGATAGATTGACTTACCGAGTCGAAAACGTTTGGAACAGTGAATTGTTGTCGTTATTAATATTAGTTTAATATGTTCGTTAATTTCTGGGTCATCTTCAGATGTCCCAATAGACCGGTCTCACCAGTTATGGCGGCGCCACGCATGCGTGACGCCGCCATAACTGTAGTTCGTATACTCTGTTTCACCTTATGATGTACCGCAAGAAAGGCTACAAGCGCGAGCTTCTTGCCCTAGGGCACATCTGGGCGGCACAAACTCTCGTGCATTAAGGACAGCTGCCAACGCTATGAGCTCGCGCTTCTAGCCTTCGCTGCGGTACAACATAAGGTGAAACGGAGTATAGGAGGCAGACGCCAGTTCACGAGACAGCTCATGCCGCCTCGTGCTCTGCTCGCGCAGACCTCCAGCAGGGTTGTCGCGCGTGCAGAAAGACTACAGCTCCCACGATGCACGTGGGCAGCGGTGGCGTACTCAAACTAGCGGGTGAGATCGGTTTATCGAGTTTATTTACCCGCAAACCATTGGGAGATCGGTGGCCGAAGAAGAAAAAGGGATGTTTGTCCCTTTGGGAACGATCTGATACAGATGCAAAGTCAGTGAGACAATTGAGCATGTTTTCTTGCATTGTTGGGAGGGAGTCTTCTTTTGGGATGTGCTTTAAAGAACTATACGCAAAGATTTTCCTTTAGATCAGCATGGTATTCGCTTCTTGGCAATAGACAATGACGAGGGGGTGCCTTTTGATTTGATAATGCTCCTGGGCCTTCACAGTCTATGGCGTTCCCGCACGGCGAGGCTCCATAATGATGCCGATGCTCGGCCTGCGAGGATGTACTTTCGTCAATGTGTTGTGGCGTACGTCGAAGGCGTTAAAACACAAGCCACCGCACCTGCTTGGTTATCAAGAATTGAACCGCTAGTAATGTTAAAAGAATTTTGATGTGTCAACGTCAGCCAATGAATGGATGACGGCTTCATATTTTTTTATTTGTATATAGCTGTCATGTAACCACGTTTGTGTATTGTAAATATGTTTGTGTCGTGTCAAAATCAAGTAATAAAGAAAAAAAAGAGATCGGTGGCCGAGTGGTCTAGCGCACACCAGCTCGGAGCACGTGGAGCGAAAGCTCGCGCTGCTGCAGAACCCAGGATTCTGGATTCAATCCCTGCCCCTGCCCGTTTTGATCTGGATGAGCATCGTACCAGCGTGCGATCGTGTATCACTACTGCGTGGTGCACGTTAAAGACCCCAGGTTAGCGGTTGTACCGTACTGGTTAAATTGCTCATCTACAGCTGAGACACCAGACGCCCACTAAGGCAGACTAACTTCCGGCTGTATAAACATACACAAAACAATTTGCTTTGCCGCAAGCTTTGACATAGTGAGTCCTAGGTAAAATTATTTTAGAAAAAACAATTCGCTACCTTATTTTAACTTTTTCAAATTACTTTTGGATAGTAAGAGTTGCTACGGTCGTTTTCACGTTTCAGCTCTGTTCTCGATACTTGACGTCGTAAACTCTTAACACATTCACAAACCTGACGTGAACATGTTTTCCATCTACCTTGCTTTACACTGACATGTGTATGAGTGTCAAGAAGTTCTGTGAAACTTGTAGCTACCATAAGAAATAAATATAAAATATCAACAATCATTACTTTTTTTTTCTCGAGAACTAGGGTAAGTGAAGTCAAGTGAAACAAATGGACGTAACACCTATGTTGACACTCACCAGGAATCGCGAACTCTTCACGCCCGAGTCGACCGAATGATTGCAAATTTCGAGCCTCTATATATAGCACCCAAGTGGATCCCCGGAAACGAACTACGCGAACATGTTTGTTTCAGTGGAATACCCCGTTCCGAAACCGAACCCCATCAAACTCAAACCCGCACTCTTAACCTTCCCTTCTCACGGGCCCTTCCCCACCTCTGCAATCTTGATGCCACAACACCGCTCGTTAAAATTGCGCAACCAACCCTGAACGTCCAGAAAAAAAAAAAAAAATAAACGGAACGCCTCAGTCAAAGCACGAACCCCCAATCGGCATCGCCATCAGCGCTCCCGCTCTGGGCGCCATGTAGCGCGCGCAGAAGAAATCAGCCCGGCGGGTAGCCGCTGCAAGCTAGCAGCACTCCTCGGCGTCTAATCAATTTAGTGGGGCCCCGAGTCAATTTGTCGATGCTTACGCCCTCTCCCGAGATGTTACCGAGTTACCGGCGGGGCTTTCAGGAGGAGGGTAATGACGCATCCCGTATTGACCCCCCTCTTACAAACACACCTGCCCGCCCGAGCGCTCGTGGAGCAGGAAGTGGATATATGGGCCGCGCTGTGGGCGCCGCGCAGAAGCCATCAAGCGGGAGCGCTTATTTCGATCCAACTGCGAGGAAATTTCACGTTAGGCCTAAGCGCTCTCCGAGTCAAAACCGGGCGGAAGCGTTCTGACGATCGCGGCGTCAGTGCAGTGTGCACACGATCATCGTTCAAAGGAAATCTGAATGGCGCTGAGGAAGGTAGCCAAGGCCGGTTTGCTGGTCAACGCGAAGATCTCACCCGGCCAGCAGCTAGTCGCTGAGGTGGGGCGCAAACCCCGAAGATTGTTTTTGAAATTTTGTATTTTATGTCGAAGAAACAAAAAAAAAAATTGAGTCATGGGTAGGTATTAATAGGAAGGAACACCGAGGTACTGCAGACAGTCCACGTCGGCACATTATGAGAATCTAACATCATAAATAATGGTAATACATGTCGACGAAGTGCATTCCATATTTTTGGTATGACGGTGGGGCGCCGGATACGGGGGGGGGGGGGGGGGCTGTCACGATGTTTGTTGCCCCCGCATGCGGAAGTCCGCACTACGATTATGGGCTCTAGCCATTTTATTCCTTAGAATCGGAGCTGTCAGCCGTCCTAAGCTTCATCTCGGAAGTCGACAAGAAACGCTTTTCCGTCCTCCAGAAACGTTAAGACAGTTCGCGACAGTGCAAAATGATAGCGCCTGAGTCCCCTTGAGCCGTATAGCCTAAAGCTGGCGAACTTGCGTTCTTAACATCGTAACTATCACCCATCGCGCTGGCTCTCCACTAGACACCAAAATGGCGGCGTCCACGGGAAGATAGAGGAATGTAGCGGAGATACTCTAAGCGTGGCTTATTTTGTACCTCTAGCGTATTTGTCATCCGGGAATAAACACATGCCCGAGCGGAGAACCGCGCGCGTGTCGTATGTCGGTGGGGCCTCCCCTGTGGGCCTGTTTCCTCCGCCTGGCCGTGGTGCAACAAAAGCTCGAGAGCGCAGCCGCTTACGGGAAGCGTCGATTTTTCACGTGTGCGCCGATACGCGCCCAGCCATAACCGCTCCGCGAAATAGATCACCACAAAGTCGCTTCATTTTTCGGCCGCACACACCGATCGCGAACAAAACATGGCCAATTTCAGCCTCTTCGACGTAAATCTTTATAGGAAGGCAGTAACCGGCGCAACAAACCGAGCGAAAGTAAACTGGGTTGGGCTTCCGTTGTGCTGCTCGCAGAAGGAACGACGAGATAGAAAAAAAAGCACATCCCGTTATTGTCTTTCCGGCATCATTTTCTCGTTAACGAGATGAGGAAAAAATAAGCTACAAGCTTCACCTGAGCTAGTTGGTACATATTGGTGATGGGTCAACTTGAACTGAAAACAAAACAAAGAAAACTTAGGAAGGGCGGGGCAAGACAAAGCAGCTGTTTTTACTTGTCCAGTTCTTTTAACGTCTCTTTTTATAAGTTCAATTTGAACCATCACCGGGAAAAAATAGATTCGTCCACTTCTTATATAACGTTGTTACACACCGCTTCACTTTAAAGTGACCCTGCAATCATATTTAAGCGTCTACACTTCTTGCGGTTTCCATATCTCTTGGGGTTCGGGCAAGCCAGCGGGCACGGAGTGAGTAACTAATAGCCCCTTCCCCTGGCAAATAGCGAGCGCTCGGCGCGCGCTCGCCGAGCGGATTCTTGTTTCCCTCACGAGATGCGAGCAATCTCTCCGTGTGCCGCTTGTAGATCTGGAGCCAGTGGGGCGCTCGCCGAGCGGCTCCAACCGCTCCGTGGAAAAGTGGCGGAGCGCGTCGAGCGGTCCGGAGTAGTTCTCCGCGCAGCCTTTTTCGGAGGAGTACGATCTGTAGTCGTCTCTCGCAACGTTTCAGTTTCGTTATCGACATTCCCGCGGGGGAGTGAAGGAGTTTCGCGGCTTTTTCGTTCCGATTGCTAGGTGGGCTCTCTTGCTGTGCTTGCTTTCGCTCCCCTCGTCATGACCGACTCGCCCGAGCATACTGCGGCGATGACATCGTTGCACTTAATTTCAGGAGGTCTAATAAAACACAGTGACAGTGACGAAGATACCTGCTGAGCTCCAGCTGGAATGACGACGAGGCAGCCGTTCTCGGCGAAGTGTTTGCCGAGTCGTTTGGCCGGCCAGCGAAGAGGCCCAAGATACCGCGTTACGTCGAAGGCGTTGTGCGCGCCTATTCGGATGAATAGGCGCGTTTGTTTGTTTTATGGACTCTGTAATGTAATTGGAATAATTAAAAGACAACACGCCAAATACTCCGCAGATGGAAGTCGCCTTCGGAGATGACGATCGCTTTACGGCATACGTGTTGGGTATTGCTTAATAGCATCCTACGGCTCGTACAAGTACTTCTAGTTGTCTTCATCGGGCTTATATAACTGTAAGGAGAAATGAATTGTGTCTTAACGTCGGGGTCACCGTTAATCAAGTAGTAAACAAACAATTGTTTGTCAAAGCATAAAGTTCCGATCAGAACTTCATGTTTTCAGCAAGATAGCAATGGGAACCGCGTCTGTTCAAAAGCGAGAGCAGACGCTCTGGAAGCGGTAAAGCTGGGAGCGTTACGCTCGATTCGCTCCGCAGCGCGTGCCACTGGGATGGATCATGTGACCGATCGCACACGGAGGCCGACCGCTCGACGACCGCTAGCGCGGAGCGCTCGGCATTTTCCAGGGGAAGGGGCTATAAATATCAGTGCGTCGTATTTTAACCGGACAACGCGGAATCCTCCTCCACCTAAGGAGGCGACCTGCGGTGCCGAAAGCGCGCGATATGCGACGACATCGTGACATTTTTTATCCTGGCCTCACTACTGGTCAGAGCCACTAAAAACGTTTTTTATTCGAAATACAAAATATATAAGGCGCGAACCGTTTCAATTATTTATGAAAGTGTATTTGTTCCATATTTTGATCAGAAAAGAACCAAGTGCAGGTTATAAAGTTGAAACAAGAAATGACCCGTCGACATACCCGCCACCAGGCGCAAGAAAAGGCGGTGCATACTAGAAAGGGGTAGTGGGATCGGGCGCGGACGCGGAAAAGTCCCGGGTGTACGCGGCGGCGCTGCGGTCGTATGGGCTTGAGGATCCGGCCGTTTACGAGCGTTCCGAAGGCTTTCGGCGAGCAGGTTTGGCTTGCGGTTTGGCCGTTAGGCAGTATGGCAGCGCGAAGTGGCTCCCGTTCTGAACGGACCTTTACCCCGTGTTTGCTGCCGCTTGTGGGGAATGAAGTGTCATGCCGAATTAGTGTTTAATCGCGCAGCAAATGGAATGCGAGCCGCCCTGGCCCTACCCTGGCTGCCCGCTTCATCCAGCCTATCCAGCACATGCTTTAGTAGCGCCCTCTCGAGCCGTCGACATGAAGTGCGACAGCCGTGAGCACTCGCTGAGCTCACTCCTCTAGTTCACGGCCACTCAAGTCAGGGCCAAGGACGTCATGAAGGGGGTTATATTTTGCTTGATTTTTTGTAATTCTAATATGCCTATAACTTTTAAAATAAAGCGAAATCCGAGAAAATAAAAACGTTCAGCCTTTCCACTCTGGTGAACAAGGAAGACCAGTGGAGCAGTACACTGGAAAGTAATGGCCGGCCGCAAGTCGGCAAGCCAGAGTGGAAAGGCTGCCGCCACCTATGAGCGACGGCGGCAACCAGATACGTGGCTTGCCGCCGTCGCTCATAGATTGCGGTAGGTGTCCTGAGTTCGGTGTCTTCATTCCTTTGCGTGGTACACGATCCTGGGGAAACTATACTCTGTTTCACTTTGTGTTGTACCGCAGGAAAGGCGACAAGCGCGAGCTCCTTGCTCTATGGCACACCTCGGCGGCAGAAGCTCTCGTGCACCAAGGGCAGCTGCCAACGCTATGAGCTCGCACTTCTAGCCTCCGCTACGGTACAACTTAAGGCCGGTTCTCACATGCAGTGAAGCCCTCATGTAGCGCTCCCCACGTGTCGTCGGCTACTTATCGTCCGCCATGAGCAACAGTTTTGACGGTGCGATACAAAGCTGGTGAACGTTGCCGTCAGCACGCGCTTAGCGCGAGATTAGCGCTATGCTTGTAGCGCTCCGCTGCATGTGTGACGGAGTATAGCCCTTTGCAGCTCCGTTCTAACAGTTTCGCTAAGCTACTACGTTCAGTGCGCTTAGGCTCGGTGCAAACTAAAACCAGTGAAAAAACGTTGCAGGGCCCTTTAAGTCTGACTACAGCCGAGGCCATGATCAGAAGGAGACAAATATAGCGCCAAAAGTACTTCGCCACAACGCTCGCTGTCATTGCATGTATGCTGTTACCCTAATCCCGCAAAGAAAGAAAAAAAAGGGAGGGGGGTAGGGGGGCAGCATTTCCTTACAAAAACCTGTGATGCTTTTCTGTTGAAAGGCTGTTGAAAAAAGTCATCAGAGGATATAAAATGGCAATATATAGCTTTTCATCGGACTTTCTCTAGGTTTTCTGTTGACTTTCTTTTGAATATTGGCCCACTTTGCAGTAAGAAAGTCAACAGACTTTCTGTAGACTCCAAGATGCTTTTTCTGCAGCTTTTCAATTGAAATGCTATAGCTTTTCAACTGAAAAGCTACAGAAGATTAAAAGGAAAAAAATGCTTTACAGCTTAGCTACTAATTCAACAAAGTTTCGAAAGCTTACTGTGGCTTTCCCCTCTCCTCCGAATTGGCTGCAGCAAGACAAAAGAAAAAAAACGCGATTTTTGTATATATTGTTGGTATACGTTACTAAATCAGTAAATATTGGTAAATTCTATTGCAAGGCACTACTACATACATGATACATCCCACAACTACAGATATGAAACGAACACAAATATAAACACTATGAAGCACTGAACACCAGAATCACACTCCCATTGACTGCACCAGAGCCTTATATAGCGTACATATTCAAGCTAATCATTTGGCCGGTGACCACCTCAGCACTTATTAAAGTTCCAAGAATTCAATCATCTCCTTTGGAGTCTGTCAAAGGGAAAACATTGTTTTGAAGTTCGTGGACGATATCTCTTACTAGAAAGCATTGGTGCAACTAATAATAATTCGGCGCAGTTGCTAAAACAACATCCACAAAACGGGTCATAGAAGGAATATTATCGCCTCTCTGCATAGCACGACTCAGGACGAAGCAAGTCAAGGCAATTTCTCCGCTTTCAAATAGTTACTTTGATTTTAGTTACTAGTTGACTATTTAATGTGGTCATTAAAGTGACTATAGTGACTTACATCATCAGAACGGCAAGGCATGCCTTTCGAACGCCTGGCCTCCAGGATGCACCCCATGCCTTTCGTCGTGCTTTGACTGCACGCGCGCGCTCGAGGTGCATGAACGCCGAAGCGTTGTCAAGGGTAGTGGGCTCGCGCTGGGGGCGGGACAACTGAAGTTGCTTCCCGTTCTCACCTTGTCAGAGACTATTGAGAAACTTAGCGACTTTTGGCGTCTAGTCGGGGTGTACAATGTTCAATAAAAAGTCAACAGAAAGTCTGTAGCTTTTTTATTGACACTGGCTACCGAGACTGAACTGAAAATTTTCAACACAAAATCAACAGAACGTCTGGAGTCATTCTGATGACACTGTCAACAAAAAGTTTGCAGAAAAAAATCAACGTAAAGTTAATAGAAAGTCTACAGCTTTTATTTTGACGCAGGCTGAAGAAAATCACCAGAAAAGTTTCAACACAACAAAGTCAACAAACTTTCTGTTGACTATGTCAACAGAAAGTCAAAGTCAAGAAAAAGTAATCATAGTCAACAAGAAGTCAACACGTTTTTAATAAAAAGTCAAAAATCATTTTTGTAGGGGTTACGGAGCATTTTTTGTGTGTGATTGATTAAGTCGGTGATTGCAAGCGGCTGACGAGTGTCGTGACGGTGCACATTCGGTGCTGCTTTATTAGCTCCACGGTGTCGTAGGGTCGGTCGGACAGGGGTACTCCGCCGATTTCTTCATGGTCCCCGATTTGCTTGAAATTTTGCTAAACTCGCCAAACAACATCGCCAAAATAGTATCCCAAATATCAGGTCAAAATAATTTTTTTATGTAGTTATTTAATTTACAATTTTGGTCCTCACCGTGTTTTTCAAACTGAAAGTCTCTACTGGCAACAACGAAAAAGTGACGTCAGTGGAAGTGTAGGGGTTCACTCTTTGGACTGTAGAATTTGTTCCCAACTGATTCGAAGTAGTTGCATGGTGTCAAATGAATGGTTTGGAAGCTCGCTCCCGTATCCGCGCTCCAGCACGGAACAAATGATTGCATATTCTATTTTTTAGACTGCTCGCCCGACTGGCAAGCTTGCCTTCCACTGACGTCACGGCACTGAAAAGGGCGGGTATATTTGAAAGTTGGCTTTTGCATCATTTTCATTTGCCGATTTCGCAATAACTATTATGAATTTCACGATACTAAATAGCATACCAGAAAGAGTAAAGGCCGGGGAGTCAGAAAATATAGTTAGTTGAGGTAGCTCAAAAATCGCCGGAGTACCCCTTTAATGCGAGGTGGAGTATAGACGCTTCAAAAACGCGCCATATTACAGTCGCCATTGTTGACGTTCTCTCGTCTTACCGAGATACCGAGCCACTGAAACGGGCATTGTCCATGCTCCACAAAGGCCAATGCTGGGGAGGACACGGTAGAATCTAAAATGGCAATAACCTCGGCTGCTATAGTAATGACGAAGTGGAGTAAACGGGATAAGAGAAAACAAGAACTGAAAGTCGGTTATGACGGTGCTCATGCACTGCTGTAAAAAAAATAAAAAAATAAAAAAAAAGCTAAAAAGGTTTTTGAAAAAAAAACGACGTAGAGGTGAATCTTAGAGTATTTTGTAGCGAATAATCTTAATATCGCGTTTGTTTTTTCACGCAGATGTAACTATAGCTGGGCGTGTTAAAAGAGCAAGTTATACCCTTGGTACAAGGGCACACTTAACTGCAGTTACGCTAAGCCACAGTTAGCGCACAATATTTGCCGACAACACTTTGCGGCTATGCAGTCAAAGCTATGGGCGAACGTGCGCTTGAGCATCTTGATCATCCATCGAAGCAGTGCACGCGCGCTCTTCACTTCTTATGGAACAGCTGTCCGAGAGTATAGTGCGGTATCAGCGGTGCCGCGGAGCAGCAGTTAAGCTGAGTTAACCGCGGTTAAGTGTGCCCGTGTAACAGGGGTATTAGTTGCTTTGGATGAAGCCCCGGCGGCTGCACGAGCGCTCATGCAGCGAGTGCTCCAGTCGTGGCAGTCGAGGTTAGCCGCTCCCGCTTTCATAGCCCTCGTAGTTTATTCCATGCTAAGATGAGACGAAGAATAAACGCCAAGAAAACACGAAAAACCTCCAACCAGTCGTTATCTTATACCCGGATCTTTCGGCCGCAAAGTGCGTGCTGCTCGTGTGGGCTGCGCCTGCAATTTCAAGATTGCAGGTATATTTCCTCGCACTGACACCAGTCATGATGTCGCTTTCTGAACTCCATGAAAACAGCGAGCGTGCTCGCGCATAGCTTTGATAGACGCTGAAGATGCGCTAGAGAGAAGATTCCAAAAAATCTAGTAATGACGTCACGCTCCGGGAAGGAGGGGCTTCGGCGGTACTTTGAAACCGATTTTCTGCAGTCTCCGTGCACCAAATTAAAAACTAACCTCGATATTCCTGGAGGCCAAATGAAGACGATTATAGTGTTTTTCGTCAAATGCGGATTCGATTCGGTTTTCCTTTAAAATCGTCTATATAATAACCAGGGCATGTACAGTAGAATTTTAACGTCTTCACAATGAGATGTAGTAAAGACTATGGACACCATAGTGTCCATAATTGTCGCAGTACTATAGTGCTGCGACAACAATCGGCTATAGGCCTCGCTTGAAATCAACGCGACGAAGGATGCTCCGCGATGGGCTCAGGTTCAATTTCTGAGTTGGCGCCTTCCGACTGTGGTGACTTTCCCCGGAGGAAGAGGAGGATCTTCGTAGGCGTTGATTATTCTAGGTGGTGTTGGTTTGTCCCGGTGGGCGGCATAAACGAATGTGCGAATATTAAACTGCGCCGTGACGTCTAACCACAACAAACTTGAAAAGATTGGTATTTATTTCTCTTGCGCCTGTTCATGTCACAGGGTAGTTAGACGCTGTTCTGAGTACTCGACGGATCGCTAAATTTGGTGGACGTTTGGTCGTCACACTGTCGAGACGAGAATAGTTACCTTCATATATAGGACGTCACTCTGCCGCGCCGAGTATGGTGACTTTTACATGTTGGGGGCGGGGGGGGGGGGGGGGGACGAAAAGAGTAACAGTGGCTTAAAACGAAAGAAACACACAAGAGGACGAAACAGACGATTCTTCTGTTCTCGGCGGAGGCTTTCCAGGCAAGCGATGTGCTGTGTCCTCTGTTTCGTCCTCTTGTGTGTTTCTTTCGTTTTAAGTCAATGTAAATCACCAACACGCTCAAGTCTTTAAGTAACAGTGGGTTTACCTCCCTGGTCTTACCTCGTCTGACCAAACCGCACGACACACACGTTGTTAAAAAAGAGCTCTGATTCTGATTTTAATTGTGCTCGAAGTATTGTGAAAAAGGTTGAGGAACTTGAACAGGTACTTGCAAGCTATGAACCACATATTACGGTGATAACTGCGACTTGGATTGATGATCATATTAGTGATGATCATGTCATTTCTTAGCATCATAAAATACTCTGGAGAGACCGCCCCTCTCGTGGATGTGGTGTCGCTATTGGAGTGAAGAGAGGTATTAACGCTGTGATTTTAAAACAACTTGATGATTGTGAAAGCTTATGTTTGAAAATTGACTGCTAGGGTGACACTCTCATTTTATAGGCTGAATATAGGCCTCCGAACTCTCCACCAGACTATTTGTATAAGTTGCATAATTACATATATATGCATCAGAAGTTCAGGGCTCTCATAATTGATGATTTCAAACTTCCAAATGTCGACTGGTATAAACTGTCTTCCAGTTCCTGCCAAAATGCCGAAGCTTTATTTGATACAATGTTTGCTTATCACCTTGTTCAAGTCGAGAAAAAGATCATACGGGTACAAAATCTGAATCGTTCAGTTTTAGACCTTATTTTTTTAGTCGCTGCATAAATCATCACTCAGTATATGTTGATCAGGGACTCTGACCATTAGCTCGTGTATTTCAGTTGTACCCAGTCTCCAATTTCGCAAAAAAGACGCGTTTATTCACTACCGTTAAATGCTCTACAATGGCTAATGACGAAAGTATTACGCTTATAGACAGATACCGCCATCTATAAGCGACGGCGGCAAGCACACAACCAGTCTGGTGGCCGCCGTCGTTCGTAGATGGCAGCAACCTTTCCAGCTATGATAGAAGAATGGATGGTTGGGCGAGTTGGTGGGAATTCATCGTAGGAAACAGCGCGCAAAACAGACGAGGACAAAGAAGAAACACACGTGACGAGCGCAGCGCTCGTCATGTGTGTTTCTTCGTCCTCGTCTGTTTTGCGCGCTGTTTCCTACGCTCTTATCACTTTCGGTTTGGACTCAGGATGGGCCGTGCGCGTGCCCTTTCGGGGAAAGAAGACTGGGTGCGACAAGATCGGCGACGTACGCTGCAGCACGAATGGGTTCGCAACCGACATGAAGCCGCTGTTGCCTCGACTTCCACTGCGTCCATCGCTTCAGACTCCCTTGCGAAAGAAGAGCACATCATAATGTAGAAAACCCGATACTGTGGTAAAAGCAGCAAAACTTGGTCGAAGAAGGAAAACAGGGCAAAAGAACGCCTCAACGTTCTTTTCCCCTGTCTTTCTTCTTTGACTAAGTTTCTCTGCTTTTATCATGCAGTCTCAGGTTGTCAACATCATGATCAACATCCACCAGGTCGCCTGCGCACTCACTGTTTTTCACGAGCACATCGTTTGCCTGGAAAGCCGCCGCCGAGAACAGAACCAGCGATGTAAACGGCGCCGGCCGGCTACGGAGGCCAAGCGCAAGCGTGAGGCCCAGCGACGACAGCACTCCACGCCGGTTGAACAGTTCCCGGGTGCGACGGCGAGGTTCCGGAGGAAGTTCGTGCAGAACCCGTTTGGCGTCAAGTGCGCCGTGTGCGATCGACTCTGGTTCGCCGGAGACTTATCCACGATCGGCGGCGTGTCGGACGAGAAGAATCGGGAAGTGGGCGCGTGCGCGTTGCGGCAGTGTATCGAGTGGGCAGACGTCTACATAGAACCGGCGTGCAGAACGTGCCGAGGTTGAACGTGGTGGAGGAACAACTGGTGGCGCCTCGGCTCCCGTTCATGAGCCTTCGGCGGTTGACGTGGTATAACAAAGACAACCGGTGATCATACAGTTCTCACATAACCACTTACCCAATCACATCTTAATCCTTACATTTATAAATACTTAATTTACAACATAGTACAGCTTCGCTGGTTTTCCTTCTCCACGAAAGTGGAAAGGCTGAAAGTTTTTTTATCAGATACTCCACCAAATGATCGGCATTTGGCACGGGTTGTACCTGTGTTTAAGAAAAGTGATCAGATGTCAGTAACTACCGGCCCATTTCTTTAAGCTGCACATATTGTCAACTATTAGAACACATAATTGCTATCCAAATTACCGAGTTTCTGAACACTAATGATATACTTTCGCTCCATCGGCACGGATTTAAAAAAAGGATTATCTCCAGTTACTCAACTTGTTTCCATGGTTCACGAATTTGCATCAATAATTGACAAAAGAGGCCAGGTTGATGCAAGTTTTCTAGATTTTAGTAAGGTTTTTGACTTGTTGGCCCACAGAAAACCAACCACTAAATTAGAAAACGTTGGTGTTGATCCCTTGATCGTAAACTAGGTCGGGTGCTATATGCACAACCAAAAACAATTTGTGGGGATTAATGAGAGTTGTTTAAAGATAAAGGATGTGACTTCTGGGGTACCCCAAGGAAGTGCCTTGGTCCTTTGCTCTTTTTCATTTATGTTAATGATATTGCGTCTATCATCAATTCCTCTGTAAATGCTCGCCTATTTGCTGACGATTGTGTTTCGTTTCAAGAAATATTACCTATCGGTGATTAACTGCTGCTCAACTCAAGCTTAAGCGATGTGCGGTGTTGGATTGACACTCGTGATAAAAGGTTAAACCTTGAAAAAGAAACAGTTTTTCTCCCAATCACAACCAAGAAAAATTTATCCCGATTTCATAAAATTTGAACAACTTGGCCGTTACTGAGTTTGAAGAATACAATTACCACAGTTTAACTATAAGTCAGATTTTGAATTGGTCTAGACAGATAAATAATATTTCTTCGGCAGGTTTCGGAGAAGTGGGTTTTGTAAGGCAAAAATTAAAACGTTTTCCTCTACTTTTTAAATTGCTGGTATACAATTATCTTGCTAGACCAAAAATTGAATGTGGTAGCATTGTCTAGGACTTTTATACGCAGCATAATTCTGCCCCGTTATAAGATTTTCAAATGCGAGGTGTGAGATTTATGTGTGGAAAATGTTCAGAATGAATTCACCATCCGACATGATGAAGACTAATATTATAGAAACTTTGGAACTCAATCGCAGATAAGCCCGCCTCAAATTTTTTGCATTTACTCTATAATCACTGGAGAAGGGAAACAAGAGGGACAAAGGACGAACACAAATCTCCAAACGGAGCTCGTCCAGCTCACTTGCATCTTTGAATTTAATGGCATTATAATCTATAATCAGAAGCTATTTCTTAATTTGCAGACCTACCTGAACTTGGTTTCAACAAGCCGTGCTCGTCTCCATCACCAGTATTTCTTAACGCCATTTAACGCAAATAATATTATTCTTTTTTCGTACAATTGATAATTGGAATTTTCTCTCTTCCGATGTTATTTTGTCTAGAGGGTTCAGTAAAGCGTTAAATAATTTATTTTCGGAACGTTAGTTTCAGACTGTCCAAATGATTACTTGTGTTTCTGTGTCAACTTTGTTCTTTCTCTTTACAGCTTAAACTGTGAACTGCTCTAGGGCGTTTTCTTTTTTTTGTACCGACCCTCATTTAGACCCAACAGCAGCAATGTGCCTGTTTTGTGTGTGCTCGGGAACTTTGAGTGACTACTTTTCCCCACATGTGAGATTTTCTGTCTTTCGTGCATGATTTGCAAAAACATTTGCATTATTTTTCTTCCTCCCTTCTAGAACCACGTGTAATTTTCAGTATTTGATAAATAAGAAAAAAATGAGGACGGGGAGGTGACTTAAGAAAAGGTTAGAAGACATTTCAAAGAAGCGAAAAACTTCCCACCGTTTGCGACCGCTGTCCGAAGAAAAAAAAAAACCAGTTGCACTACAATTACAAACTTCTCAGCTTTCAACGAAATGATTTTCTATTAGCAAGCACTCCCATAAAAAGTGCTCGCCGAATTTACTCGCTACGTTGCCAATTACTTTCCCGTTACTTTTAGTTTGCCTGAATAGTTTTCGGGTAGTCAATGAACAAACATTCCATGTTTTTAATGATGTATTGTAATCCTAATTTCCCACATCGCAAATTGTGTTAACTGTCATTAGTGATGGGACGAATCTTTATCCGAATCGAGATTCGGAGCCGAATCTGAAGATTCGGAAAGATTTGGAAAAGTAGCCGAATCTCGAGAGATTCGGAAAAGTTCGGAAAAATTCGGAGCGTTGCCATGGTGTCCAGATCACGTTGATGAGTGTTTCAACTTTTCGGGATATTAAATTCACTAAATTCTACAAAGTGCACAAAATATTGTTGTAATATAGTATCATAGTAATAAATAAAATGTTCCGCTTTGTTTATAACATTCCGGTTGTTTGTCGAGAACGGTAACCAGACATCGCGGGAAAATTGGTTTCGGTTCCGGATTACGACTCAAATAGGCATGCTTGGTGCTCGTGGAAATACAAGCGCATGCATGTTTTCATCGCCCCGGCCCCGGCGGTTCGGCCAGTTCGAACTTCAGTGACAGTCGGTTGTGGGGCAGGCGGTTTGACGAGAGTTTGTTGGGCACCAGGAACCTCCGGCGTTGTCGGCGGGGTCATGGCAGTGACCACCGCGGCTGCCCTTGCGGCGAAACGCAAGCGCGATAAGTTCCTCGTGGATTTCGTCAGGCTTGGCGTGGTCGCCCCAGCCCGGCGGGATTCGGCGGACGTGCAGCCGGTGCAGCGGCGGGTCGACGGAGCGCGAGGTGATGTTTACGCGAAGATCACGTTCTCGTACTCCGGGGTTCCCGGAGACCGAAGACGTCCACCGTGCTCGTCCGAGGTTCGCAGCAGTCCCCCCCGGAAAAGATCGATGCCGTACGTACGTGGTTCAAACCACGACCGAGTTCAAACACATTTCGTGCCCATAATTACGGTCATAGTAGCACACCCCACACAAGTATGTTCGATTCGATTATCTTCAACGTGTGTCCACTCCCGTATTGTTATTGGAACACGGGAAACAATCTAAAACTCCTTGCGCTGTACTATTATCCTGTACTGCATTTGTACCTTTCTGTTTAATGATACGATATCTGAATTAGTTGGTGTTTGTTTCTGAACAATAAAGTTGCGGTGGACACCCCTGTGTTGTTTCTTTTTCATCAAATAAAGTTTACGTATACAAAACTTGCTGCCGAGGACGGAGAAACGACAGTGCGACGTTTTTCTTCGTCGGTGTCGGTACGCGGTCGAAAGTTGGGATGAGCAACACTTTTCATCGCTCTCGCGTCTTACGCAGCTCTAGAGGAGACGAATCATTTCCTTGCATAACTATATTTATTGCGCGTTGCGCCACATTATGTATAACACACAGCATTTTGCTACATTTTACTTTAGCGATCACCGCGAAACTTTGCATTGGTTAGGCCTCCGCCAACCGCACCGATCAGCTCAGCTGGACCTGGGCGCCTGCCAGGGCTTAGAGTAAGAGTACAGTACATACCATACGTTGAAGTAAATAAGAGAAATCTGGTGATATGCAGTAACAGTACCTGAAAAAGACACAGCTGATCGCGTTCGCGAGGTTTACGAAAGTATTCACGCCGCCGTCTGCAACCAGCGACGAACCTGACGAATCTCCGAATCTGCCGAATATTCGTCGCGGGAAGTTCGGAAATTTCCGAATCTGTCCGAATCCGAATCTCTGGTGATTCGTCCCATCACTAACTGTCATGTACTGTCATGTACGGAAAGTACTATTAAAGTTTCATCGTGGCGAACAATCCACCAAAGTAATAGAAATAAGGGTTATGGCGCATGCTAGATGGTAAACGATCGTACCTTAAAAAAAGAAAACGAGACAGGAAAAAAGGAAGGGACAAACACAACGAAGCCTCAAAACGCAGCTGCAAAATGTATTGACAGGAACAGCCACTTATTTAGGCGTAACTCATCCCCCCCTTGAAAATTACATTCGTAAACCCCACAAATAAGAAAAGTGGACCGACCATCAACCCTAAAAAATGGCCAAGGCTCCCCCCCCCCCCCCCCACAAAAAAAAAAAGAAAAGTTTTGTACAATTCGTATATCTATAATGTATAGTGGAATAATTTGTGTCTAATGTTAAAAAAAAAATTATGGTTGGGATGGATTACTTTTTTGCGGTGATGCCACTTTTCTTGTTTGAGGGGTTGGCGGATGTCGTCTTCAAGGCAGGGATGAGTTCCGTCTAGGGAGCCTTCATGTGCGAGGCGCACATGAAGGCACTCTAGTTCCGTCTATACAAGCGGCTATTCCTGTAAATAAATCTTGCAGCTGCGTTTTGAGACTTTGTTGTCTTTGTCCCTTCGTTTTCCTCTGTCTCGTTCTTTTTTTTCTTTTTAGGTATGCGCTAAGGTTTGAAATCGCAGTTTTCTCCGTTTCTCCCTTAGAGTCCCGTGCATTAGCTGGTGCCAAGCGATGGCTGCCGGCGATGCCGCTCGACCCCAGCAAGACAAGGCTCAATCGGCGATCTAACCTACAACAATAGAGATCACTGGCCTCAGCTGAGACTGGGTGAACGTTAAGCAAGGCATAGTCTGGGGCACGCGAGCGTCCTGCGGTTCGGTTTGAGTCTTGCTCAGCTCGTGCGCTGTCTTCGAGAGTGCCTTTCTTTAACTCTAAAGCCTAGTTCATATGCAGCGGTTTTGGCCCTAGACCGGCGCGATTTCTGCCGTCGCGGCGCTCTGGCCAGCACCAGGGCACGAGCGCCGCGACGGCAGAAATCGCGCCGCTTTAGGGCCAAATTCGCTGCATGTGAACTAGGCTTAACTCAGCTGAGACGCTGTTTCTAGCAAGCCCGCACCGGAATTCTTCCTATGCTGCCTCTCAAGCATGGAGATTTGGGAACGTGTGCCTCGAAACCCGAAGTCTCCCCCGGCTTCACCTAGGGTGGCGTCGTGTTGCCTCCAGAAACTTCCTACCTCCATGCTCGCAAGACTACCGTCTACTAAAGCCAGCGAACGTCACGTCGGCACTGGCGCGTGGAACCTCAGCATCATGTCGGTGGTACGGTTCACGCGACTTTTTCTACTGACGCAGGTTGGCTTCCACTCCGCAATTTTTTCTGTTGCTGTCGCATGCAGCTGACTTGCAATCGCAGGTGACTTTAATTTGCCTGCAAATGATTGGAATGCTAGCAACTACAGGGCTGGCGCAGGAAGAAAGCTATGTGGTGACTTTTCTAGTAAGCTTTATTTATATTATCTCTAGCAGCATGGTTCTAACGCCAGCGCGTTATGATGGAACGAAGAAAAAATTGACTTAAGTAAAATTAAAATATCGACATAAAAGCAAGTTCCGTCGTAGGGCAATTGACACTGCCAACGCCAAGCGCGCCAACGCCAAATCCAGCTCAAATAATACTTTTGGATACAGATGAGTTTTACTAAATGTTGTCTACGTTGACCCAGATAATATCTATCTTTATTTTCAATTTTGTGAAATTGGGTACACAGCAAACTTTGACTCTGATTAATTTAGGAGAATTGGAAATTCATATGAACTCTGTAAACCACGAATTGTTTCGTGAAAAATAAACTTAGTAAGCACGGTACATCAGTTTCCTAACTCAGAAACAATTACCACCCTAGAAGGTCGTAACAAATAAAAGAAGTAAGGAAAGGAACTCTCCAAAGGTTTAGGAAACATTTTAGAGTCGTAAGATTCAGAAAACCTTTCCCATTAACGCTCGCAAAAGCTGTGCCATGAATCGTACGACTAGCTACAAATAAGGTCAAAAAGTGCAAACTAAAAAAAATAAAAGAATTTTCTTGATTTACTTTGACAAAAAAAAATCCACATGAGCAAAAGAAAAAAAAAAAAAAAGCAGGAAAGATAGTCGCGGCAGTTAGGTGAGAAAGGGGACAACGTCACAGAAGTCAGGGGAAACATAAAGTGGAAATATAACAAAAGTTCCCAGCTGCACTTCGTTCCAACTCCAGGTTGGACCGTAGTGTACGATACGATCCAACTCAGCCAATCCAATCCTGTATCAGTCTCACACGACCGTCGGGAGGGCAGCAGCGAAGCGCGGTGTGAGTCCGGGTGAGTAGGCTAGGTGGCGCAAGCCACCATCCGTTATGAAGGCCCTTAGCATCCATCCATCCATCCATCCATCTATCGCGTGCCGCGTTCACAGCCCTGGATCGGCTGATGTGGCTCGTAGCGTCCGTTTCGGTCCATCGCGAGGGGAAACCGAGTCGCGATGGTGATGTGCGCTCGTAAATCGAGTCTCCGAAGCACCTTTTGCGGGAACAAGGAAATTGGGCGAGGGATGAAGAAGTTCGCGATACGGTGCCATTTTTATTCGTTACAAGAAGAAGGGGAAGCAGGGGGGGAGGGGGAGGGAAAAAAATATGTGACAGAGTTCTTTTTTTTTTTTTATGATCCCGTCTCCTTATTTATTTGAGGCCGCCACGGGCGCTGGTGTGTGAGGATTACCTCGGCTCTATGGGCGACTCCTCGCGTCGAATCTCGATGGTAGCGTTTCGCGGATCAATGGGATACGGTCGTCTTACGGGTCTTCGAAGAAAGACGTGGGTTCGGCGCGAGGCAAGAGAGTTAAAGCACCGCCTGGGTCCACTTCGACTGGGGTGTCCAAAAGAAGGCCTGGACTTGTCTACGCAAGCGCACGTGCGCGAATCCTACTTTCTGATGGGATGCGCGCTAATCCTAAGTTCGAGCAAGCATCCACATATTTTTAACACGAATGATTTTTTTAATTGAAATTGCTACACGGTTATTACTTCATTGATATTCAGGACTATGTTACATATAGAAACTTCGCTACCGTCAGTATACTTTCGTTTTCCATCCTAGTTAGATAACGCAATATACATGGTGTCTTTTTTTTTTAGCTGCACCATATCTTTAAATAGAGGGGGCAAAAGCTTTGTGAATGTGGCTTTCACAGCGTGCTTTTACGGCTCGACGGACATTATCGGAGTATTACCATCACTATGATCAGACAAATTAACTGGTATTCGTTAATTAACTTTCTTACTGCTCTAATTAGGATATATGTTTATATCACAAAATTTGAAGCGACTGTATGCCAAGACTGTTCCATTCTGTAGAATTCGCCTAACCAAGCCGTGTTTCACAATACTCGTCCCACTTTTATTCGGCTAATGTGGCAGAGTTCGACTACAGTGCCCACTTTCGCGGGTTTGCCGGATTGAGTAGAACATTTGGGGGGGGGGGGGGGGGGGCAGATATCTGGGAACACGGGGTGGGTTACGCGAATTCTACAGAATGGAACAGTCTTGGCATGGGTTTTTCAGTGTCAAAGCTGCTGCCAATGTAAAGGGATCTTAGACCCTGTCAAGCTGTTTTTTAACAGCTTTTTGTCTAGCGATCCCTCCAGTTTTCTGGAAAATAAAGATTTGATTTGATTTGATACGACCGCTTCAATCTTTGTAGTATAAACATGTATCCTAGTTTCAATAATTAAAAGTCAATTGCCAAATTTTAGATAATAAGTCTGTTAATAGTTATGGATTCCCGTCTAACGTCTGCCGAGCCATATAAACACGCAGTGAAAACCGCATTCCATACCTCTTTTCTCCCTTTTATTACAAATTTGATGCAGCAAAAAAAAAAAAAAACTATGCCATATCGTTTTTTGTATGGACGGATGGATATAAAACCATTTCCTATTCGCAACTTTCACGGCCTAGAGATAGGGAGGGAGCACTAATTCCTATCAAAATGGCGGTCATCTGGATGACGACTGTCGTGAACAGCAGTACGAGTTTGGGTCTACGACGAGTAATTAATTTCAATTTTCTGAAATACGAGCGCTATAAGAGCCTTAGCTCATGTTTCCACGCCAGGAAAGTCCAAGTAAGCACCTTCATTCTGTAGGGGCTTACTTACGATGGTGATACCGGGGTGTCATTTTCACCCCGTCCCCGCGGCACAATCATCGCTGAAAGTTGCGAATATTTACCTGTTTTCGTTCATCGTATATACATACATAAGTGTCTTTGTTAGAATTGCTAACACTTTCTTTGTACGAACATTGGAGCTCACGCGCAGCTTTGATGTTCGTGTCTTTCGGCAGGCGCAGACGGCACTGCATGCTCAGGTAAGTGTGCCTAGATTTGGGAGTGTTTCAAACTGCTCGCTAGGGGTCACGTGGTTCATAAGCCCCGTTGGCAGTAGATTCTATTAGGAGGCGGCGACAGCGTCAAACGTCTCCGAGCACCTTTTTTCGCTATCCTCCTGGCCACGCGAAAACGGAAGCATGGGCATATGCACCCCAATATACGTGGAAGGTGTCCGCCATTATGTGGCAAGAATTCTTTGAGGCCCGACTTGCCCTCTCTCTGAATAGACCATTTTCATAGGGGCGCCACCTAGCAGCTCGTGCTGAAATTACGCGAGTCCGCCATTGCTTGGGCACAAGCTCTGAGCTCGTATTGGACACGAGCGCTGCGTCAGTGTTCGGCGAAGACAGATCCAATCACGCGCTCCGTGTCCAAACAATGGCGACCGCCAATGTTGCTTGATGGACCTTTGAAAGGGGTCTATTCTTGGCTGGTGGAAATTATCTAGAGAGAATTGAATGACGTACAATTATGCTAGGTGGCGCAAGCTGCCGCCCGATACAAAGGGCACAGCCGTTAGCATCCATCCATCATCTACAAATAACCTATTGCCATTTTGCAACGTCAGCACCTCCTTCAGACAAACGCGATCACTGACGGACCACTCCGCTCGCCCGCTCTCTCGCGGCTCCAGGCCATACCTCGCGACCAATGGGATTCGTGCGCTTTAAAGGATCCCAGCCACCAGACGAACCCTTGTGCATAACGAGGAATCTACTTGTCCATTGACACTAGAGGCGGATCCGCAACCCCGAGGCGGGTCCGCGCGTTTTCAATCGAAAAAGCGGCTGGGATAGCTCAGTTGTGGCACCTTTTTACCAACCGCGCTTTGATACCGATTTCTCCCAACCGCTTTCGCGAACCGCGAAGCACCAACCAATCGCCACGTGACGATGACGTGACTTCGATGGTGAGATGTACTAGGTGCTCTAGTCCTATGCAGGAAACTTCAAAACGCTTATGTAGGTGGAACTGGCTCTTCATTTGAAGTCGAGAACATACGCCTTTTGATAGGTGTTCTTGCAGCATTAGATCTTTTTGCGAGCAACTTTGAAGTTTCGGCATTACGTCTCCGTTAAGGCCCGTTCACACTCTTGCGACCTCTTAAACCTGGGTTCCTTAAAACTTCTTAAACCAGAGAACACACTGGCGCCATCTATTGAGAAGCAGTGTAAACTCGGCGGTCCGGCATATTTTTTTTATTTCTCGCGCATTATCCTTTTTTTCTTGGCTGGAAAAACTTTTGACAATCTTATAAACGAGCCTTTCTATGGGTATTACGCACATTTGACCTTGGAAATCCCGCAAAAGCTTCGCTCTTGTGAAATACAGTTCCAGGGTCACCGCATAGATGGCGCCACAATGCCAGTGTGTTCCCTCATTCTAAAAACTTTTAAGAAGTTTTAAGAGATCTCGTCTCTCTCAGTCGTACTCGGTCGCAAGAGTGTGAACGGACCTTTAGATGTGTCTTTAAATCCATAAACCACTACGCATGGTGTACCCGAAGCGTCACGCCCATAGAGTTATTATAATGTACGCTAGAGGTTCAAATGGCGCTAGTGTGCTGACGCAAATTGAAGCAGACAGCAACCAGTCCGAAATTGACTTCCGGTAATGTATTTCTATGGGAAAAAACGAGCGCATTTTCTCTCTGCGCTCGATTATAAGAGCAAATGTCAGGAATAATTCGTGCGTACTAGGCGCATTGGAACATTTCTCAGTCACGCAGATGAAATAATTGGTCAGTTTCTGCGTTTTTCTTTCAAATTCCTTTCATTAAAAACGGTGCTAAAACGGCTTCGTACGTGTATTTATGTGCACTGTCGGACACTGTTAGCGCGAACACGACGTCAGCGCTTTTCAGCATGAGGAATATACGTGCCAAACGAACGAAGGACATCTGGAAAGCCAAGAGAGACGGCAAGAACTACTCAGTAACACTGGATCAGTAACGACCAGTGCGTGCACGATCAAAATAAATTGAAGGCCACGTAGTATATTCCGATTTTAAGTAAGTACCGCTTTATTCTTTCTGCTCTGCGCGAAGATGCTTGTTCTACGTTTAAAATATCACCCGCACGCTCGAAATCTTTGAGAACAAGTGACTGCATGCATGCTTAAAAGTGCCCGGCAGATAAAACAATACGAAGAGACACCTTTCATGGCCCACATACTTTATTGTTTACGTTTTGAATGTCTTTATCCACTCATGCACGAAGGGATCATTTTCATATAGTGAGAGGACTGGCATATTAGCAATATATAAGCGTCTCCGGAATGCTGGTGAGCCTTGAACACACTCTATATTCTTTTCGGTTGTTATTTTGCTCTGAATCGTCGCTTGTTTTTACACACCGGCTGTGGAATACATGTTTCGGACTGAAATGTAGCGAAGTTAAACATCGCTCACCGATGAAGAAAAGTGTGCTAACTAAAGCAATTACACTTTTAGAATGTTAATCAAGGTACATACTATTCGATACGACCCAAATAACCAAAGCGTTCAGTGTTGTTTTCCGGCGAAGAGACAAAATGCACGCGCGTTTTCCCATAAGAATGCACAGGAGCACCGCAAATGTAGACTGGTTGCTGTCTGCTTCAATTTGCGTCACGGAAGTCGTATAGACACTAGCGCCAGTTGAACCTCTAGCGTACATTATAATAACTCTATGGTCACGCCTAACGAGGCAATGTTGTCTCGCTTCTTTATAGGGCCATACATTTCTTTGTTGTATAAACCTTTTTAGAGAGCAAATACATGAAGCCTTGCAGAGCGCTTGAGCATCACATGACGCTTAGGATATTTTTCATTGTTAGAGAGCGCTCTAACGATAGAAGTAGCATTCGAAGAGTCATGTGCAGCTGAACTGTTCGACAGAGCTGCTTCTGTTGGTTTTCTAACAAAGAAAAGAAAAAAGTGGATACAACAAAGAAATGTATGGCCACATAAAGAAAAATAAAAACATTCAAAGCTTTAATTAAACATGAGTAAGATACATAGAAAGTGGGGATGTATCTTCCTCATGTTTAATTACGGTTACCAACACGCTCGTTTTGTACTTAATTCAAAGCTTCGTGCGTATAATTTCACTTTTCTCTGAAAGAAAAATGCACAGTTTTGCCGAGTAGCACGCAGGTTAGTCAAGGGTGTCCCGATCTTTGGGCAGAACGGAAGTTTATTTGACCAAGTAAAATTTCCTTTGTACACATGCTGCACTGCACACAGAAAGTGTACGAAAAAAGCGACTCATATTCAACAAACCCACGGTAATGATTGATACATAACCATCGCAGCCAAGCTTCGCTTTCCCAATAATAACAGATTTTTATCATCAGGTTTGAAAACTCACCAAGAAAGCTCCGATAAACTTTGAAGAGGCACTGCACTGAAATTTATTGATTTTATCAGTCCATAACCACTATAGATCAAAAGGAAAGCTCCTTTTTTCTTCGACACGCGATTAGCCCCGAAATGTTTCGGTGGCGCTCTAAAATAAAGTAACTAATACTGCATTAACGTACCTAAGCTACTAGCTAAAAATGTAAGCACGATACTCGTAAGTCTGATTCAGAAGGAACGTGCTCCTTTCTCGTTACTCTGAATGCATCGTTTTTCTGAAACATCAGCCGCCTTTGTTTGGCATCAGTATTAGTTCCTCGATATTTGACGCCACATTCAGAGACACTTGTAGTTTACTGACACACCTCGAGCACTTTTTTTTTTGTCCCCTGTCTAGATTTTGCACATGTTCCCTTCCAGGTGCAACAATATAACCCTTACTGGTTAGTTCAATCAAAAAGTAACGAAAACGCGTTAGTCGTTCCTTCTCTGTCAGGGTGACGAAGTTGTTACTTCGTTAGCGATAAAAGTCACTGGATACAAGAAACGCGTTACATGTAACGCGTTACGCACAAGGCTGGCACAATTAGGCAGTTTCGTAGATCGTTTTCGCCGTCCCGCAAAGCTCTCCGCAACCCGCTACGATACCCGAAACTCTACAATCAAGGCCATCGGCGCGCAGGCGCAGTAGCGGCTCCTTCGTTGCGGAGGGCTTAGCGGCGGGGCAAACGCGGTCTACGAAAACTCCCCATTGCCAGACCTCCGCAGCGCGGGACGGGCGCGGCTCTTTTCCCAGCCCGGGCGGCGGGAAGGGGCCCGCATCACCTGCAGGGCGGCAGCCGCTCGCCGCAGCACCTGCAGGCTTGCGTCGCGCATCGCCGCGGCCTCCCGGCTGCAGTGCTCTAACGGCTCCCTCCCTACTCCGGGCTTCCCTATCGATTTCTCCCGCGGGAAGAGCCAGAGCAGCCAGTCAGAGAGCGAGCCGAATCTCCGTCTCACCGTAAGCTGGCAAACGGCGAAGGCTACGTTCCCACAATGAGCCAATCAGCGTGCCGGAGGGAGGCTCGTGACTGGTATCTCACTAGTAGCACGCAGTGCTGGCGGAGCAGCAACGTACAAATTTTGGAATGACCGGGGCAATCTTCAAAGGGGAGACGCCTGGGACACGTGAAAAAGGGTCCGGGTAAGTTCGTCCTTTACCTCTTCTTGCGTTTCGCTCTGGTTCCTGTACCTTTGGTAAGGACTGTCACACGTGTTTCGCCTCCGTCGCTCTGCTTGGCTCGGGAGGAGCCGTAGCGTTCGACCCTTGCCAACTTGGGCCGAAATGGAATATAGCGCACCTGGCTGCTCTCAACTTCCCCCTCCCCTTCGTCTTCCCCGCTTCCCTCGCCCCTTCTCGTCCCCAGCCTGTATTTTATTTTCCCGCAAATTCTCGTCTGATTCCGAAAATATTTTTTTCCGTTCCCAGGTGTGCCGCCTTTTCATCGGATCTCCCTAATATCTAGGATTCCGTGTTTTCCGTATATAAACCGACAACGCCCCCCCCCCCCTTTCCAAAAAAAAAAAAAGAAAAAAAGAAATGAAGCTTTTATTGAAGTTAAAGAAATATTAAAACCTGATCTAGGGAGTACCGTTCCTTCCCCTGTTCTCCCCAAAGCGTATAGGTGCGTTTCTTTTTTTTTTTTTTTTTTTTTTTGTTATATCCATCGATAAACCCCGAAAAAAATGCGGATTCAAGTTTTTTTTTTATCAAAACCGAAGAAATCCTCTAAATCCCTGATTAGAGAGTCCGGTTGGTTCCTCGAATCTCCCTGATAGCCTGCCTTTTTTGTGTGTGTGTGCGTGTATCTGTGTGTGCTTGGCAAATGCAGCGATACCTCCCTCCCCCTTCCCCCACGCACGTACACACAAAAACAACGACGCTGAAACATGTTGTGTTATGAAAATCGAAAAGAACTCCTTAACTCACGGATTTAGAGCCTGTCGTTTCCTCCCCTGATCTTCTCAAATTTAATTTTCCGCGTTTCTCGTATGCGCGAAGGAAACCCTTCGAGCCGGTTTAAGATCCCGGGGAAACACGAAATCCCTAAAACGGTGCTGTCCTCGAATAAGGAAAAGACACGCGCTTCACGGGAAGAAGTCTTCATCTACAGCTCTATTTTCTATCGAGCCGGAACACAGCTCTGAGTGAACCGTCTTCCGAGGCCGTTTCTTTCCTCAAGGAACACACGCTTATCTTTTGTTCTTCACTTATCGGACAACCGCGGTTGTTTTCAAGAGTCTCCCATAATCTCCCCTGTTTTTATTCGATAGCTTTCTTTCCCTGCTGCTCACAGTCCCTCGAAAAAAAAACCACAAAACCAGAAACGCCGGAACCAAGGCCAAAAGTACACGGCACAGAAAACCGACACAGGCAACTTAAAGAACAAACAAGGTCTTGCTTCGCTCCGGCACAAACTCCCCTCAGGATGGACTGAAGCCCGACGCTACGAGTCATCCCGGCCAATCCAGAGCTGGGAACTTTTATCACGCGAACTTTTATCACGCCCCGTCTGGAAGGTTAACGCGACACTCGTACTGGATTGGCCTCGATGGCCAGTGGCTTCGTCCGTCGCGCTCCATGCTAAGGCGAAAAGGGAGCGGCCGGATGTCATCACCCCGGATGTCGGCCGACTTAATCAAGGACCCGTTCTTTTTCCCATTTACTCCGGCAACACGGGCCAAGGCCTCGTCCTCTCCCGTCTCTCTCCCTCGTCTGTTTGTTCACCTCGACCAGACCGCTGTTTGTTTTACTCGAGCGTCCTCGTGATTCAGTGCCTGGGAAGCCGTGTCTGCGCCGCGGTCCTTCTCCCGCTGTGTGCACAAGGCAACGGGGGCTCCCCCCGCCTCCAAGTTTGAATGGAGAAGGACGGCTTCGCAAATTGCTCGCCTGGCCGCTTATGTCCAAAGTGTCGCTCGAGTCGAGGAGTGCTCCTCGTGTAGATTTTGCATTTGGAGAGCTTTTAACGTTCTGCTGTTACATTTTCGCGAACCCTTCCTCAATTTATTAAAACGTTAAACGTTTATTTTTCTTTTATTGAAGCTTTTTACTTTTATAAGCTCGCCCGTTCGTGTTTTTCTCCGATGAATTTAGTGGGGGAAATCGTCGTCGCGTCACACGGGACTACGTCGCGGGACGTCAGGTCACGTGACGTCCATTTTTCCGCTAAATTTAGCGGGAAAATGGATGTCAAACGACTTGATGTCCCGCGTTGTATTCACATGACGTGACGTAATTGCGTGACGTCAGGTATCATGACGTCAAGTCGAGTGACGGCCGATTCCCGCTAAATGTAACGGCTCAATTGGTAAACCGTGTTCTTCACTCCCGAAACGATTGTTTGATGTCTTCCAAGTAAATGAAAATAATCGCTCGGTCACTACTCCGTTTCACGCAGTGTAGGACTTCGGAGATGAAGGTCGCTTGATTTGTTATTTAAGCATTTTTAAGTACCATCGGGGTTTTTCATGTTTGCGGTTGCCGCCAACATTTTGTTTGCTTTTTGACGGTGCCGTGGCCATTCCATATTTTTCGCCATGTTCGCGCAACTGCATTGTACTAGCTCTGGCGCTTTCTATTGCTCAGTGTTGACATCGAAGCAAATTCGGGGCCCATGACTAACACACAACAGTATAAGCTTAACCTTTTGGCCATTGTGGCTCAGAGATCCGATACTAGCATTACCATTTGTACTATTTGAGCCTTTTGGTGGCTTTTAAACAATTAGAAACAGGAGACACACAGGTGACGGCACAGACGTGACGATATTTCACTTTGTCCAGTCCGTGTCGTCCCCTCTTTGTGTCCTTTTTTTCTAATTGTTTAACAGCATTGCAACTCTTTGTAAATATGTAAATCAAATATTACAGAGTCATAATGACCTAAAAAATTACTTAGAATCATTTACGAAGATAATTCCAAGAGTTGGGATTTAAAGACGAGTCAGCGCCTTCACCCCAGGCTCTGCGAACGTTGACCGAAAGTTTTCAAGAATACAGGACAAACCTGATGACTTCGGAGGTCGCGTGGCCATCTTCTGGACACCTTGTAACCGAGTTTTGCACGAACTGCCTAGGCATCGCAGTGTCTTCAATTGCCAAAGCTCATCTTTGACCCTCTTCTCGTCTTATAAGAAGCGCCTTACCATTGCCAATATTTACAATGATAAAAAAAAATTATTTCGTGCAAAGTCAAGGGCACACACTAATTTCATTTCAATGCATTTATTTGCTCGCAGGGCCTTAATGCATCACAGAGAGGAGTGGGTTAGTTATTTGAAAATACAAGAATACAAGGCTGACGATTAAGAAAATGCATTAATCAATGAACAAGGCAAGAAATACGTTAATGTATACCATCTCTAAGGAAAATGATTTGTTTTTATTCCAATTGCAATTTTATAATAAAATTACCGCCGTCAGTGTTTAAGACTATTTATGCGGGAAGGCGATTCCAATCAATGAATGTCCGAGGAAGAAAATAATTGAAAAAAGAGGTGCTGCAATGGGGATTGATCTATGCGCAAGGATGGTTCTAAAAATAACGTTCTACAGGGTACCGGTTTATAGTGATAAATCTTGCGAAATAAACATATACGATATATTCTTCTACGAAAAGAGAGACTAGACAATGAGAGCGATACTTTCATAGAGGTGACACTGACTGTGCGGTGATAGTTTGAAAGAATAAAAGGAGCATAACGATCTTCAATTAACTCGAGAGGTTGAAGGGGTGAGTCCGGGGTTCCAGATAGAGGCTGAATATTCAAGTTTACTACGCATTAGGGTTTTATACAAAATGAGCTTTGAAAAAACAGGGGTGAGCGAATTTTTTTTTTTTTCAGATAACCTAGTAAGCGATTAGCGTTGTTAGTAACGTATTCAACATGGGCATTCCAGGAAAGGTGATTGGCAATATTGTCACGGGTGGTGGCCAGAAAACAATAAATAAACAGGAAGAAATAAACGTTTAATGTGGCGAACTTGTGCCAAAAATAAAAGGGTACAAACGATAATAACAGAGCGTCGCGGGCGTCGAAGTCGGCGTCGAACACTGGGGCGAAACTGACTCCGCCACGCGGAGCCCTTTTTGTACACGCGTGGACTTCTCGAACAATCGACCGTGGAAGGTTCGCGCATCGAACATTCTGACCTCGAACATTCAACAGAGTTCTCGAATTTCCGAGAACAGGAAATTGCAACAATAAATAAAAGACACGTAGCGACCAGGAATCGAACCCTGCCCTTCCGCGTAGAAGGCAAGGGCGCACCGCCTAATTGGTCAGCTGCGCTGGCGGCAATATGAACGCCCAGGTATTTATAGAAGAAAACAGAACGGAGGATGGTATGGTTAATGAACAGAACTTTTAGCATGTCGCGAGATTATCCGGAGGCAGTTTGTAATGTACGGCGTACTCGATTGGAGTTTTCAAACACAAGAAGAAAGGACGGGGACCGAGCTCTTCTTGTTTTCAACGAAGTTTTCGCTAGGAACGATGCCTACGTATGGGACTTGGATACCAGTTGCTCTGCACGTGTTCCACGGACTTCTGCGGAATAACACTTGTCTCCCGTCCGGTCATTTCCGACACCCATCTGCTTTGTTGTCACATTCTAAACCCTTTTCCAATGCTAGTGTTTCTTTTCTCTAAAAGAATGCAAAAAGCGTTTTCCCAAAACAGTGTCGCTCCATCCTCATTTATTGATTCTTGCTCCGCGTCATTAATCGAGGTGATTGAAACATGGCTAAACAACATCATTCCAGATCACCACATTTTCGTCAGTGGGTCACATTACAATTTTCTCCACAGTGAAAGACAGCATCGCAGACGTGGTGGCGTGCTTGTTGGCAAGTCGCCAAGAGTTTCTTTCTACACATATCAATGTTAGTTCTCCAGAATGCGCAATTGTTTCCTTGAAGTGCTGTGCTAATGATGCCATTGTTAGCGTTTTTTACCATCCCCTGATACTAGCGACACACTCGTGTGCGAATTGCGCTGACTTGTGACCGAAATGTTTACACGTTTTTCCTAACAGTCCAATCATTATATTCGACGATTTTAACTTTTCTCTCATAAATTCAACTACTTCATTTGTTGCGGACAGTGATTCAGAGACGCATGCCTTCCTTCAGTCATACCTCGACTTGTCATCATCTCAACTCATTTACCAGCCCACACAGTCTTCTCTCACCTCTGTCAACATTCTGAATTTAGTTTTAAAGAACGATGCTGAAGCCTGCTTTCACATGATTCATCCAGACGGACTCTCCGATCATGACGTTTTCACCGGACGCTTCGTCCTTTCGGTTAACAAAAGGGCTACCAGTAAGAAGATAAGGTTTTACAGCAGAGCGAATTTTGATGGCCTTAATTCTGAATTATCACTTGCTTTGAGCATCTTTTGAATGAATATTCGTCACGCTAACTTGAATGAAATTATAATTTTGTTTAAAAGTACTCTGAATAATTTCATTAATAAGTTTGTTTCTGTTATATTTATAAAATGCGATAGAGGTGCGCCGTGATTTACCAAAAAAACTTCGACGGCTTAGCAAAAAAAAAAAGAAGCGAACGCCTCTTCAGGCTTGTTGACAACAACAAGCTATCAGAAACATGGAGCCGATGCATGATTTGTCACCCATGGTAGTACATAACCCTCGTAGATTCTGGCGTGTGGTCCACTCAAGTAATCATCCTGAATTGACTCTCACTACCACTAATGGCCTTATGGTTCCCGAGTGAGTGTGCACTGAGCTCCTAAATGATTTTTTTTTCGCATCAGTATTTACTTGTGAGGAAATTACTTCTGCTCCAAGTTCAATTACTTCTGACGTCTTCATGCCTGAGATTGCCATTGAAGAGGCTGGCATTTTTTATTTAGTGAATGATCCTAATAGTTCTACTTCATAACAAATTGATTTCAAAAACAAGATACTTAAAGATTAAAGCTGGGTACTTAATCGATTAACCTACCGATTAATCGATTAGTGTTTTAATTGCAATTAGTTGGTTCAACCTGTTAGTTAATAACATTTTGACAGAAAAAATTAAAAATTTAACGCTTTCACCACAAGTCGTGGACGAATACGCCTGTATAGATGCAGACCTAAGGTGAAATTTTGAAGTTTTGAAATTTTGAAGAAGTGGAAGAGGGTTATGTGTACCCCAGCCACTTCAACGCCATGCGAGTGTCTATTTAGCGCAGCAGAGATTATTCTAAACAATCAAAGGAGTTTACTATGACCCGAGAATATCAACGAACCTCTTTGCTTCTGCGGCTGAGGCAATAGTTTTTGAGTGAGTGTCATTCGACTGCTCTCAACTTCACATCAATGTTGGTTCAAAATCTGAAATTGCACATTTTCAGTTTATCGCAAATTCAGGAAAGACAAAAAATGTAATTTTGACTTTTTTAAAGACTATTCTACTTGGCAATGAACGAAACTGATCAATCGAATATATATTAAATTAAAGAGTGGCCATTAATTGGGTTAAAATGTTTCATCGAAGCCCAGCCATAATACGAATACATCTCAAAGTGTGTTTGGGATCGTAACTGCCACTTATTCACAATCTTCACTAACGTGGTTTAATTTCGAAAGAGTGGCGTATAGCTTCAGGAATGCTCATTTGTTTTAAATGTCCGGTGATCTCTCATTCCCACTAAACTATCCACACGTCTCAGTAACCAATACGATCTGTAAGCTTTTGCAACACGTCATATATTCTGAAGTCATGAAGTACCAGAGGGCCATAACATTGTCTTTAAACAGCAGCACGTTTTCGCAGTTTTGAGTTATTGGTGTGACACTCAACTTGCCGGGTTTGTTCCGGACACACTAATCTGTAGATGCTGACATTCGTGTTGATGGAATTTTTCTCGACTTTCCTGAGACTTTTGATCGCGTTCCTCGCCACAACCTTCTACTAAAACTTGCGCAGCTTAATATCTAATCTTGCGTTCTCCCATGAATAAAATACTTCCTTTAATGCAGACTTCAGTTCACTTCCGCCGATAATTCTTACTCTTCCTTTGTTCAAGTGACGTCTGGAGTTCCCCAAGGGCAGCGTGCTTGGTCCCTTACCTTTTTGTTATCTGTATTAACCGCTTTCCTTTATCTGTCTTTTCATCAGTTCGACAATTTGCAAATGACTGCTTCATTTATCGTAACATTTCTAGTAACACCGACAGTCGAGCCCTTCAGTCCGACACTGACGCAATAAGCACATAGTTTTCAACCTGCCTCATGACACGATAAATTTCTTCACGACAGAGTATATTTTATTTACTAATTGCTCATCTCTAGATATAGCCTCATACTTTCTAAATAACGATGTGGCGTAAGTCACTTCGATTAATTAATTTTTAACATGATTTCAAACCCCATTCATCTCATTCTTGTATCTGCTAATCATTCACTTGGGCTCATCTGGCACACATCTTATACGTGCTCCTGCCCACTTAAAAGAACTTGCCTACATCACACTAATTCGCCCCAAAATTAAACATGCTTTTGCTATTTGATATTCTGAGCAGGCCTACATTATAAATAACATTGAATCCTTGCAAAATCCTGCTGCTGATCTTTTTTTCTTTTAATATTCACAGTTTTCTCGTGTCTTAAAATTGAAAAAAATCGTGCCTAATGGCAAGCCTTATCTCATCGCCTGAAACTCGCTCGTTTAACACTGTTCAACAAACTATATCATCATGGCTTGCGTCACGAAGATTTATTTCAGGCACCTCATATTATTTCATCACTCCGGGATCACTCATGTAAAGTTATGCGCAGCGCAGGTTCGCCTGCTTCTCTTGCAGGGGTTGTGGTGAAGTCAGAATGCCGAGCTCTGATTGGCTCTGATGGAGGGGTAGTGCGTAGACCTCTATGTTAGATGCCTTGAGGTCTACCCACTATTTCGTTTTCTCAATCAGCCAGTGAGACCTCGGCGTTCTGACGTCGCCACAACCCCTGCTCAAGAAGCAGGCGAACCTACACTCCGTATTCGTGTCACATGACACTCATCCCTTAATACACAATCATTCCTACCATGAACAATAATCGATCGGAATCACTCATCAGCATCCACAGCGACTGAATATGATCTAACAAAATTTCACGAACTCATGTGCACTGACAACAGCATCTAGGTGTTTTTATTTTTAGAGCAGAGCTCTTAGGCGCCGGTTTCCGGCTTGAGCGGCGTCAGCGTCGGCGTTGAAGTAACCGCGCGGAGCATTATGGGTAAATTTCCCCGCTAAATTTAGCGGAAAACTTTCTCCGCTAAATCTAGCCGAAAATTTTTTCTCGGGGGTCGGGGGGGGGGGGGGGGGGGGGTGACGTGACCCCCCTCCTCAAGGTCACGTGGGTGTGTCAAGTGACCTCAGGGCCCCTCCCCCCGAGGTCACTTGACACCCCCACGTGAGCTCGAGGGCGGGGGTCACGTCACCCCCCCCCCCACGCGACCCAGGGGGGTCATGTGACCCCCGAGGTCACGTGACCCCACCAAGGTCACGTGACCTCGGGGGGAGGGGGTCACGTGACCCCTCCCCAGGTCACGTGACCCCCCCCCGAGAACACGTGACCCTCAGTACCTTCCCTCCTCCTCCTCAAGAGCTGCGCTCTAATTCGGCGTTACAGGGAGTTTTAAACGGCTGTCATTTTTGTTCTCTTGTCTACTTATTTGTACTTTACTTATATGTCTTGTTCATCGTTTTCGCGAGTTTGGTTCCCTTGATATTTCACTTGGAATATTTACTTTCCTTATTTTTATTACCCCCCCTTTCTTTATGTAATACGTTTAGGAGTGTTCCGAACAAGAAGATAAAATCTAATCAGTGTGCTTTGATTTAAAATCATCGCGAAAAGAGAGCGATTGGCACTTATCGCAGAAGAATTTTGCATTTTATTTTATACCCGTAGTGAGGTTCATTGTGGGCCGCTATTTTGTTTTTAATACGTCCTATATTAACTTGAATTCCGTGATTTTGATAGTATTCAAGACGCCGGTTGCAAAACTGGTACGGTCAAGGATCTCAAAATAATTCACTTATGTTTCAATTATTTGTTGGTCAAGGTTGTCCAAGCTTGGTTTAGATCCAACACAGATCTGTGGGGACTATTCCATCGCATGAACAGCGTGTTATTTTCAAAACTAGTAATTCGCGATATATCGACATATAGGAGTTTGAAAAGGGAATCCAATGATTGGGGTGATCATTATTCAATTCAAATTCGAATCTCTGATTCGAACATTAAATCGAAACTCTGATTCGAAACTTTATTTCGAAACTTTAATTAAAACAGTTCAAGCCCAACTTTGTTTTATATCAACAATTTGTTGACGCAGTGCGCAGCACGCAGCATAATAGTAGGCTTACTTTTCGTTTACGTATTTTCCTTTCCTTGCCGGTAACGGAAAAAGGACCTCCGTCCAAATGGAGCAGTGGTTTCCCAGTAGAAGAGGCACCTTCTCCTAGGGCTTTGTTGTACCGGGGAGAAGCCGCCTTTCTCGCGCCGCATTGAAAGAACCGGATTCAATTAATCAGTGGCGTTCACCTCCGGGACCGACACGCGCCCTATTTCCAGCCAAGCGGTTGCCGCAACAGGGGGATCGTTGTCTGCAACAAATCCTAACAAGTAATAATGCCATTAGTGAAAGGGGATTGCGACTCGACAGCTTTTCTGGGGAACAGGAGCGAACTTGTTTAACTACCGCGTCAATAGGGATCGTCGGCACTTCAGGAGGACAGTATAAATCGGCCTCTTATACCCCTGTCAGACGGGCTAGTGTAATGTCACTACAAGCGAGTGCACTTCAACCCGTCAAAACATACTTGAATTGTGTTGGTGCTACACGGGAAAACTTAGTGTCACTCCAAAATGATGGCAATGACGATGGGTAAGTAATGGGCACGCAAAGTATTAGAGAGCATAGGCAGTTTTTCATTAATAACTTCGTCGTCTTATTAGAAACACGTTACCACACATTGTTGCGCTAAGTTACGAGCTTTAATCCAAATTTGTGTCCAATTTGATAATTACGATCAGCCATCACAAGCCAGTGATACACGTCCGCACGCCGGTACGATGCTCATCCAGGTGGAAACGAGCAGGGGTAGGGATTGAACCCAGGATTCCTGGGCTCTGCAGCGCGAGTTTTCGCTCCGCGTGCTCCGATGTGCGCGAGCCCACAGGGCCACTCGCCACTCGCCACAACGAAACATCAAGGAGTGCGTGGAAAACGAGCTGGAAGGCTATATCCGCAATTTTGTACAGTGGAAGCGCGTGGTTGGGTTACTTTTCTCCGCGAGAGCCCGACGCCTTTCAGATGAGAGGCAGCTGGGCCTGGGTGCCGACGCACAGGCAAGAATTTTAAGTGTCATCGATCAGCAGCTGCAGGCCAATGCCTTCACCATACCCGCTCTCATGACCGACAACCTACCCGTGACCAGTCGAGAACGGTGGACTTTCCAGAGGAACGAACGGTAGTTCGAAGACACCTTGCGCCATTTGGGCGAGTTCCATTTCAAGCAAGCCTATCGCGTCTCTCCTGCCACCTTCAGATTCCTGGTGGAGTCTTGCAGGTGCCTCCTGGCCGTCGCTGTCCGTCGCTCAGGACCAAGGCTAGAAACTAGTTTAGCCGCTTGTATTCTACAATGCACTACTTTCCTGCCAGCAAACAACAAATGCGCACCTAATATTACTCCTATCAAAATAATACTAATTTTCCGCAGCGTTAATTTCTTCTATTATTTTTACTCCTTGAACACTGCTATCGAGATTACACACTTGGTCTACCGGAGCGAGCGTAGTGTGCTCCCGAACTCACTTCATTGGAAGTGTGTTCTTCGGGCAAGGCTGGGGATTGAGCTCAGGATCACTGGGTTCTCCAGCGCGAGCTTTCTCTCCACGTACTCCGATCTGGTGGGCGCTAGCCCCCTCGGCCACCGATACCCCTTCATAAAGACACGTTAGAAAAAGGTGTGCCGTTTACAATTCTCTGTAATTCCGAATTGGAGCGGAGCTCTTGAGGAGGAGGGGGGAAGGGTACGAAGGGGAGGGTATGCAGCTGCTCCCCCTCCGTACCCTCCCATCCTCCTCTCCTGTTTCCATCCCACTTAGCGTAAAACTTTCGATAAATTTCCCGCTAAATTAAGCCGGGAAATTTTCCCGCTGAATCGACATGTGACGCCACATGACACGTTACATGAAATTTTAAGTGTGACGTCACGTGACGTCATACGGGTAAAATTTTCTCTCTAAATGAGGGAAAATGACGTCATTTTGGGAAACAGCCCTTAATGCAACGCGCGGTTACGCCGATGCCACTCAACTCAGAAACGGGTTCCTAGGAGCTGTGCTCTAAAACAACGTTACATTAATCAACGATTTTTTACGCCAATTGGATGATTCTGATCGATCATTGCAAGCCAAGATAAAGAACGAAGCATATCCAACTTTGGCGTTCCGCTTCGTTCCATGGAACTCTACGAGGAGGCCCTGAAACTGCCTAATCAGATCATGATTATCCTGTGGTCTCCAATAGTTCCATGCTAGAACAAAAGTAGGCTCCATCATTCTCTGCTAACCAAGATAGCCGTCGAGTGACTGACTTTGTCGTCGTCTTTTATCAATTCGCGCTGCGCTAATCTTGGTTCAGATCAGCCTAAACTTCAAGTCCACCCCACTGTTTTTTTTCAATGCCACCCTTCTACATGTCCTCTCTTCCATAAATTTATTTTTCTTTATAAAAAAAAAAAAAAAAAAAAAAAGCTTATGCTATCTTTTTGGTTCCTGTGTTGTTATGTTTTACTGTTGAAACACTCCTATTGATGCCACGCACTCGATCGAGCGAAGTGAGTTCGTGAAACAAGGCACCCTACGTGAAACTCACTCGAAGCCGAGTGTGTTCCTCAGGAAGGAGTCGTGTGGCACACTACAGAAATGACACTAAGGGCGAAGTGCACTCGCTTGTAGTGACACTAAACTAGCCCGTCTGACAGGGGTATTATCGTATCGAACTAAGCTTTGTGTTAGAGCCGGCCTAGGAGGGTGCATTCTGTAAATTATAAGTTTAATGAATTGGCTTACATCAGTAAAGAGTAAAAAGAAAATTAAAAGCGCGTATTTGCTATCTATGGCAGTCGTCCGCTAACGAAAGGTGTCTGATTAGCGCAGAATCACAAAAATGAAGGCGGGTAATACCAAGGATGCGGACACTGGTCTTCTATAGACCAGTGTCCGCCATTATGAAGACCCGCGTGGTTGTTTTTGGGCACATTAAATAAACAAATTATTATTATTATTATTATTATAGCACATGGTGTGGCAGCTTGATACTTTCAACCCATGTAAGGGTAAAAGAACAGAGGGCGGCATAGCCACGAAAAACACACTTTTCCTGTAAGGCTCGTGAAATTATGAGGTGCTGGAGATCACCAACCTTCTGCGTTAAGTCCTTATTTCGGACTCTTTTTGTTCGCGTTCCGCCCATTCAAAAGCATGCGGGAAGCGCCTCAGCACACACCTCGTATCGCTGCGACGCACTGTTCTTCCGCAGCATAAAGGCCGGTTGCTTTCATCGCCGTCACCATGGTAACGAACGCCGAATGACCTTTTCGGACGGCACGTGTATCAATGGGAAACGTGTTAACCCCCCTCCCCCCCCCCCCCCCCCCCCCCCCCCCGTCCCGGCTTGCGTTCAACGCGCTTCGCGGCGACAGTCTGCCTCTGCTCATTACTAAACTATTCAACTTTGGCTAGCAGACAGCGTTCGGAAAATCGGCGTTCGTTGCCATTGTGTGGGCGATGAAAGCAGACGGACTTTGTGCTGCGAAAGAACACTGCACCGCAGCGATGCGAGGTGTGTGCGGAGGACCTTCCGGCATGCTTTTCAATGGGCAGAACGCGAACAAAAAGTGTTCGAAATAAGGCATTAACGCAGAATGCTGATTTTCGCCAGCATCGCATTTGACAAGCCTGACACGAAAAGCCTGTTTTAGTCCAAAGTTTAAAGACAACCTCTTTTTTTTTTTTTACGTGGGTTTAAAGTGTCAATGTGCCGATGATGTTTTTGGGTGAAATTCGGGGCGGGGGTTTTGGTGTTGTCAATATTTGATTATATGTACTAACAAAACGCTCCGGAATGAGCAAAAAACCAAACATAAAATTATTTCTCGGGCCATTTCTGCTCCGGCGTGCACTACCGATCGACTGTTGCGCCGATGAGACGCCCTTCGACAGCAGGCGGTCGCCGTAGTTTTCGAGTTCACGCTCTCTTTTTCACTTTTTACTCAGGCAAGCTCATCCTTCATAATGTCTATACAAAGAATGCTCCATGGTCTATACTTCCTGTTTAAAATATTAGCTGGGTACGTTAAGAGACCGATTTTTGTGGTCCTTTGGAAAGGTGAAAGATCCCTTTTGAGTTACGCGGCATGGCTGTATAGATGCATGATTATCTCCAACTTGGTCTTATAGCCCTTTGCGTATATGTTTAAACCTGGATGAAGCACAGTCGTAAGATGTCACGGTAAAGCTGGAGTCGTTTGAAAAAGTTGGTATAAGTCCCATGATGGGATGAAATGGTCCGTCCCATAAGGAACATCTTGTACCTGAATGCACAGCCTTCCGATGAGTCTCAAAGAGCAGATGTGAATTTGTTTGAAGCAAAATACACGCCATACAGATTTTTTTTATTGAAGGGAACTTGAATTCTCTCAGTTATTGTCTTCCAAAAACACAAATGACTGTTTTTAGAACGCATCATTATAAGTGAATATCGAACACTCTTTGCTTATGAGTTATTACTTTTCGGCACCAGCACAATTAAATAAAAACTCGTTCGAATTAAAAATTAATAAATAGATAGGTGAGCTTGCAACAACTGCGGTAAGTTTAGATCTAGAAAATTAATAATACACACCTGTCCAAGGGTTTCGTAATTGTTATTTTTTTTTTTTTTCACAAAATAAGAGAAATATGCAAAATAGTGAAATTTCAACTCGAATCGAATTCGAAACGAATAGTATCTAATAACTGCCAAAAGTTGAATGTCGATTCGAATACTAATACCAAAAAATGTATTCACAATATTGACTAGACTAAATAAAATGCCGAAAAGATGAGAAGAAAAAGTGTTACGCGTTTGCTCTACCACAGGGCACACGGAACGAAGACGGGCCAGTACGAGTAAAAACGGTATTAGCGAAGAAAGTGAAATGACAAACTAAAAGATACCTGAGGGATGTGTTCACTCATCCAGGTAAGGATACGCAGCGCACTGGATGAATGGGCAGATGTGGCTGAACCTTTTGAATAGGGCCCTGGCACGTCGCTCGACGCCGCGGGGTTCGACGGGTTAGCGGAAGAAACCGGTTTAATTATAGCAATTATTTGTGCTTTAACAATAATTTTTTTTTTCATATCGTGAACGTAATAATTAAGAATAAGTTCATAACGAGCAGAGCTGGCTGCGAGTGACGTTAAATTCTTGAACTCAAAATGGCGACGTGCGTGGCTTTAGGTTTTTTTTTTTTTTTTGTCTGGCTTATCCAAGAAGCCGTTGCATAACTGCTTCAGTCAAGGATCACAAAAATAATTCATTTTTGTTTTAATTGATTAACAAATGTTTTCCATGCTTGGTTTAGGTCCAACACAAACCTGCGTTGCATCTAAGTGACATAAACACCGTTTCTCAATAAAACCGAATTATTGTCAACAGTACAAATATTCGATATATCGATATATTCAAAAACTTGAATACCATAGGAGCTCGAAGGTCGAAGCAAATTATTCGAATTGGCATATTCGATTCGAATTCGAAGCTCGAATATTCGCACACCCTACAAAATACGCTAACTTGGTAGATTTTGTGACATAGAGCTTAGATATATAAGGTGGAGGTGTTTAGAGAAATAGCGTGTCGCTGTGTGTCTTCATTTTTTAACCCTACTGTAAACAAATTATTGATTTTGCGCAATAAAAATAAAGGAACTAAAACGATAATATAAGTACATATACACGTCTTATATAACTTGCGAAGGTTTCGGTATGTTTATTAAACAAATCGTCTGTCAACTTTTTTTTGTGTGTGTATGTCTTTTCAAGGAGTAAATTCTGTTTAGATTGTTTAGATTACCAGATAAAACGTAACTTACATAAATTGCAAAAACAAAAACAAAAAAAAACCTTAAATCGCTTTAACAACAAGCAACCGGAAGTGAAAGGATTTTACGCGCCCTCTTGGGTCACTTCCGGACATCAGATCAAGAGCGCAATTTCCGGTGCCGTCATTGGCTGCCTTCGAGTTGTACATTTTCTTGTTTCTTTTACGCTGAGGGAGAGGGAGGGCTTACTTCACGGCTACCGCTGGGCTTACGTAAACACATTCCGCGGGAGCCCAGGGGCCGTCCACGCACCAGCGCCACAAAGTTTACACTACTGCCCCAGGCTGGTTTATTTTACCTCTCGTTTCTCCCCTCAACTCGTACACCGCGGGGAATCTGGACAGCAAGAAAGAAGGTAACGTCGTGACGCAATGACCTACTACAGACACCGCGGCTCGTAATTGGGGTGCCGTGCATCCTCGGATATTTTGATTAAGTTAGACTACGGTTCAAATGAGATTACGGTTCGTTAAAGACACAGGTTAAGGCAACACCACCAAGAATATTCAAAGCCTGTAAACAGCCTCTTCTACTTCTACACAATGTCGGGACATTCAAACGATGCCAACTCAGGCCCGCTAAAGACGTAGCAACTTCTCCCAGGAACTTGACGTTGTCACACCAGCAACATCGGCCGCCCGCGTTCACACGCGGCAACCGAGTTGCTACGATTTGCCATCACCATCATAAAAATGTAATTTCCTTTCCCTATTGAGACACGTAGTCACACGCTTTAAACTTGTTTTATACCTTTAAATGTTGTTAAGAATGATAACTCATCTGTCTCAAACTACTCCTCAAAACGTTCTATTTGAAACCAGAAACAAGTTAAACCATGTCTTTCGCTGTCATCATCGCCACCAACACAGGGGTGTCACGGGAAAATATCGCACCCCCTGATTGGCTGCCGCGCTTCGAACGTCTTCGAGTTGTCCGAGTGGCTCGTCCCTTGCGAGCCGGACTCGATCCCAGCGGTAGACACGATGCAATACGTTCAACGCCAGGACGGCAGGGGGTTTTGGGAACCCTGGGAACAGGTCGCACACTTTCTCGTGGCGTCTGCGCGACAGACCCTAGACCAAAACGATGTTTGTGCCAGCGTAAACGCATCGCGAACGATGAAGTCTATTCACTTACTTAAATACATCACGCGTCGTAACTTACCTTCACGTTTTGCAATGTCACCGAATCCACTTATTTTGCACCGCAACCGTGGCAAGGTTCGACTAGGTTCGACAGAGCGTTGGTGTGGCAGACGACGGAGTCGGTACAAAGGAGAGAGATGAGAAAGGGGGCAGCTTCGCAAGCTAGACAACGCGGTACCTTCTCCCCCATTTCCGTGCGCTCGTCCAGTAACCTGCGCTTGCTCGCGTATGTCACGTGGCAGCGGGAGGAAAGACACTGGAAGGAGCGTACCGAGGACTCCCAGAATTCGTCGCGCGGCGAGTGCGGGCTTTTGGGAGTTTTGCAAAGGGTTTGTTCGTGTTGCTGCGCGGGGATCTAAGGAAAGTTAGATGACAGCTCGCCAGCAACACCGAAATTGATGGCAAAATTGCCCCGTCTCAAACGGGCCTGAGCAATTGTGTCCGAACCCGACACCAAGCGTCCATCGACGCGTTGATTGGACGCGAGGCCCAACCAATCGCTGACGCAGCACTCGTGGCCAATCAGAGCTCGATCTCGCTGCGATGACGTCGAAATGCAAGTGAACGAGCTTTCGTTATTTTAGGTGGTATCCGCTAAGTCCGGTGCCCAATTGTTACCATTTACGCCGAGAAACACACTGGTACGTTGGCGCCCTCTACGAAGTAAGCCTGGAAGACCTCCAATCTGCGCATTGCTACACTAAAGGCTTTGGCAGTGTTCGTAAAATAAAATATGCACATATCTATGAGAAATAATCGCTTATGACATCGTCATGATTATTTCGAGCCCACAGAGAGGGAATGATGAGACACAAATTGGTAAATATGGACGGATGGAAGGATTAACGTTAATTTAGACCACGTTGGTGGAGGCGGTTGCGGCGTGGCATGGCCCTTGTAGGAAATGTAAGCGCAGGTCGGAAGTGTTCAGGGGATGCCAGCCAGAGGGCGCCAGTGTGCCGCCAGTGAACATAGCTTTGATGGGCGCCAAAGATGCGCGAGAGTGGAGATTCCAAAAAGTCTGGATATGACGTCACGCTCCAGGAATGAGGGGCTTCGGCGGTGCTTCGAAAATGATTTTCTGCAGACTCCGTGCAGCAAATTGAAAAAAAAAAAAAAAAATCTCGATGTTTGTGAATTAGGAGGTTAAGTGAAGACGATTTAGGTGTTTTTTTTTTCAACAACAGATCCGCTCCAGTTTGCTTTAATATAGAAGTATATAGAACACAATGGTCACTGACAGGTGACACGGGGCGTGGCCAGCGCCATCTTGTCGTTCCGCAGCCAATCAGATTGTGTCATGAGCCAATGCGGAGAGAAAGTTGTCTGCTTCTAGCGCAGAAGCTGCGGTGACGTCAAAACGACGCCGAGCTCTGATTGGAAGGATAGTGGGTAGACCTCAGTGCTAGACGCCTTGAAGTCTACTTACTATTTTTCTCAATCAGCCAATAAGTGCTCGGCGTTCTTACATCATCTCAGCCCTTCTGCAAAAGGCAGACGAACTTGCGCTCCGGGTTAGAACACCAAGGAAGGAATCACGAAGTATCTGACCAGAGGAAGCCATGTCCCTTGTGTTTTCTAAGCTTTCAGCCACTTTAAAAATAATATGGTTTATAAAAAATGCAAAATTAGTAATGAACAGAGAACTACACTTATCTTACAGCATATAAGGGAGACCGAGAACAAACTATTTCCCTTCCAGTATATTTTTATCTGGAGTGAGCGAATTACCCACTTCATGTTGTTCCAATTCTCTACGGTTCTAGATAAGTGTGCTTTAAAGCAATTATGGTGACAGTCGTACAGAGGAATACTCGAAGAGGAAAAATGTAAGAGAATGCGATTATGTAACGAAAGCGACATAATTGTAGTGATTTGGTATACGCCATTCTCGTTTACTGTTCTGTGTAAGAGCTTTAGACGTTCTGCAACACTTTTGGAAGTCAAGAGCTCGAAGACCGATGTTAGACGCTAAAGACGTAGACGAGAATTTGCGTTCGTATCGGTTATAAAGTAATCTACATTCTGTAGCGTACTATTTGTCGCGCTGCTTCATACCACGTTTCAAGTACGGCTCCCAGACCACAAAGCTATATTCTAAAAACGTTCTCCTTAGAGTCTTCTATGCGGTTATTGAAACCACCCTGGTTGGAAATGTTAAAGTTCTTGTAGCATATGCCAGCAGTGTCCGTCGCTGTTTAAGACTTTGAGTAAATAAAATTTCTATTTACGTATATTCGCGAACCAGTCGCATAATTAAATTACTTATGTCATAAATAAACACAACCGTTTTTTTTTTCTTTATGGTCAATGTGATAACCCCGTATTTCTAAAGTTAATTTCCATCTTCCATATCTGGCTTTAATCACGAAACTGTACAAATTAGTGACTTAGAAGCGCTCGATCATCTAAAGTTTCTAAACCAAACTGATTTCGCTATATGACTCCAAATCTTCGGATAAAAAATAATATTTTTACATCGAGGTCCTTCATGATGTCGTTAGTTTGCAGCAGAAATATGAAAGTTGGTTAACGCACTTCCGATCGCATACGACCCTGTGTCCTAAAGGGGTACGCAACTCAAATTGCGGAGCTCATATCTTTGCTTCAACATGAAGCGGGTTGAAGTAATACTTCGCCAATACTAATATTTCGTCGAAAAGCGTAAAGACACATATTATAAATTGAATGAAACAATAACAGAAAACGCCTAGTGGATGTCTGTGAAGTTTCGCCATGTAATTCCGCACATTCTGCTTTCCGTTCTATTTTGTACCGCCAAAAGTGAGAGAACGGAAACTTTATTCAGCTTCGTCTAGACAATACCGAACTTCGACCAGAACGGGAAAGAACGCAAAACGCTCACATTTACACAAAAGACATAAAGCCGGAATGTCCATTTTCTCTCGTAGTGCGAGCAGCATAATGGTTGAACTTAAGTACAGAGTGAAACAAAACCAGGACGAAGCCCGGGCGGACTTATTCTTCCGATCGTTTTCATTAGGAACGTCATTAGCGAACCTGCCTAATTAGGAAAGGCCCACTGGTGAAATTCAATTGGCGCGCCCGCCCCATCCAGCCGGCTTTTTAATGAGGAGCGATGGGGACTGCACGATTCCACAACCCCGATATCGTCTTCCTCCGTTCCCATTTTTTAATTAATTTTTTAAATTATTTTTGTCTTTACCTGCCCGTTAGGTTCGAAGCTTCCTTTTCGTACTTTCCAAAAAGGCCCGAGAGCCAGCGAATCGCAGCTTTTATATACTAATAAATCGCTGCTTTGCGATCCAGTGGCCAAGGGGTCGATCTCGTACGCCTCCTTTAGACGCCAATTACCGACTCAAGAGTCGTATACCTACCCAAGGGGCTTTGGTCGTAGGGTTGCCTGTCTGTGGAAACCGACAGCTTAAGAAATATAAGGCATTCGTCTTATTGTCTTGAGGTTTCCTCTTTCTTTCCCTGTTTTTCAGTTAATGCCGCAGTCTGATTGGCTGCGAAGGGGTGGCAAAACGCGCGAGATTCGCCGCACCCTTTGCGTTCGCTTCTTAAGCTCAAATTAACTATTCACAAATGCAGGCAGAGAAGCAGACGAGATGGGACCTTCAGAACACCTTCATATTTCCTCCGCGTCAAAATTTTTGAGGGGGCGCGGGCAGCAACAATTTCTGCACTCACACTAAATACCGTTTAAAATTAATCGTTCACGTTCATCATCAACAAAAACACGCATTAGTTCTACTTTCTACAAAATGGCAGTCGTACAAAAGCAAATGTGAGAAAAGCGAGCAGCGTCCACCCCCTCACCTGGCAGACAGAGTGAGCGCACTCAAGTGATCGATCTGGTACCGATTAGATGCCGCTAATGCTCGTCATACTCCCGAGCTGGGGTAGGAAATGAACGTGGCAGGTGCCGAATTCCAGAAATTGTTGGGGGTCGGAAGTTCTTGTCACTGCAGTGATCTTGCGCCAGCCAATACCTGAATGCTCGTTGAGACACTGGTTGTCACGACCCCATCGTGACTGCGTGTTCACGCAGTGCTCGTGTTCAATATACAAACCGAAAGGGGGGATCGGTGGCCGAGTGGACTAGCGCACACCAGCTCGGAGCACGGGGAGCGAAAGCTCGCGCTGCAGAACCCAGGGATCCTGGGCTCAATCCCCACCCCTGCCTGCTTCGATCTGGATGAGCATCGTACCGGCGTGCGGTCGTACTGCGTGATGTACGTTAAAGACCCCAGGCTAGCGGTTATACTGGACTGCCTAAATGGCTCATCTACAGATGGGAGACTCCTCGCCCGTTGAGGCAGTCCAAGTTCTAGGCTGTATAAACATACATGCAACCCAATTTCTACAAACTGAATTGGAATATCGCCATCATAGAATAATCCCCGTGACACTTACTACGTGTTCAAGTTTTCCGAAGAAAGAATGAAGAGAAAATGACCCCTTTAATTCTTGAAATTGCGCCGCGACGAAGACGCTTCTTCCTCAGTGACGTTGCATGCGAGTATACTTGAGTCACATATATTGCTAGTCAGCTTGTGTAATGCGATACCCTAGTGACGCGGCCACACTTTACTGCAGTTAAGCTCATCCAGTAACCACACTAATCCTATGCTCCCACAAGAGAAGCAATGCGCCGACCTTCCAAAACACGCAAACCAAAGCACAACATGCAGAACGAGATCGTTCAGACAACGAACGAGATAACATAGCATTACTCGCGGTCAAGTTTCTCTGGCTATGCAATCAGAGGTATGGTCGCACGTGCGCTTGCTCATCATGAGCGCCAATCAAAGCAGTACATGCGCACTCTGCACTTCTTTTGAAATAGCTGTCCGAGAGTACAGTGCGGTAACTGCGGTTGAGCTTAGCTCTAGTTAAGTCGGTATGCATTCCAGTCAAAAGTCAAACCAAATTAAATAAGTCAAATCAATTTACGGATACTACATATGAGCACTGCCAAAATATCATATAATGAGAAACCGCGACCCACTCTAAAACTGATATACAAAATGCTACCTCCAGTTTCTCAGCGGGCATTCAGCGGCGTTGACTTCTTGACAAGCAACCCTGAGCCCCGTTATCGTTTTCGGCTTCAAGTAGTTTTCTTCTTAGCGCGCCGTGTCTTTCGCAGTGTTTTTCTCCTGCGTTTTCAGCCGTTTTCCGCTTGTTTTCTTGTGTTTTAGTAGCCGTAATTTGTAAGTGCTTTCCGACAATTGCGCACGAAGATTATCGATCGACTCCCTGCTTGCTCAAGCGCCTCGTGGTGCTGAAGGTGGCATTTCTAGGCTGCCATAGTTTAGTGCGTTCATGCTCAGTGCAAGCTTACGATTAGCTTTCACAACGCTACTGCAACGTGCATTGCACACGACCAAGATACTTCTCAGAAAATAAGTGGAGGCTCGTTTTGAGCCTGCGTCCATCGTTGCGAACCATTGGCGAACTCGCTTTTGGGACGGCCACTTTATTAAAGTGCATTAATATTTGCTACAGATGTTTTAATATCTGCCAAACAAAGCAGTAAACATTCGTAATATCTTGCCTGACTGATCAGAACTGCTCTTGAAACTAGGCTAGTTGTACGTTTTCCGGTACCGCAGCACAAACTTAGTCACAGAATGCATGGCCGCGCAGCTGATCACAAGTATTCCCGTCGTACTCGAGCCGGTAGCTTCAGTTTCGCAGTAAACCCTGAAAATAAAACTTTGAGATAATATATTTACAAAATTACATGAGGCATCGGAAAATAAAAATAAAAAAAACTGATACCTGGTATTTTAGAGACACTCCCTTCATACAAACTGGCGTAACCTTAAAATCAAGAAAATGTACCGGAGTTACCCTTTAACTGCGGGTAAGGATTCTCGTGTAACTAGGATATGAGAAACCTTCCGGCCCATATCGTTGCACGGCTACTCTAATTGAGCTTCAAATGCAATGCGTTTACGCGGTTTGCTGCGAATTATTTTGTTATAAAATTTGCATACGAACGCGAAGTTTGCAAATGCACGATATGTGGGCAAACGCCCCGTTCCTACACGAGGTGAGTGCACTGCGCGTGCGTGAGGATTAGAATCGCGAGAGCCGTCTCCGCATGCACCCTTCCAATGTGGAGCGCAAGTTCGTCTGCTTCATTTGCGGGATTTGTGGTGACGTCAGTAAGACGCCGAGCTCTGATTGGCTCTGATTGAAGGATAGTGGGTAGACCTCAAGGCACCTCGCTTTTAGGTCCACCCACTATCCTTCAATCAGAGCCAATCAGAGCTCGGCATCTTTCTGACGTCACCGCAAATCCCGCAAATGAAGCAGACGACTTCCTTTCCGCATGGATGCGCCACCGCAAAGGCGTCACGTCAGCGCCGCGTGTTCCTGTATACCTGGTTGGTGTTTCGCTATATCACTCGTCTACTTGAGGTGGGCATTTTGCACGAACTATTTAATGTTTCTATCTGGCATTCGGATTACGGGTGTACAGGTTTGCAAAACACTGAACAGCCACGCTTTAGGTCCGCGACCTCAGCCTGCGCTACACTCCGACAGAGGTAATCATGCAGCGCCAAAAGTGCCTCGTCATGGCGCTCGTCTGCTTTGCTATCACGGGCTAAACCAGACACGCGCAGGAAAAGCGCAGAATTGCGATGCATTCATTTTGCGTGATTCTTTTTTTTTCAGGGATAGCAAACGCACAAAGACGATGTGAACCGTTACGGGGCACTTTGGCGGTGCTTGATGACTTCTATTGAATCGTTGCATCGGCTGAGGTCAGACTTCCAGTAAAAGGGAGTAGAGCATCGCCACCGAGGACTAAAAGTCCGAGGACACGTAAGAGCCTCGTATGAGTTGTGAATGCGAAAGCATGAATGTCGTTCTTCCGCTTTCTTAGTTCGTCTGCGGCGTAGTGGTGAGGACGGCCACGTTTCGCTACTACCGAGGTAACGGCCGACGGCCGAGCGCGCGCTCTCGTAAAGTGGCCGTGCCGCGCTGAGCTCGGCCGTACAGCCCCTCCGGAGTTTGCCCAAGCGGGCTGTGCGTCCAGGCCCGCACCGCCGCAACTCTTACCGGCGGCCGGGCCGCTGCTTGCGCTGCGCAGCCATAGAAGAAGCTTACATGACGGCGCTTTTTTTTTTTTTTTAATTATGCCTCGCGAGAGCCAGTCGTTCCTTGATGACGCGCGCCAGCCAATGGGAGCCTATCCATTAGATCTCTGCTACAGACGACAGGCTTCACTCCATTGGGACAGCGGAAAGGGGAAAAGTGCCATTTGGCGCGGCTTCCAAGCTGATGACGTTGGTTCGCTCCATGGGACAGTTCATGCTTTCGCTTTAAAAAAACTCTTTCTCGGGGCACCAGTCTGACAACCGTGAGCACGACTTAGCGATGCTTAAGCTAGACTTAGACTAAATGGCGCAAGCTGCCGCCCGTTACAAGGGGTATAGCCATTAACGTTCATCCATTTATTCATCATGGCTTGACCTTCAGATGGACCTACGCATAGCAGAAGCAAGATGGCGATGCTCGGATGGCCGATTTCGCAAACCTGCTAACACCTCTCGAATTAGCGTACTACCCCAGGTACATGACAACAATCTATGATCATGCTAACTTTGTTTGAGGTGGGTCCTTCTCCAGGGCCCGTTTGTTCGAAGCACTAACTGCGGCTAAAGTTAGCCGCAGAACCTAGGAGAGGGATTTTGAGATCACGTGACTGTCTCGGTAGGGATGCGGGGAAACATGACGGTGCCCCAGTGAGTGAGCGCCGCTCGCTGTGGAACTAATATGTCGCTGCAGCTGCAATATCGGGCGCGTTAGTCAGCAACGAATGGTGCAGGAGGCTTTCGCTTTGCCTTACCTCACTTAAACCGCAAAGCATGGGCAATGACATCGCCGCATTTTTTAGGTAGTGTTTCGATTCTGGGCACTCCTAAGTCTACATTAACGCGATAATTGTCGGCATCACGTCTTTGGAAAGCGGATTGTTGATAGCCCACAAAAACAGACGGCGTCCCAACAGACCTTTTTTCTAAATTATCCAAGTACCGAGGTGCATGCTACGACTGTAGTTGCACGCGTCGCACGTGCTGGCGTCTGCAGTAGTAACCGTTCTAAAGCAAAAAGTAGAAAACAAAGTTTGCCTTGCACGCGCGTTCGTTAAAGCCTTATGATTTTTTACTTCAAATCTTTTATAAGAGGATGGCAAGCGCGCGTGAACCGTAGAATTACACTTCCAGCGTTCTCCTCGCGATGCTTGGATAATTTAGAAAAAAGTCTGTCGGGACGCTGTCTGCTTTTGTGTGCTATCAAGAATCCGCTTTCCAAAGACGTTGCCATGCCGACAATTATCTCGTTCATTTAGGCTTAGGAACGCCCAGAATCGAAACACTATCTAAACAATGCAGCGATATCATTGCCCATGCTTTGCGGTTTAAGTGAAATAAGGCAAAGCGAAAGCCTCCTGCATTATTCGTTGCTGACTAACGCGCCAGATATTGCAGCTACAACGACATATTCCAAAGCGACCGGCGCTCACTCACTGGGGCACCGCCATGTTTCCCCGCATCCCTACCGAGCCAGTCACGTGATCTCAAAATCCCTCTCCTTGGTACTGCGGCTAACTTTAGCCGCGGTTAGGGCTTCGAGCAAACGGGCCCAGGTCTCTGAAGCCCAGCCGAGCGGATTTAAAGTTTTCAAGCGCAACGTAAAACCCTTTTTGCGGCGAAATCAGGCTTTTTGGCCTGCCATACGCATTTTTGTGGGCCATTCTGAAAACTTTTTAAAGCAAGAATAACCGTCTGCTAGACGCTTTCGTGCAGTGCGTCCGCAACAGCGGCCATTCCTTCACTTTCAGCTGACGTCGCTTGGGGTCACCAGTGTCTCAGCCCTGTCGACTGACAGTGTTTTTCGTCGTCAGTATCAGCTCAGCTTATCTCCGGTTGCACAAACACGTTAATCTTAGAGCAGAAGGAAACATGCTGTCCATTCTCTTCTTGAAGTTCACCTCTCACTGTTAAACGTTTACTTCAATAATTCTCAAAACAAGTACCGATGTGCTGCAAATATGTTACTAATTATAATGGCCAGGACGTACCAAGCTTTGCGGTTGCCTAAGCGATCCCATTTGACCACCATGGGTGTTTCATTCAAAGCGAAACCTTGAGTTAAGGCAAAACTCAGCTTGCCCACTTAAGTGCAACAATCAGACAATAGGCCAATCCTGTATTGCACTGCGCAGTACAGGAGAGTATGACGACGCGCAACTGAATATGAATCATATGGTACTTCAACTCAGATGAGGAGTACAAGACACTGTGAGGTCTTCAGCCTGCTAGTCTTCTTCGTTTCAACGTGACTTGGCAAACGGCGAAGGGTATGCCCCAAGTGTGCCAGTCAGCACGTTGGAGAGAAACACGTGCATATAGTCTATCTGTCTAGTTGCGAGCGCGCTGCCGAAACCACGGGCGGGAGAGCGGATGGCCATTTTTGTACAAAATTTGAGTGACTGGCCAAGTTTTAAGTTGGACAAAGCGACGTCTGACCACCCCTGGTGAGAACTGTCACGTGATTCTCCACTATCGCACTGATTGGTTTGAGGGTGCTATAGCATTCGCTTTACCTTGAACATCACGGCCTTTTTACCATGGACTAAAAATTCTGTTTCTTTTAAAACAGCGTTATACTGTAGTCAATAGGGATTCTTAGAAAACCGTTACTGTGTTCCGCCATAGCCTCCTATATACTCACAAAGCCTGGCAGTTCGACGACGGAGCCGTGGAGTGCCCGGTCGCTGATTTCGAGCGCGAGAATCTGGTAGCACAGAGCATTTCTCGGGGAGCTTTTAGTCAGCGCACAGCTTTTGCAGTGGAGAGTACCCAAAACATGGTTTTCAAACCCGACGAGAAAAGAAGCGGTAGCGCGAGGATCGCGAGGAGCACGAGCGGACATTCCATCGCTCGGGAGAAGTGTGTTTCGGCGTCTCGCCGCAGCGGGGCGCCCGTCACATGACTCTCCTCTCATCCGTTGTCTACCGCTCTACCTTTTCACTTTCGGCGGCCGCGTCTCGTGGCGATCTGACAGGCTTTGTGATACCCCTGTCACACGGGAAAGTAAATGTCAGTTTGACAGAATGTCATTCACCGCTCGGCGAATCAACTCGTGATCCTGGTTCTGCACGTGGCGCCTTCACGCCCCGGGTGGCGTATAAAACACGCGGATTGGCCGAGCTGTAATGTCATTTTGCTTAAATGTCATTTAAAGTGCCCGTCTGACAGGGGTATTAGTATAAAAGAGGGCGCTGTTTGGACCCATGAGTGATGACCTCAGGGATACAAAGGCCTTGTCTTCTAGTTGGGGTTGCTATAGTCCCGAATAGAACCACAATAAAAGATTCTAGTTTTATCATTTTACAGTGCGCAGTAGCTTTCGCATGCGGTTCGAAAAATAACAGTGTTATGTTTGTGTACCTGGAGCGTCAATCTCGTTCCTCAGCGTGCATGTTGATATAAGCTACGTTCCTCCTACAGCCGGCTGCACTGGCAGGAGTTTCCACTTACCAGGCGGCGCTGCAAGCGGCTGGTTCCTCCTGCACCGCCTGCGTTCGCAAAACCTGGAAACAAATTGAGGGAAGAGTTTAGACCTAATACTCTTGGTTGTGAGTAATAAAGCACTGGCACGTCAACCACGGCGGCCAACAAAATAAAACATTTGAGGCCGTTCTTGTCCATATTACTCCTAAATACCTAGTAGCCTAAACGAGAGCGTTTCTCGCGTATGAAACCATTGTTTACGCGTGGACCGGGGACCGAAAAAAAAAATACTCTTTTTCAAACTCTCGCATTTTGAAGTGCAATAAAATCAATCGCTATTTCGATGCCTAAGAATAAAATTATAGAGCGCATAAGAATCAAAGTAAGCTGAACAAACAAGAAAAAAAGAAAAAAAAATCGGGAAACCAGTCTGCTTAGTCAAAAATACTGGCGCACAATTCACACCAAAATACAACAAAAGGCTTTGTTTGTTCGAGCTCTATCATAAAAATTAATTTCACGCAACATGTCTTCGGTGCAAGAACAATTCTACCCCCTTGTTAGGAGCACCGATTTTAATCTTAATTCTTCCAGACAAACATGTGGAGCCACGCTAAAGATGTAAAGCTACCTCATCAACGGCCAAAAAACAAGGCTGGGCAGAGTGTCTTCATTCTGCTGCTATAAATGATGTGTTTGGAGATGCCAACAAATTGAGCTTGGTGCTATTGCAGATAAATGTCACTGAACATGTTCTCTTTTTCGAGCGCACATATTTTTGGCAAAGAGATTTTTCGGTGGCATTCTCTACATTACCAGTGATGTCAAAACCAGGACTGCGGGTTTCAACCCAAAAAGTTGATGGCAGCGGCGTAGACTTTTCATTTTTCCGGGGGGGGGGGGGGGGGGGGGGGGGAGGAGGGGGTGGCAGGCTGAGAAGTTCTCCGGGGGGGGGGGGGGGGGGAGCTTTTTTGCGCAATTTTTTTTACACCGGCAATTATCAGTAGTTTATTTCAAGGGGTACATTTTTCAGTCTGAGTAAATCGCCATGTGTCCGTCCCTTTGTGGGCTTTTTTTTGGTTTACATGCCACTACTAGAAGCTGTTAACATGGCACGTAAACAGCGTCTGGGTACGGATCATGGCCCGGGGGGGGGTCTGCCCCCCCCCCCCCCCCTTTTCCGGATCTCGCAAAAGGGGAAACACGAGCCCCGATGCCCCCCCCCCCCCGCCCCCCCCCCCCCCCCCCCCCCCCTAGTCTACGCCTATGCTTGAGGGTGTGTTTAAAAAGCAAGGTGGATGGTTAGAGTAATTGTGCTCTAAACCGAAACCGCTAAAACTGGCAAACCAAATAAACAAAACAGCAACAAAAACGAACGTGCGAGGAGGTTAAACATGGCGACGTTGTCCGAGTCTCGAGTTTTCTGAAAAACGACACAAACAAAAAGCAGTGTGAAATGTGAGACTTAGCTGTGGGTCATCTTTTAGAAAGTAAACTGTGTATAACGTTACCACGTTTGACAGACTAACCATTCGATCGTGGAAAGACGCGGTTAAGACGACGCCCTTAGTCGAGCACGTCGATGGCTTAAAAGACGCTCAAACGTTCCGAGTGGACAGTGCCAGCGTTTGTAACTCGAAGCTTCAGAAATGCTGAAAAGGTATTTAGCCCTATAGTTATATTCTTATATTAATGACACTTATACAGACTGGGCAGATGTCAGGCCGTATCATTCCTGCGGTAGTTGGATTCGTATATACAAGTTCTGAATTATTCACAATCAATTAGAATCAACGTTTTCAACCTATGTTTTCCAATTAGATTGTACCTTCAGTGCGTGCATGCACGCGCTTTGCTCATACGGTGCACGTGTGGCGCTTGCCGCGCGCAAATCTCAATCCTGTCTTCAGTCTTCACGAACTTAGCCGAACCCGACGCTTGTGGTCAAGGCCGCACCAAGCGTAGGCACTGCGCGTGCGCAGGAAGCGCGTCAAGTGGAGCGTCTGCACATGAGCCCTGCCAATGCGCAACGCAAGTATGGTGCCTGGAACGCGTCTCCGACTGGTGTGTTTACCGCGGCCAAAAAAGTGGTCCCTCGATTTCCGCTGATGACGTCATAAAAGTGTCATGCTGTCGCCGGTCGCGACCCTGGCGGCGTCCCAACAGTTGTGGTAGGGGTGGCAGACGCCTGTTCTGCTGCAGGTCGCTTTCCACTGTGACAGTTCACGGTAGCTCTAGCAGCCGGATTTGGGACGTCTAAAGGGACGCCGTGACGACAGCGACACTCACGTTCGCTCGTGCTTTTCGCCAGCATTTCTACGGCCAACCGCCAGGATCGCGACAGGCAACAGCATGACACTCGCGTCATTTGTTGCCACATCGGGACCACTTTTGATGTATGGTCGGGATAGGACGCTAAACACACCAGTCAAAGACGCGATCCAGGCACCATAACGCAAGTTCGTCTGCTTCTTTTGAGGGGGTCGCACTGACTGCAGAACGCCGAGCTCCGATTGGCTATGATCGAAGTAGTGGGTAGACCTCTGTGCAAGCTACCTCGAGGTCAGCCCACTATCCTTCAATCATAGTCAACCGAAGCTCGGCATTCTGACGCCACCACATACAACCCCTGCGAAAGTAGCAGACGAACTTGCGCTCCGTATAGCAGCGCCACTTCATCGGCGTAACGTCAGGGCCGCGCCGTATTGCCGCATACGTTGGTGGAAACAAAATTAGACAACGACGTCAGAGAAGGCTGTTGGCTCGAGCCTATGGCTGTGTTTACACGAGTACTATTGTAGTGCGTCGAACCGACCGCGGACTAATTACACGAACCCTGTCATCTGCTACCAATCGCAATAGTCGAATCCTTATTCGATAATCTACGGTCGCATCCATAGAAACGTAGCCTACGCTCGTACACATAGCTGCGTCGAGTACTTTTCGTTTCGTTGCGTTACGTCGTGCAGCACAGCGCCTCCCCATCAGCTCGTTGTAAGGAACGCCGAAGCAACAGCCGATGCAAGCAGTCTTAACGCAGTCAAACGCAACTGCGTGAACGATCCTTATATCTCAAATTAGCGTTGGATTTGCACGCTTTCCCGTGTAAATGCCAAGCTCAATGAAGCCACGCGCTCGCGCCAGTAACGTTTTCACCCCTTGTTCCGTAAGCATAAAACAGACTTATTTGCTTACTGAGCACTTTAATCCCAGATACTTAAGAATAAAGAAGTTAAAAATAAAATGGAAAGATTACGCTGGCGAATAAGCACATCATTCCGAAAAATTATGTCGATCGATGAAACCTAGTAGCCCGGTCATTAAATCCCGCTAAAGACTTCTATTTATTTAATTATTTTTTTATTTATTTTTATTTTGAGGCAGTTTCGATGACGCGACCGTGGCCGGCTCGAGACACGACCAGAACTCGACCGTACGAGTCCAGAAACTTGAATCCACAGATGCGGGAACCGCGGGCACATCCAGTAATTTGCATATGCAAATGAAGGGTGGCCGAGGGCAGCGCTTTTCGAGAGAACATCCTTCGCCCCGTTCCACCGACACAGCCACGCTCCGTTCCCACCTCACGATAGACCGCAGCGGACGCTATAGGAGCCATCCCAGCCGATCAGCCGCTGCGAGCTCGTCACGTGACCGCGGACATTTACACGGCAGCGGATTTGCTTCGCAGGCTCCCATGAATTGGTCTGCGGTCTATCCAAGTGCGACGGAGTGTAAGCCGGTGCCAACAGCCCCCTGGCGGTCGCACGTCGGCACATTCGGGGAGGCATCTATGCTTCGTGCAAACCTAAGCCGACAGTGCGGTGGAAGCTACGTGCGCCTTTGTACCAGTAGTACTTGTATCTCACGCCACGTGATCATGCTCCCGCCCCATACCCACGCCCAGAGAGCGGACTCCGGCGATTAAAGGGAGTCGGTCGTTCCGTCCCGCCGCACTATCAGCTTAGGGGTGAACGGAGTATACGCTTCCCGGAGTACGAACCGACGGACCTCCCTTTTTTCGGGACAATTAGGCGGCTGCGTGCGGGTGGTGAGAGGGAAAATTGTCCCGATCTGACTCCCGGAAGAAATCCTCGCTTCCAATGCGGGCCAACCGCACACGGCCAATTATTCTTCCGAGTCACCGCTGCTCTCCGGGTGGTTTAAGGAGGGCAGGACATTATTTGTTGCCTGGAACATTTGGATGGAATTCGGTGCCGCGCTTCTTTATTTAGTCGCTTTGAAATCCGGTCGAAATACTTATCGGGGCGCTATTCGAAACATCCGTAACTTCAGCTTTGCGATCGGTTGTTCATCTCGCGGGCTGAAACGTGGTGGCGCAAATCTGCAAATGGCTCTTAAACACATTACAAAACGATACGGCAGGTTTCGGTGTATTTTTCGGATCAAATCTACTTGATATCTTTAAGAAATGGTCACCCTGTACGACGTGATGCACTCTTATGGTGAAGACTGATATGCGAGGAAAACGAGATATTACGCGCGGATTGGAAGTCTGCCAGGGCTACCTGATGGATGGCACCGCTGAGTTTGTTGCCAAACACAAAAGGGCGAGTAGGCACTGAAAGTATGAGAACGGCGGGGAAGAGTTTCAGTTGGTCGCCTTCAACGCAAGCTGCCTACTCTCGATAACGCATCGGCGACTTGTGAGCCTCGAGCTGGCGCACGCAATCAAGCACGGTGGAAGGCAACGAGCGCATGCTTGAAAGCCGTGCTCAAAACAGAGGTTCTGCCGTTCTCATTCTATCAGTAACTAGCGTTATTTACATCTAAATACTCACAGCTCCTTCTTGGACAGTGAGTTAGTCCGAATTCATCAAGGGCTTTCAGCGAACATATCACAGCCATGTCGAGACATGTCGCATCCATGTCGAGCTGGGACATTAATATTCCCGGCGCTGCGGGCGACGCCGCTGAAGCGAGAGGCATGTTGACACGTGACCCGGAGGCTTGGCCTCGACATCCTCGCTCATCCCCCTCTCCTTGTGATGTTGTTTAAAATACGTTAGCATTTATTGTCCTGGTGCATGCATCTGTTTTTCGTTTGGACAGTCGTGCTTTCGACTGGACTGGTTTCGTAAGGCAAAGGCGCGGTTGCCTTCCTGCTCTTTCCCTTCGTTCGTTCATTGCCTACGTTCCTCCTCTTAAAATAGTTGAAGTGTCTTGTGGCACGGTCCCATTGACGTGGCGTGGGAGCGGGAGAGGAGGTGATCGAGCGGACGTAGTGGGGGCAAGACATACGGGACCACATAAAACCGAGCCGCAGCGACGACGCTGTTTGCGCGTAACCGCCGACACCCGAGAAGAAAGATTGCCACTTCCAAGACAAGAGTATTCGGACAATAGGCGGCAATTGAGGGAAGCTCTGGTGGCTGCATCCGAAACCGCCGACGCCCGGGTGTACAGACTGGCTCCCCCAACAAAACATAATACGGGCCGTTGAGAGGTTGCAATTCCCATCTTTGGATGAGTCGGAATCCATGCGCTAGGTGCTAACGCATTTCGTCTGGAATCCACGTAGTGACACCAGCCATTTTGGCATCAATATTACGTTTTAAAAGACTCCATTTTAGGATGTAAAAATGCAGCTGGACCGAGCGGCGAAATCAACTTGGCAGCTCGCCAACTCGGGGCAGTTGTTTGTTTGGAACCGGTTTTGGGGAAAATTTTAAAGGGTTTGGGAAACGAAACAACGTACTGCAAGCTCTCTGCCCTTCGCTGTAAGGAGGGCCAGCGGGAAACGCAATGCGTAACGCGGTCGTGACGCCAACAGGTCCTGCACGGCCATAGTTACTGTAGTTGCGAGCATTGCCGCTTGGTGGCGTCAACGCGCGACAATCCCGCCTAATAGTAATATGCCAGGACTGTGTGCCCTATACCACGGTGTAAGATAATACTCTTCAGGTGAGGACAGCGCGCTCCTCGCGCAGTGCAGATAATGTTCGCTTTTCACTCTCTCTCTTTCTCTCTCTCGCTATGGTTTCAAGCGGCGCCGGCATATGACTCGTCGACCCGCGGGCACGGCAAAGACGGCTCGTGCCGCCTCATGCTCCACACGCGCAGAGCTCCAGCGAGGTTGTCGCTCGTGCAGAAAGACCACGGTGTACCGGGGTGTCATGCAACGAGATAATGTTTTTTCGCTCTAATACAGTTTCGCCGTTTGGCCACCGGTGACGCTGTCAGCCGTGGGCACGGTGGCCGCGGAATGATGCAGCCTTTCGGATGCCCGTCGGACGAATACTATCTGATTCCTCGCGCCGCGCGTTCAGCCCCGCCGTGTCCTCACCTAAAGAGTGTATCTTACACCGTGCCCTATACGTAGCTTGCCCGTAACGTCATTCGCGGCCTTGCCGGTATTTTATGTGCCACGAGCGTTCGGTTCACCGTGTAAGGTTTCACACCGCACAAGTAGGAGCTCGAGGAAACCATCAAGTAGAAATAACCGTCAGTGCACAGCAATGGCGACACTTGCAAGCTATGCATACAATGTATTCACTGGGCGGCATATTTGAGCGCGTTAGTCACACCGCATCCTTGGGAGGGATAAGGGGGGGGGGGGGGTATGGTTGGCCTGGCAGAGGTGCCCGCATCCTCAGATCAAGCTCCTCCCTATCGTCTGCAAAAGACGGCACTCTCAATGGTGTGGAATGCACGTTTCGGAAGCAGTGTGGAAGCTTTAACATATACAACGTAGTAAACTCGTTAGCGTTCTTCGCCAAGTCACATTCAGAACTAAGTAACCCCACGAGCGAGTCATTCTGCCGCGAACTTGCGCTGCTTCTAAAGAACTCATGACGTGACGGCATTCCAACGAAGCTTCACAGACTCCAACAAGGCGCAATTCTGAAATCTATTAATTCGCTTTAAAATTAGTTTTCTCGACTCTTTTGCCGGTAGCCCAGAAACAATAGTCTTAACCACTGTTTCTGGGCTGCCGGCACAACATAGACCGTTTCTAAACAAAGAAATAAGTGCGAACATTTTATTTTCGTACCCCTTTGAGAGCTGTCTAAAGAGGGCACAACAAAGACCGTGCAAGGCAAACGAAAAGCGACGAACGCGCGTGCATCTCCAGAAGCGTGAATTTTCCGGCGCGCGAGTACGTTTAAACTTTTCAGTGAGGACATCGACCACGCAAACAGCCCGGCTTTCCTCCACGCCTCCTCGATGTCGTCGCCTCCCCTTTCTTGTTTTCGGGAGATTGGGGACTGACAAGAACACCGGAGGCCTTGACGACAAGGACCAACGTGATGAGCATGCTCCACGCCTCTGCTGAAGGGCGCAAGCAAAAAAAAACAAAACAGAAAACATTTACGGCGGATTGGAAGCGAATGAAAACCTCAACTTCCGGTACGGCAAATCTGTGCACGGCATGCTGTTTTCTGTTTCTACAGCCCTATATCTAGACGCTTGGTGCTGAGGTGTCTTCAGCAGAAATGCATAATCATGATTTAAAACGACACACTGTTAATAGTTCCACCGCATCGACTTCCCATGAAGCAGGTGCTCGGATCTTCTACGATATGATCCAGCGAATGAAAAAAAGAAAGAGAGAGAAAAATATGTAATTTGGCTTAAGCGTGCAATCTACACAGTAGAAGCGAGCTGACGATTTCAAACCAACCTGTATTTTAATATGGTCATGTGTGCGCTCAGTTCGTTGGAGTGATTGGCTCGAATGTAGACGCGCGAGCATTTTGTAGATTGTATGCTGGTATTGACTATTGTTCTACCGCAGGAATGTGCAAAGGATTCTGAGCTATTTTGTGGCAAACTGAGTTCAAGGGTGTCCTCTCACGCTTTCATGTCAGTAGAGAGACAAAGTGTCGATAATACTCAAAAATTAATAAATGTGAAGAAGACCGGCGCAGTTGAACTGCATGGCAGCATACCTTAAACCAACTATAGCCCTGTGAACTTAAGAAACACAATGTGTGGTGATTCCCAAGAATCGTTTTATTGTTTTGTCTGCCGATAAGACGTTAGCCGCTATGAACACTGAATAACGAATTACAAATTGAGAAGAGAGCTGTATGCAACTATAGAAACTCCCACGCCGATCTTCGTCGCGTGTTACGCGTACACCAACAAACACGGTGCTTGTACAATGGCCACAGGCAAGATTATGCACTTATGGCCAATCATTCGCACTCGCAGTGCTTCTTCGGCCATGGTTCAAAATACATTGGTCAGAACAATGACCGTCGTTCGGGTCTCCCAAATATACGCACGCTTTCTACCAAATATTTACTTATTATATAGCAGCAACACATTTCCATGGAATGATTTTTTTTTCTTCTTCTTTCTGATTGATTTGTTTTCCCCTCCATCTAAGCACTGCAGTGGTGTAGCCGCATGAACAGAGAAATCAAGAAGCGAAAGTCGACAGGCGAGATTGTTCGGAATCTTAGAGTGACTCGGGGTTTAGATTTTGAAAGAACTCGAGCCATGGTTCAGACATTACACTTTAAGAATTCTGGAGCGTCAACTCTCCCACAAAGTACTCGGGAGATCCAATCGCTCCAGTATACGGAGAGAACTCTACGAATGACGACGGTGAAAATATGTTTAGGCGGTTTAGGCATAGCCTCCTCTATTCTCACAAAGCCTGGCAGTTCGATGACGGAACCATAGAGTGCCCAGTCGCAGATTTGGATCGCGAGGATCTGGTAGCACAGAGCATTTCTCGGGGAGCCTGTAGTCAGTGTGCAGCTTTGGCAGCTGCGTGTACCCGAAACATGGTTTTCAAACCCGACGAGAAAAGAAGCGGGAGCGCGAAGAACGCGGACATTCCATCGCTCGGAAGAAGTGTGTTTCGGCGTCTCGCCACAGCGGGGCGCCTGTTACATGACTCTCCTCTCATCCGTTGTGTGTCGCTCTACCTTTTCGCTTTCGGCGGTCGCGTCTCGTGGTGATCTGCCAGGTTTGTCAGTATATAGGAGGCTATGGTTTAAGCCTATAAAATCACTGGCAACATAAAAAAAAAAAATTGTGTTCACGGTTCATGCTTCGCCATTGGTTCTTGGACGTTCGTCTCGACTAAAGGTGCAATTTTATTGGCTGTGGATGAACAATAAGGTGCCCGGGACTTGCCACGCCCTACCTTTCTTAAACTGCCAGTGACTCTTAAGGCACGACCACATTGGCGTTTCGGAGGCCTGCGGCGCGACGGTCGTCGCTGCCGGTTGCCGGCGGAAACCAGTTTTCGGCTTCAACGTCACGACGTGCGGCGCCGCACACCCAACCGCTCCTTGCGCGGTTCAGAGCTGAACGCCGCACGCCGCAGAAGAGAGGAGCCAATGGGAGGTGGCTTAGATAGTGACGTCGCGATGCCATGGCAACGCTCAAACCGGTCGTCGGCGCGTCTCGAAGCGAAGGACGTGTTTCGTGTCGTCTGCTCCCCCTATTTCCCCCCGATGCCTTCCCCAACGGAGCGGTTCCTTGAAACTAACCGCTGGGAATTCGGAATTACAAGTGAGTTTCTCCGTGGCACTTGTTGCATGTCGTCTCTGTTGTGACAGATGTCGTGTTGATTTGGTGACACTTTCGAGAGTAGCCTTTATCTCTGGCGCGCCGCCGGGGCAGCAAAGCCCCGGCGGCGCGCCAGACCTGTCCTGTTCTTCGGTGTTTCGGTAGAACCAACTCGGCCGGACCCAAAACCTGCGCCTCCTTCCCTTCAGAGCGCGGCGACGTCGCAAGATCAACGAGCAGGCTAGGATAATCACATTGACGCTGATCTACACGTCATTATGAACTCCTACCGTCTAGACAGCGAGTGCGGAACGGAAGAATCTAACGAAGAGCAGACGACGAAAGAGCGGGAAATCCGACGGGAGGCTCGATCGCGGGATCCAGTGCTGTCACGTGACGCCTGCAAAACGGAGGCCAATGTGGACTCCTCGCGTTGGGACGCCGGACGGCGGTGCCGCCCGGCGGCGCCGCCCGGCGGCGCCGTTCACGCTAGTGTGGTCGGGCCTTTACTGAGACAGTCTGCGCCGTGGGACTGAACATGATAAAATATGTTCAATGCCACAGCGTAAGACTGTCTTTTTTTTTAGAAGTGAACGAAGGTAGACTTACTACTTTCTTGCAAACCTAAAATTTAGACATCTTAGCGTCTATCGGTTGCGTGTGGCCGACTGCTTTATGACCGCGCATAAAAACCATTGCTGCAGAGGCCTTCCAGGCACTCGGATTCAGCGGACGTAAATTACGACACGTTCCATCTCATGTCGGAAGGATGGACAACCTACGTAAGACCAAACTTAGAACACGCCTCCACCATCTGAAGCCTGCGTCGAGTCTACTTATTTTATAGTTTATGGTCGAGCGAAAACCGGGCCCCCCGATCTATCCTCTCATTTTTTGGCTACCCACCAGCCACTTTTTCAAAAAAGGACGAAGCTGTCTCGCCTTTTTCTCCTCCATAAACGTTACTACCGTTACGCAGAGCAAAGAAGAGCCCTCCCATCTTCCTCCGATAAAATATCCGCCCGCATGATTACCTCTCGTCCAATTAAAGAAATCTCAGGTAACACTAACGCGGCTAACAAATCATCCTCATGCCAGCGCTAAATGGAACCAGCTGCCACGCTCCGTCGTTAGCGCCACTAATGCAGTAGTGTTGTATAACCTTTTACAGCCCCATTTAAATAGAGTAGTACGTATAAGACTTCTGTTATTTTTTTTGCATATCTTGTAAGTGTGTAGTTACCCCGCCCCCCCCCCCCCCCCTCCCCCCGCCCCTTTAATGTAATGCAATAACGGGGCCTTTAGTTGTGAAATAAATGGAACGAAAAGAAATGACTGCTTGAGACGACATGGTTGCAATGGCAACCAAGCTAGGTTCGCGAAGTGGATCGTAGTCGAACGAAAGGAGTGGTAGCGGAGTCAATGATAATCAAAAGCAATTGTCTGACTCTGTCTTCAAGCGTATACTGCGCAGTTTCATTCACATTCTTTCGCCTTAATCGGGCCCCGAAATGAGTACTCAAGAAACTAATTTTTCAATAACCGTACGGTTTTCGGAGAGAGTTTGGCGTGCCATCGTTTTATTCGTACACACCTAGCACGAGACATTCTATGCCTAATCCTTTTGTCCCTATATTACTACTTTGCTGGAACGTGTCTTCAATCGGTGTGTACCGCCCATGCATCAAAAGTGGTCTTGATGTGGCAACAGGTTCACGTTATAATAGCCGACGTGTCATGCTGTCGTATGTCGCGATCCTGCAGGTTGGTTCTAGAAATGCTGGCGAGAAAGGCGCACGGACGCGATGATCGCTGTCATCGCGGCGTCCCAACTCTTGACTGTTAAAGCTGCCGTGAACTGTCTCACCGCAGAGCGAGCTACAGCGGAACAGACGTCCGCCACATACACCTCCGCCGCCGTGTCACCGCCAGAATCGCGGCAGGCAAAAGCACGATACTTTTGTGACGTCATCAGAATGACATCGAGCAACCCCATTTTAGGGCGCGCTAAGTACACCAGTTCCTAGATGCGTGCCCCCAAGCAATCTCACGAGGAAATCTTGTCTCGTCTTCGACTCTGCTCCCTGGTGCCGAGTGACGAAATTATTCGTATCCTAGAAATCGAGGAGGCATTGTCCATATCGATTCGCGGAGAGGAGGCGGGAAAGAGCGAAAGTGATAGAAGGGGACAGCGTAGCAAAGCTCGAAAAGGGAAAGGGAACCTGTTTCCTCCGATCGATTCTTCCCGAAAATTTTCGCTCACAGCCTTCGCGGGGAGGATTCGGGAAGGCAGTGGGGGTGAGGTCCCCCCGTTACTTCCCCAAAATTCAGCAACAAGAAGCAAGCCACAATCCGGAAGACGTCAAAGAAAGACTCGGGCAAAACAAAAAAAGAAAAAAGATTTTCATTCCCAATAGGGATGCCACCTTTTTCTATTTTTCTAATTCTCTTCACTGGTGATCTCTTTCTCGCTGCGGGACCGGAAACCACCCAAAGAACATAGCGATAAGACTTCGTGCGCTGCTCTCTTAACCATTTTCTCCATTTTCTTTTGTTGTTGTTGCTGTTGCTTCTTGCTTGTCTTGATGGGAGTGTATCCTTTTAAACGTAGATGATCCGTATTGGTCTGCAATGGGAAATGGTAGTGAATAGAGAGTTTCCCTTTAGAGAGTTTCCCGCGTTTCCCCCACCGCCGCGCCCTCCGCAACGAAGAAGCCGCTCCTGCGTCTGCGCGTCGATATCATTAGGGAGTTTTCGTAGACCGTGTTTCACCCTCCGCTAAGCCCTCCGCAACAAAAAGGCCGCTACTGCGCGTGCGCGCTGACGGCCTTGGCTGTAGAGTTCCGGGTATCGAAGCGGGTTGCGGTGAGCGTTGCGGGACGGCGAAAACGATCTACGAAATTCCCTAGTATCGCCTACGTGCTGGATTTCGCCTGCATTTTTTTAAAGAAGTACGATTATGTGGAATACCAAGGTGCGGGGTGCGAAAGCGTCCTCGACTGCAAAGCCGCTATGCTGATTTTTTTTGTGTGCCTCCTATCGGAGGTAAGGGCGTTGCAGAGATTGAAGGCGAATGCGGCGTTGACGTTGGCTGGGTCCCTGGAGTGTCTGTACGCGCATACAAGCAGAAACAGACCATCGGGCGATCTCCACCAAAAATGCGCGAGCCTGATCGGGTTTCAGAAAGCAAGCAATGCAGGCTCTGGACGAATGAACATGTGCACACATTAACATTATTTTCATACTAAAATGGGTTTTGCTCATTTACAGAAGGTTTCAGGAAAATCACATGAAAAGATCGAACGGTCGTGCTTGCTATAACGCCTTGTAGGTGAGCTAAAATACCAAGCTACTACCCTAGTTACGCGAGCGTTATCATCTGTCATTGAGCCAGTGCCAGTTGATTCAACCCCGTTCGGACATTGTTACGCGGCGGCGCAAACTGTCATTGAGCGGCTGACGATCAGTGAGTTAAACTGAGCTGGCCTACCTCAGTTTACTCATAAGGGTTTGCTCCAAGGTTCGCCCAATTAGAGCTAAATATGGCGGCGTCCGCCGCAATGTCACCGATCGCCATCGCCAGGGAAGCACTTACTATTGCAGAATATCGGGGAAGGCATGTACCGAGTATCATAGCAGCAAACATTGTCGGAAGAAGTATGACTCTGGGTCAGAGCTGCCGCTAGAACGATCACGGCACGTCGCGGAAGCCAAAGCTCGGCGAGGGGTGAGCTCGCCGCCCTCTCTCCCTCATGCTTCAAGCTGAGGCGGTCTCTGTCGGAGGACGATGGGGACGCTGCTGTCGACTCTTCCTCAGAGCCGTGTATTGGGAGAGTTTGGCCATTCATTGATTTGAACAGGCGAGTATCTCGTGGCCAACCACAGGCCGCGAAACAGCCCCTAGCGGTGGTCGTGAGCTCTTAAAAATGCGACTCGACTAATTTAAGCCGTTTTAGCGTGGCTAAAGTAAAAAGGTATAACTTTCGGTGGCTGAAAACTAGGCGCATGTGAGGTCTTCGTCACGTCCATATTCAACGGTAGAATCAACGAACGTGCGCTCCAAACCAGACCAAACTGTGTGGTTGCGAGCACTGCTGCTGATTTGGTATTGACGCCATTGTCACCGAGACGCCGAGGTTGAACACTCCTATTTCACGGTTTAAATTTAGTTTTTCAATATTGTGCCGTCGCGGTGTGCTGATAGTTGATACAGCCCTAGGCCTTGCTACTGAGGAGGTGTAAGTCCCAGGTGGCTATGTGCCGAGAAGTAGTGTCTGGACCAATAACTAAAAATTCATCTTGATGTCCATCACGTTGAGGAGAGTGAGTGGGGTTTGCAGTTACGTGTTCAAATGATATAGAGCAATAATGAAACAAGACAGCCGACCGGCAAGAGATTTAGAATGTTCACAATAGCCACACCCTCACCCAGTGGAAGTGTGTTTCCGCGTAACACGGTGCTTTAAAGGGAGACTGAAATTTCAATGAAAATAAATACAACCTCAACAAAACCGCCGAACAACGGCTTCACACCAGGTGCCCTAAACTCGTCAAACACAAAGTTGGAGCCCAAAGTTCGCGGAGTGCGGCGATTGGACGTCGGCGAAAAAAGCGCGAAGTCATTGTCGTGATAGGCCAATCGGTGCGCTCCGTCAAGTTCGGCCCCAACTTTGTGTTTCACGAGTTTAGGGCCTTGGTGGCATGACTAAATACCTTTGTCAGAGTATCGATTCTCATTGCTCTTCAATGCCGTTTTTTTTTATTGTTTTTTTTTATCGACAGGGTAGGTTTCATATTGAAAAAAAAAAAAGATTAACAGAAGTACTGGTGGGAACAAGCCTTCTAGTGTACAGAGTTTAGGGCGTGACAACTGTTTCACTTCGTTTTCACGAAATGTATAGACGATTGCTAGCACGCCATCTTGCCGCCGCCACGTCACTGCTCGCGCGGTCAAGTGCGTACAATTGCAAGCATGCCAAAGCTACGCTCACGCGCACGCTGCACATGTTTGCGCGCATGAGGCACCATTGAGGTGTCATGCTTGCAGTATTTGGTTCCGACTTGAGCGGAGACTCGAAGCTTCGCCTTCAGCGCGAGCTTTCTGCCCTTGCTAACACAAGTGTAAACGCGCAAGCACGCGCAACCAAAGCACTACAGAAGTCAGTGAGCTCGCGCTGAAGGCGGAGCTTCTATAGTCTAAGCTTAAACGGAGTATATACCTCGCACGTATGTCCGTCGCGCTAGGAATGTCTTCATCGTCTAAGCATGGACTCTTTTCAAACACCATCGAGCAACATTGGCTGTTGCCATTTCTTGAACACGAAGCGCGTGAGCAGACACGAGTCCGCTCCTCACTTCGACGCAGCGCTTGCTCGCGGTGTGAGCTGAGCCGAGTCGACGCCACACGCTTACGCAGTTCCCGTCTCGAGTACAGGCTCAGAGCACGAGATTAAACCTTGACGGACTCGGTGTACTGGCGCAGCAACTAGGTTCATGCTCATGCAAAACCAAAACACTGCCTGCAGACCCTGTCTATTTCTTTCTTGTGGGCGAACCTGTAGTCCCTGGATCCTAGGAAAGTAGCGCCAAGCTCCTCGTATGGTCGCCATGTTGATCCGTGAAAGGAGTAACTTCTCCTTGACCCTTCCGTCCTAGGTGAGCCGATCTCAATTCGCTGGAGACGGGTAGCTCTATGGAGACGCGTCTTGAGATTTTGCTGTCCACACACCGGCGAAAAAAGCGTGCATATTCGCACCACCACTACATGGTGTGTTGGTGCTTGGAGGCACGAAAAAATAAGTTTACTGTTTTAAAGGACGCAAGAAGAAGAGTATAATTGTAAGAGATCCATGGAGATGGGCATATGAGTCATAAGTTGATTGCATACATACTGCCAAAGACGCTTATATTGGCGAGGAACGCTTCCAGTACGATGATGCTCCATGGTGATCTTGGCGCGACTGGTTTAGAACAACCCTCTAGAAGCTTCGAAGATTTGAATGGACCGAGATTGCGATTTCCATGGCAACGTAGACAGATTAGCCAATCGCCTTGCGAGGTTTTGGTCGTCGTTATGTTAGCATCTGTTTTTGACCGGCTAGCAGGTAGGGAAAAATGGCGCTAGTTTCCCAGGATCCAGTGACTTTACCACTAATCATAGATACAGGTCTGCCGACATCTTCAAAGCATCCAGATGTATGATAAAACATGCCTCGACATTATGAAGGCACGTCCGTAGATACTTTGTCATCTTGTCTGAAGCAAACACCGTGTCTTCTGCATGAAGTATGAGGAGTGCGACTGCGAGTTCGATGCGAGGAGGCGACAGGACTACTGTAGCCTTCGGTGTTATTTCGCCATCGACCGAAGCCCGACCGAGGTCTGAAAACGGGGCAGGCGCAATACGCATGTTGTGACACGTCCGCCAAAAGCGATCGAGGCGACCTCCTCGCGTGCCGCTTCTCAAAACAACAACAGACCAGCCGACGCGCTATTCTCGCGCGCGATGATACCTTTGTGATTGACGATGGGTCTCCTTCGGCCCCCGAGATAACGTCCTTCACAAACCCCGAATCACAACAAGGCGGAGCTGTTGGCAGCCGACTCGTCCTTCTCTCTCATGTCAACATGATGCAGTTTGGTTTATTTTCTGCGTCGTCACTTGAACGTTCGGAGGGCGCTGACTTCAAGTTTACCAACAGTGCGGTTTCCCATGGTCACTCAGATTTCCTATACTGTAATCAATGAGTTTCGCCACATGTTTGTACTGCGACGTCTCTATTTTGAGTAATTAATTAATTTATTTATATATTGTGCCTACAGAAAAACACGGGCCTATAACAGTGGTCCGCGAAAGAATATTCGGAACACAACGCCGCAGAAACATACTATAACAGCACTGGAATGTTCCTCTTGAGCAAGACGTCATGAGGGAAAATGTCAGCAAACGATGTGTCAAGATGATCAAAAAAAGTTGTGAATGCGAACTAGCGGGGACAAACAACACGTGGAGTTAATGGCAAATGTGCGTTTGCAGCGAAGATGTCTCACGGGAAGGCTGATCTGGATGTGAGATATGATAATTGAGCAGTCGTAATACGCATGCATGCACTTGAACAAAACTATTAGGTCTTAACCTTCTCATCTAGATTTGAACTCGGTCAAACCCAAAATTTCGTCAGATTCGATAGCGTTTTGAGTGAAACGCTGGACAGTCTTAACCGTATTGGCTTATACTCTATATTGTGAGACCTAATACAATGAGCTTAATCTAATAAATCTTCTTGTCAGCGACGCAAGATGACTCCTTTGGACTGGGGGCACCAAGGCCGGCATTCCAAACCGTCACCTGAGGATCTGTGGGCCGGCGCATTGCCTCTGCACCACCGATCGAGGCGACTCTACAGGAGGGCTGCTCCATGACATGTTTATAATCGGAATCTAGCACAGTTTATTACGGGACATAAGTTTTATGACCCCACTTTTATTAAAAGGGTTTGAGTCCTCTTTCAAATTCGACCTTCTCAGAAAAATATATATATTATGAATGGTGGTAGCTAATTGCATAATGGGCATAAGTTATGACTGAATCGAATTAATTGAACGCACATATAAGGTTCCAGTGAAGTGAAAACTGTCTTGTAGCTCAAAATAGTGACACATTTTATGAAATGCACAGTTCGATCGTTCCTCGCTTGCGGCTCGGATTGATCGATGTCCGTGACTACAATTCAACCGAGTGTAGTTTGCGAACTTCACTGGAGCCGCATTATTCAATAACACGAAAAAATGTTTACATTTCCAAATAAACGGAAGAGCCAAAAAGATACGTGACACCAGAATGTGGCTAGAAGAGTCGTCGTTCACTTATGATTCGCCGGCACCATCTCGAAGAAAGAAATCAATAACTGCGCTCTTTTTTTCGATCCGGCGATGTCTTCGTTCCGATGCGGTTTGTTTTGGTTCTATCACTCCGAGTAAAACTACATTTTACCCGGAACAATATTTTTTTTTACTATGCGCGCGGCAGTGCACGGCCGTCGTACAGAAAAACAGGCTGTTTACAAAGAGGTAAGCGTTTGCCCCGACTGCGCATTCTTAGAAACTAGATTCTTCTGAAGGAAAAGGTCTGTACATCCGCCGTGCCGACAGCAGCTCCACCGCAGAGAGCTGACGTCAGAGGTTAAAAGCCCCAGACGTGTACGCTATCATCTTAAGGCCGGTTCAGACACTTGCGTTTGAATGCGTTTAACAGCGTTGCGTCGAGAACCGAAAGCGAGTTACCGGCACATCTGGGCTTCGTATAAAGCGTGGAATCCAATTCAAGTAATCATCCTGGCACGCGATATAAGCAGCAGCGATGTCCTGGTTTCTCGCTGCCGCAACGCAGTCAGACGCAGTCAAACGCGACTGTCTGAAGCAGGCTTTAGGGTTTTAGCCGCAAGTATTTGGAGAAAGGTGGGCTATGGTCATTGAAACGATGAGAATAGCAGGCCGTCTCTGTTTAATGCCTGTCCTCCTGCACACGTTCCCCGCCGTCCGCGGTGCCATAGCCTCCTATGCGAAGCGCAAGTTCGTCTGCTTCTTTTGCAGGGGTCCTGGTAGCATCAAAACGCCGAGCTCCAATTGGCCCCAACCGAAAGGATTGTGGGACGACCTCAAGGCAGCTTGTATTGAGGTGTACTCCCTATCCTTTAAACAGAGCCAATCAGAGCTCGGCGGTCTGACGTTACCACAACCTCCAGCAAAAGAAGCAGACGAGCTTGCGCTGCGTATAGAGGAGGAAAGTATGCGAGATCAGCGTCAGAACCGGTCGCCCAATCCCGGAGGGAGAGAGAGAAAGAGCGAGCCTGGTTAAAGCCCCTTGATAATATTCACGAACACCAGACCCTGCGCGAGAAATGGACGACTGCTTGTTCTCTCTAATTGGAGGGAGACAATGGGTAGAGACAACGGCAGCTAGCCTTTACGTGTACTCCCTAATACTTCCAATCAGTGCTCGGCGGGTTGATACGCAACCGCACGCTAACACCTCCTCCTCTCCTTCATTTTCTCATTCTATACTCAGGGACAGCATTTTTTTCCCACGCAGTCAAAGATAGGGGAGCACGTGCTTGAATGCAAATTAAAGCGGCACGCGCGCACATTCCTCCTATAGGAAGTATTCACTGGCGGCTATAGGGAGTATTCACTGGACGCCATATTTGTGGGTGCTGTTTAGAGCGCATGCTCCGAACGAGCTCACTTCAATAGGCTGCTAAGACCGCCACTCTTGATGGTGTGGAATGCACGGTGTAAAGGACTGTGGAAGCTCGCCATCGGCACGCGCTCAGCATTCGCGCGCACAGCTATGGCCGCCAGTGAATACCCCCTATAGACAATTGCAAGCATGGAGCCCCGTCTGGTGCCCCGTGCGTGCAGCATGTGCAGCGTGCGCGTGAAGGTAACTTTGGCGAGCTTGCAATTGCACGGGCGTGCCCGCACGTGTGGAGACATGGCGGCTGCCAATCGCCCTGCTTGCAATCGTCTATAGCTGTGTGCGCGACTGCTGAGCGCGTGCTATCGGCCAGCTTCCACAGTTCTTTTGCAACGTGCATTCCGCACCGTCAAGAGTGGCGGTTTTAGCAGCCCATTAATGTGAGTTCCTTGTGAGCATGCGCTCTAAACATCGCCCTCAACTATGGTGTCCAGTGTCCAGTGAATACTTCCTATAGTCGGATATACCTCATCGAGCTTTCGGCGAGCATTGTCCCTCCCGTAAGCCTTTTTTATTTTTTTGTCAACACTAGGAATTTTATCGTACCCTTTGACACCCTGGCACATTTGACGGACTTGTCGTTTCGACGCGTGTGTTTCTCCAAATACTCGTTGAAAAGCGAGCAATGGCGTCCAATCAAGATGAAACACCAACGAAGTAACACGATGAGGAGACAGCCGTCACTTCGCTTTTTCTCGCCCATTTGGTTCCAAGTTGGACCACGTTTTGTTGTTAATGATGCAGCCGTCGTCGTCAATAACATCGCGCCTTCACCGTCTCCTCTCCCTCTCCGCTTTTTTCCCCGTCGCTCCTCGCCAGAGACGAAGACAGATTGTGTACAGTCGAGCGGACAAACCCCAGACTTAAACCGATGCCAGAAATAAGGAAGACACTCGCGTCGACGGCAGGAAACGCCCAACCTCCCCAATGTTTACAAACATGCAGCGCTGTATCGGGCGACCTGGTAAGAAACAGTTTCATTTCTCGCGCGTAATTGGCAGCTGGTCTCGAGCTCGTCACGAAAAGGTTAGACGGTAGCTCACGCTTCCGTGCCAGACTTGTACCACGCGTCAGAGCCATATTATTAATGCGACTTCCATTGTAGTGGAAACTAATTCAGAGTTTCCATGTGTGTATAGACCTTTGCAGAAATCGCCTCCTGCGCGCTGCCATCTTTGTCTGCTAGGCTGTGGAACGCCTTCCAAGCATGCGCTGTTGATATGCTGTGCGGTATATCAGACGCTGCGCATGCGTCCACAACTCAGTGACTCAGCATTTTTTCCCGCTCGCTTCGTTCGAGACTGCCGCTGGAAAGGTCTATATGTGGTATGGGCGCGACGTGCATGGCATGCCATGGCACAGTAAAATGGATAAGAGAGCAGAACTGTACAGGGCAGAGTTGACCTTTCCACCTTGGCACCTTTCAATTCCAGTGCATGCTCCATTAACTAGTTGCGCTACTGCGTCATTGTCATGTGATGCGCGGGTCATCGAAAGCTATAGACCGACACGCTGTTTACAAACAAGCCCGCGTTTGCCCACACCAGATGTGGGCACTGCGCACGCGCAGAAACGGAATTCGAGTGAAGCGAAGCGTTTGCGCATGCGCAGTGCCGCCGACAGCGCCACCGCAGCTGCATGACGTCAGGGACGCGTGTTGGTCTATTCGTGACTCCAGCAAAACGGACGCCACCAAGCAGGAAAACCGGGAACCAGCCGGACCAGGTCGCTCCGCGCCCCTCCGCGTCTCTGGTGGCTTTCGCGGACACGTGTTGTCGGCGCGGTGGCGAACAATTTAAGCTGACGAAGGTCCGAAAATTTCTTCAGTTTACCTGAGTGTTCATTAGCGTGGTGAAGCCTCAGTAGATTGTCTTCTTCCATCACGTGTTTAAAAGCCCGTTTACCCCACAACACACGGTCGCATGCTTTCGATTTCTTGGATGGGGAGGAATCACGGAAAAACGTCTTGATTTCTTGTCTGTCTCGAATCACATTCAAAGTGACGACTACTTGGTAACTGATAAGTGGTTCATTTATAAGCATGTAGAACAGTGGAATGAGGACGACAGACGAGGTGTTTCACTGGAGGGAACACCAATGCTGCAGTCAAGTGAATGAGAAGGTTCATTAGCTGCTTTTCTTGAGCTTGGTTGTGTTCGATCAGCTTCAAGTTTGAGTCACCCACGCCGGTCGGTGCGTTGACTATTCGTCTTGGCTGCTTTCTGCCGACAAAGCCCCTGGACCACACTGAAGGAGTTGGGCTGATGTCGCAATTACTTGATTCAGGAAAACCTGCTCGCTGCAAGTGATGAACAGGGGGATTTATTTGTTTTCAGAAGGTGGGGGACTCTAGCAAAGTTAGAAGATGTCACGGCATTTTGATCTATAGCGCCTCCAATATTTATATTATACCCTCGTCGAAGCCAGCAGCAATAAATTTCTACATTACTCAGGTTGACCGGCCATAAAAAAAAATAATTTTCTCCGTTCAGGATTTGAAGCAAAGTTCACTGCAGAGGGATTCTGCGTGAATCTTCGACGAAGACTCTCTTCAGTTTGTCTCCGTGCTGCCGGCTAGAACCATTTGGCTAAGTTTAAGTAGTATCTGTCTGCAAATATACTATTATTCAGCAGTTCACCTAATAGTTAGTCAACTAAGCTCATATTTCAACCCGAAGAATATACTAATATCGCTTTAGTGGGACCATAGTACGTAATATAATACATAGCCCGCTCGTTAAAATGACTTCTCGATTGCTACTGAAACCTGAATTGAAATACGAGTATCAGCTGTTTATGACCATGTTAACCCGGCGGGTTAACATGGTCCTTGGCTTAAGAAGCGCTTGCTTAATTTTCGTAATTTTCCTGCAGCCTGTGTTGTTGACCGAGCAGACGACTCGAGCTGTTTCTTAAACGCAGATACGCACAAAAGCTCGATTGCGCGGACAGATAAGTCGCATGGTCGAGGCATGCGAATCAGCTGAAAATACCGGAGAAAAAAAATATCGAACGCAGAGTCTTTTTAGTGTTGCGTCGTTTACCCACAGTCTCAGTTTTTTTTTTTTTTTTTTCAATTTTGCGCATCGAACGCAAGCGTTGCTATTGTCGCAGCCTCCCTTCTCCTGGCTGCTGAACTGTTTCTGCCGACATTCGGACAGGGAGCTGCAACGGAACTGACGTCTGCCGTATCTATACCTCAGCAGCTCTCACACCACCGGAATCGTGGCAATCAGCGGAATGACGATACGAGTGTGACGTCGTTCGGTGGAAATCGAAGGACCATAAGTGAAGACACAATGTTAAGCACGCCAGTCGGACGCATTTCAGCCGCAAGAAATACTCAGGGTGTTAATCCCCTGTGCTTCTTATTCTGAAAATTAAACCGAGTCTTCTTGAGGAGGCAACCGCTATATGTTATATTTCTCATTGGGCTCCACAACCCGCTTTTGCACTGTTGAGGGTAAAAAAAAAAACTACGTAGACATCATCTCATCCTTTTCATCGTAAAGGAACATGTACCCAGCGCATGTTCAGAAGCTGTGAGCTACACAAGCAAAATTTAATAAATTATATGACAACGTATGTCGACGAACTGGAGTAATATTAGTGTAGCTGCGCACGTTTCTACGCGGCAGCGCTGCCCGTAAATATACCGCACCCTCGATTCCCCACCCCCTCCTCCCCCCCCCCCCCCCCCCAAACACACACACACACACAGATACCAAATCAGAGGCCGCGAACTCAGCGCACGAGAGATGTCATCTGCCGGTGGATGATTGAGTACTAAGGACAAGCGCAATCAGAGGCCGCAATAGCTCTCTCACAATTTGTAAATTGTTGACAAGTTCTTACCAACAGACTGCCCGATCGTTGACTCGCGAGCGGGTCAATATTATTTGTTGATAGCCCTCGCACCAAGAAAGCCTAGACGCCACGTCCAAACAGCAGCTGAGAAAGATCCTGCTCTCTCCATAAAGCAAATTCGGACATCTCCGGCGTCGGCACTGAGCTTTTTGGTGTCAACTCGGGCGCCGTTATGGACTGTGCCGCGAGCCAAAAAGCGCATTTTTTACTTAAAATCGCTGGCGCCTTGGCGCAATAAAATTCTGCTTCAATGCAATGCTGTTTACTCGTGGCCTTTCGGAATTGCACCTCGCTCTGACACCAAATCTGTTTTAACGTGATCTTTCACACTGTAGCTCGATATTACAGGCGCACTAATAACCTCAGCAAAACAACCCTCTATCTCGTTAACGATTTGACCGTTTTCAGCGGGATTTGATAATGCTTAACTTGAAAGAATCTTGTAAAACGGATAGCGTATGAGTGTACATAATCTCACACCTTCAATAGCGATGCACGCAGTTCCTCAATTGGCGTCTTGGCGACTCCAGTAAAAGCCTTCTTTGACGCATTCTTCTGAAATACTATGTTGTGGCCGCCATTTGCTTTGGAGGGTTCGGGCGGAGAACAATACACATCCGCAAATTCAACACTGAAACCGCGGCCTCTGAAACTGAAACAACACAGAGCAGCAGCGAAATAGACAAAACAGATAGAGTGCCTTGCGAGTTCACCTCCTGTTTTTTTTTTTTTTTTGTTTTTTTTTTGTCTTGCTTGTTTGCGATGTAAAATTTCACCAGCTAGTCTGTATGTTTTAAATGCCTGAGCATTTAGTGCCCTCGTGAATGCAGCAGTCTTTCGTTTGGACGGTCGAGGTTTGGACTGGACTTGACTGATTTCGTTAGGCCCATGAGCCGTTCCCGCCGTGCTTTTTCGGTCCGTTCGTTCGCTCGTTAAATCTAGTTTTCCTCTTGCAAGAGGAAAATGGTCTTCTGGCACGCTTCCAATGACGCGCCGCGACCGCGAGAGGAGGGTATCGAGCGGCCGCAGCGGTGGCACAACATACGCGACAACGTAAAAGCGAGGCACCACGACGATGCCAATTTGTACGAAACCGCGGACACTCGGGAGGAGGGATTGCCTCTTTGTAGACACCCGAGATCAGTGCCAAGCCCTTTTGAGTGCCGAGACACGACCGGAACCCCATCTGCGCCGGGGGGAACGCTCCCGTCATTTCAAGGTACCAGTTGATTCGGGACACGGCCATCCACTTTATGACTTTACACGTACAGGACGTCAGTGACATGTGCAATAGTTGCTCAACGTGCCCTTATCCTTGCCAGGTTTTGGTATGGGAATGACTAGAGAGTATTTACAGGGATCGGGTGACTTGCCTGTGACCCCCCCATGGTTCACAGCTCGAACAGTTCGAGTTTGGTAATATCTGGGAGATTCTTCAGCATAGCCATTGTGACGCGATCTCGTGCTGGTGCAGTGCGGGTCCCACTCGAGCTCGCCCAGCCTGAATGCCCGGTTCATGCCACCGTCCGGTGCCAGTTTCTCAATGCAGTACAGTGCTGGAGTGCCACTCGCACTGTCTGGCTGGTGCGCGCTAGCCCACTCGGCCACCGATCTTCCGTTCAAATAGACATACCCCTTTGGAAAGTCACGTCCCAATTATTAGAAGGTCGGAACCACTGTACAATGATGGAACAACTAACAATGTGAAACGCGCAAGTCATTCCATAACATAGCGAACGTCAGAGCGCGTCCAACGCTAGGAACCGAGGAGCAAATCAAGTCGCGTCGAGAGTGCAATGTCACTGCGCCCATCACCTTTTTTTGTGGGTGTAATTTTGCTTTCTGCTTTCTAATCCAACCAAACGCATAAGGTGTACCGCGACGTTGCAATTTTAGTCCGCTGTTGTGGAGGGATTTCACAGCTGCCAACAGAAGGCAGTCTTTCGAAAGGTGTCTGTGGGGGCACTGGGGTGAAAAGAAGGAAGCGGAAGCCAGCTGAACGCACAAACGCGTTTTTTTTTTATCGTCAGTGAGCAATCCGGACCAGTGGCACACACCATGTCTTCGATGGACAGAGTGCTCACGCTGCTCGGTTACAAGCTCGACCACAAGCTAAAAGACTTCAAGGCCCACTTTCGCGAAGACCGCCGTCCGGCCAACAACGGCGCCAACCCACCTACCAAAGGGTTGCAGCTGGACTCCGTGCGTCGCCGGAAATTCGGCCGGCTCATCTGCAACCTGGGCACACATGAAATCCTCGGCAGACGCTCGAGACTGGCTTGCAGGAAGTCAGCAGCCAATGGCGGCCCCGCGAAGACCACAATTACCAGGACCGCTGCTAGGCCTAAGGCTCTTCACCATCTTCACCATACCATCATCATAATCATCTATCACATCATCCATCACATCATCACCATCATCATCGACACAATGTGCCCTTTCCGAAAGTCAGCCTACCCACCATTCGAAGAGCCAAACCCGACACTGTCTAATGGCGGTACTACACTCTTCTCCACACTCAAATCATAGTGAACTCTCTAATGGCGGTACTACACGCTTCTCCACACCATCAGAATTGGACGTCTTCGAAAGCATAGAGCAGAAAAGAAAAAAATATATTGGTCCTTTTACGTCACCTTCGATTCACAAAATCGAGGGTGCTTGATTTAGCCAGGCATGATCTTCTATCACCGCCATCAGAGCGGCAATATTGGAGTTTTTTGGGCTGCCGGCACGTCAGTGACTGTTGAAAAGGGTCTATTCGCCTGTACAATACCGTTTCATTATCGTTAGAAGCGGCGCCGCAGGTCTTCACGGTATAGCCGACTTGACTTTCTGCGGCGCCGCGGCTCTCCTGAGCACAAATAAATATCAGTATCTATATCAATAAAGGTTTCTAAAAGGTCATGGATTAAGCTTCCTGGATTGACCACACCCATAAGTCAATGCCGTCACGTGCAATCTACATATGCGTTCTTCCGGTTTTCTCGGATCCGATGGAATCCAATCCTCCCGGCCGATGTTCGGAGCCATGTCTCGAGCCCCCGCCGCGCGCACCGGCCTCCGGGCGGCGGCATCGAAGCCTATCCAGCCCACCGGACCCCGTACGAGTGATGTGCTCAGCCCGCGACGGCCAGACCCAGCGTTGCCGCATCCGCCCCGCAAGTAACCCGAAGTCCGCGACGGCCAGGAGGAGGAACAGGACCACACCCGGGAGGGGGTCCCGTGTCTCCCAAGGCCGCGGTGGTACGCTGCCGCGGCACGGGACGAGGTCGGCGGGCCTGCAGCCGGCACCGTCCCGTCCCCGCAGTCCCACAAAGGCATGGCGAAGAAGTTGACCGCCTTCTCCACCGCCGGCAGCAACGTGGCTGGAGGGGGCTACTACCACCTGCCCATCACCGACATCGTCATCACCAAGAGGGACGGCCAAAAGGTAAGACATCCCCGTTCGCACAGATGCGTTTGCTTACGACCGAGTTCTTGTGAACTCTTACGACAAGATAAAACACTGACAGGCTGGCGCCATCTAGGGGGTGACCCTGGAACTGCATTTTATTAGAAAAAAGGTTTTGGTGTATTTGTGAAATGACATGTACGCACAATCTATAGGACCTTTGCCGTTTACAACATTTTGAAAAGGTTTTTTTCCAAGCAAATAGGGAAAAAATTATATTCGAAAAAATTAGGAGTGGAGTGAAACGGATGTGTGTTTTTTTTTTAATATTTTGACGGTTAGACTTTGGAAGGGCCAAGCTAGAAAACGTAGGGAATTGCCGTGCTTTTCACGGGCACCCGAAAGGTGGCGCCAGTGTGTTTTCTCGCTGGAGGAGATCCCGAAAGGTTTTCAGTCGCTCGGTCGTGTGAAACAACTGTAAGGGTCAAAGAAATGTTTCTTTTGGCAGAGGAGAGCCGCAGCGCCGCAGACAGACAAGCGGCCCATACCACGAAGGCCTTCGGCGCCGCATTTAATATGATGCGATTACATTGTTGAGATGAAAGACAATGGTGACACGGTCAAAATGGAGCTTGTGGGCGATGGTCAAGGGGGTCGTTGCAGGGTAACGACTGCTGAGGGGTGTCAAACTGGTGTCGATGAGTGGGCATCTTCCTGGATGAGTGGTCCTGTCCAGCCAGTCTCACTAGTGACCGAATTTGTTGGTGTGTGCTTCGAGAGGCTGGCTAAACCCGTTTAAGTGCGTGCCCATGTAGGCAAGCACTCCTGAGAGGTGTTCGCGGGCTTCAGGTCATGATGGGGAGAAGAATTACCTCGAGACATTAAATTTTCCGCCTAATACGGTCACCGATACCTTCTCCGTAAAAGGCCCATGGTATCCCAATCAACTCTGGCGGCCTAGCTACCGTCCGAGCATGACATTCACTGGGCCTTCACTGAGTGCGGATAGTCTCAGCCCTGGGGCTATAAACTCGTCAAACATAAAGTTGGGGCACAAGTTTACAGATTGCACTCATTGGGCTATCACGACGATGACTTCGCGCTTTTGTCACCTGCGTCCAATCGGCGCGCTACGTGAACTTTCGGCTCCAACTTTGTGATTGACGAGTTTAGGGAACCTGGACATTGAAGGGTCAGCGGAACAGGACAACCGGCATTATGTACCTTTCCAGCGCTTATTACCCGTTCAAAAAATGCTGAGCCACTGAGCTGTGGACGCATGTACAGCAGCGTCGGATACCGCACAGCAGAGCTACAGCGGGGGCTCAGAAGGCGTTCGACAGCCCAGCAGACAAAGATAACATCACGCAAAAGGCATTTTTTTGGAAAGGTCTATAGACTGTATTGGAACCATGGTTAAAAGCGCTAAAAAACAGTACACAAGATAGAAGACAGACAAGTAATAAAACCTATCTAAGCCAGACATTAAAATAAAACAAAAAATAAGAGCTAATTCATAGGAGCAAGGGCTTGCATTTTTCGCATAACATTATTTATCGCATCATGTCCATAGCCATATCGTCTCTAAGAGAATTTCACTTAGTAGTCGAGAGAGCGAGAAGTGAGTACGTTAATTTATTTTAGGACCGGATAATTGTTGAATCTGTTAGAAAGCATTGTGACAAACAGGAATATATGAATCAGGCACGCAGCCCCCCCCCCCCCCCCCCCCCCCCCCGGGCCTGAAATCTTCCATTTCGCTGGGGCCTCCTCTCCTCCCTCCCCCTCATACAGCATTTTGTCATGGGTGGGTCTTCCCCGAATTGAAATCCTGGCTACGCGCCTGATATAAATGTTATTTGGAATATGTGAGCATTAAGGATGCCATGTTGTCATAGCAATTGTGGAAAAAAGGAAAGCCTACGGCGGGCATCTTGAGAAGCAAAGTTTAAAATGATCTTTAGTTGGACAGCACTAGTTTAATAATTCCCACCAATGAAGCGGACAACTCCGCTTTAACTTGACTTCAACCTATTGATATGACTGATGAGGGGTTAATATTGTAATGATGTATTCTAGTTTGGATCGGACGAGTGTTGTAGATGTCACTAATTTTATACTTTGTGGTGCTTGGTGAAGATACCGTCGATGTAAACCTAAATTTATGCATGATTTGAAGATCAGGTTATCTATGTGAGCGTTCCAAGTGAGATTTTACAAAAAGTTGACGCCAGGTACTTGAAGGAGGTAACTGATGAGATGAAAACAGAGTTGATAGAGTAGGAAGGAACGCAGTGTTACTACTTCGTTTCAGTTTAAGTCGAGCCTCAGCCGACGCGTCGCGGTAATGATATCAATCAAGCAACGTCAAATGCGCAAGTCACCAGGTCTTTTCTCTTTATGGTTGGTTCAGCGATGATAGGACACCTACAGAAACGTTACGAACACCATAATAGTGTACTTTTGACGCTGTCTGACTGATTTCATCAACTCGTATAGCCACTGGCAGGTTAAAAGTAAGCTAGAAGCTCCCTCCCTCCTCTTCCCACTTTAGCAGAGCGAACGCTGGAGAGGCGGCCACCTCCTCTCCATCTGAAAAGGTACTGGAACAAAGCGAGTTTTGAAAAAAGTCGCGCGTCGAGGATGACGCCACCGGGTGGCGACGTCCTTAAACCGAATTAGTCATTCGACGCGTGCGTGCGTGCGTGTGTGTGTGAGTGTGTGTGCGTGTGTGTGTTCTAATGACCGCGCCAGGAACTTGTTTTATTCAAATTCACGGGACAAAATTGTGCTGGAAGTCCCCGTTAACTCTTCTCTTTCAAGAACCTCTTCAACTTCTTTTTAGGGTGAAACGAAGTATACAGCGGTAATTTAGTCTAGTTGGTTCGTGATAACTTAAGTGAGCGCCTAAAAACACAGGGACAAGAAAGCAGGTAGACAATGGTACGCTCGGAACTAATTTTTATCTGAAAAAAAAAAACTATATATGCTGTGGCGAAACGAACAGTCACGGTGAAACCCCTGTAAAAAAATACCAGATACACTGAGTGCCCAACGGGAGTAGTGTATTAAATACCCTGTCATTATATTGCTGACTTTTGCGTTTGGTGGCCTCACAGGTTAGCGGCCACATCACGCAGGCGTGATTGTTGTGTTTGGTGATGGTCATGTAGTGTAGTTTGTTTGGTATAAATCCCCTTGTCATGCGGTTGTTCTTATATCGGCCAGGTAGGCATGTGCTTGATTGATCGTGCGCGCGAGCATGCCGCGGCCACGCAAGCTGCCCCGTGGGAATGGAAGTCCCTTGATACTTCTTTTTACAAGTGACAGCAACCAATACAAATGACAAAGTAGATTCTGCTAAACAAAATGGTGTCATTCAGTTTCATTTTCCGCCTGGCGCCTCTATTCGCTTCCTAAAACCTGCACAGTCACGCAGTCGGTGTTTCAAAGAATGTTGCTACTTCTAGGAAGCTCTTAGCCAGGAACCTGAGTCAGGACACCGTCCCACGTACTGCAGTCGTTGCCAATGTGCCTTGTCATTTAGCGAGAGCAGGTTTTTGGCTAGGTACCCAAATAAGGTTTCTAGAGAGTTACATGAAGCTTTGGAAATTAAAGCAAAAGGCGATAAGCAAATGAGTGACACGCCGTTGTGTTTGTTTACCGGCAAATTAGTATTATTTCTTGTTATGGAAGTTGCACCGGAATTAGCCGTGACTGTTTATTTTTCCACGACTATATAAATACATGGCAAGTGTTTTTCAAATAAATGTTTGTCGCGAGTCCGCCTGGTCTTTCTACTTTCGTCTCTTTGTGTTTTTTGGAGCTTACCTACTTGAAGGGTTGGCCGGTTGGAGGAAATAAACTTGGTATTACTTATGTTGAATTGTGACATTGCGCATCAAACACTCGCAAGAATCAATGCGGCACTGAGGTTTTATCGTGCCTGGAACACTTTTCAAACTAATGCATGCACCGGACTCTATATTTTTGTTTCCTCAAGCTGTGTGCACCACTGCATTTTCGCGAGACCATGGCGGTGACTCCTAAGTGGTGACAAGGACGTCAGGCACCTTTAAATGTTCACGCCTTTAGAAATCATGTGCCGACACAAGCAGCAGAATGAACATAAAGACGCCATATTTGGTATCCTCGAAATGGGCTTTGTGATTGTTGTGAAAAACTGGGCCAAGAGACATTTATATAAATAGATCGAATGTGACTACACTGCTTAATACCTGTCAGGATAACATTCACAGCCGTTATCGTTAGAGGCCGCTTCCTGAGTGCTTATTGTGATTCTCGTGTGAGCACCTGCGGCGCAATCTATTTTATCCTGAATCGGTACGACTTGCGGTGGTTCATTACTGGAAAACCTGTCCTAGAAAACGTTTCGTCTACGCCATGAACATCTCGGTTCTGAGCACGAGTCTTATCTTGCATCGCTCGTAATATTCACGCGCTGAGCAATTCCCGATTCTTTCGTATATCTGAAGGCGACAAATATGTGATTAGAAAACAAAACTTTGTTTCTGATAACGTACCCGCATCTACTCAATAGACACACCTCGAACAATGCTGATAAACTGGAGCAAAATGGGACGCTGCTATCAGCCCCGAGGTTTGCTTTCTTTGCGTGATTCAAAGCCCATGTTTTGAAGCAGACTTGAAAAACGCCAGTGCCACCTTCTAGCGTCGAACCTGAAAAGGCAAGCTAAACGTGTAGATGCTGAGTCTCCGGCATAGCTGGCGATGCACAACGTGTAACGTCGGCACCTGCTATAGCCTATAAGATTTAATTCTTGTAAGCTGTTAAACGATGCCTGGTCGAGTTGGGCGCAAGTGTAAATCGAACAAACGCAAACAGAACAAGCGCAGAGTACATCGTGATCCTCCCTCGCTTATTTCCTTGCAGGTGAAGACGGTGCAAGTGGTTAAGGCGGACGGTTCCGACGAAGACCTCATCGAGCTGTCGTACATTACTACCAAGGTGATCGGCAAAGGCACTTTCGGCGTGGTTCAGCAGATCAAGCTGGTTGACACGGGGGAGGTGTACGCCGTGAAGTGGGTGCGCCAAGACCGCAAGTTTAAAAATCGCGAACTGCAAATCATGCGCCACCTGTCGCACACAAACATTACGCAACTGCGCTACTTTTTCTGCACGCTGGACAAGAACAAGGACACCGTGTACCTGAACCTCGTTATGGAGTACATTCCGGAGACGGTTCACCGAGTCATCCTGCACTACAGCCGCAACAAGCACACCTTCCCCCTTTTCTTCATCAAGCTCTATATGTACCAGATACTTCGCGGTCTCGCCTACATTCACATGCTCGGCATCTCCCATAGGGACATCAAGCCGCAGAACCTGCTGTGCGACCCGGACAGGTGCATCGTAAAGGTGTGCGACTTCGGGTCCGCCAAGTACATGATCAAGGGCGAGCCCAACGTGGCGTACATCTGCTCCCGGTACTACCGGGCGCCCGAGCTCATACTGGGAGCCACCGAGTACACCACCATGGTCGACGTCTGGTCCGCGGGCTGCGTCCTTGCCGAGTTCTTTATCGCCAGACCCGTATTTCCCGGAGACAGCAATCTGGACCAGTTCTCGGAGATCATGCGCATCCTGGGTACGCCGACCGAGGAGCAGGTCCTCGAGATGAACCCCAACTGGACGGAGTGCCGGTTCCCCAAGCGAAAGGCGGTTGCGTGGGAGAAAGTCCTCGAAGGGAAAGGAACTCCGAGCGCCATCGACCTCACCGTCAGGCTCTTGGACTACGTGCCTGCCAAGCGCATGACGTGCTTCGACGGAATGACCCACGTCTTCTTCGACGACCTACGAAAGCCCGGTATTACGCTGCCGGACGGCGGGCCCCTGCCACAGCTTTTTAACTTCTCCCACGAAGAGCTGCAAGTGAACCCTTCCATCAACCACTTGCTGCGGCCACATTGACCGGGTGATGGTCTGGCATAAGCATGTTCAGAAAGTCCTAGTTATCCGTAAAGTGAGCACCGCTCTCCGTAGGAACCCTCTCCTGGCGAGTGGTAGACACTCAGTGCGTTGGCCTTGCGTGCAGTACTTTATTTGTTTTTATTTTTTCAACCAAATAAGGCCCTTGATGACGTGCTGCTGTGTTTTATCATGCCACATCCGAGAGCTTGTGCGCGTTGCTTTCTAAGGGCCACATACATTGTGGACGCCTTTTGCGGAGGCCAGACCAGTGTAATGTAAAGAACTGGCTTATGGGTGTCGGTGTTGTATTCAGAGGTGCAAAGTTGTGCCGCGAGTCTGGGCGAGCCAGGTAGGGCGTGGCGACTGCGAAGGCGTTCGAATGGGGTAGGAACGATGAACGCGAGCGGGCGGTGAAAACACGACCTCTTTGTGTTAGCACAGTTTTCGGTAGTGCGGCATTTCAGAAATAGGGGAAGAGGGAATGACCTCTAGATTAATTTTATAAACAACGAAATCATTACGGCAGTTATAATAAAATGGATGTTGTGCTCGTGGGCGTTTCGTCGAAATTTCCGGTTTCCTGGTTTTAACGTTTTCTTTTTTGTGTGCGTGGTTTTGAGTGCTTTTTTAAGGGTGGACAAATTATCGATGAACCTCCCAATTAATCGAATAATGCTTTAATGGCGATCATTATATTTTCACCGGTTAATCGTATGGGTTCCGAGGAGAAAGTAAATATATCTGCCTTAATTTCTTCTCAGTGCGAATTTATCTATATTAGAAAGCAGTCATGTTGTGTTCCACGGCGAATGCCAATGATTGTCATCCAAAGTGTTTACATTGTTTGCGTATTGCGGTAAAAATGTTTGATATTTAATTTGTTTGTAAAGGTGCACCGTAACAATTAAAGAAGACTAGAGGTACACTCGTCATTGTTAATACAGCAAGAAATAATAAAAACAATGTGTAGTTCGATGCTTTTTTTTAAGATAATGCAACCGATTAATACATTCAACTAAATAATCGATTAAAAGGCAGCGATAAATTGGGTAAGAACGCTTCATCGAAACTCAACCTATTTTTTTTACGTTTGTTTTGTTCATAGCGATTGCTTCGGATGTGTTATGTCTTAAAAAGGCCGTACTACAATAAGGGACTGGAATGTTTCTCACTTTATAGAAGCTTACAGACAAATCTGCATCCCAGGTCTATTCGTAAGGTATCGTCACTGAAGAACATAGGTCGGCATTTTAAGCTGTCCTCACTCAAACTCACGATCACTATTTTTTCCTCAATCAGAACTCACGCCCACTCACGATCACGATTTATTCAAAATAAGATCATCACCCGGACTCACCCTCACGGCTCAACGCAAAACCAAAACTCACTCGCCGTCATCATCACGGTCGTCACGCTCACAGATCATCACGGTCATCACGCTCACAGGTCATCACGAATCATCAGACTCACAGGTCATCACACTCACAGTTCCTCACGGTCCTCACACTCACAGGTCATCACACTCACAGATCCTCACGGTCCTCATACTCACAGGTCATCACGGTCCTCACGGCACTCACACTCTCAGCTCCTCACGGTCCTCACTGTTACAGGTCATCATGCTCATCACACTCACAGGTCCTCACACTCACAGCTCCTCACGGTCCTCACACTCGCAGGTCCTTGCGGTCCTCACACTCACACAGGTCCTCACGGTCCTCACACAGGTCTTTACGCTCATCACACTCACAGGTCATCACGCTTGCCGGTTGCTTTCTTTGTGCTTTTTTTTTGTTTCTCTCAAGCCTTTGGTTTGTCTTCGCGTGAGTCGTGCGGCGGGGAAACTTCTGAGCCACTAATCCAATTTGAAAGAAATGTACTATGTTAATGTTTATGCTCCGCACATTTCTACCAAATTTCGTAAACCTGGATGAATTACGAAAGAAACTAAATGCAAGCTGACTAAAGTGGGTGCGTTTAACTTTCGCCTGCTGACAAGGGCGGCGGGAAAACAGAAACGCGCCTTCCGACAGGTTACACAGACAATGTCGCAGTGATTAGAACATCGCCTCCCTGTGCATACCTCGCTCATTTGTACACAGATAAACAATTACTACATATATCCCTTCCGTTTCTTTTTTTGTGCCACCCACAGGTACTTCTACGGAAGTTTATGCAGAATGTATATGTAGTAAACATATGGGCATCGACCCATATTTTTTTTTGTGTGTGTGTGTGTGGGGGGGGGGGGGGGGGGGACGGTTATATTAGGTAGGGTGGTTGCACGTGACGACGGTTTGAAATCTCACCATAATCCCTGTTGACAGTGGTGTCTGTCAGTCGTATGCTATTCTATGAACAGAGGCCGCGGTGGCCGAGTTTTCTTCTCACTTGAGTTGCTTCTCATTTTGTTGATCGACCGTGCTTGCCGGAGTGCTGCGATTTAAGGAGAATCATCGGCTGGCATTGTTTTTCAGTCATCTCAACCTTTATAAAATACTGTCAGCATTCATTATCTTGATACATGCAGCCGTCCTTGAATTGATTTCGTTTGGATTGGTTTGACTTCGGCATGACTTTGCTTGGTTTGGTTTGGAGTGGTTTGGGGGTTTGCGGCCGTCCCCATGTGGTTCTTTGTCGCGCTCTCGATCATGTAGGGCGCGCCACTTTTCATGTGGCAACCCGCGTCATTCTTGACACGCAGTTTTATAATGGGCAATCAGTTCGTCGAACAAGGTTTCATAGACAGATTGTTTCATCGACACTGCGATGTTTCATCGGCAGAGCGTTTCTTCAACATTTGTTTCATCGATGTGTCATCCGAAGATCGTGTCTTCGACATTCGATGCTCGACAGAGCTTATTACTCAGCCACCCTATTACTACATTTCGTAGACACTTTTTTTGTTCGTTTTGTTTTACTCGTACGTACGCCTAACGACATTTCTCTTTCTCTCTCTTTCATCGACGCGGCGTTGGCTCCTTGACGTCATGCGTTCTTCGCGTGTTCGCAGCGCACTACGCTGTCCGCTTCGGACAGGGCGCAGGTGGCGCAAGCGCAAATGCTCCTCACTCTTTGTACGCATGCAGTGCAGTGTGTTGTGCGTGGTGTTGGCTGTGCGCTTACGTCGCTTACGTTGCTGGAGTGGTGCGTGCGGCGCGGCGGCCTTTTGCACACGTATGACCGTTTGGCCGCGTGCTCGGCCTGTGTAGCGGATATTGGTTTACGAAAGGAGCGTGCCCTATTCGCGACTCCAGCAAAACGGACGCCGCCAAGCGGGAAAACCGGGAACCAGCCGGTCCAGGTCGCTCCGCGCCCCTCCGCGTCTCTGGTGGCTTTCGCGGAGGCGTGTTGTCGGCGCGGTGGCGAACAATGTAATTTGACGAAGGTCCGAATATTTCTTAAGTTTGCCTGAGTGATCATTAGTGTGGTGAAGCCTCAATAGATTGTTTTCTTCTATTACGTGTTTGAAAGCCCGTTTATTCCACAGCACACGGTCACGTGGTTTCGATTTCTTGGGTGGGGAGGAATCACGGAAAAACTTTTTGATTTCTTGTCTGTCTCGAATCACATTCAAAGTGACGACTGCTTGGTAACTGATACTGGAGGGAACATCAATGTTGCTGTCAAGTGAATGGGAAGGTTCGATAGCTGCTTTTCTTGAGTTTGGTTATGTTCGGTTAGCTTCAAGTTTGAGCCACCCACGCCGGTCGGTGCGTTGGCTATTCATCTTGGCTGCTTTTCGCCGAAAAAGCCTCTGGACCACACTGAAGGAGTTGGGATGATTTCGCAGTTACTTGATTGAGGAAAACTTGCTCGCTGCAAATTATAAATGAGGGAAATTGTCTGTTTTCAAAAGGTGGGAGACAAGTCTCGCAACGTTAGATGCTATCAGGGCATTTTGACCTATCGCGCCTCCAATATTTATATTACGAGGACGTCGAAGCCAGCAGCTATATACGTCTACATTGGTCAGGTTGACCGGCCACAAAAAATACTAATTTTCTCCGTTCAGGATTCGAAGCAAAGTTCAATGCAGAGAGGTTCTGCGTGGATCTTCAATGAAGACTCTCTTCAGTTTGTCTCCGTGCAGCCGGCTATAGAACCATTTGGCTAAATTTAAGTAGTATGTCTCCGACTGTCAAATATACTTCTATTCAGCAGCTCACCTGATAGCTAGTCAACTAAGCTCATAATTCAACCCGAACGATATACCAATATCGCTTTAGTGGGACCCCCATAGTACGTAATATAATACATAACCCGCTCGTCAAAATGACATCTCGATTGCTACTAAAACCTGAACTGACATACGAGTATCAGCTGCTTAGTGGGGCGCCCGCGGGTTAACATGGTCCTTGGCTCAAGAAGCGGTTGCTTAATTTTCGTAATTTTCCTGCAGCCTGTGTTGTTGGCCGAGCAGACGACTGGAGCTGTTTCGTAAACGCGGATACGCACAAAAGCTCGATTCCGCGGACAGATAAGACGCATGGTCGAGGCATGCGAGTTAGCTGAAAAGTTACTGTCTGTGGAACAATTCTATAGTCATCGCCGCTTTTCTTAGATGATCAAAACTGATTAGTATATTACCGTCTCTCCGGAGGCCATAGTTTCGGTTTTCAACGAAACCTCCGAAACGAAAGTTTGACACGAAAAGAACAAAAAAACATCGGCAAAACAAAACTATGCTTTGCAAGTTTATCTGCACCGGCTACACTTAACCGTCTCAGTTCAAATACCTATAAAATTGGGCATTAAACCAAAGAAAATTTGTTAAATTGAATGCGCCACCTGTTCAGGCTGCCCGGCCGAGCCGCCGCGACCTGGACTCAGCCGCCATGTTTGTTTGGTGGTGGCGCCCCCTATAGACCGACACGCGGAGCGGCTCTGTTTACCAACACAGCCGGAAGGCCGCGCATGCGCGGTAGCTATGTGGGCAAAAGCATCCCGGCTCTCCGTGTTTTCGCCATTGCGCTCTATGGCGTGCGCTCGTTGTTGACGTTGTAGGGACGCTTGTATCTTTATTTGTGCGTCGTATTTCCTCATAACGTATGTCGTATGCTATGCCCGACTATTTGAGCTCGTTGCCCGAGCCTGAACGGTAGCGGTATCGAAACAAACTGTGCGTGGACGGCGTTGCCTACGAGGATCCGTACGCCGTAAACAAGGCCTAGGTGTTGGACTTCCGACGTAAAGTTGCTGCCACGGAAGTCGACGGCTCAGGTCGTCGTTTATTTAGTTTTCGCCAAGTCAGTTCACGGCCGACACGGTGCAGGCCTACAAGTCTCTCGAGGCCTACGATTAGATCGAGTCGGTTTCCGCACTGCCGGCGGGATCAGCAGACTGTGGGTCTGCGGAAGTGTGTGTATTCAATAATTGATTAAATACACAGAGCGTCTTCAAGTCAAGGTATGATATTTTTCATACCCTCGTGACCACAAGGCATTACAACCAGTAAAGGTTTGTCCGTTCTGCAGTCTTGGCGGTAACAGGTTACAAGTAACGGCGTTACCAGGAACGCGTTACTTTGTTCAGTAACGTAGTTCCCTACTCGCTACGTTTTTGACACAGTAACGGCTAACGTACTTATGCTACTATTTCAAGTAACGCAGTTACGTTAGTCGTTACTACTTCCCAAGCCTTAAAGAAATTGCACTTCAATTGTTTCCGTGTTTTAGGCGTCAAGCCATCTTTTTTTTTTTTTGCGTTTTTTCTCGTAAGTATTTAGGTGAAACCGTAAAAAGAGAAAGTATTTTTGTTCAGCTTCGGCTTGATATATGACCTGTATCGTCAAAACCGTAAAATGTGTTAAATCATAATTTAGAAAAGTAACGCGCTTTACTTTTTATCGGTAGCGGTAACGCGTTCCTTTTATTTTTAGATAACGTAGCTCAGTAACGCGTACCTTTTATTTGCAAGTAACAAGTGACGTATTTCGTTACTTTTTTTCGGTAACGCCTACAACTCTGCCGTTCTGTCACCGATCCCCTTCTGCTCGGTAGCGCGTGCGTAGCGAGCCTCCGACGAGCGCTTGGCCGGTGCGTTGTGCGCGAACACCGTGGGAACAAAATCCAGGTGGTCTTGATCAGACGACGGTTTCCCTGCACATAAGCAAGCCTCGCGACGGAGATTGAAATGGAAGCCGCACTTGTCTCCAAGAAAGTGTTTGCCGCACAAACGGTCGTTCGCGCAAGGCGACCATTCTTTTCGATCCACGGATATTATCCACCTTCTATGCCTTTCAGAGTCTGCCGGGAACTTGTGGAAACTCACTCCGCTGCTTTTCTTGTACATTTCGGTGCAATTAACGACAACACAGCTTCGCGACATGCTGAAATGCTATGACGCCCATGCGAAACGTGCGCGCTTTTGCCCACACCCCCCGGCTCCGGCGCGATCGCAGCGCCGCCGCAGCTCCGTGACGTCAAACCCGCGTGTCGGTGTATAGGTCGCTGGAGTCGCGAATAAGGGGGGGGGGGGGGGGAAACTGAGGCTCGGAGTTCGGCAGCCAGACGGTCGGACGTAATTGTTGCTTTCTGTCGTGCTTTTGGCCGCGTGCACACTTGACGCTCGCGAGATGCTGAATCATTCCAAACTTCTTCTAAAAGGAGTTTTTCTCGACGCCGTGGTGGCTTAGTATACCGCTCATTTTTTGTAGCGTCATGTGAGGCTTATTTTGTGCCCAGTAATGGACGCGAAATTCCAAAACTGACGTTTTGCAAGTGTTCCGAAATAGGTAGTGACGTAGAGGTTAATCTGTCGGTTTCGGTAGTCTTTAAAAGTCCAATGAACGAGGTATTTGCATTGTTATAGAGTCGGAGCATAAGGAGTTTGAGCGAATATAGGGGGCACTCCGATCGATCCAACATGGCGGAAAAGAGGGGGATAGATTTGCGGCGCCCGTAGATCGGTAGCGTATAAATTAAACAAAGCGTGCTGTTCTGTTTGTTTACGTGTGCGAGACGATCATCGCTTCAACAAAGACCTACCGTGATGCTACAAATGAAGTGTTCAAGCCAGTTGAAGGCAAGCAATCTTGCCATAGTCAAGATATGTGTGCAAGTGTTCGACGTGAGCTCTCACGCTGGTGCAGCTGTCATCAAGTTGAACCGAATGTACTTGGGTCCAAAGAAAGGTGCACATCAACAATGTTGGCGCGTTGAAACTATGACGCGTACTTTATCTAAAACTAAACTTATCGGTCTGCGGCTACAAACATTTTCGTTGACGTTGCTTAGATGAAGTAACCATTCAGGCCTCGCATTAAACGGTGTTGCGAACTCTTCGGTTGTTCTAGTTAATAGTGCTAAAAAGCGGTTGGATGGAAAGTATGACAGCTACAGCATACAAGGGACGACTGAGGTCTTTATCCTGCGTTCTATGTATGGAAACATCGGTATCCTTGGTGTTATATTGCGATCAGCTGGTCGCCGATCGTCCTGTTTTTATGCATAATGTAAACAAGCCTCGGAAGCGCCAATCTCATTTCGATGTGCTTGTGCACCCCTACAAGCCTCCTTTTGGCTCTTGTGGAAAGCTTTATTGTAATAGCAATAGTCTCATCGGCCGTTCGAGTTGTATGTACCACGGTGATATCTGCTGTGTGCGATCTGCAAAATAAACAAGTCTGTATTAAATGCCAGAAAGAGAACAAAGGTAAAGCTTTTTTAACTTTTTTTTTTCTTTATACAAAAGAGGGCAAAGCTTCTGAAACAAGAGCAACCTAAGCTGATATTTGAGTGTGCTCAAGAATGAATGGCAAAAGGTGCTTATGCTAAGTGGTAGATGTACACAGTTAATTTTCTTTTGCCTCTGCATTGTAAATTGAAAGATATGTATCAGCAGAAGGCACGTGTCCTTTTGAAAATGTATTTTATTAGGGCAAAAATAGGTTTTCATACACAACCGAAGAGTTCGCAACACCATTTAATGCGAGGCCTGAATGGTTACATCATCTAAGCAACGTCAACGAAAATGTTTGTAGCCGCAGACCGATAAATTTAGGTTTAGATAAAGTATGCGTCATAGTTTCAGCCTCAAACGCCAAACATTGTTGATATGTACCTTTCTTGATGACAACTGCACCAACGTGAGAGAGCCCACGTCGTCGAACACTTGCACCCATATCATGACTAGGGTATGGCAAGATTTCTTGCTTGAAGTGAAGATCATCTCGCTACGACTAGCTACGACCACACACCGCAGCGATGCAGGCGTCGAAGGGGTGCATCGCAGTCAGTCGCCGTCACCCGACGCTGCTCGTTTGACATTCACGGCTTTCCGCCCAGGTGCTTCGTTTGTACTTGGAACCAAGTGTTATTTTCTGTGCTTGTGTCTGTGCTCAGTGACTGGATATGGGCCTCAAGAGCAGTTCTTCAGGCTCAATAGCATTCGCCGAAGAACTTGCGAAGAAAATGCCTCCCAGGAAAAAAAGCACGAAGACACAACGCACCAGCTTGGTGGACTATGCACTGGTCGCGGAAACCAGGCCCTGCGGAGTATACACCAAATGCAAACTATCTAAAAAAATCATTTTTAGGTTCAAATTGGCTTCTTCGGACTAAACGCCTCGACACTGCCTGTTGTTATGCATTGTATATTCACCACTGTTTGTTGCGGCTTGAGACTGCCTTCCTGTAATGATGCAGAGGGTCAACTGAACCTTGAAATAAACATATTTAAGCACATCTAGACACGATGTTCCTTAAAGCCAGATGGTCAGGGAAAAGGTGTGCCATTACCTAATTTGCCAACAGCACACCAATGGTCACAATCAAAACTCACCGAGTCAATGGGCAGTTTTCCACCGCATTATCGCCGTGTAATCACCCATTTGGTCCATTAAAAACCTTGAGGCTGTAGCCACCAGCACACCCATTCTAGATCTGGAAAGCCTATGCTGTAGACGAAATTCCCATATCATCACATTTTTAGCAAACTGAATGGTTCCACCTGTTATACTTTTAGCTTTGGAAGTAAACCAGTTCACAATACCACCAGTGGCATACATCGTGCCAAGCATTAGTGCCGCGTGTGGCAGCAAAATGTCCTAACTAGGGAAGCAAACTTAATCGATCGTGTTGATTAAGGCATCTAGATACGGGAGAAATTATCAATCAATCAAAGAAGGACCCTCGAAAGGGAAGTTTTCTCGCCGAACGAACATTACTTTTTATTGGGCGTTCCGCAATGTAAGGCCGAAGACATTCACTCCGTGATCGGTACAGAAGCATTTGCTCAGTAGTCGGTCGTGCGTGATAAAAACAACAACAAAAACAAAGGTGGATTAGAAACGCGATAGATTCGCCTTTGCACGGAGTACTTAAACTTAAAATCGTGTCAACATAAAGCGACTATGGCCCGCCATGCTAGCAGCTATCTTAAATTTTACCCGTGTAGTCGTCACACCCGTGCACCAAACGAAAGCGTTGCTGCAAGCACCTCCGCCGTCAACTTTGAGTCGCTGTTGAGTCTGAAGAACTGCTCTATGAGGTCCATATCCAACCACTGAGCACATACACAAGCACAGGAAATAAAACTCGGTTCCAAGTACAAGCGAAGAATCCTGGGCGGAAAGCCCTGAATGCCAAACGATCTGCGTCGGGCGACGGCGACTGACTGCGGTTGCGCTCCTTCGACGTCTGCATCGCTGCGGCGGGTGGTCGTAGCTAGTCGTAACAGATCGTGTCAGCTCTGTTGCTCGTACCGGAACACTAGAGCCGCGTAATATTCTTGCTGCTGAAGTTTATAAGCCTACGTTCGTGGCCAACGCATTTACACAAAGCCAACGCCCAGCTAACCTATCCCCCTCTTTCTCTTTCGGCGACCGGCCGCCAGGGCGGTGACATCGTCGCTGAAACTCCTCAATCGCCTACGTCGTCTTCTTTGCCATAGGGCAGCTGACCGCTTCTACGTGCGCGAGCTCTCGCTGGAAGCGTAATCCTATTTATATAGTGCTCATCCGTGTGTACTGTAGCGAATATTTCAGGCCCAACATATCAATAGTTTATTGTTATCAACCAGGAAAACGCAATATCTCTAAACACCCCCCGACAAAGAAAGAAAACGAGAGCTCGCCGTTCGCTTTGACCAACGTTGGCTTTGACCAATAGACCGATCTCACCAACCGTCAAGAGCGTGCGTGACGCAGCCATAGTTGTACTTCACAGGAGGCAGCGGTAGTGCACGAGACGGCTCGTCTCGTGCACTACCGTGGCGTTTACCCTCGTGCGGAAAGACCACAGTTCCCGCAATTCATTGCGGCAGAGGAGGCACTGCGAAACTGGCGATGAGGTCGGTCTATTATCCCAAGCCCGGTTCACAAATCTGCGTTTCGAGCGACAGAAACGACAAAAACAACACGAACGACATGACAAAGGGGACGATTATGTTCGTATTACAGAGCGTGGCAGATAATGCAATGAGCAGCTTTGTCAAGCATTCATGTGTCACGGTTGTCCCGGTGTCATGTCGTTCGTGTCGTTTCTGTCTTTCCTGTAGCTCGGAAGGCAGATGTGTGAACCGGCCTTTACGAGCCTACTCTGATGGTACGCTTGAACGTCACGGAAAATCGGTCTCCTCGCCTTTTCGAGGTGTCGCCACGGGTACGAATACTGGCGGGGTATTAAGTGATTTGTTCGGCACACAAGCGTCACTACAGGTTATGACTCTGTCCACACTGCCTGCATCCTATTCTAATTGTAAAATAAAATATCGAAGGTGTCTTCCCGGGCACAATGTCCGCCCATATCAAAATCGAACTTGGCGGTTTCTTTTAAATGCAATATTTAGCATTATTTCGCGCATTAAGTTCCCGGAAATTAGCAGCACATTCGAGAAATTGAAGTTGAGTTTTTTTTTTTTTTCATAACTCGCGGAAATGATGACAAACGGTTTCTCCGGACATTTAGTTGCAAATTCACAAGATATATTATAATTTATGTTGCATAATTATCAAATTCGCGGCCTTTCTGTAACCATCGGTTCGAGACAGATTCTCTGTCGCTCGGTTAACAAGTGTTCATTCAACGCAGTAGCGCACTTCAACGAACCGCTGATCAATCTTGCCGTCCGCTACACCATTGTAAAATTTAATTCCGGGCTTGATTCATCGCGATATGTGTCATATGCCTTCCAACGATATGAAGTGTTTCAGAATTGAATTGTAAAAAGTTGGTTATCAGATATATTATTTTTGTTTTACAAGAAATTCTTGCCTCACTCTGAGCACCTATGCATTAGACCATAACAACGTAAAAAAGAAACGTGAATAAACAACGGCCAAGGGGAGCACAGCGTCACGCACGAAGCCCGAGAAGCCCGGGCAATTGGCGCCTCGGAGTCGCGTCCAGCCGGCGCGCCGGCAACCCGGCCGTGGCCGTGGGGCAGGCGCTGCAGGCGCCGCGACGTTGCGGCCACTGCGCGCCTCCGTCAGTGAAGGCACACGGCACATGGCGAATTCTGCGAATCCCGATGAGCCAGTAGATTTATTGGAGTAAGACACATGGCAGCGTCTCACAGGCGTCCATTCTAGATGCCACCTGTCTCTATGCGACGCTCTAATTGGCCCACTGAGTCGTAGCTTCCACAGTTTGCTAAGTGTGCCCATAGGCAACCAGCAATGCAGCTTGGAAGTTGGCACGACACGTTGCGCCATCTAGCGACTGAAAAAGAAAACAACTTGGATAGTCCAGGACGGCCTGGGTCGCGAGGACTGTGGGCGGGCGCATTTAGAAACCACGTGTGAACGTGGCATTTTGGATCGGCGTGAGCCTTTTTGGAACTGTTTTTTCATAAAATTAAGTCTCAACTTCACGTCTCTATGACCTTTCCGGGTTCCTGTGACATCTCCCCTAAGCCTAGAGTTTTCCCCAAAAATAAACGCCGCTACTGCTGCGTGAAAGACTGCCACGGTCGTGCAGGTGACCCAAGCGTCAGACTTTACCGCTTGCCTTTAAGACCTTGGGAAGCGACACGGCGACAAAGTGGATTACTGGAGTGCGATGCATCAAGTAAGTGAATTTTTCATTAATTGTTGAAGTGAACGAAAATAGATGTGCAGGCTTGGAAAGTGGTCTGACAGACTCCTTTTGCAAAATAACGTATTTATACTAGTTTTTTTACGAGTCTCTGAGACAACCATTTAGAGAAATACAGTAGGAAAAATTGGGCCGATTGTTGCTTCGCTTTGACGTCGAGAATCAGGCGATCAGGTCTTCAAGCGAGATGCCCTTCGACCTGTTCCCGGCACTCGTAGTTGTAGGCGTGCATTTGGTTGCGACCGCGCGCGCCGTTCGGCACGCGCGGTTGCAACCAAAACCTTTTAAGCATGCAAGTTTTTAAATAGTGGATTTTCGTAGAACAAATTTTTGTTTGTTTCGGCTACCAAATGTAATGCTGAGTCTGGTAACAAATGTGACGGCGTGCGGAAAACAGGATGCTCACTTTTTTTCTGGGAAAAGCTCATGCGAAGCGTAAATATCCTTCTCATATCCTGTCGCCAGACTTGTGCACTGTTTTCTAGCACGGAGAGTTTGGTTCTAATTACCCACATTTTATTCTAGTGTCGTGGGGGCGCCGGGAGAAGAAGAGGACGGTCGAGCGAGGCGCGAGCGGGGGCCAGCTGGCGAGGAAAGAGGAAGAGCGTGCTGCACGAGGCTGGGGCCGGGCAGGAACGATAGAGCCGTTCTGGCTGGTCCGGCCCATGTCGGTCCCAGGAGCGTTCCACCAGCGAGCTTCGGATCAGGACCGGCGGAAACGGCGAGCCTGGCCTTATCGGCCTAGTCCATGACGGTCCAGGAGTGGTTCCGCAGCGAAACTCTAGCTGTGATAGCCCGGAACAGCTAGCGTACGCAGTGCGTGGGAAGGACGATCCGCAGGCGTGGACACGGACTCCGACTGCCAGCTATGAACGACGGGCGACAACTAGGGTCGGCGGGTCCGGACTGCCGGCTCTCGAAGACGGGCAACCGGGAAGTACAGTAAACCTATTCGCTGCCTTCTCGTTGCGTTGTGTCACTTCCTGGGAGACGAGCGAATCACAGACCGATCGGGCGGCGATTATTATAGAGCGACGCCGCAAGCGCACGAAGACAGTTCAAACACGTGTCCAAATGACAGCTTCAGATTATGCTCTCAACACTTGGACCTATCAAGGCTCCCGATGGTCTTAAAAAACCGCATAAAATAAAAAGGGACATGGCGCGCACGTGCACACGGGGACTGCTGAAATCGGGTTCGCCGCCGCTCGCCACGGCCCGACGGGCAGACTAGCCACTGGCCGAGAGACCCCTCCGCTTGTGGCGCCGAATGCAGCACTCTCGTGGCGCCGCCTGGCCATTGCCGGCTGGCTGTCCTGCACTTGCGCCATCTTGCCCCAAACAACACTTAAAAGCATGATATCGCACAATGTGAAAGACCTCACTCGAAGCTTCGATCGATCATGACACCGCCTTTGTCGCACTTCCTGAGTGATGACTCATTGCGAAAGGTACGTTGAGGTGCGCGGAGAAATGAAATTCCGGGTGCTGATGAGGATCATGCGAGTCATTTAATTTTATTGCAGCTGTGCGAACGTTATAGTTGACGCAATCATAAAATTCTGTGCCCACTGACACCAACTTGACAACAGGAACCGAAATACACACGAACCTTTCTATGCCACAGAGAGAGGAGCGCTAGCCGTTTGGAGCGCTTCCCCAACTCCGACGTTACCGCGCCGCCTCGAGGCGCCGTCAGTCCGTTGGCGTCTCGCAGTCTGCCGTGAAGCGAAGAGCGAACGCCGAGGAGAGACGAAAGCGACCCCCCCCCCCCCCTTCCTCATACCCCCTCTGCCCTCTACAGCTGGTTGAGACATTGCGGAGGGCGCTGGCAAGGAGGAGCCTGCAAGACCAAGCACCCCCCCCCCCCTCCTCCGCCCTCCACAGGAACCGGCGCGTTCACGTGGCGAAGGAGCAGGCGAGCGACACCCAAACCAACTCTGAAGGCCCGAACCCCACGCAGTACTTGCGAAGCGAGAGTCTCCTCGCCCACTAAGACGGCCAGGGGGCTCACGTGACCAACCCAGCTAAGAATATACCAGCGCTCACCGCGACTCATCCTGGCCATGGTCCTCAGGCTCACGCCATCACGCAGACTAATGCGATCACCGGACTCATGTCCACCCAAAGACTCACGTCTTGATTCAGGCTCATGCTCATGAGCCTCGAAACTCACAATCACACTCAAGAGACCTCAAAACTCACACTCATGAGTACTTCACTTAGCGCTCAAGCTCACACTCACACTCAAGAGTTTTAAGAACTAACAATCACACTCACGGTCAAACTCACGTTCATGAGTTCGCAGGGCTCACACTCGCACTCACACTCATTAGTTCTCAGAACTCGCGATCACACTCGCGATCAGACTCACGCTCATCAGTTCTCAGGACTCACGCTCACACTCACACTCATAAGTTCACGTACCTCACGATCACACTCACACTCACAATCACAATTTTTCGCGACTCGCGGCCTCACTCACGATCACCTCAAATCTGATGGTGAGCGTGAGTGATCGTGAGTGATCGCACTCATGAGTGAGAATGCCGAGGTATGCTGAAGAAGAGGCGTCTTTGTCGCGGTGCATTTCAAGCATACCAACTAGGATTTTCTTCCACTTTCTCCTTCGTGAAATTCGTTCATGTATCACGGAGGCCGCATTGTCGACACAGCCAAGAGTATTCCCTCATAGTGATGATATTCAAATGCATGCTCAAAGATCGAATACGAGAACTGCATGGACAGTCGGCATAAGGGTTCGAGACAATCAGTTTCTCGACGAGCATTCGGTTAGCAGCTCGTGTCGAACCGCTGCAGTGGCTGGGTTTACATGAATGCGCTCATAGCGCATCGAATCAAACAAGGACTAATCACACGCACTCTGTCTTCCTACTTCTTCCTCGTCTTCTTATCTACTAGAAATCAAAATAGTTTCATCTCGATTCGATAAGCTGCGGTCGCGTCCATGTAAACGCAGCCAGAGCTCAGCACCTGCCACGAGCTTCGCCAACGTCAGTACGGGAACGTGAAACACATGCGACCGAAAATCGTGTCACATCGCACTGCCACGCTGCATAACTATGAAACCACGAAGGACAGTAACTGCTGTCATGGTGACGCCGCTCAGCGGTGCGAAGCTACGCGATTTTTGTTCACATGTGTTTCACGTGACACGCATTGGCGGCATATAATGGGCACCACATCAGATGACTGCGAAGGGGAAGAAGAAGAAAACAAGAAAACAGGGTCCGCAGGAGATCGGCTCCTGCTTTAATTCCAACTTATTCAGTGCTAATTAATCAATATTGTTCTAAAACTGGTACCCAAGTTCGGGCGAAGGTGTGGGTTTTTGGCGGACACCAAAATTTTTCTAAGTGGTACGTGACATTTCCAAGGTACGTGGACTTTGTTCTCGGGATGGCGGGAATCCCCGCTAAGCATAACATAGGCCGAGCACAAGTACGGCCGTTGGCGGCGACCCGCCGGCCGCTAGGCCTAACCCGGCGGTGATCATGTTCAAGATGATGGACGAGACAACGACGGCCACGTCAACAGGAGAGGCTGTAGCTCCATCGCTACGAGTCGGCAACGTCGACGGGCGCACGTTCATCGAGGTTCCCGGGGAGCGTATCGAACCGGAAGAGGTCGAGGGATGGAAGGTCTCCGGCAAGCGAATCAAGGAGATCACGAACGGCACGGAAAGCGGTGAGTTCGCTGCAACCAACCGGTCGTCCAGGCCCAGAACTAGGGCCAAATACGCCAAGAAAGTCACATCGGCAATCACGAAAGGGGCACGGATGCCAGTAAGCATGCCGAAGGAGGATATCAAGATAGTGGTCAGGCCACGTGGCGGCCTCAATATAGCGAAGATGGGAGGCCCGGCTGCCATGGCGGCGGTCACAAGGGCGGCGAAGGTTACAAGGGAGGAAGCTGGCGAGGATACCGTCGGTATAAATACGTAGCAGAACATTATAGTGATTAGCACCTCAGACGAGCGGCGAGCTACGAGATACGCTAAAATGACGTCCATTAGCGAGGGAGGCAAGACGTATGATGTCGGCGCCTATAGAACGGCACGTGACGGAACAGTCAAGGGAGTCATTCGAGGCATAAACATAGAAGAGACGGCGGAGGATATCACGGAAAACATAGTGAATACGAACAACCCCAGGGCAGTGGAGGCGCATAGAATCGGAAAGACGACCGCGGTCGTAGTGCTCTTCGCGGGGCAGAAGGTACCGCATTACATCAAGTACGGCATAGTTTTGATCTAGTGTGGATTATATCGCAAGCATTTCGATGTTTGCAAGACGTGCGGTAAACTGGGACATAGACGAGACGTGTGCCCGAATCCCGGAAACAAGTCCTGCTTCGGCTGCGGCAAGGCGAACCCGGAGGAAGGGCACGAGCTGAAATGTCAACCGCAATGCAAGCTATGCGGGGGCCCACATCCAACAGGGGAGAGGGGCTGTAACAACAAATACAAGATGCCATACATAGTTAAGCGACGCCAATGGGAGCGCAAAGCGGAGGCCGCGGAGCAGCAAGTGGTAGCCGCAGACTTTCCACCGTTTAGGTCGCGCTCCATCGAGAATCCGCGCAGCGTATCGAGACGACGAGCCGACAGTCGGAGAAGGGAAGTCAGTAAGGAAGGCAGAAGCATCAGTCGCCACCGCGACCTAGCGCGGCCGAGTGAGAGAACTTCCTGGGCAGACGCTGTCAAGACAACTAGGTCCGAGAGCAAGCAACCAAGTGTGAATAGTTATTACGAGAAGAAGAGGCAGGAGGACCTGACAGCGATGAAATCCCTCAAGGACGAAAACGACAAGCTCAAGCGCAGAGTCTCGGAGCAGGATGATATAATCAAGGAAATCAATGCGAAGCTGGCAATCTTGATTGGGGAGTGACAGCAACAGGCACCAGAACCAGTACCAGAAAAGACGACGGAGACCATAGTCGAGGACGAATCAGAGACCGAAGTGGACCCCAGAGCCGATAAGCCAACGGAACCAGCCCCCAAGAGGAGGGCCATAGAAAGCATCAGGTATCGATTGATCATGGATAAGCTCAAGAGACACGATGAAAGATTGGACAGAATGGAGGAAATCTGCAAGGAGACTAGCGAGCGCCTCACATCGCTCGAGAAGAACATGCAGAGTATGTTGGCGCAACTACAGGTACAGCTACAATCACAAATGCAAGCGCAGATACAGAGCATGGAAATCGGCATCATTACCAAACTCCAACAATCATGGACGGGACAGGGCGTGCAGCAACAACCACTCCGCCAGTAAAAGACCTCGTAGTCTGGCACTGGAACTGTAACGGTTTTGCACACGAGAAAGCGGTACTACAACAGCACTTGCAGAGTGTAGATAGGAAACCAGATGTGATCATGGTACAGGAATCTAATGCCGCGGAGACACCCAAGCTCGCGGGATACCGATCGCACAACAGGCCTCCGGATACCTGCGAAACGCCCAAGGGGAAGGGTAGGGGAGTCTGTATCTTCGTACGAAAGGGTATCACATTCGTAGAGCACGAAATAGTAGAAAAGAGCACCATAGAACACTGCACGGTGGAGGTTATCACGGGAAGGAAGAGAAAAGAGAGCACCTTCTTAGTTAATGCGTACAGCAAGCCAGCTAACACGCAACAGAAATTCAAAGCACTGTTTCATAAAGCATGTGAAGAAGAAGAGCGGCCGATCAGAGTGGACGCGTCGCGTCGAGCTCCAGCTTTTTGGCCCCTTTTTGACCTTTTCTTTGGTTTCTTCGAGCTTTTTCTTGCTACCGGTCTTTTCGGCACGGTGAGCGTACCCTGTGGACCCTTTTGTGCACGATGTAGGCGTGGTTTTGGACTGTTTCGCCAAAACCTTCTTCCTGCACGGTGCGGGAGGGAGCTAAGCCTACTTCCCACCGGGAAAGCGTCGGCGGCGTTCGTGCGCCCCCTTCCACCGGGTGCCTATGGATACAGCTCCCATGAGTGGTACTGCGAGCTCTGAGATCACCAAGAGCCAGCCTACCGATGAAGGATGGACGACGATCGTCCGCGGTAATATTAACCGCACCGTGAAAGAATCCATGGCGGCCCGGGCTGCGAAGAACGAAGCCTCCGTACCGAAGAAGCAGGATGGCGACGCTGCCTCGGCTCCTGCCATCAAGAAGCGGTCCACCCCAGCCAAGAGACGGAAGGGTAAGAGGACGATCCCTCTTCCTCCTCTTCCTATGGGGTTCAAAGTCACGTTCCGACCCCGGGTACTCGACTTTTCCCAAGTTTCTGCAGCCGACGTCCTGTCAGCCGTTGTCTCGCAGCTCGGCCTGTCGCCGCGCGAAGTCTGCTCTCTCGACAAGTTTCGCATCAACCCGCGCAGTAACACGATCACGGTCAGCACGCCGGACGAGGACAGGCAGCTAGCCTACCTGCAAATTCGGTCACTGGTGATCGGTGGTAAGACGCACGAGGTCACGACTCACATGGCCACTCCAAACGACTCGACGCGAATAGTCGTACCGAAGGCCCTCTCCTTCGAAGGAACCGAGGATGCAAAAGACATCCTGCTCGACTGCATAGAGCAGAACCCGCACTGGCAGGTACTCGCAGCACGACGGATGGGCAAGTCACGAGCGCTACTGGTTACCATACGAGGCAAGAGAATCCCGACATACCTCTACTTCAATGGGTTCACTCTCTCCTGTTTCCCGTACAGAGATAGAATCGAGGCGTGCGTCAACTGTAGACGAACTGGTCACCGGGCCGACGTGTGTCCCATGCCACCCCAGAGCAGATGCCACCGCTGCGGAGCCCAACACCCGTCGCAAAACGAAGATGGCTCGCACTACGAGTGCCAGCCCCTGTGCGCCATCTGCGGGGGCAGGCACATCACGGCCTCCAAAGAATGCTCTCATCGCTATGTTCGCCGCCCTGAGGGTCGCGGACCAGCGCCGACGGAGCCTGACAAGCAACGACGGCGGTCCCGCAGGTCCCGCTCGCGAAACAGCAATGGCGGACAGCGAGATTACCGAGCACGCAGCCGCTCGGTCTCTTTCCCTCCCCTGGAGGGCAGAGGCCGAAGCGCTTCCAGGAATCGAAGTGTCTCGAAGAATCGCAAGCCCAAGGAAGACAGGGCGGCGTGGGCATCTGCATCTGCGGCTGGTGCTGCAGATGCAGCACCTGCCGCATCGGTCTCGGTCGCAAGAGGGGAAACCTACAGCTCCATATTCGCAACGCCGAGCACATGCCTGATGTTCTCGCCTTCCAAGAATCGCACGATGGCGTCCATTTGTCGGGTCACGTTCGCTTCGAGGTCCCCGTCGAGGCAGCAGTGAGAGGGCCGCGCGCATCGAAACCTGTTCATACTTTCGTCCGAAGAGGCATACCCACGATACAACACGAACCCGTAGTTGACAACGTGCCGCACATTCTGCTCGAACTTCTGCCCAGGCGCAAAGAGCAGCGCCGCGTCTTTGTACTCAACGTTTACAGCCCCCCGAGGGATCAATCGAAGGCTGTGGCTAGAATCCTCGCAGAAGTTCTCCGCGTCGCCAAAGACACCCCCCTGCTCGTCGTGGGCGACTTTAATGCCAACCACGCTGAATGGGGGCACCTACACACTCTTCCTAAGGCCGTGTCCCTCCAGGAGTGTGTAGACGAGCACGACTACACTATCTTAAATGATTTCCGCTATCCAACCCGCATTGGGAACAGCGTCTCTAAAAATACGTGGCCGGCCTCTCCATGACGAGAATGATTGGTGAAGTGTCGTGGACGAACACCGGGGTTTCCCTTGGCAGCGACCACTATGTGCTCGAGATGCTCATGCCGGTTGAGGGAATCTCGGCCCCCGCAAAACGCAAAGTCCTGGTCACGGATTGGGGCGCTTTTCGCCGCAACAGGGATGCGTCGGCTCCGACCACCATTGAAGACCTCTGCGGTTGGACCGACGATCTCCTATCCAGCGCGGAGTTGGTGACCGTCGAGAGCGACGCCTCTTCGACCTCGGGAGTCAGCAACTCCAAACTCGAGCACATGTGGCAAGCTCACCGCAGTCTCCAGGCCAGGTGGCAAGCACAGGCGAGACGGAACGGAAAGCTCCGCAAGCGCATAGCTCGGCTGGAAAGAGACATCGAGATTTATGCGGACCAGCTAGATCGGCAGCAATGGGGACAGGTGTGTGACAGTCTCAACGGTAACCTCCATCGCAAAGACACTTGGTCGCTGCTAAGACATTTGATGGATCCCACGACCACCAAAACGACGCAGCGGACCGACCTCTCCAAGGTCCTTCACTCACACGGGGGCAGTACGGCGGACCTCATGGAGGAACTCCGTAACACCTACATTCCTGCTTCCACAGAGCACGAAGAGGCCTTCCTCTCGTACACCGGGTCACCAAACCCCGAGCTCGACGATGACATGATCGAGGCCGAGGTTCGGAGCGCGATGGAACAACTACGCGCGAGATCGGTGCCGGGCTCCGACGGGATTACGAACGAGATGCTCCGGAACTTGGACGACCGTTTGGTGACGGCACTAACGGCCCTCTTCAACGAGGTGTGGCGAACGGGATCGGTGCCCCCTACCTGGAAGCACGCCGTCGTCGCTTTCATTCCGAAACCCGGAAAAGAGCTTTCGGTCTCCAGTCTCAGGCCGATTTCTCTTACGTCTTGCCTGGGCAAGTTGCTCGAGCACGTCATTCTCGACAGACTCCAAGCCTACGTGGAAGACTGCGACCTTCTACCGCACACCATGTTCGGCTTCCGAGCTCACTTCTCCACCCAAGACGTGTTCCTGCAACTCTCACAGGACATCGTCGAGAAGAAGAGGGGACTGCAAGCCTTGCTGGCCCTCGACCTCCAGAAAGCGTTTGACAACGTGAAGCACGAAGCCATTCTCAGTCGGATTTCTCGCCTGCATCTCGGGCTCCGCACCTCTGCGTACTTGAAGTCCTTTCTCACGGGACGCACTGCAGAGATTCGCCTGGAAGAGGATGTCTCGCCGACCTTTCGAGCCTGCATTGGACGAGGTACTCCCCAAGGGGCAGTACTCTCACCCCTCTTGTTTAACTTCGCAATGATGGATCTGCCAGAAAAGCTGACCGTTATCCCCGGCCTACGTCATTCGCTTTACGCGGATGACGTTACCCTTTGGACTGAGGGTCACGTATTACACGTGCCAAGCGCGCTCCAGACGGCCGCTGATGTCGTAGTAGACTATGCCAGATCCGTCGGCCTCGAGTGCTCCCATGCCAAGTCGGAACTCCTTGTGAAGAGGGGCTACCACGAGCGCATTTTCCAGGACGATGTTCAAGTTCTGGTCAACGGCAATCACATCTCTGAAAGCGACTCGGTCAGAGTTCTCGGCATGCACCTCAGAAAAGATCTGTCAAATGCAGACGCCGTTCTTCGAATTGGCAAGACGGCCAAGAGCACGGCTCGTCTCATTAGACTCATCGCCAACAAGCGAGGCGGGGTCAAGGAGGGCGACGTTTGCCGCATAGTGCACGCGTTTGTCGTCAGCCGCGTCCTCTACACGGTACCCTACATGCGACTCACGACAACCGACAAGAAGAAGCTCGATCCTATCATAAGACAAGTGTACAAGTTGGCCCTCGGGCTCCCCATGGCCACGTCTACGGACCGCCTCATGCAACTTGAAATACACAACATGGTGTCCGAACTCGTCCAGGCGCACCGGAGCTCTCATATCGTGCGTCTCTCCAAGACGCCTACCGGGCGCGCCGTCCTGGAAAGGCTGGGGATCGAGCCGGAACCTTTGCAAGAGGCCCCGGTCGACGTTCCGAAGACGGTTAGGAAAGCGTTGGAAGTCCGCCCGGTACCGCGGAATATGCACCCTCAACATCACGAGGAGCGGAGAAAGGCGCGAGCTGACGCCCTCAACAAGCAGCATCGTACCAACTCTGGCGTCCTTCACGTGGACGCTGCACCGTATCCGGGCGGCGCCTCTCGTAACGCCTGTTTCGCGATCGCCGTGGTAAACAGCGACGGATCCACGGTCGCCCAGGCCTCCGTGACCACCAAAGCCACTGCAGTGGCGGAAGAGGCGGCCGTTGCACTGGCCCTGGTCCCCGCGGGCCCCCTCTCAACGACGATCACCAGCGACTCCAAGACGGCAGTCCGCAATTTCGCCAGAGGCAGGGTGTGCGCGGTAACGGAACGCATCCTTCGATCCTTCAAGCCCGGCTCCGACCGCACCAGACACCGTCTGGTGTAGGTCCCCGCTCACTCGACCCACGAGGGGAACAAAACGGCACACGCAACGGCAACTCGAGCAACTTCCCTCCGAATGCCGGCCGGCACGCTGCCAAGCTCCCTTAGCGGCGTCGACGAAACGGCGTCCCACCACCTTTCGATGTCCAAGGACTGCCTGACGGTGTTCCAAGAGATCTTGCAACACTACCGCCTAGAACGCAGACTGTATCCACCACCCGACAAAAGCCTCACCAAGTTCCAGGCCCTGAGGTGGAGACAGCTGCAGACAAATACCCTCCCCTGCCCGGCCTTTCTGCCGCATATCTATCCCACCGTCTTCGACGGGAGGTGCGCTCGCTGCCCGCCACCAGACCCCGCCGACGGGGGGACTGGCCCGACCAAGGCCACCATCGCACACTTGTTTTGGGAATGTCCCTTCGACCCTCCCTCACCTAGTCTACGGGACTTCGTCGCTCACCTTCGAGAAGGAGAAGAGGACCCGCTGGATCCCCCTTGGGCTGTGCTTCTCCGAAGCTCGGACCCACACATCCAAGCCGAAGTCGTCTCCCGAACGGACAAGATAGCGACGGAAGTCACGAAGACCTTACAAAAAGCGAACGAGCACCCGACGTTTGACTTGGCGTGAACATCGGTGCATGTACATACATCCCTTCCAGAACAGAGAAAAGCCACCTCGCATGCATTCCTTTCTAGTTCGGGAACAGAATTTTTTTTCTTTTTGAGAAGCCGCGGTAGGTAAACCTCTCTCCTGCGGCTTCTTGATGTGGTGTTCTATTAAAGTTGTTTCTCTCTCTCTCATAAAGCATGTAGGGTAGCGGGAGGAAACATGCTGATGGTATGCGGCGACTTTAACGCAGCGAACCAAGTGTGGGGGTACCGCAAGACAACGGCCAAGGGAAGAGACTTATTGCAGGACGCGCTGGACGCAGGGTTGAGTCTCGTCACAGATCCCGAACAACCCACTCGAACGGGAACATCGGTTGCCCGGGACACCACCCCGGACCTCACCTTCGTCAAAGTGGCGGGGAGGAAGAGAGAGGTGACTTGGAACTACACGGGCTATGACCTAGGAAGTGATCACTACATACTAGAAGTACTCATCCCGCTGGAGGGGAAAGGTGGCAACACTGAGAAGAGAAAGCACCGGGTCACGGATTGGGACGCCTTCAGGACGGCACTCACTAGCTGGCAATCAGAAATCACGGATATCGATCAATGGACAGATAACGTTAATAGGACGATGGAGGGAGCCACGAAGGAGATAGAAACGGACGAGAGTATAGACAGAGTGGACAGCAGGTTAGCTCACCTACTGGAAGCTAAGCAGTCAATCAAAGCAAGATGGAAGGGTCAGCGCACAAACAGAAAACTACGGAAGAAGATCGCGGAACTCAATCAGTGTATAGAAGGCCATTGCAGGTTACTCTGCGAGCAGCAGTGGACCGAGGTATGCAACGAGGCGGACGGTCAAATGAACAAGAGCAGGACCTGGAGCATGCTCAGACATCTCCTCGACGAGACCAAGACTAAGGGGTATCAGCACGACAACCTTGCGAGGATCCTACACAAGGCCATTAGCAAGGAAGGGGAAGTCGAGATCAAGAGGCGTCTGGACGAGAAGTATCTACCGTCCACTCCTACAACGGAACACCTGGTGTACCAGGGTACCGACAACGCGACCTTGGACAAGGACATTGCAACGTGGGAAGTCAGAGCAGCCATGCAAAAACTCAACAGCAGATCGGCAGCCGGTCCTGACCGAGTTACTAACAAGGCGATCAAGAACCTCAGCGAGGCGGCTATCAAGAATATCACGAAGTACTACAACAAGTGTTGGCGAGAAGGGAAACTAACAAAGCAGTGGAAGACGGCCAAAACGATCCTCATCCCCAAGCCGGGCAAGCAACCCAGTGTAGAGAACCTCAGGCCGATCTCACTTACGTCGTGCGTCGGGAAACTACTCGAGCACGTACTGCTGGACAGATGGCAACGATATCTGAAGGAGTCGGGCCTCTACCCGGACTCCATCATCGGATTCCGGAATAAGCTGGGGATACAAGACGCAATGATTCTCCTGAAGAATGAAATCATAGACGTACCACTTAGCATAGGTGACAACAGGGCCATCCTGGGGCTGGACCTACAGAGCGCCTTCGATAAGGTGAGCCACTCTGCCATCCTTGCCCACGTCTCATAACTTAACATGGGTAGGCGATCCTACGATTATATCAGGGACTTTCTAACTGGACAAACCACAAGAATCTGTGCGGGGGACTTACAACTAGACGAGAAAGATTTAGGCAGCGTCGGAACTCCACAGGGGACGGTAATCTCCCCACTGCTCTTCAATCTTGTCATGATAGGGGTGGCTAACCGATTACAGGAAGTTAGGGACGTCAGACACACCATTTACGCTGACGATATCACATTATGGGTCAAAGGAGGCAGCGATGGTCACATAGAAAACCAATTGCAGGAAGCGGTCGAGGCCATAGAGGAACACCTAGAAGGGTCCGGGCTCGTTTGCTCCCCGACAAAATCAGAACTGCTAGTGTTACCACCTAAAAGGGCAGGCAGCAGAAGAAAGGACGCGCCGATCACGGTAGAGAGACCTAAGATCACGGTCAAGACGGCGGGCGGGCGGATAATCCCGGAGGTAGACAAGATCAGGGTGCTCGGTTTGCTACTCGAGCGGAACAGAGTAAATGGAGAAACAATCACTAAGCTCAACACCAAGGTCATGTCTGCTACGAAGCTCTTACGGTGGATCTCCAATAGGAAAGATGGCATGAAGGAAGAAAGTTTAATCACGTTAGTGCAGTCCTTTGCGATCAGCCACATTGCGTACGTGGCTGCCTTCCACAAATGGACTACAGGGGAACGAAACAAAATAGACGCCCTCATCCGCAAGGTATACAAGATTGCACTGGGACTCCCAGGCAACGTGAGCACACAGAAACTCATGGAGCTAAGGGTAAACAACACTTTGGAGGAGATTGCAGAAGCTCAACGGTCGGCGCACCTGGAGCGCCTCTCCGGCACGAAGACGGGGAGGAAGATCCTACAGGACCTTGACATAAATCCTAATGGCAGCGGCTCGGCGGCTTCCGAACCCGTTCCGAGCAGCTTAATGAGCGGAATCAGTGTATGTCCAATACCGCGGAACATGAACCCCACGCACAACGCGGAAAGGAGAGCAGCGAGGGCGGGTGCTCTCGTGGATAGGCACGCGGAAGACGAGGGAGCCGTCTACGTAGATGCGGCTGAATATCAAGACCGCGTCGAGGCGTACACAGCAGTAGTGGTGAGCGCCTCGACGGGAGCAGTCAAAACGGCGGCCAGCACCCGCACCAGAGACACGCATCAAGCAGAGGAGGTGGCCATTGCCTTGGCCATCGCCAACCCCGGCTGCAAGACGGTGCTAAGTGACTCAAGGACGGCGGTGTTGAGTTACGCTAAGGGCAGAGTATGCAGTGCGGCAGCCCGCATTTTGCGGGCAGCCGAAGAAGCAGGGCGACAAGGGGCGGTGGTGATGAAGTGGTTCCCGGCCCACATGGGCAGTGATGTGTCGTGGCGGGGCAACACCAGCCACAACGAGACGGCCAACGCCGTGGCGCGAGGACTCACCAACCGCGCGACGGCAAACGTGGCCCTCTCGGAGGGCGGTGCGTGGTATAGTTCCAAGGACCGGATGACTACGTACAACGAGATTGTGAAGTGGTATAGGTTAAATAGAAGAACTATGCCTCCCCCTCACTCTGGACTCAAGCCGGGGGAGGCTGTAGTCTTTAGGCAACTACAAACAGGGTCCTTACTAACACCAGTGTTAGCTAAGTACATATACCCGGGACTTTACGCGGACGATACGTGTAGACTGTGCATGAAGGCTAGGGCCACCGCGGTGCACGTACTCTGGGACTGTGAAAAGAACCCGAAAGAGGCAACCGAGAAGACAACGATTCCCCCTCAGTTTGAGGCTGCGGCGAGGAGCTGTGACTTAGAGACTCAACGTAGGGCCGTCCAGCAGATCTCGGCCGCCCTGGAGAGGCAACGGGCAGATGATAGTAGGGGGGGTCAGGGAAGGCCCGAGAAACGGGCGGCTCTCCCTCCCGATCCCGGTTAGTTAAGGGGAATGCTCGGGGCCAGGGAGTAGAAGGCGCGAGATAGACGTGGGGGCCGCGTCGCGTTGTACCACCCCCTGCGCGGGGCGAGGTACCACCGACTGCTGGCATCCAAATAAAGTTTTTCCTCCTCCTCCTCCTCAGATGACTGCGAGTTGAGAGGATTAGCTCTGCTCGGTTTTGTGTAAATTTTTTTCTTCGTGGAACGAAAAGAACAATAATGCGTGCATGGCAAGTTTTGAATCTTAAAACATATGTATCAGCGGTACCTATACTGAAAGAGCAAATATTGGTACACCACCCCTTTAGAATAAATTCGCAGCTGTCAGTCAGTGCTTGTCCTATCTACCAGCTGGTACTACATCAGTGCAGGTTTACATTCTGGTAGTTTTAATGAGCTCAATCGCGGAAGTTGAAGCTTCGGCGAGTTATATCGCACGACCATGCTTGAGAATTAAAACAACGCAAAGAACAAGGGAGCAAATGAAGAAAGGCGCATACAAAACGCTGACTCCAACTAAATTATATTGATCGCGAGAGCGCCATATATGTTAGCGCAGTCAAGAACAAAATGAGAAAAGATGGAAGAGAGGATCAGCCTACGAAAACCCCTTTAAAAACATAACGCGCACAAAAAAGGCAAGTCATACAAGGAAATCAATCTCTTTTCTTGATATGGAAATAGACTACTTGCATAAATCTGTCACCGCGTACATTTCATTCTGCGAACCTGTGGGTCTGCAGGAGCGGAGCGCGTATGGATTTTGCTCCCCACTGATTGCCAGGATGCATAACGTGGCACTACGTCGCGAGGAGGTGTTTCGAGCTTTGGAATACTAAAGCACCTTCATGTTTCAAAAGTAGCGGAAGGTGCGTCGATGCGCGAGGCACGTGTAACGTGCAGCCCTCGGGAAGATCATGGGGGCACAGCGCAGCGCTGAGCTGGATTTCAGACGCCATGAATTTCCCAGAATTGGCGCGCGGGTACGTGCCTCGAGAATGTCTACAGCAATGAATGGCGCCACTTTTCCCAGGATGGAGGGGCTTTATGGAATACACCTATTAAAGAACGGCTGACAAGGACATCACCAAACTACAGTGTTACCGAACCTTACTATTTATGAAACCTAGATCACGCTGCTCATACATCAAACAAAATACAGTCTGCAAACACGAGCCACCGCAATGTCCGTGGTTTGAATGCCGCGTGCCAAGTTTCCTCCTCGAACTCATTACCACGCGGCATTCGAAGCAGGAATCTCGCGGTGGCTCGCGTTCGAATCTGTGTGCAGACTGTCCTTTGTATGATGTATAAGCAATGTGACCCCGGCTTAAAGGGCCATGCAACAATTTTTGTACTTTGCGCAAAAACCGCTTAGGACGGATCTCTGACATTAATGACCTATGAAACACGCGTCCGTTTTTCACCCCACGCAATAGAAGTCCCAGAAAAAAATCAAAGAAAAGCGAGCACCGTTCACCCCCTCAACTCACAGCCAGAACAAGCGGCCACGTGATCTGGAGCCGATTATATGCCGCCAATGTTGATCATAGCCACGCGCTGGGGTTGGCAAAGCACAGCACACGCGCTGAGTTCCAGACATTGTTATGGCTCGGCTACTGTCGTCGTTGCAGCGATTGGACACGGGTCACTACCCATATGCTTCTCCTCGATCTATCGATTATCACGAGCCCAAATCGAGTGCCCACGCAACGCTCGGGTCCAATCTATGAACCGCATTCAAATATCGTCACTTGGGTGTACTGCGATCCCCACGTTAGGTCATCAAACTTTGCAAAGGAGAGATTGAAAGAAAATGATCGCTTTTGTCCTTGAAATTACACCGCAACGAAGGAGTTTCTTCGTCAGTGGCGTTGCGTGCGAGTATCCTTGAGTCCCACCAGTGCCAGTAAGCTCGTGTAAAGTGAAAAACGTTCCAATTGAATATCGTTGCACCGCTCCTTTAAGCAACAATTTTCGTACTGTGCACAAATACCGCTTAAACCGGATCTCTAACGTTAATGACCTATGAAAGACGCGTTCGTTTTTCACCCCACGCAATAGAAGTCCCAGAAAAAAAATTAAAGAAAAACAAGCAGCGTTCACCCCCTCAACTCGCAGCCAGAACAAGCGGCCACGTGATCTGGAGCCGATTATATGCCGCCAGTGTTGATCATAGCCACGCGCTGGGGTTGGCAAGGCACAGGACACGCGCTGAGTTCCAGACATTGTTATGGCTCGGCTGTTGTCGTCGTTGCAGCGATTGGACACGGGTCACAATTCAGAATGCTTCTCGAGCTAGCAATTGTCACGAGCCCAAGTCGAGTGCCCACGCAATGCTCGGGTCCAATCTATGAACCGCATTCAAATATCGTCACTTGGGTGTACTGCGATCCCCGAGTTACGTCATCAAAATTTGCAAAGGAGAGATTGAATGAAAATGATCGCTTTTGTCCTTGAAATTACACCGCAACAAAGGAGTTTCTTGGCCAATGGCGTTGCGTGTGAGTATCCTTGAGTCCCAGGTGCGCCAGTAAGCTCGTGTAGAGAGAAAAACATTCGAATTCAATATCGTTGCACAGCTCCTTTAAAGGAGCTGTGCAACGATATTCAGTTGGAATGTTTTTCACTATACACGAGCTTACTGGCACTAGTGGAACTCAAGGATACTCGCACGCAGCGCCATTGGCCAAGAAACTCCTTTGTTGCGGTGTAATTTCAAATACAAAAGCGATCATTTTCATTCAATCTCTCCTTTGCAAAATTTGATGACGTAACTCGGGGATCGCAGTACACCCATATGACGATATTTGAATGCTCTTCATAGATTGGACCCGAGCATTGCGTGGGCACTCGACTTGGGCTCGTGACAATTGCTAGCTCGAGAAGCATTCGGGTTGTGACCCGTGTCCAATCGCTGCAACGACGACAACAGCCGAGCCATAACAATGTCTGGAACTCAGCGCGTGTCCTGCGCTTTGCCAACCCCAGCGCGTGGCTATGATCAACACTGGCGGCATATAATTGGCTCCAGATCACGTGGCCGCTTGTTCTGGCTGCGAGTTGAGGGGGTGAACGCTGCTCGTTTTTCTTAAATTTTTTTCTGGGTCTTCTATTGCGTGGGGTGAAAAACGAACGCGTGTTTCATAGGTCATTAACGTTAGGGATCCGTTTTAAGCGGTATTTGTGCACAGTACAAAAATTGTTGCATCGCTCCTTTACGGACTCAAGAGTTTCACATGTCAGGTGGTCACGGTGATGTTTTAAAACTTCGCATCTTTGAAGCTCGGGTAAGTAACGACAGTCACGGCAATGAATGCCGAGGTGACCAAATGTCACCGAGGACACATTGAAACCATGTTCCCTTAGCCTGCCATTAGGGCAGCGTCACGTTTGACCCACATAACGCTTGCCGCAAGTCAAGGGTGTGAATAAACAACCTTTTCAGCCCAAGTGACGAGATTATCCCGATGTTTCGTCTTACAAGTGCATTTCCTCACTTGTGCTGAAAGGGTTGTTCATTCACTCCCTTTGTCATGTGGCAAGTGTTTTGTGGGCCAACCGGCCGCTCTCTTACACCCTTGTTACACGGGCACAACTAAATGCAGTTACGCTAAGCCACAATTAGCACATAGTACTTGCGGACAACATTCTGCGGGTATGCAGTTGAAGCCATGGGCGCACGTGCGCTTGAGCATCTTGAGGTGCCTTGAAAGCAGTGCACGCGCACTCTTCACTTCTTCTGAAATAGCTCTTCGAGTGTATAGACAATTGCAAGCATGGCGCCACAAGTGGTGCCCCATGCGTGCAAGCGCGTGCAACGCGCGGGTGAACGTAGCTTTCGCAAGCTCGTAATCGCACGGGCGTGCCTGCTCGAGCAGAGACATGGCGGCGGCCAGTCGCCCAGCTTGCAATCGTCTATAGTGCGGTATCTGTGGTACCGCGTAACAGCAGTTAAAGGTGACGAAACTGCGGTTAAGGGTGCCCGTGTAACACGGGTGTTAATGACAGGCTGAGAACATGCTTACAATGTGTCCTCCCTGAAATCTGGTCACATTGGCATTCATTGCCGTGACTGTCGTTGCTGGCCCCAGTTTCAAAGATGTGATGTTATAAAACGTCACCGTGACCGGCTGACACGTGAAATTATGGAGGTCTTAGAAATAGCAAGAGTTTCAAATGGACCGCGGCTGATGACTGTGTCACCCGTCCTTCTATTGCTCTCTCAAGAATAGAGATTGCTTTTCTTGTATCACGACTTGCTTGCTTTGTGCGCATTATCTTTTATGGCCTTTTTTGCTTTTTAGAGTATTTTTAAAGGTATCTTTTTTCAGGCTGATCATGTCTTTCTTTTTTTCTTTTTTTTGTTCTATAATTATTAAAATTTACTTGTGAGTCAGCGCTGTGTCGGTGACCTTCTTCATCTCATCCCTCGTCCTTCGCGCTGTTTAAATCTGGATTCAACCGCTCGTCACTGGATTGCCGAATTTCGCTACAAAAACCTGAGTTTCAGGGAATGCACAAAAGTGTTGATTTTTTTCGAGGTTCATTACAAAGACGTAATGAAGGTCATACTGCCTTTAAATTTTCTCCTGAGGGCGATGTAGATTTCAATAAAATCTAAAAATATAAGTTTTTTTACTGTTTTGAGAGCATTTTCAAGCAACCGTAAAATAACAGGACTTAGAAAAAATAAAAACTGGCAAAACGTATTGTAATACGTGCTATAGTTTCTCAAATCACATTTTTAAGACACACTTTGTTAAAGCTTAAGTCCAGACTCAACCGATGCTACAAACGCGAGCATGCTCATAACAGTGCTTGCACTGCACGGCCACGCATGCTTGGCAGGAACGCTGAAAGCCTGGAGATCGCGCTTTTACCATCGGCTGCGCCTCTACTTAAGTTGAAACGAAAAACAGAGGACTACATAAGTAGGATTTGCGTATTTGTGTAAATAAATTTGACAGAACAAATTCATTCTCACTAGGTTTATCGAATGACGTTACCAGCAGCACGTGACCCAAGAAATGGACTTTGTTGTTGTTACGGTGGTTAGAAGGGGCAGGTGTCAGCATCGCGGAATTGGGTTGTGTGTATGTTTATACAGCCTAGAACTTGGTCTTCCTCAACAGGCAACTTGTCTCCCAGCTGTAGATGAGCAATTTAGCCGGTGCAGTACAATCGCTAGCCTGGGGTCTTTAACGTGCGTCACGCAGTAGTGATACACGACCGGACGCCGGTACGATGCTCATCCAGATCGAAACGGGCGGGTGGGAATCGAACCCAGGATTCGGGATTCTGCAGGGCGAGCCTTTGCTCCACGTGATCCGAGCTGGTGCGCGAACAATCAGTTCCCAACGTTTCGAGGTCGACTTGGGTCCTTCTTCAGAGGGTGACTAAATGGAATAAGACAGCGAGAGCTTGGACATCTTCTTCCTCGTCTACCGAGTTGATGTTTTGTTGACGTGACGCAGACCCTGGACCACGGTGCCCTGGACGTAAATCGACGGTAAGGCAGAACCCAGGATGCTGGGTTCAATCCTCACCCCTGCCCATGTCGATCTGGATGAGCATCGTACCGGTGTGCGGTCGTGTATCACTACTGCGTGGTGCACGTTAAAGACCCCAAGCTAGTGGTTGTACTGCACTGGCTAGATTGCTCATCTACAGCTGGGAGACTCGTCGCCCGTTGAGGCAGACCAAGTTCTAGGCTGAATAAACATACAAACAACCCACTTTTGTTTAGATGGTAAGGTACCAAGGGACCTGTTAATGTTCCCCGGTGTGTTCCGAATATGTCACGACTCTAAGAATAGACGCTTTCGGATATGTGGTATGTTGTAGACAACATAAAGTAAAGGCGCAATATAATGGCTGGCATTCAATTTTAATGTAAAGAAACAATTACGTAAACTTTCTTTATTGACTGGAAAAGAAGGTGCTGATGGTGCATCAATTAACAAAAAAGAGAACAACTGGATTATGAACAATTCTTTACGTATGGCGAAATGACCCAATCTACTGGGGTTCTTTTTTTCGCCGTACGCGGTCAACTAATAGCCCTTTAAACAACTTGCGTCAATGTATCAATAAGTGGCGTCTGAAGCCCGTTCACTTTATGAACTTTTTGCGACTACCCTGCGCCGTTTCACAATCAGAAATAAATAAATAACCGCCGATTGAGAGGTCAGCCTATAGACATATTTATTTATCGAATTTACTGTGCTTTCTCGTTTTCTTTTTTTGTAACCTTTCTGAAAAACGTTTCTCTCCTTGCTTGTAGTTTACCCAGCGGACAAATCTGACGGGAAGGAACGCCATCGAAAGAAAAAAATTTAAACCATACAAGCGAGATTTCTCACATACAAGTACATCTAAACACATGTTCTGCTGTGATCTAATAAAAAAAGCGATTCAACGAAGAAGGCGTTATAAGAAAAACAAACAAAAACACACAGCACTCCACTTTGAGCAACATCGATCTGAACTTCCATCGCCTGCACATTCTCAGCTCACCCCTCCCTTCTTTCGATATCGCGTCAAACCTATTCTGCGCTAGAAATAGTTCGCTTCGAATGCAGCACTTAAAATGCCACTTTGAGTTGTCTTAGCGTGTTCCTTCGAAAATGTCGATTTATTTGAAGCGGGACACCAGCACCGAAAGTAGAAATAGTCTTATTCACAAATACAAACCGATCATCTTCACATAGTTCAAAAATTTAGTCTAATAACATGCGACAGATCCTTCACCTCCAGCGCGAGCCTTCCTCCCTTTGGTGACACTTCGCCGCATACGCAAGCCCGAGGAAGGAAATGTGCGGTCGCTGAAGGCGGTGCAAGATACTTCATTTTTACCATGTCGCGAACTATCGGAAGTGTTCGCACTACGTCACATTTCAGTACATTCCTGCTTCAGCCGCCGTCGCTGTGAACTTTATGTGTGCACGGAAGCGCGCGGAAGCACATTCCTTCATGCCGTTCCTTTGCGGGTGTCATAGGGTGTTATTGAAGCTCACTTCGTTGCTTCCGTGTTGACACGCATACGGCCCATGATCACAGGGGGTGTTCCGACGACCGTGAGCCTGATTGAGCTACAGTGCGCGTCCACATACTCTCCAAAAACGTGCGCTATAGAGACAGTTCGTAGTGGCAAAGGGCCGAACGCGCTTGCACAGACTACCCGCAAACTATGCTTTAAGTTCAAATATGTACCAGCAAAAAGGGGGGGGGGGGGAGTGAATAGGAGCGAACAATTACCTTATGCATAAGAGAAGTAATTAGCGGCGAACAAACAGCGCAGGGACAAGGACAGAGTAGAAGGCGGTAGACACACACAGCGCTGTGTGTGTCTACCGCCTTCTACTCTGTCCTTGTCCCTGCGCTGTTTTTTTGCCGCTAATATGAATGACCAACTAGCCCAATCGTCAACTCTACCAAGAGAAGTAAGATAATTTGCTCGCCATTCGCACCGACAGCCGTTTCCGTTTGCGATTATAAAATCAAAACCACATACCCTTGTCAGTTACATACAGACGGCTTACGCATTGCAAGCTATTTTACTATTTACCCGATCGTAAACGTTTTCTTTGGGAATGCGGACCCCGTTAACAATTTAAGCTCTATACGTTATAAAGGAATTAAACTCCAGAATTTAACGCTCGGTCTCTTTAAAGTGAGCTCCGGTCTCGAACGCGTGTGCATAGCGAAATTCATGCGTCATTCGCACGATTCGATGGCACATTCGTGAGTTATTACGTGAAAGGCTAAACCCGCGAACGATGCATGGCCATCCGTCAGAAACTGGTTGCTTGGGAAGACCGAGTACTCGGCGTTCGTCAATATCGCTCGACATGACGACCCACCAATGTTTTTATCGTATTTTTTTTCTCCGAGTATCGGTGAGAAATGAATGTTTACATACAGGGTGCGGCCGTTGGGACGAACACATACAGAACACCATACAAAATTCGAATTCCAAACGTACACGTACACACTCGAAATTGAGCACGCGAACAACTTTTCGCACGACGTTTTATGTCCACTTTTTAGAGCTTAACTCGGAAGTAGTGAAATATTAAAACTAAAGCATAATCGGAGGCCGTGTATTTTTTATATCCTATACCAGTCTGTTGTTCGAATGCACACTGGTTTATGAGCTCGCTTCCAAATAGCTTGATAAACGCAAAAAAAAGCTTTATTAACAAATAATAGAGGTAGGCGATGAGAAAGATAATGTCGATAATTAATACGTTTAAATACATATATTAGCAATGACCACATGGGAGCAAGTTCGCAAACCAGCAGGAAGTGCTAGGCCGCCGTCTTTACTCGATATTTAATTTTTTACCATCACTGACCTGAGCCTTGAAAAATAAAAAAAAGATGGCACAAAACTGCACAATGTAAACTCCGAGACAGTGAGAAATAAAATAACAGCCATGATGACATAAAATGGTTTTGTGTCGTCTAATGCGTTGTTCTGTCTCTCCTTGTCTCAGGCTTTACATTATGATGTTTCCTAACCAACTTTTGCATGTTTTCGCTCCTTACATAAAACTTCTTGCAAAACTACGTTCGCGTGCCCCATATGTATGTACGTTCGGAATTATAGTTTTTTAAGGCGTACGAAATGTGTTGGTCCTTACGGCCGTGCCCTGTGCACAAGTTACTCCCGTCATCATTTTTTTTTTTCTCTCAGCTTGTTACGACGAGTCAAAACATACACAACACGTCCCGGGAAACGTGGCTTTAACCGTACAAATGGTAGTCGACAATAGACAGTTTTAGGGAACCGTTTTCGAACAGCCCATATGGTACAATATGCCCTATGGTACAAACTGCGCATGCGCGGCCGCATGGGCGAGACTTCGACAGTAGCGCATACGCAGTTCGTACCGGAGGACCCATCGTAGCGTATCGAATGTGCAAAATCGGCTCCCTAAAACTCCCTAGTTTATTTATCTTCCCGTAAGGCGTCGGTGCAACCAGAGGAAGGGGACACTCCCCGCAGTGTGGTGCCTGGAACGCGTCTCCTACTTGTGCGTATGCGCGAATAAAGTGAGGAAGAGGAGGACACGAGAGCGCTCTGGCGTAGCTCTAGTTCGAATGATCAGCGGGTAGATTTAAAGGGACCATGAATATTTGCACCATGCGCCTTCGTTCTAAATATATCAAGGTAAATTTATGAAATAGTCAAAAATGCATCGGCTAAGTATACATCAGTCAAGTTGACGTCGGCGAATGAAATGCCTTTTTATGTAAGTAAACCGTTTACCACGCCCAAGAACAGAATTAAAAATTTTACACACAAGGTCACTACGGACAACTGAAGACCTTAGACATTTATGACAATAGCGCTCCCTACCTTTTCTAAAGTATGTTCTTAGTTGATTGCGATAATGCTCACACGTCTCGAGTTCCTTAAGATCTCTAGCCTTCGCAAACTTCTTTATAGAGCACGTTTTTAATATTTATTTTTGCAAGTGAGACGGCCGTTACCCAAAGTTTCCGGATCCGCTTTTTCACTTTAATTAATTCGTGCGCAAAATCAACCCTGTAAATGATTTTAAACCGCTCCAAGAATAAACTGTACACCTCACTAGGGTCCGCATTTGCAAAAACATGTCATACCAGTTTTCATTAGCTACATTCTACGCAATCCTTTCCCAACTGTCCGGCGTAGTACACTGGACTGACTTAAAGGACACTAGCACTTTTTTTCGTTGCCCGAAACAAAACCACGAGAGAAAACGAGTACCACTGACATCTCGCTTCCGAGGACTGTCAAGCTCGGGAGCAACCTACAGCAGAACTGGCGTCTGCCACATTCAGGTGTCTGTTTACGCGACACCGCTATGACCCCGGCCGGTAACAGCATGAAACTGCTAGGATGTCATGTCGCGGAAATCGAGGGACCATTTCTTTTTAGGATGCGGTAGACACCCCGGAGACGCGTTCAGAATGTGATACCCATAATAATGAAAAAGCGCCAAGAAAAAACTATGCGGCGAGCAAGTCGTCTGCTTCTCTTCCAGGGGTTGTGGTGACGTCAGAAAAACGTCGCGCTCTGATTGGCTCGATCGGAAGAAGAGTGGGTAGACTTCAAGTCTGCTTGCTTTGAGGTCTACCCACTATCCTTCAATCAGAGCCAATCGGAGCTCGGCGTAGTTCTGACGTCACCACAATCCCCGCAAAAGAAGCAGACAAACTCGCGTTCTGCATGCCTTCTCTCCGCCTTTTGCCGAATTAAAAGGAGGTGTAATATATCTTCTTGGTCAGTGCGCGCCATCTGGTAACTGCTGCACCAGTTACACGAGTACGCCATTGTTTGGTTACACGTGCTTTGAGGCGGTATTGGAAGTGAGGGTTGCGTGGGCGTTCTGTATGTACTCGACTCAGCTCCTATGAAAAACGAGTCCTGCATCAGTATTCAAAGAGGACAAGGATCCAGTCACACGCTTCGTTCTCCAAAAAATGGAGTCCACTAATGTTGCTCGAAGAACTTTTGAAGAGGGAGATCTATCTGGAGTGAATTTGGGATCATTTGCATCCCTCTTTAGATGTTCGTTGAGCTCGACGCCCTTCTTTAGCGCGAAGGCGTTTTTGGTCTCAATTATTTCTAAGTAATATTATTATATAATCGTTCATTATTCTTGGTTTCCCGCTAAATTTGGCGGGAAAATCAAATTGGTGTATACCTGTACACCAATACAGGTTTCTACTTGCAGATGTTGAACCTCGTGGTTCGTGAAAAGTGCCGCGTTTGTAGTGTTCAAATCTTGTAACGTTCACGACTTTTATTTTCGCCTTCATTTTTATTTTCTCCCTTCTCTCTCCTTTAGCCCCACCATTTCTTTCCCAGCGTACAAAGTAGCCAACCGGCCAATCCTCGATTCTCACCTCCCTGCTTTCCTGTTTTGTTCTTCCTTCCTTCCAATTGAGACTTTCCGTTACATTTAACGGGGAAAGTCTTCCCGCTAAATTTATTTGCGACATTGAATTGGTGGGTATATATACTATGCGGCAATTTACTTTATTGCGATATGTTTAAAGGGAAAACGTTTCCCTCCCTAAATATAGCAGAAAAACTGAATCGGTGCCTGACCACGAACCAATTTAGGTTTCCCCGTTCAATTGAGCTATCGAATAATTTTCGGACGTACGCACACGATCTCAGCATTTGGCGGCCCTGGAAAAATTGCTACCGCATTTAAACGCAAGCACTCACAACTGCAGGAAACAAAGAAACTCCCTCGAAAAACAACCCGTGAATAATCGAATCCGTCTGAATTTGAAAGACGCCGAGCATTCACGCTCCGAAGGGCAGCTTCGCTAGCGGCGCGCGCGGCCCACGAAAGCAACTAAAACGACGCGAACGTCATATCTCGCAAACATCTCGTAGAACGCCGGGACCAAAGTCGCGGCGTCCTTTTTTTATTTCTCTTTTTTTCTTTTTCCTCCGTCCAGCCAGAAATCGTGTGCGTAGAATGCCGACGTGTGGAAAGCCTTCATTGCACCGCCCGTTTATACTTTCAGAGGCCGAGCGTGATTGATTGTGTCGTGCGTGTACGGCCGACATGAGCCGAAACTTTGGCCGCAAGAATGCTGGGCTACCGCGGAATTTGTTCTCCGTTCGCAGCACCAGCGTTCCTTCGACGCGGACCGCGGAGTTATCGGAGTGCTAGACGTATCGAGAATGCTTCGTAAACTGCTGCTGCTGTTTTTTTTTCTCGAAGCGACGATAGCTTAAAATCGCCGTCGAAGATTCATGACCGCACCGAGAAAACAGAAGAAACTTAATCTTTTGTTTATTTTTTCCTGTGCTTTTTTCATTGTGGGTATTTTAAATTACATTTAAGTGCGATATACTCAGTTACAACATCAAATCAGTGGTAGGAGCGAAGCCACCAGCGCGATTGTCCACCTGCGATAATTAACGTTCCGGCGCAAGCGAAGCCAAACAGGCCGCAAGTCAACGATCGCGTTCTGGAGGTCAAGCATATATTGCTGATCTTATGTTGCAACAAAATATAGTAGATTTTGAACAGCATCCCCCCCCCCCCCCCCCCCCCCCCATTTTCAGGAAAACTCTCACATGTAACACGAAGCGGATGCACAAGCACAAGAACCTGATGAATCGATAGATAGAGAAGTATTAACAAAATTCGAAACGTCCTCAGAGGACGGTTGCAGTCAAGGTCCCAAGATTTTGAGTCCGACTCTCAAGCATTGTGCTGAGGGGCATTCGTTTTCTTTTTTTACCGCACTTTGCCAATGAGAAGACTTCGGTATGTTTCACCTATGTGGTAATTAAAGGCTGGAGATGTGCATAGAAAAAAAAGTATAGCTCGTTACACCGTAACTTCGTAAAGAGCGAGCAGCACTGCCCCTTCGAACCAATCCAAGCGACGGAGGTGAAGCACGTGACAACGCTTTCTAAATGCACAAGGACGAAAGCTTAATTCAAACAGTTGGAGAAGAAGTGAAGGAAGAACACCCCTTTTTTTCGTACCCGCTTTTGTGTGTCCCGGGCGTCGTTTTTCTCCCCCTAGGAGATTAACTAGCTCGTCAATCAAACAAAGGCACACAAGCTTGATCCTGCTGACAAAGACTGGTAAACATAAAATCTGTGATAGACCTTCCGGTGAAGAGAAAAAAAGCGTCTGAACGGCACCGCCTACCCAAGAGTCACTACCATTTCTGAGACACGCTTTGAGATGGCGCAGCTCAAAAGCCCGCTACCACGCCATCGCACGCCACGCGAATGAGTTTGCTTTTGCGTTCCAGAAACTACCGACCCTGAATAGCTCAGTCAGCAAAGCACTTGGCTCACAATCTCCAGGTGTTGAGCTGGAAGACTGCCGGAGGCTGAAATCTTTTTATATGGTTCCCTTTGGGCAAAACGGCCATAGGGAACCATAGAGTCGGCCGTTGCAGTCGGCTGTTACAGCTAGACTTTACAGAACTCCATAAAAATCGGCTGATAAAACATATTCTTCGTCAATTCATGCAAAACCGACTTTATCGCTCGTGGCTTTGGGGGCACGGCGCGTAACTATATATACTCGGTGGCAGGTGAAGGGTTCAGGGGAGGCTCCTTTCACCTTTTTCTACTTTAGCAGAGCGAACGGTGAAGATTATGTCGCCTTCTCTCCAGCGTTCGCTCTGCTAAAGGGAAAGAGGTGGGAGGAGCTTGTTTGATCTCTTAACCTGTCACCGACTATAGTGATATAGAGTATTGCCACGTGTCTCCCACCGAAGCGCTGATTGGCTCACTGGGGCCATAACCTTTCGCCGCTTCCGAGGTACGCTGTTTTCCAACAAGACCCGCGTTGGTCCACACCAGGTGCACATGCCAGATACGGAAGAAGTGAAACGTCTGTGCACGCGCAGTACCGGCCACACAGCGGGTCGACGAGTCGAGTTAGTGTATACAGGGCGCCAGGAGAACGCAACAGATTGCGTCGTCGCCAGCACCACCTGGGTGACGACTGCAGCGAAGGCGCATCCCAACGTCGAGGAGGCTGAAAAGGGAGGGAGGTGGGGAGGGCAGACTTCGATCGTCCCCCCCGCTGACAGGTCCGCGGCAGCGGGACTGCGTGGCGTCCCCTCTCTCCGTCGGACGGCAGTCGTCACGATCGCAAAATCGATTACACTTGAGCCTTTCCTCGTCGCTAATCAATAGAGCGGCCCGACAACCTCGGCACAAGTCGCCCCACAGGTGGCAATGGACGCCGTTCCCTCTTCTATTGACGCGCATCGGAGACGCACTCATTCAATCTACCGTGACGACGTGGATGTTGCTGCTTCCAGAGCAGCCGTCATTTCGGAGATGCTTTAGGTTTATTTGCTCTGAAAGCGAGCGTGGGGAAAAAGTCTGAGCACATTTACGCTATCGCGTAACGTGCGTTCCACAGCGACAGCAGTTCGGCGCTTGTGTAATTCGCTATCATTGTGGTGTCCTTGTCGTTTCTGCACCACCTCCTGAGCACGATTCTGAGCTCACTGTCCACTGGTCCACAAAAAAAGATGCGAAGATAAAGTCTGCATGAACTCAAGGCATATAAAAGAGGACCAGATGGCCAAACAAAAGAACATTGAGGCAATCTTGAAAAATGCAACAGGTCTTTTCACGGTTTGATGCCAACTCGGCGTTTCACCGAATCCCCCTCGACGATGAAACCTCAAATGCTTGAAAGTTTAGCACGCCCATTTGGGGGTTATCATTACAAACGGCTGCCGTTCGGTCTTGCCGTGGCACATGAGGTTTTCCAAAAAAGGATTTCGCAGGTTTTTGAAGACATCGATGACAAAATCAACTGGGCAGCCACCGAAACCGAGCTTGAGACATGACTCCATACAGCTCTACAGGCTTGTCTTAGTGCAGGACTCAACCTGAACTTGAAAAAAATGCCGATTTGGCATAAGGGAGACGGTTTGACTGGAAAACAGGATTTGAGCGTTAGGAATTCAGCCCGATCAGAAATTGGTGAACAGCGTAATAAATATGCCAGTCCTCAGAGAAGAAAAGCAAAATACGTTTAACGCTTGCTTGGTGTTTTCCCCTATCTCACAAATTCCTCCCTCGGTTCTCGGATCTAACCACTCTTCTGCGGAACCAGCTCAAGACGGACTCGTTGTTCGAATGAATTCTGTATCACGACAATGAGTGGCAGAAGCTCAAGAACTCGTTGATCACAACACTCGTCCTTACATTCTGCAATGAGGGGCTGGAAACGAAAGGGTCCACTGATGCGTCCAGCTATGACCAGAGCGTAGCTCTTTTCCAGTCTCATGACACATAGTGGAGGCCGGTGGCTTATGGGGGGTCAAGAGTGCTGACAGAATGCGAATCTCGGTACTCTCAAATTGAGAAGGAGGCACTGGACAGTAAGTTTGCGTGTGAACGGTTTCATTATTTTATGTACGGACGGCCCACAAGTTTGGAGACTGATCTCCAAACGTTTATCGACATCTCAAAAGAAGGATATAGCTGACATACCCCCTAGCCTGCAACGCTTTCTGTTTTCTCGGATTAATGAAATATGACAACATGATACCGAAGCGCATGCAGACGCAACACTGTCAGACCTGGTGAGAAATACCACTATGAGCAAACTCGCAGCTGCGATAGCCGACGGCACTGTTTTGGCAGAGGTGATCAGCTGCCTTGACGGCCACTGGCCGCTGCCTCAGTCAGTCCCCTACCTGTCGTGCGCCGAAGAAATGTCAGTCTCTCAGGAAGTGCTTCTGAAGTGACTCAAGGTAGTTATTCAAAAGAGTAAATGCCTGCGAGGTTGCATGACGGTCATTTGGGAAACAACAAATGAAAACCAAAACCTTGTCTGTAAATGTTTTGGCCTGGAATGTCATACAAATCGTCAAAAATTGTTCAACGTGCAAGCATTATGCGTACCAGCTACCAGCTGAACCACTGCCAATAAGAGTGGTGTCACGTCGTACGTGGGCGTGCTTTCGTGTGTACTTATTTCAGTATGGTGGCCACACATACCGAGTCGTTTTTTATACATTCTCTAATTACCCGGGGGTCAAGCAGCTCACAGACACCACGAAATGTGAAGTAATCGAAGTATTATCAGCGATCTTCGCAAGGCTTGGACTACCGATGGAGGCGTGTACCAAGAACGGACCCCAGTTCAGTTCCAATAAAGCTAAGACTTTCGCACTCAGATATGACTATCAGCGCATCACTTCGAGCCAGCACTTCCCGCGCTTGAACGGTCTAGCCGAGAAAAGCTTACAGATCGTTAAGAGGACCACGAAGAAGTCCACTTATGCAGAGGAAGACTACGAACTGAGACTAGGCCTTCTGAACTACAGGTCTTCACCGCTGGAAGATGGCCAGTCGCCAAGTAAACTTTTGATGGGGAGAAGAATCAGGTCGGTGTCTACCCCACTTCACGCAACAGGTTCCAAAACTAGTGCACACGCGTCAACAGAGCAATTGGGGGTAGACCACTTCAGTTATTACATCCAGGGAGGGTGGTCCACCTCAGCGGAAATAACTCCTGGCCCACGATAGCTGAAGTCCAAGACCTGGCGGCCCCTAGATCTTACCAGGTCATGACTGAGGGGGGGGGGGGGGGGGGGGTAATACCAAGAAGGAACAGAAGGCAACTCCTGCCTACCCCACGAGGATTTCAACCCATAAGAGGTGGAAAGTGATGGTCCAGGCTAGGAAAGGTCTATCAGCACATATCCTTGACACCGACACCTTGTCTCTCATCCCCAAATCAACCTACTGGAATGGACCCGGCATCTCCACCCCCAGTGCGAGTGACTGTGCCGCCGTTGGACTCTGCCAGAGGCACATTGCAGCGCATTCGGCGTCCGCCTCAGAGCTGACGCTTGACGAAGCTTTTGGGCAACAACTATGACTATTCGCAATTTCCAGCGTCGGTGGTACCGCGGTACTGACGTGGGAGTATAAGGCAAGTCTGCTGTGTCGCTTGTATTTGAAATAATCAGAATTATTTACACGTCGCAGACCCGAACTAGTGCTGCTGTTCAACGAGGATCATCCAGATGACATCCATTTTGAGAGTAACTAGTGCGCCCCTATATGCGGTGAAAGTTGCGAATTGTTTCAGCCTCACTCTACGATGAGGCGGGTGTAACGATAGAATCTGCAAGTTGGTCCGGCAACCCAGTCACCCTGCAAATCAGCTTTAACAATATGCAGGGCACACAAACAAGAAATAAAGAAGGAACAGCTGCATGATAATTCAGTGGGGAGCTCTTTACTGTTTGAAGCTAGAACGGGGGTGCTAAGAACGAAAACGTATAGGGCTAGAATCCAGGAAGTAGACACTCTGTGCGACGGATGCAACCGCGAAAGGGAAACTATAGAACATGTAATTTTAAGGTGCACGGGGATTCGTCCCACCGTCTTGGGGTGGATGATTGCGGATTTGGAGGGAGCACTGGGTTTTCCGGACATGAATGGACGAATGGATAGGGGAAGAATTGCGGTAATGAACAGGAGATTGAAAGATTGGTGGAAGAGATCCAGGGAAGGATAAAAAAATACAAAGAAAAATAAGGAATGTAATCACTTTAAAAAAAGAAGGGGGGGGGGGGGTCTGTTATAACAAAATGCATACACATTAAAAAAAAAAGGATGACGAAATGTTAGGCTAGGTGGCGCAAGCTGCCGCCCGTTACAATGGGTATAGCCATTACCATCCATCCATCCATCCATCCAGCTCTAGTCTGCTCGGTTGTGAGAAAGAATAAGCTCCATCCTATGTCACACCCGACTGAAAAAACGGGACCGAGCGGCAGAAGCCTACATCCAAACTCGCATATGCCGTTCGAAAACGGTTAGTTACTTACATACCTCTTGCGTCTTTAATTCAATTTTCCGACAGCTGTACATTTTGCAGACGTAAATAACCAAGTTTTGTTCCGATGTTAATACATATTGCTTTGTGCAACTAAGATTAATAAAAGCAAGCTTTTCGTGATATCTGCATTTTCAGTTAAAGCTTATAAACCAGGAAATGTCTTAATTGATTTCATCTAGTGAGTATGCATCATATAAAAAAAAACACCAAGACTGGCAAAATAAATGAAGCAATTTCAAACTGCTGTTTTTATTGAAGCAAAATAAATGAAGCAACTTCAACTGTTGTTTTTATTCCAATTGGAGCATATGTGTTTTCTCTGATATGTCAAACAGGTCATGTATTCTCCTTTAACGTTTTTATCCGTTTTTTCCCGTTTTTCTCGTTTTTATTGTTTTTTTTTTTTGTGGGGGAGGGGATTAAACGATTTGAGTGAGTGAGTGAAAGCGATGTTTATTATATCTTTTTTTTTTCTCGGAAAAATCGACTGTTGCTTGTGCACTTAGTGTGCACATGTCACTGTCGAGAGGGAAGGGGATTGGGTGAAAAAGAAAGGATAGAAAGAGAGAGGATTAGGTTTGAGGGGGGGGGGGGGGGGGGGAGTGAGGTGCAGGGGGATGTCCTGGCCGTCGCCGGCATGTCGAGTCATAGGACGACCCAAGCCTCAAAACGCAAAGCCTGTCGAAGTTTGATGTGGAGCCGTCTTAGGGCGAATAGCTAAATATCTTAAAGCTGCGTTGGCTGGTAACTGTGCTTCAAGGCTAATATCGGCACGAACGTTCGGTTGAAGGAATGACGTTTCTTGTCTTGGCAGAACAAGCTGTGTCTGAAATGCAGATTTCGCAATCATGAGCTGGAACGGTAGATTGGGTAGTCGTGCCTTGTTCTGGTGTGTTGAACTGTAGGTGGTCTCCTAAAGAATTTCCAGGAGTTCCGTGTCCTTCATGTAAGTTATTAGCTTTTTAGTGCCATGTCTATCACAGCTCGCGTTGCCCGTGGATGCAAAAGGTCCTCCAGGCTATCACTGGAGAGTCCGAGGCGGGAATAGGCGTTATGGAGGGCAGTACGCTCGTCATTGTAGTCGGTGCAGTGTAGGAGGAGGTGCTCGGCGTCAGCAGTTTCCTGGCAGGTTTGGCAATTGGGGTTGAGATCAGGCCTGAAGCGGCCTATCCTAAACGATTTGATTTAACGAACAGAGTGACGTCGCTCGGTGTCCCAGACAAGGAGTGTTTCTCTTTGCATGCGTTGTAACCCACCATGCTCCCCGGCACAAAACCACCGTTTTCTCATTTTTTTCGCCGTATTTGACATAGTTTTGAGTATCTTGTCTCCTGGGCGCACCTAGGAGCCACACAATATTATATCGCTTCAAACACAACGCAAAAAAAAAAAAAGAAATAGTCACACCAACACGCCCCGAGCCAGCCTCTCTAAGCGTTGACTGACCGTCCTCCTGGTCTCGTTGTAAGTGACAGTGCCACCCCAGGCCCTGCGGCAGAATTGAGCCGAACGACAACCCGCTCCTACGGAGATGCCGACGCGGTCGGCTCACCTTCCAGTACTAGTACACCCTACCCTGGGTGCGCCATTGAACGTTTGTTATTCGTTTGGTACGTTACTCGTCTTAGTCTCTCATCTTTCGCGACGTAACAGACCAAAAAGTTTAAAAAAAGTCAAATTAGTCGTTAGTTTTTAAGCAGGAGGTTAGTCTGCCAGAACATGGCGACATTGTTACTTACTGTAGATGAGCAAAATAGCCAGTGCAGTACAACCTGTAGCTTGGGGTTTTTAATATGCACCACGCAGTAGTGATCCACGACCGCACGCCGGTACGATGCTCATCCAGATCGAAACGGGCAGGGGTGGGGATTGAACCCAGGATCTCTGGGGTCTGCAGCGCGAGCTTACGTAACAGACAGGACAAGCGCTGTTTACAACTGGTACTAATAGAGAAAAACGAGAAAAAAGCTTGAAATGTGATGAGTGGAAATTACGGAAAAAGGAAAAGTGTAATGCTGCAGGTAGATATGTATGATGATAAATATAACTAAATTCAGTTTTGAAATTACAGTGAAACATGTACGAATAATCAAAAACACTGACGGAAAATGAGAAAGAGAAAGGCAAAAATATTTAAGATAATAAAACAACTTTAAAAAGGACAGAGATAATCAAGAAAATAGGTTAAGGTGTATCAGCTCTTTCACACTGCGAATAGTTTTTGCCTCATACAGATGTCTGGTCATCCGGTCATGGAAACGCTTCGGAACTTTGGTTTCGGAAAACTAAGAAACCCACTTGCAGCCTCTGACGTGTAAACCGAGTGTTCTGAATGGTGATGATCTGAGTGAAAGCGCATTCTCTCGTAATCTGACATTTACGTAGTGGCCAGTTGTACCCCGTACACTTTCTTGCAGGAAAAGGAGATCTCATATGTAACCCCTACACAGCAATTCACATAGCTATTGGTATGTTGAATGTTGCATTGTTTTTCACCTTCTTTCGATGACTTTATTTGGGGCCACAATCTCTTAGCTTATGCGGCGCTGTTAAACGGGTACTTTGGCGAATTTTCGCGCTATAAAAACTAAATATATTTTCGGAATTACCGGCCTTTACCATTTCTGGTACGCTGCCCTCGTGAAAAAGCCATTTGTATGAGAAATTTATTGTGTCCAATAAAGATATGCGAATCATACAAGAAATATTAGAACCTTTCTTAGCCATATAAGAGCCATATAAGAAATATTTGAGATATATAAGAACATATAATAAACTTACAAGAATTGCATTCGTTCGTTGGCACATCTCTAATAATGACCCAGCAATATGTATATTTTTCTTTGTTTTCTTTTTTTTTATGGGGAAAGTCTGGTAGTCCCCCATATTTATACGTGCTCAAGCAATGAGAAACCTCTCACAAGTTTCTCATATGTTCTTATATGTTCTCATATATCTTGTATAATTCATATGTGTTTATTGGACACGAAATGTTTCATACAAATGAAATTTTCCAATAGGGTATTTAGTATCGCAAAATTCAGCATAGTTATTTGAAATTGTAAAATGAAAATGATGCCGAAACCAACATTCAAATATACCCACGATTTTCAGTGCCATAACGTCAGTTTAAGGCGGGCTTGTAGGTCGAGCGGGTAGTTTAAAAATGGACTCTGCCGGGCATCTGTTTCGTGATGCTGCACCGCTGCTCGAGAGAGCTTCCAAACCAATCATTTGACAGCACGAAACTGCTTGTAATCAGTTGGAAAGAAAGTATACAGTCCAAAGATTGAACTCCTGCCTTCCGCTGACGTCACTTTTTCGATGGGGCCAGTAGAAACTTCCAGTTTGAAGAACAGGGTGTGGGCCAAAATTGTAAATTCAATAACTTGGAGAACAAAAAATATGTTGGGCTAATACTTGGGTTACTAATTCAATAATGTTTATAGGTGTGTTTACCCAACTTTCCGTCAAATAGGACCATGACGAAAACTCCGGAGTACCCTTTTAACGCAACCTGTACTTCATACCTGGCGGATACTTTTTTAAGCTATGGGAGACTCTATAGATGTAAGGTAAAATTGCAGGCCGACGCCCCCTGTCTATCTTGCTTTGTTTAGTTCCATTCTGTGTTACCCTGCGTTACACTGTTTTAAAAACTAACAAGGCTGGATACCCAGATTCTTGTAGCCTTCGCATTTGTGCATCAAAACTGGTCCTTGGTGTGTGCTCACATGACTTCAACAAGGCAGCTTTTAAGCAGCTACGCACTATTTCACGTTCGATTAGCTTAGTATGAGCTGACTCATCTGGAGGGACGCGTTCTTTTAGCATGGTGAGTAGGTCCAACAGGTGAGATTGCTTTGGATGGGTGACTGGACGTCGAGAAATTTCAGCTCGCTGTTGGATAGTAATTTATGTGTGAAGTTTAGTCCTTCCCTTTTCAAAAATCTCATTTGTATGAAGCATTTTTGTGCCCAATAAACATATATGAATTATACAAGATATATAAGAACATATAAGAAGCATATAATAACTATATAAGATTTATAACAACATAAGAGAACCATATAAGAAACACGTGAGATGTTTCTTATAGGTTTTGTATACTGTTTTTATGTGTTCTTATATATCTTATATAGTTCTTATATACTTTTTATGTGGTTATTGTGTGTTCTTATATATCTTGTATGATTCATATTTGTTTATTGGACACAAGAGATTTCTCATACAAATGGCTTTTTCACAAGGGTTTTGCTTCTACCACAAAGGTCGTACACAAGTTGCTAACTATTGCCATGCCACTTAGTTCAGGTTGTTCGAAAAGCAGAACTAAATAGTCATCAACGTATATGAAGACACGTGTGACCATGTTGATGGGAAAGATATTGGCTATGTTCCGGTGTTCTTTTATGTCAATGTACTGTGTTATGAGAGGAAGCGACAGACGATAGTCTGCGCTTTCTTTGGGAATGTCTTCTAATTATACTCGTATCAGTTTATTTATGCGGGTTTATTTGTTATTTCCGTGAAGTCGCGGCGATAAAAATCGTTGTTGTGGGCCCCCCCCCCCCTGCCCCCTAGCCTCCCCCCCCCCCCCCCCCCCCCCCCCCAAGGGGAACCGTAAGAGGGCACTACCGAAACACGCGGAGCTAACGCATGTAAGTAAAGGATGTTTGAGTAGTTGTGAGCCTTCCCATGAAGTTTTGCAGGGCGAATGGAACATTAGGACTACGCAGTTTCCCTTTTGTGTGAGGTTCCAGCGGTACTTCTGTGCTGCAAACACGTCAAAAATATATAACTCGTGGTTCTTACACTACCCACTCACGCAGAACCTTCGTGATGATGCCGTCAGTGTGGAAATGCGGTGATCTCAAAACACGTGTCAGTGCAGGGAACGAAAGCCTTACGGTGCCAAATAAGGCTAGCCAGCGCTAGCGGCGCATATTTAGAAGAAAGCGAAGATCGCTTAAGCGACCCTAATTTGTCAAAGTTTTCAATATAGCTTTCATTGGTATCATAAATAACCAGTTTGATGCATCTGCTCGAATAAAGACGTGCTTGCGATTGCAAGCCAGTCAAATTTACCTTCGAGGGCAGAAATCTCATGTCTTCACACGACGATCGAAAGCCAAAGCGTGATGCTTGGCCTTTGACCGCTACATTCGCTACCTTGTTGACATTGCGACACATTTTTTTTTGTTGCTTTACTTGCGTGGCCCTACGGCAAACGCCTCATACCATTGATCCTGAAACCAGGGGCGTTTAGTAAGGTTTGTTTTGCCTCAGTGCGTCGATGTACATGGAAATATATATTTTACAGGGAATGCCACTGTGTCAATGCGAGACATTCTTAAGAAATAAAAAAAGATATATTAAAAAATAGTAATACTTTTCTTTTTTATTTATATGAGTTCGTTTTATTGAAAGCCTCAAGACTATTGCGATTCCCCAATTTAGTGGGCAAAAATTTAGGTTTTTCCATAGGTGGTCCATCGGACCACTTATGTAAACACTTTCCGGAGCATATTACGATGAAAACATCGTACTATTCCCCGGAACACCTACGAAAACACTTTTTTCCGGGGTATGGTACGACTGATTTACGGAGTTTTCCGTCTTACATATACTTGCACAGAATTTTGCTGAAAACTTCTCAGAGAAGGCGCAAGGGGCGAATGTCCCGGATGTTGGAGTTGATTACATGCTGTCGCGTATCAAAATGGCAAGTGCGGTTATTGTCGCACTCCATGAAAGGATCGTTTCGAAACATTTAAAAAAAAAAAAATCTTTGTGAGGCCCATCTGGCGCGTGACAGGCCTGCTTCTCTAGCGAAGTATAAAAGTGAAATGTGTTACCGCAGGCACCAAAAGAAGAATGACTTTCGCCGAAGAGATTTGTGAGTGATTTCGGTTTACTATTCTTCATTGTGCTTGCGCGAAACGGTGTGAAGGACTGCCGTGGCGATTTCAAACAATGTGCTTTACGGGTAACGGCTCTCTTGAAGCCTGACATTCGTAGCATGTAACTTGCAGAAGCTTGTTCTCTGAAGAGCGCGAGCAGCTGTTTTTTTGGCGCCGGCCGCCCTATCCCACGTGCTTGCTCGGGAAAGTCGCCTGTTCTGAAAAACTCAATGGAAGTGGCAAGCTTAAAAATATCACTTAAGTCGGCGAGGCTCCCGGCTTGTAAGCATAAATCACCGTCAGATTTTGCACTGCCCAATACGGAAAGGGCAGCCTTAGAGCTGAAACGTTGGATAGGCTGGTAATATGTATATTAGAAAGTAGCATCGGCGCTACAAACGCGAGACACGGGGTAATTTCACAACTACTTTATAGGAAAAAGAACACACACACACGCGTACACCGACTTGAGACACCAAGATTTCACTACGTCGCCTTTCATGCACACGTGTCCAACTCACTCAGAACGGTAGTCTCTTAAGAAAATGAAAATAGAGGGCACATTTACACGCATATGCGATGTTGTGCCAGCTACAGCAAAAAAGTAACAAAATATCGTTACCCCTACAGTTCGTCAACGATGAACTCGTTACGGATATTCGTTACCGTCCTGCAAATGACGCGAAATACAGTGATCGTTGCTTCAAAAACTTTATGTACTTATATTTATTTACTTTATATTTTAGTATCACTTGCCAACGATTGGTCGCAGATACAAACTTTGAAACGTATTCACGGAGGGATCTTATAGTGTTTAGTATATTTTTTATCTACTTTGCAGACGCATATTTTTCTGTTTATTTCCAGATGGATCGAAAACTTCCTCTTTTTATGTTGCAATTGATCCATTAATTTCTAGGTGCGCCCATAGGGATAATAAATAAGCTTTATGTTTTCGTAGAAAGACACCAGTCGGCACGGAGTCGCCTCTCTAATCCGGAAAGCGTCAGGGCGGAAAATAATGATTATCAAAATGTCTGCCACCTGCAACGCTCGTCCGATGAACCGATCAGCAATGCTTCATTGCCAAAAAATGAACTTGGTATGGGTTCACCTGGAACTAAGTGTTCAAACCTTCAAGTGGCAGCGGATTGCCACGTTGTATGCGGACATTATTTACCGCAAGACGTCAGCGTCTTTACGGTCTGGCGGCAGGAATCTTAGAGGACAGTGAGGTCTTTCTAGTTAGGAGTTTGACCATTGCGGTTGCAACTTCCCCGCAGCGAATAACCCTGCGATTTCTTGTAAAAACATGAATAAAATTGTTTTTTTTTTATTTGGGAATTTGGAGAGGATGCCGAGATAAATAAAATATTATTTTTTTGCAAAATATCTGTTTGAATGGGAATGAAACTGTTTTATACCCATAAAAAAACATGCAATTCAAAAGTAGCGAGTAAAGAGTAACGTAATTTGATCGACGATACAGCAAAATAGTAAGCAAAATATACCCTTTCGTAACATAGAAATGTTACGAGTGCGTTAGTGCGTCACATAGAAAATTCCGCAGGGATCTTTATCGCCAAGCTACTAAGCTACTATATAATGCGTGAAATGCAGAATTTTAGAAGCACTCGTTAAAACTTATTTAGAAGACATTTCGGAGAGTCGACAGCCCTTATTTTTATCAAGTTCTCCGATACATCGAGCGAGGAACCTGAATGGGTGGAGGTCTCGTGACGTTGACGGGGAGACTTCATTGGTTCATAGATCGGGTGACGTCAGGTTACGTAACACCAACTCACGTCACGCGGGCTAAACACCAATTCAGTTCCCTCATTTAAATTTAGTGGGAATCTAATAGACGGACAGCGTCTTGTGGTCGGGGGAGGGGGGGGGGGGGGTGGTTCCGTTCAAATACAGTCAAGCCTCGATGTAACGAAGTCGGTAAAATTCGGAATTTACTTCGTTACATTGAAATTTCGATATATAGAAATTCGAGGCTAATGTTAATGAAAGTTCCCACAAATGTTTCTTGCGCGCTCAAAACTCACCAAGGACGCCTCTATTTCGGTTGAAAGTAGTCCGTCACCTTTTTCTGGGCCGCTCTTGGCATTATTATTGGGATATCACACGACGTTCGCATAGCCAGACGGCCTGCATCGCGCCTTCGTCAAACGGGACTTTGTTACATACAGGCCAAAAATGCATGGCGTGCGGTACTTGCGGTTAGAAAAAGTTATGTACTTCGTTACATCGGGGGGTTTCGTTACATGGAGGTTTGTTACATCGAGGTTTGACTGCATCACGCTTTAAAACGTAATCCGTTACCAAAGGTCAAAACGTAATCCGTTACCAAAGTTCAAAGAGTGGAACACGAGTGCTGACTAATGCAGCACCCGTGTCCGCTTTCTGCTGGCCTAAAGTCGGTGACGTACAAGGGCCGTCACGACGACCTGAAGCGCCATACGCACATTCGCGTTTGAACGCGTTTGAGTGCGTTGCGGAGTCCTTGCGGCCAGGCGCAGTCGCTTGCGGACCGACGCGCGCCTTCCCGCAACGCTCGGTAGCGCGACGCAAGCGAGTAGAGACTCGTTCAACTTTCCAAAGCGTTGCGGTACGTTCGGGCGCGTTCGACCAATCAGAAGCCGAAAGAGGCGAGGGGTGACGTGTTCGCTCGCCCCACCTGGCCGACTCGGCGAGACGTATCCGGTTCGCCGGTCGCAGCGCTTGCTTTTGTCGTTTTGGGGAGCGGTGGAGACTGTATTTTCCAAGGCTGCGATGGTTCAAGCTTTACAAAACGTCGGGGAAGCCGGCGAGAATCCCAAGATCGAACGCTTTGACGCTGTCGCCGAGCGCCGCCATGTTGCCTTGGATTTCGCTTACTATTGGTGAGCCACTAGCGACGATAGCGCGTTCTTATTGGCTCTTGACTGCGTGTCAACGCAACTGTGCGTACAAGTTTGGCGCAAGCGTTCCTCGCAACGCAACGCGTCCGCTTGCCGCTACGGAACGCACCGCGCTCAAACGCGAATGTGCGTATGGGCCTTTATGTTCTGGAAGTCGTTGTCGCCAGACCAACACGCTGTTTACAAACAAGCCCGCCTTTGCCCACACCAGGTGTGGGCACTGCGCGTGCGCAAAAACCGAATTTGAGAGGAGTGAAGCGTCTGCGCATGCGCTGTCCCGCCGACAGCGCCACCGCAGCTGCATGACGTCAGGGCCGCGTGTTGGTCTATAGACGCCGGAATGACGTCGCTGAAGCCAGCGCCAGGAAATGCCTTGAACCATGTTCTTGCTTTGAGTTTTAGAGCGCAGTTCTTAGGCGCCCGTTTCCGCGTTTCGAGGCGTCGCCGTCGGCGTAACCGCCCCGCAAAATTCAGTGGGAAATTGAAAGGGTGTTGAGGTCACGTGACGTCAATTTCCCCGCTAAATTTAGCTAGGAAACTTTGCCCGCTAAATTTAGCGGGGAAATGTTTTCCTCCAAGTTTAGCGGGTTAAGGAGGAGGAGGTGAGGGTACGGACGAGCGTACCCTTCCCTCCGGACCCTTTCCTCCTCCTCCTCAAGAGCTGCGCTCTAATTTCGAATTACAAAAATAGTTGCAAACGTTTTCTTCATTTATTCTGTTTGCCACTTTTCTATTTAAAACGCCGTTTGAGCTTACCTATTTTTCATTTCCTGTCTGAATAAGTAACCAGCTCTTTTAGACAACCCCAAGCGTCCTCCCAGGATAAAGCGGCTCGATATATTGCGACCCGAGCACCGCCCAGAAAAGGGAGTTTAGTAGCCGTAAGGGGCGAGCCCGGCGGTAGTTCCCAGCGAAGCCGTTCCTTTCTCCTTTCAAGTTGGCAGTGCCGTTGAAGCTACGTGCTCGCCGGGCCAATCAGCCGTCTCTTTCTCATTACCCGATCCCACTATCTACGCCTGATTACGGGGAGAGCCTGGTCCTTATTAAAATGGCCATTTGGGCCAGTTGGAAAACGATCATCCGAAGAAAAGCTCCAAAAGCACCCAAGGACGAAAAGGTGGACGTCCCAGCGCGGGCAGAGGACCGACGTACTACACGACTGGTCTGACGGAACTCGTAGCTTGCACCGCGCTGTCAGCGCAGGGGGTGAGCGGTGCACAAGAACCCGGCTAGGGAACGGCGAGGGAAGAGTCCAGAGCAGGCAGCGCGATGCAGATTGCCGCCGCCGGGGAAAGCCGAGCCCGTCGCCAGTATCGACCCAACGGAGGCCCACCGACAGTGTTGCCGCCGCCAGTGTTGCGCGTCCGTCCCCCCGCCTTACACCTCGGTGCGCAGGCAACGTTTCTCCCCTCGCCTGCGGCCAAAAATGGCGGCCTCGGCAGCACAGGTGAGCGCGGGAGCGGTAGTTCGCCTGTCAACCAGAATCCTACTTCGCTGATACGGGCCAAACGCCGCGCGCTGCGGGACAGAGACACCGCCTGGAGGGGGGTACGGCCCTGACGTCACGTCGTGGCTGTATCGTGTTTTCGGGGGGCCCGGACTCTGTGAGGGGGCACTACAGTCGGCGACAGGTTAGGAGTTCAGGGGAAGTTCGTCCCACCTCCTTCCCCCTTAGCCGAGCGAGCGCTGGGAATGGGGACACCTCTCCAGCCTTCGCTCTGCCCAAAGAGGAAAGGGGGAGGGAGGAGCTTTTCCCTGAACTCTAACCTGTCGCCGACTGTAGGCATACTGCAACTATAAAGCCCAATTGATGGGAGTTTGACGAGAGTATTCTCACTTTTTTTTTTTTTTATCGGAAGCAAGGTCGAAGTTCGAGCATTGAAACCAGAGTTTCACGAGTCAGTGAATTATGCGCCGCTTCGAGAATCGAAACGGTGGTTCGGATTATTTTTTGGCATCCATATTGGAGTGATTGGACAGGTTTAGCTGCCATGGTATTTTCGCCTCGGCAGCTTGCCAGCTTCGGCTGTAAATGCAGTGCGTCCGCTCGAACGGAAGGCAAGCTGCCGTGCTAAATAGTCAGGTGGCGTTTCCGAATTGAGAGGGGTGTATATAGAGAAGAACGGGAGTGCACAAATAAAGAAAACGTGGGAAAATGCATGAATTTGTATCACAATCATGATATAATCGCCATCTAATCAATCCAGCGGAATTAGAAGTTCATTGTTACGCTAAGGGCTATATTGAATGAGGCGATATCTCCCTCGTATTTACTTCTCCGAGCGTGTTTTGCCATTACTTCAACGTTGCACCCGCTACTCTGAGGAAAATTATATTTGACAAATTAGCTAACCTTTCGTCACAATCACGGTTTTCGAATAGTCATATTTTCCCGTGGAATTTGCAAACTCCTTATGACAGAACCGTGCTAAGCACAACCAATTGTTAATAGTCGCCCAATGCTTATAAAATAAAAAAACAAGAGGAAGAACACATACCGTCTTGCGGTAAATGTAAATACCACACATATCGCCAATTTTTTTTTTTTTTCAATTATTATTATGCGTAAACATTCACCGATTATTTATCTCAAAATTTTATTTGGATTTGAAAATAAAAACTGTGCACCGAACTCAAAAAGCAAATAAAAACCGCAAACGCAAAAACCCTTGTTAGCAGACTGCATGTGCACCAAGTTTATTCAAACACTGGTTATTTATCGCTTCAGTTTACGACAATCCTTTTCAATTCCTTCCCACAACAAATCGACGTAGTCATTGTTTGCCTAACCGCCCTGGAGCAATTTCTCCGAACACTGAATTAGCTCCCTCGAAAATTAAATCGTTACATCACCAATTACTAGAAAGGGTAATCAAATTACGCGGATTTTATTAAAGTGACAAGCGCCCTCACTGCTCCGAGGAAAAAGGTACGCCCTACCTCAGCTTCGAACTGACGCGCCATTTTCTCGTTGCTCTGAATGAGATTACAATGCAATTGAATGCATTATAATGTTCCCCTTCTGCAGGGATTATGTTCGTCAGTCTTGTCCAGCTCGCTTGGACCTTTGCATTTATTTGCATTATAATAATAACCTCAAAATGCAAGTCTTTCACCGTTGTTCGTGTTAGACTGGAAGCAGCTAATAAAACCTGTTTGTTCTACTGACGTCTATAACCTGGTGAGCTCAGACGTGAATACAGAAAAAAAAAAACCTGGTTAGCTCAGACATGAATAAAGAAAAAAAAAAACCTGGTTAGCTCAGACAATAAAGGAGAAAAAAAAAAACTATTTAGCGCGGCAATAAAAAAAAATAAAAAAATAAAAACTTGGTTAGCTCAGTTGGGAGAGCGCTCCGCTGGAAATAATGAGGTCCCGGGTTCGATACCCGGATTGGAGACTTTTTGTCGGTCGCGCGCCAGTCACCTAGCTGTGTTTGGAAATTTATGTTTGTCCTTTGTCCCTTTTGTTCCCCTTGTCCGGGGTTTATTTTCGTCACTCTGAATATGTCGTTTTTAAGAGTAGTTACCGATTTCACTATTTGTCGTCGTTAATCACTCCTCGAATTTTAACGCGTTTATTCGAGGATACATGTGGCTATACTGACATGCGTCTTGCGCATCTTTTTAGTTGTTTTTCTGGCGTTCTCTCGTCCCGCAAATTGCAGGCGCGAGCTGGGATGGGAAATAGGTTGGGTACATGTGTTGTAGAGGTTCTCCTCCAAAAGTAACTATACCCGTTTTCACCTTAAAGGAGCGGTGCAACGACATTCGATTGGAATGTTTCCTGCGGGAGCACAAGTATAACGTGTTTAGAGTTGTGTCAGGTCACCTTGGCCTGCACTGCCGAGACTGTTGCTGCGCTCCCGTCTTTGATAATAACGCAGTCTGAAATAATAATTTCAGACTGCGTTCGATCTCACTTCGCCACGCCGTTCGGTTCGAAGCAAACGATCAACCGTTTTTCCACTCTGTTAGCAAACATCATCCCGTGTTTTTTTTTTTTTTTTGTTTTTGTTTTCCCGTCTGCGAGTAGCGCTTCGTATCTGAAGAACCGCATTCTTCCTCGCGTTAGCAGGTGACCCATCTACAAACGCCATCTACGCTCGCTCCTCGAGAGGCCAATTATATCTAACATAAGCTCTCGAAAGAAAAAAAAAAAAAATTCAACTCCTGCAGGCACGCCATCGACTACAGCGCAAAGACGGCGACGATGCCTGAGTAAAAGAAAAGCTGGGTCCTTTGTATCGAAATGTGTTCCGTGCTCACTCACCGCCAGCACTCATCACTGTCTGTCCGCAAGGACGGAGGCGACATCGGCCCATCGATCTCATCGATCCAAGGCGGCTGATCTTCGCAGACGGACAGTGCTCCGTCTGCTCGGGTGAAAGGAAACAATGGAACCAGATCGTACATAGTGGATAACTCACTCGGCGCACTTTCTTCATGCCGGTTTTTTCGTCCTTGTTCGCGAGATATGTCAGCCCCACGGACGGAATCAGCTGCGATAAAAATGTTCAACGAAAAGACAAGGAACAAGCGAGGTGATGTAGGTTAAACGTAAGAAACATTGGACTGTCACTCAAAGAAACTTCCGACTTTAAAAAGATGCAAAGTACAAAAAAAAAGGATGAAATTTTTAGATATCTTCAAACATGTCTTCGATTCGTACTGCACCAAAAATATCTCGGACACAACTCGGAACGTTTTAAGGAAGGCTCGCTTTAAAGGACATTGAGCATTGTCATTCTGAATAACTAATGAACGAGTACATTCCCGAAAAATGAAAGCTGAAAACACACTGCCCGGACTTCTTTCTTTGCCTAAAGTTCCCACAAACTCCATTGAGTCAAATTTTCAGGGAGTTTATAAGATTTAAAACAAAGCTTTACCTCCTAACACACCTCCGTAACAAAGTTTGTTTCAAAGCTGACTGGTAAGTCAAAGAAAAAATGGAGGACTGTTTCAGATCATACTGTCCGTGGTAATAAAACTAGAAGATTGGTAACGGTCCTGAACCTTCATGCTACCTCCAAACTCGCTCATACGTCTGTGCGTGTGTGCATGCGTGCATGCTTATGTGTTTGAGTGAAATATTGTAAATTAGGAAGGGCTCCAAAATGACTCAAAATCCGCAAAATTAAAACAGGTTCTCAGATACAGTTCATGTTTTAATCAAGCTAAAATAATTCACTCACCAACCAACTGGCATGAACGTGAGGGGGCCCTGGCCCGAAGGTTTCAAAACAAACTGGGCTTCTTCTTTCGGGGCGACTGTGGCCGTTTCCAAGCACTTTTCATTTCTTCTGAGAGCGGACGTGCTCGTTGAACCTCAGCTCCTTTATGGTCATACCCACTTTAAGAAAAAGAGCTGACTGATACTTAACATTCCCAGTTGCCCCTGAAGAGGAAACCCTGTTTGTTTCGAAACCTTGGGCCCCCTTACATTTAGGTTCAATGAGCGCTGAATCAACGCCAACCTAATGCCTTTTTATTAGTGATGGATGCTATAGATAGTGGAAACCAAATCTAACTATCGATAGTGAAATAAATATGAATAGTAATTTTTGGTAGTCAACTATCGTAAAACTGTCTTTATTACGTACTAGCGATATTCGACTATTGTAAAATTATCGGGAGTACTATTGAAAGTCGGCTATCGTAGAACTATCGAAAGTGTTCTCGACAGTACGTTACCTAAAGTCGGCTATTGTAAAATTATCAATGTCCAACCATCGTAGAGCTATCAATAGTATACTATTGTGACGAAAAGCATCGAGTCTCTATTCAAGCCATGTCGTGAAGCTTACAGAAAAACGCAACTGCAGGTAGAGACTTTTATGCGTGTAAAACGCAAGAAAGCACCACCGAAGTTATACGTTGCTGCGCTTCATCTTCCCCCTAAATCTTCGTTCTCAACTTCGGCACAGCCGCTGAAAAACAGCGCTCAATCAGCGCCTTGTTCAACGCTAACGTTGCCGGAGTCCTCTTTCTATGCCTCTAGCTTGCCCGAACGCTGCACGAATAAGTTCTCTGCCAGGGGGCAAATTATAGAGCAAAATGAATTGGTTGCAAAAATCCCAGAAGGCGGCGCGCGGAGCGCGCAGTGCATTATGGGAAGGTCCTGGGTTTATCCTCGCTCTCACAGCATGTATCATGTGACACTGAAGGGAGCGCGAGAAAAACAGTTCCTCGCCTGCGTTGACTCAACACACGGAGAAAAACTAGGCCGTGGCCTTATACCTCGTGTCGTACACTATAAAAGAAGTAAGTGATTACAAGCATAATTTCTCCGCACATACGTATTCAATTAGATTACTCGATTACTCGCCAGAAAAAAGTAATTGACCGTTGTTTGAAAAAGTGACCGTTACTTTCCCAAATACTTGATACCTTCAAAAGGACACACACGTTTTGCCGGTTTATTAAGGGGCCTTTTCTACCGACTATTATTGGACTAGAATTGCCTAATTACAAACTACTCGATCTTCTTAATGCAAGAATTTTGGTAGACCCTCCTGCTGTCGGAGATTCGATTCGAGGGCTTCTTTGTAGGAAAGTTGTAGTAATAAACGGCGGCATAAGGAAAGAGAAAGAAAAAATAGTAAGTTTAGTACCACCAAAAGGAATCGAATTACTCCCGCGATTACTTCCCAATAAAACTAATAAAACGGCTCCAAATTACTCCAAAATTAATCGATTAATACTACTTGGATTACTCCTAATGAGTTTCGTTCAGGTCTGCGTACATCGTACAAAAGACAGTCTGCCAACGAGTGTGAGGCATGTTTTGTATGACGGTCCTCGAACGGGTCATACAAACAAGGTCTCCAGACATGTTGGAACAGCCTCCTCTATATTTACAAAGATTGGCAGTTCGACGACGGAGCCCTAGAGTGCCCGGTCCCAGATTTGGAGCGCGAGGATCTGGTAGCACAGAGCATCAAAGAGCCTTTCTCGGGGAACCTGGACGTCAGCGCACAGCTTTTGCAGCGGCGAGGACCCGCAACACAATTGTCAGCTCGGGGGAAATGTGTTTCGGCTTCTCGCCAGTCACGTACGACTCTCCTCTCCAGCGTCCGTCTTCCGCTCCACCTTTTCCATTATGGCGGCCACTTTTCGTGGCGATCTGCCAGGCTTTGTCAGTATATACGAGGCTATGACACGATGTATGATCAGTGTGAGTCCACCTTTAGTGCTTGATTTTCAAGGTCACCCAGAGGAGGACAGAGCGGAGCACAGATTGGACGTGGGTGCAGCGCCACCGGACGGTTCGTGCCCTCACGAACACGAGTACCGACCGAACGCCCGACTCAGCCCTCGTATCCAATTTGTGTCCCGTAGTGGTATCTCTCTCTCTTTTATGTAGAAACCTTGACACTACGGTCTCGTTATCCGTACTTTGTTTTATCGTAAACCAGAGCGTATAGACAACGGTAGAAGCCGACGGGGCCAATCAAAGCCGGGATAAATGTGCGACGTCATTGCGTTTGCCCTTTTTCCCGAGCGCGAGCGTGTCTTATCATTGGCTAAGCCAATCGAGAGCAGTGAACGCGTGATAATCCTGCATTTTAAGATGTACGTTCTTGTTTGTGCATACATCTTGCAGTTTGTAACTGCGCACTGACTAATAATAACACGAAGCCGACGAGGTAGAGGGGCTTAGAGCGATTAACTGATTCACCGGGGAAAAGTGACCCTTATTGGCCGCCGCCATGTTGCACAATTTTAACCACTAGTCACGTGAGCGTACCATATCCTGAGGCTTTGACGCAAAATTGAGACGATTATTGTAATGCAATCACTGTAAAAAAAAAAAAAGAAGAAAAACATGGTAAACTATTTTTTTCAATACTGTAAGCCCCAGAGATCAGTGTCTAGCTCCGATAAAATCACAAAATACAGGACCGAGGCTAACGGCATCTAGCGGAGGCATTGCGAATCTGTCCGAGTTTTTGTCGTTAAAGCATATTCTGGACTTAAACGAAACGTCGATACTGCTGTTAAAGATCAATAAGCAACCATTTGTGCGCGGTACTTCGTCAAAAATCAAGACACAAAACTATAGGGTCACGTATCTACTGGCCAAAAATGTGCAACATGGCGGCGGCCAATTGGGGGTCACTTTCAGCTGCCAGTTTATCGCTCTAAGTCCCTCTACCTCGTTGCAAGAAACATAGGAGGTTTCGGTTGCCACCGTGACCTTCAAGGACGCCTCTGTCGTCTGCTACAGCCGATTCTATGAACCATTCTAAAAATCTCCGTCTGCGCGCTGCCGTCTTTGCTTACTGGACAGTGGAACGCACCTTGGGAACGCGCAGTAGCTCTCTTCTGCGGAATATCAGACGTCGCGCATGCGTCCAAAACCCAGTGAGTCGGCATTTTTCGCCCGGATGATAAGCGATGAAAAAAGTGTATTCGCGACTCCAGCAAAACAAACGGCACCAAGCGGGAAAATACTGAACTGGCCGGAACAGGTCCACCGGTGGCTTCCGTGATTGCATGTTGGTCGGCGGTTTCCGCGATGGCCACCCGCCGACAAGATACGACACCAACTACATAGGCAATGTTGTCGGCGGTTGGCGCGATAGCCACCGAAGTAAAGCGAAAGACGTTGCGTCGGTTCTGCCCGCAGCAACGAAAACGCCAGCAACAATACTGGATCGTATGGAAAAGCGTGAATCATAATGGCCTCTCGAATCAGGTGTGCTTTGCTTTGCTTCTCGTGCCATGTAGGGTGAACAGTCGTCCAGTTGATTCTCTGGTTAATGAGGTATCAACGTGTTGCCTCACTGTGAAGGCCAACGTACGCAACTCCGCAAACCAGACATGTTGCGTTTATGAACGCTCATCAACGCGGTAGAAGGACAAAAGGTAGTCCTCTCCTCGCTTCCCCGAACAAGGCTAAAACGGGAGACACATGCGAGAAAAGACCGAGCGGCGTCGCGTTGAGGACGGCGTAACCGCCGCCGATGTCGGCACCCGGCGCTTCATTGATGTCGCTCCGCTCGAATCAATCCGACCTAGATATTTTCGCCCCGCGGGCTGCGCGACGAGAGAAGAAATGACATAGCGCCCGTTTGTTTACAAGCCAATAGGATGTGTCGCCTGCATTTGTGAGTGTGATGCTTTCCCAAATGGCTAGCTACATGAGTGCTGTGCGTGACAGATGTACATAAGTCATGAAATCAACACCCGTACATCGAAGGTACCTGCTACGACTTCAGACGTGCTTCCATTATCAGGTTCTGGGACTGCCGCCCTGCCTCCGCATGCCCGGCAGTTCCCCTTCACAGGATGACATTTCCTTCGTGTCAGTGAGCTCTTATATCACTAGAAAATATTGCGAGCTCATGCTGAACCGAGAGAAATTAAACGTTTCACTATGGAGCTGCTTGGTTCCATGTGCCCTTGGGCTGTCCGAAGGTGTGTTTGCACGAACCCCTGTGATGCACTTTTGTACACATTTCTCTACACATGCTGCTGTAAAAGTTGAAATAAAGATTTCTTGCTCCTCTGCCGAACGAGGATTCAGAAGCTTTTTATATGTAGCACCTCGACGTCACACGATACCTACATTTTTATCCAGCCATTAAATGTGTTTCCTTCCTATGATATAGTAGCACCAGCAAGATTTTCAACACCTGCCAAAACGTGTTTCATTTCTTTGGAGATCTGTAATGTTTTGGGGTGTAACAAACACTTGGTTGTAGTGAAAATTTGACACTGGAAGCGTTACGCCCATAGGGAACCATATAAAAAGACTTCAGACTCCGGCAGACTTCCAACTCACCACATCGATGAAACTCCCCAGTGTGAGATTGTGAGCAAAGTGCATTACCGACTAAGCAAGCGAGGAATCTATTTTTCTTTTTGAACTAATTATAATTTATTTACCGGAGATTCTTAGGTTCGCGGCAGCGCTTGCTCTCGACGAGAAGAGAGACTCTTTCGCGCCACGTTCAAAGGCCGCGCGCTAAGACGCGGTCGCGGGCCCCGAGGCCTTCAAGGCGTGTGGACATGTCGTGCTTCGCCATCTCGCGGCATTTGTCGGAAATGGGAGCGAATCTTCGGCCGCACTTGCTTTGTAGCGAGGCGAGAGGCCTCTCTCGTCTCTCACTGTGGTCACGGTGGAAGAAGAGAAAGGCGAGCTTATCGGAAACCTAATAAACGGCAGAAGCTGCAGTAAGAGCCTTCACTTGGAAACACGATGAAGCTTGTTTATTATTTTTAACCAAAGTAGCTTTTTTGTCGTGTAGTCTCTTGTGTTTGCCTAAATTAAACACTACATATTATTGACAAGGGTCGAGCAAGCTTTTCTTCAACGTCAAATGTCAAAAATTATGTTTTTACATGTCATCTGTTGTAGTTGAATAGGTGTCAAGTCCCCCACTTCACATCCTTTCATGAGGTTATTAAATTATGGTTAAAAAACCTTGCGAATCGCGATCGGCGGGATAGACTGCTTATGTCTTGCTCTGCAGTTTTCCACGCTCGGTGCATCGCTCGGTGGCGCGACGTCGCTCTGTTCTTGCTCCCATGTCTGCCACTTAAGCCTCTGGAAGCTCGATTACACTGCCACGCCGCCGGAAGGTTTAGAACGTAGTGGATAAAAATCGGGGCAAACCATTTTGAGGCCAATGCTTGCCTGCTTAATCCGGAGCGTTATGCGTTAAACAGGCACACGACACGGCACAAACTGTTTTCGGCCGCCATATTTGCCGACAGTGGCGACATGGGGGATAGGTCGCTGGAGTCACGGATAGCTATACAGCAGAATCCCAGCAATCCTTTTAGCTCCACGATGAAGCTTTCGCAACAGGTCTATCGCTCGCTTCTTTCGCTTACTTCAGAGTTCCTCCTCGCTGAGGCACCTGTTGCTCGCGACGAGAGGCAGCAGCAGCAGCAGCAGATGTTCCCTGCCCCAGAAGTCCCCCGGGCAGCAGCTCAAGCCCGCCGGCTCTCCGAGCGACGCCGAAAGCCTCCTTGGCCCACGCGGAGAAAAAAAAAAGGCAACGAGAAAAGCTGCCCCGAAAAACCGCGGCTTGCCTGAAGGAGCTCATATCTTTCGCGTCAAAGGCAGCCAACCTCACCCGCAGCCGCCCGCTCGAGGATTACGGTGGGGCCAGGGGAAAAAAAAAACGACAAAAGACGAGCCATCGACAGCCCACCAAAAGCAAAAGAAAGACGCGTCAACAAGAACGCTTCCAACCCAACGCGGTTTCGAGCCGTAAAATGAAAACGGGGCGCAAGGCAGAAAAGAAAATCGGAGACGAGAAAAGAAAGTTGAGAGCTTCCGCGTTTGTCGGCGGCTCAACGTATCGACCGGCGCGTAATTGCGTAGAAAACGACTCGGGGAAACAAGGGGAGCGACCGGAACGGGAACGAGCGCGACCGGGCCGTTCTATAAATCCTGCTTGCGAGTATTCCGCCGGGGCATTTTCAAAACATCCCATTTCGGCCGCCGACGAGTTTTCGGCCTGCGGCATTACGACTCTTTGAGCTTGCTCGAGTTCTTTTCATCGACAGCAGTGTTGTGCCCATTACAGAGAATGAGTAACGAAATATAGCGTAAGTTCTCGAGAACAAAAAAAAAAAAGGAAGTAACCCGTTACTGAGATTCGTTATCATCATGCAAAGGTAAAAAATACCGGTACCCTTATTTCCAAAACTAGCGAACGTTACTTTTGCGTTACTTTAGATTTCAGTTTTGGGGAAGCAGTAAGCTGCGTTAACAAACTTCGAGAGCGATTAAGCATTTACAAAGCGATTTCACAAAACAAACATCTTCCTTTATCTGATTTGTAGAATATAGCGATGTTCCGATTTCTCGTTTTCGCTTTGCAAGGACAAAAATGTGATCAATTTTAATCGAAAGTAACGAATAACTAGGAACATAATTTGATAGACAATGTCGCGAAATAGCAACTAAACTACTTGACTCCTTGGTCATTTTGAAGTCAAACTATTACCTTAGTACTCCACTGAAAAGTTTAACGCCATTACAAGAAACGTCCTTACTTCTAACTGGTTGCTTCCAATACTGATTATCGGCGTTAGTTTTAGTAATTGAACATTGAAGTATGCTATACTACAAGATACTAATTGAATGCAGTAATATATAAAATACTTGAGTAAGTATTAATTCTGGACAAGCTTAAAAATAATACAAAAACACGCCTGAAGCCCGTAATTAAAAAAAAAAAAAAAAAACTTCGTTATTTTCATAATTTAGGTAGCGCAGAATCTGCAACACGCACACTATATACCGAAGCTACGATTAGGATTTCATTGTTTTCGGGGTATATTTTTCTCAGAAATCGGTGGTGTTATTTGGGTGTTTATTTTGCTCAAAAATTCAGTGTTTTTCGGCGTCTGTTTCGACACCACCCGAAAAATCGGGGTTCATCAGAGATGAACCCCGATTTTCGCAGACGTTTCCGCCGACGAGCCAAATGCACTGATTAGTATTGAAAATCAAACATTATCAAAATTAGATTCATGGGCAAATCAAACCCCACTGAAAGTTAACGCAGCCTTATATTGAATACGACGCCTATTGGCATTAGGTGTTTTTCTTAAGACACTGGGCGGCGTTATTTTTCCTGAAAACTTGTTGCGGGACTACCACGTAAATCATGTCACCCATAAGTTATCCTGAATCGGCGGGTTGATCCACCATAACCGGTCTGTCTTGCCAAGTTTCGTACGATTTATTATCTACAATAGAGTCTGAAGTTGAGCTAGTCGGTGCATATTGGTAACAAGAGAAAATAGCGCAAAAAATACACAACGACAGGTAGACAAAAGACACAATCACAGCGCCGACTCACGATTTCGTTTTTGCAATAGACCCCAAAATATTGGCAAGACACCCTAAAAAATTGACTAGGGAAATTCATGAGGCTCATTACATTCGTCTATGCGGTTCTGATGCCTGCATTAGTGCAGAGTCATTTAAAATGTGTAATGAAGAGTTTCAATGCATTCTTAGAGTAGGAACATATACGTGAAAGTTGGGGTTTACTTACTAAACTTTTTAAATTTGTTAGGTATTGTAACACTTTGTTTCTTTTTTTTTTTTTTTCAAATGGCTGCCTGAAGAAGGGTATCGCTGTAAATGATTCTTCTTCTTTTTTCTCCCTTCGTTTCTTTTATGTCTCCGAGAAGAAAAAGAAAACCAAGTCGTGGAGGGTGCGCTTTGTTTGTCTTTCTCGTCTACTTGTCCTTGTGTCTTTTTTTTTTTTTTTTGCGCTGTTTTCTTCTTTTGCTAATTGTCTGCAACTCCCGTTTTACTCAGAGTTAAGATACTGTCAACTCGTGTCTGCTACGACCACGACAACAAAATCGATGATATATTTCGATAATACACTGTTGAGGGAAATAGGACACTGGCATAAGATTTCTCAACCTCCGGGGAAGATACGCTTTAGCTACTTGGAAAACGATCTGTTACCGATAAGAAAATGAAGCGAGATAGTGGGTCGACACTGAATCAAGCGATACATACGGGGCTTTTGATTGTCATATATAGATGTGTGTGTGTGTGTGTGTGTGTTTTCTTTTTTTTTTTCATAATCAAGGACATGTTGAGTGAAGGGTTGTTTGGCTTTTTAAGATTTTAATAAAACCAAGTCGGGGGAGGACTACAGGTGTTTATAGGTGTTCAGCGGAAGCACGAAACCCTGTTTTTATATATATATATATATATTTGGTTACGGAATGGTTATGGAATACGTGAAGGTAACGCGCATAGAGTTTTGATCCGGCAAATACCGCGTAACGTGTCGTCTAGTTCGGAACTGGAAGTATTTACGGGTTATTTTCACGCTGGCACTCCCACGTCGCGACTGACACGAGCAAGAGCCAGTGACAGATGGTACGAGTCGGCCCGAGCGCAATTAAGAACGACCTCACTATTCCTCGCGCAACGAATGCGGGGTCGCCCCGTCACCGCTACCCGTCACCAGCGAATCTAAATTTGCTGGTGATGGGTAACTTTATGAATACGTTTCTTGTATACCGAGATTTTGCTATCCACATACAGGCAAAACAGGCGTACACCTTCGTACCTTCGTACCACCACCACATGCTGTGTCGGTGCTCGGAGGCACTGGAAAATAAGATTACTGTTTTAAAATACGCAAGAACAACTATATATTCGTAACAGATCAGCGGAGATGGGCATATTGATAAGTTGATGGCATCCACAGTGTCAAAGGCCTTATATTGGCGAGGAACGCTTCCAGTACGATGATGCTTCATGGTAGATCTTGGCGCCACTGGTTTAGAGCGACCCTCCGGAAGCTTCGGAAATTTAAATGGGCCGAGATGGCGATTTCCACGGCAACGTAGACACATTAGCAAATCGGCGTGCAAGATTTTGGCCGTCTGTATGTTAGTATCTGTTTGTGGTTGCCCAGCAGGTAGGGAAGGCGATGGCGCTAATTTCCCAGGATCCAGTGACTTTACCGTATTTACTCGAGTAATTGCCGCACTATTTATGAGCAAGGCCCTTGCGTCTACTTTCCCACAGAACACATATATGGCCGATCGTTGCGTCGCGCATAAATAACATAGCGAATAATAAAATAGAGAACACGGTTCTCCATAGAAATGCAATCTTCAGGGATGGTATCTTCGCGCGAAGACGTTATCTCTGACCTGTAAACAGCTGGAATCATGCTGTTGATCGCAATGATTGGCAATCTGCGTGCTCCGCGGAAAAGCAAACCCTCCGATTTTTTTCATAAACAGTGCGGCTATTACTCGAGTAAATACGGTAGTTCATAGGAGGCAGGGCGTCAGTACACCCCGCAGCTCGTGCCGCCTCGTGCTCTCCTCGCGCATACCCCCAGCCGGGTGGTCCCGAGCGCACTAAGGCTACATACAGTTCCCACGATGCACGGCGGCTGCGGTGGCGCATGATGAAACTGGCCGCGAGATCGGTCTATTGGGTGTCGCACTCGTTCCGTCTGATTGCTTCATCGGCCCCCGGTGCCGTCACAAGAAGAGGTGGCCGATCGATGATTGCACGACGTGCACGCGTGTTCCTCGCGCACTCGCGCTTCCAGGCAGCGCCGATGTGAAACACCCGAGCAACGCGGTCGGTCTCCCTGGCAACGCTGCCAGGTGAAAGCGTAGGTGCATGCATACCGTGTGGCTCGCCCGCATAGAAGTGTTGCTCAAATTGCTTTTATGCCTCGTCTCTAACATTGTATGCTGCATCGCGGACCGAGAACTGCGTTGCCGGGGCCGATTTCTTGCTTACAAGTCGCGTATAACATACATACGCCGAGCCATTGTCAGCATTTTCTCTTCTTTGTGACATTGAACCCAATCTCATTCGGTCAGATATTAAGCCTTTTGGCAAAATAAGCCCGATAACTGCCTTTTCCTTGCCCGTCACTAAATATATACATTGAATGGCTAAAAAATAAATAAAACACAAAACACACACACACACACACACACACACACACACACACACACACACACACACATATATATATATATATATATATATATATATATATATATATATATATATATATTATGGCGTTGAACGGGAATTGTATGCAATGGACCGCGCTCGAATATCAAGACCGATACATCTTCTGAATTGAATATTTTATTACCGGGTTTTGGGGCTCGCTCAGTGAAACATTGCGCGCCGAGGAGCCGTTCGCTCTTTTTCCGTGAGCCTAGCTCAACAAAAAACAGGCTCGAATGCTTTGCTTCGTTGCATTTTCTCACCCCTGTGCAATGTTTAATGGCATGCAACTTGCGAAATATTTAGTAACAGCTGGGCTTAGAGGGGCAGAGTGACTATTCTTGTATTTTCCGTAAATCCCGCTTAGCATGGATCCCTGACTTTTATAACGTATGCGGAGGGCAAATTCGTCTGCTTCTTGCGCAGGGGGTAGCGGTGACGTCAGAACGCCAAGCCCTGATTGGCTGATCGCGACCCCCTATCTGAGCGTCGTCTGCTCCTTTGCAATGTCGTCTGCTCGCAACGTCCTCTGCGTCTGTCTTACCTTTATTGCAACTTGCGAAAGTGCAGAGGCCAGAGGCCAGGTTCACAAAACGATCTTACGCCGAAAATATGCCTAAGACAAAACTTGAGAACAAATTCGTATTCACGAAACGAAATTTTCGTAAGTTTGGCGGAGGTTGCGACGAAATCCCACGACAGCTCCGAAGCTGTCTTACGCACTTCTTACGATCAAATCAGCATGGCCGACAGCGTCGCGGTCGCGACGACCAATGGACGTTTATTTTTCTACGTGCGCTTCTCACGCGTCCCGACTTCAAGCAGCAAGAAAACAGTAAAAAAGTACTTGAAACAGACCACGACGAACAAAAACGCTGGATCCACAAACACCCGGGAAAAGCTCCAACGGCCACGATTCCACCGACAACGACCAAGCGAGCTCGGCAGATAGGCCTAGCAGGCACTCCGACTCGGCGACCGTCTGTCTGCCCACGACCGACTGGCGTGCTGAATGGAATATGCCCGCGCGACCCTTGTGAATCCTTCCCCTCTCATACTTTGATCGCTGACCTCAATTTTAGATTAGGAGGTCAATCTCTTCCTCTTGTCATCTCCTTGTTTTCCGAGGCAACGGTGACCCTCACCGGTAAAAAAGCGGTGAATCTCCGACATACGCAGGAAAGGTAAAGCAGCCATCGCTTTGACAAGCAGACGTAAAGCAGACGACGTTAACTGCGCCAACCCGCCGACGCCGTTAAAGAGTGAGGAGTCTCGCCGCACACGAAAGGAGGGAAAAGGTATTTGGGAGGGAACTTGCGGACACTAACACGCTCATCTGTCGGTTCTTAGCAAACAAACCTCGGCGCCTCGGGACACCTCTCCAGTGAGTCATTTGACTTCCCTCCTTGATGCGCGTCTGCTAGTTAGACAAAAACAACGTACCGTTCGAGTTATTTCGTCTGCCCTCTCTGAAAGGCGAAGTCGAGCTCGCTCGACTTCTGAAAGTCGCAGGAAAGGTAAGACAGGCGCAGACGACGTTGCGAGCAGACGACGTTGCACAGGAGCAGACGACGCCCAGATAGGGGGTCGCGATCAGCCAATCAAGGCTTGGCGTTTCGACGTCACCGCTACTTCCTTTCTCATGCGCAGAAGACGAAAATGAGCCCACTTGCGAGGCGTATAGGCTTCTTGCACCTGACGTCATTTCCGGTTAGACTCGAAATCGAAATTAACATTGTCGTCTGCTATCAGGGCTATCAGTGCCCTCGCGCCCATTTGGAGGCGATCGGCGTCTTATTGACGCAGCAATAGTTCCGTACAGCCATAGGGCCGTCTTTGTATAATTACATTTCAGAATATTTTCTGATCCTAATCAATCCCAAAGAGGCTCTTCACCTGACAAGAAGAGCAGTCCGCACACCCTTAGCTGGGGTACGAAGCTACTCTGTCGAGAGCATACAGTTAATCCAATAATCTAGAGTGAAAGGTTATTTAGCGGCTCTATTCGCGACTCCAGCAAAACGGACGCCGCCAAGCGGGAAAACCGGGAACCAGCCGGTCCAGGTCGCTCCGCGCCCCTACGCGTCTCTGGTGGCTTTCGCGGAGACGTGTTGTCGGCGCGGTGGCGAACGATGTAATTTGACGAAGGTCCGAATATTTCCTAAGTTTGTGAGTGATCATTAGTGTGGTGAAGCCTCAGTAGATTTTTTCTTCTATTACGTGTTTGAAAGCCCGTTTACTCCACAGCACACGGTCGCGTGCTTTCGATTTCTTGGATGGGGAAGAATCACGGAAAACTTTGTGATTTCTTGTCTGTCTCGAATCACATTCAAAGCGACACTTGGTAACTGATACTGGAGGGAACGTCAATGTTGCAGTCAAGTGAATGGGAAGGTTCGATAGCTGCTTTTCTTGAGTTTGGTTGTGTTCGGTTAGCTTCAAGTTTGAGCCACCCACGCCGGTCGGTGCGTTGGCTATTCATCTTGGCTGCTTTTCGCCGAAAAAGCCTCTGGACCACACTGAAGGAGTTGGTCTGATTTCGAAATTACTTGATTCAGGAAAACTTGCTCACTGCAAATGATGAATGAGGGAAATTATCTGTTTTCAAAAGGTGGGAGACATGTCTCGCAACGTTAGTTGCTGTCACGGCATTTTGACCTATCGCGCCTCCAATATTTATATTACGAGGACGTCGAAGCCAGCAGCAATATACGTCTACATTGGTCAGGTTGACCGGCCACAAAAAAATACTAATTTTCTCCTTTCAATGCAGAGAGGTTCTGGGCGGATCTTCAGTGAAGACTCTCTTCAGTTTGTCCCCGTGCTGCCGGCTCTAGAACCATTTGGCTAAGTTTAAGTAGTATGTCTCCGTCTGTCGAATATACTTTTATTCAGCAGCTCACCTAATAGCTAGTCAACTAAGTTCATATTTCAACCCGAAGGGTATACTAATATCGCTTTAGTGGGACCCCCCCCCCCCCCATAGTACGTAATATAATACATAACCCGCTCGTCAAAATGACTTCTCGATTGCTACTAAAACCTGAATTGAAATACGAGTATCAGCTGCTTAGTGGGGCGCCGTCGGGTTAACACGGTCCTTGGCTCAAGAGGCGGTTGCTTAATTTTCGCAATTTTCCTGCAGCCTGTGTTGTTGGCCGAGCAGACGACTGGAGCTGTTTCGTAAACGCGGATACGCACAAAAGCTCGATTTCGCGGACAGATAAGTCGCATGGTCGAGGCATGCGAGTTAGCTGAAAAGTTAATCTCTGTGGAACAATTCTGTAGTCATCGCCGCTTTCCCTAGATGATCAAAACTGATTAGTATATTACCGTCCCTCCGGAGCCCATAGTTTCGGTTTTGAACGAAATCTCCGAAACGAATGTTTGACACGAAAAGAACAAAAAAACACCGGCAAAACAAAACTATGCTTTGCAAGTTTATCTGCACCGGCTACACTTAACCGTCTCAGTTCAAATACCTATAAAATTGGGCATTAAACAAAAGAAAATCTGTTAAATTGAACGCGCCACCTGTTCAGGCGGCCCGGCCGAGCCGCCGCGACCTGGACTCAGCCGCCATGTTTGTCTGGTGGGGGCGCCCCCTATAGGTCGCTGGAGTCGCGAATAGTTTCATGCGTTCGGCCGCTTCGGAACGGTGGGGAATAGACGCGGATATCTGCGGTTCCAGTTGGCGGTCCCGACGAGCCCATATCATTGGCGACGTCTTGATAGGCACACAGAAGCAGCAAAACATAACGTGTAGGGTTTGTATCTCGATATTTTCTCTTACTTTGCAGAAACACCCCGAAATCGCGCACTGACGAACTTAAAAAAAAAAAAAAAAGTTGACAAGCGCTCGAGCAACTTCGACTTGTCGCTGCAAAACGAACAGGCCCAACCCTTCGTCTGCTTTCTTTCTCGTTTTTTTTTTTCTCTCGGGACTATAGAGCATAGAGTTATTATAATGTACGCTAGAGGTTCAACTGGCGCTAGTGTCTATGCAACTTCCGGGAGGCAAATTGAAGCAGACAGCAACCAGTCTACTTTTGCGGCGCTCCTGTGCATTCCTATGGGAAAACGCGCGTGCACTTTGTCTCTTCGCCGGAAAATAACATGAATAACTTTTTTTATTTCGGTTGTACCGGATAGTATGTACATTTATTAATATTGTAAAAGTGTAATTTCTTTAATTACAGCATTTTTCTTCACCACTGAGTGATGTTAATCTTCGCTATATTTCAGGCTCAAACCTATGTTCCATGGCAGGTATGTAAAAACGAGCGACGATTCTAAGCAAACTAACGATCGAAAAGAATGTAGAGTGTGTTCAAGATTCGCTAGCATTGCGATGACGCTTATATATTGCCAACATGCCCGTCCTGTCACCCTATGAAAATGACTGCGTCGTGCATCTTTACGATCGGTTAAAGAAACATTCGAATGTAAGAAATAAGGTACGTGGACTATTTCAATTTATTTTGATCGCCTGCATGCAAAAGGAGTTACTTATCCAGTATTACTGCGTAGTTCTTGCCGTCTGTCTTGGTTTTCCACATGTCCTTCGTTCGTTTGGCACGTATATCCCGCATGGTGGAAAGCGCCGATGCCGTGTTCGCGCTAACAGTGTCCGACAGTGCACATAAATACATGTACGAAGCGGTTTTAGCACCGTTTCTCATGCCATGAATTTCAAATAAAAACGCCGTAACTGACCAGTTATTTTGTCAGCGTGATTGAGAAATGTTCCAATATGCCAGTACGTATGAAATATTCGTGATATTTGCTCTTATAATCGAGCGCAGCGAGAAAATGCACTCGCTTTTCCCCATAGAAATGCATTACCGGAAGTCAATTTCCGACTGGTTGCTGTCTGCTTCAATTTGCAGCAGCACACTAGCGCCACTTGAACCTCTAGCGTACATTATAATAACTCTATGCTATAGAGATGTCAGCTGCCAGTATTTGCCGCGTTCTGCTCCCTTCTTAACCAGCCTGTTCGATATTGTGCCCTGCGCATCCGTCCGAGCCACTCGTGACGCCGGCGAACCGATTGCTCGAGAGCAGCCTTGTCCTGGTTTCCTAGTGATCGCCGGAACTCTAGCAAAACCAATACTGCTGGCCGTAGCTCCGTTTTGTCGCCGACTTTTACAAGACGTGCGCTGGGCTCCAGACATCGTCAGGGTTCGGCAATTGTCGTCATTGCAGCGATTGGACACGACGCACTAGCCGAATGTTTGTCCAGTTATTGGTTACCACGAGACATCGAAGCGCTCGAGAGAGACAATCGCTGCAATATGAAGTGAGCTCTGCGAATGATGCGGCGGAAATTATGTTTATACATGATGAAAATAGGTGTGTGCTGTGGCCCCCATCATGACGCTTCGCCAAGTTAAATATCACAGCTCGGACCGTCTTTCTAGGTCCAGAGACAGGTTCAGCGTCGCCACTTGCCGAAGTCCTTCGGCATATTGCGGCGATTGGATCTCTCAAAGCGCATTGCGAGAAAGTAGACGCTCCAGGGGTCCGATTTGGTCGTGGTGAGTGTGTTGTTGCCTGTTATCGCTTGCCTATGTCATCGCTGGCCCGTCCACCCAGCGTCATGACCACGTGATGTTCCCAGCAGTGTATATTATCGGCCCGCTCAATAAATGGAGGCTTTTTGGTTCCGTCATGACTAGAGCGGCAGTTCGTCGTCTGGCTTCTTTCCGGCACGCATACGCCTAGTATGCGATATCGCTACATGGTGTCAGAAGTGGGCGGTGGTCATCTATCGCGCTGAGGCCGCGGACGGCAGCATTCCTGGAAAATGGAAAACAAGCCCGCAACGGTAATCCCGGCCCTCCAGCAACCGCCACCGCTGGACTTTGACAAGACGTCAGAGTGGCCGGCGTGGATCGACCACTTCGATGAATACCGCTTCGCAACAGCGCTCAACGAACGCTCGGAAGAGGCCCAGGTACGCACGCTACTTTACACAATGGGTCGCCAAGCCCGCGAAATCTTTGCTACATTTGGGCTGACCGACGAAGAAGCAAAGAAGTACGATGTAGTCAAGCAGAAGTTCGACAGTCACTTCGTCAAAGAGCGGAACATCGTTTACGAAAGTGCGTGCTTTCACAGACGCCAGCAACGACCAGAAGAATCGGTGGATCAGTTCGCAACTGCACTTCACGTTCTTGCAGACCGCTGCGACTTCGCGGATATGAAGGAACGGCTCATCCGGGACAAGTTTGTCGTCGGGCTTCGTGACGCGAAACTATCCGAGGCCCTGCAGATGGATCCGCAGCTGACATTGGCTACAGCACTGGCCAAGGCTCATCTCAAAGAAACCGTGCAACAGCAGCAGCAGAGCCTCCGACCGGAAGGTCTACACTCCGGGAGTTCGCCGGAACTTCAGGACCAGGGCGCCAACGTGGACGCCGAGGACCACCAAAGACGTCCGCAACGCAACAGGGGCGGTGCCTGTACTGCGATGGCGACGCCCACCCGAGGTCGGCGTGCCCGGCCAAAACTTCCAAGTGCCACAACTGCGGCAAATCGCTAGTCACGGGCGACACTCTTTCGCGGTCCCCTGTCAAATGCGGCGATTCCGAAAAGGGGTTGAGTGTGTCGGAGGTCACAGCGTATTCTAAGGCGTGTTGGCTTGGCTTGGAAACGGGGGACAACTTTTCGTCTAGAGTGAGAGAATGTCAAATTAAGGATCACATTTGTAAACACCTCATCAGACTGTGTACAACCGGTTGGCCAAAGAAACCAAATGTTCCTTCGTTTCTCACGCCATACTGGCAAGATAGAGCATGCCTTAGCGTGGTTGATGGTCTCTTGTTGAAAGGAACAAGGCTCGTAATCCCACAGTCTCTAAGAACAGAAGTGCTGCGCAAACTGCACGATGGGCACCAGGGCATCAGTTGTTGTCGCAGTGTTGCTAAAGGTTCTGTCTGGTGGCCAGGATTGAGCACCGAACTGGCACTGTCCGTGAATCGGTGCACTGTTTGCGCACAACATGCTCCGCAACAAGCCGAGCCGATGATGGCAACCGCAACACCATCGTTTGCTTGGGAGAAAGTGGGAGTTGATCTGTGTGTAATCAACGGCCAGGCATACCTTGTCGCGGTTGATTATCTTTCACGTTACCCTGAGGTTTCTATTCTGCCTTCCACAAGGTCGGGAACAGTCATTGAAAGACTGAAAAGTATCTTTGCTGGACATGGAATCCCTGAGTGCGTTGTGACACATAATGGCCCTCAGTTCGCGTGTAACGAGTTTGAACAGTTCGCTGTGTCGTACGGGTTCCGCCATGTCACCGTGAGTCCGAGACACCCGCAGGGGAACGGAGAAGTAGAAAGAATGGTCCAGACGGTTAAGCATCTCGTTTTAAAGTCCAAAGACCCTTACCTGGCACTGTTGGCTTACAGGGCAACGCCCGGCATTCTTGGGGTCAGCCCCGCTGAAATACTTATGGGTAGGCGACTGAGGACCAGGGTCCCAATGCTGCCACGTCATCGAAATCCGGGAGAAAGCCGCCCGAAAGAAGTAGTGGCCAGCGGCCAGAAGGTTAGGAGGCAGCAGTGCCGCTACTACAACAGACGCCATTGGGCCAGACGGCTTCCCGAGCTGGAAGCAGGTGACCCGGTCTGGGCGACAGACATGCCGTCCAAGGCCACAGTCCTTGCACCGGCGCCGAAACCGCGGTCATATGTGGTGCGGACAGACGACGGCGTTGATCTCCGCCGAAACAGGAGAATGCTTAACCGTCTCCCAAAAGAAGGTGAAAACGCGGAGGCATATGAGTTTCCGGACAATAAACAGCAGTCGAGTACTGCACAGTTGGGTCATAGCGCGGACGACTCTGCGACTACGACTCTGCGGCTACAGCAGCCAAGTACTGCACAATTGGCACATAGCACGGACGACTCTGCGGCTACAGATTCGGCACCTCCATCTCGCGCGGTAGCCAATGGTGACCCTACTCGCACTGTAACGCGGTTTGGAAGAGTAGTGAAGAAACCCATAAGGCTGGGTATTGATGACTATGTTTTGTTTTGAAGTTCGGGGGCAACGTATATTCTTTGTCTTGTATGTGCGACGTTTTTTTTTGTTTGTTTTTTTTCTCGAAAAGAGAGGGATGTGTTGTTGCCTGTTATCGCTTGCCTATGTTATCGCTGGCCCGTCCGCCCAGCGTCATGACCACGTGATGTTACCGGCAGTGTATATTATCGGCCCGCTCAATAAACGGAGGCTTTTTGGTTCCTTCATGACCTAGAGCGCAGTTCGTCGTCTGACTTCTTTCCGGCACGCATACTCCTAGTATGCGATATCGCTACAGTGAGAGCGAGAGCGTTCTCGGCTTCTCATTGGACGTTGAGTCACAGCTTGTGCGTGACCAACCAATGAGACATTTGTTACCCGTTTGCCAGTTTAATATCGGGCAACATTGCGGCGAGACCGCCTCACCAGCTTCCAAATAGCAAGAAAGGTATAGCCAGCCGGCATCAGCCAGGCGGCGCCAGCAGGGTGAGAGCGCACGGTTATACCCTGTCTCGCTGTAACTTGGCAAAGGGTGAACGATAAGCCCCACATTGCGTACCGAAGGCTTCGAAATGCGCGACGTATACGAGCGCAACGCACACGTATTGGAGCATGACGCAGCGAAAAGCCTGATACTTCTCCGGAGTTATGGCGCGCCCCGGTGATAGGCAGTCACGTTCCGATTGGCCCGCCAGGGCCCTTCCGCCCTACTTACGGTTTGCTTAATGTTATTGTACAGCCTACTTGTATTACACCTAACCACGAAACATTGCTCGATCTGTTCTTAACAAATGTGTGTGAGTCCGATGTAATCTCGGGAGTAGTGGGAGAAACCATTAGTGACCATCTGCCAATTTTTATGCTTGCTGACATAGGCTTTAAGAGAAAAGAAATTAGTTCACAAGATGTCTATTTTAGAAATGTAAGCGCAAAAAACCTCGAAACATTTTAACAACAAGTGAACTCTGAGGACTGGGGAGTGGTTCTATCTAGCGTGTCGGCAAATGAAGCCTTCAACTTTTTTTTAGAAAAATTTAGTATAATATATGATCGTTGCTTTCCATATCAATTGCATAAAGTTCACAAAAAATCCCGTAAACCTTGGGTTACGTCTCGGGTATTAAACATGATAAAAAAGAAAAATGTTCTTTATCATAAATTTGTACTTAGCAAAGATGTTGCCATTTTGTCTGCCTTCCGAAAACAACGGAACGCGGTAACTAAAGCCCTAAGACAAGCTAAACACGCATACTTCAACAATTTGTTTAATGGGGATATGCGGTCCGATGTGGTCTGGAAAAAGTTGAGCAGTTTAATAAAAAATGGATTGCATATAGATAAGATAACAACACTTAAAATTGATGGTATTGATATAAGTGGTGTGGCTTTAGCAGAAACATTTAATGAATATTTTGTTGAACTTCTTCATAGTACACATAGTGAGCATGCTTCCAAATATATGATCAGCCTGCATGACAGTTTGTTTCTTCATCCAACTGATGAAGATGAAGTATACTCAGTTTTTCAAGACTTAAACAATAGCAGGAGCAGTGATTTTTATCAGCGTCAAATTAAACCTATTAAGCATGTACTACGGTCTATTGTTCCGTGTTTGACACATATTTTCCACCTAGCGTTGCAAACAGGGGTTTTTCCGAAGAAAATGCAGGTGGCAAAAGTTTCAGTTTTACATAAAGCTGGAGATAAAAATAACTTAGGAAATTACAGGCCTATTTCCGTATTACCAGTATTACCAATATTTTCGAAATGTCTCGAAAAAATTTTACATAAACGATTATACTGTTTTTGTGACAAATTTTCAATCCTGACAGCCTGTCAGTTCGGGTTCAGAAAAGGTCGCTCCACTGAACTCGCGCTGTTAAAGCAAAAAGAATTTATTTTAAACAATATTGAAAATAAACTGGTTACGCTCGGAGTGTTTATAGATTTTTCGAAAGCATTCGATCGCCTTAATCACGTAACGTTAATTCAAAAGTTATACATGTTAGGTGTTCGCGGTGTCGCTCTTGAAATGATTAAAAGTTACTTTGAAAACCGCTATCAATGTGTAGAAATCAATAAAAATAGATCAGATCTCAGGAAATTAACAGCAGGCGTGCCTCAAGGCAGTATACTCGGGCCACTTCTTTTTGATTTATATATCAATGATATAGTACGTATTGATGATACAGTTAGTTACATCATATATGCAGATAACACCTCTCTCTTTTTCTCAGGGAACGACGCTGACCAAATTATTCAAAAGGCAAATCGATATCTTGAAAAGCTAAATGCTTGGACGATATTAAATTCCTTAGAAATAAATGTAAATAAAACTAAAGCCGTTCTATTCAGGTCACGTAATACAATATGTACCTACATGACTATCCCTTCACTTGGTGGAAATGAAATAGATATAGTAGAAAATGTAAAAGTACTATAGTCAGTTACAGGTTAAGAAGGTAGCGGCAAATGCCCCTCAAAGGGAACCATATATCCCTCCGCCACCTCCGCATCCAATAGCGTCCCACCGTTTCCTTGACGTCGCGGCCAACGCGCGAGGAGGCTCTTGCCTTTCTGTACATATTTGCTTTATTTTTCTACTTTGACTTAGCATTGTGGAAGGCACGAGAGGGAGATTAGAGTTCTCCCCCACCGACGGAAACCAATACGACTTTCGGGGATTAGCTTCCCCCCCCCCCCGATGGATACAAAGGCTGCTTTCAGGGGCTCGGTTGCCTCTCCGATGAATACAAAGGTCGCTTTCTTAAAAATTGGGATCGGAGGCAAGTTGGAATCCATTGAAGCGGAACAAGGAGCGTTTCCAGGGAACTCTTCTTTAGACTGCGGAGAGATTTGAAACGGGCGCATCACACTTGTGGGAGGAGCTTCTCCTACCTTCTTGACTTGTAACCGACTATAGGAATAATATTTAACGAATACCTGTGTTGGGACGAAACTGTGCAACAGATAAGTAATAAGCTATCGAAAGTTGTTGGGGTTATATATAAATACCGAAATATGATTCCCACCTCTGTTATGCTACTTATATACAAGTCTCTTTTTTACACATACTACAACTATTGCTTTCTAGTATGGGGTAATACGACTGCTACAAATCTTAAAATAATACATACTCTTCAAAAAAAAGCAATTCCAGGTTTATGTCATGCAGCATACGATAGTCATACCGAGCCATTATTTCATCAATTTATTATAGTGCAAATTCCAAATCACTATAGTTATAAACTTGCACTTTCCTACAAAAGGTCTTTTAGACAGAGCGAAAATATGTATCTATCAATTTCCCAACTTGCACTTAGACAAGCAAATTATCCAACTCGTAATGCTGAGATATGGATAGTGCCACAATCAAGAACAAACTATGGGGATCAGATGTTAAAATGTACCCTCCCCCGTCTTCTTAATCGTTTTTATGAACTTGATATAGATATCTTCAGTATGTCCGACAAACAAATATGTTCACTTTTTGTCTAATGATTACTCCCATGCAAGAAAAAAAAAAAAAGTTCAGTATAACACGATTGTATGCGTTTTGCGCGTGTTGTTATCTTTTTTTACATACTTTTTCGTTTCTTTTTCTTCCCCTTTTGTTTACATTCTCCGTTTCGCAATATAGATGATGTTGTCTTTTCCATGCTATAATGAATGTGTCAAATGCTAGTGTCTTTACGTTTATGTTTGTTCTTCCCTGGGCTGCTATGGGGGGCAGAGGCTAGTCAAGCAGCGTGTCAGTTGCTTTTTTCTCTGCCTCCTTTCTCTGCTTCAGGGATCAATAAAGAATTTGAAATTTGAAAAATTACTGGCACGTTACGTGATCACGGCTGCCTGGGATACCCAGTATTTCTTGCTTCAGACACTAGGCTAAGCGGCGCCACCAGAGTAAAAGCTCACGTTTGAACAATGCAGCCGCCACTCCCAGAGGTACCCAATATTTCTTGTTTCAGTCGCTAGATGGCGCCAAACCAAACAGCATTGCAGGTTGCCTATCGTGGCTTCTGATGCGCTTGTCCTCAGTATTCCTTCATCTACCTGTCCATGTCAGCTTGTGAAATAGCAATAAAATAACTTGTGGTTTGCAAATAAAACGCGGGTGGAATAAACCGCGGTGATTCGAACTTGAAATCAGCAGACAATCACAATTTCCGCCCGCGGCCGTTCGCCCTCCGACGCAACGCTCGGTTCGTAGCAAACGATCCGCTTTTTTTATTTTTTTTTTCGGTTTGTTAGCACACAACGTACAATGTTTTTTAGTGTTTTTTTTTTTCGTCTACGATTAATGCTACGTAGCAGACGAACCGCGTTCGTTGTTCGCGTTAGCAGGCGAGCCGCCTGCGAACGCTATCTTCGTGCGCTCCGCAAGGGGCCAATAGAATCTCGCTTTCGCGGTGACCAAAATTGTACCCAGATCCCTTAGAGTGTAAACCTGAGGGTATATGAATTAAATAAATAATTAAACAAATAAATAAATTAATATCATTTCGACGTTTGTATATGGTCACTGATAGCGTAAGAAACGGAGGGTTATGTTTTCGATTGTTCCTTCGTGATTCGAACGTTCTTATCGTCTTGTGCCTATATCTGATTGGGTGGAGGCCGACCTAGGATGCTCCACACTCGACACGTCCTGCATTTTTCGATAATCACTCCAGCCTAAGATGGGAGTCTTTAGTGTCATATAAAATCCTCGCGGCATGTACAGGGACCTCTTCGTGGAAGTGTTCACGAAATTTCAACTGCCTGTTTGAAGAACAAAGCACATCAAAGTCCTCTAGAAATTCCCATATTGCAACTCGATAAACCAAGCGTGACGTAACAGGATTAGGATTCTGCGTCATTATTCAGCAGATCCTAGAATAATCAAGGCCTGTGCAATAGTCTTTTGACGTCATCACAGAGAGATCGACTGAAGACAAGGATTCGATACGAGTGCTGCGTCCGTGCACGGCTAGACCGTCTGTGGTGACGTTCGATGGTGGAAGAGCGGGGCGTTCGAAGGCCTTCGTTATTCTAAAGCAACACCATTTTTTTGTTTTTAAATGGTGTTGGTTTTAGTGCGCCCCTTTCTTCACTTTCCTCGCCATCTATACGCTCCGTGCGGGAACTATACGGGGCGCTTTGAAAAACGCGCGAGGCTCGAAATCTACTGGTAAACAGTATAGCACACACACAAAAAAAAAAAAAAAAAAAAAAAAAAAAACGGGACAGAAAAAAAAAAACACCCTTGTCCCTCTTTTTTTTTTTTTTTTTTCTGAGCTGTACTGTCCACCGTATCATCATACCACCTCCTGCAGTTGAAGATCTAGGCTTTGTTCCAAAATTTACTCGCTCTTACTCCGGGTTAAGGCTTTCCTACCTTGGCGATCGAAAACCTACCCGCGTCTAGCGTTCCTCTATCTCTGTTGTCACGTGACAGGACCCGCCAGAGCATGGTACAAAGGGGGCTATGGTCAGAGTAACCCGAATCTATTTGGCTAAGATGTGGAGCACAGCCACGTTGTCGCTGTGTCAAGGATGAAGAGACACATTAGGCTACCAGTGGCTGCGTTTACATCGATGCCACCGTAACGCATCGAATGGAGTTAGCGCATTGAATCCCCTTTAACCACTGCGTCTAGATGAGTTCAAACCGACCGATGGTGGCTTAGATGGATTCAAACCGACCGTCCGTCACCACGACCGGATCCAACCTAGCCAAAAAACCTTTTTTTCGGCTTATTTATCAGCCTGTTCCATCCGCTATCAACATCACCCTCGTGACCGCTTGAGCTCGCTTCTGACAACCACTGATAGCACACCTACCAGTCATGCACGCCTAAGGGTGGCATGACAGACACCTCACGGCAAATGATTACAGCGCACCCCATGTGAGCTGTCGGGGGGAGGAAGGGGGGGGGGGGGGGGGGGGACTTGCGAAGTCCATCGGCGACGACGCGGTCTGGACGGTGGCACAAGGGGGAGGGGGTAGTTTCAAGCTCATCTTAGCCTTTCGTCCCTCCCTCCTTCTCCCCCGTCCTTCAGACACTGTATTTGATTCGTCAGAATTTACGCGGAGGTCTCGACTCGGCTTGAGAATCTCAAACAAGCATCTTTAAACGGATCGGATCGGACTCGATTCGATGCGTTCGGCAAGAGAATCAAGCGTTTACATTTCATACGCTAACTGGGCTCGAACCGCTACTGACGCATACATGTAAACATAGCCAGTGAGTCTATTCACTGACAGCTCTCAATTAAGAAGACCTTTGCGGCTGCTTCTAATACGGGTAAATGAGAGCACAGAAAGCATGATGCTCAAGCGCATAAGAAAATTATCGTTCCTTCAGAGGGCTACGGGTGCGACCAGTATTACCTGAAGGCCTGCGCTCTACGTCATCAATAGCGGATCCTTAACCCGCCCCGAGCGCAAAACACAGCGACGTTTGACGAGAGTAGCAGCGAAGCGGCAGACGCACTCGTCGTGGCGTCGCCATATGCGTACGTCGTGCTCGTTGAGTGACGCTTTGGAAGACGCGGTAGTGGAGATGCTTGGATCCTCATGAAGTCTGGGTTGGGGTGGGGGGCAGGCGTCGTCTTGTAGGTGTTATTGGTGCGAATCCTCCGCACACGCTCGCCACGCATCTCCCTTCCAGGAGAAAACTCGGGCGCGAGCTCGCGGCTTGTCTGACAGCCTGTGTAAACAAGGGCTTTCCGCCTTCGGATCCCGAACCCAGGGCGCGAAAAGAGGCCGGGATCCCTTAGAGCCCCCGTGTTATTCTAGAGAGGCCATGTCTTGGGCAGCTAAGGGTCGCCTTTTTCTAGGGTCATGCTCTAATAAGGAATCCAGAAAGACGGGATTGCAATTAAAACGTAAGGAGTTCGGTAGGGGACGTCTAATACGAGCAACAAAAAAATGTTAATTTTTTTCTCATGTATTTTGAGCAGCCTGGGAGAATTTATTTTCTGGATGCATGTTGTGGATTCAGAGGTGGAGGGCAAAATGCTTTACAGTGGGTAAATACGGACAAATATAAATATTAAAATTTGCGCATACATGTTTAGATTGGGGGAATGTTTCTTTTATTAAATGCGATAGAGTTTCTATGTATTAGCATGTCTAAAGGTTGTGTCTATGTTCGTCCTTCGCGGCTCAATACAAAAATTCAACAGGAATACCTGAATTGGAATGTAATTAATTATGCACATGCTGAACCATCCCATGTCGTGTGTAGGAAATGAGAACGAACCTTCTTTAGGCGCTGCCGTTCAGATGCCCTTCTCCTCTTATATGGATGGTCTATCGCTCATACTGTGCTATCCAGTCTTTGTGAACATGATGAAGCTTATATATATATATATATATATATATATATATATATATATATATATATATATATATATATATATATATATGTAGGTACAAGGCTGGGGCTAGATAAGAGACGGAAAAATCGCGCGGGAGCCTTGCCGCAACAACTAGCTTTGTACCTGCTCCGCAAGTGGTAAATTTAGTGCACTACTATGCTTCTCACGCGCTCAAAGTCTTTCTGAACATTACTAATTTAGTGGTTTTCGATGACGCTGAGCAAGTTTCTAATTGGAACCATATGTATATCTTCATAATTCAAAAAGTTAATTCACGAAATTTAATTAATTAGCCGACTGATCGTTACGATTAGCCCCCTATAATATGTCCCCCTGGCCGTATAACTCACCTCCACAAGCGGCATAAGTGTAAGAAAAACTCCTGTATATACGTATACGTATATATATATTATATATATATATATATATACGTATATTCCGCTCCGCCGTTTATTTTGGCTTTTGGCGGGTTCGTAAAAACTTTTATTTTATTCATTGGGTTAAGTACGGTTCATTCATCTGCATATGCTCCTTTATATATATTTATATATACAGGGTGTCACAAAAGAAAATTTACACGTTTTTTTTACCGCAAAATTTAACTAGGCATCGCCGAACGCTCATTCTCCGCCCAAAGGTAGAGCTAGAGGTCACAACCAAAGTTTCAGCCCGATCCGATAACTTAATCAAAAGTTAAAAGTGATTTTCTGAAAATTTTAATGGGAAAATGGAGCTCATTTTTGCCCGCTTTCGGTTTCTGGTGCCATAGAGCCCCACGTGTTCAAAAACTCCACCGACCGACATTTTCCCATTGAAATTTTCAGAAAATCACTTATAACTTTTGATTAAGTAATCGGATCGGGCTGAAACTTTGCCATCTGGTTGTGACCTCTAGCGCTACCTTTAGGCGGAGAATGAGCGTAGGCGATGCCTAGTTCATTTTTGCGGTAAAAAAAAACCAGTAAATTTTCTTTTGTGACACCCTGTATATATGCATATATTTATTTATTTATTTATTTATTTTACAGGAGACCAGACAAGGTGGTAGTAAAAGCCTAGAGTCTTTGTCACGCACTAGGTCAAATGCATGCGGAACCCATAAGCACAAAATCGAATCCCTGCAGCTCTGCCAAACAAGATCGGATCGTAGAATAGAGGAAGCTGTATTGCAAGCCCGGAAGAGAAAACTGGCCGTCGCCGGTTCCGCCTTTCTCCCGCTTCCTTTGCGTCTGTCCTCTCAACGGCTCCTGGTTGGAGCCCCGCTCTCGCGCCAACGTCGAACAAAAGAAATGAAAAATAAAATAAATAATAAAACAAAAAATGATGGATACATTGCCTTAAGGAGAGTGTCGGATGACAGTCATAGTTTCGTGGCTTCTTGGACGCTGTCCAGCAAAGTTCGAGCTGCCGGGCGCACGCGAGAGATGACGGCAGCGGCTTGCGCTGCGAACATGGCCTCCGCGTCACCGGCGGACCGTAGCGACAAAGATGGCAGGCCAAGGAATCCAGTGAGCGCGGCGGACATTCCCGTCGCCACGTCGTCAGGATCTGTCGTACAGCGTTGTATGGAACGTCGTGACGCGGTCTGGGCGTGTTTCGTCCGAATTTGTTCTCTTTATCGGCTTCTGGGTGTATACAGTCTTCTTTCAAGACCACTCCCGGGAACAAGTTTCGCGGACGCCAGAAAGAACCGTGCACAAACTTTCTTTTCGTTCTCTTGCTTCGAAGCGTGCATTTTTCGGAGTTGGGCTGGTTTTTTAGTGTTTCTTTGATTTCCCTTGTCGTTGCTGCTACGGGATTGATATCGTCGCGTGGCGAGAACAAAAATGTGGTTTCGGGATCCGTTTCTCACTTTCTGTCCCAACGGTTGTCTGCTCGTTTGTTTCCTAGGACCGGCTGTTGTAGATGTATTCGCTCTCACTTAATACTCATTTCACTCGTCTTTGTGTATTCACTAAAGACAGCCGAATATATCAGCATGCAAATCACCAGCCCCTGACACAGAAGTCTTCGAGGGTTCGCATACACGCGCGTACGTATAGAGTTGTGAAAGAACACCAATTGTCGAACGTCGTGTGTGCAAGCCCCGAAACGTATATTATTAGAAATGCTTGGCTTGCCCACTGTCTGAAGCAGTATATGGTAATCGCCCGCATTAATACGGACCTTGGGGTAGAGTATTTCGATTCCTGCGTCCACCTACAGCAGTCCTCTCGGCAGCATATATGGCTGTTTTCTCACTGACGTTGCTGTGAACTAAATACACTGGATCTTCGGAAAGTAACGTCGTTGCCTGCATGCTAGCCGGACACAAGCAGATACTAACTTAAAGAAGACCAAACCTCGCAAAGCGATTGGTTGATCGGCCTCAGTTGCTATGGCAACCACCATTTTGGTTCATTCGAATCTTCGAAGCTTCGAAAGGGTCATTCTCATCCTGTTGCGCCACGATCGCTAGGGAGCATCGTCGCATTGAAAGCGTCCCTCAACAATATGAAAATTTTTGGGCAATGCACACGTAATCAACTTATCAATCATGCTTATCTCCAGGGATCTCCTACAAGGGTGTTGTTGTTCTTGCGTATTTAAAGACCGGGGCATTATTGTTCAATGCCGTCAAGTATTGACTCCGCGTCTGGTGGCGGTTGGAAGATGTGCGCTTGCTTCGCCGGTGTGGATAACAAAATCTCGGTATTCAGGAAACGTCTTTATAGAGAAGCTTGTCACCCGAAATTCGGATTCGCTCACCAAGAATGGCGAAGTCAGAGTGAAACTGCTGCTTCCGTGAACCAAAGTGGCCACCATACGGGGAGCTTCGCGCTACTTTACAAAGATCCATGACTCTCGTGCGAACCAGCGCTCCCAAGCCGTCTGAACTCGAACGAGCGCGAAATTGTCACGCTCGTCTCCTCTTTACAAAAGAGCTCGTACCATCAAATAGACCGATTAGGGCCCTGGGTTTGCTCCATGATCTTACTCTGTGAGGAAGTATACGTCCTGAGCACGCCTCGGGAAACAGGAAACATGGAGGGGATGCGTGCGAGTATGGGAAAGGAGGCTAAATGCCTCTGTTTCCTGCCGTATCTCGTCATTGGCTCCAGAGCAAAGTACAACGAGACACCATTTTGTACTGCTGTGTGAATGCATTTCAACTGGAACTCGAAGCTCTTTCTATGGACCAAAACCTTCAATAACGTCTCGCTCCCCATAACAAAACGTAATACACCAAAAGCATACCAATTTTGCACTCTTCCGAAAGAGTTCGCCAGTGTACATAGCATATATTCTACATTTATAAATAGCATATGGTACATACGTTTTCATTACACACGCATCACTTGCCAGATTGCATGCAGGTCGACGTGAGGACCGCACATGCGCACAACACACAAGGCATAATAATTCTTCAGGCATTGAAGATATGTTAACATACATTTCCAGCGCCTTTTTACGTTCCATCAAAGTTGAAAATTGGTATACTTTTTTTCCAGATTGCTTTTTATCAAGCTACAAAACAAAACTTCAAACCGTTTCATATGCACTGTGCATCTTCCGCTCTCCTGTGCCTTGTTCGTGTTCTAAGTTTTAATTACTGCTTTCCGTTATGATTTTTTGGGCGCTTTGTGACCCATACAGGTCGCTTCATTCCCATCGCGTGATGCCGTGTTTTGGTTGCTCGATATTCTCTCTTAGCGTTGGGTATTGTCAGAATGCCAATTGCGGCCTAAGTGCAGCAGGAACACGGGTGCAGTTTCAAAATATTTGAGGCCACACGCAACTTTCCCACGCACAGCGAAGGAGTGCAAGACCCTCGCAAACTTTCGGGTTCTCAAAGCACATAAAAACACATATGAAAATGATATTACGGGGGAAAACGTTAAATGCGCGGCTCACCAAGCGCACAGCTAACGCAGAACTAGAGCAAAACGCAAATAGTAAAGACGAAAAAAAAATGGGGGGAAATATTTTTATTTTTTTTTCCTTTACATAAAAAGCGAAGAAAAGAGCAAAAACAAAACGAGACCCAATTTATTTTAATTATGAATGCTGCAACATGTGCTAAAATTTACGTTGTCACTGCGTCAAAACGAAAAATAATCATATCACACGTCGTTTTGCCAACAGTGCATAAGGAGAATTAAACACACTATACCATATTAAATGTGTTAGCCTATAAAAAGAACTGCTGCGGTGACGAAGCAAGCGAAAAAATGTGAGGAAACGAGCGCTTGTGTGTGTCTGCCGGCAGCTAACGTCACACTGTTTACATTGTCTGAAAACACATTCCAAATTAGCATTGTTCTGCTGTTCAGTATGATTTGTGAGGCAGTATGGCTATAAATGTTTAAAATGTATCAAAATAAAGTTTCAAAAACTTGAACAGTGGACTGATAACTTAGAGTGCTGTGTCTGAGGTTTGTTCGTGTGGTGTGTGCATACATGCGAAGAAGCCCATTTTTTTTTTGTCATCTATCGCATATATATATCTCTGTTAATTAATCGTGGGATTTGTATAGAACACAACCGAGCCTCCGCTACTGCAGCACCGTATGTTCGTACTTACGCGTATTATAACATCGTAATTGACGAACGGTGATTGCAAGTTAACCGTTAGTGCCCAATACAGCATTTAGTACGAGGAAGAGTATTGCCACTGCCAGGCCCATTGTAAAAAAAGATTGGTAAATTGACGAGGCTCGCGTAAGCATTCCACCTTAATATAAAATACTACCAAAAAAACTGTAAGGAGAAGGATGAAGTTTATTTTCAATCAAAAACCGGAAAACAATCCAGCCCGCTTAAGCGTAGAACGCTTGTAAAAAAAAGAAGAAAAAGTAAACGTTTACCGTTGTTGATTAATGTGGATATCTTTCAAAACCTTTCTGGATTACTCATGCTAAGATACATTTACGAATGCTTTCAAAATGTCTAAGAAAAACTACTATCAAAGTTTCCGCCAATTTTGAAATCCCTAGGCAAAACTCGATCAACACGCCTGTGGGAGCAACCCGTTACACAGCATGCCGTGGCAATTTGTTGGTTTACATTTCTTTTAAGTCGAGGTTATTATCTGGCACGCTCCTGTAAACCCGCCGTCACACTGCTAATAAAGAGTTTCCGTGAACCGTTTTTGCACATCTGACACGGTACGATCGGCTCTCCGGCACGAACTGCGCATGCGCTACAGCAGCAAGACTCACGCATGCGCAGATCGTACCGGAAGGTCCATCGTATACCGTATCGCATGTGCAAAAACGGTTCTCTAAAACTCTCTACTATTGCATGCAAGAGATAGACTGCAAACGCTGTCTTGTATGACGGTTACATCGGTCACACAAGCCCCGTCTGCATACACGTTGGAACATGTATGAAAAAAGCATGCTGTTGAACATGTTTTAGGCGTGTCCGAGCGTGATTTTTTCATGTCTGCAACCGCCTCTTTTGTGCCATGTACGAGTAGTGTTTCTGCGGCTCGAAAGAAAGAAACTGCCTCGTTGAAAAGCTTCCTTACTTGACCTCTCTTCGCGGCGAGGATACCATTATGAGCTTATTGGACACAATTTGATTCGCTTTGATTTCTGTACCGGTGCTACTCTCGGGTACTCTCGGTCACCCTCGATTACCCTCTGCTCTGAAAGACGATACTCTCTTTTTGGTTACCCTCTGCTTTGCAGGGGAAGTCGCAAGCGCTTACATTAATCGTGTCGATAGTAAGGACAAAAAAGAAAAAAAAAAACGACTGCGACAGTAAACGGGAAAAAGAAAGCCGACAAATGTTAAGCGTATTCGTTCTGCACGACGCCGTGAAGTTGTTCAATGAACTCTTTTCGAAATTCCATCCGGTGGCTCGAAAGGCAGTTCCGTTTTCGACGAACTAATGACGGCCATGAAACTATGTTTCATGCGGCACCATCATCATGGTCGCAAGCACGTAAATAGACGATGTATGCCCAGAACCCTATATTGGAAGAGTTTGGCCAATGGGCGGAGCAAAGGCCGCCGTCAGCGCCGAATATTGACCCCACGGCTACAACGTAAACTAAAAGTAGTGCGACACAGCGTCGACTTATCGGCAAACCGCGACGTCACAATATTGGAAACGGCATTTAAAACGTGAAATAGAAGCGTTCACTCTCAGCGTCTCGGTGACAATGGCGTCAATAGCAACTCAGCAAGATCGCAACTACACAGTTCGCTCTGGTTTGGAGCGCACGTTCGTATATTCAACCGTTGAAAATGAACGTGACGAAAACCTCACATTCACCAAGTTTTCAGTCACCAAGGGTTATACCTTCTTACTCTAGCGACGCTAAAACGGCTTAAATTTGTTGAGTCTCACCTTTAGAGCTGACGACCACCACTAGGGGATGTTTCGCGGCCTGTGGTTGGCCATGAGATGCCCGCCTATGCAAACCAATAAATGGCCAAACTCTCCCAATACACGACTCTGGGTATGCGAAATGTACGACGCCATCTAGTAACGCGCCCAGAACCACGTCCGCCATCTTGGTAGCTGCAAGAAAACGAAACCAGTGACCCGACCGGCAAGGAACCCATGGAAACACCGCGACCGCGCTCCGTGCTAGAGATGGGACGCCACCGCGGTGTCGCCTTCTACTGCGAAAGCAGCGATAAACCTTCGATTCGTGAGTGACGTGAACGCAAACGTGACCAGGGTTCACATTTCTCTCCATCTATTTATTTGTTATTTTAACGCAGTTTTTGACAAAAACGATCGGTGACAACGCGAAGAAACATGCCGACGTTATCGCACGGCGCGAACTCACAACCACTGAACTGGGCTCTAAACTTTTCACGAAGTTTTACAAGATTTGTTTAATGTTTCTTTCTGGTGAGTTCTTTTATTTCTTTTTTCTTGTTCATACCGAACTGTTGGCTTGCGTTTTTCTTGATGCAAAAGCAGCTCTACTTTTGCGGACGAAACCAAAACTGTGAAGCGAGGCAAAAATTAAGTTTATTAAGCTACACCACCAACCATGACTGAAGATGCGTATGGTTAATAGTGAACAACAAAAGCTGGAAACACCACAGAACATTTCATGTGCATGTCATATTTAGTAAAAAAAAAATTACTTTGGGCAGCTAGAAAGCAATTTCATGTTTTAGCAGTGATTTCTATGCTCTTGATCTGGCATTGGTAAAATAGGTTTGTAAAAGACCTCTAAAACAAAACAGGAAAGCTCGTCGATAAAACATTCTTGAAAATTGCATGCATGGTTATGTAAAATAGAAAACACAACAGACACGGACGGCGTGTCTGCTTGCTCTCAACTCTCACAGAGAAGGGATTTTGCTGTGTTTTTGTCGAACGCCACGTTGGATTACATCACTTACTTAGGTTCATCGCAGCGGCTAGAACTTTGATGTCGGCGGGGGAAAAAGTTACGCTGCGGACGTCGATGCCAACTTTCTTTCATGGCCACCATTTTTTTTTTTTTTTATTTCTGTCGCAGCCGAGGTCCAAAGTTTTTTTAGTATAAAGCAATTCGGAAAGAGATTCGGAAAATCAATGGGTAGGCATTCTGCAAGGGTTGAACAAATCTTCTTTAACCGGCGCGACATCCGTCAACTGTGCTTGAGGTCGATGCAATCTGAAATCAACTTTAGTTCGTTGCAGCGCCCGAAAAATATCGACCAGGCCAGAGTTTGCTTAAGAAGATCACAGAGCTTTCCACCAATTAAAACTTTCTCCAATAACCGCAACAAAAAAAAAAAAAAAAGAAAAAAAAAAAGAAAAACTAGCCTTTAGTCGTATGTATTGGCCTGAAACAGTCTATCGATAAACAATACGACATCCTGCGCCTTTACGTCATAAATAGAATTGAAACTGTCCTCAGAGATGAAAGGCATGACAACCTAGTCCTTTGTTTACGTTGGCTGATTTCAAATAAAAAAAAAACGTAACGTTGCTGGATTACGATCAGTGGCACAGCGTCCCTGTACTGGAAAGGCTGAGGAACCAAACCTAAAAAAAAAAATCTTGATGCTACCAAGATGACCGCGCGTACAGTGTTACCAGACCGCCAAGCAGTTTCGCTTATCGTGTATTACAGACAAGAACTGGTTATACTATCACCTCATAGTTATTTCTTGGTCTGTTTTTCTTTCGATGGTGTGAACATCACAACTCATTAGTATAAAGCGGCGACCCATAAGCGCTTTGATTATATTTCCGCAATGAAAAGCTTTAGAACAAATCTTGTTGCAAGATGTTTATTGGACCACACTCCGAAATAAGCGTTACGCAGCCATTGTATCAAATTCGTGCATCGTGTTGAACTGACTTCTCGAACATACAGGCCGATATCTCCTCCATTTGATAGTGTCTGTAACTTGTTTCGTCGTCAGTCTTAACAAGGCCGCCTTTAGTTTGGCACAGACCATGCACTGAGAGGATGACAGTGATCAAAGTTGCCGGATTGAGTTTGGAAAATGGTCTGCTGCTTGTCAACCTCGGCTTTTTTTATTATTTACGCAATGAACAACGCAGGTGTTATTTTATAAAATACAGCTATAACAGATTAACTATCGACTTTTCCTACTAAAAAAAACGGTATGGGCACCGATATGAACCATGCATACTCCATAACACCATATAAAAGTCACCTGAAAAAAACTTCTAAAAAATTAAGTTTGATCAGCAGACTAGAAGTTCCATTGGTTGAAGAGAATCTCCCATAGACAATATATGCTTAAAAATATATTGTCATGTCCATTTAGTTAAAGTATCGCTACTAGGAGAAAAATAGATATCTAATTGCAAAAAAAAAAAATTTATTTGCGTGCTATCTGACAGACAAAATATGGGAGGCAATCGTGGCCAAACACCGAATTAACCCGGAACTTTTTTATTTAGAAAAATACATGCAATATGTCATCAGTTTCTTTCATATGCTCTTATGAGATATGAATCATATATGTCACATATATCACTTTTATTTAGAATTACATTTTTTGCTGAAGCTAACAGCTATTTTGCCTTGAAACCTGAAGCGTGACACGGCGGCCACTGTCGAGGAAAGCTGGCCGGCTGTCAAACACCTGCGCCGCGCCCACGGCGTTCCGCCAACTTCAAAGCAAACGTGAAAGAAATAAAACAAACAGAAGAGGCATGAGGACTTTGATCGGCATTTTTTGTCTTTCACTTTTCCTTTCTCTCGGTTCTTGGGCTGACATTCTATTTCTTGGGGTCAAAGAAGAGAAAGTTTGACTCAATAAAGATGACGAGCTTATAGTTCAGCGCCGTTTGAGTGTATTTCTTTTGAGTGCTTGGATTTTTGAGCGACTGTCGACCTTTGCGCTGGTTCGCACTCATGTATTCCCCTGGCGTAGCTGCTCATCCTGTGCTGACAGCGAGCTTCAGCAGTGTTTTTGAAAGCGCATTCCACACCATAAAGAATACCTGTCTTAGGAACTTGCAAGAGTAAGCTCGGTCTGACCATCCCAATGAACAGTGCAGTCACGTATGGCGTCCAGTCAATACAGATTTTCCACAAGGGCGCAGCCATTTTGAATTGTAGTCAATTCTGGTATGTAGCAAAGTATTGTTTTGATCTCTCCACGCCGCTGGAGGCTGTTTACGAAAAATGCGTGATTATCACATATTCTTGTTTTGCCTCATCTATATTTTTTTCGCATATTCCAGATTGAAATGCTTCATTATGTTTTCGTCCCGCATACCAGATACGGAACCCACGTCACTGAGACCGACAGGAAACAGAAAACGTCTACACGATCGCTATGTCGTCCACCTTCCCTAACAGAAAAATGAAATCCCATATCAAGCCCAAAATGGGCAAAGGAATTTCATACGGCTGCTAGACCTAGCTCGCGGAATTTCTTCGTGCTACCAAACAGGATGAAAACAATAAGCGGAAAAGGCACACCTCCCTCAAGTGACAAGACAAAGCGCACCCAGGCAGATTCGCTGTTCTCCCTACCTTCCCCACGCATCCAGATGTTATTTCCTCCCAGCTGCACCCACCACACTCCCACGTCGTTGCTTTCTTTCTTTCTCAACAGTTACTTTTGCTGCCTTGCTGACAAGAACCAGACCTTCTCCAGCCCAATTGTATCGATTATATTCTGCGAGAGGCGCAGACTTCTACTTGAACCAGCGTTGCCGCATTAAACTAATTACCAGCTGCACATAATATTCATAAGTAACTCTTCCGTGCAATCTCGTCGCTTCATTTTACGAAGGATCCTTTTTTTTTTCTTTCATACTTAGCTTGCACGTGACATTATGGCATCATGCTGGTGGTCATTACTATTCTTTCTTGCAACAAAAAGAAGAGAAAAAATCTTCGCTGCGCGAAATGTGTTCAGCTGCAAAACGTATGGGCTCATTAGCATTGGCAGCTAAATGGCCGCTAATGCGATCTCACTGAAAGCCAGGCGAAGGGGTATTCACTGTGCTTGTCTTGCAAGCAGTCGTCTACACGTTACTCGAAAAACGTATACGGTTACAATTACAATTACCCTTGAAGTATTTATTTAGATTACCGCACTTTTCGGACCATAGTCCCCACCCGGGTACCACCGCAGGGTACCACAGAGCGTCGCTACAGCTCACCGCGCCAGCCGCTCTCATGGCCACTAAATTCTACCGAAACCGGCGTTTCATTGTCGACGTCCCCTCCTCGGAGTAGTTGTATGGCTGGAACACAGAACGTCAGTTTCGGTTTCAGCTGATACTTTTACACGAAAACACCCTCTTCTAAACAAAGTTTAAAATCGTCTTCACGGTACGTTTCAAAGGACAGTGAAATTAATTTTGGGGTGGAATAAATTATATAAAAAATAGGAATTTTACTAATCCCATATATCGTTTAGTGGGTTAAAAGAAAACTAGAACCCGAGCCAAGCGCCTGCTCTTCGATACGAAGTTTTGAAAATAAGCTGACTATACTTCGTTTCACCTTAGGTGCGAGCGCGGCCGATGTTATGAACCAAAAGGCCAATCAAAAAGCGCCACGTCATGGCCAGCTGGCTGCGCTTGATAGGACAAGCCGGCAAAGGAGCACGCACAGAGAGACGGCGAGTACCGGCTGGTCCTATCACCGCAGAGAGCACGCCATGCCGTTGCGCCTCTTTGGCTGTTTGGTTTGCCCTTCGGCTGATAACATTAACCGCGCTCGGATGTAAGCTGAAACGAAGTTTAGTTCTCACTTTCTTCACTTCGAAAGCTCTCCGCATTCGTTGTGGTACATCCGAGGTACCCTAGCACGTCGGCTAAACCAACACCACCTAGACAGAAGGCCTCCACACTCGTCATCATAGTCAGATCGATCGAGGCGAGAGATTGGGCACGAGTGCTGCGTCAGTGTTCGGCTGCGGCTCGTGGCCAATCAGCGCGTCGAAGGTCGGACTCGGGTCCAATAGCCGACCGAGCGCGATCCGACTGTGATGACGTTTCATAGAGGAAGAGGAAACCATGCGGAGGCCTTCTGTCTAGGTGGTGTTGGCTAAACCCAGCCCAGGTATTGGACACAATCACTGCGCCAATCGGATGTATGCCCTTGTCAACAATTTATCCGTCGACAAATACTCCGACTGACGTTCGTAGCCAATGAGTGCCGTGACGACACTTTTTATCACTTGCGAATGACTAGTTCCATGGTATGCTTAAAAAGCACGGTGGAAGCTTGGAGTCACCACATTTCAAAACCAACACCGTGAAAGCTGGAAATCGGACATTACTCTTATTTCCGTCGATGAAAGCAAAATTAATCAGACTGGCCAGTTATGAAAGGCCGACCACGTCGGCAAGAATGCTGTGATTGCATATCGCGTAAAATCCACGCTTCACGCACTTTACAAGTACCGCCAACCATTGTTCTCAGAACGCGCAAGAAACCTGCCACGAGCGGGTGCCACGCCGCCATGCGCTTCCTAGGGTCGCTCTAGAGCCACGAACTGAGTAATACGCCTAGAGTATCGGTGCTCTGTTTCCCGACATTGTTGCGGGCGCTTCCATTTTGGTACATGTGCAGAGCCGACGCAACTGCCGTTCGTCATGATTCGAAAGTGCGACTTCCTCAGCATTTGGTTCGGTGTTAGGAAGCTCATGTAATATTTTGCTTTGTCTGTCGAGAACTGTTTTAACATTTCTGGAAAACGGGAAAGCGTTTCTTCTGATTTCAGAGAAGGCTTCAAATAACTGGCAACAGTGACTTTACGCACCAAGATGGGCAAGTGTCGTTACTCGGAAGTCTACGTTATTTAGTTGCTTTAGAATTCCCGCCGGAATCTATGAAGAGGTTAGTGAAATGGTTCCCTCCTTGCCTTTTTGGATGACTTCAAACAGGAAGTGTCGTTAGGGTACAGTGTACAAGGATGCTTGGGGTACACCAACGTTACTAGAACACTCAGTTGGGAAACTCGCCGTCGAAACCTGGGCCGCTGGCGTCCACCGAGACCGAGCTAAATGCGACAACAGCGCCACTCTTTTTCGTTTGTCTGTACTATGGTCACCTCGAGCATTTTGAAAGCCGGTTTTTGCGTAAAAACAAACGGAAAAGGCTCTTTTTGTATGAAATTTATTGGAGTTTAGTACCAAATGATGGGCGCGTGATGTTTTTATCATCTTTAGTTCGCAAGGTTTTGCGGAACAATTAATATTGTTTTTATACAACCATGCCTCAGCGGGCCTTTCAGGTAGCACGTCTCGACCTAGGTGCATTTTAACTTCGGTAGTTGAACGCGGCGCGTCCGCCGGGGAGACGGGGGTGGCACCCGCTGTATCCGTTCTTAACGCCAAAATGGAAGTCACGTGCAGTTCCTCGAGTGGTCGCTGCGGGAGAAATGGTGACGTTGTGTTGGACATTAGCTCGGTGCTCGGAGACAGATTGGGGCCACTTTTTCAAAGCTGTCTCTATGGGAGTTTCCCAACTGAGTGTTTTAGTAACGTTGGGGTACACTCTCAGAAAAAAGGGTATGGGTAGTTCTCCCTTAGGGGAGGAATGGTCTTGTAACCTATGTTCCTTTAGAAAAGGAGAAACTTTCGTCCCTGAAGCAGGGGAGCAACTAGTTCCTCCGTCGCCTGCATCTCATTATGGCGGCCCCGAATCGAACAAATCGAGCCCAATAAGGCTTGACGAGGACGCTTCATCTCGTGCACGGGACGAGAGCAGCAGCAAATAAAAGCGTAACACGAGCTTTCCGCAAACTGTGTTTATTTCTGAAGCCAGATTCCCCCCACAGGTACAGAAACTTGCGTTTCGAAAGCAGTTACTCAGTCTTCTCGTCGACAGCACTGCGATGTTAAACGCAGACAACCGATACCCAGTTACTTCGCGCACTTTGCGTCTTACCTTTAGTGTTCCTCGAGTCACAAATCCTTCGTCAACCGCACATCACGGAGAAGGGCAAACTCAATGCGTGAAACCAAAAGCCACTCTTGAAAGAACTCGAAGCCGCTGTTTATCGCGTAGCGTGAAAGAAGGTTAAATCGCTAGCCACCAGATGGCGGAGTCAAGCAGAGTAATTGCAAGTAGCTAGGCTAGGTGGCGCTAGATACCGCCCAATTCATGTTCTACAAAAAATAATTTGATATCCTCAGGCCACTAGTGCGCTTGGGGATCCTCTACTATACACACATCACGCTTCTTAGAAGCATCAGGTGAACATACATTGAGCATATCCACGTACAGCGGCACACCACACTAGACCGAATACTACAACCGTGCTCTGCGTTTCCGTCTTTTATACTGGTCGTTTTGAACGTACGGAATTTTTCGGTGACTGAATAAGCAATAAAAAATATTACCAGCATGTTGATTTTTTTACAGCAATGTCATACCTCTGATAGTATTTTGAATGGCTCAGGGGATGAATCTCTTATTAAAAAGCGAACGCTCGATCACGCCGTAATCATTTGAAAGCAATAAATCAAGCCGTTCCAATGCGGTTCGAAGCCATGAGCTTGTTTCCCCGCACGGCACGTCGTAGCCTGTATTTCTACTGTAGAGTTTGTTTTTCTATTTGTGCTGTTCGCGCAAAGCTGGAATTGCCGTCTTGAATTAATCTCTGTAGAACGGATATTCACTCAGCTGGAAGTGATGCTTCACGGGCTAAGAAATCGCTTTTCGATCAACTTGAATGCAGTCAAAGCCGCGACTTGCGGCAGGTGTTAAGTGTACCGAGCTACGCCGTGGCGAGCCCGAAACTTCTAGCGCTCATCCCAGCGCGCCACTTGGGGGGCAGTTTCTCCAGGAACCGTAGTATATTTAAACAGCAAAATTAGGGTAGCTTTTTTTTCGATTTTACCTACGATTGTTTTTTAATGCTAAAATTCCACACTGTAAATATACGTACTTTCCGTCACGATTTCGTACTCTTGTCCTTGCCCCAGAGGGCAACCGCTCTCGGGGACGAGACAATTCCGATAGTCACATTGGCCACTGTACGATAGGACCTTATACTGTTCAGACCAGCGTTCCAACATGAATATCCGCACTTTGATCGATTGCACGTAATCCCTCAAGTGGTATTAAACTTTTTAATGTAAAGCGGAATGTCAACCTGCGACACCGCGCCCCCTCCGATCACGGCCCGACCAGCGGCATCAATGCCCGACAGCTTACGATCTCATCTTCTTGTTACACCACTGATACGCAAATACACGGACACATCGGCGATAATTCCAGTCTTCTGTTCACAAGCCACAACACTGCCATCACGATGTTGCTGCTATGTTGAGGACACACAGAAATACAGAACCACGTTGAACGCCGGTTGGCACTCGGCATCGGAAAGCAGAACCGAACTTAGCACGGAAGACACCCAGGTAGCCGGCAGCAGCACCTGCCTGTCTTGGACGCAGTTCCTGCGATTTCCATAACGTCGAACCGTCGACACTGTTCCGCGTGGTTTCGCTACTGTAGTTCCGTGCTGCGCGAGTCCCGCAATCTGGAGACGGCCCGCTGCTGGCACTGCTGGCACTGCTCCGGAACTTCGCTGTTTCTAGCGGCTTCGTTTGCTCGTTCGATAAAATTAGTGATAAAAACGTCAATGCAACCGAAATGTTCTGCACATTTAGACTAGAAGACGGAATTACAGGCGGCCTTCGCTGCCGCTGAAGCTCAATCAACTCAACAGCTATTTATTAAACAACGTGCGCGACCTGCTCGAAAAACGAAACCGAAAGAAGATGAGTCGGGAGGGCGAAAGCTTTCTCCCGTCTGCCTGGAGAAGGAGAAAAACGTTTCGTTCCTCCCCTTTTCTCGTGTCCGCTTGGGGGCGCGTCAATAGAAGGGAGGAAGACGCGCCGTTGCTACTTTTTTCTTCCATTTTTTCGTAGAGTGTAGTGTTGGGAACGGAGCGGCTCGGCAACGGTAGATCGTGAGGGCGCGAGTATTGACAGTTTGTGGCGGCGCTGTAGTCGAGTCACCCGGAAAAGATCGCGCAGCCCGCCACGTTTGGCGGAAAATGCGTTTGGAGCAGTCTTGTACACGTTACTAAAAAAAAAGTAATCGATTACAATTGGAGCCGGCAGGGATCCCAGCATGAGTTCACCGTGCTTTTTTTCGCATGCAGGCGACAGTCCTATCGGCACTCTGCTTTATCAATAGCGACGGCTTTGGCGGGAGTGGCCCATCAACGATCACATCAAGCAGGTGGATTTCCACTGACTTCACGGCGAACGCGACCATGACATCGACGGTTCTGCATCGGGGGGCGTTCTTCAGTGTTCCCGTGGCTGCCATCCCTACTGCAACAAATGACTATCCCAGCGGCTTTATAAGACGACCGACGCCACCACTTCTTCGGGAATTGGAGACGGCAGGGATCTCAGCATGAGTTCACCGTGCTTTTTTCGCATGCAGGTTGGTACTGTTTACTCTGGATATTATCCTAGAGTTTGTTTTTACCTGCCGGCTCCACCCAAAGACGTTTTCCTAATGACGTATACACGTTATAGGCATCATCGCTTTTATGTGCACCGTAGGTTCTGGAGAAAATTTATATATTTAGTATTGTTTTTATTAGTGGCGGGTGATGTCGAATTGAATCCAGGCCCCCCTACGAAGGCTGAACAGATGGCAAATATGGAATCCATGCTTATGAGCCTAACTGCTATACTTGTGATGACAGTTCCACCTTGTATAAATCTTTTAATGATCTCTTTATTTCATTTGCTCTAAACCAATTTGTACTCTCACCGACAAGAAAAAACTCTATTTTGGATTTGTTACTGACGAATAACCCTAGTATTATTTCAAATGTCTTCATAATTCCTGGTATAAGTGATCACAGCGCAGTTGTATGTGAATTACCATTGCATAAAATAAATAGGGTGTCAAAGCCTTCACGCAAAGTAGTGATGTACGGACAGGGTAATTATGAAAGTATTTCGTTAGAGCTCTCGGCATATTTCCCTTACTTTTCCGATCTCAGTAAAGAGTGCGCGACGTTAAAGAATTGTGGGAAACTTTTAAGCATAAAATTAAGGTGCTCGCTGATTCTCACATACCATCCAGGACTATTAGGGAAAATAATAAACATAAACCATGGATAAATGCTACAATTCGAAAACAAATAAAACGTAAAAGTCGGGTTTACAAAAAATGTAGAAAAAATCCGTCCGATATCTTAGAACAAAATCTTGAGGAGATAACCGCAAATCTTAAAAAAGATATCCAAGAAAGCAAACTAATTTTCTACGAGTCTTTTGAAAACAAATTAAGAAATGACCCCACTGAATTCTGGAAATTCGTTAAGGCAAATAAAAAAGAGGATACTTCAATGCCTGGTTTATTGAACGATGGGAACTTAGTGAACAGTGATATTGAAAAAGCGGAATCTTTTAACACATACATTAAATCAGTTTTTTCACCCCGCGCTTTTGGAGGTATTCCTTCTGTGCCTGATAGAATAGCAAGATCTGTTATGCCAGAAGTGATAATAGGAATGGACGGGATATTAGCCCTTCTAAGAGACCTAGACACTTCAAAGGCATATGGACCAGATGAGCTCTCGCCGGTAATTTTTCACAATTGTAAAGAGGAAATTGCAAGATACCTACATATAATTTTTACCAAATCACTAACAACTGGCATAATTCCCGACGATTGGAAAAAAGCAAACGTAACTCCAGTTTTTAAGTCAGGATCAAGAAATCTTGTTGAAAACTACCGCCTCGTGTCTCTGACATTTGTTGCGTGCAAACTCTTTGAGCATATATTATATAGCTCAATATATAATTTCTTAAGTTTCAGAATTTTTTTCTCTCTTTCCCAACATGGTTTTCGTCGTGGTTATTCGTGTGTAACTCAGCTAGCTGAATTCACACATTACCTTTCAAACACCATTGACAACAAAAAACTAGTAGATTGTATATTCTTGGATTTCTGTAAGGCGTTTGATACGGTGCCACGTCATTTGTTATTGAATAAGCTTACATTGATAGGAATTAATGAAAATATTATAAATTAAATTGGGTTGCTGTTTACTTATCTCAGCGAGAACAAAGTGTTGTATTAAATGGTCAAAAATCTTCACCTGTACTTGTAACCTCGGGGGTGCCTCAGGGAAGTGTACTTGGACCTTTGTTATTTCTTATATTTATTAACGACATTTGCGAGGGAATACAGTCAAACATCAAGCTATTTGCGGATGATTGTGTATTATACAGAGTTATAGAAAATGACGCGGACGTCTCTATGATGCAAAAAGATTTAGGTATTTTAGAACGCTGGTGCGATCATTGGGAAATGGGCTTGAATATAAAAAATTGGAAGTACATGTGCTTTACTCGATCTATTGTTAGCATGGCTACATATAAGGTAAAAAAACTATGAACTTGAGTGGGTAGATAAACACAGGTATTTGGGAGTTAATTTTTCGAATAATCTAAAATGGAATGACCGCATAGATAGTATTGTAGCAAAGGCAAGTAAGATGTTTTTTATTCCGAGGAATTTTAAGAATACATCTCGTAGCGTAAGACAAACATTATATTTTTCTTTTATCAGACCAATTTTGGAGTATGCCTGTGTTATCTGGGACCCGCCTCAGTGTTACCTCGCGAATAAGTTAGAGCGAATTCAAAATCAGGCATTAAGGTTTGTCACAGGCGATTATAGTCCATACTCGAGCTGTACAGAAATGAAGAATAGACTGGGTTGGGACCTTCTTAGACTTCGGAGAAAGTAGTTTGCGGTTAAAATTCTTTCCCAGTATATATCACGGGGAAACGGGCATTGAAAAGGGTCTTTACATTCTCGAACCACACCATGTATCTTCAAGGCGGAATCATTCTAAGACTGCGGCAGAGCATCGTTATCGTACTGACTGTTTTTCCTATTCATTTTTTGTTCAAACCGCCCGGGAGTGGAATGCCCTTCCGGAAGAACTGATAGCTATTATCAATAATGACGTCTTTTATGACAGACTGCGGAGAAGCGTGGTCGAGTGAAAATGTAGTACTGGATGATTGTCGATTGCGTTACTGAAAATGTTTTTTGAATGCGTTTTTCTTTTGTTCCCCCTGCATAATGCCTAACGGTGAAGCAGGTAGTTGTGTAAATAAATAAATAAATTACTCTTGGCTAAAAAGTATTCGATTAGACTACTCGATTACTCGACGGCAAAAGTGATTGGACATTACTTAAAAAGTAATCGTTACTTTTCCGATTACTTTATTGTGTGAAGACACATCTTTAGCGCTTATAACAATGAACCACTTCCAACCTATATTTCACATTTGCACAAGTATTGAAGAAGAAAAACTGGCTCCCTCTTCGTGGTCGTTGCACCTTCACAATGCGGACACAAGCATAGAATTCGTTTGAAGACATTTAATGATTTGGGCGTTCGCCAGTGTGTGTGTGTGGGGGGGGGGGGGGGGGGGGGGGGGAGCGGAGGGGGTTCTAGATCTTGTTAGGCTTGAGCAAGGGTTGTCGCTCAAAGTTTGCGTCGCTCATTTTATTATTCACATGTGGATGAGCTCGCATGTTATACAAAAGAGCAGCAGCTCCAGGATTTGAAACGGATCATCTGTAGTATCCATTAGCGGAAGAGATCGCCCCGACTACTTCTCAGCTCGAAACATTGCTTGTCACAAAGACCACGTAGTGGAAATGGGGAGGTATTTCAACTGCCTTTGTTACATTTTGCATCCGCTTTAGGCAATCTTCGGTTCTGGTTCTCCTACGGGGTGCGAGTAGGTACCCTAAGCAGGATTTTTTTTTTATTATTTTTTTTTTTATTTCTGTGTGTGTGTTTGAGTGAGGGGGCTAGTTTGAACGAAGGACTCTCAAAGCTACATTCTGCTTCCTCAAACTTCGCCCTGAATGGCCTTTGTCACGCACTGCGCCTTCCCTGGGGCTTCCCACTCCCAGTCTCAGCTCGAAAAAAAAAAAACCCCGACATTTCACAGAAACTGTACATAGAAAGAGATTGACCTCGTTTCCTACACCTCCGCAAAAATCTTTTTTTTTTTTCCGTTCGAGAAAAAAAAAGCAAATTTTATTTTTGTCATTTCATAAAAAAAAGGCGCGTGGCCGGGGGGGGGGGGGGGGGGGGGGGGTCCCGTGGACAAATTGTAACGGTTACAAGTAATTTTATTACTTCAAAAAGTAATCAGATTACTCTTGTGATTACTGCCTAATAAAAGTAATCAGCTGATTACAAAATTACTCCAAAAATATTCGATTACAAGTAATTTGATTACTTGTAATGCGTACGGTATAAGTCTGGTTTGGAGTCGACGACGCTATTGCTTCTTTTTTCACTTTGAGCGGTGGCCGCGTTGGTAAGCCGACCACTATTTTATAGCTCCGTGTATTTGATCGAAATATGTTTTGAATCTTACGTGCACCGATTTTGCGGATGGTGAACGCATAAGGGTAGCGCCAAAATGTAGTCGGCGAAACGGCGACAGAACACTTGCTGCGCACCTGGTTACCAAACGAGCTACAGCCGAGTGGAAGGCTTGAAAACGGTGTTTTTTTGTTTTTTTTCGGCGTTCCAAAAGACAGTGCCGCAATAGATCTTTGGGAAAAGAATATGCAACGATCGGACAAGCGTCTTAAAGAAACAAGCGCTCTCTGGGAGTTGCACTTCCAGCCCCGCTTCACCCTTCGAGACGACGTCCACATAACTGGCGAAAAGGAAGTGAGGCTGCCTTGTGCACACACACCCCGCACTTACGCTAGACGCGGTGCCGACACTGCTTCCAAGTGTATCCCAGGACCTGAGGGGTGAGCCTCCAGTAGGAGGATTGGAAAGGAGGCGGAAGGCAAGTCCACCCGAGCCCATCGTTGCAAAGCGTTCGTGGCTCACTCGGGAAACTGACCCGTTGTCACCAACGGTGAGCAGCGAAGCTCCTGCCGTGATCCCAAAAGGCATCGATCGCGACGCACTAGGCTTTCTGAATATGCCATTTTCCTACAGGGCTGCTAACAAGTTCAGTGGCTTCGACGGTGTTGCTTATTTGGAGACTGCTCGTGAGCCGAAGTCTGACAAGATCAGCATCGAAAGGGCGGTGTTCATTTGTTCCGACAACTTACCTGATTTGGTAGGCCAAGTATAGACGCTTTGCAGCAGCTGTGCATGGACGCCGCCATAACTGACCTTCAGTTTTTGTTTCCTCTTATTCCGTTTATTTCACTTCATCATTACCATAGCAGGCCAGGTTATTGCCATATTAAATTCAACTGTGTCCTTTTCTAAAGCATCGGCCTTTGTAGAGGATCGTCAACTACCGTTTCAGTTGCTCGGCATCTCGGTAAGACAAGAAAAGGTCAGAAATGGCGGCTGTAATTTGGCGCGTGTGTAAAGCGTCTATGCCCTCAGAGCCATGTATGCGCTGCACACTGTAACCATGTCTTTCTATGCCGTGCTGTAAACTATTACAATTGTCACCTTGCCTTATTTACGTGTGCTAGCTGTTGTTTCCTGGTCTAAATGATGTAAAACCGTTGCTTCTTTTCTTCTTTGAATCTTATAAAGCGCTACTTTTTCGGCCCACGTTGTCTCAGTTTTTGAACTTATTAAGTTCAATGTTAAAACGCGTAATAAGAACCGTCACGACTTCTAAACCATTTATTACAAGTGAACGTCGGGTGGTCCTCGGATGGTCATGGCAGCCATGAAGGAATATCAGATTCTCATCTCTTTGCGACCGTAGCTTCGGTGGTTTGTCGCAAAAAAGCCGGTTCACACATGTTAAAACGGAGGTTCGGGCGAGTTGGTTGTTCATGACTGACAAGGAAACAGCGCACCCTCAAAACAAGCACTCTAAGCTTTCATGCACACAAAAGAAAGAACCACTTACAAAGCGCTGTGTAAGTGGTTCCTTCTTTTGTGTGCATGAAAGCTTAGAGTACTTGTTTTGAGGGTGCGCTGTTTCCTTGTCAGTCGGTTCACACATACAGCGGAGAGCTAATCTAGCTCTACGTGAGTGCTCGAAGGAGCGCTAACGGCGATCGGTTATCGCTTCAGCAGCGCTCTGTTAGCACTTCAAAAGCGCTTTGTTAGCGCTCTCACGCTCCTTGTGCCGTGCTTGCTGCTGCGGAGTAGCGCGTGCACGGCGATTCCTTTCTTGCTGTTTTTCCTTTGGCATTGAAAGAAGAGAAAGTAAAAGAGCCGCTCTCCAAGCAAAGGGCCGGGCAGGCGATCCAGAGTCATGGACTGTCAGCGAGTAATAGATTGGGAATGACCTCATCGCTTTCTATTCGATATGCGGGACCCTGGTTTCAAAGACACGCGGTTAAAAATAATCGCCTTCGAAAGAGCTCTACGTCTCGGTCCCTCAGCCTAGGAACAAGATTCGCCAGGTACCCGTCGGTATCTCGGTGGCGAAAGATTTCGCGCACCCAGAAGGCTCTTCTAGGCGTTAAGCCGTCCACACACATACACTAATCGCGTATTTGTCGCATTTCTATTTCAGCATCCCACATGTTCGCCATGGTGTTCCTGATGCACACCCAACCACAGGAACCGGAACCGCAGTGCACGCACTAATCCGCAGCACCGCGGTGCAAGAGGCGCTACTGAAGCGCTAACACGGCGCTAACAAAGTGCTACTGGAGCGCTCACAAGGCGCTACTAAAACGCTAATCACGCGCTATATTAGAACAAAGTCACGCGCTAGGAGGCGCCACATGAGCGCTCCTCCGAGCGCTCACGTAGCGCTCCGCTGTATGTGTGAACAGGCCTAAAATGAACACAAAAATGAGTGACAAGTGAGAAGAAGAAGACGGGCAGAAAAGAAGACAGAAAAGTGAGCCTGGGGTACTTAAAAATATACTGAAACAATCTCAGGCTTTAGTATGTGCCGTTTCGTTCCACCGTAAAATAAAATAGCCAAAAAAAAAAAAAGAAAAAAAGAAACCACTTCCGAGTTTTGGATATTTCCACCAAATATCTAATGTTTGGCCTTTTGCAAACAAGGGAATGGGCATTTCATTGAAAATGCTCACCACCCGACGAGACGAAAGTCGCAGCTAATTCTACGCTGAAACAGCTTGCAATCCGCTTCTTGAAAGTCGCAATTGTTTTTATGTGAAGGCCGAGTAAGGAAGCTTGTACCGTCCAATACACTGAAGCGTCATGTTGCCAACGCTCATGCCGCAGCGTAATTGATGCCGCGGTACGACCGCTGGCAGGTCTAACTGTATCAGAAATCCTATATGCACTCTACCGAAGCAGCACCAAAAATCCATATTTTCGCACCTGTAGCCGCGCATGCGCACACCTTCTGGGTAGCGCGCCGGTGTCGACACCTATCGCGATCAATGCCACGCGCCTCAGGCGAGCCGCTCCGGTCCCAACACTACCCAAGTATTCTGGTACACTGTAGTTATAGGTGTACTATAGTCTGTTTCACCTTATGATGTACCGCAGGAAAGGCTACAAGCGCGTGCTCCTTGCTCAGGGCACATCTTGGCGGCGCAAGCTCTCGTGCAGTAAGAGCAGCTGCCAATGCTATGAGCTCGCGCTTCTAGCCTTCGCTGCGGTACAACATAAGGTGAAACGGAGTATAGAACTGGGAGGTGCGTTGACCGCGTCGGCATCTTCATAGGAACTGGGTGTCGTGAGGCCCAATATTCTGGCGCACGGGTCTGGGGTGGCGCTGCCAGTCACAGCGGGGATAGGACGCCGGTCGGGTAGCATTTACCGCTCATTCACACTGGAAGCGGATCCGCGTTCGCAAAGCGGTTGCGAACGCGGTTGTATAAAGACCCAGTACAATTGCACGAGCACTTGATGTCATCGAGTGCGCGTGCAATTGTACTGGATCTTTATACAACCGCGTTCGCAACCGCTTTCCGAACGCGGATCCGCTTCCAGTGTGAATGAGCGGTTAGCGAGGCTGGCTTGGGGCGTGTTGATGTGACTATTTCTTTATGTTTTCAAGTCTTTGCGAAATTACACGATGTTGTGCGGCTGCTAGCTGTGCGGAAAAAAGAAGAGAATCAAAACGATGTCAAATACAGCGAAGAAAAAGGCAGAGTGGTGGTGTTTCGTGACGGGGTGAGACGTCGCGGGTTACAAAACATGCAAAAAGGAACACTTCTTGTTTCAGACACTGAACGACGGCTCTGTTCGCAGTATGGTATTGTCTGATTTCAAGAAATAATTCACCTGCTTCACGCGATTGCCTTTGTTTCCGGACGGGGAAAAACAAAACTGATACAGAAAAAAAAAAAAAAAAAAAAAGTTTAAGCATGTGTGACCTGTCACAGGAAACAAACTTCTCCAAGTAGGATTGATCTTCAATAAAGGCAGGAATTGAAGTTGCTCCAGTTATCTTGCCAGTCTTGGTGATTATATATTCATGCGATGCATGCTCACTTCATCAAATCAATCGAGACATTTTCTGGTCATTACGCTTCGGCCGAGAATGCAGAACTTAAGAACCATGCTACAGAGAAAATATGTATTGAAGCCAGAACAAATCTAGGTATTTAAAGGTCAACAAAATGTACACCTACCAATAAAATATTTAGAAGAGCAGTTAAACTAAAGTGAAGAAGAAAGCACCGCACATCATTACATACTAGAACTTCGCTTTCTTAATAAGGTAGACAATTATTCTTTCATGATAGCAAAACGAGAAAAAAAAAAAAAAGACATCTAAAGAAGCGAGACTATGTGAACAACTGACCGCTTCCTAACGTCATTTGCGCTTTGAATATAGGCTTCTGCCGCTCGCGGAAGTCACGCTTTTTCACAGAGATGGGGGATAGGAACGAACTTATTTCTCACAACTGAGCAGAGAAAAAAAATTAAAATACGACAATTTTCACGCCGTATACCTCATCTCTGCTGCGACCACCAGGCCTCTAGTCATCAGTCGGATGGCCGCGCTTAGCCCCACAGCGCCCTCAGCGGCGTGCTTGCACATCGCGGAACACACACGACCGCCGGACGGCACACCTCCCTATTCTAGTGCACCCTAAAGTCCTGGGAAAGTAGCACCATTGCCTTCCCCACCTTCTAGCCGCACACAAACAGATAATAACATAAAGACGGCCAAAACCTCACAAGGGGATTGGGATATCTGTCTACGTTGCCACGGAAATCGCCATCTCGGTCCATTCAAATATTTGAAGCTACCAGACGATCGTTCTAAACCAGTCGCGCCAAGATCACCATCGAGCATCATCGTACTGGAAGCGTTCCTCGCCTATATAAGCCTCTTTCGCACTGTGTATGCAATCAACTTATCAGTCATGTCCATCTCCACGTATCTCCCACAATTATATTGTTCTTCTTCCATACTTCAAAACAGTAAAATTATTTTTCACTGCCTCCAAGCACCGACACAGCACGTGGTGGTGGCGCGAGGATGTATGCTTGTTTCGCCGGTTTGTGGATAGAAAAAGCTCGGTATACAACAAACGTCTCCGTAAAGCTACCTGTCAGCAGCGAATTTAGATCGGCTTACCAAGAACAGAGGGGTCATGGAGAAATTGCTTATTCTACGGACCAAAATGGCGACCATACGGGGAGTTTGGCGCTATTTTCCCAGGATCCAGTGACTTTAGTACCCCCTAGGGTGCCTCAACGTTCTTCTGTTTAGGGTGACGACACCCTTTGTACAGGGTGTCACAAACGAAAATTTACACGGTCTTTTTTACCGCTAAAATAAACTAGGCATCGCCGAACGCTTATTCTCCGCCCAAAGATAGCGCTAGAGGTCACAACCAGATGCCAAAGTTTCAGCCCGATCCGATAACTTATTCAAAAGTTATAAGTGATTTGCTGAAAATTTCAATGGGAAAATGGCGGCCGACGGAGTTTTCAAACACATGCGGCTCTATGGCACCAGAAACCGAAACCGGGCAAAAATGGGCTCCATTTTCCCATTGAAATTTTCAGAAAATCACTTATAACTTTTGATTAACTTATCGGATGGGGCTGAAACTTTGGCATCTGGTTGTGACCCCTAGCTCTACCTTTGGGCGGAGAATGAGCGTTCGGCGATGCCTAGTTTATTTTTGCGGTAAAAAAGACCGTGTAAATTTTCTTTTGTGACACCCTGTAGATACCCGATGCCTACAGCGCGCGCTCACAGGGAAAATACAAGGAAGCCATCGAAAACAAAATGTCGGAGTATCACAGTCAGCGCCACAAGCGCATGCAGGGAAACGCTCTTTCACGCGCTTCACAACAGAAAAAAAAATAAAAATAAGATTTCAGAACAAAATGGCCAGAAGTCACCACCTTAAGCAAAGCGCACATGAAGATAACCCATACTTTATCTCATAAGTTGCCTGCAGCAGAGGCAAAAGCACAGGCGCGAGCGCGCGGCTTTTAGATTTGCTTTCGTTTCACGAGGACTCGCGAAAGGAAAGCAAATCTGAAAGCCATGTGCCCGCTACTATGCCTTTGCCTTCGCGGCACACAGCTCCTGAGATAATTTAGTGCACCCTAAATTCTGTTTCACCTTTCGTTTTACCGCAGCGAAAGCTAGAAGCGCGAGCTCATAGCGTTGGGGGCTGCCCCTAAAGCACGAGAGCTTGTGCCGCCAAGATGTGCCCCAGAGCAAGGAGCTCGCGCTTGTAGCTTTCCTGCGTTACATCAGAAGTTGAAACAGAGTATAGGGGGTACCCACTGGCGGCCATAGCTGTGTGCGCGAATGCTGAGCGCGTGCTGATGGCGAGCTTCCACAGTTCTTTTGCAGCGTGCATTCCGCGCCATCAAAAGTGCCGGTCTTAGCAGCCTATTGATGTGAACTCCTTCTGAGCATGCGCTCTAAACAGCACCCACGAATATGGCGTCTAGTGCTCTCTTTCCTTCTCGTCGTTCATGGGCACGTGCACGTGCCACCCAGACGTCCCCGAGAGTATTTCGCGAGACCTTTCTTCGCGTGCGGACTTCGCATCGCTTTTCAGTTCCTCGTTTTTTTTTAACAGAGCTAGTGGGTCTAAAACAATTTTTCAAAAGGTAAATAAGAAAACGATGTGTAGGAGACTTTGGTGAGCGACGTGAGGGCCGATGTTGCAAAGGTGCTGCGTGAAGTTCTGCCTTAGTAATAGCAAATGTGGAAGTGTCATGGTGTGCAAGTTTCCCAAAAGATGAAGCACAAAATAATTCGTGGTTGGCTGCAATCCCCAAAGAACAGCTGCAGGTGTCAGTCTCATACCCCCTGGTCTGTCCTCAACACTGTTTTCAAGGACTATGAGAGAAACCTAGATGTATCCAAATCGTTAGATTCCGAGCGCAACCAAAAGATGCCGGCGTTCAGACGAACATTCCGGAATTACGGCATTTTGAGAGTACGAAAAAACCCCTAGGACGCAGCCGATGTTTCGACATTAGCACTTCCGGTCTCTGATTTTTATTTTTCGATGTCAGCAGTGCAATTAATGTCGGCAGTTTGATACTTTAGACCCATGTTACGGATAGAAAAAACAGGACGCGGGATGGCCAAAAAAACATGCTTTTCGTGCAAGGCTCGTCAAATCATGAGGCGCTGGAGAAATGCAGCCTTCTGCGTTAAGTCCTTATTTCGAACTCTTTTTGTTCGCCTTCCGCCCATTGAAAAGCATGCGGGAAGGGCCTTAGAACGCACCTGGTATCGCTGCGCCGCAGCGTTCTTCCGCATCAAATGTCTTTACGATCGTCGTAAACAACGTATTATATAAATGAAAGTAATAATTATTACAGACATCAAACTTAAGACACCTCTTCACATTTTCAGAAATGCCTTCGCCACTTACGTCACGAAAAAAAAAAAAGCAAGGAGGGGCTCAAATTTGCGGGGGGGGGGGGGGGGGGGGAGGAGGGGTGGAGGACACAAACTTTGACGAGCTCTTTTGAGCGCCAGAAATGTTTGTCACGGTGACTTGCCCTTTCGTTGTGAGTGTGTATAACCACGCGCTTCTAAAGTGTTTCAGACGGCACAAAAATTATCGATCTTGGGGTTGTCAGTGGCCCTTTAACGTTGAACGGAGTATGGCCGCCTAGCCGCGTATTTCAGAGCTGCGGCGCCATTTGCTTCTATGGGCAGCACTAGGCCTGCAAATCGTGCGTTGCGCGTTTGCCTCTTCTCGGAAGACCAGCACACTCAGGAGCTTAAGCAATTTCGGCATTTAAGCCTTGAGCTAAACTATCAGACGGCCCATTGGAACCAATTTTGAAACATATACAATCTTGCTCCTAATGTATCACCTTCTTCAAGCACAGGAGTATTTCACGCGATCCCTGCCAGAACGATGTGTTATTAAAACGACGCATATCTGCTTGCTTATTTCTTTTGAGAGAGAGGTGACGCTTTATTAAAATATTTGGGCGGACTTAGCCTTGCCGATTAGGCCGGCATTGTCCCGCCCACTTATTTCTTTTGAATGTGTGTGTGGCGGGCTACTTTTAACAAAAGAGACGAAAAGGAAACCATAGAGCACGCCCACGTTCTGGCCTGTCCCGTGCTCCGCCCTATGCTCGAGGGTCATTCGATTTCTCGATCGGGTACCTTCAGCAGCCTCCGGCCGCAATCCAAGTCAGTCTGGATGGCCACGCCAGCGAGCAACGACGTGCCGAATCCTCTTCCAAATCGACCTGAAGGACGAGCCACCATCGCCTCCGTCATTGTTGGCCTTTTGGCTGCAGTCGCTTACCTCGGCCTCCTGATTGTGTTCGCCACAAGCCACGCGCCCTTCGAGCAGCATACGCCACCCAGCAACCTGACGTACTGCTGTCCGAACCTCGCGGCCGAGCTGGTCAAGGCGGCCAACTTCAGCCTCGATCCCTGTACCAACTTCCTCAACTACACCTGCTACAACTTCTATCGCCTCAGAGGTTCGATTCGTAGGACTCTAGCCGGCTCGGCGCTTTTCACATCGACCATTACGGGCACTATCCACAGCCCGGAAGGCAAAACAATTTTTGAAGTTTACCGGAGCTGTCTACTCGCCCAGAGCCAGAAGCTACAGATGCCTCACAGGGCCATGTCTGCTCTTCTGGCAGAAACCGGCGCTTCTAGGTACCCGAGTTCCCTGGACATCCTCCGCATCCTGCTCCAGCTTTCTCTTCTACATAATCTATACACTCCGGTGCAATTCCGAATATACAGAGGCGATTACACAATTATTAAGACACACGACCTAGAAACATCACTGGAACAAAGAAGACCTCTGCCCGGTGAAGAGACAGCCCTAAACACATTCAACGATATATTACAAACGAATGTAACCACGAGCAACATACGGAAACTCAGAAACAAAGTAGCAGCGACAAATGACACACCTAATTTTTCCATTCAGACAATAAGCTTTCTTGACAGCCTTGTTGCGAATGTCACTAAGGAGTGGTGGCTTAAAATGATAGCCGACTTTTTCACGGGGCCAGTTCCAAAGCAAGTGGTTGTCAAAAGTGCCGATACCGTTCGTAAAAGGCTGTTTCTCCTGACCACCAACAAGACAGAACGCAGCGACGTCCGGCTTGCCTTACTTCTAGTCGGCGCCAGCGCTCATTTCTTGTGGGACAATTCTTACAACTATGCTGCTGTGACGGACACGTGCGAAAGCCAAACGCAAGGTCATACGAGGGAACTTTGGGCGGCTGTGATCAGCGACGAGCTCGCCAATCCCCAAAAAGACCGTATCGTGCGTGAGATATTCAGAGCCATGAGGGATGTGGTCATCAGTGAGGCAAGGAAGCTCCTCGATTTTGCAGACTCCGGTGCGTTGGAGGACCTCCTCTCCAAGACGCGCCTCCGCCTACCAGGGTATTTCAGTTTTCGCGAAGTTCCTATTCCGGCAATGAAGGACAACTTCTTCGGAAACATGCTAAAGATGGATCGTTACGGTCAATCCGTTTATAGATTCCATAATGTCCATGGAAATTTGATGTTATGGTATACAAGCCTCCGAGGTTCTGGCAAGCTGAGAATTTTCGAAGGTGTTATTGTGGTTGATGGTTCATACTACCAATTTATACATACAGGTGACGTTGTTGATTCGGTAACCAACATGGCGGTACTCGGCGTCCGCATGGCATTTTCTTTCTGGACAATCATCCTCAATCATCAAGGCTGGAACCCTATCAGCAAAGCCAGGATCACAGGAATCATCGGGTGCTATCCCGACATCACGATCGAGAGATTTTCGGATGGGGTCACGTTTCGCTTGGCCTTGAAGTCGGCTGCCACGGCCGCACGAACAATGGTGCCAGGGTGGAACGTGGGCCTTAAGGCCTGGAGCATCCAGACCTTGTCGCCCGCCCAGATGTTCTACATGCGATCCATGTTCGTGTACTGTGACGACTGGAAGACTGGACAGGCCTCTGCCGTGTACCTGGAAATTGACGACTTTCGGAGCACGTTCGCCTGCCCTCCACGTCAACAGGGCTGGGCCAAGAATTGTTCATATGATTTATAATTGATTTATAAAGCTAATCCCTAGACTCGGCGTCAACTATTTGCGGAAGCGGGTGAGAACAGATTTCCAGAAATCGAAGCGATTTTTGCGAACGTAACGCCGCACAAAGTACCTTCGGAATCCTTGGCCCATAACTTTCTGTTTTTCGATTGGCAACCTCACTTCACGACATCCTGTACGACAAAATACAGAGCTGGGTCATTGCATGTCAAACATCCCCGACGTTGCGCTCGACCATTTCCGATTTTTAAAAGAAAACTCGTGGCTTTTTACCTTAAGGTCCTTAACTTTTTGCTAAAATATGTTCACTGAATTACTTTTTATGCCGTGAGCGTGGTTTGAAGTTTTAAAAGGCCTAAAACTATAGGTATTCAATAACTTAGTAAAAATCAAATTTTGTCGAAACGCTTCACAGTTTACTTTACGTAATTTTAACGGCATTCAGCTTGCTGCGTTGTGATAATGATAAAAATTTTATTGTTTAAATATTGAAAAAAAATGAAGGAACTGCACAAACATTGCAACATTTCTGATTTTTTGTTTAATTTTGTATTTGCGCCTGACGATTATAACATTTTCCTATTAGAAGCCCTGTAGATGCATTACAAATGAAAAATATTTGAAGCCGTAAAACAAAATACTGAACAGAAAAGAAAAAAAAAAGATTTCTAAATTTTGTGAAAAAGGGTGTTTTTCTGCCTCGTGTATATACATATATATATATATATATATATATATATATATATATATATATATATATATATATATATATATAACGAAAGTGGAGGAGTTCCAGGAAAAACCTGTCTTTACTGCACCAACGTTTCAAGCGGGGACCGCTTTTCTTCAGGGTGGGATGGTTGTGAAATGTCCTCTTCTTCTTGTTCATGTCCGTGTGGAAGAGGAAGAGTATAACTATGAAGGGTATGAAAATATTCAGAACAGGAGCAAAACAATTATCGTAAATCTTTGAAATTAGTAATTATAAGCAATGTTAATCCAAATCAATAAAACGAAATAAATTGATTTCTAGTATTTGCCACAGTCGTTGTTACAGCTCCTAAGCACAATCACCCCCGAGCAACCGGAGCGCACACAAAAGTAGCAATGAGGATGTGTTCGGGATTAACACCGCTTCGAGAGCGGAGATCTAGACAGCACAAGAGTGCTGGGGCGGTTTTTTATGAAGTATTTATGTCGTATTTTAATGATGCTTACGCGCCCAAGACTTTAACGCAGCGGAAGGATTACCACGGGACGCACGCTCACGAGGATGTTCACGAGAGAGGTGGAACGGGCTCACGATGGGCAGGCGCTATCGTGTGCTCGACGACGACGAGTCAGAACAGTAGGTGACTTTTCTGATCACTTCCTTCATATCAACTGAAGTAATCGTATAATTTATTCGCCTACTGACTGCAACTGCAGCACTTCATATTTACGATCCTTCGCCCCACGCCCTGAGCGCGTGTGGGGCTTTTGGCTCTTGAACACCATGCAAAACACCGAGCTGAACGATCACGGAACACACTCGTCAGAGCAAGTCATAGAACATTCTTACTCTGCTGAACCGAGCAACCCAAATGACGTTCCTATGGATTCTAGTGCTGCAGACCTTCTTCCTTCATCACTTTGACAAGGCAGTGAAGCGTCATTGACACCCGGCCAAGGCACACCTCGTGGTACCGACGACGACATGGAAGAATCTGCAACAGCTCAAAGATCTGAGCACGATCGCTACACACTGGTAACATCGAGAAAGCGTCCCAAAGCAAGCGAGTCACCGCCTAAGGCTCCACAAGTAGGACCAACTGTCATATTTGTACCAGCGAACCACACAGATTCCCTCACCAAACTTAGCATCATGAGGGTTTCCTCCGAGCTGTAAAACCACTGCCCAGAAAGCATTCAGGTGATACACCCAAACAACCGACTGAACTTGATCGCGGAAGACACCAGAAACGCACAGGCTACTCGATCGCTTCTAAAACTAACATCCCTGTGCGGAGTGACTGTGAAGTCATACGAGCCCGGACCCCGCGATGGAGCCGTCGGCGTCATCAAGGGTGTTGGCGACGACGTTGATGATGCTCTCCTAAAAGCTGGGCTAACCTCGGAGATACCTGTGGTCCACGCCAGAAGACTAGGCAAATCTCAAGTAGTCAGGATACTTTTTAATGGCCCAAAAATGCCCAAGTGCGTGCTGTTCTCACGGGTCAGGAACCAAGTTTGGGATTTCGAGGAGCGCACCTTGCAATGCGCCAACTGTGGCCGTTTTGGCCACAAGACTGTGGTCTGTACGAAGAATCAGATGTGCAGTCGATGTGGAGGCAGCCACAGTCGAGCGAGCTGCGACGCTTCTCCCCTGTGTGTTAACTGCGGCAGCGAACATGATGCCCTTGTAGCTTCCTGTCCCAAACAAGTTGAACAAAGAGAACTTGCCAAGAACAAAAGAAGATTTCACAACAACGATCAGAGTGGCCACAAATACACGCCAGAAGTGGGGCCACCTCTAGAGCTTTTAAGGCCCCTACAACCACTTAAACAAGCCAGCAAGGAAACTGCTATCCAGCACCCTGCTGCTTAAGCAATGACACCCAATCTTGAGTCCCGCAAGGAAAAGGGGCCTCCACAGTGTAGCTATATAGACGCTCTAAAAATGCAGGACAAGAAACATCCACCTACCCCTCCACGTAGCACCCCAACTGCAGCAATGCAATCAAATACACAAGAACATACTAAGGTAAACAAAGACCGAACAACAAATGAGCCCTCTACTGATAACGCTAAACAAGAAACAGGGTCATTTTGTAGAACAGAAATTAATGTCGTAATTGATTATGTTCGCCGCTTACTTAATAACAGCCAATCAGAGTGGGCGAAAGTTTTACTTAAACTGGTCGACTTCGCACTTCCGTACATCTACACCTTGGTAATGTGGACCCTTTTGAAGTTATTCTAAATGCAGCGACTATTTTCCAGTGGAATGCTAATGGACTTAAATCAAGGCTTGGAGATCTAAGACAGTTCACGTGGAAACACCAATTTCTTTTAATTACAATATTAGAGTCTGGAATTCCAGACAAAAATGCCATAAAGCTTTCAGGATATACCTTCGTTACCTCACAAAGGTAAAATGGGGTGAGCAGAGTTTTAATAGGCGTAAGAAAATATATAAGTTACATAGAACATGAAGTGGCACCTCATGACACAAATGAATATGCTTGCATAACAGTCAAAAGTAAATCGCGCAAGTTTACGTTGATATCGGCGTACATACAACCAAGAGCAACATTCGATACCCAACGGTTAGAAAGGCTTATTCAAGACACTCCTTCCCCTCATATACTTTGCGAAGACTTTAATGCATATCACGAGCTTTGGGGTGGCACCCGAAATGATGAACGGGGTAACACGATTAGCGAACTCACCTCATAATTGAATCTGGTGCTACTCTATGACGGAAGCCCCACGTTCTATAGAGGAACAACGGTGAGCAGTGCTCTCAATCTGAGTTTTGTCTCTTCAAGCTTTCTACAAAACGTTTCATGGACTACAGATCTCGAAACTCGAGGTAGTGATCATTATCCTATTCTTCTCACAGTTCGTGATTTTCCGGTTGTAAGACATCCAACGCTCTTTCATATACTGACTGGAACCTTTTTTCAGAACTAGCAGGGAAATGTATAACAGCAGCAACAACAAACGAGGAGTTTGCACCGTCTATTGCTCATTGCCTAAAACTGTCTCGACAAAACAGATACATGTACCTTTCCATTGTACTGACATTGATGCTGAATATGAAAGATTGCGAGCTATTCGAAGACGAGCTGAACGGAAAGCAAGAAGAACAAAAACTTTAGAGGATTCTCGTGCAGCTCGGAAGGCACAAGAAAAGGTTCATCGCTATTTAGACGCTCTTAGCCGTCGTCGATGGCGCGAATTCTGCAACTCTCTTGACACTGCGAAAGGTCTATCTCATGCATGGAGGGTCGTGAGAGGCCTGAAGACTCGAGCGCAACAACGCCACTCATTCAGAGCATTAAGTCTGTACTACGGATGCTCAGACATTGAAATCGCTGAAGCTTCTTGCAAGCAAATTACACAATTATATCACCCACAACTTAAATATCAACCATTCCAAAATCCTGCGCCCCTAACACGTGATGCTTCCTTAGACCTTCCGCTCACATTAAATGAACTAAACTACGCTTTACAAGATATCAAAAAGCACACTTCCCCTGGCCCAGACGGGGTCACTTATACCCTTGTTACACGGGCACACTTAACTGCGGTTACGCTAAGCCACAGTTAGCGCACAATACTTGCCGACAACATTATGCGGCTATGCAGTTAAAGCTGTGGGCGAACGTGCGCTGCAGCATCTTGAACACCCATCAAAGCAGTGCACGCCCTCTCTTCACTTCTTTTGAAATAGCTGTCCGAGGGTATAGTGCGACATCTGTGCTGCTACATAACCGCAGTTAAAGCTGAGTTAACCGCGGTTAAGTGTGCCCGTGTAACAAGGGTATTATTCTGCGTTGGCCTGTTTAAACGAATCTCCAAGACTTAGACTCCTGGAATTTTATAATACATCATTCCTCACGGGCACACTTCCCACAGAGTGGAAGCAAGCAAAAATTGTCCCTATCCTTAAACCCGGTCGGTCTCCTCTCGACCTTGGATCATTCAGACCCATTGCACTCACTAGCTGCATATGTAAGGTCATGGAACGCATAATACTCGCAAGAATGTCATGGTTTCTCGAGAACAGGTCAACATATCCAAAGGAGATGGCTGGCTTCAGAGCAGGACGCTCAACTGTAGACAACGTCATTGAACTTATCAGCTCTATCGAACAAGGCCTGCATGAACGCAAGATAACGTCGGCCGTTTTTCTAGACATAGAGAAAGCATTTGACTCAATTGACCATCACTGTATCATAAACGCTATGAAAAATCAAGGTTTTGGAGGTAGAATATTCAACTGGGTTCAAAACTACTTAGGTGAACGTACGGTTTTTATGGAAACAATTGAGGGCCGAACAACCTTACATAATTTAAAAAGAGGAGTACCACAAGGTGAGCCATGAGTCTGCTGCTTTTTAATCTCGCGCTCTTTGACTTACCCCGTCAGGTTTCTAAAGACGTCCGCCTTTCAATATATGCTGACGATATTTGCTTATGGGCCACCAATGCAAATCGCTTTGTCACTCAAAGTAAACTCCATAAGTCACTCATAAAAATCTGGAATTTTCTTAATCGTTGTGGTATGAGCCTGCCGGTCGAGAAGACGGTAGCCATCGCCTTTACTCGAATGTCGATGAAGCGATTTCCTTTCGTCTTTCGTGGACGAGTAGTTCCATTTGTTCTAAAACACAAATTTCTCGGTTTTACAATAGACAAACACCTAGCTTGGAATCACCATACAAAAGAACTAAAATCCAAGCTGGCCTCAGCCGGCAACGTGCTACGCTTCCTGACTGGCACCACGTGGGAAAAATCCTCTAAATATATTCTAATGCTGCAAACGTCTTTAATTAATAGCCTTCTCAGATATAGCTTGCCAGTTTTGACTAATATATGTGTATCGGGCACAAAAATCATTGAGACAGAGCTTTGTAAGTCCCTCAGGACCTGCCTAGGTGTACCCCCGGGCACATCAAGTATCGGCACTATTGCCGAAACAAGGGCATTGCCTCTAGCGATTATGGCAAAACAAGAAGCATTGCGTGTTCACTTGAGACACAAATTACAACACCGCTAACATCACTTGTCAGACATAACAAACCTGCGACCAGTGTCAAGTTTTGGCAGAATATTATTTATATGTAACAGCAACGTTCCAAACTATGCTGAATTCCATGCAGTCCAAAGTTGCCCCCCGTGGACTCTAGCCGTACCCCACGTAAATTTTAATATTCCTGGATTTACAAAAAAACAGCTCAAGCTCAACCAGTCGTACTGCAACACGTACTAAACCTTCTACATGACAAGTACCGTAACAGTACTCATGTTTACTCTGACGGGTCCACGCACTCGAAAAGCTCATCATCTGCATTCGTCATACCCAGACTAGGTGTTGTGGAGGCACTGAAACACTGTCGAGTTGTCTCCTCTACCGCAGCAGAACTCTGTGCGCTGAACATGGCCCTATGCTACATTAGCAAATCTACAAGGAGATTGAGGTGGACGATATTCACCGACTCACGAGCGGCGTTACAAATGCTACAACGGTCACCTTTAAAATCATCAAATCTAGTGCTGGTTATGAAAACACTTTACAGCTATGCCGCAGCAACAAACAATGGTCATACAGTTGACTTTCAATTGGTACCCGGACACACAGGAATTCCTGGGAACGAGTCGGCTGACGCTGAAGCAGAAAATGCGCATAACCTTGCTCCATCTGAAAACATTCCTTTTACTCGACAAGAGGCTGCAAGACATGTGGCATCATTCGGTAAAAGCACTTTCCGGGGTGAATGGTCGTCCACCAAAAACTGCTACCCAGACCTCCATCAAATCGACCCGGGACTAGAAAACTCTATTCCTAAAAAATTACCTCGAAATATGGAAACTTGTTTGCATAGATATCGCTTGAATTCTGCTTTCACAAATATTCAGATGCACAAATTCGGGTTTATTTCAAGTCCGAACTGTTTGCAATGCAACGTCCCTGAAGACCTCCACCACGTCATCTGTGAGTACGAGTTGTTTAACACTGAGAGACGCTCACTTCACGACACTATTCAGAAATTGAATAGCGATCCATTCACCCTAAACAAGATCCTTGGTCCTTGGAACGATCGAAAAAGCCAACAGAGCGCTATAGACGCCTTAGTGGTTTACTTAGAGAAAACAGACCTAATTAGCCGTCTTTGATTTAAATTTTTTACCCAAATAACTTCTAGCGCTTGATAAGGCAGGGAAGTGACGCTGTGTGCAGTAGATACTTTATGAGGCGGAAACGGCAGTCACTGAGCCCCCATCTTTCTTTACTGTAGGAATATCTGAATATCTGTTTCATTGTGACATCTCTTATGTGACGGTCTTTTCAAGTGCCCGGAGACCTCACGGTTGAACTCGACCGAACACAATGTTGAATGCTACAGACTGTTTTACATTAAGATGGGCTTTTCAACTCTAACATTGTCGCATCACAAAAGCGATCTTTTTTTTCTTTTCATTGTGTACATATTTACAAATTCTCACTATTCTCTGATAACTGATTTGTTGCACCAGACTGTATGCCCTCTGTATTTTGCTACCTTTATTTTTTCCTCTTCCCTGTCCTCTGTTATCCCACTCCCCATCCGCACGCAGAGTAGCCAACCTAGACTTCTTCGGTTAATTTCTCTGTTTTTTTCCTGATCATTAAATGAAATGAAATGAGTTGCCATCCCAACCCATCATGAAATGAGTTGCCACCCCCCCATCCCATCTTAGGCGGTTCGCCCTAAGAACACGTTTTTTTTTTTGTTTTTTGTTTTTTTGAAAAGGTACATATGTTTAACGAAATACTTATACCCCTGTCAGACGGGCTAGTTTAGTGTCACTACAAACGAGTGCACTTCAACCCGTCGAGACACATTCTAAGTGTGTTGGTGTCACACGGGAAAACTTAGTGTCACTCCAAAATGACGGCAATGACGATGGGTAAGTAATGGGCACGTAAAATATTGCAGGGCATACGAATTTTTTTATAAATAACTTCGTCGTCCTATTAGGAACACGTTACCACACATTGTTGCGTAAGTTACGAGCTTTAATCGAAATTTAAATCCAATTTGGTAATTTTGATCAGCCGTTACAAGCCAGTGATACACGTCCGCACGCCGGTACGATGCTCATCCAGATGGAAACGAGCAGGGGTATACTTTGTCTCACCTTAGCATGGACTAATTGCTAAGGCTGAGCAAGCGCGAGCGACAAGCCTTGACTGTCTTGACTGGAGCACTGACTGCACGAGCGCTCGTGCAGCCGCCGGGGCTTCATCCAAAGCAACTAGCTTGCGCTTTTAGCATGTGCGGCTAACAATAGTCCATGCTAAGGTGAGACGAAGTATAGGGATTGAATCCAGGATCCCTGGGTTCTGCAGCGCGAGCTTTCGCTCCGCGTGCTCCGAGCTAGTGTGCGCGAGCCCACTCGGCCACTCGCCACAACGAAACACCATGGAGTGTGTGGAGGACGAGCTGGAGGGCGATACCCGCGATGTTGGACAGTGGAAGCGCGTGGTTGGTGCACTTTTCTTTGTGAGAGCCCAACGCCTTTCAGATGAGAGGCAGCTGGACCTGGATGCCGACGCACAGGCAACAATTTCAAGTGACATCGATAAGCAGCGGCACGCCAATGCCTTCATCATAGCCGCTCTCATGACCGACAACCTACCCGTGATCTACCCGTGATCCGTGATCTACCCGAGAGAAACAAACTGTGGATCGAAGACACCTTGCCCCATTTGGGCGAGTTCCATTTCAAGCAAGCCTTTCGCGTCTCTCTGCCACCTTCAGATTCCTGGCCGTCGCTGGCCGTCGCTGGCCGCCGCCCAGGGGCCAAGGCTAGAAACTAGATTAGCCGCTTGTTTTTCTACAATGCACTACTTTCCTGCTAGCAAAAAACAAATGCGCACCTAATATTACTCCTATCAAAATAATACTAATTTTACGCAGCGTTAATTTCTTCTATTATTTTTACTCGTTGAACGCTGCTATCGAGATTACACACTTGGTCTACCCGAGCGAGCGTAGTGTGCTCCCCGAACTCACTTCATTGGAAGTGTGTTGTTCGGGCAGGTCTGGGGAGTGAGCTCAGGATCACTAGGTTTGCCAGCGCGAGCTATCTCTCCACGTACTCCAATCTGGTGGGCGCTAGCCCACTCGGCCACCGATACCCGTCAATAAAGACACGTTAAAAAAAATTACACGTTTGCAATTCTCTCTAATCCCGAATTGGAGCGCAGCTCTTGAGGAGGAGGAGGGAAAGGTACGAAGGGGAGGGTATGCAGCTGCTCCCCTCCGTACCCTCCCATCCTCCTCTCCTGTTCCCATCCCACTTAGCGTAAAACTTTCGCTAAATTTCCCGCTAAATTAAGCTGGGAAATTCTCCCGCTGAATTGACGTGTGACGTCAGATGACACGTCACCTGAAAGTTTAAGTGTGACGTCACGTGACGTCACACGTGTAAAATTTGTCATTTAAATTTAGCAGCATTATTTTCCACCAAACTTAGCAAAAACTTTTACAGCAAAATTTAGCAAGAAAATTTTACCCTCGTAACTTCACACGTGACGACACACGTGACGTCACGTGTGACGTCATTTTGAGAAACAGCCCTTAATGCAACGCGCGGTTACGCCGACGCCGCTCAACTCAGAAATGGGTTCCTAGGAGCTGTACTCTAAAACAACGTTACATTAATGAACGATTTTTACGCCAATTGGATGATTCTGATCGATCATTGCAAGCCAAGATAAAGAACGAAGCATATCCAACTTTAAAGTTCCGCTTCGTTCCATGGAAGTCTACGAGGAAGCCCTGAAACTGCCCAATTCGATCATAATTATCCTGTTCCATGCTAAAACAAAAGTAGGCTCTATCATTCTCTGTTAACCAAGATAGCCGTTGAATGGCTGACTTTGTCGTCGTCTTTTATCAATTCACGCTGCGCTAATGTTGGTTCAGATTAGGCTAAACTCCAAGTTCACCCCACTATTTTTTTGCTATGCCACTCTTGTACATGTCCTCTCTTTCACGAATTTATTTTACTTTTTCTTTATAAAATAAATCTTACGCCATCCTTTTGGTTTCTGTGTTGTTATGTTTGACTGTTGAAACACTCCTACTGATGCCACGCACTCGATCGAGCGAAGTGAGTTCGTCAAACTCACTCCAATCGAAGTGTGTTCCTCAGAAAGGAGCCGTGTGGCACACTACAGAATTGACACTAAGGGCGAAGTGCACTCGCTTGTAGTGACACTAAACTAGCCCGTCTGACAGGGGTATTAAATACAGGGCGAAAGTTCATATCTGCGTGGCGTACCGCCATACGAGACCGCCAAATGCTGTGCAGGCCTAAAAGCATCATATGATGGGGAACATTGCCCTCTTCTAGACAGGTAGCAAATGCTCGGAAGCTTTAAAGGAAGATCTTTTTTTAAAGATTATTTGAAGGATATACAAAAAGAAGAAAAAAAAAACTGCGTTCCAGCAATCTAAAAATACGTGCTCAATGGAATCCGGTTTTTTGCATGGGACGCAGTTGTCTGACCTGGCAATCGGTACTCCTGTTCCTGCTAGCCGTGTGTTAACGGCAAGAGGCCTCACAGACACGCTTGCACGGCTTGGGAACAAGTGGAGGTTCATATGTTTAGCCATCTAGTTCCACTCTCAAAGAAGAAGCTCTAGCGTCGTCCTCTAATGTTTTTCTCGCTTAAAAAGAATCATTCGAATTAACTTTTAGAAATGAAAGGCAGTACTCTTCTAAATTCGTTTTCTTTTTTTATTTGGAATATGTTTGGGTAGAATAAACGGCTCTTTAGGCAGCGAAACAAACTTCTCACAAATTTTTAATTTTCTTTTTGAGTATTTTGTTGTGAGCTTTTCAACATTTTTCTTTTGTAATAAGTCTAGGGGGCTTCCTTTAGAAAAGTAATAATCGCCACGCGCAAAACGATTAATTAAAAAAAAATTAAAAAATCTGCTTTTTTGTATTTTGTTGTACTTTTTAAGTATTTTAACAATGAAAATTGCACAGTCATCACAACATAGAAAGCATAGAAAGCCGTTCGAATCACATGAAATAAATTGTGAAGCCCTGCGAAAAAAATTTGATTTGTACTATATTATTGAATGATGCCTAGTTCTATGCCCATTTTAAAAGTTCAAACCACGCTCACGCCATAGAAAAAAAAAATTTTTTTCGCCAAATATGTTTTAGGAAAAGGGTAAAAATCTTGAAGTAAAAAGCCATGATTTTTTTTTTAATGTGATATGGTTGAGCCCAACGTCCGGTTTAGCGCAACGATGCCTTGCCGTTCTCGAAACAGTTGAACGCTTTAGGGATTTGTAGGCTTTAAGTCGTTCTCAGGTATATAGACCATGCAAGTCTCGGGCAGGGTTGGGCAGTTTCATGTATCGCGATAGTATTTTAGAAATAGTTTGAGTATTTATATTTGTGTATCCCAATACAATTTTTAATGAGTATCTGTATTTCAGTAGGGAGATACATTTTTCGTGTATGTTTTTGTATCGCGATACAATCCCGGGCTAATGTATATCGTTACCATGTTATAGAAATCACTGACCCCCCAAGCGAAAGCTCAAAAGATTATTTCCTTTCTTTTTTTCGTGCTTCAGGCGGGTACAGCGTACAGGTTTGTACACTCCACATTTGGGGGGCGCTGAGGTTTTGTTATCGAGTAAACCAAGGTTTGTTTCGAGCATTATGGGCACCCAATTTGCTGACTCCCTTCCCCTATTTTCTAAAGATAACATATATGACTTTCGGGATGCTTCACTTGGGCGCCTATTTTTGTAAAATCAAAACGCTGAATGCACTCTGTGTACGAGGTTTACAACTGCGCATTCCATTCCCAGCCATATTTACTAGGGCGAGCACAAAGTTTCTTCCTACAGGTAATCAGATAAAATACATAATTTTATTATAAAATGATTCCTTGAACTGACTGCAGAAAAGGTGCCGACATGGAGCTAGAGGATGCTGATATTTCTGAAATATTTCTGTAGGTATAAAACGAACTAAGAGGTTCAGATATTGCTTCGAAGGCTCGCAATATATCTAAAGGAAAACTGTGTTGCATTCGGGATGAAAAGTATTTCTAATCTACTGGTTACTCGCTTAGTTACGCAGCTTTATTTTTAATAAAAAAATGGAAATTTACGCGAAAATAATTTCGCTCGAGAGCGCCCAAGTTCAACTTCAGCCTTTACATTACAGTTGGTATGTTTTTTGTTGTTGTTGTTTTTTCATTAGATGACTCGTTTTTCCTTTACAAGTAATACTCTGTCAACGAAGCCTACGTATTAACGCCTCCAAGCGACGTCTTCATATACGTTGAAAACTAAAAAAATAAAAAAATAAAATATTAGGAAATAAAACTTCCTCACAGTGAAAGGGGTTTTCGTTTGTTTTAATGTGAACCCGTGTTCATTGACACTTGTTGAATGCTTAATCTCGTTCGCTAACGTAACTCTTTGCCCAAATCGGTAGCGGTTGAGCGACGAGCTTTTCGTCAATTGTAGTCGAGTGTAGCAGCAAAATCGTATGTTTTTTTTTCTTTTGTTTTATATTGCATTCATACGAAAATGCAAAATACGTGACAAAATCATATGACATTTCTGTTTTACGAATAGTAACATTTTGCCGGTGATCCATGGCTTCACCTAAAAAAAGACTGGTTTAACAAAAATGTATTTGATTAGTACTGCCCCTACAAAATGTATTCCTGTATGTGAACTTCCGTTTTTTTTTTCTCTTTGTGAAATGTATTTTAGATACGCATCGCGATGCTTCTGTAGGGGTGAATTTCAGTATCAGTAGTTTAGCTGACTTCGCCAGGCATCCCAGGAATTGTACTTTCAAGTACATTTTAGAGTATCTCTGCCCAACCCTGGACTTTCAGGTAGTCCTGAAGATACGCCCACGATACGTTAGGCATATTTTTTTAGTTCTTTAAGAAACCAGTGCTCTTTCTTTTGACCCAAGGAATTAGGAAGGCATGTCGATTCCGGTATTAACAAATTTCATGAAGTACCGCAGTTAACCCCCGGCGCTGAGACTATTAAAGTATGCGCTACTCACCGATGGTCCTTAAAAACAACCAGTACAAATGCTCAACCTGAAGTAACATACTGCCCTCTGAAGTTCGGCCATTATTTCTTCTTGTTTACCTCCGCACACCCTGTATAGTCACTGCCATAGCCAAGATACTAACAAAGCCTGCAGATCGCCACGAGAAGCGGCCGCCGAAATGAAAAATGTGGAGCGGCAGGCAACAGATGAAAGGAGAGCCACGTAACTGGCGCCTCGCTGTGGCGAGACGCCGAAACACACTTCTCTCAAGCAAAAAATTGTGTTTCGGGTCCTCGCCGCTGCTTCCTCACGCTCCAAATCTGCGACCGGGCACTTTATGGCTCAGTCGTCGAACTGCCAGGCTTTGCCAGTATAGATGAGGCTATGCTATACAGCATTCCAATATTTCCAAGGCCTCAGCCCAGCACCCGCATGTTCGTCGCTTCGGAAAGCGAGCAAATCGCGCGCCATACGCAGGAACACTGAAATTAAACCGGCCAGAAGCCCTTGTCTGGAGAGGTCTATAGAGTCAATTGCGAGAGGACGACTGACCGCCGCCATGCTTCTGCTCGTGTGGGCACGCCCGTGCAATTGCGAGCTTTTCAAAGCTATACGTTCACGCGCACGCTGCACGTGCCCTCACGAAGCACCCGCGCTGTTATGGCGCGAGACCATATCAACGACCATCACCGGCAGCTTATTGGCTAACGCCGCGACTGACTCGTCTGGCTGACGAGGCAGTCAGAATGCAATCAGATCAAAAAAATCGGATGCCACGCCCTCTTACGACAGCAGTGACCCTTAACTACCTTCACGAGGCAGTGAACTTTCGAAAACGTTTATTAAATGCCGCGACCTGTGTAAAGCCTGTCACGAAATAAATTTTCTTCCTTCCCCGTCCAAAAAAATAGCATAACAAATTGCAGTTCTCAAGTGTACAAGATAAATATACAGGATACGCGTGCAAGATAAATGTACGAGATAAGTGTACAAGATAAGATACAAGATCCAGCATGCACAATATGAAGTAGAGTGAACCAAATGCTTAAAGTTTTATGTCTCTAAAGTCACTGGAGGCTTAAGAAACGGGGGGCGTGGTTCATTATCGTCGCGCTTCTTGTTCTCAGTAATCTTAGTGGTAACGGTGATCAGATAAGCGTGAGTCGACATGCCTCCGTTTATCAAGCTGCTAATTAGTACGGAGGAAAATGCGTTGCAAACATTATGTGATAGGGTGTTCCGAAGCATTTTTAGAATAACCTACGTATGAAGAGTAAATGATGTAGTTCTGTACAGTATTTTATTCGGACACTGCACGCGTAGGGAAGAAGTAAAATTAAAACAAAAACTGTTTTGCCAGCGATCGATTTCTAGTTAATGGCCTGCCGAGCTGTCTCCTTATAGGCCAAGGACGCGCGAAAAACTGCGGCTATTTTGGTACGGTCATTGATTATTGGAAAAGTAAGTTTTATTCAAGAATCATTTTTTTTTATTAAGTGCGGCTAGCCTAACTAATTTGCTTTGTTGTAATTGTTTGCCTGTCAATCGAAAATTGTTAAAACTTAGTATTGCGGCCAGACTGAGTTTTTTTGGTTTTTTTTTTGTCTTTGTATCCTTTAGCTAGTCCTTCTTTTTATTGTGACTACTAGGTAACGTTGGCATATTATACGTAGACACAAACTATTGATTTAGACGTTCGAATTCTTTTTTTTTTTGTCATTAGACGCTTTTTTTAAAGAGATATATATGTTCGTTGCTTTGGAAATGACGATATTAGCTTGATCATCCAACTTTAGCTTCTGCTTAAAGTGACTTCCGAGATATTAGACAGTTTTAGTATAGCGTTGCTGGATCTTACGTACGCAATACGCAATAGTATAGCTTACGCTAAAAATGACCTGCTCGGACCGAATTTAGTTGTGCGTTGCGTTTTCGAGTGAACACCGCGCATGATCTTGGTTAAATTTGCTAGAGCCGTAGAATTCCGCGTGTTTATAGCGCAACCATGCTCCTGGAAAGAAATATTGAAAAAGAAAAAGTGTCCAATATTTTTATTTCAAATTAAACCAAGCCACAGCTGCCTCGTCAAGAGCGCTTTTCTGCGGGGTACAGAGGCTACGAGTACGAGTGCGTAGCCAAATTCGATCACGGAGCCTCCGTCAGTCGTCCAGTGGAAACGGCACCTTTTATCAGTGCTATCGCGGAATGAAATTCATTACCCTGATGTCCAGTGCATAGCGAGAACTTCGGCGATTTCTTTTAGAGTCGTTCGTCCGTCGGCGATGAACTGTGGGAATAGGCTTAGCGTTGAGCAGATCGCAGCGTCGACGCACACTGCGAGCGGCGAACATTTCCACTGTGCACTCCTTCAGCTGCACGGCCATCTGATTCGACCGCGGTAGGTCCCAGAAAGAATCGCCGAGCTGAACACCACGCAATTTCACGTAACACAGAACTTCGAAAACACCACGTCGCCCTCGCTGCGCCAGTCGAGGCAACCGCCATCTTGAAACTAGCGCTCTCGTTGGGTCCGAGATCTCTCGAGAGCGTCCCGCAAGGCCCGCAAGCCAGCAACGCAAAATCCTCAGCGTTGCGTGCGTACGCAATACGCTAGCCCTTCTATTGCGTTCTGCGCATGCGCACTCACGACCCGCAATCTCCTTGCGTACGCAAAGCTATAGCGTACGGTCCACTAAAACTGTCTATTAATATTGGCTAACATTTTAAAGATGGTCAATTTTAATATTGTCGGAAAAATGCGGAAGGGGCTTGCTTCACATTTAGTATCACTTGCCACTCGCTAGGGATGACTTCCAGTGCGTTATTCAGCTTAAACGGGTCATTTTTAGGCTTTAATTTTGAGAGAAAATAATGCAATATTAACTGTGAATAACTTTGAATTTGCGACAATACGATGCCTTCGAAATAAAGCGATAAAAGTAAACGCTGCTTTGCAAATTCCTCTGTTCCTCCGATTGAGATTCCGGTTGCTGGAGATTAATGGACATTAAGGTTCGAAAATATCGTCAGCTGCTGAGGTAGACGCTAGTCTAGTGAACAGTTTGTCACAAACTTTAAAGTGGCACCTTTTTCCATGGATATATTGTCTATCTTTTTGCGAATATATATTTTATGTTCATTTAATTCACACGTGATGCCTGCGCGGTGAGTGACATGAGGCGGTAGATTTAAATAATGGAAAATCACAACTCTGGAGAAGGCGATGCCACCGTTGGCCAAGACGTGACTTTTAAAAAAGAGGGAGCTTAATCCTATCGAAATGTGCAGCGAAAATGTAAAACCCAGGAAAAGGAATTTTGTGCACGCCATTGATGTCGTGAACGAAACTCAAGTCAGTGACCCGATTGAAGTATGGAGGAACAGCACAAGACAACTTTTTTTCCTCAACTACACTGGCTACAACGCGCGTTCGAATGTTTTGTTCACCCAAGTAGCACAGTTCTTTGTACAGTTCTTAGCCATTCCTGCCGACCAAACCATAACTACGGCGACCTTACTAAGCCCATGGAACTCAACATCTGAAAGCCTGAAGGTTACCAAGGCACTGGTAGAGTTAATCCGAACAACTGGCCTGGACAAGCCGCTTTAACAAATCCAGAAATTCTTCTCGCTCTCTCCTTTGATTCTCTTTCGTGTGTCTTTTTATTCCTATTTCCTTTCCCCAGATACAAAGTAGCAGACCAGCATCATTAGCAAGGTTGACCTCTTCGTTCTTTCTTCTTCTGCCACTATCTATCCATCTTGGGTTTGTCTATTTACGGCCCTGAACGTCAAAAAGAAAAAAAAGAAAGAGAGCCAATGTTTAATTCAACGTGATTCTCTTTGTCCATAATCTGGTTAGCTAGGCACTAAATTGCTCAACAACTGCCCGATTTCGGCTTCATTGCGCGTTTTTTGCCTGATACGTGGCATTTCTGAATCTTATCTGGAACTTGGTCACTTATGTGGCGAACCAGAGAGAAGTCAAACAAAAGCAAAAGAAAAAGTATTTGGACACTAACTAACGCCTCGGAGCAAAAATTAGGTCCCTTGGAATGCGAATCTTGAGCCAAGTTAGGCATACCTCTGGCGTGCTGCCTCTCTGACGGCGCGTCCCGCCCGCGCTTTGAAAGAGGCCATCAACTGGCAGCAAATGACGTCACAGAAACCGGCGCACGTCACGTTGTCAAACGTTTCGATCCGGCTGGTTGGTCGTAGAAGTTCCGGCAAAGGAAACAAGCGAATGCAAGTATCACTGACGTTGCAGAGTTCCAACTCCCGGTTCGCCCAAGCTTTCGTGTTCTCTCAAGCTGGAGGGGAACTTGCGGTAGAACAGGCGGCTGCCACGTCCCATCTTCGCTCCCGTGCTACCTTCCAGGATCGCGGCAGTTTACGGCATTACACAAGTGTGACGCCATTGGGGCGGAATTCGAGGGGCCAAGTCTGAAGATGCGGTAAACATGCACCAGTCCGAGTCGCGTTCAAGACCCTATACCTCAACTGAGCCCGTCTCGGACTTTGCATGTCCGAGTCTACAATTCCATTATTTACGCAACGTTTCTCCTTGATGCGTATCTCAAATTTGAGCTTCTTTTAAAATCTCTCTAACAACCAAAGAACGGAAAATAGAACTTAAAGGTCAGCCTTCGACTATGCAACCAAATAAAACCACATCGGACAAATAAAAAATATAAAGGGAAAAAGGGGGGGGGGGGGTGAATTTGCGCCGCGCGAGTTCAGAGACGACAGACGTTGGCATCTGCAACCGCCCGTCCGAACACCGGATCAACAGTGCGCTTATATAAGAAGGCAGCGGTTCGATGAAAGGAAAAAAAGAAAAGGTGAATAAGAAAGCCGATGTGAAATCTAACGACAAAAGAAAGCACGCATCCGAGACAAGCCGATAGCTGAGTCAGCCTCCGCACCGGCCGGCACACAGGCGTGTCCAGGAATAGCTGTTCCTCCTCTCATCGTCGTCCACCCACGAAGGAGCCCTCGACTCTCCAGGTCCGCGCTCGAAGGTTCGAACCGCCAAGCGCCCAGGGACGCCTCGAAAAACAATCAATGTTCAGACGAACCTGTCAAGAAAGTAAGCAAAAAAAACAAAAAAAAAAGACGCATAAAGCTAAAAGGGAACGAGGAAACTCGCGCGGATGAAAACAAGCGCGATCAGCAAAGCCGCACATTTACAAGTCCCATGGGGGCATGCACGATTAGCCTGACACCGAAAGCTCTGTTGTTCATTTTTGTTTCTGTTTTTGTACTAGGATTGTCCGGTACAAACTTGTCGAATGATGGATAACCGGTCTGTTTCATAGAACTGGTTTTTTTTTAAGCATAAATAAACATCATGTTGACAGTCACCGTGAAAATACGTAACTAAACGCACGTGCCATTGTGAATAAACAATTCAAGGGGGGATCGGTGGAAGAGTGGGTTAGTGCACACCAGCTCGGAGCACGTGGAACGAAAGCTCGCGCTGCAGAGCCCAGGTATCCTGGGCTCCATCCCCCTCCTGCCCGTTTCGATCTGGATGAGCATCGTACCGGCGTGCGGTCGTGTATCACTACTGCGTGGTGCACGTTAAAGACCCCAGGCTAGCGGCTGTACTGCACTGGCTAAATTGCTCATCTACAGCTGGGAGACTCGTCGCCCGTTGAGGCAGACCAAGTTCTAGGCCATATAAACACACACACAACCCAATTTTGTTTTAACAATTTCAACGACGCGCATAAACGATACATGCCCATGTCGGTTCTCCATGAAAAGAGTCTTTAGCGGCAACTTGCCAGAGCTACGTATTCATTCAGCAACATGGGGCTCTGACGTCCTATCCCTACGGTGGCGCTGCTGTTGGCGCATGCGCAACAGGCTTCACTTTCTGCGAACCTGGTTTCTGCCCAGGCGCACTGCCCGCACATGACGTGGGCAACGGCAATAGCGTGTCGCGGTCTATACCAATGGAGACTTCTATTTTGTATTCAACGATTTTAAAGGGAACAGGTGGACACACTGTACTGCCTACCTATCTCTCCTTTCCTCTCCCTTTCTGCCTCGTACCTGTTTGTTTTGGCTGCATTCGAGACATTGTAAAATGGCAAGAATTCGCACTCTTGAATAACGGCGAACGAATCGATTTTCAAACACTTCTTAAAAAATATGGTACTTCAGCAGCGTCTCAAATATATGGTATTTGAGAAGGGGGTATTTTACTTGAAACAGTCACAGTATCTCACTCTCCGTCCATCTGATAATTCCGTTCAGTAAACTTTACAAAATATTTCCAACGGCTTTAACAAAATCCTACTCAAACTACAGTGTGGAAAGAGAAAAATTAGAGTTACTAGTATTAAATATTGACTGTTATCAAACAAGTAGAAGATCGATGATACAATCACGCTTGATCCAAATTTCAGGATAATACGAATTTATTTTAAAAAGAACCGACCAAAAAGCTTTATCTGTAATGCGGTACATTGCAGGGCAATGTGTTGCATTGCAGGGATAGTGCGACTGCCCTCTAGAGATGCGGTGGATTATATGAAAAAAAAGCGCTGATATAAAAAAAAAGAAACCACTTTCTCGATAAAAAAGAAATGTATATATATATATATATCAAGACATTTTGAGTTAAACAACATCGCGGTGCTTCCCGCCACTTTTATATTCCATTCTACTAGCCCAGATCACATATCATTAAAGCCACGACCGACCCCTTTTGGGGCACCGCGGCAGTCCCACTCAGCCTCCGCGGCGTGAGAAATCGCCACTGCCACAGGGCCGCAGTCGGGGCGGCTAGAGAGCTACGACTAGGGCCAGGGCGTTCGACTCTAGCCCTAGCTGAAGCTCTTTATCCGCGTCTATAGGGCTGGTGTAAAAAAAAAAAACTCTACAAATAATAAAAGTCGGCGGACCCCGGAGTCAGTGAAATACTGCCGGTATTGCACTGACTTCGGGAATGAAGCAGGTTTCTCAACCAGAGAGCCATCTGTTCTCAACGAGTATGCGTGCCTATTTTATCACCTTTTTGGAGCCCTTTTGGATGATACGATTTTCGGACGATACGAATATTTTCCGCTACCCCGAGAGATTCTATAATCGAGATTCTACTAAACTGGGTTATATTGTCTGCACACTATTGGTATTTCACAAAATAATTCTGTGGGTACGCAATGCGTGTTTTGTGTTAGTTCATATAGCCTATCATTCATTTTTGTTTCGGGAAAACGTGTCTTCTGAAGACAACATATTTACCGAATGTTTAGCGGCGACGAGAGTGTGCATTCAATTTGTGCGAATGTTCAGACGTCATACAAAACAAACGCACATTCATAATAAAGTTTTTTTTCACAAAACTACGAAGAAATTCATTTCAATTTCCGACCACACTTGTGGCCGAAACCTTAGCTACAACGCATGAATTTCGTGCCCGACGAAACCTCCAACACTCCCAGATTCCCAAAGAAAGCTGTGAGTCATCTCCGATGTGCGCGTTGCGTTGACAATGATAGTGTGATTGCTTTTCCAATGCCTAGGCCAGAATGCAACTTGCGTCTCGAAACGCGCCGTAACCAGCTTTAGTCAGTAGAGGTGCAACAAGCGAGCGTGCAGCTCACCGTGTTCCGAAAGGAGGAGGCAAGCCGAATGCGTTGTAAAGATTGGGACTCGTAAACCCCGTCCACTGTACGCCGCTTCGATCGAGTGTTTCCGGTGATTGCACCATAACGTGACAGCTCTTTTTTTTTTTTTTTTAAGAATTCGGAAAGGGCAGCAAATCATGCTTCATGTTGTAATATAACTATAGCACAAAACGCTATGTTCAGTGAACAACGCAACAAAGAGAGATACTATACTGCCACTTTACCAGATCCTGCTATCTACTGCGCCGATTCTACTCGCATTTATTTTGATCTGCGCGTCGACTTGACTACAGAGCACAAAAGGTACTATATGGTCACTTACGGGATGAGAACGAAAGGAGCTTCTTTAGTCTCGGCGCCAGCGCGAGCTTCCAACCTTCGATAGCGCTTCGGTGTCTCACAGGCTGAGCGAGAACAAAAATCTATGCAAAGTAAAGTACCATTGCATGTAAATAAAAAAAAAATATATTTTCTCTAACAAAACAAAAAGGAGTTGATCTTGTATGGCTAGTTTTGCATTATCAGAAAGTTAATAAACTGTACTTTAAAATATAAGTTATCGGTAAATATCATCTTCGCATTCTTTTCAGTGATGGGACGGATTGATGAAAAAAATCGACACTTTAAAATCACCCATAGTGTTGACAAATCACTCGTTTTACCTTCAGGAATTTAAATCAAATTTATTAACCATGATTTTTTTTTCATCTTGCTTGTAACCCTCAGTCCGGTTGGGTTTGAACGGAACTTAAGTCCCAAACTGAACGGACAAAAACAATAAATTCATGTTAAATTGTCCGGACTATTGCCCACTCCTGGTGTAGAGTTCGCAGCAGCAAATGTTAGCTAAAAAATAAAATTCGATAGGCCGCAGCGGCGGTGCACAGTGCGCAGGTTTTTCCCACGCAAGCGAATTATGATATACTTCCCACCTTAAATAAATACTTCCTTTATTAGTACACAAAGGAGGCATATAGAAATCACGATATCTACATTCTGCCACTCCCAAAATCTGTCACCCCTCAACGCAGTAAATGATGAGCTTCTCCAGACCAGAAAAAGACGTTCGCTTTTTCTGGGTGGGGAGAAGCTGTGCAGTGCCGCCATTAGAGCGTCGGGTTCGGCTCTGCACAGGGTTGATAGACTGACTTTCGGAAAAGGTTTATCGGGACTAAGAAAACTCACCAGGAATAAATGGAAGTGCATAGAAACATCGACGTGTTCTGACAGGGCAGAAGACCAATAAGAATGCTAGATCTGACATTGACAAACAACAATAGGTACCACACAGGACACTAAGCGAATATACGCATGGGAACGCAGAGGAATTTTAACATACGCAGTTATATTGATACGTATTTATTTCCTTATTTAATTATTTTGAGCGAGCCACAAACATGACGCCTCCTTAGTGATGCACTTATCAATGTCAGATAGTAGTGGAATTGTTCGTGCAGAATCAAATAAATGGAAAGTTTGGACAAAACAAAGTTAAGACAGATATGCAGCAGGGGACGAATATTTATAACAGCAATAATAAAAATAATAATAATAGTAATATTAATAAATTTATTCCAAAGACTAGCGTATATCCACGTCACAAGTTAGCCTCGTCAAAACCATCCATGGATACCTAATCTGCAGTGGCCTCATAAAATTAACTCATAAAATAAAATAATAATAATAATACTTAATAATATTCTTAATTCTTTATTATTCCGTGCTTTAGAACAACCAAAATCTTGATATGGTGGTGTCGATGTCAAATTAATCACATGACGAACGAACCCACCGGACCATAGGCAGTTTTCTCTTGTTTTCTCTGCCGTTTACAAGGTTGGTCCAGGTCGCGGCGTCGTTCCTTTGAGCGCGCTTATTTTTGAATTGGGCGGACTTGCGAGAAGCGGGCCACGGGCCGGGCTTCGTTGGATTAACCGTAGCCAGGCGCGGGTCGGTCGGAGCACTTCAGCGGGTCGGATTCGGCCCGCGGTCTAGGAATTTCGGACTCCTGAGGTAGAGGATGCGGCCCTCTTGTATTGACTGGTATCACCGGAGAGTGGGAAAGTAGCGCCAAGCTCCTCGTGTGGTCGCCATTTTGGTTCATAGAATGAGCGGTTTCTGCTTGACCTCTCCGTCCTTTGTGAGTCAATCTAAATTCGCTTAAAACAGGTAGACCCTTTGAACAAAAAGTAAGGGCGCAAACGAGCTGGTGTACATTGCAGATGGTTGAAAAAACCCCGAGACTGCGGGTAAACGACACAACACTAAAAAGTCTCTAATAGACACTAAAAAGTCTCTAATAGAGACTTTTTAGTGTTGTGTCGTTTACCCGCAGTCTCGGGGTTTTTTCAACCATAGACCCTTTGGCCGTTTTACAAACATTAACCGCCGCTTGCGTCCCAAGCGACCTCCTGTCGCTCCGTGTTTGCAAGCCTGTAGATCTTGCTTATTTCACCAGTGCTAGAAATTATAGATGCTACCCGGACAAGAAATATGGAGATTTAACGAGAACCTATAGCTGGGCAATTTAACGTCTCTCAGAAGACAAGTTGGTTCACCTCCTATTAGCGGCGAGATGTTTCGGTGGCGCCCTCGTTCGCTTACCTTTCGTGACGTCATTACCCTGTGAACAACAAGTTCGATGGTGTTTGCAATGGGCATGGTGGAAGCCTGAAATCATAGCGCTCTCAAAGCAACACTGCCAACACCGTCAAAATTGAAGTTCTTACATTCCTCTTATTTGCGTCGATGAGGAATCCTTTGCTGACGTCATTGTCAGCATGCGGCCAATCGTGGTAGGCCGACCACAGCGACGCTTTCGATCGCTCACGTCGCCAATAGAGATGTTTCTTGAATACCGAGAGTTTGTTATTCACACACTGGCGAAACAAGGGCACATCTTTGCATCGCCACATCACCAGCACATGTAGCGCCGGTGCTTGGTGGCATTGAAAAATAAATTTCCTGTGTTGAAATACGCAAGACCCACGATTTGGTTCGATTTGATTGTTAAAAATCTGTGGAAATAAGCATCATTCATAAGCGCATTGCACGGACAGTGCCAAAAACGCTTATATTGGTGAGAAACGCTAACAATACGAGGATGCTTTATGAGTCTATAGAAATCTTGGCGCGAATAATTAAGAGCGACCCTTTCGAAACTTCAAAGACTCGAATGGACCGAAATGGCGATTGCCATGGCAACTGAGACCGATCAGCCAATCACCTTGAGAGGTTTGTTCGTCTGCGTGCTAGTATATGTTTGTGTCCGGCTAGCAGGCAGGGAAAGCAATGGCGATACTTTCCCATAATCCAGTGACTTCAGTATTGACATTTGGGTGCCATTTTGTTTTGTCCTTGCTTTGTGCTCACCCTATTCTATCACGGAGACGCTGGTGTCAAAAGAACATTTGTTTTCAGGCCCCGTTTTGCGTCACCACCGTTTGATTGAAGAGGCGTGCAACTATTCCAGCCTATAGAGGCATTGCACACGCGCCAGATTACAACCTCCATTGCTGATCTTCTCTCGTCTTAAGTAAAGTGACTTTAGTCTTAAGCAAATGCCGAGTCGCTGAGGCGAGCGTTGACGAGCTTCCTCAAAGGCCAATTCGGAGGAGAAGAACACTGTAGAATCTAAAATGGCAGTAACCTTCCCCGCTGCGGTCACGATGAAGCGTAGTGAATGCACTAAGAGGAAACAAAATTTTAAGGGCGGTTGTGGCGGCGCCCACGCACAGCTGCTGCGCAGAATCTACAGTCAGGGAAAGGATGAGAGCGACAGGGGGTCTCTTTCGAATGCACGGGAAATCAGCTCTCGATGCTCATGAAACAGTCAAGTGTTATCGGAGGCAGGAATCTCGGGCTGGAGGCGTTTTTCAGTGAAGACCCTCCATGCCGTTCTTAACCTGCCACCAACTATAGGTCCCTGAAGTTTTGCTCTCCGTAGCGAGCACAATGTGGGGCTCAAGGTACCATATCTGCGGCGCAGACGGGCGAGCCGAGCTTATATTGCCGGCAGATCAGGAACGCCGCGGCTCGACTCGCTGCACTCCTGCGGCACGACGCGTTCGTCGCTTCAGCGTTCCACCAGGCTCCCTCTGTAGATGGCGGTGATTGGCTCCCCCGTGAGGCTCTGCAGAGGGGTCGATGCGCGGACCTTTTTGGTGTTCATTTATCTGAAACCCGAACGCGCTAGAAATACATGGCCGAGGAAGTTATGCAGGTGTGCCGTATTCTCAGCTGAAAGTTTCGGTTGAAATGCTCGATCGGAAAGCTCGGTGCCCGACGGGAAATCTCAGCTTTCTGCCACGAGCCACACCGCAGTTTCGTAGCCACGCGAAGTCGTGTCGCCATCCAGCAGTCGAACGCTCGTACGAGATGACTTTGAGAACGAGGCACTGTACACTCTAAAAAAAGCTTGTGCGTCTACTTTCACGCACAACACTCGGAGAGCCAATCAGCGCCACTTACGGAGGCAGCTCAGCGAATGACGATGCCGAAACATATGTTTAGACAAAAAAACGCAGTCCGAGTTGTGACATTAAGCAATGCAAGCGTGACGTTTTGCATTGCTTAATGTCACACCTCAGGCTGCGTTTTTTGGTCTAAATATGTTTCGGCATTGTCATTCGCTCAGCTGACTCCGTAAGTTTCGGTGATTGGCTCTCCGAGTGTTGTGCGTGAAAGTAGACGCACAGACTTTTTTTTAGAGTGTATACTTGCCGATGGGTGCAGCTAGATCCACTAAACGAGCTACGTTAAGAGTATCGGCACTCTGTTCCCCGATATTGTTGTGGGTGCCGCCATCTTGGTTCTTGTGCAGAGTAGACGCAACTGACGATGGTCATGGTTCAAAAGTGTGAATTCCTCAACATAAGATTCGGTGTTAGAAAGCTCATGTAATATTGCTTTGAACTGTCGCGAACTTCATACCCACTTGTGGAGGACAGAAGAGCGTTGTCCGTGATTTCAGATAAAGCTTCAGATAACTGGCAACCATGATTTTAAGCCACAAGATTGGCAAGTTTCGTTACTATGAAGCGTAGCTTATTTATTGGCACTAGGCGCAGCGCCTCTATTGTTATTGTCGTTGCCCTTATCTGACAGCCTAACAAGAGGTAGGCGAAGGTAGCGAACCATGTTAAGGCTGCTTCACACATTTGCCGTTGAGTGTGACGGGGAGCATTACCACTGCTCGCGTTTAACTATACAACTCGTTGCACGCGCCTCTGATATTGTTCGATGCAACCATCTTGCGTAGTAAGCAGTCATAAAGGCTCGTTCCGTTTGCGTTACGACCGCCTAAAACTTCTTACCTCTATAGTCAGTGACAAGGTAAGAACGGCAGGGCTCCTCTTTCAGACGACCGGCATCCAGCACGCGCTCTTTGCCTTCAGCTGTGCTTTGGCTGCCTGTGCACGCTCGAGGAGACGCCGAAGCGCTGTCTAAGGCATGAAGCTCGCGCCGTTCTCCCCGCCGTGCTCATCCAGTCAAGGACGTTAGGAATGGGTATCCACACGAAGGAGAAATCTGCCCCTTTCCTCCGCGGATCGCGCATCACGTGAGACATACGTCATCCCTTTTTGACGCCTCGCGGCGCCGTTCTCCTCCGTGGCGGAGGCGCGGAGGCTTCGTTCCACCAGCACGAAAGCTCCGCAGGTGCACGCGGCGGAGCCGGGGACGGAGTGTCGTGGCGTCAACAACCCGGGACACTCCGTCCCCGGCTTTACCGCGTGCACCTGCGGAGCTTTGGTGCTGAGAGCACGAAGCCTCCAAGCCTCCGCCACGGAGGAGAACGGCGCTGCGAGGCGTCAAAAAGGAATGACGTATGTCGCACGTGATGCGCGATCCGCGGAGGAAAGGGGCGGATTTCTCCTTTGTGTGGATTTAAGGGGTATCCACACGAAGGAAAACTCCGCGGACGGATGTCGTGACGTCAACAACCGGGGAAACTCCGTCCCCGGCTCCTCCGCGTGCACCGGCGGAGCTTTCGTGCTGACAGCACGAAGCCTCCGCGCTGACAGCACGAAGCCTCCGCGCCTCCGCCACGGAGGAGAACGGCGGCTCGAGGCGTCAAAAAGGGATGACGTATGTCTCACGTGATGCGCACTCCGCGGAGAAAACGGTCGGATTTCTTCTTCGTGTGGATACCCCAGAAGATGCATCCGTATTAGCGGCGAGAAGTTATGGTGGCGCCCTCCTACTGTTCCCCCTTGTGACGTCATAACCTTGCAAACAACAAGTTCGACGGTGTTTGTACATAGCATGGTGGAAGCTTGAAATCATTGCGCTCTCAAAGGAACACTGCCAACACCGTCAAAATTAAAGTTCTTTCATTCCTCTTATTTCCGTCGATGATAAATCCTTTTCCGACGACATAGTCGGCGTTTGGCCAATCGTGGAAGGCCGACCACAGCGACGCTTTCGGTCGCGCTCGTCGCCAATAGGAAGTATTCACTGGCGGCCATATCCGTGTGCGCTGCTGCTGAGCGCGTGCTGTCGGCGAGCTTCCGCAGTCCTTTTAGAGCGTGCATTTAGCACCATCAAGGTTGCCGGTCTTAGCAGGCTATTGGTGTGAGCTCGTTCTGAGCACGCGCTCTAAACATCGCCCTCAAATATCGCGTCCCGTGAATACCTCGTATAATCTGAAACGGGTTGGCGAGATCAAACGAAGTTTTACTTGATGGCGTTCCGAAGAAATTTGCCTACGTTGTTGATTACCCATACTTGCAGAACGAGCCGTGCAGTTATTCCCGTGTCTGTAGCCACTATACAACATCGAATCGTTGTATCACCGCAGGTTCTCTGCTGACGTTTTATTTCTTTCGAAATGTTTGCACGGCAGGATTGATTCTCCTGAGATTTTATCATCTATTTTGTTGCATACGCCACGCTACAGCACTGTGGCTAGTAGCGCATTTTATCCCCCTGCTGCAAATATGTTGAACCCTGTCACCCGCATCCAGCTGAAATAAAATGTCTTTGCCGAAAAACTAGACATATTCAACGACAGCAATTCCGGTCTTCACGCGTCATTAAGGCTACTGTGACGCAGTGGATGGTGTTCTTGATTCTTTTTATGTTGTTAAGATATATATATACATATATATTTTTTTTTTGCCACGGTTGTTTCTGGAGCAAATGGGTGAATGTATTTCTGTGGACTGATTTAATCTGTATTTATTCGCATTATTGTTTGTCTTCCCTTATTTTGTGTTATTGTCTTCGTGTCAATTTTTAGGCCTTTTTATTCCTTTATTTCCCTCTCTTATTTATGGTGTTTGGCTCGGTGTTTTCCTCGTGTTCCAACAAATGGGCACCATCTGTTCTCGAACAGGCAATGAACATTGCTATTATTACTGTTATTATTATTATTTTACCCTTAACTCTCTGACGTCATGCTACTGCGGTGGCGCTGCTGTCGGTTTTGGTGTCGGTACGATCGTTCCACAACTGTAACATCAGTAGTCTACACAATGCAATACAGATTATCAAAAAGAGTTTACACGCATGGGTAGTAAATGAGAATGCGCTAGGAGACCTACAAAATGGGTTCCGCAAACAAAAGAGGTTGGAGGACAATTTAGTTTCTTTCACACGGTCTATCGAGGTAGCACAAAAGAAAGGTAGACCATTCTGATAAGCATTCTTAGATATAAAAGGGGCTTATGAAAATGTCATTTGAGATCATTTGTGGAACATAATAAGGAGCTTAGATGTGGATTACGTAATATTGAAGATTTTGAGGGATATTTTGCAAACACAACATGGTACTAATAACATCGGAAGGACAGAGAATACAGCCAATAGAGATAAAACGGCGTCTTAGACAGGGATGCCCTTGGTCGCCATCGTCGTTTATGTTGTATCTCCAAGGATTAGAGGAGAAGTTACAAAAAGCAATCTTGGGATTTACCTTTCACATGACAGGCGATGTCAAAAGATGAAACAGTTACTGCTAGGTCGGATCTATGCTGATCATATGGTGCTAATGGCAGATAGCAACAAAGAGCTTTTGTCCCTAATGAATATATGTGGTGTAGTTGGCCACAGGTAAGGCTCTAAAAAAAAGGTAACACTCTATAAAAAAGTCCGTGCGTCTATTTACCCGCATGACACTAGGAGAGCCAATCAGCGCAACTTGCGTTGACAGCTCAGCGAACAGTGTACACAAAATACAGCATGGTCTAATGGGCTATAACCCACTTTAAATAAATCACAAAAGTCGGCTTTGATGACTACCACACTATAACTTACCATCAAAATAACGCTAGGTGGTGTATTTCTGATGCAAAAATATTGGACGAAACAATTGCAGCAATAAAAATTTCAAATAAATCTCAACACGTGCAAATGGCTGAATAGGGAGTTGCGCCTTTTCTGAGTAAAAGCGAATATACCTTCTTGTAAACCATTTCGACTTTTTATTGGGCAAACGAGAGAATGAGAGCAGAGTCAGGCCGCATTTCATTCCTACCTATTTTTACAGCAGTAGCTTTTAGTGCATATTTACGGGAAAAAAAATAATTATCACGTACGAACGCACAACCCCAACTCTAGATCAGAGGTGTTCTTCCTCCCCCCGTCATTCCTCACAAGCGGCAAGGCTCTTTCTCTCTCTCCCGGGGACCACGTAGACCTCCGCTGTTCCATAAAAAAAAAAAAACAAAAAAAAACTTTATTACGCTCTTTGCTTTCTTAACGTTCCTGCTGCATCCACGTACCACCCTCCGGCGACGCTTTCCTACCCTCCCCCTTCCCATACCCTCCAGCAGCCGCCGTTCCGAAATCCTCGCGTGTTCGCGCTGTTCAGACACGCTCCCTCGCCACCCCACTGCCGCCACCCAGGTTTGTGCTCGTGTCTCTCCGCGCATACAGAACAGATCGCCTACGTGCCTTCGCTTCCTCCACCGCAGGCGCGTCTCTGTGTCCCTTTCCAACAGATGCAACATCTCGCACAATCGTTCCACCAAAGCACGCATCTCCCCACACGTCTCGTGCATCAGTTCCACTGAAAGCAAAGAACCCATTGCAAACATTGTGCAGCACACTGGCTGAAGGCAAGTGTCATTCAACGTGCCTCTCCGCAAGGCAGCAGGTACCGCTGTCAATTGCAGCATACTTTGCCCGGTCGTTCACAATTTTTTTTCCCGTTATATGAAGCGTTCTAACGGCCTATGCCTAGTTTTTTTTGTGTGTGTGTGTGTGTGTGTTTTTTTTTTAATTTTTCTTAAAAAAGGCTTTACTCCTGCCTGAGCCGTTGGAACATTTTGTTTTTCGTTTGGTAACCTATAATTCTAGCAATCCTTTTCGATATTTTCACAAAATAAAAACGACTTTTCCACGCTTTATTTATCTATTTTTTTTTTTTAAGGTAGAATATTGTAGCGTACAAAACTCATTTTGATGATCTTTCGCTAAAAAAAATTGTTTTAGAGAAAAATTTGTTTCGTGACATGCTCGTCCCAATTAGGCTGTTTAAAACTACTTTTGTTTTTCTTTGCAGTTACCCTTTAAAACGTGATAGATACTTAGACTCATACTGTATATAGAATTGATTTAACGTTAAAAAAACAAATATATAATTATAATTACAGTTACTAAGCAATCGAATAAATGAATTAATTCATGAGTCACGTCTCTAACATAAAGAGCGTCTTCATTGAGGACCGGGCGCAGATCTCGTGGCAGAGCTCAGGTAGGCAGCACTGCCGCACCCGGGAAAAAAAAACCATGCCCAGTAACAACAGCACTGCAAGCGTTCATATTGGATTAAAAAAGGGGCGACTCAGACCGGGGCTGTTGTTATTCTCCGACGCCGACAATTGGATTAGGCAGACGACAAACCCCGGAGAGCAGTAGCCGACTGCGGCTGAAGCGACCCTGCTAACGCAATAAAAGCGCAGCAGGGCGCAACTTGCCTTCCCAGCGGACGATGCGCGTCGCCAGTGTGGCCAACCGTTAACAAACGCGGTCTGCAACAATTCAGCCAAGCTACCCTGTGCGTAAGTTCGCACTTCCAAGTCTTGCACAACGTCGCAGCCTCTCGTAGCTGTCTTTTTTTTTTTTTTGTAATAAACCTTTTTTGTTACATTTTTTTAACTAAATGCAGGGCTAATAATCCCATCATCATTTCTTTCAGCACGCCTTGATCATCGTCACAAAGAGTGACGTGACGGTCTGTCGCGTACCGGGCACCCAGACGGGTTCTGGGAGCCCGTTATGTTGGCAGCGGCTTCAAAAACAAACCAAAGCAGGAAAAGCATCTAGTGACAAATTATGCATCGATACAATGACGCAATATAAATATAGATTCAAAAGCATCAGTACAAGAATCATGCACCAAAGACGTTCGACAGCTATAAATTAAATGTGAGCATAAACAATAGTCTCGCAGTCAGAAATGCATATCTATCTTAAAAAAAAAAAAACATTTATTTAGGACTGTCAGGGCGTTGTAGTGAAGGGATTGCAAAAACAAAAAAAAACAAAAAAAAAGAACTAATTTGTGTGGTGTCGAGGAACCAGCCATTTTTCTCGGCGACGGATATTGATGATGTTCTCTTAAAGGGAAACTGAAGCGGTTCTCTATTTGAGAAAAAACATTTCAATGGCCTTCATTGTACCTCCAGGATCAGGAATATCAAGATTATTTTTCAATTTGGTGCACGGAGGCTTCAGAAATTAATTTTTAAAGTACCGCCGAAGCCCCTCCTTCCCGGGGCGTGACGTCACACTAGGAGCGTTCGGAATATCTGCTCTCGCGCATCTTCAGCGCCTGTCAAAGCTATGCACGCGCACTCTTGCTATTTTCAGAAAGGTCAGAAAGAGACGTCACGACTGGTGTCAGTGCGGGGAAATATACCTGGCAAGCTTGCCGTTGCACGCGCTGAACACACGAGCGACACGCGCTTGGCGGCCCGAAGATCCTAGTATGACGTCACGACTGGTCGAATGTTTTTTCGCTTTTTCTCGCTTTTAGTTGCATCTTCAGGGAAAACAAAAGTTATATTCAGATTCACGGGATAAAAATACGCCAGAATTCACCTCTAACTCGTTTTTTTCAAGAAGTGTTTCAGCTTCCCTTTAATTAATTATTTGGGAAGACAAATACCAAGCAAAAGTGTAAAGGCCCTAAATAAACAAACTATTTTTGATGCGAATTAAGTGTATGAAGGTCCATAATAATAATCATAAGGTACATTTGCAGTTTAACCCAGGTAGCACAGTTCTTTGGGTGGGAAGTTGATTTTTGTCTAGGAATATCTGTCTAGGATTTGTGTCTAGGAATATCACAGCTCGCAATTTTTAGTCCCCAAAAAAATGTTGGAAACATCTTGCTCATTTGTGGGTTTGAGAAAAATACAGCCATCGATATGCCGAACAAATAATAAAACGCTGTGACTACGAGACCGAGATACTGCATATACAAAATGGTCATTAACATTTTACGCTACACTGGACTATATAGCCTATCTTTTATACTTCACTCGCGTATCATTTTTGGCCCAGTGTTACGATTCAGAACTTTGTTAATATGAGTGAGTGAATAAACTTTTATTGTAGCGACGTGTGACAAACTCTCGGGTGGAGCCCCTAGTCCGGGGCCCCATATGTGGCGGCGACCGCCTTGGCGCGGTCCACCAGCGATTGCTGACCAGTGGCCGTGTCATCGGTCAGCCGCTCCTCCCAGGAAGTGGGGGTGGGATTGGGATTGGGTGGGACGGCGGGAATGAGTTGGCACTGCCAGACCATGTGAAAAAGGTTGGGACGGTCGCCGCAGTGCGGGCACTGAGGCGGGCTGAGTGACGGGTGGAGGTAAGAGTAGAAGAGGGGGGTCGGGAAAGTGTTAGTTTGCAGTTGTCGCCATATGACGGCGTCTCTGCGAGTAAGGGAAGGGTGAGGAGGCGGATAATGCTGCCGAGCGAGGCGTAGCTCTGCAAGGTGAGTGCTGTAGGAGTAAGGGGCTGGTTGGATGCTGACAAAGTCTTCCCCTGGCGCCCGGTGTGAGAGGTCTCGGGCGAGCGCATGAGCGCGCTCATTACCGGGGACGGCTGCGTGCCCAGGCACCCATATCAGCCGGAAATTGTGGGAGGTGGAGGATAGGAACGGGTCGAGTAAAGATGCAGTGGAAGGATGTAAGGTGTTATATAGGAAGTGCCGACAGGCCGTCTGCGAATCAGTGAGAATGTGAATTACATGGAGGAGGAGAGAAAGGAGGTAGAAAGTATTGCCCTGGCGACCGCTCGTTCTTCCAAGACGGAGACGTCGGTAAGACCACGCTCAGTGGCCGCGTGGACTGTCCTGAGATCAGAGTCCACGACAACTGTAATACCACCGCGCACACCCTGCGGGCTGGCGTCCGTGAAGAGGGCACGAACGGTATCGCAACCTACCGGATACGCGCGTCGGAGGTAGCGCGAGCGATGGTCGCGCCGAGCCGAGTGGTGGGTAGGATTCATATGACGGGGGATGGGAGCCACAGTGAGTCTGGCACGCGCAGCGGGGGAGAGACCCTCAGCTGCGAGGGTAGCGGGACAGGGTGGAAAACCAAGGGTGGCAAGGAGTGCCCGCCCCTGAGCCGTGCAGCGCAAGCGCGTCAACTGGGCAGCCCGATGAGCTTCCATGAGCTCCTCGAGAGTGTTGGTCACCCCAAGCCTCTCGAGGCAAACGGTGGCTGTGCGAACAGGGAGTCCGAGAGCAAGTTTCTGCGCCTTCCGCAGCAATACAGACATACGAGTGTGTTCGGTCTGGGTGAGGTTGTGGTAAGGAAGGTGGTAGGTTAAGCGAGTGTGTATCAAGGCCTGGACAAGGCGTAGGGCATCCGCCTCTTTAAGGCCATGTCGACGATTTGAGACGCGACAAAGCATGTGCATAATTTGGTTGCACTGGGTGGTGAGTTGATGGAGGGTTTGAGTTGCTTTAGCGTTGGATTGTAACACAAAGCCAAGCACCCGTATGGCCGATTTACGCGGGACGGGTTTGCCGTCTAATGTGATGGTAATGGGGAGGTCGGCCTGTCCGCGAGCGTGTTTGGTCACGATTAGTAATTCTGACTTCGTGGGGGAACAGGTGAGGCCTCCACGCCGGGCGTAGTGCTCGATGGTAGTAGCGGCTTCTTGTAGCTGAGTCTCTATGTGTCCGAGGGAGCCTTTCGTTACCCAGACAGTAATGTCATCTGCATAAATTGCATGTCTGACATCCGAGATCTGATCCAGAAGGGGAGGAAGACCTCGCATGGCAAGGTTAAACAGGAGCGGAGAAAGTACAGAGCCTTGCGGTGTGCCACGGTTTGCCACTGGCGCGGAAGGAGAGCGAAGATGACCAAGGACGAGGCTGGCAGATCGGTCACGGAGGAAATTGCGGACGTAATTGTACACTTTCACTCCGCAGCCAGTGGCTGCCAACTGTTCAAGGACCAGGTCGTGGGAGAGGTTGTCAAAAGCCCCCTTAAGATCTGCGGCAAGGACGGCGCGATATTGGGCAGTGCTCGGCGAGTCTAAAACATCGTGTTGGAGACGGAGCAGCACATCCTGGGTAGAAATGCCACTACGGTAGCCATAAAGGGTGTCGGGAAGAGCTGATGTGTCCGCAAGAAATTTGTGGAGGCGAAGCTGTACAACTTTCTCAAGCAGTTTGCCCCGACACGAGGTAAGAGAAATCGGGCGCAAATTCTCCAAGGAGAGGGGTTTGCCAGGCTTGGGAATCAGAACCACTGTTGCTTCCTTCCATTCCTTGGGAAGGGTACCCGACTCCCACACCTCGTTCAAGTAGGTAGTAAGCTGCGTGGTGTCCAAATCAGAGAGGTTGTAGAGAAGAGAGTAGCGGACCTGGTCAGGACCAGGGGATGTGTTGCGGCGTATGTCGGTCAGTGCAGCGCGAATCTCAATTGCTGCGATCGGTGCGTTAAGATAAGAGAGTGTGTTGGGGGGACCCATGTAGTCCGCGTAACATGGAGCGTCAGGAGGGGGAAGGTAGCGTTGTCGTAGCTGAGTGAGGCATTGGGCGTCTGTTAGGTTAGTGGCGCGTAGAAGTTTATGAATGCCCTTGGTCCTGTCCGATTTGGCTTGACCGGGCTGTATGAGGTGACGGAGTAGGGACCACGTTCGTGCGGTACCGAGCGTGCCATTGAGATTGTCACATAGCGCGTGCCAGTTTTCACCAGTAAGGTTGGCAGCATAGTCTGCAGCATCAACAGTAAGTTGGGCAATACGTAGTTTTAGCTTCTTGTTGCGGCGTTGACGTCGCCACCGTTTGGTTAGGCTACGACGTGCTTCCCACAGATGGAGTAGGTGGGAGTCTATATCCGGTGCATCTGGAGTGGTAGTAAGAGTGCGCGTGTGTCGGTTTAGCCGGGTTTGCAGTGCCTGCACCCAATCGGTGAGTGTGTCGGAGGAGGTATAAGAATAGGATGATGCACGAAAGGCAGGCCAGTCTGTGATAGGGATGTGGCGTGCTTCCCCTGTGAAGTCTTTAGTGTGGATACGGGTTTCAAGAATCGAATGGTCACTGCCAAGCTGTTCCTCAAGGTTCTGCCAGGTGCAGGGTTTAGTGCCACGGTACATGGTAAGGTCTGGGCACGTGTCTCGTGCAACGCTGGTTCCAAGACGTGTGGGTGTCGATGAATCAGTAAGTAAAGTGAGATTCTGTTGTTGAATCAGAGTGTGGAGCTTTCGGCCTTTAGGTGTGTCGCGAAGGTAACCCCAAGTTGGATGCGGAGCGTTAAAATCGCCTCCAATGATTGTGGCGCAACCCTTGCAGCGTGCGGCTTCAAACAACTTGTCAAACCGTGCATCACGATCTTGAGGGAGGCTGTAGATATTGAGTAGACGGAGGGATTGGGTGTTACGCGTGCGTGGATTTGCAGGAAGGAGTTCAAGTAATACATGTGGAACGGCCTGGCTGTCGAAGGTTAAGTCGACGGCGGTATGAACGCGCTTGACTAGGGTTGCCACAAGGTGGTCTTTATCAGGATCATTATGTGCCACATATGTTACATATCCAGGGAGATTGGGAAGGGTACGAGGCTCTTGTAGAAAGATGATGTCGGGTGGGGCAGTGTGCGATTGGATGTACTGGATGAGACTGCAGCGTTTTTTTCGGAAACTTCGGCAATTCCACTGCCATACCGTGAGGTCTGAAGAAGACCGTGGTGTGGTGGATGCAGGGGGACTACAGGTCGCCATTTACAAGGATCGAATAAGGGGAAGGGCCAGTTGAAGAAGTGTAAGAATGCTACGGGCCCATTCTGCATCAACAGATTCCAAGAACCTGCAGGCGAAGTTTGCTGCCGCTTGAAGGTTCAAGACCCACCCCTTGCTTGGAGCTGTGTCTGTTGAAACGGACAGAGTCCTCCGTTTTGTTGTTCTGCGCTGTCTTGGATCGGTGGGCGCGCTCCCTGTAGTTTTCGGATCCTCGAGTGGATTTGCTCCGTTTGAACTGGGCCCTTCTTTAGTCAGAGGTGCCTTTGGCTTGTCCTTTCTGGGAAGCTTGATTAGTGTAGCATAGGTCGGTCTCTCAGGCCGCTGGTTTTCAGTTTTGCTAGTCAAGGTGTCTTGCGTTGTTGAAGAAGACCCTTCACTTTTTTTGGGCAACTCGGGCCAGTCGGATGCTTGAACTGCAGCTTTGGCACTATAATAATCAACTGCATGTTCCTTGGCATAATTCCTCGTCTTTTTTTCTTGCTGCCATTTAGAACAGGATGTTGATGTAGCAGAGTGAGCGGCTCCGCAGTTTACGCACTTCTCTTGAGCAGTGCAGGAGTCCCTGTCCTCGTGCATGTTACCGCAGCGCTTGCACACAGGACTGTGCTTGCAGGAGGCCTCACGGTGTCCATAGCGGCAGCACTTGCGGCACTGGACAGGTTTCTCTTGGAATGGAGAAACTGGATGCCGAACAAGTCCAAGGTAGACGAAGCTTGGCAGCGAAGATCCGCAGAAAGAGATCTTAATTGCCGAACTTTTACCTAGCCGTCGCAAACGTGCAACTCTGTTTTCAGGAGATCTTAAGTTGTTGGTGATCTCCTCGTCAGTCAGCGTAGTCCCACATCTTTGATTACACCTGTGGCGCAGTGTCTGGGGAGAGGCTCGTATGCTCTGACTTTGATTCCGCAGAGCTCTGTGCAGCGTAGCAATCCTCGTGTTGTCTGTCCGTTTCTCACGTCCACGGCAACGAGATTGAGGCGGCTGTTGTACCTGATCTCCAGGATGCATTCCGGGAACGTCTTCGCCAGAGTATTGGAGAGTCTCAGGCTGCTCAGCGACGTAATAACTTGGTCCTGTTCAACTGGTGTAAATATAACAGTAAGTCCTTCAGGTACTACTGCAGTACTGCGGACTGTTTCAGCGCTTGGGCTGGAATTAGGGCTGTTCTTTTTTCGCTTTTTCCTGGCGACATCAGTCCAATCCAAGTCGTCAAAATCGGAGAGTTTTATGTCACTGGATGGCACAATGACTCGCCGCGAAGAGGTAGTAGCGCATTGCTGACCTGGAGTGATGTCCTCTGCGCTATTCATGGGTGTGTCCTGTTCTGATTCAGCGATTGAGCTGCCACAGACGGACGAAGGCAGACTGTACTGATCAGTGGAAGCGCGATGACTGGAATGTGGCGAAGGTGGCGGTGGCCCAGTAGACATGGCCATGGTCGATTCACGGGCACCAGGGCAAGCCCCAGTGCGGCAGACCTCACCGTGGACAGGAGTAGGCAACGTACGAATGAAGTTCGAATGTTTCAGACCGTCCTATAATATTAAAATGTTGATCCAGAAGAGCGAGGCTCAAAAACGCAACCGACTTCAAATCACTTCCTTTGTTAATATATTTTTTCACATAACGTCAGGATATTGTCGATCGGCATCATCAAAGCTATCATTGTAAAACTGTGGTTTCGTTTTTTTTAACTCAACAATTATTTCGTTACGAAATTTAAAAAAAGAATGGCTAGTTTATTTGATTCCCCAGAAGCAATTAATGCATTGTATATGCTATATTTTTTTCTGTCATTTTAGCATGTGCTGCGGTAACCCAAGGTTTTTGAATCTTTATAGAAAACAGGAGCTGTGATTTCTGAAAAGTGTACGTCGTAAAGCGTTTTAAATACTTTAATCAGTTCATTATACCCATCATTAATAATTCACTCGAATGTTAAAAAAACATTAAACGTAGTTCTCAACAGGATTTTAGAGGAAAAAATATTAGCCTTTTCAAATGTTCTAGAAAGTAAACGAAGTTTTATTCGCATTTTTCTTGCGCTTCTATAACAAATGACAAAAAAAATTGGATTGTGATTTCTCCATGTGCCTGTTCCTGCCATTCTAAGCCCTGTGTTGATATTTGTAATAAAATTATCGATAGCATTTGACGTATAGATGGGGTCAGGGATGGGCAAAATACATGCAAATATGTATCGAAATACAAATACAAAATACTTCTTACAAAATGTATTTAATTACAAATCTAATTACATTTCCGAAAAAGCATTTAAATACAAGATACAAATACAACCAAATGTATTTGGTCTCCTCCATATACTTTTCCAAATACATTCCTCGAAATTTGCGTCAGCGACTTCAGGGCACCTGCAACGGGTTTCTAGGTATCTCATTTTAATTTTACATCGCACACTCGGTTAATTAGCGTGCGAGACTCTATAGTCGGTTACAAGTCAAGAAGGTAGGAGAAGCTCCTCCCACAAGCGTCATGCGCTTGTTTCAAATCTCTCCGTAGTCGAAAGAAGAGTTCACTGGAAACGCTCCTTGTTCCGCTTCAATAGATTCCACCTTGTCTCCGATCCCACTTTTTAAGAAAGCGACCTTTGTATTCATTGTAGGAAGAACCGAGCCCCTAAAAGGGCAGCCTTTGTATCCATCAAAGGGGGAAGCCAATCCCCGAAAGTCATATTTGTTTTAATCGAAGGGGGGAAACTCTAATCTCCCTCTTGAGGCTTCCACAATGCTAAGTCAAAGTCGAAAGATAAGGCAAATATGTACAAAAGGCAAGGCCCTCTTCGCGCGTCGGCCGCAACGTCACGGAAACAATGGGACGCTTTTGGATGCGGAGGTGGCGGAGGGATATCTGATTCCCTTTGAGGGGCATTTGCCGCTACCTTCTTAACCTGTAACCGACTACAGTAACATGATAGAAATATAATCACACAAAAAAAATGTAATCGGCTTGGACGTAATAGGTGAAAAAAGTACAAAGCTGCAAGCAGCTTTCTTTATATTTTTTTTTTGTCGATCATACATTCTTTGTATAGACCAACAAAGAACCGAGACGACCAAGACACGCAGCACTAGCTAGAGAATTTTTTTGTTGTTGAAACTCACACCAGTTACGAAAATCTGGACGACCCGTGCATTTAGAATGTTCCAGGCAAAAATATAGATGGAAATCAGGCTGGAAAGCATCACAAGTTGTCACAGGCACTTATATAGCAAGTCTGCCTGTGAACGTCGATTTCTTCACTATTCTTGCCCTGGACTAGCACCGTAATCACAAAGTCACTAAACGCTTGTGCTTGATTGAGAGACACTGCATTCGGTGCAGAACACAGTTTTCTTCCAGCTCTGGACAGTGACAATAAATTTGAGGGATGTATTTTCGCCCACAAAATTTTATCTAATAACAATTGTATTTGAAATACCCACATTTTAGTATTTAAATACACAGGTCAAATACATTACCCAATTTGTAATTAAATACAAATACAAAATACACATAGTATTTGAAATACGTATTTCAAATACTTGTATTTGAAATACTGCCCATCCCTGGATGGGGTAACCAGTGCTAAAGTTGGAGGTGAGGCTTCAAGTACACCTCGAAAGCGAGACGACAAAACATGAGACAGACAGATACGAAGGTCAGAACTCCGAACCAGGATTACTATGTCTAACTTTAACCAGCTCGCCTGTTTACATGCTTTAAAGGCAAGAACTTTCCCTCGCTTAGCATCGGGTGACCATTGCAGCAGCCAAGCGGGATGGGGTCTAACGAATCGCGCCAACAAAAAGTACCGGCAAGCCGCGAGAAAGCTTAAAAAACGTCGCTTTCACCGCGCAAAGACGAGCGCAATGCAGCGTCAACATGTACACGCTGAGCAAACAGCGAGCACGCGCACATGCTGTTTTAATCTGCGCAGCAACGCCTAAGAGCAGCCACACTCAACGAGTTGCGAAACGTCGGATTCCTTAACAGCTTCTGCCATTCATCTTCTTCTACCGACCAGTCTAACCCCGCTAAACATAAACATAAAATGAAAACAATTAGAGCGGGAAAATGGCTGTTTTATTGACGCGAGTGCCGCAAAAACGGCGACGAAAACGGTAACAACGCATCCTATGCGAGCCATAAAAGAGAGGCCGCCAAAGGCACGAGACAATGGGTTCTGTATAGCGTGACCCGGCCTAGATAAAAAAAAAAAAAGAAAAACAATATATATATATATATATATATATATATATATATATATATACATATATATATATCGGGTGTAGATAATATCGGATGAAGACCACACCCTTGCGCGCGCCCCCTTGGCGACGAGCTTCCGCGTTACGCTGAGAGATGAGGGCGCTCACGACACGCGTAGCCTCCGAAAGAGCGGAGCCAATGAGCGACTACTGGACGAGCGCTGACGTCCGTCGGCACGCCGTCGCGGCACGCCATTTTACCTCGAGTGAGACCGCGATACGATCGAGCCATTCAGGCAGCCACAAATGCGCATCGTCTAGAGCTCTTTCTTTTTTTTTTTTTTTTTTTATGGGTTTTCTATGATGGATTGAGCCAATCACGCACGGAGATAAGTGAAGGATTGCGGCTCGTTCGCTCTGCGTGATTAGTTCAGTCGATGATAGGAGATGCACAAAGGCAACGAGCTCTCCGTGACGACGAACTTCAAATCCGCACACTTGGCGGAAAAGTCGGCGAGGGTTTCAACCGCCGTGATTGGTTGGCGTGAAGGTCAAGCGCGGCGCCAGCAGCTAATCCCGGCCGCCAGATTCCTCGTACATTTTTACGCCGAGTGTCCAAAGTGGAGCCCCTGGTTTCACTTTCTCGAAATTTCGATTTGAGGTTCGACGAAACGTAGACACAATTTTTGAATATCACGCACTTGCGTGTGAAACGATTAATAAATGAGAGGATACGGCTCAACCAAGGATTCATTAGTGCGTTGGCTTGCGCCACCTAGCCAATGCTTTTAATGGCGACAATTAACATATACTTGATTCGTTAATTGTAAGGTTAAGCCCGAAATACGTTGCGCTTTCCATCGTCTTTTAAACGCACTACGGCAGTCCCCATGAAGGAGACAGAAGGAGATATTCGCGCTTGTTCAGCATTGCGCGATCTCAGAGTGCAAAGAAAGCGAAACGATAGCCGAAAAAGGGTACGGATTTACCTTAGGATCTGCTTGATCCGTTATATTTGTGTTTTGTACTCGCAATGTTAAGAGTGGAGGAATTGCGCCGCTTCCGGGATGTACGGAGAATACGGTTCGGCCCGAGCGCATACATCGGAACGCCCCCGCAAAAGACCCGTTTCAAAAGGTGCGCGCCATTGCCTGTCCGCCACCGTTTGGGCATGTACTCTGAGAATGTATTGCGCCCGATGGCTGCGTCAATGTTCGGCGTGAACTCGGCCCAGCTCGTATCGAAAACGAAGGCTGCGTCAACGTTGGTGAGGATTCGGATCCAATCACACGCATCGTGGTCGTGGGTGCATGGTCAAATGGATTTTAATGACTCTGTCTAACCTTTGTAACGGGCGTTAGCTTGCGCCACCTAGCCCAAGTCTAAAAAGATAAACCTATGATGAATTGTCGACCTCCAATGTTGCTCGACGGACTTTTGAAAACGGTATAGTCCCCGCGCCGCACAGTACAATCTGGGGTCGACGACAGCCCTTGTACAGCTTAAAAAAAAGGCACCTACGAAGATGTTCCAAATAAAAATCAATTATACCAACACCATCTAGAATAATGGAGGCCTCCGAACGCCCCACTTTTCCTCCATAGAAGGGTATCGCGATCGGATGGCGACAAGTCAGCCATTGGGCCCGAGCCCGATGCCGAACGTCCGTCGGCGCGTCGATTGGACGCGAGGTTACCAGCCGATCACTGACGCAGCACTCGTATCCAATCCGTGTCTTCGCTCGTTCTCACCGTGATATGACGTCAAAATTCTGCTGCGCAGGCCTCGATTATCCTACAGGTGGTGCTGGTTCTACTCTCACCGACAGCTTAAGAAACACACAGCGGGGCGAGTCCCGAGAGTTTTATTATCGACCCGCAGCCAGTGATATTGGAGCATTAGCCAATAAGAACGCAGAATATAAGAAGCAAAGGGCGTTAACGTAGTGAGCCACACCATGTGTTTGTTAAACTGTCAGTCGCCATAGACGCACCAACAATCCCACGTTTGCCCATAACCAAGTGTGAGCACTGCGCGTGCGCCGTGGCGACAGCAGCGCCACCGCAGCGCTGTGACGTCAGTGCCACAGGTCGGTCTGTGCCAACGTTACTATAGGGAGTATTCACTGGTGGCCATAGCTGTGTGCACGAATGCTGAGCGCGTGCTGACGGCCGGCTTCCACAGTTCTTTTGCAACGTGCATTCCGCACCCCCAAAAGTGCCGGTCTTAGCAGCCTATTGATGTGAGCTCGTTCTGAGCATGCGCTCTAAACAGCACCCACAAATATGGCGTCTAGTGAATACTCCCTATACTCCGTCTCATACTTAGTGTGCAACGCTGTCAAAGCTACTGGCGCAAGCGTGGCGCTTGTTCTCGTTGGTCATTGCCACGCGTTCTCGCGCAAACAAAACCATGAATGAAGCCACGCGCTCGCGTTAGTAGATTTGGCAGCATTGCACGCTAAGTATGAAACAGAATATTAGCGCCAAGATGTTTCGGTGGCGCCTTCTTTTGGTTCTCATCCTTGACGTCACGACTAAGATTTGCCTCACCGTGACGTCACAAGTTGCCTTTGCTACTTACCATCAGTTGCGACGACAAGTTCGATGGTATGTGTAAAAAGCACATTGGAAGCTAGGAGCCGTCTCATTCTGAAACTAACACCGTCGAAGTCGACAGTACGACAATGCTCTTATGCCCGTGGTTTAACCAATTGTGGAAAGCTGACTGCAGCGACGGTTTTGGTCGCGCACGTCGCTAATAGATTACCTCAGTTGTGGAAATCTCGCGGAAGGGGGTACCCCCCCCCCACTCACTTCAATCCGCCTGCCGTCGCTCGAAGCACCATCTAGATTTTCGTTTCATAACTGTGCGTTTCAAAGAGCAGAGCTGAAGCGCCATCTAGACGCTGTGCTTTGAAACGTACTAACATTAATAGAACCACTCAGTAGACCATTTGCTATATTACCCAAGCGTCAAGGAGAATGGAGGGATTGGTGTTCCACGCGCCACACGCGCACGCATTCCCAGTATAAAAGATTCGAAGTAAAGAATCAAAATAAATCGTTGACGAACGCGCGTGAAATATATCATTTGTTTTAGGTATTTGCTTTAGAAAAGTTACTACTGCTGAGGCCAGCACGTGCGGCACGTGGAACACCAATCCCTGCTTCCTCCTTGATGCTTGGGTAATAAGCAATAGGTCTGTTGGGAAACTCTCATAGAGACTGTTTTGAAATAGTGGCACCGATGCGTAATCGACAACCGAGCTAATGGCGATCACAACGCCTCCATTTCTCCCGCAGCGGCCACTCGAGGAACTGACCGTGACATATATTCTGACTTTAATCGGCCATTTCGGAGCCGAAACAGATACGGTGGATGGTGCCACACCCGTCTCCCAAGCGGACGCGCCGCGAAAGACCGCCGAAGTTAAGATGCACCTAGGTCGGGACGCGCGACCTGAAATCACCGTTGAGGCATGGTTGTATAGAAACAATATTAATTGCGCTTCAAAACCTTGCAAACTAAAAATTTTAGAAAACATCATCTTGTACTAGGCTCCAATAAAAGTTACTGCAAAAAGAGTTTTTTTTTCGTTGGTTTTTACGCAAAAACATGCTTTTTGAAAGCTCAAGGTGACCACAGTAAAGACAAATGACAAAGAGTGGTGCTGTTGTCGTATTTAGCTCGGTCTCGGTGGACGCCAGAGGCCCAGGTTTCAACGGTGAGTTTCCCAACTGAGGGTCCTAGTAACGTTGAAACGTACGTATCCCCATTCCCATAGCAGTTACCGAAGCAGCCGTACGGCGGCGCGTCGAGCGACGCCAGGCGAGTCGTGGTGAATAAGGGGGGCGGGGGGGGGCGGGGGGGGGGGGGGTACTGTTCGTGCATGCGGCGTCTATGAGCAGTTCCGTAACTAGGCTAATCTAATAACGTTGGTCTGTGCGGAGCGCAAGTTTGTCTGCTACTTGCACAGGGGTTACGATGATGCCAGAACGCCAAGCTCTTATGCGGAGGGCAAGTTTGTCTGCTCCTTGCGCAGGGGGTAGCGGTGACGTCAGAACGCCGAGCCCTGATTGGCTGATTGCGACCCCCTATCTGAGCGTCGTCTGCTCCTCTGCAACGTCGTCCGCTCGCAACGTCGTCTGCGTCTGTCTTACGTTTCCTGCGACTTTCGGAAGTGCAGAGGCCAGATTCACGAAACGATCTTACGCCAAAAATGTGCGTAAGACAAAACTTAAGAACAAATTCGTATTCACGAAACGAAATTTTCGTAAGTTTTGCGCAGGTTACGGCGAAATCCTACGACAGCTCCGAAGCTGTCTTACGCACTTCTTACGATCAAGTCAGCATGGCCGACAGCGTCGCGGTCGCGACGACCCACGGACGTTTATTTTTCTACGTGAGCTTCTCACGCGTCCTGACTTCAAGCAGCAAAAAAAAAGTAAAAATTACTTGAAACAGAGCACGACGAACAAGAACGCTGGATCCACAGACACCGGGGAAAAGCTCCAACGGCGACGATTCCACCGAACGCGACCAAACGAGCTGAGCAGTTAGGCCTAGCAGGCACTCCGAATCGGCGACCATCTGTCTGCCCACGACCGACTGGCGTGCTGACTGGAATATGCCCGCGCGACCCTTGTGAACCCTTCCCGTCTCATACTTTGATCGCTGACCTCAATTTTAGATTAACAGGTCAATTTCTTCCTCTTGTTATCTCCTTGTTTCCCGAGGCAACGGTGACTCTCGCCGGTGAAAAAGCGGTGAATCTCCGACAGACGCAGGAAAGGTAAAGCAGCCATCGCTTTGACTAGCAGACGTAAAGCAGACGACGTTAACTGCGCCAACCCGCCGGCGCCGTTATAGAGTGAGGGGTCTCGCCGCACACGAAGGGAGGTAAAAAGTATTTGGGAGGGAACTTGCGGACACTAAGCAAACAAACCTCGGCGCCCCGGGACACCTCGCCAGTGAGTCCTTTGACATCCCTCCTTGATGCGCGTCTGCTAGTTGTTAGACGAAAACAACGTACCGCTCGAGTTATTTCGTCTGCCCTCCCTTAAAGGCCAAGTCGAGTTCGCTCCGAAAGTCGCAGGAAAGGTAAGACAGACGCAGACGATGTTGCGAGCAGACGACGTTGCAAAGGAGCAGACGACGCTCAATAAGGGGTCGCGATCAGCCAATCAGGACTCGGCGTTCTGACGTCACCGCTACTTCCTTTCTCGTGCGCAGAAGACGAAAATGAGCCCACTTGCAAGGCGTATTGGCTGATTGAAAAAAAAAAAAAAAGTAGTGGGTATACGTCAAAGCATCTTTCATTGGGGTAAACACGCTATCCCTTCAATCAAAGCGAATCAGAGCTCGACGTCGTTCTGACGTCATCGCAACTTCTGCGCAAGAAGCGGACGAAGTCGCTCTCCGCATAGCCTGCTGACGACCTGCTCAAAGTTTGCCGTAATAACGTGAGTTCGTGGGTACGCAAGGAAGGTGATTAAACAAATTCAGTAGCTCCAGGCACTGTCGGCCCAGTCTCGGTTTACTCTCAATCAAAAGACGCCAAGGTGGGAGAGATGACTGCGCTGTCAGGCTGCAGCTCCGCGTTCGCTGCAGGGAGCAGACGCTACCCGACGCGATACTTCAAGAACATCGAATAACTCTCCTCCTTTAAGGGTGTTGGGGGTGGGCGCAGTGCAGCAGCCCGACCACTGGGACGGGCCTCGACATTCGTTAATCAAGTTTACGGCGAGTGATGGCCCCTGCCGTGCTCCAAATGGGCGCCACGGTCACGCACCTCTAGTTTGTCGGACGTGCACGGCATCGGCGCACGCACGCCGAAACTCGACGAGGAGCGGACAATAGACCGTTCCCAAAATACGCAGCGCCCCCCACTGTCTCCTCGACGCGTTAAGCCGCAGTCGCGCCGCTCATACATCATACGGAAGACATAAAGACAGAATTGCCTGCGCACATGCCTCAAGCATTTCCGAAGCATGTTTGCTTCGTACATGTTTCGAACATGTCTGCAGACGGTTTTTGCATACGACCAATGGTACCGTCATACGAGGAAGCAACACGCAGTGGGCTGGCTGGATAGATAGATGTTGATAACTATACCTTTTGCAACGGGCGGTAGCTTGCGCCACCTAGCTTAAGTATAAAAGGACAAACAAGAAAGATGAGGGAATGTCTACAGGATGTCTTTCGCATAGCGTATCCGCGACTTCAGCGTAATCTGTAGGGACGGGTGGGTCAAAACAAATTGCATTGCTTCTTTGGAAGCCTCCAAAGTGCTGGGGAAACCGGCGACATCTCTGCAGTGTTCAAGTAGTGCTTCACTATTCGATTCCTTCTGCTATTCACCGTCCCCTAACTCTAACTAGTTGGGTGCTATTCGCGTGGAGTATAAGCCGATAAATAGAAGAAGTGGTTCGTGTATGTTTAGCATTATGGAGTTGTAAAACGCAGATAAGGTTCAGTGATAGCAATAACGAGTGCGTGTCGGTTTCGCGATGCGTTAGTTTTATTTCATTTTTCTGTTGAATTTGCAATGCTTATGTTTGACGTAGTTCATATTTCACCAAGCCTATGAGGTGCCAAGGAAAATGAAGATGCTCGACAGGATCGAAGCTACCTCCTCCCCCTCCCCCTTCCTTTCCCCAAACTTACGCAAGAATTACGACGCTTACTGTACGAAGACTTGGTAACCCCCAGACAAGAACTAAGAAAAGAAAACAAATCATGGGACGCACTTCTTGACTACATAAAGTCAGCGAACCAGACATGACACGTCTAATTTCACCCCTTCACCCCGTCCGACCTTCCATCTCCCAGTCCCTCCAGATAAGATAGCTCTAGACTCTAAAAGAAAAAAAAAAATAATAATACAGGGTGTCTTTTTTACCGCAAAGCACTTTGAAGAACCAATCGCTAAAATCAAAGAGAAAAGCTCGGCGAATGGGTGGAAATTTGTTTAGACACAGTCTGCGCTAAGACACTGATTATACATAGGCACTCGTAACATCATGCTCGTGTCATCGCGCAGACCGTTCTTTTGTTCGCTTGTTTTTTGGTCTAATAAATGTAAATCAGCCTCGTCACTCGCCTGGATCCATCCGTAGGTCAAAGTGATTGATTTTCTTCACTGCTTTGCGAGGAAGTCAGCGCACAAGGGATCCTAATCTCACCCACTTGGCGAAAACGTCGGCGAGAAATTATGCGGCTATGATTGGCAGGCGCCAAGGTCAAGTGCGGCGTTGGCCAATCACGGCCGCCGGATTTGTCGGCGACTTTTTCGCCAGGTGCCCAGCTTAGGGCCCCTGATGGTCTAAACTCTATGTCAAGCTAACTCAGTTTGTCTTTCCTCTCAATACCCGTGTTCCACTATTTGAGGAACAAATAGAGACTCCCCCAGGGTTCGTATCCATAGCTGGTAAGCGATCAGACATCGGTGCATTAAAATGCGATTGTTGATAATCTCACGCAATGTTGAACGCGCTTAAAAAGCAAATAACTCTCATTGTGCTGCCCATGAACCAGGAAAGAAACCGTACATTAAGGAAACAAAACCTAAAACCCACAGACAAAGAAATACTAAAATGTCCATGGAGATTGTTCCACGGAAACCCGAAACAATGCTAGCGGCAAGTTGATATAGATACGCCCTAGTTGTATTAGCATGTGATCTCATTAAATGAAGGAGCGCACTTCAGGAGAGACTAATAAGGTCGTATTTTTACAAAATATGACTTGCCCGCTTCAGTCCCGTTTGTTAGAAAATCCATCGCCAACTACAGAAAAAGAAAATACATACCCTTTGCGCTGTTCCCGTGGAAAATGGAAATAACCAATACGTGCTACAGCAGAAAAACCCCTTGTGAGAGCCGAATCTTTGCTAAGAAGCAGCTTTGTCAGGACATTCTTTAGATGATTCCTTTTCATGTTCGTCCTTCCACTTGGACAATATTCGGGTTTTATTTGAACTGCCATGGCTGACTAGCCTCTACAGACCCCTTTCGAAAATCGCATGTCGATTATAAGAAGGTCGGAACCCCTACACAATGGCGGAACAGTGGACATCGTGGAACCTGCAAGTTATTCCATCGGAGCGCGGAAAACTCTAGGCGACGACGAGCCAATCAAACAGCGTCAAAACTGCAACGTCACTGCGCTCATCATCTTTTTCTCCGGGTGTGTTTTTGCCTTTTAATCCAGCCAAAGGCATAAGGTGTGCCGTGACGTTCCGGTTTTAGTCTGATATTGTGTAGAAATTCCACAGCCGCCAACAGAGGGCAGTCTTTCGAAAGGGGTCTTAGAGCCGTATAAGTAGAGTTTGGTGATTAAATGGTAAGAAGAGGGCGAAAATAAGGGCACGTCATTGGCCGAAATTGTTTCAATGACCTCGGACGCGTTGATCGACAGCACTTGTGACCGGCCACTAGCCACGAATGTTTCCCTAGCGAAGGTAACGGGCTTAATAAATACCCTCCAGTCACAAGGAGTAGGTAAGGGTGCATTTAAATACTTTATTTCAGCACGCTACAGTTGAAACATGCGATTCTTCGTAACCGAAAGGGCAACGCAGGTGGCGTTGACGTCACGGCGACATTTAGAATGGACTCGATCTCAGTTTGGGGGGGGGGGGGGGGGGGGCGATTGCAGTGCCAGCCGCGGCAACTACCGAGAGAACCGTTAAAACCGTGGACACAACTGACCCAACTGACCCTAACCCAGAACGTGCACCCCAGAGTCGCAGTTTCGCCTCATGTTTCAGAAAACTTTTCTCGTCAATAATCAGCTTTTCTGGTTCAGCCCACGTACACAGCACCTTGAAACCCTTTTTGCACCGATATCTTATAGTTATCACCATTTATGTAATTTCAGCCACATGCAGAAATAAAAAAAAAATACCTGCGCCGCGGTGCGCGACTCCTTCATGGTCATCTTGGCTTCATTTTACTTCGCAGTATCATCGCGGGGGGAATATGCGGCGCTGACGGCGGCGACGCGTTCGCCGTTCCACCTCGGCAATCGCCGTCGGCCCTCGCGTTGACCAAACGCTCCCAACATACGGCTCTAAGGGGTCTATCGCGTGTGCCTGCCAACAACTTGAGGCATAATTGGGAGGGGAATACAATAACTTGACGCTAAAAAGTAATGCAACGCAGATCACATTTTATTTCACCTATGCAATGCTGTCACTAAAGCGAAAGAAACAAAAGGCAGAACGTAGACTGATCGATTCTGCGAGCTTAAATGGTTTATACTTTCAAGATTGAAGCATTACATTGCGAGAAACGTGCCGTGATCCTCAACATACCGATAGGCCAATTACGATCACTTTTTCGGTTATATTTTTCACAAGATTTTGGAAACCAGAAAGATACAACTTGCAGATGTCCTTTGCTTTGAGTAATATATTTAACCGTCCCGCAATGGTTGTTTCACGGCCGAGAGCGTTTTATCATCTCAGCTTGGCAGCACGCGGCACCCAACCCAAAAATACAAAATTAATGTAGAATTAATGTAAGATCATCGAACAAAGCCAAATGAAACGACTGGAGCTGGCAACATACCCAGTAGCCTCTGTTTGATTCGATGCGGACATTAAACAAATTTACAGACTTAAAATTACGGTTGTAAATCAGCTTACCCTCAACGTAAGGCTGTGGCAGTTACGCCCTTAGAATTCTCGTAAACACCCTAAAATAAGGTGCTGCCAATCTTTGCAGCCTCCTGGGGATATTACATTTTTCCGAGTAACAAGTTTAAATGCGACAAGCACCATGTAGTTATCAGCTGCACAGAGAATCTAAATAAAGACGCAATAAATCAGGTACAAGGAAGGAATCGTGACATTGTTGAATTCACCTGCTCTCATATGTTCAACTATTCAAACACACTCATTCGAAGCTGACTGTCGCCGCGATCACGAATCAAAACAGCCAAGAAGAAATTTTGTGGTTCCAAATTATCACATCTACTTTGTACTGGCACTCATAAGTTTTGGAAGGCTATTAATCCAAGTCATGCTTGGGATGACCCTGTGCTTTTAGGAATTAACAATCGTCAAATGAACGATAATGTAATATCAAATTTCGTTAATTTTTTTTTTGTTGGGGGGGCGGGGGGGGGGGGAGGCATATTCGAAAAGGAAGACCTCTCTTCATCCGCATCCTGATTTCCCTATTATTCCTGCGAAATTGATTTCAATAGCGACGGTATCAGAAAATTAACATAAACGTTTCCTTCTAACAGCGCTCTGGGAGAGGATCTCTTATCAGGAACGTTTCTAAAGTTATTAAATTGTTTCGCGTCACCCATTTTCTCTGAGCTATTTAAAAAAATTGCGGTGGCTTAGCTCGGCTATGCCAGGATATGCGTAGCGTGAGCTTATGCGCACAAAAGGAGAGGTGCTATCAAGCGGCTCCGGTGCAGCGTCAGACTTGGCTACTGCGCAACGGAGGCGCACAGCTGGGCACGCAGCGGCGCCATTGCGTCTGCCGCGGCTATGACGTCACTCCTCTGGAATGCGCAGACCGCCGAGGCGGGCGAGGCGGGCGCGGCAGCGGCTTTGCGTGGCTCTCATAATGAGCCGTACTCATTATGCAGGCCGTAATTATGCGAAACGCGCGGCGGTGGCGGCGGCAGAGCCGCCGCCGCCGCGCGCTCATTATGCGTGCTCATTATGCGGAGCGCGCAGCGCCATGCGCCGCCCTCATTATGCGGAGCTTCGCCACCGCCGCAGCGCGCTCCGCATGATGAGCACGGCTCGCATAATAAGCACGGCCCCATTATCAGGGCCACGCGAAACTGCTCAACCTGGGCCAGTGTAGCTAACGCTACAAAAGGCCTTCAGTTAAGAAGTGTCCCACTCGATTGGCATTCCGCCATTGTTAATCCCGTCTTCAAATCAAGTGACCCATCAGACCCACCTAATGATCTCCCCATCTCTCTCACCAGTGTACCCTTCAAGTTAACGGAACATGTTATTTTACTAGCGTCATGTCACACCTGAACGAGATCAACTTCTTTTCTCCTAATCAACGCTGTTTAAAAAAAAAAAACAAAAAAAAACTCTTCTAGCAGCAAGTTCTTTGAATTTGTCCATGATTTACATAATAATACTCACGCAGGAGCACAGACGGATGTTATGTTTATTGATTTCGCCAAGGCTTTTATACGGTACCATATAAACGATTAATTTTAAAACTTTCTTGACTCCAAATTGGCCCATTCATAGTATATTGGATTTCAGCCTTCCTCACCGAAAGAGCTCAATCCGTTATTATTAACAATGCAGTCTCCTCCCAAGCACCAGTAATCTCTGGAGTATTCCAGGGGAGTGTGCTCGGACCATTACTCTTTTTGATATAGATTAATGACCTGCCATCAAACATTCAATCAACCTTTGGATTCTTCGCTGACGATTGTGCTCTTTACCGGAAAATGTAATCTCCAGCAGATCACGTCCTCTTTCAAAATTAAAGGGAAACTGAAGCGGTTCTGTATTTGAGAAAAAACACTTCAATGACCTTCATTCTACCTCCAGGATCAGGAATACCGAGATTATTTTTCAATTTGGTGCACGGAGGCTTCAGAAATTAATTTTCAAAGTACCACCGAAGCCCCTCCTTCCCGGGGCGTGACGTCACACTAGGTGTTTTCGGAATCTCTGCTCTCGCGCATCTTCAGCGCCTTTCAAAGCTATGCACGCGCATTGTTGCTATTTTCAAAAAAAGGTCAGAAAGAGACGTTACGACTGCCGTCATTGCGGAAGAATATACCTGGCAAGCTTGCCATTGCACGCGCTGCCCACACGAGCGACACGCGCTTGGCGGCCCAATGATCCTAGTATGACGTCACGACTGGTCGGAGGTTCTTCGCATTTTTTCGCTTTTACTTGCATCTTCAGGGAAAACGAATGTGATATTCAGATTCACGGGATAAAAATACGCCAGAATTCACCTCTAACTCGTTTTTTTCAAGAAGCGTTTCAGCTTCCCTTTAACTTAATGAAATTAGCGAATGGTGTGTTTTGTGCCAAATTTAGAATTGACTCGAGTAAATTCCACGTATTAACAGTTACAAATAAGAAATAAGCATCACTTTCTCAGTACTCCCTTTAACACCAAGTAATTGAATGTGTAACATCATTTAAAAATGTAGGCGTTGATTTCACGAAGAATTTGTGCTGGAATGGGCATATAGATTGTATGGTGAATAATACATCCTGCAAAATAGATTTCTTCAAACGAAACATTCATTCTGCTGCCCAGGACCTCTTGCTTATGATTTAATTATCCTTCCAAAACTCCAATCCGCCGCCATAATATAAAATCCTCACAAAAATTATTTAACCTTAAAATTAGAAGCTTTACAAATCTGCCGAGAGGACGCTCCTCTGGCAAGTGTCTGAGAGCTGAAGAGAAACCTGGAACTACCCGCTTTATAAAACCGGCTCGAGATATCTCGTCTATAGACAATTGCAAGCATGGCGCCACAAGTGGTGCCCCATGCGTGCAAGCGCGTGCAACGCGCAGGTGAACGGAGCTTTGGCAAGCTCGTAATCGCACGGGCGTGCCTGATCGAGCAGAGACATGGCGGCGGCCAGTCGCCCAGCTTGCAATCGTCTATACTTTTTCCATCAAATTTACTTCTGCGAATCACTTTTTCGGAGATCTTTCTGAATGCCTGCATGGTTGTCGACGTTTAGCGCACTCAAAAAACTGTCATTCAAGCATTCACACACCCAAAGAACACTCCTTCCACACAGCGCTCACTAACAACTTTGTATTTCGTGGTTTCCTTCGGCTTCTACTTCTTCAGATTTGTGACGAATTGCAAATAGAAAAAGACGACATAAGAGTAAAAATTTCTGTCTAACCTGCATGGTTCATGTCTCCCAGGTTTGATCACATATGCACATTTGAACCAATTAAATCACGAACTAGCTTGTTCGTGATTTAATTGGTTCAATAAAAAAGATTGGAGCAGTCTCCCAGCACACGTAGTGACTCGACCCGATTGTACGTTATTTAAGCCAAGCTGCGTAAATTTGTTTAGTTAATTTCTTTATTTTATCCTAACGTCAATCACAGGTGGGTCATTCAATTTCTACTCTAGCACTGTACTCATCGTTGTATTGCTTAATCTACGAAATCTTTGTATATTCATTTTCAAGCCTTGGGTTTTAGCAGTATATCGTTGGTGGAGTTTGTATAAACTGTTCGCTTCTTGTTGTGATTTTTTTCTGCTTTTGTCTGTGTAACTATCGTGACTATTCCTCTCTTTTTTCTGTCCCCCTCATGTAATGCATCATCAGACACCTTTGGGGTAAATCACTGATCTCTATTGTAGTAGGCTGGATCGCGGATCGGGAGCCCTTCGGTGTCGCCACCGGCGGCCATTGCTTGACACCAGGCAATACACGCAAGTCTATGGGAGAAACGCACAAAAGTAAGCATATTGAAGCATGTACGCCGTGCTCGGAAACGAGTATTTTATGATCCGCTGCGATCTTTATGTCGGGTGTTTGGAGATCGAATCGGCATTTGTCAAACGTTCGGTCCCCGAATAAAAAAATCAAACGTACCGGAGCACCTACGGCTGAGCTGGCAAGCTTGCTCTCGTAGTGGAGTAAACAAAAGAACTTGCCGGTCAATGAGTCCGTCTTTGGAGAAGCCCAGAAGTTGATGAATCACAAAGAAGTTCCATGTGGACAGCGGCTTTCCGGGAGTGAGCGAATTCCGCGTTGCAAAGCCTTCGAGCTTGTCGTCTGCTAGACCGAACTCAACAAAACCGCACCGACTCCCCGGTAACTCTAGCTAACTCTCGCCTCATTGAGCTGTACTACAGCGGAATCACTCTCGACCACAAAATATTAATGTATAAGAACTGCGAGGACTGACAGTTTTAATGTTTGTACGCAAGCTATTTAACGGGCTTATCGAAAAGCATCCAAAAAGTTTCAGTGCCGACAAAAGCTTAGAAACAGGGGAAAACGGCACTTTTTCTCGTTCTTCCCATAGAGTCCCATGCATTGGCTGGAGTCAATCAATGGCCGCCGGTGGCGACACTCGGCCCCAGCTGCCGAGGCGGCGGTCCGCGACCCAGCTACACTATAATAGAGATCAGTGGGGTAAATAAATGAAGTGAAACGAAACAATTTTTTTTTTAGGAAACCCCAGCGTATTAAAACTTAGAGAGCTTGATACTCTTTTCTTTTCTTACCTAGTGAAAAAACATTACTTGTCCTCCTCTTTTGAGTTGTGAATTTATTGCCCGTAGGACATTACGTAACTAAAGAACAAGGTGGAGGGTAGAAAGCTCGACGCGCCTTCTTTGCTTTGGGCCCGTGCTCAGCCCGATATACCCACGCCTTCGGCCTCCCGCCACCATGCCCGTTATATATATATATATATATATATATATTTATATATATTTATATATATTTCTGGCATGATGATTCGTTGATTTCAATACAAAACAAACAATCATCGAACGCATCAAATGGCAAGCAGATGGCAAGTAAAAATATATATTCTGAATATTTTTTTGCGGAATAGTTTAGATTTGAATCATCATAGTACAACCGGTCTGATTTCAATAACGATATAAATCATGTTGATTTTTATTCTTGTTGCAGCCTGTTCGAAGCTTCCTACCGTCATTAGAGGAAAGGACCGAGTCACACCTCTCCAACAATGGGCGGATAACTTTCTTTGCCTTCCTGTTCCGCTCTGTCCCATAACAACCTTCGCCCAGGTGTGGCGGGTCGTAATAGCACGGGCGGCGCGCCGACCCGCGGCGCCGTCTTGTTAGTTAGTTGGGGGTTCACGCAATTGCCCCCGGGCTAGGAGCACATAATCGTGTTGCCTGTGTGTTTAGACAGCGGGGAGTCTCTCACCCCCAATCAGTGTTTGGTGCCTCCACTGTAGATGAGAAAGTTAGCCGGTGCAGAACGAGTGCTGACCTGGGGTCCTTCACGTGACTCACGCAGTGTTTATTACATGACGCTTCACCGGTATCATGTTCACCCTCGTAGAATTGGGCAAAGCTGGAGGCCAAGCGTTGATCAAAAGGTGCTTCACAAAAGCAGCAGCATAGATGAGCAATATCGGGCTAGAAGGGGAGGTGTGACGATCGATCGCGCCGACAAGAGCGGTTCCGCGATTTAAAACTACGGAGCATGCAGAGCCGAATCTTCGTACAAGTAGCAGTGCCACCTTGCAACCTTATACTCCGGATACTCAAATTACCGGATAGGATGTTGCAAGCTGCGTGTTCGTTGGACGAGTCAGCCATCCGCCTTTCGCCAGGTGATCAAACTTCTGTGCGCGTGCTATCGAGAAGAGAATGGTGTCTGGCGATTAAAAGCAGGCGATTGATTCGTCCGGCAAGAACGAAGCTTCCACCATCTTGTAGAAAAGAAAAGTTGTCGCGAGGCTGCAGCAAAGACCACTCAGATGGAAAGGCCGTGGTGGTGAATTTTTGGCGTCACCTAAAGGAGGACCACGTGAAGCACTAATTGGACGCGAGTGTTGCGCCACCGCTCGATGTGGATTCGTGTTTTCACTGATTGGTTTCGCTACCTTCGCCGAGTGAGTGTGCACGCAAGGGTAGAAGGAAGAGAGTAGCCAAGAGTAGCTCGGATTAAATAGGCAGCGCGGAGTGCAGTTGTGCTGCTGCTGTCGGTCCAGATATGACACCGTGATTAAATAGTTCGTTCCACCTTAGGTCCGACCACGATTAAAGGCCGACGAGCAGCCAGAAAGGACAAAAAAAACAACCTCGATTCCTCTTTTCCAGTCGAGAAAGAGGGACACCCTTTTCCTTTTTGTTAAGAACAGCTTAACGACCCGCTCCTGTAAGGAGAGGAGAAAAGAGTGCGGGAGGGAAGAAAGAGAAGAAAACGGGGAACCGGTTTTCTGACCGAAAAGAAGACATTTCCGCAGGTCGGCCTTTAAATGGAAAAGGAGTGGCATTGATCTATGAAGCTTGGGACCGCTCTCAGTCGCTATTGACCCTTTTACTGTTTACAAACATGAACTTCCGCTTGGACCCCGAGCGATTTTCAGTTGCTCCGTCTTTGTAAGCCTGCCGAGCTTGGTTATAGCCCCAGTGTTAAAAAGTATAAAGGCTGCACGGGCAGCAAAGTTGCAGACTTAATGAGTGTCTTCGGCTGTATAATTTAAGGCCTTAGGGGAGGGGAGGCAAGTTGGTTTACAAGAATATTCGGAAAGTTTTATCAGATCTCGCGCTTTTCGTTATTTTGGAGTTCACCTCGAGAATTGGTAGTTAAACGTTTCATTGACATTTCAAGCCGGAAGTTCTCCGGGACGTCAAAGACTGGAGCACCGCCTGGTGGCGTTTGTCATTAAAAGGGTCTATACACCAACTCATGTTTACAAAACAACCGGAGCGGCCCTAGCGGCACGCCACTGGCGCCGCGCATGCTCGATAGGGTGTGGACCGTCTGGGCAAAAAGCGCCGCGTCCTGCATCGCCAAAACCATTGATATGTGATGTTGTCGGCGCCAGTGGGAGTCCCCGTACCTTTTTCCGCGTTGGAATTGTTGATTACACGTCTTCCTAGCAATGTCTGACCACTTTAGTAACCTGAGAAAAATTAACGATGCTCGTTACATCGCAAAACTTCGTGTAAATTGTGTGACGTGCGGCGATTTCTTCGGCATGGACGCAGCAAAAGGGACGCTGAATCCTTATTCACATAATGGGATTCTGCTCGCTAATTTCAGTCGCGACGTCGCTCGGGATGCAAGATCGTGGACGATGGCTGTGATGCTCGACGTCTAAACAGAAACTCGCAAGCGGAATCGTACCAAGTGAATAAGGCACAACAAGTCGATGACGGCCGCCGGTAACAATGATCAAGATCTCATTGTATCTACTGTTTACACCGAGCCTTCTTATCCAAGACAACCGTCAAAGTTTTTTTTTCTGCACTTACTTTTTATCGCAACGTTTGGTCTACTGGCCGCCATAGTTTAATCCAGAAGACGACATTGAACGATCATACGGCCGTTTGAATGTGAAGACGCGCTGCACGTGGTCCGCGGAATGGTCCGGACAACTTGACGGTTTTCCCGAGTTTAGGTTGGGAAACAAAAATCTAACCACCAAACGTTTTTTGCATATTCAACCCAATGTGCTTCCCGCACAAGCAATTGTGGTCCGACGGTGTCTGGTTTTTTTGTTTTCACGGCACCTAGAACTCTCTCGGACAGACCAAGCAGGCAAAAAAACACACCAAAAACCGATAATCACACCTTTTTCGGCTCTTTCAGTACAGCCCCAGACGCGGCGTTTTGACCAGAAGGCAAGTTTTAGCCTACTTTCTTCCAAAACAAGTTCGCAGGAATGCAAGTCCCGCGTGGCAACTTTCGCCCACATCCCGAAACCGGAAGATCGCCTGAAGCGCCACCACCGTGGCGGGACTTAACAGAGTTGAGTTGATGTATGCTCAAGGACAGCTTAAGAGATGCAGGGGTTGGGTAGCGGGGGGGCGGAGGTTATCAACTTATCACTCAGCAAGCAGTCAATCCGAATACTCTATCCGCTGACCAGAACACTGAAGAAAGAATCACGGGTCAAAAAGAGCGGGCATTGTAAGCCACGCCGTGCGTTTGTTAAGTTGTCAGTGAGTGAACCGAGCGACAGGCACTCCTCCCCGCCCGCTCATCAAACCTATGCAAAGCGCAGGTTCGTCTGCTTCGTGCACAGGGGTTGCGATGACGTCAGAACGCCGAGCTCTTATTGGCTGATTAAAAAGAATAGTGGGTAGACCTGAAGGCATCAAGCATTGAGGTCTACCCACTCTCCTTTCAATCAAAGCCAATCAGAACTCCGCGTCGTTCTGACGTCACCACAACTCCTGCGGAAGAAGCAGACGACCTGCTCTTCGCATGCAGACGGCAAGACTGACTTGTCGCCGTCTCAACACACGCAAAAACTTCGTAGAAAAAAGAAAACGAGATATAAGAAAGAGAAGTGCAGCTCCCCCGCATCTACTTGCCGCATACACCTGCTGCTCGGAGGAGGCGACGGGGAGGCCGCGGCCCCCAATCAAGATGGGGTGACGCGCGAAGCAAACACGACGATAAAAATTGTTTCGAGAAGCAAACACGGGGCGCAGGGATGACTAAAGGGGTTGCCAAAAATTGCCGAGCGGCCGCGAACGCGCGTCTTGCAGTGCGCTCCCCCCTCTCTTGGCACGCTTTCATCGACAGATGCAGTCGCTATTGTGAGTATGCACGAGAGTGCTGTGCACCAGCACGTGCAGACGGTGACGTCGTACCCCTAACAATACCCTCGTCTGAAACTCATTCCATGCAAGCTCCTAAGGCAGTTTCTTTTCTGGAGAGCCCGTCAGTTAAAGAGTTGGAGATTTTTTTGAGGTTCCGATGACATTCGTTGTTGGCGTCTCCTTATTTTATTTTCGGGGTGTAAACGACCTAGACAGAACGAAGTCAAAATTTTCACGTTACACTTTAGCACGGTCTAGCCATTAAGATAAAGCGGATGTCTTTTTTTTTTTTTTTAACGTGAAGCGTTTTTGCGCTGGGTATTCAGATTAAGTAAAGCCGCAAAAAACGAAATCGTGAGTTAGTGAAGTTAGCACCACTAACTCCACTAGCAATAACTCTAACAAACTTTAACTAACCCTAGCTAACTTTACCTAACTCTAGCTCTAACTCTATCTATAACTCTAGCTCAAAATAACTCTAGCTCCAGCTCTAATTAACTCGAACTAACTCTCACTAACACTTACTCGCCACTAACTCCACTAAACCCTTGGTTTAGCGCCAGTGGTTTAGTGTCATTAGCGTTAAACAAGGAACGTTTCACGTAGCAACACAAATGCAGGGCAATTTGGGACGCATTTTATTTCACTATTGGCAACGAGATGTTTCGGTGCTCCCTCTTATTGTTCCTCTCTGTAATGTCACTACCAGGATTATCGATTACCCGTAACGATTCCGATGGCGCGTGTAAAAAGCACGGTAGAAGCTTGTAGTCGTCGCGTCCTTAAACCAACACCGCCAACGTTGACAGTCTGCTTTTCCTTTGATTTCTATTAATAACCGTACAATTCATCATACTCGAAATATCATAGTAAGCGTTTGACCAATCGTAATATACAAACAAGAGCGACACTTTTCGTGGTGCACGTCCTCAGTAGTACCTTAATAAGGTTCCTTCCGTGTTGGTAGACAACGCATGGAGGGGCAGCAGAAGCAAAAAAGAACATTTCTTTGGAAGTATTGTTTTATACAAGAAGAACGTTCTGTTTCCGATGTGTATATTAGTGACATTGTTGTCAACCAGGTACTCAGACAACGTTACGGCATTTATAAGATAGAGAACCAGAAGTATGTTGTGAACATTGTTGTCAATAACATTCTGGGGCATCATACGCTCGTACAGATTCAACCTTGCGTATACAAAGTGGCATACACGAGGTTTCTTGTATAGCACAGACACGCTGTTTACAAACAAGCCCTTATTTCTCCACACCATGCACTGCGCTTGCCCAGAAGCTAGACTTGCCTGAAATGAGGTCCATGCGCAGTACCGACAGCAGTGCATACCGCATTGGCATGATGCGTTACAGTTCAGTTGGTGTATACGTTAAAATAAGATCGGGCTACCTGTTTTCTGGCGAGTGCTCTCGCCGGTTGTTAATAATATCCTCACGGATAAAGCAAGCACCTAGGCTTGCTTAGGGGATTGTCAATTACGTCTGTCAGGTACTTAGATTAAGTTAGTGCTTGTTTCCGCTTCACAACTGCGTGTGCATCGGGGAGCAGGGCAGCCTCGTGTTCCAGTGCCTACAAAGGGGCTGCAACATACTTGCATACCTATAAAACACCGAGACAAAGGAAGAAGAAGAAAAAAAAGGACACCGCAATGATGTCTCGTGTGGTCCCTTTTGTTGTAAATCCGGAATGAACGAGTCATGAACAGTTTCTAGTGACGCCGATACCGATAGGCGAACAGCGTTTACTATTCCACCATAGCCGATTCATTTCATCGGCGCGGCTGATCTTGATAAGTCGGCCGCAAAGCAGAAACAAAGAGCTGTGCCCTTCGCTCCCCAGCTCTCCTCTTGAAGTCAATGTCACGGGCAGCGGGAGGTCGGGAGCCGGATGTCTGGTGCCGCGGGATGCCTTCGTATGTCGGTGCCGCATTGGGCTCGGCCCATTAAGGAGCGTGTGTGGGTGAGAGTTGCTCCGGATTCGGGTTGACGGGACTCATCCGACCTTTGGTCTCTTTTAAAGAACTAGAAACTCTCGGCGATCTCGCTCTGTTTTGGCGAGCAGTGCGTTCTTAACCGCTCTACGACATGTCTGTACGTGAGCGTGTTGTCCGCTTCCGACGAGCTGGACGTTTGGAAGTCTTTCATTGTCTTTGAACTTAGAGACGACACTGCGCGTCTTTTCCCCGCGTCGCTTACCAAATTTTTTTTTGAAGAACGCTTCGAGAGGTGTTAGATAAGCTGTCCGCTTATCTGCTCTTTCGTTGAACTGGGCACTACATAAGAGCATGTCTCGCAGAAGTCTTGTCGACGTAGTCCTTGAAAGGGTGTTGCAGGCCTTGCGCAAAAGACAGGGTTAGGCCTCGTGTGAATCCGGAATGAACAAGCCATGGACCGCTTCTAGGGGTGCCGGTAGGCGAAAGCGCCTTTTATGTGCGCGGCCGCTCTAGATAGGCCGACCTCAGGAAATAAAACAAGAAAACCATAGGATTTGTTAACCGAAACCTTAAACATGCCATGGAAAATATAAAAGAACCTGTGGAACCTTTCCCAGAACAAATACAGAGTCACACTGCTCCCTTCGTCCTGTGCCAGTATGACCGTTACGCAAGCGTCACTAATATGAAACAATCATTTGGTTGCTGTTCACTAGAGATTCTACGGTATTTCCGTTTAAAATTCTTATATAGTATTTATTATAGCACGAGTGGTATCATTAGCTCATCTTATTTTTTAAGCCCTAATGACTTACTTTTCTCACCGAAACTATCGTAAACACAAGATACGTGAGTACAGGACCAGGACAGAGGTAAGCAGAAATTTGTTTTTTTTTTTTTTCTTGTCAGGAGTGTCAAGGACCGGAACGCATTGAATAAAACAATAGTTCGTGCTGCAAATGCAGGCTTTTTTTGTTCTTCTATTTATTGTTTGCCCTCTGCATTATTGCCTTAACAGGCGCTGCAGGAGTTTCATGAATAAAGAATAAAGCTGTGTCATTCGCTCCCCAGCACCTTTTTCTTTCCTTCGTCCATGTGCATGCTTTTTGCTTTCTTGTTTTGCGCGTCTTTTTTGTTTTTTTGTTTAGGTGATTATGAACTAACTGGCCCAACTTGCCGTTTTGATGAGTTTATTTCCTTTTCTTGTTTTCTCCCTTGTCTCGCGGTTTTATAAGTATGTATGACCGTTCACGGGTTTGCCTGCGTTATTTCCCTTATAGACGCTTTGCAGCAGCTGTGCATAGACACCAACGTAACCGACCGTCAGTTTTTATTTCCACTGAATCCGTTTACTTCACTCCATCATTACCATAGCAAGCTAGGTTATTGATTATTAGATTCTAATCTGTCTTTCTCCCTAGAACTGGCCGTTGTGGGGGCTCGCCAACGACCGTTTCGGTGGCTGATATTTCGGTAAGACAAGAGAAGGTCAGCAATGGCGGCTCTAATATGGAGCGTGGTCAAAGCGCCTCTAAAGCGCGTGCCTTTTCTGTGTTTTGATTTCTATTAAAATTCGTTTTTGGACTCTCTGCAGTGATTTCCAGGTTAAACAAAAATAAAATGAGTTTTGGTTTCAAATTATTGTCTTTCTCATTGACCTACCGCTGCCAACATTGGTAATCAGTAGGAGATGACGAAGGGATGACGAAATGTTAAGCTAGGTGGCGCAAGCTGCCGCCCGTTACAAAGGTTAAAGCCATTGATATCCATTCATCCATCGATCCATTCATGTGCGAAATGGGAAATTACGAGAAGTGAAGGCACACTTTATATAGCCATTGGCAGTCTACGAAATGTAGGGAGTGACTTCTCATGTCCACGCTTCTTGCTTCATGATTTGTACGCCGGCATTCGGCTACCGCAGCAATCTTGATGGTATTGGGGCAATAATAACATGATAGAGACTCTCTTCGCGCTTCATGATTTCTGATTGATCGCAGAGGACCAACAGCCGCGCCTTTCCTCCTCCGACATGCTCACTAATGGCGACGTCCGCGACCGAGAGCGTCGCCGCGGTCGGCCTTTGCCGATTTGGGCCAAACGCTCATTATGGCGTCTCGAAATACGATGCATTCTACTTTCATTAACGGGAGTAAGAATGCCAGACAATTAGTTTTGACGGTGATGGTTTAGGATCCGTTGACCACAAGCTTTCACTGTATACTTTTTACGCGACACCGAAATGGTCGCTGGCGATCGATAATCCTAGTTGTGATTTCACAGATGGGAGCCACATGAGGGAGCCACCAAAACATCTCGCAGACAAAAGTCGGGGACAGCTTGAGAACCGCAAGGCGTGCCGAGTCCCGTGCATCTAATTATCGCTCCCACAGCCAATGAGAGTGCGCCACCAGCCGATAAGGACTCCAAAGAACCAATCACGAGGCAAGAAGCATGAGTATAAGAAGCCGCACACTGCACACCTTAGGTTGCCAGTGACTATCGTGCGTCCACGCGTATATGATTCTGACACTATTGAAGACATCGGAAGTAATTACCTTCCTTATTATAGTGGGCAGAAATTCAAGACCTTGTCATGTTCGTTGTAGAAATCAGATAAAAAATCGATTAAGAAATGCTTATTTTAATTGGTATAAACGAATATTGTATCAGCGCCGTCTATAAATCCTCCGGACAATATAACAAAGTATGCCGTGGTTTGCATGAAATCGTGTTTTAGCAACCTTTTTCTGTAAATAGCCGAAAGGGGGCACAAGTGGCGAATGACCCAGAATCTTGCATGTATTTCTTCTCTGTAATATTGGGATAACTGCCAAATTCTTTCACGCTGCAAAAGAAAACAAGACAAAACCGTTCTTGTTGCTCATGTTTTCTTTTTTTTTTCTCTCTTTCTTGTGGCTTTGGGGGGTTGAAGAACGCAACATCAGAAAGAAAATGAAAAAGAAGTAAATGAGCAAACCCTCGTTGAAACTTCCGCTTTTCCAGAAAGCGGAAGCTCACAAACGAAAATTTCCGGAAGTGACCCAAATCGACTGTTAGCTTGCTCTTTCGAAACGACTTCACCGGACGCTGCGATCGATTCGAATAGGCCTCACGGCTCCGACTATGGCTGTGGCTCTCAAAGCAGACAATAAGAACTGCGAATCTTTAGAGCAGCAAAAGTTAATTAGATATTCCAGCTCCCGCAGTCAATAACACACTTGCTAAAAAAGGTTTACATTATCCTGCCACATTCCCACTCATAAAACCATCTACACCCATACAACCTATATATTGTATTACCACATCAAATAACTGTATAAAGAATGAAAATAATTGAATTAAATGTTACACTTTTCTTTCCGTTTCGAGAGGAGAGGAAAAGAAAGAAAAGCAACTCGGGTTACGGATTTCTATGAGTGGACTGTACAGTTTCAAGTGGTTACCAGACAACCCCGTGTTTTACATACGTATTGTACGCATAAAATATCAAATGTCGGCTGCTGTAAGCCATTTAATTAAAATATTGATACCTAATTGTAAAATTACCAAAGGAAAGAAGAAGAAAAGAATGACATTAATGTGGCATATCTGACAGGCAATGCACGCTTGACAGCTATGGCAAAATATCAACTCTGCATCTGCGTTCTTCGTTAAGAATGCGTAAATGTCATACTTTTTTTAATTCTATTATTAAATATTAATCCTATGTCTCACATGGTTCCATGTCCAAAGAAACATCTAGGTCGAGGAGAATCCTACTAAGCTAATGGCAATATATGGGGGTTGTTTCGCCGTAGATTTTCAAAAATTCCTACCAATAGTGTGGCTGAGGAAAAAATTAACTTTCTTCCGTGACAAACTGCCAGCCATGGCGGACGTCTGTGATTGCAAAAACATATTAATTGGCTATATAACTAGGTGACATTTACTTATTACCTTTTTAGTCCGTAAAAATTAACATAAGCTTCTAATTAGAAACTTGCGTTTTGCTTCGCCAGCCTTATGCCGGCTGCACGAGGGGGAACTTTGGCACAGACCCAGACTTGCCATGCGCTTAAGTCCTCCTGAGATGGACTGATTGAGGAGATTTCGATGCCGCCCAGCAAGTTTCTAGTTAAAACGATTAGTTTATCTCTAGAAATTAAGAGTTAACTAGTAAATTATAGTGAATTATCCAGCTGATTAGTTTGTTTTCTGCAATCTCTAACGTCCGCCGTGGCTGGTAGTTTGTTCCTGGAAAGAGCTTCTTTTTTTTTTCTCAAGCCTGTGTTGTTAGGAATACCTAGTCTTCGCTGAAGCCTAGTATTTTAGTCACTCTTCCACAACCAGACAACGGCAGACTGAACGTCGTCGCTAATTTTCCGTAGTGTGACTTTTTGACGTCACCGTAGTTTTAATTCCTCTCTATCTTTTCCCTCCACCTCCTCCCCCCTCCATCCCACCCTCCATCCCACCCCCCCCCCTCCCCCCCGCCCAAAAAAAAAGAATAAATAGGACGCTCATTTCATCTTCCACTCCGACGTCCCGTGCGCCGGATGCATTAGCACAAACCTGGCCATAACGCAAGGGCAACTGTCCACGTCTTACATGGACCTGTAAGGACGTCCCGCTAAAATTAGCGTGACGTTAGGCCGCTAAATATAGGCGAAAGTTAGCCCGTTAGTTTAGCTTAACCTTGGCCCACTAAAGTAAGGAGGACGTTAGCCCACTAAATTTAGCTGACAAAGGGGCAGTACGGCGACGCGACACAAATGTAAACATGGTTAAAATCCGTGTTGCATTAATGGAGCCATGGCAAGGCCTGCCTCGAGGTTTTAGAATACTGTCATCTTCCAAGCTGATCTCAATGTCTACGTTTACATGAATGCGATCGTAGCGCATCGGATCTAGTCTTGACCAGTCACGTGCAGCCTGTCTTCCTACTTCGTCCTCTTATACCCATCGGCAAGCAATCAAAATATTCAAATCTCAGTTTGATGCGATAAGGTCGCATCCATGCATGTAAACGCAGCCAATTCCTTTTTGCTCATAATTAGCCCCTTCAATCCTGTCTTCCTTAATGAAAGTGTTTTAAAAAAAAGCTTTGGAGCTGAAGCTTTTCTTAGGCTTAAAACATGGCCACGACGTCACCACAAGATGTTTTGATTAACACCTAGTGTCGACGCCGCTTGAACAAAGAATGAATCAACTTGAACAGAAAATGTTCGGAGAAGCACCTTGTGTCGACGCCGCTTGAACTCAAGATGTTCCGACGAACATCTTGCGTTAATGTTGCTTGGACACACAGTGAATATACTTGAACACAAGATGTGTTGATGAACATCTGATATTTAAATTTGGTCTTGACATGTGGTCGAGCGGCCTAGCAATCGGTGTCTTCTGCTCCATCCCAAAAAGATCCAGATTTAAACCCACTCTATTATCAGTTAAAGTGGCTTATTTTGCGCTTTTTTTATATATGTGAGAATTTTTTTGCACCTTATTTTAACAATGTTGCATCTCCAGAACAACGTTATCTTATACTTTGCGGCAACTTAGCGCCTGTAATTGCACCCTTCAAAGAAGATTACATTTCTGCTAGGTCGCTGTAGCGCTGCTGCCCTTCCGATAAAAGTCAGTGACGTGACAATATAATAATCGGAATGCATATCCCTTACTATAATTAAAAAGAACTGAAGAGTTTTAGTATAACATTAAAAATGGGTGTTTTGTGCGCTTCATCACAAGTTACAACCACCGTTGTTTGCTTTCTTCGGGACTCCTGACGTTGTGAGAGCATCTGCGTTTTCAAGGCCCGTACACACATGTGCTTTTGAGCGGCCGGCAGATGCAGAGCGTTTCCAAGAATGTCTGCGTGCAACGTTCAAGGTGGAGGCCATGCTGCGATGACCTTCTTCAGCTGTTGCAGCTATGATGCTGGCATTTTGCTGGCATCCGTTTCTTTTCGCGCACACTTCTGCGGGTATGTGGTAACTACTAAGAGAACCCTTTTTAAGTAAGTTTCTGCGAATCCGTACACAATCCCCCCAGGACTCGCTGCCCGGTGTCGCAATTTTTGGATGGCCATGGCCAACATATTCTAAACTTATCTTAACTCGTACTTCATTTTTTTTTTTTTTTTTTTTTTTTGCATGCGATTTTTTAGCAAGGGTAGTCCACAGCGTAAAAACGTATGAAAACCGATGCAATTGCACGATGCCGATGTGTTCTGACATTCGAAACCCTGTTGGGCTGTCCTCCCTTTGTAGTTCGCGGATAACTTCCCAGACGTCGTTCGCCACTCACGAAAGGTCAATTGGCTTTGTTTGAAAGGCTGTTGCCGACACTCCACCTTTCCAAAAACGCACAATGTCGCTGCTAAAAGTATGTTTGTTTTAACGCTACATATGCATAAAAGTCGAACCTTTAATAATATTTAATTTTTTGTAATATGAAAATATTGATTAACTTTATCTTCGAACAAACACAATGCTGGGGCAGGCAAGAGGGAAAAAGCTGTCTAGAAACAGGCTCGCTTCAAGCTCCCCCAAAACGCAGCAGCAGCGAAGCATATATTAAAATTCAGACTTATGTGTTTAGCGAACAAAAAGTGCATCGGTATACTTATACTGTATTATATATAATGCACATGAAAAAACAAAACTTGAATAAGTTGCGGTTTGAATTAAACGATGGGGCTAAAAAACATATCCCGTAATTGATGCCCACCGAAATATATCCATATTTGAATATTTCTGGCGCTAAGCTGATGGAGAATTGTCGGAAGATCGAGTTTATGCTAATGTGTGACGGCCATAATTTGTTTTAACAAATGGGACTTCCCGAGGTCTCATACTTCGAGTCGGATGTGTATACACATTTCACATTAAATTAGATAAAATTCGAGATACCGATTGCTGAGCCTTTTTTTATCTGTTCCGTACCTAGCACATCGGTGGAATTTATACAAATCATGAATTTTAATTTTAAGGAGTTGATTAAAAATGTTGCGTGTTGGATATTCAGTTGCATTAGAGCATCGTAGGATACATGTACACCCAGCATATCTTTACTTCAAAGGCACGTGAAATGTGTCATTTTTGGTCCAAATTTGTTCACTTTTTGTTGGACCAACCCTTAGCCATAACATTCCTTACGACAAGCTGTAAGGTTCGTCAATAAACTGGTAACGCCAAGGTCTCTATAGACCGTCTTAATGACGGAGGATGAAAGGGAATGGCAAAAGGGCTGCCGAGTGCCTTCCTCTTCGCTGGGTTGGGGCAAACGGAGAGAGACTCGGGTGAGCCAATAGGAACAACAAAGGCCTCCGAACTCTTCCTCTATGGAATGTCATCAGCGTCGAATACCGCCAACTCAACCATTGGACCCGAGCAAGATGCCGAGAGACCTTCGACGCGTTCATTGGACACGAGGCCCGGCCGAGCAATGACGCAGCACTCGTATCCAATCTGTGTTGTCGCTCGAGCTCACCACGATGACGTCATATTTCTGGGCTTCGATCATTCTAAGTGGCGCTGAATGAGCACCGCTGGTCGCGTGTGTTGCTCGAGATTGCCGCCTTCTATTTTTGGTGTTTTTCTCTTCGCTTGTTTTCAATCATTTGTTTCGCTGATTTTTCTTTTTCTTTTAGATTCGACCTATACGTATAAACAGCGAGGTCAGTGCCTATCGCATTGTATCGACCATGCTAGTAACATTTCTCGATTGAAATGCGCATTAAGTTCTACCTCCCAGCACCCCTCCCCTGCACGTGTCAAGCCTGCTGAAGAATGCCATTCGTGAGCAGACTTGACACGTGCGGGGGACCGGGGCAGGGGGTATAACTTAGTGCTCACGACCCGTGCGGGGGAGCAGTAACTTGATGTTTTTCGATGATCGTGATGCTTGTCGATTTGTGCGTTTTCTTACAATAAATCAGTTGAGGCTCAGCGCTCTGTTTGTACACTTCGACTATACTTACTTGTCCTCCGTTTTTTTGGCGCTGTTTTACTTTTTCTTCAAATATAGACCACCAACTTGCCCAACTTTCTACCATATTACGCCACTCATTTCGAGTAAGGAGTAACTTAGTTACCTGTTACTTCTTCTTCCCAAAATATAAAAGAAAATAATTACACTTCAATTTTTCCGTGCTGTAGGCAACAAGCAATGTAAATTTTTTTTTCTGAGTATTTAGGTGAAACTCTAAAAAAGATAAAGTAATTTTGTTCAGTTTCTGCATGAACCTGATTTTTCTCGTAATATGGCTGTTATGCTGTCAAAACAATAAAACGTCTTCATTCATAATTAAAAAAAAAGTAAAGCAAAATTACATGGGTTACTTTTTATCGATAACGGTAACACGTTCATTTTATTTTGAGGTAACGTAGGTCCGTAAAGCGTTCCTTTTATTTGCGAATAACCAGTAACGTATTTCGTTCTTTTTTTTTTTTCTGTGACGCTTAGAACACTGGCCACAACTCGCAGCGTGGCCGCAACCTACAGCGGCGCCCCAAGGTCAGCATTCATCCCCAACTCAGCTTGACCGCACAACCCGACGCACCCCAAAGGCATACAAACATGGCGCTACACACACACACACACACAAAAAAAAAACAAGGGTCTATAAGCCGACGCAACGATCGGATGGAGGCAGTCAAGCAGCGAGAAAAGTGCATCACTACGGCGCTCGTTTCGTCGTACTCAGGCTAGGTAGCGCAAGCTACTGCCCGTTACAAAGGGTATAGCCATTAACATCCATCCATCCATCTTGTAGGTTTGCTATCACCTGCGACACCCATCACGCGCCAAAACAAACAAAGGCGCATTTACTGTGCGCGATTCGTTCCCTCAGTGATAGCCTGAGCACAAAGGGGCATGAGCGCCACAATGATGCACCTTTGGTGCTGCTTGATCGGCTATATCGAATCCACCGACTCCTGTCGGGCTTATAGTGTAACGAAATACATTGTACGAGGCATTCATTGGTGAAGCGACCGGATGATGCTATCCGGTCGTTATCTCACGTGACTGAAATTCGCCAGTTACGTGCGCAAAGTATCCGGAGGGGTGTCACGCAGCCTCGAAGGGCATAAAACTGGCGTCCCCGGAAACACACCGTGGCTTAACCGTAAACGCGGGCGGAGCTAAGCGGAGAGATTCCTCAGGCACGGAGAATCACAAAGGTCATCCGACACTTGCGCGCTCCGCGCTAGACGAGGAGTCTTCGGCGCGCCAGCCGCTCCCAGACAATCGCGCCGGCGAGGCACTTTTCACGCCTTTCTCGTCGCTCTCTCGCAATCCTGCGTGCGAGCTGGGAACGGCTCCAAATTCCGAAATTTCCGACGGCGATGCCGCTTCACTGCGCGCATTTTTCACCATGGCACTGCGACGTGGCGGGCGCATCGCAGCTTGTTCATTATTTATTTATTTATTTAGTAACACATTTATTTATTTGTGGTTACCCGCTGCGCATCGAAGGTATTATTGTGGGAAGAGGGCCCTAAAAATCTTTTTAAATAAGAACGCAGGCGGAACCGCACTCCGACGAAGCACATTCCCTTTTAAAACCGATGTCACATTCCTCGTAGATCTCACAAAAAACACAGTGTTTGCTGTAGACATGAGGACCAAATTATGTACACCTTACGAATGTGCAAAGCATGTTTACATACTTGGAACATGTATGCAGGCTGTCCTTTGTTGGATGTATTAGAAGAGTCACCGCGGCTAACGCGGTTCGAACCAAAAACGACTCACGGTAACACTCGTTATTTTGAATAGGTCTACTCCTTCTCACGTGTAAACTGAACATCAATTCTAATTTTATCCAGCGATACGAGCCCTACCGTACAAGTCCTACCATAGAGTTCCTACCGTGCAAAGTATACCGGGAGTGATAAAAAAATTAAAGTCTTGTTGGACCTTTTCTAGGCACGACAAAATAAAGAATGTCCATTGTCATCAGGATTTATGTTCTTGACACTCGCTTTGAAGGTGTTTATATTCGGAAATATATGGCACAGTGACTTCGCACTCCTTTTATTTTATCAAAATGACACTTAGTTCTTGGATGCCAGACTATGCCACGGTCGATTAGCTGTGCAAGTGTCCACAAACTGGGAGTAAAAAATAAAAAAAGTCAGTTATTTGAAAAAAAAAAAAAAAGTATTATATGACAAAAAAAAATGAAGTGTTTCTAGGGGCTCCTATTGCTCTCTCGCTTTTGAACAAATCCATGAGGTAGCTGCGAGCCCCAGAACGAAGGAGAGTTTCAACACACGCTGAAATATATGGCTGAGAGAAGCACAAAATAAAAAATAAAAAATACTGAATAAGCGGGGACACAGAAGAGAGAGATTAATAAAAACGGTCAGTTCATACTACTGTTGGCAACCGTATAAGACGATTATCCAAATTTCAAAATTGGGATTGCCCGATAAAGAAGCTATTGCCACCGGTATTCGTGGCTTGCATTGACCTCACATAAACCACCATTTTTGTACCCTTGCTGCTGATCGCGTACTTTCTGTAGCATGCATTTCGCACCAATGAATTTATCTCTCTACAAAAAGTACTAGGAATGGCCACCATCGCGGGATGATGAAGTCACCTTCCAGCCACGTACTCATACGTTCGACTCATTCTACAAGAGGAAATGTGGATGTCGAAGTTGATAAAATTGTCCGTAAAAATAAGAATATTGGATGGCAAAAAACGGAGAGATGCACTACGAACCAGGTTTTCGACAGATTTTGCGTAACATGTTTACGTTTCACAAACAAGCTTTTGTTTTCAATACTATTATACTTCGTTTCAATTTAAGTGCGTGCGTGGCAGAAGCTATACTCCTTACCACATCGGGACAGAAAAGTTATGGGCATTATTAGTAATTTAAGACAATCCTAAGAGAGGGGAAACAAGAAGAACAAGCATGGCGTCTTAAATAATGAACGTAAAACAGCTGGCCTGCGAATTTTCACTCATTCCAGCATTATTCATCCGCTGTGAAAAGTATACCTTACAAGATTTGGTTCTCTATGGAAGAAACGATGCATTTGGCGTTCGAGATATCTTGATAAAGTATAAGACAGCTAATATAAGATGCACCTCTTCATTTAGTGCACGAAGGGGGAAATTAGTAACCCTCCGCGAGAAACCAGAATTTTGTTACCAGTATTTTTTAGTTGAATACGAGTGTAGAATGATGTAGAGTTCCTATATAGAAGCTCCCGTAACAAGCAGAGTTACGCGTTCATCCATCATGAAATCCAAATATATGCGGCAAAGCCACTCATCATCCGTACGGGAGCCATATTAACGATAGATTTAGTGAATGAGCCTATAGACCTCTCGTGGTCGAACGCGGTGGTACATTCACGTTGCCATGGTTCCGCGAGTGTTCCTGTCACTTTCCGATGCCATACGCGTGATGCCCACGTTTTCGACTGACAGCATGGGGAGAAACGTACGTAAATGGGCCGGAATAGGGTAAGACATAAGCAGGCGGTGGACGTTCGTTGTCGTCCCAACGTTCAGGTGAATGATACATTTATGATATACCGCCTATGAATGGATGATATACGGCCTCGTGCCAATGCAAAGAACATGGCACTTTTCTGCACTGCGTATATGCTTAACATAACCGTAGTTAGCTAGTGGCTAACGGAGCTGTGGAGCGGCCGAGGTAGAGGCTTTCCTGCGCAACATTTGATATTTGTATGTCACGGAATTGAATTCGACGAGTAGCTGCGCGGCGTCTTACGTAAAACAGACGCGCAACTCCTGTGCGCCTTTCAGCGTTCCTACCAAGCATTCACGTTCGCACAGTATCATTCATGCATAGCCTCCTCTATACTCACAAAGCGTGGCAGTTCGACGACGGAGCCTTAGAGTGTCCGGTCGCGGATTTGATCTTGCAGCACAGATTATTTCTCGGGGAACCTGGGCGTCAGCGCACAACTTTTGCAGCGGCGAGGATCCGAAACATGGTTTGCAAAGTTGACGGAAAAAGAAGCGGCAGCGCGAGGAACGCGAAGAGCACAAGCGGACATTCCACCGCTCGGGAGAAGCGTGTTTCAGCGTCTCGCCGCAGCGGGGCGCCCGTCACATGGTTGTCCTCTCATCCGTTGTCTGCCGCTCTACGTTTTCAATTTCGGCGGGCGCTTCTCGCGGTGATCCGCCAGGCTTTGTCAGTATAGAGGAGGCTATGATTCATGACAACATGCTCGGGCTTATAGCTGCGAGTTTGCTCGCACACAAAAATAAAACAAACTAGACAGCACATCCTATAATAGTTAAGCGCAGTTTTTTTTAAACTTAATATTTAGACATAGATACTCAAATTTTATCAAGCTTAAGAGCACTAATTCAAATGACCCTAACCTGCTTCGTGGGATTCGGGCAGACCTCCCGGTCATTATTCATTTCAAGCACCGAAATAACCGATGATAAACTGAGTGAGGAGCTGAACCCGAACCCATAAAATAAGATTCCAACCAGTGTCAAGAGAGAAGATACGAGGCAAGGAACGACAAAAGTGACGCGTCAGCGGACCACGCACTCGTCGAATGAATGATTTCCGCCACGTCAGCCACGGCCGAACGAGAATTCTGAGGGGCCCATAAAAGAAATGGGTGTCGCGTCCGCGCTTGCGCGCAGCGGTGGACACCCGATAAACAAGAGACGACGAGTTCTGACGAGTCTTTGTGTGCTCGGAGCCCGGGGTCGTGTCCGGATTACGAAATGGGGCGCGGCAGCATGCAGTGACGGTTGCGTCGGTCGATGGGAGCGCGGATAGCCCCGTTACGCGGCGGCGGCAACCGACGTGACTACGCTCCATCAAGTGCTCTTTGTGTTGTCGGGTTTGTTGCTTACGACGGCGCATTAGAGTGATCGGCACTTCTCCGACGAAGTGTCTTCATTCTTCGGGAAGAAAAGTCGTTTGCCCGCCGATGATTTGAAGGCTGCGCCAAATACTTTTTCTATATCCACTGGCACGACGAGAACAGCAGGGGGGAGTTTCACTCGCCCCGCCTCAGGCCGCCTCCAACGCGAGTTCCGTATACTTCAACATCGCTGCGGCGTCTCATGCCATAGCCTCCTCTAACCTCACAAAGCCTGGCAGCTCGACGACGGAGCCACAGTGTCCGGTTGCAGAGTTTTAGCGCGAGGATCTGGTAGCGCAGGGCATCGAAGAGCCATTTCCCGGGGAACCTGGACGTCAGCGCACAGCTTTTGCAGCGCCGAGGGCCCGAAACACGCTTGTTCGCTCGGGAGAAATGTGTTTCGGCGTCTCGCCGCAGCGGAGTGCCAGTCACGTGGCTCTCCTCTCATCCGTTGTCTAGCGCTCCACCTTTTATATTTTGGCGGCCGCCTCTCGTGGCGATCTGCCAGGTTTTGTCGTATGTACATGGAGCGTGCGCGCCAATTGCAAAAAGCGGGGCGGAAAATGTGTTGAAGCGCGTGCCGGGTCCGGGTGTTCAAAAGACACTTCCTGCCTTTCTCAATCGGTCAGTGACTAATGGCGACTGCGAATTAGACGGCACCTGGCGGCTGAAACAGAAAGCTGTGGCGGCAGGTTCGCTCGCCAACTTCCTCAAGCGAATCAGGCACTTACGACACCTGGTGGTCTGAAAAGAAAGCCGTGAAAGTAAATGGGTTCCAAAACACGTGACACAAATCCTCATTCGGGGAATGCCTATCACTCGGTAATAATCTAATGGCCTTGGCACGAAGGCCTTCGTGTATTTGGAAAGGCAGAATGCGCGCAGCCACGTGGCTTTCCCTTTTGGCGTGAGAGGGATAGGTGCAGCCAGACGGGCACTCGATACTGAAATAAAGTAACGCAATGCAGTTTATCGTTACCCACTGAGAATAACTCGGAAGATTACTGGTTACTACGTTTAAAAAAAGAAAACGCGTTAACCAGCTTGGAAGTGACGCGATATTTTTTTGTCACTCTGAACGTGTCGTTCCTAATTTGTGAAGCAGGTTCCAATATTAGTCGTCGTTAATTATATTTCCTTTCTTAACGTTTTTATTCAGGTACGGCTATACTTCCATTCTTGTGCAGATCGTTTAATGGTCTATCTATCGTTTTCTCGTCGTGCAAATTGCAGGCGCGGGCCGGTGTGGGAACTAGGTTGGCTACTTGTGTAGTACGGCTTGCCCTTCACAATTAGCTAGATACCGTTCCTCGTTACTTCGTCACAAAGTAACAAGAGTACAATACATGTTCCTTCTCTTAGAATGTAACTAGGTCGTTGCTTTATTACCGAAAAAAGTAACTAGGTGCATGGAACGCGTTGTGTCAACAAGTCTCGCTGAGGTCATCTTTCGTCCTGAAAAGTGGAGCGCCAGTCAAAGCCACTGATCGTCACTAGGGAGCTAGATGGCGCGTTCAGCAAACAGGTATGAAGACACCGGAAGTAAGCGGCTGGCCCCGGAAGTGAGCGCTTGATAGGTTTTCAACTCTTCCGAGGGCTGGTTCAAACAGCGTCCAGGGCGGTGGATTTTTTCTTGTCATCCCAGAAGAGCCTTTTTATCGCGCAGTTACAGCGCATACAGACCCGAGAAATCTCCTGGGAGTCCATTCTGTAGATGGTTGAGCGTGTTATTTTCTCTTTTACGATAACGAAGGAGGGACATTGAGGACAATCAGACAAAGCAGGCTTTCGTGTCGTCTGTTTGTCTTCGATGTCGCTCTTTCATTATCGTAAATTAAAAAAAAAATTAAGCCATTCTATGCGAAATTTATGAGATACTAGATGATCAAGCGTGCCTATGTCCCACGTTCAAATGCCTTATCCTCGAGATTGAATTCAAAACGGGTTTCATAAAACTCACTTAAAGACGCACGAAAGCATGAACCAAAACAAAGACTGAATGCGCTAGGAAGACCAGCAGGCGCCCGACTTTCGGGACAAGCGTCGGACTTCCGGTAGCTTCGCTTGTGGCAGACTCGGAGAGCAGCTATATACGCTATCCACTGTATCCAGCCCATATCGTAGAGGTCAGTGGTCGAAACAGCCGTCTCTGCTGTCTAGGCGAGCCCGGTATCTCGGTATACGCCAGGGCAACCCTTTCCCTCGGTGCCGCGCTACTGCGTCCTCAGAGCACTGTTCTCACCGCTAGAGGAGGATTTGGTGCGGTAGTCGCGCTATCTAATGCAAATGAGGGGAGTGTAATGTATCTTCCCCATAGTCATTAACAACTCATGAAACGGAGGGCGTGGCAAATCCACACCATCTCATCCTCTCTTCCCAACCAATGAAAAGGCGGCTTGAGCCAATAGGGAAAGCCCAAGAACAAACCAGGACGTAAAAAGCAGGAACATAAAATAGACCACGCCTTACTTTCTTGAGTAAGGCGTGGTCTACAACCATAGCGCTGACCTCTCGCTAAGCGCGTGTTGTCCGGAGCGTTCAGCAGCTTACATGAGCGCTTCGCTGCATGTGAGAACCGGCCTTAAAACTCTAAATGACTCTTAAGGCCGGTTCAGACACTTGCGTTTGAGTGCGTTTGACTGCGTTGCGTCAAGAACCGAAAGCGAGTCACCGGCACATCTGTGCTTCGAATGAAGCGTGGAATCCAATTCAAGGAATCATCTTGGCACGCGATATAAGCAGCAGGGATGTCCTGGTTTCTCGCTGCCGCAACGCAGTCAAACGCAGTCAAACGCAACTGTCTGAACCAAGCTTTAGTGCCGAGATGTTTTGGTGGAGTCCTCTAACGCTCTTCTTTCATCACGTCACGCCCAGTATTTGCCTTGCCCTGACGTCAAGAGTTATAATCCTGACTGCTTATTATAATAATGACTTTATTTACCATACAAGTATGGTGGGAGCTGAGGAAAAAAGCTGTGCAAGCAGCTTCAGTTGCGAGCTACAGGTTCGGTGGTGTGGGTAAAAAATAAGAATCGAAGCTTAGAGTCATCGCATTTTTCAATCAACACCGCCAAAGTTGAGAGGATGCTCTTGTTCTAATTCCGTCGATAAATGCAAAATTAATAAAGATAAAAATGTCAGAGCGATCGTTTATCCAAACGCGAAGGCCGACTACTGGTAACGAGATATTTCGGTTGCACCCTCCTATTGGCGGCGAGATATTTTGGAGGCGCCCTCCTATGGTTACCTCTTGTGACGTCATTACCTTGCGAACAACAAGTTCGATGGTGTTTCTAATTATAATGGTGAAAGCTTCAAATCATTGTTCTCTCAAAGCAACGCTGCAAACACCGCCAAAATTAAAGTTCTTACATAAGTCTTATTTCCATCGATGAGAAATCCTTTGCTGATGTCATCGTCGCCATTTGGCCCATCGCGGCAGGTCGACCACAGCGACGCCATCGATCGCTCGCGTCGCCAATAGTTCCCGTCCCTTACGCCACGACCAAGCTTATTAGTGGCGAGCAACAAGTTCGACGGTACGTAAAAAGCGCGATAGAATCCCAGTCGTTAAGTTCCTTCATCAACACCGTCGGAGTTGAGAGTCCGACTTTGCTCTAAATTCTTTCGGTGAGAGCAGAAATAATCCTACTCGAAACGTTATAGTGAGCTTTTAGCCAATTGAGGAAAGCCGACCACAGCGGCGCTTTTGGTCGTGCACGTCGCCAGTAGTAAAATATTTGCCTACCTTCTTGAAAACATTCGTAAATTCTCGTTTTTTCGCAAGAGTTAAGCTGAGACTGAAGACAATGGCAGAAGCACGAGAGATAGAGGTCGCTGCTTTGGAGGGTTCTCCAAAGCCCCTCTATGCCGGGCAAGGAGGTTATAATGGGCAGGAGGTGGCGTCCCTATCCCCAATGCATGGAGCGAAGTGTAACGGAAGTAGGCGTGGCCACGAGCCGCAACGAGCATTTCTTGACCAATGGGAATTCCTAGTGAGTGGGCGCCGCCATTAATTTCGGTGCAAACAACCGCGTTGCGGTGACATTTCCGTGGCAACGCGACTGTGTGCACCGAAAGTAATGGCGGCACCCACTGTTACTTGAAACAGCGCTGAACGGGAGACTTTTAAACCGGTAGTGTCGGAACGACTGGTTGCCCAGCAGAAAGTAAGTCACTAGAATTGAGACGCTCTAGACGACGCACCGTGAAGGACTTGGCGGTGCGCAACGCATTTTTTAATAAACAGCAGCAGCAGATCGCACGAGCGCGCATGCAAGCCAGGAGCGCACAGAACAACGGGCTCGCGCTTCCAGTTCTGACTTCGCTCGCACATAATGTGGAACTAAGTATAAGCCCTCACGCTGCAATTTGCATCGTGGACGCCTACGGCGGACGCCGACCGCATCGAAAGCTAGCCTCGTGAAGCACACGCCGGAGCAGATTAGAAAGCAGACGAACCGCCGGTGCGCAACCCCATGACCTCAGAACGGGTTCGCAAGGCAGTCTGGGATTAAACGCATCTTCCGGCTTCCCTCAGGCTGACGTCATGCCGGGTCCTGTCTGTTTAAACGTCCTTGATCCCGGGAAAAGTGTCGCCATTCATTGTTGTAGAAATGCTCGAGGCACGTGCCGCGCGCCACTTCTGGGAAATTCATGGCGTCTGAATTGTAGCTCAGTGCTGCGCTGTGCCGCCATGATCTTCCCAAGGGCTGCACGTTGCACGTGCCTCGTGCATCGACGAACATTGCGCTATTTTTGAAACATGAAGGGGCTTTTGGGTTCTCTAGAGTGCCTCCATACACACGCGCGCTTTTGCTTGAGTGGTGACAGCTCAGCCATTTTTCCGCCCAATCATTTTTTTTTTTTTTATGCGTCTTGAAGCGCGCGCAATCCGGTGTCACTAAGCTCGAGCGCGTAGCATTGGCTAATGCATAGACGCCATTTTACCGCCGAAGTCACGCACCGAGTGCGCGGGAGCGTCACGCGCAGGCACATTCAGGGCAACAATGGATGTCTTCACCCTCAGACAGACAGACATGTAGGCACTCTAGTGTTCTCCAATGCAGCGCGGGAGAACGAGCCCCCACGCTAGGAATGCATGTCTCGAAGCCTGGAGCGCGGGCTAGCTGGCGGTTGCAGTTTGGCTGCAATCTTAGCTTAATGAACAAAGTATAATCACGGCAAGAAATAAAGATAAAAGCGAGCGACGATGCCTCAGAGTTTGATAAAACCTGGAAACATCCGACGTGCGCAGGGACAATGACGATCAAGTCAAGTTTTTCACTTGCTCATTGTCTCTTCGCTCATCGCAGTTACTTTTCCCATATCTGATCATATTCTGAGCTTCGTGGTTGGCTAAAATCCTTCCCTTGTTTGCATGTGACTAACTGCCTTCGTGTTTCGTAAAAAAAGAAAATTTACTTCGTGGACTTTTTTTTTTGTGTGTAGACGAGTGCTGAGCGTTTAATGAAGTTAATAAACGAAAGGCGTTGCAAGTACTGAGTGGCTCGTACTATCGCTCCGTAGGAAATAATATAGCCGCGTTTATTGATAAAAATACCGAATAGCGCACGCAGTCTTGTACAGATTACTTTCAAAAACTAATGAAGTACAATAGAACCTTTCCAGAAGTCAGACTACCCACCCTTTGCAGAGTCCAACCCGACGAACTATAATGGCGGTATTACACAGCCTCTCCACAAGAGAAAGAGCGAACGGTTTCGAAAGCATGGAGCAGAGAGGGGAAACGAAGTTGGTCCGTTTAAGGAAGGAACTCCCCTTGGATTCACGAAATCTAAGGTGCTTGATTTAGCCGAGCATGATTTGCTATTACCGCCACTAGAGCGGCAATGTTGGAGCTTCTTGGAGTGCCACAAGGTGATTTTGACCTTTTCAAAAGGATCGATTACTATATAAGCCTAGGTTTAAAAGTATTGAATTATATGACTCGATGACCCGAGAAAAAAGGTAATGAACTGGTACATGAAAAAGTAAGCCATACTTCTCCGATTACTTCAGATTTTCAAAAACCGCATATCCTTCTGCCGGTTTGAAAACAGGCCTCTTCTACTGTCCATTATTGTATTAGAATCATCGGATCGCAAACTACTGATTTTGGGCTGTTGGCAGCCTTGAACAAGTTACTGAAAAAAGCAACCGATCACAGAAGAAATCGTAAGGATGCAGGCGAGCTGGTGAATATTAGCCATGTTGAATTAACCCGAGACTGGGGTAGAAAAGAAACATCAAATCGTCCGTCCTACGTTTTGATGTTTCTTCTCTACCCCAGTCTCAGGTTAATTCAACATGGTCAACCGATTACAATTACAATATTGAAAAATATAACTCCTTACAGTAATCAATTACTGCATCAAAAAAGTAATTGAAATATTACCAGAAAGTAATTGATTACTTTTTAAGTTACTTTTTTATTTTTTATTACGAAATCGGATATGAATGCATATATGTTGAACGTAGTTACAATTTCTTTCTTTTTATTCATTCGCACCGTGTTCAGATTCAACCGCAGCTGTTATTCGAAGTTCTCGTCAGTCATCTTCCCACGTTTCCTGGTGAAGACTGTCTGCCGTGACGCTGAAGACCCTCTCGACGGACGCGCTTGAAAGAAGAGCGGTGTTGTAGCGCACACACACTTTGCGCACCGGTTCGTGGTTGCGCAGTGTTTCGACGGTCGCTTCTGAGTCCCCTAGGGATCGAAGGGCTTCCCAAGGGACTCGGAAGCCTGCAGCGTTGACATTCTAATCCTTCTGGCATTTTCACACCTTTTTTTAGTTGTTTAGGGGTAAACAACAAAAAAAAAAAATCCAATGGGGCGCAACATAGGCGACTGACGCACACGTAGACGGAGCAATTTTTTTTTTACGAAAAAAATGTGAACTCAGTAATTTTACTTCTTCCGGAAACATATATAAGTGATTACTTGTAATTTACTACCGAAAAGTAGAAATGAAATGCCAGCGAACGCTACCACAAAAAAAAAAAGTAATTGAAGCGTTAAAAAGTTACAGTAAAGTGTAATCGGTCACGAGTCACTTTTTTAAGTAGTTTTGTGATCTTTTGATTACATTTATTAACGAGCGATTGAAAGAGCGATCTGATTACCTTTGGAAGCACACGAATTCCTTGAAGGCGTCACTTTTCCCTTCCCGTTTTCATAAAGGGGTTCCACAAGTTTCTTACCAAGGAATCCTCAAACCGAATCTCCGACAGCCGAATGGTCGACCGAAATTGTAGAATTGAGAGGATAGGTAGTTAATACTTCTGTTATCCTAATCCAATAGTGGCCGGTAGAAAGTAGTCGTTTTCAAACCGGCAGAAAACTCTTTCGTGTTAAAAACCAAAAGTAATCGGAAAAGTAACGGTTACCTTTTTTCAATTAACGGCCGTTTAGTCTTCGTCTCGAGTAATCAAGAAATCTAATTGAATACATTTAAAGCGAGAGTAATTGTATTTGTCATCGATAACATTTTTTAGAGTAACAGTTACAGGACTGCTCTCCCGCACAAAGTAAGAACAGCCAATCACGGTGAACGATAGAATAATCTCGGCGAATTAACGAAGCTCGAAATACAATTCGATCCGTAATATGCAACGTGTGCCGAAACGAGCAAATGCAACGCCGCGTGCACCGTTCCCGTGGGCATAACGCATATTTACCCCCTTCTGATATAATCGTCTGACAACAGAAAGAATAAAACAAACTCGGGGCGAATAAAACAAACTCGGGACGTTGCTATTTGGTGGAAATGCTCGTCGTTGCTCGCCCCGAGTTTGTTGTATTCTTCACGCTCTTCAGTTAATGCAAACGAATCGTGCTTTTATCTTTTCGTCACGCTCTGGGATCCGTCTGTTGTTCGTGGTGCTCGACAGCCTCAGTATTCCGCAGCGAACCGGATACGTGGGGATGTTTTTAGAGTGTGCACGCTGGCTGATCTGCGATGATTCCGGGTTGTTTGGCGATAGTAATTCGACCCTGCCGGGAGACGTTTGTAGAAACCTCGACGATTCGGAGTACAAAGCGCCTTTGAATGTGTGCTGGAATGCGCCGTCAACTGTCACCTTACGTGCCCGCTATGCTCGCTGCAGCTTAAAAAAATGCGGGACGGGGCCAGCCTCGCGCATCGCAAAGTCACGCTCTTCTTCACAATCTGTTCCGTCATTTCACACCAGGTCATTCGTGTTAGCGAACGTGACATATTTGTTTCTCGTTCCGGTAATTCTATTTTACATTGTTTATCAGTTTGATATAACATAGCTTTCAACCATATTATTCCACGCTTTTTTCGTTTTTGTATTTTCTTTACATCTCACCATTTATACAGCTGGATGTGTTGTACTGAATGTCCTTTACTTCGTGCGCTGTTCTTGATGATACGTACGATTTCAATATTTTCTGTCTGTTGTACAGTATGTAAGGAATGTTCATCCTCGCATCGACCACCGATCATGCGTCCGGCGATATTGTTAAACAACTCAATATAAAATATTTTCTCTCCGCGGCAAGTGAAATAGGCCGATCTCACCAGCCAGTTTGCCTACGCCACCGCTGCCGCAATGCACCGAGGGAAGTTTAGTCTCTCTGCACGTGCGAAAACCTCGCTGTAGCTCTGGGCGTGTAGAGCACGAGATGGCACGAGCCCTCGCATGCACTGCCGTCTGTCTCTTGTGAACTAAAGTTATGGCGGCGATACGCATGCTCCGAGCACTGAGCGAGATCGGTCTATTGGCATGCTATTCAAAAAGGAGGTCGAAGAACGAATCACAAAGAATGATTATAAAAATTTTATGGCAAATAGCTGCGAAATTGTGCTCCGTACGTGAAACGTTCTGACGTCACGTGCCATCAGGTCACGTCAGGTCACTTTCCCCGCTAAATTTAGGGGGAAAACTAATTGTGTTGAAAGTCACGTGACGATGATTTTCCCGCTAAATTTAGAGGAGAAAATTAATTGCCTTCTAGGTCACGTGACATCGGGTCACGCGACGTCAATTTCCCCGCTAAATTTAGAGGGTGATCTGAATCCGTGCGTACTTCACGGGACATTCATTTTCTAGCTGTATTTAGTGGGGAAATTGACATCACGTGACCGGATGTCACATGATTTAAAGACCAATTCGAATTCCCCGCTAAATTTACCGGAGAGACTCAATTGGTGCGTAGGTCTGTGTGACGTCCCATAACACAACGCCGCGCGCGTTGCATTATGGGACGTGGCCGGCCACGGCTTCGCGAAATGCGGCTTCAAGAAATCCGAAGCAACAAGCCAAAGAACGTTTCACGTAAAAAAGCCAGGCCCTTTTAATTAAGCCATCGGTGTCTGCCACCGGTGTGCGAATGATTACTTTAAAAGATTAAACTCGATTATTCGATCGTGGGAAGGCGTGTTCACTGCGCGCTATTGGTTCAGTTGGTGGTAGCAAACGCACAAACGCGAAAAGAGTCGTGACGATGGAACTGAAACCCGGGTAGACCTTTCCAGCAACAGAGCCACGAACCAGGTGATTTACACCGCGCGTCCCTGTTTTTGAGAGTGTACGTCAGTGTTGCCCGACTGCAATGGGCTATGGGTTTTCTCGTCAGTCGGCTGTGGAACCCTGCGTAAGCGCAATGCCTCAAGTTAGTGGTGGCTCGATCGCTACGTTTTTTTTTTTTGTTGCGTGTTTTATGGCGAACGGAATTTTTGGGTGGCCTTTAAGACAGCATTTTACTATCTCTGGGAACACATACATCACCAAAAGACCTATTTTTAGTGAGTCCGTGCAGGCAATGCAAATGAAATGATTGTTTAAGTTTATGCAGATTGATTTTTTTTTTTTTGCGCCGCCAAACATTTTGCCGTTTGAATCTACGAAGGTCTCAACTGTTGAAAGTCTTTGGTCACGCAAGATAGCCGAAAGAGGTGGCTCTTCCCCGCTCAGGATATAAAATTCGAAAATAATCATACATGGAAAAACATGTACGTGCCCCCTGATGCCGTGTTATCAGACCCGGGTTTATTTGAGGAAGATCTCAAATAACCCATTATATCCCATCTGACGATAGAAATCCCTCGAGAAGGGGGACAAAGTTATTTTGTCCTTTACCCCCCTGTTCCTTTTGTCCAGGGATTGTTATCGTCATTCTTGTCCAGCTCGCTTGCGCCTTTACAATAATTGTATTATCATCATGTCCAATCTATTGTCGAAGACAGTCACTTTACGACAATAGGATGGAATCCGAACTTGTTTTAGGGCATGTTTTGAAGAGAGTTCGTTATTTGCGCGGCACCCGAGCAAAGTAACGGTCCTTTCTTGAACTGTCCCTTATACTACCCCGCAACGGATGAACATTTTGCGCGAAGATTGCGAAAGCTCTCCAGATATCATCTCAGCCGAGATAATCCTCGGAGAACGTCGTCGAACGGCCGCGTAAAGGCCCGTTTTGCTCTTTTTGTTCGTTTTCCGATAAGGCCGAGCAGGCTACGAGCACTCGTATTCCCTGCTTTTTTTCTTTTTTTAAGACAAATTCCTGAGATTGGGGGATTTGTCTTTTGGAGGAAAGCTGCCGTTCTATCCTGTATCGGTGGAACTGGAACGAGATTTTGTCACGTTTTCGAGGGAAGCGCAAGAGGAACGGAGTTTCCATTTCTTTTTCTATATACCGTCCATTTTGTCTAAATTTAAGAGACATTCAGGCTTTTTTTTTTTTAATTTTTAGCTGTTTTTCCCAGCCTCGGGGGTTTGTTCTAAATTATATTAAACCTTCACCCGGTCGTTTATACCCTAACGTTTTGTTCTTCAGACTTTGTGTGTTGTGTTGTCCCTCGTCTTTTCGCCAGTCTCGGGAGTTTGTCTTAAATTATGTTAAACAATCACCAGCTCGTTTACGCCCTAAAGTTCTGTTCGTATTCCGCGGTTCTCACAGTGCGACAAGGTGGAAGATAACACAAAAAAGGTAAGCGTCTTCAATAGGCAAATAAAGTGAAAACTTCAAATAAAAACGGCGAACTCCGAACGTACAACGTATTTGGAGATTCGCGCTTTCGGCTTTTTCACGGTCAAGGAGAGTGGCAGACATTTCTGGCCGACAGAGTTCGCAAGAGTCGCAAATTGACGCCGGCAAGATAGCTTTTTCTGGAAAGGTCTATAGACACAGTATAGAGTATTGTCGTACGACGAAAGCGCTGTTTTCGTCTGATAGCACGGCCTTAGATTAAACCCTGGTTCCTCGTCACCGTTCGGCCGGGACTCGTGCGCAATCACTTTCAGCATGAGCACTCGTGCCCAATCCCGCGCTGGACTTCATTTGATGACGTCATAAATCCAGCACCGTGGTCATGTTATTATGGGGCTTTCTGGTGCACGCAGAGACTATCCATCACCCTCAAGCTGGAGTGAGTCGAAATGGGATTCACGTATACCAGAGCACGGGTAGACAGTCACTCAATAGATCTAAGCACCTGTGCGCTAATACGTGTATCGTGCTTTACCAACCTTCCCAATCTGCCGTAATAAAAGTGTTGAAATAGGGCCACGCACACCGTCAGCAAGATGTCGAGCTTTCTGTGGATGTGCGTCGTACAAAGCGAGCGTGACGTCACTTTGATCGTCTTATTGTAGACAGCGGTGTTGTACGGAACGGCGTTGCAAGGAGCGACGTTCCCTCCAGATGGATTGGAGGAACGCTTCCGTTCCACCTTCCGTCGGTGAAACTGGGACGGGTACTCGTTACATTTTCGAAGTAACAGCATTAGGAAGGGCGTTAATTTCTCTTTTTCTACATATCAGTAATTTAATTTAAATTTAATAGGCTTTCAAGTTTTTCTTTTTTTTTATTATCCATTGTTTGAATTATCTACTTCAGGGGATGGGGAAGCGTCGGAGAGACAGCCGAAAACAAATAAGTGGAATAAATGTGACCTTGGCGACATGGCACGTAGTTCGGTGTGGATATTTTCAATGAATGCTTTATCTTATCTAGGAATAAGGAAGCACGATCATTTCTTAAAATGCGCATTGAGAACATTGGCGTAACGACACGTTTCAATAATAGAAACGTAACGAGAACGCGTTCCTTACGGACCGCTGGAAGTTGTAACGGAGACTCGTTCCAATATTGAAAGAAAACTAGGAACGAGATTTTGTTCCTCTCTTGGAGGAACGTGTACAACACTGGCAGGCACTCGCTTCTTTAAAATCGGAGCAAATCGGCGCACGATAGGAGGATTTATTTTAGCGTTGCCTGTTAAGTAGATTTCGCGTCCAAATAATCTGTAGAAAATTATCGTTGCACATAACAGTTTTTTTATTTTATTTTCATCGACGAGTTTGATTGGGGAAAACGCGTGGCGCCAATAATGATAGAAAGCATCCCATATAATAACCGACGAGAGCGATGCCCATTTTAACCCCAGACGTATACTTCATAGCCTCTCGTTTGAATATGGCTCAGTCACGGTATTCTGCTGTATTATTGGTTGTGGATCATTTATCCCCTCCTCGGCTTGACTGATCCAAAAGGGGTTGTTTTCTTCTACCGTTGAATCAAACGAGAAAGATCTCGAATCCGGCTAAGGATTTGGTAGGTTCATCTTTAAGAGTGATCACGTTTAAAAATAGGAGAGTAGAGGGCTTGCTTTGGTTGCTGTGACCACGTGAAAAGTTGATTCTTAACAAAATCGTCAATTTGTTTACTCCCCACAGCTAATTACATTTCATCGAGAAAAGAAAGCGGCATAAAAAATGTATTGACTCATTATTATTTCGCTTCGACTTTAATACTGACCCTTCTTATGAAACAAAGAAAGCCGGAACGCTTATTTATATTTAATCTATACGAACATACTAGCCTGAAACAGCACCCGTATATAGTAATAAGAACGTAAAGAGTTTTCCACAAACGCAAACAAAAAAGACCCCGAATCTATACGTTCGACCAAATGCAGAAAACGCTCCCCTTTCCGAATATTGACGAGAGCGTTTTGTGTGAGAGCACCACACAGCCACGTATCGAAGAACGAGCAAAAGGCGGTATGTTCAAAACGACGAACTCATCGACAAAACAGAGAGTGGCAAACGCTTGTTGCCAGTGTTACCGTCGGCGGCGGTCACAACAACAGCCCTGTCGGCGAGAGGGCGACAACCGGAACGCCGTGTGGCCCTCGCAGCCCGCAGGCACACGGAAGGATGAAAGACTGCGTCAGAGACGCCAGCGAGAGAAAAAGGGCAAACACGGACCAAACAGCCAAAACAGACCGAAGCGGCTGTACGGGATCAAACATGGCCGCGCGCTTCCCTCCCTCTCCGTCATACGCGCGTATAAAAGGGAAAGGAGAAAGGCGGGAAGAAAGAAAGAGCAAAAAGCGAAAGGGTGCGCGTCTCACCTGATGCATTCCCAGCGCCGCTCGATGGAACAGTTCGCGGCGCCAGCAGGCGGGGCAGGGGGAAAAAAATCCTCTCTGTCTCCGCTTCACACACACAAACACAGCCGCAGCAGCGATTCTCTCCAAGAGCCACCGATATCCAGAGTACGACCAACACTAAACACGGAAGAGAGCGCAAAAAAAAAAAAAAAAAAAAACCCTAAAGAGAAAAAACAAAAAACACGCACGCACAGACACACACGATCCACATCCCGTACAGAGCCGTCCCAAAAGGATATGGGTTGGTGAGCATACGGAGACACCAGGACCTCGGAGGCTTGTCCTGCACGAAGTAGTAGAGCGCCACGGGCACGAACCCCGGATAAGGAAGGCCCGGTTCGTCGTCGTCCTCCGTCGACGAAGTGGCCGTCGACGAAGTGGCCGTCGCCGATGCGGACGACGCCGTGGAGGACGCCGACGAAGCAGCGTCCGGCGACGGCGACCGCAGGTCGTCATCTCGGCGTTGCCGGACCCTGACTGACGGTTCATCGGCACTCATCGCCTCGTCGCTGGCCCTCTCGCCAAGAGGCCGCCATCACATCGGTGAACAACGGGGAGACCACGGACTTCCGAAGAGATTCGCACCCTTTCGGGGGTTCGGCCGCCGTCCTGGTAGACTCTCCTCCCCCCCTTTTTTTGTTTCCCGTTGGGCCGCAGAGGCTGCGGAGGATCGGGCCGATGGTAGCCTCCCCTCCCTTCGACTGGTGCGAGGACCGACTGGCGGAGCGCTCCTAGTTCGCCGGCCCGCCGCTCGGGGTTGGCGGCGCTGCGCTTCGCGCGCGCCGGGACCCGTGTCCCTAGCCCGGGGTCGGCTCCAGCTCGTTTGTCCCTACGCGAAGCTCCTTAGGTACCTAGAAAACTCCGAGAGAAGAAGCGCGCCGCGGGTGTGGCGATGCAGACGCCACATGTCCGCACGCTTGTTCTAGCAATAAGAAACAAACACAAGTACAGGATACGTTAAAGGAAAGTGCCCGCTTTCAAGTCTAGCTTACACCTACCGAAAACAGAAAGGCTGCAGCATGTCCCGGTTACTGTTATAAGACTGGTGGATACTGGCGTCATCTCTCGAAAAGCGACCAAATCAAAAGGCTTGAATTTGAGCGCGTGAAGCCGCTTCTGAATTATGTTTTTCATGTTGCAACACAGCTATCGCTTGTGATCTATCGCTTCGTTATACTTATTGTTCGGTGAGGCAGGCCTAGGTCTCTTATGGGTAAAAGGTTCTGGGTACATGGGGACATCCGATGGAAGAGTGAATAATTATGGCACGTAAGCTACCCTCCGCTCCCAGTATCGCTTTCTGAGTGCACTCAGGAGAGAAGTTAATAACTACACGCGAGCAGGTGTATTTTTCTGAGGAGCGTTGGACTGGTGGCTAGTGCTGGAAACAGTGTTGACGTTACGGGCTCGCCCGTATGAAGCAGAAGGGGGTAACCGATCATCGCGAACGAGCTGCCGTTATCACCTGTGCCTGGTTCGCAGTTGACTGAGTGAGAGGATGGAAGGATTCACCAGGTCACGAACGGTAGGTACTCATAAAACACGAGTCAACAATGAACAAATGAAAAAAAAGAAAAGAAAAACGCTGTGTGACCCCCCTAATAGAAGCTATTTATTATTGTTTCTTTCCTCAACTCAGCCTCGGAAAGTGATGATCGCTCTCGCCTTTACGTAAGTTATCTCCGTCCTCTAATTTAGAAGACGTGGACAAAGAAAGAAGTAATAACGGCACTTTGTGTTGACGGGCTTTACCCCTTATGCTTTACATGGACAAGCCGGTGACGTCAGCACTAGTTCAATCGGAAACCACCAGTCAAACAAGCGCACCTCAGAAAAACAAAGAGAAAAACAAAAACAGCTTGCGTGGAGTTAATAATTTCTTGTCTGACTGTACATCAGGTGCTGAGGCAGGCTGGGCTACTTTCCAGTATCGTTGGAATTTTAAAGCCTTATGGTTATCCCGTCATATATAATATTTTACATTTGTTCGAGTTTCAAGATGCCAAGTTATGTTTCAGAATGTCAAGTGTAACCACAACCGGAAGAAAACCGACATTAGGAAGTTTTAGTGATTCGTTTCGAGATGAGCGGTTCGTCCTCGAACGATTCCCCCCCTCCCCCCCTATTACGACGCATGCGCGTACGAATCGTTAGGGGCTCCGACAACTGTTTCTTAGGACGCTGGAATCGTTTGCTTCAGTCGGAATTACTCGGGGGTGATCTCAAAATGGCCGATACGACCACGCTTGTGTGGCCGTGTGTAACGCAGCAATCCCTCTGCTCGTACATTACGCAAAAGACGCGCTGTTCACAACATACACGATGACACCTGCGCATGTTCGAAGCGCTTTATACATTCGTAAAAGACTGGAGACATGACTAAACGAGACGGGGCCGTTGTGTAAGGGAAAAACACGCCTTAGGGAGCATCTGCAGATTGCCGTTTGCCTGTTGCACTAGCAGTACAGATCGCGGCTTGATTTCGGAGCTCCTTTTTGACGACAGCACACGGATCGTGGATGGGACAAGCAATGGGTGTAAGTACCAGTGTGTCGAACCGAAAAAAATACGGGTTCGGTTACGGTTCAGGTTCAGGTAAATTTATTTTGTTCCGGTTCAGTTCCGGTTCGATTAATTCGATCCGCGAACCGGTTCGCGAACCGGTTCGGGACGCTGAACCGGTTCACGAACCGGTTGGGAAATTATAAGTGACAAATTGCAACATCAAAATAAATTACAAATAAAACATCTGAAATCAGCACATACGAAACGGGATACATCGTAGTGTAAGGCTCAGGGATTTCTACCAGGAATGGTTTCTTTATGTGCACTCAAAGGCTACCTTACCGACGTTTACGCATTCGGACTTCATCTAATTGGGTGCGACGCTGTAGCTGTAAAATCCGCGACCTCCTTACAAACCCACTTACAAGTAGAACTCGTTAGCTATCCCGCCACCTCGGCGTGTAAGCAATTGAAGGAACAGTGGGGAGAAAATACAGCTTTCTTTATTTGAACTAGCCTTTTTTCATTAAACAAGATACGGAATATGAAAAACACTTCACCGAACGCAACGCCAGAAGGACGTAATAGGATAAATATTAAAATAGAAGAGTTCGCTGTCTCACAAATATGTTAGCTTCTAAATGCCTATACGAAACCGGATGCATTATTATCAAACTCCACAGCCTTTTCTTCTCTCATTCCGATGGAAGCAAGCTTCAAGAACTCGCGCGTTCTGGAAACGTGTTATGAAATGAGCACACAGCAGCATTTAGGATTTACGAGATTGTAGAAAAATAAAATCCCGTGACGCGATTTTTTTTTTTTTTTGCACAGCCTTTTAATTTTTTTTTTCCATGCAAGCCGCGACCAGCGCAATACTGGTTCCTATGTCAAGATTCGTGGATGCAGCGTTTGTCAAGATTCATGGATGCAGCGTTTATATTCCTAAGACTGAGTGGAGAAGAAAAATATGTAAGCGAGGTGTGTGTCAGTTGACGGCACTTAAAAAACAAATGGCATTGATAGCACATTCATTGTCAACAGCGCGTGGCCGAACCGTTTTGACATGAGGCGGTAACCGTCATTTTTTTTCCGGTTCAGTTCCGATTCGGGTTCATCGCGATAACAATATAACGGTTCGGGTTCAGGTTCAGTTCCGGAAAAAATACCGGTTCGGTTCCGGTTTTCGGTTCGGTTCGGTTCCGGTTCGACACTTTGGTAAGTACATCTTCGTTAACCGGGATATCTACCCACCAGAGCAGGTGCGAGTAGACCCAATACCACCTAGAACACAAGGCCTGCGCGTTTCCTCCTCTAAACGTCATCACTAGTAGATCCCCTCAGCGCCCCCTAGCTAGCCCGGATGAGCAACATCGTCTGCTACATCATCTGCTCCATCGCCTGCTTCAGTGGTTTGTGTAACAGATAATGAAACAGACGCTCACGCCGAGTGTCTCTTGCAAATAGCATACGATGAAGTTAGACGTTCACGTGGAGCGTCAAATGCATTAGCGAAATTGCCTTACTGCTGCGCGAAGGGCTGAAAAGCCCTTCGTTGGACGCTGGACGCTGACACTGGACGCCATTTTCGAGGTAGCTGCTTCGAAGCGTTCTACCGCAGAACGAGCGCGCGCGCTAGAAATGCGCGTCTCAAAGCCAGGAGCGCGTGCCAGCTCGCGCTCCTGGCCGAAGGAGCGTTCGCGTGCACGTCGCAAATGCACTGGAAGCTCGCTATCAGCTCGCGCTCAGCAGTCACGCACACAGCTGCGGCCGCAAGTGAATGCGGCGTAGTTGCGACGTTGCGACGCGGCCCCTACTCTCGTCAAGCTTCGGGGTGTTTGCCGCTTGGGGCGGGTCGGGGATCTACTAACGAAACGTCATGCGCAGGCCTTGTCTTCTAGGTGGTATTGGTAGACCTCATGACGGCACACGAGGCAAAAAATTGTTTTTTTTTTTTTTGTTATTTGCCGTTAGGAGCGTAGTACTTCTGCTATCTTTGAAGAATTTTACAGCAAAGCTGTATATGACTCGTTTGTGAAACTTTTTCGTGTCGGCGTCCTCCCGAAAAAAAAAAAAATCTTTCAGCTTTTGAAACGAAAAGTGCATGTCACGGATACAACACACAACACAGCATTCGTTCCATCAACAACAAGCACGAAACAAGCACCCGAACCATATAAATGATGCACGTATGCGGTGAGAGCTGCGAAGCACGCAGCTCTCACCGCATACGTTTGTCGGTAAAGATTACTGTTACGCAAGCTGCCGCCGTGACGGCAGCTTGCGGAGTGCGGAGTGACGTCACTAGCCTTTTATACAGGGTGTTTCAAGTAAGAGTGACAAAATAATTTCCTAAAATTACTGTATTCGAGGTAAAAGGATAAGCTTCTCGGAACTGCATGACTCGTGGTGGCGGACGTTAGAAAATGCGCGATACTTACTAATTAGTTCGATAATTAACTCCAAATTAGTAATCAACGTTTCGATTAGTGGAAAGAGACTTATAGTTCCAATTAGAAACTTGCTGATCGTTATCGAAAACCACTGAATCAGTAATTTTTAGAAAGCCTTTGAGCGCGTGAGAAGCGTAGTTGTGCCCTAAAGTTACCACTCGTGGAGCAGGTACAAGGCTGGGGCTAGATAAGAGGCGGAAAAATCGCGCGGGCGCCTTACCGCAACCGCTAGCCTTGTACCTGCTCCACGAGTGGTAACTTTAGTGCGCTACTACTCGTCTCACGCGCTCAAAGTCTTTCTGAAAATGAATGATTTAGCGGTTTTCGATAACGCTCTGCAACTTTCTAATTGGAACCATATGTCTAATTCCCCTAATTAAAAAGTTAATTAACAAGTTTTAATTAATTATCTGGCTAATTAGTAGGTTTTTGGCCATTCCTGACGTCCGCCGTGGCAGGTAGTTTGTTCCCGAAGAGAGATTCTTCTTTTTTCAATCGCCTTAATTTTTAGGATTTTTGAAAGTCTTCGCAAAAACACCCGGTATGTGTATATATATATATATAGGCTTTACATATTCGTTTTAAAAAAAGCTATGACAGCTACTCTAAAGCGGTCTGTGCAAGTGAGTTGTAAGGACAGGGCAACATAATATTGTTCCGTGTTTTTGCAATTCATTTTTCGTGAAATTTGGATAGTGTACGCTTTTCTTTTTCCGAATTTCTTTTTTTTTTTGGGAAATATTTGGCGTTTTTCCAAACTTATTTTTACTTGATTCACAACATTTATTTCATTTCATTTATTATGTCTCTCAGTGCCCGAAGGCATTACAGAGAGGAGTGGGGCACAGTAAATGGCGCAAAGCAAATAACAATTCATCGAAATGTTTAGTTTAATTTTGCTATGTTTTCAATTTCCCGAAATTTAAGACAGAATTAAACAATGTCCAAACATATAAACATACTTCAAGTTAACCTGTATCAAATATTTCTTTAGCTTGTTTTTGCTCGCAATTTGCCATTAGAAATACTAAGTGTCCTATGACAAAACTTTCAACCAAGTGTTGCTTGAATAAACGTCAATACATGAAAACCACTACGCACATGAACCTAGTCACCGGCAAGCAGAGAAGCTCCAGCTGCTCCGCCCCCTCCTATGAAATGTATGGGTTTATACATTTCCCCGTTATAAAAGCACTACCCCTCCTCCTCTAAGTAGCTATAGTGTGGGCCAAAGTAAAAACCAATACAGGGGAGTTTGCCTCCAACCACAAGTGCGATGACCCGTTGTCCTGGAAGAACCTTGAGGAGATATACGGTAAACCACCTTTGATCAATGATCCGAGATTCGAAAGCAAACTGAAGGGGGCGCTGCTTGGAACCACTGACCCTTTGCTCTGCCCAAACTTACCGTCCTTTTTTAATGCGAAAGCATTAACTGGTCCCATGGAGCGCAGCCGGCGTTGTCTGTAGCAGCGAAAAACGGCACTCAAATTCCAGCTGAGCGAAACGGCACCTCAATTCCGGCTGAGCGAAACGAGCAAAAAATTTCCATTGGCTGCGACGCGTCATAGTTCCAAGTAACGCCACCCCAAAGAGAAGCCCTCTTCGTGGCGCTGCGGCCCGCGCGCCGGTAAAAGGAAGCGAAGGGGCGCGCACACGGCCGCAGAAGCCCGGCCGGCCTCTGCAGAAGAAAGCGGGGCTCGCTGTTAGTAGGAATGCACTGCGTGTACGAATGCTTTCGCATTCCTGCACGTAAGCAGTCTTAAGTGTCCTCCTGTGATTTTTTTCCATCGTACCCTTGAAATTTTGAGTTTTTTTGGATATATCGAAATTAATAAAAATTCTAGCGGCGAGTTTCTTTTTCTTTTTTTGATCGAACTTATTCGAAAACACGCAACTTAAATATAGGGTACCAATCGTTATGATTAGCTCCTTATTTTATGGCCCCTTGCCGCATAACCCACCTACAGAGACCGTTCACTGTAGATCCCACGGATTTTTTACACCAGATATGTAAAGCCTTAAAACCAACATCCGGTAGATACAATATGGGTCTGTGAGTTAAATAACATAATTAAACTTGTCCAAACCAATGAGTCACTTTTTTTTGCGATTAACTCAAGCGTATTAAACGGTCGTGTACCTTTACAAAACAAAGTTGAAATAAAGAGTTAGCGAATGCAAAAGCGTATTTACCTAAATTGACTCACTGCAGTTCCCGACGACTTTTAAAGATTATTAAAAAAAAAAACGTTAAGTGGTACCCAGTAAATTATAGCTGTTCAGCTATAATCGAATTTTTAAGATTGTAGAACATTTCCCCATTTCACCCTATCTCGTCTCTTCTCAGCTAAACTCTGGAAATTATTTTATTATTTCAGCCGCAGCGCTGTTCGGCTAAAACAAACAAAAAAAAACAAAAAAAAACAAGAAACTTCCTTTTGCTCTTTTTTTTTCATTTCTCTCCGAAGTTAGCTTTGTTTTAAATGCTTGTGTGCTTTATATAGGAGGCAATGATATATGCATCACATATATCTGTAAGTATAGTAATTTAAACTTAACTAACATTCTAGAAACTATGCAAAGTCGTTATGTTTGTTTCTTTATGACTAGCTCTCATCGCACTGCAAGCTTCCCTGTCGTGAAATCCGACTTGTCTTTGCATAACCTTGCATTGTGTCACGAAATCTATCGAGTGTGTCTCATTCGCAAGATCTCTCACACTAAGCCCTCCCTCGGTAAACAACGTTTTTGCACGACCCTGCTTGGTTTCCTTCGCTCTCGATCATCCTTGCGTAGGCATACCGATGCGGAGCGCGAGTTTGTCTGCTTCTTTTGCAGGGGTTATGCTGACGTCAGAACGCCGAGCTGTGATTGGCCCTGATTGAAGGATAGTGGGTAGACTTCAAGGCAGCTTGCGTTGAGGCCTACCATTATCTTTCAATCAGAGCCAATCAGAGCTCTGGGTCGTGATGTCACCACAACTCCTGTAAAAAAAAAAAAAAAGAAAGCAGACGAACTTTCGTTTTGCATAGTCACTGACAAGGTTCGAGAACGGCAGTGAGGAGCTTGAGTTTTCCTGGGGGGAGGGGGGGGGGGCACCAGCGAGAGCTTCCCACTTTCGACGACGACAAAAACGTTGTAGAGCCAATCACGAAGCAAGGAGCGGTAATATAATGAGCCACGGCCTAGTCTTCTTAAGTTGGAACTCTATAACACACTGCACCAGTCGTTCCTTCTCAAAACCTCTTTAGGCTGCTTGAACCGCCTTTCCACTTTCGTCGCCACAATCCAGCGCCATCACTCGTCCAAGTCGGCCATTACTAATACTATATTCTACAGTGCCGCATCTTAATTTGAGATTTGCCTTTGCAGTTACCGTTATGTAGTTTTACTTTTTCATACGCCCTACTTCTATCCGTAATGTTGTCGACCTTCATGAGATTAAAAATAAAATCCTTTATTCTTTGGAATACAGATAGTTAAAATACAAGAATTGTGAATTCCAATTAGAACCCCTGGAACGTGTACGTTCTGTTCTTAAGCCGATTTTTTCTTTGTGCTTTGTGTTTTAATTTCGTATTTTCTTAAATTTTTATTTTTCATAATAAAGGAACTCAAAATTACAAAAAAAATCAATATCATCTGACTCACAGCACGCATCTAAATTAAAATTTCACTGTTTGCGTAAATACGTTTTGTTCCTCTGCACCATTTCGCATTGACCTGAGTATTAGCCACCGTGGAGTAACAATTCTTGCGTGCACTGATGGACGTTGCGGCAAAACTAACTATTACAAACTATCGAGGCCATAAAATCGCTGGCATGGTTGATGTTTATCATATTTCTTTTAAAATACCAGTACATTTTGATATGCCTAGATTACCCTTCCGCCAAGCTTTTGGACCAGGCAGTTACTCTTTATTTGTGCAGAATTTTAACACGAATTTGAACGGTGTATTGCTTCGATATAACTATCAGGAGGTAAGATATCTAGAAAAATATATATTACCTACTCTAATTAGGCCTTTACCTTTTTATGAAGGTTTTTCTTCTTGCGCTTCCCGCGGTTTTCACAGCAATATCAACTAGCATCAACGAACACTTTAAGGCGGTGGTCCCACGGCGACCATCTTGAACAAGCCATTAAATTCCTCCTTTCTGCCGCTTGCCCGTGCACGTTCAGCGCTCCGCGCGTGCTATCGCTGACACATCTGCCAGAAAACGTGTCAGTAATGCCATACTTCGTTTCAGCTTGGGTCCAGACGCAGCGGATGCTGCAAGCGGGAACTCTGGGATTTCAGCGTCCCTGCTAAGCACGCGCGCTCGTGCAGTGCAAGCACTGTTCAGGGCCACATGCTCGTGCTTGTAGCCTCGGCTGCGTCTTGACCTAAGCTGAAACCAAATTTAGCAGTGCCCAGTTTGCCCAGAAGCGGAGCCCACCTAGCTCATTGACCTGATAGAGAGTGCCAAGTTGGGCAAATTTGATCTACGACACTAGCTTTGTTCCGCGCTGCACGGTTGGCAAAGCGAATTCGTTAGAGGCTCACGAGCCAGTAGCTATCGTTTTAACTATGCAAGAATTAAAAACATTTTCAATCAATCAGTGAAGGATGTTATAAAACGATAAAGAACATATATAAGACATGCCCTGTCAGCAATTCGTGAACGAAAGAGCTTTTGCACGACATAAACGTTTAAATTTATTTGCGCTGCAAGTCAGAGCGCAGCTGACATAACAGGTCAATGAAGCCAATCAAGCAGAGCAAAAAAAAACACTACGTCACAGAGCTCGACGTCGTTTAGTGCGTTTGTTGTCACCGGTCAAATCAATCGAGCGCCAACCATGCACCATGGCCATGCGCTTTTAGTATGCGTGTTTGTGCTTGTGTACGCATCGCGACACTGTTAGCGCGAACACGACATCGGCGCATTTTTGCATTATACTTCTAAATAGTATTAGCGAGCACGAAATGTTGTCGCTTACGTTATAGAACTGAATGAGTTCTTTCCGTAGCAATAATAACTTGGATGACATCCCTTGGTTTCAAAGAGAAAAACTGGAAAAACCGGCGATCGCTTGTTTGCGCTAACAGTGTCGCGCTCTGTACATTGTAGTCTTTGACTTCATTTTGATTTATGATAAAACAGACAATAGCAGAATTTTTTGTTTCAAGACGGGTGTTCAGAGGGGGCCTCTTTATAAGTCATGATTTTGAGGATAGTTCGAATAAGCTTGATTACCAATAATTTGACCTTGTTGAAATAGTACGCCAAAGTCGAAGAATCCGCATGTTCAAGAAAAGAGTAAACGCGTATTTTTTAGCCCCTAAACATAAAAATTGTTCCGCGAGTGGGTAGCACATTTCGAAGCTTTTTTGTTTCAAAGGGATACTACAACGAAATTTCGGCGCTCATTTTTTGGTCTATATGTGTTCAAAAGAGCAGTATCACATGGAACATATCAATATCTTGTTAAAAAAGTCTCGAAAAGGAATTTTAAAACGAATTAAACGGTTACCAAAGAGCACCTGGTGGATGTCGCTAACGCCTCGTTTGTAATGCTCGTCTAGGAACCTTGACAGCTAGTGACGGAGGTTGTCTCGTCTCCGGCCACGACGAGAGAAGGGGGGAAGGAGGAACTCCCCTCTTCACGAGAATCCCTTTTGTGTGTCGCAGAAGTCGCTATTGTCCCCCTAGAAGATTATAGACGATTAACCCGTCACTCAAAATTCGTACAAAAGCAGCCGCTTCGGTGGCTGAAACAACTAGGCCATCCTCTCGACGTCAGCCTCGCCGTAGCTTTGCTCGTCTTGAGACGACCTACATCACGATTGCGTTGGATGTCACGTGCTCTAAGCTGGGCCTTCTCCGAGCGCTTGCCAGAGCGGCCGTTTATAACGAAAAATACAGCCACCAGGATCAAAATACAAACGTGCGATTGTCATTTACGGATATTTTCGTTGAAGTATCCCTAGGGATACTTCAACGAAATTTGAAATATTCCCGTCGTGTTCAAAAATAGGTTGAATATGATCCACAATATCCGTAAATGACAATCGCACGTTTGTATTTTGATCCTGGTGGCTGTATTTTTCGTTATAAACGGCCCACTCTGGCAAGCGCTCGGAGAAGGCCCAGCTTAGAGCACGTGACATCCAACGCAATCCAAACGTAGGTCGTCTCAAGACGAGAAAAGCTACGGCGAGGCTGACGTCGAGAGGATGGCCTAGTCACTCCAGCCACCGAAGCGGCTGCTTTTGTACGAATTTTGAGTGACGGGTTAATTTTCTATAATCTTCTAGGGGGACAATAGCGACTTCTGCGACACACAAAAGGGATTCTCGGGAAGAGGGGAGTTCCTCCTTCCCCTCTTCTTTCGTCGTGGCCGGCCGCCGGAGGCGAGACAATAACCGTCACTACCTCTCAAGTTTCCTAGACGAGCATTACAAACAAGGCGTCAGCGACATCCACCAGGTGCTCTTTGCTAATCGTTTAATTCATTTTAAAATTCCTTTTCGAGACTTTTTTAACAAGATATTGGTATGTTCCATATGATACTGCTCTTTTGAACGCATATAGACCAAAAAATGAGCGCCGAAATTTCGTTGTAGTATCCCGTTAAGAGTGCTTTTGATATTTTTTGTTAATAATTAATTCTATGGATAATTTCATGTTGATAACATATACCAATGTCTTTCGTGTATCTTTATATGTATTTTCTGTTTGAATGCAACAGAAAGGGAGACTTTTATTTTGACGCTGACATTTTATGTTAATGATTGTGGTCTCAATAATGTCGATGTGAATGATTTAAATTTGAAACTTTCGATGACGTTGATATTAATTTTTGTGTTTACGATGCTTTGCTAATGTCAATTTGATTTTATCTTTTGCGTATCTTCTTCTTTATAATCCCACTGGTCCTGCAGACCGTTGACAGCTGTAAAAAGGGGCTGATGGCCTCTTCAGAAGACTTTTTAATGCGAAAAATGATTAGCCCCATTACGCCGAAATTCGGCGCCGTGACCGAGCGATGGTACCAAAAATGGCCGACGGCGGAAAGAGCAAGATACATAAAAAATGGTCAGACAAAATAATGTAATGGCTTTAGAAAGAAACTTTGGTACATTTCAGTCAGAGTGGAAATCGAATCCGGCGCCTCCACGGTTCTGTATTGCTAAAGGTGTACCTAGTGCGTGCGTCATTGCACACGTCACGTCGCAGCCATTTGGCTGACTAAAGGTGTTGCCTTGTGCTTGGGTCATAGACCTTATGCGAAATTGCTTTGTGGTCTGACAACACTGAGAGTGTCGCCATTTTAATGTTGGCAAGCGTTGTCGGTACCGAAGCACGGTGGAGGCATCGGAGACAGTCCTACGGGCAATATTCTATCGCGCAGCAACTGTTTTCCGCCTTCTGACCATGTTATGTGGACGAACAGTTTAAACAACCCACCTCAACTGCCTGACGAAACTCTCAGAGGCCTGTGCACGCTGGCGACAACCTCGTCAAAGCAGCGGACCAAGTCTACGCCTTCGCTGTGGAACCTTGTTGTCGCCAGCGTGTGCACAGGCCTCCGAAAGGTCTAGGCCATCATGCGTTTCATCTTTGAGATCATTTTTAATTCTTTTTTCGATGCGAATACGCTTGAAGTTGTACTGTTGATCGGCATACTGCTCCACGCAAATACATAACTCAAAATGAGTTTTTTTTAGTTCTTACTGGCGGAGGGTTTTTTCGTGGAACACTCTGTGTTCTTCTAGAAGAAATTGTTCCAAGCGCTGCTAAGGGCTAAAATTCGTTTCACATAGCATTGACCTCAAGCACAGATGTCGGATGTTGCGCTGTTAGTGAAGATGTATTCAACCCTGGCAGAATAACTGCAGTGACTTTCTCAAAACTACCCCCAAGCTTCTTTGCAAAAAAAAAAAGAAAAGGAGGTTACGAAATGGAGTTTGCACCTCCCGTGTTGTTTCGTTCGACGTCCGCAACGTAAACTTTTGCCGCGGCCGACATCGAAGCTTCAGCCACTGCGATGAACCTAACCCACACCGTGACCTAAACATACCACTGAGAACCATACGCATCTTCAATTATGGTTGGGGGCGTAGATTATAATTTATAACACTGCCATCTTTTTGCCTCGCTTAACATCCTTGGTCTCGCCCGCATGCATTGAGCTGCTTGCGCATCGAGAAAAAGGCAGGCCGACAATACAACGCACATAAAATTAAAAAAAGAAGGTAATAAACAAATTTGGTACAACTTCGTGAAAAGATTAGGGCCCAGTTTAATAGTTGTAAATGTCTCAACGCCGCGTGATAACGTCCGCATGTTTCTTCGCGTTGTCACCGATTGTTTTTCTCAAAAGCTGCCTCTCAAGTGACAAATAAAAATGAGCAAAAAATGTGAACCCTGTTTATGTTTGCGTTCACGTCATGCATGAATCGAAGGTTTATCGCTGGATCCGCAGCAGAACGCAGCAATCATTGGCATCGCATCTCTCGCACGAAGCGCGGTCGCTTGTTTACATGGGGTCTTTGCCGGTCAAGTCTCTGGTTTCGTTTTCTCACCACTAACAAGATGGCGGACGTAGTTCTCGGCGCGCTAGTAGATGGCGCTCTAAATTTCGCATATGGCCTATTGGGCACGTGACGGCGCAGCCAATGGGGAGGAGGTGGCGCCATATCATGAGTGTATAAAATGAGCGCGCTGCCTACGGCGCGTCACACTCGGAATCAGCAGAAGAAACTTAAATGCATGTCTAAAACATAAATTGAAAATATTTCCCTAAAACGATTACAATAGATTTGGATTCCCACGCGTAAGCAGTCTAATCTGCCTGTGCCGAAGTTTCTTTTGTGCTCTTTTGCCGCATCCCCTCAGAAAGATGGATGTCTGGAAATAAAGATTATTATTATTAACTCACGCACACTTGTCGTCGTAATATTTATTTGCAATTTTACCACATGTACACGGGAGAACTGCCAAGCGGTCCGGATCACCCAAAGTTCAGTGTGTCTTCACGTTACTATGGCCGTCTGTACGTTCAGGTTTAAATGGCGAAACACCGTAGACCGTCTTCTCTTTTAAACTGACAACGAACCATAGACCTCATGAAGGTAGATATCCACGCTGTCTTCACGATAATTGCGAAATAAAATAATAGTAAGCCTCTAAAAGCTTATAAACTTAATGTATGTTCAGGCTCAATTGACTCAGTGTAAACAGGCGATACAAGGTGATGTCGAACATTCTAACCGGTAGAAAACGTACACTTGTTATACCTGATTTACATAATCCGATTATATTTGAAATGATCAGTTTCGACGTGGAGCACCGCAGTTTCTGTCTACAATAATTTTGCAGCACGACAGACCTCGCAACTGATAACGGCGAGCAGAATCACCATTCGGAATCTTTGGGCCATTCACAAAAGCTATGCGATGCTAACGGGAACCAGTTGGAGCTCGTGCCATAACATTGAGTGCAGAAGAAGCACACGTTCGCTAGGGCCCCATTCCGCAGCTTAGGATCTACGAGAGGGCTCTATTAGGGCCTTTTCATACATTGCGCTGTGCAGACTGCGGGCAGACTTGTTCGCAACGCGTTACAAGTTACTTATAGCCAATTACATTTTAGACATTTTGTAACGCCTGACGAAAATAATCCCTGGAGAAGGGGAATAAGAGGGACAAAGGACAAAGATAAATCTCTTATTCCCCTTCTCCAGGGATTATTTTCGTCATTCTTGTCCAGCTCGCTTGCGCCTTTGCATTTAATTGCATTATAATTGTAACGCCTCCATTACATTCCTTGAGCTGTAACGATTCTGTAATTCAAACACTTTTTTGAGTAATGAGTTTCTAGTAATCCATTACTTTTTCCACTTCAGCTAAGGTTTCTAAACTCAAAGAAATATTGTTTTACTAGAGCCACCAAGTCGGCATGCCCTGTGAGGTTCAGTTTCAAAAAACGTTTATTGTATCAGTAACCCAGGTATACACCGAGATATTTCTTTTTAATTGAATTTTCCGGAGCTCCAAGCAGCGCTTGCCAGACCTAGAGGGTCCAGTTGCTGTGAAGCTATTGCTGTTATAAGAGCAATACTGGTGTTATTTAAATAAAATAAACCAAAATTAATCAGCAGGAAAATGCCACAATGAGAATTTGGCCTATCTTTAGCGCCACGTCGCGGGAAAGCGGTTTATTCTACCCTTTTTCTGAGTGCCAAATATGAGCCACGATGACTGGCTTTTTTTGTCTCACAGTGACGCCCAGTCACTGAGTTTTAGACATAACACTCTCCGCGAGTTGTCTACGAGTAGAGTCAGGTTAAAGCTGAAGTATCCCTGCACGATAGTAATTATAATATAATAATAGAGTTTGTTTCCCCTTCGATACAGGAATGGAGGAAACAGAGGGAAATAGCTGTTTAACAGCTTCACGGAGCCCCCTGCTCCCTTACAGTTCCACATGACAGATTCAAATACAAAGCAACAGCAAACATATCAACATTGTATACACAAATAGATTATAATCTATCGCAGAAAACTAATATATTCAATTCAAATAAGAAAATAAATCTTGCATTGTGACAGACATTCTATCAACGTTTTTGTTTAAGAGGAAATTTAGTGAAGTAGGGAGCATATAGTTTAGAGACTGCATGGAATAGTTGTTATGGCAAAGAGGCACAGCCCAATGTGCCGCCGAACGAGTTGGATAGGAGGTAACACGTTTCCTTAGTTTAGAAAGTTTGGACAAAATATCCACGTTTCTTTTTTTGTTTTCTACCTTAAAGCGGACCATAAGTTTATACGTATACATATCGAAAACACAAAACAAATTATACTTTTTAAACAAACCCTCGGAGCTTGAAATATAAGGAACATTAGCAATGAGGCGGAAAATTTTTGTTTTTGTAATAGATGTATTTTTTGTAGATTTGAACTGGTGGTTGTACCCCGTACCAGGTGGCAACAGTTTAAGTGGGATGTAAATAGAGTTTGATATGTAAGTAGTTTAACGTTGTTTGGTAAAATAAAACGATTTCGTGAGACTAATCCGATGACCCAGGACAATTTAGGAAGTATATAGCTTACATGGTCGTCCCCAGACAAATACTGGTTAAAAATAACGGCAAGACTTTTGAAATTCTCCATTATCTCTGTAACATTTGAACTTATTACGAGACTTTTCGTTATAAAAGTGCTTTTATTTTTGGTTCCAACAAGAATTGCTTTCGTTTTACTACTATTAATTTTAAGCCCGTTGCCAGATGTCCAATTTTGCAACCGTGTTAAAGTATCACTTGCGCAGTTGATAAGTTCATCACTAGTCTTAGCCGAAAATAAAAGGGTTGTATCGTCTGTATATATAACAAATTTAGCAAGAGAATCTATGTTAATAATATCATTGATATAAATATTAAATACCAAAGGTCCCAAAATACTCCCTTGTGGTACACCGGAGAAAACAGACTGTAAAATGAAAAGCCATTTAAATAGACAAACTGCTCACGATTACTCATATATGACTGAAGCAACGTAAGTGCTTGGTCCCGAATTCCATAAAGGTTTTTTAGCAATAAATTATAGTTTAGATAATCGAATGCTTTCGTAAAATCAATAAATACGGCTGAAGCTATCTGGTTTGCCTCAAAACTCTCTAAAATAAATTATTTTTGTTCTAGTAATGCTAGATCTGTCGAACGATGCTTCATGAACCCAAAATGATTATTAGTAATTGCGCGATACTTATTTAAAAAGTTTACAGACGAATGTGAATAAGTTTTTCTAAGCCCTCAGAAAAAACCGGTAAGATAGAGATAGGCCTATAATTATTTATGTCGTTACTGTCTCCCTTTTTATAAAGCACGGACACTCTAGCTTTTTGCATAAGCTGCGGAAACACGGGCCCAGTTGAAAAACATATATTAAAAATGTAAGTAAGGAAGGGAGTGATCAGTGATAAGACATATTTCACCGGTCGAATATGCATACCATTGGCACCACAGCTATGGCTATTTTTTTTTAATTCCATGAAGACAGTAGACACCTCTGTATCAGCAACTGGCAATAAAAAATAGAATTCCTAGTTTTAAAGGTTATATTATCACATGCGGCATCTCTACAGTTAATTTGAGGCAAATCAACAAACCTGTCATTAAATGCGTTTACCAACGACACGCCACTTAATTTCTCCCTGCAGAAATAATGCATTCTACACAATGGGGCATTTTGCCTTCTATAACTGAATCGGTTCTTCCACATAAGGTGAGAACGGCCTACAGAGTTTCTAAAGGCTTTATGATGAAAACGCTCCCTTGCTTTTCTCAGGGCGTTTGTCAGTTGATTACGGTACAATTTAAAAGTCCGAAGGTCATTGGGATCTCTAGTTTTTGTGAACTTTCTATATAGCGCATTTTTAACCTTTATATTTTCAAGTAGATCTGCAGTTATCCATGGTTTCCGAATGAGTTTTTTTACTAGTTAAATTAGTTTGTGCGGAAAATTGCTCTAATAAAGGCTTTTAAACCGCTCAAGAAAAAAAGTGTACGCCTCATCAGGATCGTTCTTTGAGAAGATATCATCCCAATTTGCATTTGCCACACATTCCGCGAACCTCTCCAAACCATCCGGCGTAACACACTGGACTTGCGCAGGAGTTTTCTTTGCGTTATTCATTTTGACACACATAAAAATTGGAATATGATCATTGAGGTCATAATTAATTATACCAGATCTTTTACGACTTTCTTCGTAACTTGTTATAAATCAATCAATCAAGGTTTTTGAGGTAACATTAACTCTGGTCGGAAAGTTTATATATTGTGAGGAAGATAAAGGAGAAGTGTCGGCACGGGTGCGGGGCACGCGCCTGGTCGACCGAGGGAGATTTGGATCACACTCAACCGGCGGAACGGCCCTTTTGGCCATTCATTGCCATTGTAGTAATCTCATTAAACACCCTCACAAGTGGTGGAGGTGCTTAAGTTCTCCTACCTCTTCGTGGTCGGCCACCCCAAGGCGTGCTCTGGAGCTTCGAAGCGGGCGCACCACTACCGTCACCATGCCAGACGAACAACAAACTGCACCAAGTGAACCTTCACGGCCACCTCCCAACTACGTGAAAAACCGCCAGCGGGACCCTCCAACCTTCAGCGGCTCCCCCCCAGGCGACGTCGATGACTGGCTGAAACACTACGACCGCGTAAGCGCTCATAACCGTTGGGATGACTCCCATAAGCTGGCAAACGTAGTGTTCTTCCTAAAAGACACAGCCTTTCAGTGGTTTGACAACCACGAAGACGACATCAACTCATGGGATGGCTTCAAAACATCGTTTTCAGAAGCGTTCCGCAAGCCCGAGAGCCGCAAACAACAGGCAAAAGAAAAGCTATCACACCGCTTCCAAGCTGCAACCGAGACTTCCACAAGTTACATCGAAGACGTCCTTCGTCTCTGCCGACGAGTGGATGAGCAAATGTCCGAGGAGGATAAGATCCGACATCTATTTAAAGGTCTGTCCCAGGAACTCTTCTCTGTTGTAGCCCCGAAAACACCCGCGACCGTACAGCGAATCATATCAGAATGTAAAACGTATGAAGAAATGCAGAGCTCCCGGATCAACAAGGTGCCTTTCGAACGCCTTCCTGAAGTTTCCCTTAGCCCCATTTCCAACCTGAACCTCCCGCAACTCATCCGGACCATCATCCGCGACGAACTGCGGAGATATTTTAACCCATCAAGCTTGACTGACGACGCCTCTGGATGTGCCATCGAGCCAGAAACCATTCAAAAAGTGGTCCAAAAAGAACTCCGTGCAGCTTTGCAGCCGCCCACCTCGGTTTCGTGCGCCTACGCACCTGCTTCACCTGCCACTTCAGCGTTCTCCCCTCTCTGCCCTATCCGGCCGATGCAGCAGCGCTACACCGTCCCTTTCCACACGCACGAGAGACCCCCTTCACGCTCCTACGGACCGCAGCGCCGAGCTGACCTCTGGCGAACAGATGACAACCGGCCAATATGTTTCTACTGCCGTGCTCCCGGACACGTCACCCACTATTGTCGCCGCAGGATTAGCCAAGAAACTTTTCAGCGTGGAACGCCATCTTACTACTGCAACGACACCCACACTTCCAACGACCGCCGCGATGGAAGTCCGCTTCCAACAGCTGGAAACCGCCGCAGCAGATCGCCTTCCCCCTATCCCGCCCGCCGCCGTTCAGTTTCGCCGTTCAACAACGCTACCGCTCCCACCCTGACGTCAAACTAAGCGAGGCAGCCTGCGGCCAAACCGGAGGTCAGGCTGCACAGTCGCATTTTGCAGTAAATCCTCCAGCTCTTGGACCTACGACCGTTAACGTTGAAATTGCCGGCGAAACATTCTCTGCTTTGGTGGACACTGGGGCCGCTACATCCTGTATTTCTGAAGACATCCGCCGACGCTTACATGCCGTCTTAACTCCAGCACGTGCACATTTCTTGCGTCTAGGAAATGGAGCTATTTGCCAGTCACTGGGATGTGCAACCCTGTCAGTCCTCATCGCTGGAACTCGCTATGTTATTTTATTTACCGTACTTCCGGACTGCGCAGCCGATGTCATTTTAGGATCGGACTTCCTGGCGTCAACAGGCGCCCTAATCGATTGTGCCAGCCGTGAGTTACACCTTAATTCTTTTGACCCTTCTGTCGAGTTAGCATAGCATCCCGCCGTTAACTTGCGCGCAGTCCAGGATGTGTTCCTGCCTCCGTTATCTGTCATTTTCGCAGCACTTACGACTGACCAACCATTTCCAGGAACCACCGGCCTTCTCGAACCATCCTTATTCCTCTTCACCAAAAAGGGGATTGCTGTGCCCTTCTCTGTTGTCACCATAAAACAAGACAAAGTTCATCTCTACATTACAAATGCTTCTCGCCAACAACAGATTATTCCACTAGGAAGCCATATTGCTACGTTAAGGATGTATCAGGAAGACAACATCGCTTCATTGTCTGACAGTGTTTCTCATAGCCCATCCTGCCTTCCTCCCCATCAAGATCCTTCTCACCACATTAGAAACATGATCGACCCGGACCTCTCAGACGAACAACAGAAAGCGCTGACCCACCTACTAGGAACATACAAAACTTTGTTTGACTTCGAGAACCATACCCTTCCACCAACCTCCTTCGTACATCACACTATTGACACAGCTGACGCCCCTCCAGTAAAAGGTCGACCCTACACGGTTTCCCCTGCAGAGCGTGCCGTCATACAACAACACGTCACAGATATGCTCCAAAAGAAGGTCATCGAACATTCGTCTAGCCCATGGTCCTCCCCTGTGGTCCTGGTCAAGAAACGAGACGGATCATGGCGATTCTGTGTAGACTATCGACGCCTCAACACTGTAACACGAAAGGACGCATATCCCCTGCCCCGAATCGACGACATGCTTGATGCTCTTCAAGGATCCTCCTTCTTTTCTTCCATGGACCTCAGAAGTGGCTACTGGCAAATACCTGTAGCCAACGACGACAAACCTAAAACCGCATTCATAACTCCTAGTGGCCTCTATCACTTCAATGTTATGCCCTTCGGACTTTGCAATGCCCCAGCCACATTCGAAAGAATGATGGACACCCTCCTTCGTGGTCTCACTTGGAATGAATGCTTATGCTATCTTGACGACGCTGTTGTATTTTCGACGACATTCGACGAACATTTGCATCGGCTACGACAGGTTTTGGACTGCTTCACCAGAGCTACTTTGCAACTAAATTCAAGCAAGTGCGTATTTGGAGCGAAGCAAATCAAAATTCTTGGCCACCTCGTTAGTTCCGATGGAATACGTCCAGACCCTAGCAAGATCCAGGCTGTTTATGACTTTCTCGAACCGAAGGGCCTTAAACAGGTTCGTGCTTTTCTCGGACTTTGTACCTATTTTCGACGATTCATTCCGGGATTTTCACATATTGCCGAACCTTTCAACATGCTGCTTCGCAGCAATGCTAAGTTTGAATGGAGCCCTTCCCAAGCCAGGGCCTTTCACTCTCTTAAGTCTGCGCTGACGTCTGTTCCTGTCCTTGGCCACTTCGTCCAGGGTGCCAGCACCGAGTTACGAACAGATGCAAGTGGGCACGGCCTTGGCGCAGTTCTTGCACAAAACGTCCACGGTAAAGAACACGTCGTCGCTTACGCAAGCCGTACCCTTACAAAAGCGGAACGCAACTATACTATCACAGAACGTGAATGCCTTGCGGTCGTGTGGGCGATCGCCAAATTTCGCCCCTACCTATATGGTATCCACTTCCGCATTGTCACTGACCATCATGCCCTCTGTTGGCTTACTACGCTTAAAGATCCATCGGGCCGTCTCGGACGTTGGTCGTTAAAGCTACAGGAACACGACTTTACTGTCATCTATAAATCGGGCAAGCGACACCTAGATGCAGATGGGCTCTCGCGATGTCCCCTCCCCGCTGTGTCTGCCCTTCAGCATCCCATACACCACCTAAACGCCACAGCCACCCTCGACCACGTCGACATCGCCGAGGCTCAACAGTCCGATCCGACATTAGAGCCCATCATCCGCTACTTAAAAGGTACGCTCCCCCACCCCGCTCGACGGGTGGAACAGCGCGCACGCCTTTTCACTCTCCTTAACGGAATCCTATATCGACGTAATTACGAACCTCATGGACGCCCATGGCTTCTCGTTGTTCCTCGCAATCTACAACAAGACGTGCTGAGGGCCAACCATGATGACCCTACTGCTGGCCACCTTGGCTTTTCGAAGACATACTTTAGAGTTCGCGACCGTTTCTTTTGGAATGGGATGCATCGATCCATCAGCAAATACGTACGCGCATGCCACCTCTGCCAGATGAGCAAAAGCCGTACCACCGCACCACCCGGCCCTCTACGACCCATACCGCCACCCGAAACCCCTTTTCAACGGATCGGTATTGACTTTTTGGGACCTTTTCCTGCCTCCGCCACGAAAAACCGCTGGATAATTGTGGCCATCGATCACCTCACTCGTTATGCAGAAACGAAAGCTGTGCCCACTGCAAGTGCACAAGAAGTGGCCGACTTCTTCCTCCACTTTATTGTTCTACGCCATGGCGCTCCACAGATTATCGTCAGTGACCGGGGCGCCCCGTTCCTTTCCAAGGTTCTCGCGGAGGTTCTTCACCTGGCTACCACTATTCACAACATAACCAGCGCCTACCATCCTCAATCTAACGGTCTGACGGAGCGTCTAAACCACACATTAGCTACCATGCTTTCAATGTACGTTACCGAGAGCCACACCAACTGGGACACGGTCTTACCATTCGTCACTTACGCGTACAATACCGCACGCCAGGCTACCACAGTATTCTCACCATATTACCTTTTGTACGCCCGTGATCCCCTGACAACTTTGGACACAATTTTGCCGTGTGCACCCGACCTCTCCCAGCATGCCTACACTTGTGTAGGCAGTGGTCGAGCTGAAGATGCCCGTCGAATCGCCCACTTCCAGACTCTACACAGTGGTCGAGCTGAAGATGCCCGTCGAATCGCCCACTTCCAGACTCTACGATCACAGCACCACCATCAACTCCGTCATGCAGAGAGCCATCCTAACGTCTCGTACAACATCGGTGACGAGATTTTACTAACAACCCCTCTCCGCCAACTGGGCCGATCGGCGAAACTAATGCGCAAGTTTGTCGGACCATATCGGGTAGTCCGCCGCCTTTCTGCAACCAACTACGAGGTCGTCCCAGTCCACCCTCCCCGCGACCATCGCTCCAGGTCCACAGACATTGTCCATGTGGCCCGTATGAAGCGCTACCACCGCCAAACCTAAACCCAACAACCAACACCAACGTGCCGGATGACCGGCACTTCAGCCCCCCGGGGGGTACTGTGAGGAAGATAAAGGAGAAGTGTCGGCACGGGCGCGGGGCACGCGCCTGGTCGACCGAGGGAGATTTGGATCACACTCAACCGGCGTAACAGTTCCCTTTTGGCCATTCATTGCCATTGTAGTAATCTCATTAAACACCCTCACAATATGTATATAACCATTTATAAGTATTAAATTTTCCAACTCCCTTTTTGAAACAGCATTACTTAACATACATTAAAATTGCCACCGCATTTAATGTTCAGCTTGTTTTCATTTGCGAAATAAAAAAAAGAGCTCAGAAAATTCAAAAAAGGGGACAACGCGCTTGCAGGGGAGCGGTAAATGACCGAAACAAAGTCGTTTTTGGTTCGCAATGATAAAGCTTTGTAATGTTTAGTAATAACGATAAACGAAGGCAGTAACTCGCAATCAACGCTTTCTTTAATCAAGATTGACACACAGCCCTCGGGTTTCGCTGCGATTGATAAAAAAAAACATTCATACAAAGGTAATCTGAAAACAATGGTATGGTCCGTGTACCAGGTTTCAGAAAGCATAATAATCTCGAAATCAGCAAGCTCAGCAAAAAAACCGTCAAGATCAACACTTTTATTTTTTGCTGATCGAATATTAGAATGTAAACAGTGAGTTGACAAGGAAAACTCTTCTCCGATAAAAGCTTCAAACTCAGAAGGCAACAGATATTCCGAGAGTGCCATATCAAACGAAAGTATAAACAGAAAAAAAATGCAGAGAAAGGGTGCACACACCAGTTGCTCAGCTCATGTTTGACACGTCGTGTTCCCTCTTTACTGTTTTGGTAGGGTCACCGGTTTTGCTCCTGACAAAGATGTTACCATTTCAGTGCCAAACATACTCAAAATTGTGTTCTCTTGCCCATTGTTTCGTAGACCGCAAGAGCGCCTTATCTTGACGAGTCATATTTTCCAGAATATACTCGTTATCTTTGGAGCGTTTAAGGTTGCGTCTTTTGTCCAGCCAGCGATCGCCAGTCTGTCGTTGCGTGAAGTGCAGAATTATACCAGGGATATTTTCTGGTTTAGAAGGAAGCCTGTGCATTGAAACAATTTCGCCTGGGACGAGAGTCGGAACATCTAACTTAGCAGCTACCTCACTAACCAGGGACAGCAAATTTTCATTTGCGCTGTGTGGGACCCCGTGGAATTCCAGGTTTTGTTTTCTATTGTGCCATCCAGTCGATTCAGCTCTCGTTTCAACTCTGCAAGTTGTTCTTCCGTCCCTTCGTTCTCGATTTTTTCCACACATTTTGTTAAACTTTTTATGTCTTTGTCATACTGGCCAACACTCTTCAGTAGTTCATCATACTGGTCTGAAATGTTTTGAACAGAAGTTTTAATGGCGGATACGGTTTCCTTCATACTCAACAAGCTGTTCAGTTTCAGGTTCATGCTTGTAAGCAAGCTGGTCACATCGATTTCGGCACCTTTCTCAGCCTTCGCGGTTTGAGTTCTTTTCGCAACACTGCATGTCTCGCACCGCCAGGCTTTCTGAGACTTCGCATTTCTCGCTTTAAAGGTTGATTCCGCGATGCCACAGCAAGTTCTAAAGTGATAAGTGAATTGACATTCTGGAAACGTTATATTAGGTTTGTCATCTGATAACACTTCATGGCACGAAAAAGAAGACCTGGTGCCACCAAGTCAATACATGCGCTTTGGGCTTCGCCAAATATCGCTGCAAACCCAAGATTTTCGCACCGATTTCACAAAACGTCAACACACGGATCCAGGAACCCTCCTGCCATCCGGTGAGTGTGACAATTTGACCGACGTCGTCATACTTTTCGTCACGTCAGCCAACTCCATACTAGGCCTGGTACGCCTAAAATCGTTTGAAGGCCGAGTTTGCGCCGCGAGGCCTCACCCGGGCCGGCCTCCCTCGTGACATCTCCCAAGCCATGGACATGGAGTGGCGACCGGCCAGCGGTCAAGCCACCCGCTACACAAACTACGTAACCATTATCGTGAAGTTCACCGACGGCCTCAACCTAGCCGCCTTACTCCACCACGAAATCAGCGATCGAATCATCGTAGCCGCATCCCTAACTTCCAACAAACATTCAGATACATATATCAAAGTACGAGACATTCAAAATCTTGTCACTAGTAACACATATCGGCCTACCGTAGAAAGAAAATTGCTGCAACTACAACAAGTGAGCTTCGTCAACGCCGCACACCCGGTCCGAACCTACCTCGCGGTCAGTGCTGCCAACGCGCGGGGTGTGATCCACGGCATCCGACCACACATATCTGAAGAAGTCATCCGACAAAAACTACAAGTACAAGGCCCAAGAATCCTCCACACTAGACGGATTGGCACATAGAACTCCATCCTCATTACAGTCGAGGGCACCCAACTTCCAGGCTACGTGCTCTACAACCGCGTCGTGATGCGACTTTATCCCTATAGCCCACGCAGCCTTCAATGCCGCCACTGCTACGCGATCGGCCACCAAGCCGATGTGTGCCCCAAAAAGACAATATCGATAACGTGTCCCACATGTAGCACGACCTTACCCATCGAGACAGGCACAGCAACACCGCACACGTGCGAACCATTTTGTCTGAACTGTCAGGGCGAGCACCCGCCCGGAACACCGACATGCCCAGCCCGTGCCCAGGCCGACGAACAGGCGCAAGCAGGCCAACAATACCGCCGCGAGCGATTCCTGACAACTCATTTGCCCCGCAAAAACCCACCACCCTTTCACAGCACAGTGCACTGGCCTGCCCTGCCCAACCCACATCGAACCGGTTTGCGGCACTCGATAACTCCAGCCGCAGCCGCAGTCACAGCCCGGGGCATCAACCTGAAACAGCACAGACCACTACCAAAAAGCCAGTGACTGAAGCGGTCGCATCAGCGCCAAGCAGAGGACTGAATCATAATCCTCGCCGACGCCACAAGACCACCATCGACAGTAACCAAACCAGAAATATCTCTAAAGAAAATTCGCTCAAGGGACCGGAGCAGCGACTAAGGGAATATAGCAGTGTCTCCCGTCCAGCTCCATGTGCTAATCATTCCACACACTCCTGCACAACATATCCCCTTCTCAAGTACAGCCAGGCATTGGAACAGGCGCGCGTCGCCCCAATCACGTTTAATATTGTCAAGGCTATGCAGGCCGGCCTTCAGCCACACACAACCAGACCACAAACCCCGCACCTCACGCCCTCCACACCCCCCAGCACCACTCCAAACACTGAACCAATCCTCGCTGAATTGCAACAAATCAAAGCCACCATGATCCACATGCAATCAATATAAGTCAGCTACAGGAATCCATGGAGAAACGCGATGCACTTATGCAAAGTCTGGAGGAACAACTCGCCCACCTCACCCAACGAACCGAACAGTCCGATGCAACCCTAGCCAACGTCCAGGCAACTCTCGCTAGGAACAAAATGGTTCTACGAAAACGCCCACACACGACACCCCCTGACACTCCGGATAGCCCAAACAAGATCATCGTTTCCGAGGCAGCGGCCAGCTTCCCACTCTCACACGATGGCTAAGCAACCTACACCCAATGCAACACAGCCCTTAACATCTTCATCTCACACAAAGCAAAGCACTATCTTGCAATGGAACTGTCGCGGACTTAAAACGAAAAAAAGGACTCCTCACATATCACATTCAGAAGGCCGCAGTCAAACCAGACATCATACTCCTACAGGAAACAACCGGGTCAATAACTCTCCCAGGCTATCAGCTCTTCACGCAACCCAGTATTACTCGACGAGACAAAACCTCACACACCGGTACCACTACACCCACACTTGTGGCCACGTACGTCGCTAATCATGTAGCTGCCGTGCAGATCGACACGTCCCACATTAACAGAACGACAAAGGAACATGTCACTGTTCAATGCCGCCTGGGTTCGAACTCCAAGGACACAATAATTACGAACACTTATTGGCTGCCTAATCACCACACCGTATCTCTCAGTTGGCTGTCGAAGCACTCCGCCGCATACAGGGGCCACCCCTTGCTCGTGGCCGGTGACTTCAACAGCCACAATACCGCACATGGGACTACACACACACAACACCCAACGGGCGAAAACTGGAGGCCTTTATGTCTGACAGCCGGTTTTCTCTTCTAAACGACACCACAATACCTACAAGGGTGGGAAACAGTGTCGAGCACGACACCAACCCAGACCTGACTTGGTACAGAGGTAACTCAACAGCGTCGTGGGAGAACTCACTGGAGACGTTGGGCATTGACCACTGCATACTAGTAACCACCTTAAAATTTGCTAGGGACCGCAGCATACCGAACCGGGGGCCCCGCACCAAGATCACGAAATGGACCCGGGTTCGAGAAGAACTAGAGTCCGCCCCCTCGACCCCTGCCACACTCTCCGCCTGGACAAAATCAGTGCACAAAGCGTACAGCAAGCACACAAAAACGATAGCCCGCGACATAGACCATCCATTCGTGGACTCCCACTTAGTCAACCTCTGGGACAAACGTCACAGGATAGTTCAGAAATGGCGAAAAAACAAGACCAATCGACGTCTGGCAAAAGAGTTATTCAAGCCATAACCGAGGAAGCACAGGACTACGCTTACTCACTTGCCACGGAGAACTGGCTACAACTATGCGATCAACTGAACGGCCAGCTCCACACGCCGCGAGTATGGCAAATCCTGCGTACGCTACTAGGTCAATCCAAACCGATACGCACTATGACGAAATTACAAATGCACACCAACAAGACAAAGAACGATCTCGCCAACGACATTCACCAACTATTCTACCAACAGAAAACCCACCCCCTCCCACTTCCCTCTTACCCCCCCCCCCCCCCCCCCCCCCCCCGAAACACTCGAGGACCAATCCAGAGGGATCAACTCCCCCTTTACCATGAGCGAACTAGTATCGGCTCTCCATAGCTTAAAAAGGAACACCAACCCCGGCATGGACAAGATCACTTATGCGATGCTCCGAAACCTTCCGGAGACTTACTTGAACTCACTCCTTCAGTATATTAACGAGGCATGGAATACGGGCATTCTTCCACGGGAATGGAAAGAGGCGCTCGTGATCCTCATACCTAAATCAGGAAAAACACCCGATAACATTACTAACCTCCGACCTATCTTGCTTACATCGTGCACAGGTAAGCTGATGGAGAAGATGGCCCTACATCGACTAGAATGACATCTGGACAACACCGACGCACTACGCTACACTATGACTGACTTCCGCAAGCACGTGTGCCCAAAGGACACAATGATGCGCATACACGAAGATATCTGCAAATACCCCAGCACATCGCAACTACGCACGATTGCAGGGATAGACTTACACAAATCCTTTGATAACGTCACACACCGCGCCATTCTGGATAACCTCATTGACACGATGCCTGGGTCAAAGATGTACAACTACATCGCAGCCCTCCTGACGAACCGTACAATGCAGATACAAGTCGATGACTATACTTCACCAAAATACACACTCACCGCGGGTGTGCCTCAAGGAGCCATCCTCTCTCCCATTCTTTTTAATTTGGCCCTAGAAAACCTCCCACAGGCTCTCGCATACATCCCCGACCTACACCACAATCTATACGCGGACGACATAACCATTTGGAGCAACACAGGCTCACCGGCGGAACAGGAACAAACCATACAGGCAGGCCTCAATATCATACACCAATACGTTCAGACTATAGGCCTCACCTGCTCACCCGACAAGTCCGAATATGTCGTCGTTACCAATGGCACAGGCAAGAAAGCTGAAACATATAGAGACCTCATACACCTCCACATAGATGGCGAACTCATCCAACGAAAGCACACTATTAAAGTTCTCGGCTTCCATATCCAACGGAACGGGAAAGCCGATGTCTGGATAGGACACATCCTACGCCAAATTAACCAGATACACAACATGCTTAGGCGCGTTACGAGACGCAGTCGAGGCCTCAAGGAGCATGAGCTCCGCAAGACCATCGAGGCGCTCGTCTACACACGAGTCGTGTATCACCTCCCATATGTTACACTAACTCGAACCCAAACAAAGAAGCTAGAAACCGCACTCCGGAAATGCACGCGACTAGCTCTAGGAGTCCCCCGATTTGCGCTTGTGCATCTAATCACAAACACTGGCTTTTTTAACTCACTAGATGATCGCATCACTATACACGAACATGCACAGCACCAGCGATTGATAACATCACAACAGGGGAGCCAGATCCTCGCCCATCAACAATACGACACATCCAAACTTCCGCCCCTCCCACCCCCGACCCCACCCTGGGACTCGCTCCCACGCATAACTGTTTTCCCCATTCCACAGAACGTGTCTCCTGACAACCACCAACTCCGCCGCGAAGCTCATGCCCGCCGGGTACTCTCACGCACCCCTTCAGACACAGACGTGTACTACACAGACGCGAGCCGCACACTTTCCAGGAGCAGAACGGCAGTGATTGGACCCCGATCGTCTACATCCCGTGAACACGAAGGCGTCCGTTCCTCGACGGCCGCAGAACTACTCGCCATCGCCGAAGCCATCACAGAACATACCCACTCAACCGATACAATTCTTATCCACACAGACAACCAGGGAGCGTGCCGCTGCTTTCGAGACTTACCTTTCCACATACACTCCATACTACAACGACACCTTCACGCATACCCGCACCTACACATCAATATAGAATGGGTACCGGGTCATCAGGGAATGGGAGGAAATCTACGAGCGCACACGCTCTCCCTGGCGACTTCTAATCCGGGACCTCCCACCCTCTGGCCCGAACCCTATGACCCCAAAGAACACCGGAAACAAATGCACAAGGAACGTACAGCCTTGCTGCTCGAACTCAGACAACACACCAACACTTTACACACCCCTCATTCATATTTAGCCGGTCTGACTCTACCCATATTAGACGTGCACAAAAGCGGACTCTCATGACACCACATTACACTCACTTCATTCAGGGACGTCCTGGCCGACCAGTCTGCCTACATTGTACCGGCTATCCATCAAACATACACTACTTGTGGGACTGCCCTAACGCCCACACATCGCGTAACCTACTTCTTTCACTCCTCCCTTCCCACCACCTCCCTCAGACCTGGACAGAGTGGGCCAACGCGCCCAAGATACTCGAGGCTACACTATGCCCCCCCCCCCCCCCCCCCCCTCGTCCGACATGTCAAAATCATGCTTGCTGATGAATTGTGAAAAAAAGGGAGCTCCGGACTCGGAGCGAAAATAAAAGTTTTCTCTCTCTCCCTCTCTCATGGCACTTTAGACAAACATCGTCATCTTCATCACTCATCGTGACGCGAGCGCAATACAAGAAAAGGGCTAAGGTAGCAGCGGCAGCAGCAGCACGCGATAGTTATTAGAAAGGCTTTCAATAACAAAGACACTAAGCTGCAGGAAGTCACAGGCAAGTGGTCAAACACACTGCACTGTTTGCCGCTGCCGCTGCCTTGCTGTCGGACAGAACAGAACCAACGCGGTTGGGGAGCTAGAACCTAAAAAAATAAAAAGCATGTTTATTTATTATGGAGTGAAGGGAGATAATTTCCACTTCGTCGTTGCTATCATTGCAGTTCATGGTTTGCAGCATTCGTGGTTTGGGAACATGGTGGCAGCATCTTTCTAAACATGGCGGTTGCATGTAAAAGGAAGACGGCGTCGAACGATGCGTTCTATTAGTTTGTTGATGTTTGTCAAAAGCATGGTGGATGCTTGAAGCCGGTGCACTCTTAACAAACAACGTCGATGTTGACAGTCCGATGGTGCTCCTTTTTACGTCAATGAAGAAAAAATTAATTCCAATATCAGATTATCAACCTCGTCACTGTTGGTGCAAGAAGGCGACGACTTCAAGCTTCCACCATTATTTTTATACACAACATCAAATTATTGTTCGACGCCATATTATTTTCTCTCCGGAACGGTGTTACAATCCCCAGCTCATGGCGAAGTGGCGTAGTACGGGGATTAGCAAGTATTCGTGATCCGCCGCACGTGACTTCAAAACGCAGTAACAAAATCAAAAAAGTCAAATTGGACGTTTTAGTGATTTATACAGCGTAAGGTTGGTCTGCCAGTAGGGGCGACACTGGTTTACACTGTAAATGAGCAATTTTGCCAGTGCAATAAAACTGCTAACCTGGGGTCTTTAACGTGCTCACGCAGTAGTGATACACGACCGCACGCCGGTACGATGCTCATCCAGATCGAAACGGGCAGGGTTGGGGCTCGAACCCAGGATCCCTGGGTTCTGCAGCGCGAGCAAAACGCAGTAACACCTCCTTATTTCTGCTTAGAAAACGTTTGCGCAAATGCACTATTTGTTGTTATATGTTTAGGCAGTGGAAAGTTGAACAATCCTAAGAGGCCCTTAGTTTCTCCGACATGTGTGAGAAATCTAGCACGCCGGTACGATGGTCATCCAGATCAAAATGGGCGGCGGCGTGGTTTGAGTCGACGACTCCTGGGTTCTGCAGCGCAAATTTTCACTCTGCGTTATTCTCCTGACGTGTCTAGGTTTGAAGCCGAATGTGCTCATGAACATGCGCTTGCCTCGTTCAGCAGTTGGAAGAACAATGGCCGAGCTAGAGTGAACGGGGAGTAGTTGCTCCCTGCGGCGGGAGCTCGAAGTGGTCGTTGTAACCCTGCCGTATACCTACAGCGATTTATTTCTTCGGAGAGGCACCTCCTCCTCCCCGTGTTGTCCTCTTTGCTCCGGTGTTGATTTGGAGAAGTTTCTACAGTTATTAGACCCACTGGTAATAGAGAGTTTTAGTAGACCGTTTTCGGTTTCCCGCTCCGCTCTATGGAAAGCGGAGTCGCCATCGCGCATGCGCGACCCGCTCTGGGATTTGAGCGTGCAGCGTCAGCTCCGCTATCGTCACCATTTTAAGAAGTACGTTCCATTCTCAGTAAAGGTTCACTAGATGCTGCTTTTCTGAAAAAGGTGGGTGCTCGCTATTTGAAATCATGCTTGGGAGCGCGCTTGACCCTTATGAACCTCGCTACACTAAGAAGCTGCGCAGACTTTGTTTGAAAAGGCGTCCCCCAGAAAACGTTTCACGGTGGTCAAGAACCTCTGGCTGCTTCGAGAAATCGCTGGCCGCAATCCTTTCACGGCCCCTGAACGGTGGGAACAGGTGCTGCCTTGTCTAAGCCAGCGGGCTCGATTTTTCTATGCGAGATGACGACGACGACGTTGAGAGGATGACAGACACACCGGGCGACGGCGGTGTCTCAATCTGAGCCGTGGGCCTCGGTTCCTCGGAGGCGGCAGCTTCTACTTCGGCTGGACTACCTCCTTGGAGCATGATTCTTTGACCCCAGTGGACCCCAGTGAGCAATAGTGCCATTTTGTTCCTGGTGCTCCTTCATGCACTGATCGAACGGCGTGCAAGATCCTCATAGCTCGCTGCTCACCCGCCCAACCCGCCTCCACGAAGTCTGGACTTCTGCGAATCGGACTGCCACCCTCTCCAATACCAACAACCCATGTCGTCGTCATCTTGCACGTATATACTCATCACATTTCCATGTTCCCTAGACGCGGCACCGCGGGCCTCGGTGGTACGGGCTGCTGCTTTCCGCGGTGCCGCGGCTCTCCAGAGCCAAGAATTAAAGGTTAAAGACCAAAGACTAAAGCAGTCGGCAAACGCACAGATATTTTGTTTGGTTACTTCAGGCAGCAAGACAGTGAAAAATAGCGAAAGCGAGTGCTCCATTTATATCTCTACTTTTTTTTTTCCCCAATGAAATGAGTCTTTTCTTCTTCGTATGCTTCGGTTTGTGATATGGTGCCTTGGTGTTTATGTACACTGCGCGACACTGTTAGCGGGAGCATTCAATATCCTGTTTTCATTTTTCACCTTAAATTCGAGGGGCTGACATTTGCCTATTGGCGTGGGATAAAGCGCTCGTTTGGGGCACTAATCTGAGCGACAGATTTTCAGCTTTTTCAATAGCTGTCAAAGAAATAAACTGCAAATAAAAGCGATTTTTTTCGTGTTCGTATTAACAGTGGAGCGCAGTGTATGTATCTGCCTTGGGGGGGGGGGGGGGGGGGGGTGACATGAAACCATTTTGCTTGACTATACACTTCTTTTTATTTAATTTGTGTGTTTATGAAAGTGCGTTTTTCAGCTTAAGCTCCTGCCCAGTTTCTGCCTCACTTGTGCTACGGTCTTTTCTTGCAATAGAAGGCCACGCAACATAGTCTACTCTTACAATGCTGAATTCAACAGTAACACTGTAATTTGGTTAGATGCAATATTCACACGCACATCTGAGAAGTAAAATGGGAGTCGTTAGTAAACGTTTTTTATTAAAATATTTCTAGATGCCTTTCAGCCCAGTTGGACAGGTATTTCGCTCAGTACAAAAGCTTGAACATGATTTACTGTGATAATTTTATGCATTCTAATATTAAACAAACAAAAAAATGCCAATGGTATTTGTAGATTTCGTCCAGCCGTCAAATTATGCCGTCTGCGCACATCACTGCCTCGTGCTTCACGACGAGCACCCTCTTGTGGTCTTCTTCTAATTTTTTTGATGGACGGCATATGGGCATGCTGTGCGGTCAACAAAACCCCAACAGTTGTTCAGGGCTGTTCCCTTGTCCTTGACGGCCTAATAAAAAAGACAAAGAAAAACACTCTTACAACACGGCAGTATTTAAACACTACCAAAACATATGATATGGGACTTGTTACTCCTCTAAAATAAAGCGTATTTCCATTGTAGGGTTGTACAAAACTGGGTATCGTAAATTAATATATATACATATAGTTGTTCCTTAATTCTGCTAAGGTTTGAGGCCGTCAAACTGTGCATGCGAGGCCCGCTACGCCGGAATTCAAAACGAAACTCCTGAAAACTGTTCTAATCTACCACTATTGCTTAGAAGTCCAGGGTTGTGTTCGCTAAATTTTGCATTGTTTATGCCTGTCTGGTTTTCACCAGACAAAAAATTGACGTGGAATATTCTTTCGACCGTTATTGGTAACTCTTTTCAAAACACCACCGGGTAACATATTCGGCCGCCATATTTTGGGCATCGCTTTTAGTGCGAGACTTGTGACTAGAACCCATTTCATATTCAGTATTGACGCAGCATTCGTGTCTAATACATTTAGACTCGCATCCGCGACAAACAATGACGTAGCTCTCTTGCTCCCTAGACACTTGGCCAAAATAAGGCGGCCTCGAAGACTAGCGGCACCATGGGTTGCACTTTTAAAAAGGCTGCATTCAAGTTTCTATTATTTTCTAAATCTACCAAGGAAATCCAACGCAAACATTTCTTGAGGAAAGTTAAACAATTCAAAAGTTGCGAGCGAGTGTGAATAAATAAAGCTGAGAGGAATGGTTTCTTTGGTGCAGCTTGCGAGCCCTATGCTCGTGGTCAGCTTTCAGTGGCATTTTCGACAGGAGGGCGCATGCACAGATATAATCGTCGTTCAAGCACGCGCACCCGTACATCTGACTGCATAGCCATAGGCCGTCCACAAAACGCGACGACTTTGCCGACGCCGTGCTGGTTGCAAAGTGATACTCGTTCCCTTCGTTTGGTTATGTTGTTTTGTGTTACATAGAACTCAAATCGAATGGTTTACTTTTTACGCGCGGGGCGTACGCTTTACTTCTTGATTCGACCTCTTTCAAGCTGAGGTCACGGTCAAAATCATCGACGCGTATTGAGTAAGTGCAGCCATCTTGAGATCTAAGCGATCACGCTAAGGACGCTGAGGGCAGTCCGCTCTACAACTTGTGAAGCGGAGCGCACGCTCACTCCGCTAACTTTACGCTCCAACTCAGAGCGGGCCACGCATGCGCGGTGGGGACGATGCTTCTCGCAGAGCGTAAAGTAGAGCAAAGAGGGCTCATAAAAGTGGCCTACTAATACTCATAGGTTACGAACGCGCTCGTCGTGACTTGTCCTGACACTGCCCATGTACACCTTTGGCGTATAGAAAAAAGTAACTTTTCACCATACAGAGCAGCTGTGCTAGAAACAATGGAAACGCGAAATTTACACAAGCCATGCAGGGTCTCACCTGTGAGCACAGCTCTAGTTTGGCCAGGGTCAACCACCTATGTTTGTTCATGTCAGCGAGCAGGTGGCCGAACCTCTCGTTGATGTGACCCACGATGAGGTTCACAGAACTGAAGAACACCGACAAGTTCCGTCCAAACGCTCATCCAAGTACGAACAGACGGTTGGGATAGGTCAGTCGAGGAAGAACCATGCAAAGCGTCTCGCCAGATTGGCAACACCCTGCGCCGATCTGTCGGGTGCTGGTATTTCGAGGCCCGCATGCAGAACAGCCAGGTCCTTCTTTAAGCAGGATAGCTTCCTAAAGGGTTTCTTTTCTACGTTGGAAATATCCAGCAAACCGCGTTCGGAAAGGAAGCTTCGGCGCTTGATGGCACGAGGGATACGAATCATAGATTCGATGTCTCGCCAGCTTAATCTCGTTAGTAGAAGTCTTCTTCCTTGAGAACAGCGGGGATTTATCGTGCAGATGCCTTGCTAGCCTTGAGCAACACTGTACTCGTACTACGCAAAAGGATGTACTCGCAATGCGCAAACTTCGTCCTTTTCTCTTATTTTTCTACTTCGAATAAGTAAATCTGTTTCAGTTTTAATTCGAGTGGAGCAGAAGCTACAACAGCGAATGCCGGCCTTTCAGCGTCCTTGATAAGCAGGCGCGCTCGTGCAGTGCAAGTACCGTTTAGAGCAACATGATTATGCTTATACCTTCGGCTTCACTCGCACACAAGGTGGAACGATTATATTTATATTTTATAGCTTAATATTTCTTCAGGTGTGTGCCTCCTCTTTTGTGTTCATTATTGTCGCCTTCGTTTTTACTACCTCTACAATCACGCTCCCTTTTACTCTCTTGGTGTTAACGCTTAGGTTTTTTTTTTTTGTCTTACTAGTACTATAAACGTCCACTTGTGGGGCTACGCAAGCAAATTTTTCGAACCCGCTCAAAACGCTCTGACGCTGAAAAAAAAACGCTCTACTAAAACGCGTTTTTGGACCTCCGCTTTCCATTCCGGCGAAGCGGGCCGCGCATGCGCAGTTTGGCACCCTCAGAGCGGAGCGGAAGATGAAAACGGTCTACTAAAACTCTCTAATGAGGCCGTCTGCCTACAGGGAGTTATACGGAACACCTCTTTCTCTTCGTATTCTCAAGAAACTAGTTTGTATTGACAAGCATTTAATTATCGTAAATCTAAACTTATTTCAATCGGCTTGCTACAGTTATTTTAAGCAAGTATAATTGCACACACTTTCAATCGCAGTGGTCGGGGAACAGTTGTTCAGGATGGCTCTGGTGGTGTTGGCCATGGTAAAGCCCCTTCATGTTTCAAGAGTAGCGCAAGGTGCGCCGATGCACGAGGCACGTACAACGTGCAGCCCTTGGGAAGATCATGGCGGCACAGCGCAGCATTGATACAGTGTTGAGCTAATGTTGAGCTAATTAAAAACTGCCGGACCTCCGCTGGAAACTCTGAGGCACGGTGGAGCAGTCGTCGCGATAAAAAATCTAAAGAAACAAAATAAATAGCCTAGCGGTCGTCGGCGGCGTCATGAGGCTTCGCCGAGTGCGGAGTATAACGGTCATGGGCAGTAGGGTGTATATTGTGCATTTTTACTTTTCTTTTCTTTTAGACTAGGTCGAACTTTGACGCCAAGACTACTTCCCCCCTTCGTTCCAACGCGTTGTTTGTTATTGAATTAAGAAATCAGCTTCCAATAAGGGTCGTGGCATCCTCTAGGGTAAAGAAACAAAAAGAAAACAAACAAGAAACATTGCGAGCAACACCTCTCATCAAAGAACACGACGCTCAAGAACGGCTGCCTTCTTATTTTTTTTAAATTTTTATTCACTTTGGTACTTCATTTTTTGTTGGATCCCACTGTTCTCTTCTCTGTAACGATGCTGACCGTGGCAACCGTTCTGATCATATGATTGGCATTTGTTTTGTCACGCGATGGTGTGGTCCGACCGATTAACCAATGAGTTTGTTAGAATGGTGTCACGAGGTATAAAATGGCGGATCAAATCAAAATAATAAATGCAAAGAAACGCGCAGTTCCCCTTCGTCCCTTTATTCTTCCAGAGGCGAGCATCGCAGTGTCATGGCGTTACGCTCGTGCCGTCTTCATGACGCCAAGAAAGACCCTCTTGAAGCAATTAATTTGCTTCAGGGCACGGGCCAGCTCCTGGGTTATCGTGCGTGCCCAGAGTGCGAAGCTGCGATGACGCTGCAAGTCCGCGCTAGATCTGCGGATGGCTACTCGTGGAAGTGCGGTGTGTGGAAGACTCGTGAGGTGCCCAAGAGGAAGCCGGTCAACGTTCAGTGCCGGGCGAGGTCTCGGTACGGAGCGGTTCCTTTTTCGAGGGATCGCACCTGACGCTTCCCCAACTCATAAAAATCATCTACCTCTGGTGCCAAAACCTACCGTGCGCCGTCATTCAGCGGGAGACTGATGTCGCAAGTAAGACAATAACTTATTGGACGAGCCTTTGTCGGGAGGTTGTGGTAAATGCCGTCCTTACGCATTCAGAGATGATTGGCGGCGAAGGCGTGACTGTAGAACTAGACGAAAGTATCTTCGGGCGGTGAAAGTACCATCGCGGGTATTTAAGGCCTGGCCAGTGGGTTTTCGGAGGTGTGGAGCGTGGCAGCGGGTGCTGCTTTCTTGTTCCCGTGGAGGCCTGTGACGCTAAAACAGTGCAAGGGCTAACAGCCGAGTGGGTCCGCCCTGGAACAAGAATAATCACTGACTGTTGGGCTGGCTATCGCAAGCTTGCAGATGACGCTCGCTTCACGCACCTCACCGTCAACCACAAGCTGCATTTTGTCGACCCGAACACTGGTGCGCACACCAATACGGTGGAGGGCACCTGGGCCCACGTCAAACACTCTCTTCCATCTGGACGGCGCGAGAGTCACCATTTCACTGGTCACGTTGCAAAGTTCATGTTTAGGAGGAGAGAGGAGGCGTGCGGAAACACTGATAGATTCCAATCGTTCGTCGCCGCGGCCGCCGAAATCTACAGCCCCGACGCAGACAGGAACCTTCCCTAGAGTGCGGAGGACGAGGATTCTGACGGCCTCGGTGACTTCGAGTGATCCGTTGCGCTGAGCCCGTCGCTCGCCTGCGTGCATAAAGAAGACTGATGAGCCAACCGCTGTCAAGTGCTCGTTACGTCAGTTATATGTACTGGTAGCGGTCTAAATGGTCCTTTTCAGGGCCCCCATATTTTGCAAACGGAGCTGTTTTCTGAATGCGGCACCTCGTGTCTGTAAAAAGGTCACAGGAAAGACCCAGCAAAGGCAAAGGACCCAGCAAAAGCTTTTTCTTCGCCTTTTTAGAAAAACAGGGTATCTCGCAAAAAGCATATTGGCCCATCTGTTTTTGGCATCAATGCTTTCCGAATGCAGTGTCGAAGATCCGAGTGAAACGGATTAAATTATTCATGTCTCCACGAACAATCTATTTCCCCGTCATTTTATCACTTAATCTGTAGAATAGAACCCAAACTTTGGCGCCTGATTCGATATCTACTGCGTAAGCGTGGCATTGACTGTAGGATCGCCGTCCTGCAAAGACGGAAATTTATCGCATTAAATGTCTTACATTTCAACACGGGGGGTACGGTCTACTTGTCAGCAGGGTTGTAAAAGTTACTTAAAAAGTTACAGTTACTCCTACGAAAAGGTGCTTGGTACACACCTAGGTACTTGCTTAAAGATGTACCTAGGTACAGGTACAGTTACTTTAAAGATACTGTCTATATTTATTTTCCCCAAATTTGTAAAAATATATTGGAAGTAGAGCTTTTTATACTAAGGATGCACTCAAAAACGAGTGCAATAAATGTGCTTTATTGGTGTCAATGCGATGTCCACATCGGTGTTGACACTGTTGAGTCCTCACATGCCTTGCCCCCACGCTCCAATTGGTTCACCAAGGCCACAGCTTCCACTGTTTGCCATGTCATACCGAAACCGCCGAAACTCGCTTATTGACGTTCTTGCCCTCAGAGCCGGTGCTGACGCCGACGGGCCCAGAAGACGTCGGCCGCATGAAGAAACGCATTAGTCGGGTGCATATGCACCTAACCTTTGCGACGACGAGCGAAAGGCTTTAAGCTTGCACGTTTTATTTTTTTTTCGTTACTCAATAGAAAAATGAGTTTTTTTTTGTTTTTTCTCGGAACTTTCTTAGTTTTGATAACTGCAAAATTTGAGTCCGATTTATTGAGTGGAAACTGTATTATATATGCAATGTTACATTGCTTTACGATTGTAATTATAATTTATTTGTAATTATATTTTATATTGTATTTATAGCAGAACAGTGCCACCACCAGGACAAGATACGGGCAACAGAAACTGCGCACATCGTTCAAGTTATCTCCTTCCTTGTATAGCTGTCAGAGGAACTTCAAACATGCAATGAAGTCGATTTCAGTTTGCGATGAAGGAAGCAGGTCGCTATTTTCCCTAAATGGAGTTCCGAAGCGATTAAATAAATTGGTGTCGCTAGAACGGCATCGCTAATTCACCGTTCGCTCAAATGAACACCTACATTCACTAAAGTGTGTTGTTCGATGAAGCATCATAGGCAGGGCTCCGTTCGCTAAAACATCGTTCGATCAAGTCAGTGCCTCCAATGCCGTACCCAACTCAATGTTAATCACTGCACAAGATTTATAGTTTCTACCATTTTGACGAAGTGAATAGAAAAGTGCCTGTAAAAGTAACTCTTCTTAGTTACAAGTTACTGGAAATGTACCTAAGATACAAATAAAGATACCGAGAAATTAAAGTACCTAGGTTTCTACCTCCGGTACAACAAAAGTACCTAGATACCGATTTCCAGTTACTTGTACCTAGGTACTTTACAACCCTGCTTGTCAGCACTAATTCATTAACGCGTCTTGCTTCAAGTCCGACCGGAGCCGATCAAGTGCCAATCAATGGTGCCAATCAAGCAGTTTCAAAAGTGCATCGTACAGCGCTCATCGCCTCTTTGCGTTTTTTATCATCGACTCAACCAATCCCGCGTACAATAAACGCGCCGCGATCCTGCGTGTTTTTTTTTCCCTTCTGCGTGACTGGTTGGTTCGGTGATGGTGTACCCACAAAAACGACGGGCACCGTGGCGACGCACATCTTGATTGATTGGCTCCGACGGTCCGTAGCGCCGGCTGCGGTCGAACATCGTGTGAAACGATGATGTCAGACCGCCGAGCTCTGATTGGCTCTGATTGGAAGGATAGTGGGCAGACCTCAAATCTAGGTGCCTCGAGGTCTACCCGCTTTCCTTCCAATCGGAGCCAATCAAAGCTCGGCATTCTGACGTCATCGCAATCCCTGCGCTGGAAGCAGACCAACTTGCGCTCCACAATGGCCGATCTCACGAGCTTTTGTTGACTCAGAAATACGTCACAAATTGATAAAATGCGTAGCTATAGAGTGAAAGAAAACAATAAAGTGCGATGAAAAGACGAACAACGACTTCTGTCTTGCTGCAGGTGAATAGAAAACTGGTAAATAGAAAACAGTTCTGTTGTCTGGCCTCTGTCAGGGAGAATCGACTTCAGGGGGGGTTCAATGGCATTGCATACTAGCTGCAGTTTCATCCCGGCATTTAATTACAGTGTACAGGGATACGGAGCGGGGTAGTACGTGCTTGGACCGGCGCGACTCGACAATAGGGAGTTTTCGTAGACCGCGTTTCCCCCTCCGCTAAGCCCTGCGCAACGAAGAAGTTGCTGCTGCGCCTGCGCGCCCATAGCCTTCACTGTAGAGTTCCGGGTATCTTAGCGGGTTTCATTTCATTTCATTTATTATTCCCTCAGGGCCCGAAGGCATTACAGAGGGGAGTGGGCGGTCGACAGATAAAAATAACATAGTTGCGGAGGGCGTTGCGGGACGGCGAAAACGATCTACGAAAACTCCCCAATGGAATCTTGTGAGGCTGCGCGTCAGACAGCAATCGCGGCGCTGCAGTCGACAGGGCAGCAGAAAGTCGCTGCACAGCGTGCACGCGCACAACCACTATCATATTGACTAGGGATGCCGCGAACCACCCTAGGTTCGAATTCGAAAGGTTTCGATATTTTCGAACCGAACTGATGTTCGAATTCGAAAGGTTTCGATATTTTCGACCGTACGGAGGTTCGAAATCGACAAATTCGCAACTTTCAAAAATCGTGGAATTTCGAATTCAAAAAGCTCAAAGCTTTCACGGTTTCTAAAAGTTCGTGTTCAATTATTTCGAATATATTTTTACTTGAGGTTCGATAAATTCGAAGATTCCGAAATTTCCTAACGTGAAATCGAGAGAATCGAAGGTTTCGAATTTCTTTGGATCTGAAATTCGAAAAATTCGAATGTTTCGAATTCTTAACGACATAAAGGTCAATAAATTCGAAGATTTCGAATTTCTTTCTACATAAAGGTCGAAAAGTTCGAAGGTTTCGGTTCCCTTTTAGGGCTAGATTAGAAAAAAAAAAACTTTGAAGTTTCCAATTTTTTTAAGTCCAAGTGCGCAAAGTTTGAAGTCCGGTTTTCATGTTCCGCCACAGTTTCAGTTTCAAATAACGTTTTCACGCCTCATTGGTGTTCACGAAATCAGGTTTAGAAAAGTTCGGGTGTGATATTTAGAGTGCGAGAAGTTTGTCAGGCAATTAAATGAGACGACGAGTGCCCCGGATATGCTGGAATATTTGCCAGTGCGGGGTGACGTGTGACCATAGATCAGTAATTGTGACCGCCAGCCCGGGGGGATCATTAATGTGCATCAAGCAGTAGTGATCACACGAACACACTGTTTAAGGATACTCATCCAGTTCGAAACGGCCAGTGGCAGACAGGTGGTTGAGGCTCAGAAAAACCTTGAAGCGATCTAGGAAACTGCCTCCCTACCCCCTTGCACGCTGGTAGTAATCGGATCGAACGCCGCCCGAGTGACGCTGGCATATAGTAAGTTTAGTTTGTACATGATGCAAAACCCTGAGACTGGGAATGAAATTTGAAAAAAAAAAGTGTAAGAAGACAAAAAAAGGTAACAGGAGAACGCCTCAAACTCAGATCTGGAAATGAATTTTGAAAGAAAAAGTGTAAGAAGGCAAAATAAAGGGGACAGGACAACGTCTCAAACTCAACGCAGCTGAAAACTCGGCACAGGACAGCGTCTCCAACTCAACTCAGCTGAGTTTGAGACGTTGTCTTGCCCCCTTTTTTTTTTCTTTCTTCTTACACTATTTCTTGCGAATTTCATTCCCAGTCTCGGGATTTTGCATCATGATCAACATACACCAGATCGCCTGCACCTTCACAATTTTTTAGTTTGTAATTGCTTCGGAGGTTTATTTTCCAGGACGGAAGACCACGCCGAGCAAAAAGCACAAAAGCTGTCACAACTTGAGGTCGAGGAACGTTCTACCATACCAGTGGCGTCGGAAGAGGAAAAACTGGGGGGGGGGGGGGGGGGGGGGGGGAGGCTCCACTCTTTCCCCCCACCCCTCCCCCCCCAGATATTTCGGACTGTTAAAGAAAACAATATGGGGAAAGAGGGCATGGTTGAGCTTATTTTAATCTGAAATTATTTATGCATATGTATAGCTACTGTCGCTCTTCACTGCATAAAATATCGTGTAGATCAGGGGTCTCAAACACGCGGCCCGCGGGCAACGGGCTGCGAGCCCTCGTTCCCATGCCTTGAGCGCAAGAAATGGGATGCGCTATAATGATATCATAATATAATGATATCATGTTGCAGATTTATTTCCGCTTGAAACATAGCTCCACTCTTTATAACGTATCTACACAGTTACCATTCTATTTTCACTTGCCTTGTGTCTTCCTTTATATTTTGCTTCTCCAAGTTTTGTCACGCTAGTCACCTGTACCTCAATTTCGCTTTTGGGCTGCAAGCGCGAGCACTTCGCTCAAGGACAAACTTCGGCTGCACAAACTCCCGCTCAGGAGAGGAATGGTCAAAGGTAAAGCTAAGAGCTGGAGATTTTCGCCTTCAAAAAAAAAAAGCAACATTCGACTACAAGTATTTTTTTAGTCTGCAGCTATCAGAAATCTCCTAGAAACAAAGCACTCTCATATGAAGAGATTTCCTCCTTTTTTTAAAGAAATCTAGAGCTTTAATAATTCCCGAGTGAATTAGTGAACAAAAACAGCTGTGTACTTGCTCTCGTAGGAGCGGTGCCCATTTAATTATTGTTATCACATCAGGCAATGGCCCAAATTAGTCCTATAAGCAAAGCAAAACTGAAGATGCCAGTGCCTACGTCGGAAGTTTACAACAAGAAAAAAAAAAGAGAGCATGATTTTTAAAAACCTCCCCCCCCCCCCCCCCCCCCCCCCTAGGTTGGCCCTCGACATTTCGGGAATGGGCTATCGAATGAGTTTGAGACCCCTGGTGTAGATGGTCATTGTTAGAAACTCGTTGTCAGAAGGAACTACTCATCACATTCTCGGCGGTTCGGAATTTCAAAGCTATGTCTTTTCGACCTAAATAACTGTGCCACTGGTAAAAAATAACAAATAAATAAACATAAGAATAAATGCAAAACTGAAAAGCCGGAGAAAGAAAAACTATCAAGAACCCGCCGGAAGTGTTCTATTCTTGCATATTCAGAGGCCCAGAACTACGAAACAAGTTCCTCCAACCAAAATGCGTACAGGCCAAAAGAAACACGTCCCAGAAACGTGAAATAAGAAAAAAAAAATATTTTTTTTATGACGTGCTGAATTTGAACAATTATAGAAATCTTCCCCCATGAGTTAGTTTATTCCTCAAGGTGAAAAAAACAATAAATACATTATTTTGTATTCTGCAGATGGTGATAATATGTACTGTCTGTGGTGTTAATTCAAATGCGATACCTCAAACAATTTAGACGAAAAAAATTACCAAGTTTAGGGCATAATTGCCCGTAGATACAGGTTTGGATATTTCTTTGAAACTCGTTTTGAACAACAATAACCATATCTTAGGAAGACACTTACCTAGGCTATACATAGATCATTCTTAAAAGGTTTAATAACCTCTACCATACATAGCTTCCGCTATAGCGCGCTTCAAATTGGCACAAACGACAATTGTCAAAAACCCGTCGCCCTTCCTCGCTCCTTCGGGAATCTATTTCTTTAAAACCAAGCATGCCAGATGAATGAAATAAACAGTATTGTTTTTCGCAAGGAATGCGGCACCGCATGTAAAAATGCGAAAAAGAACTGCTAATGTACCTCAATGCTTGAATCCAAATGAAACCGCCCGCCGGTCTTTCGAAGTTCAACGAACTTCGACCTTTTACCCTAAAAGTTCAAAGTTCGTCGAACTTTCGAGTTATCAGGAATCGAAGGTTCGACAATTTTCGAATTCTTTAGATTAATAGGTTCGAAGGTTCGAAAATGATCGAATTTCTTGGCGTAGGAAGGTCGAAAGTTCGAAAAGCTTCGAATTTTTAGTGCAAGAAGTTCGAAAGTCGAGAATCATCGAAGTTTTTAGTCTATCGAGTTCGAACGTTCGACAAGCATCGAATTTCGCAACGTAATAAGTTGGACATTTCGAAGAGCGTCGAACTTTTAGTTTAACGAGTTGGAAAATTCGATTTCCGTCGAATTTCTCGATATGGAAAGTTCGAAAATTCGAAATCTTTCGTACCTTTCGAACTGCTTGATTCGATCATCGAACCTTCAATTCCAAAAAAGTTCGCGGCATCCCTAATACTGACCCTATTGCCGATGCGCCGGTGTCGACACCTATCGCGATCTACATCACACGCCTCACGCGAGCCGCTCCGGTCCCAACACTACCCCGTATCCTAGCACACTGTAATTTAGGTAATTTAGTATTTGAAGTGGCTTAGGATGAAGCTTAGCCGCTCCAGTGAAGTCACTCAACGTTGTCGGCTTGCTGTCAGCTGGCGCAAAACCGGCCAGTGTTGGGAAGGAGTGTGTCGCCATCTATCGACAGTTTGGAAAACCAGCACGATGAGGAGAGGGGCACGCTTCCTCCTCCCTCTCTTTCTTAGGCATGAGCGGGCGTTCGAACCCCTCCTAGAGAAGAAGGCAGTAGCGCTCTTCTGGTGACGTCGCAAAGGAGCGCGCGTCGAAGCGAAGGCAACGCGCGTGGATCGACCGTCGCAACGCGCTTTTAGTCACATACGTGTGTCTTATCAGCTGAAATGAAAGCTGCACATAGCAACGGGTCTAAAAAAACATTTTATTACACGTGCAAAATATTACGCCGCTAAATAATCGGTACGAATAGGCACGAGGTATGTGTATAAGACGTCTATAAAAAAAAAATGTTTAAGTCGAAAACATTCAGTCACGCAATTATTTCTGTAGGTATGCATATTTTATACAGAAATACTTTGAAAAAATGGCGAGACACGCAGTGATTGGACACAGCAAAACAGATCACAGTTAAAAATCAGGTAGACGTAGTCAACGCGGACACGGCAAGACAAGTGTCACTTACGATCATGTAAGCGATGTTATTGCGTGCAGTCACTGAATTCTGCCTTTATATCCCGGCCACATGGCAAAATTAATGTAATTTTGATCGAATAACATTATGGCGTCGACAAATCAGCTTGCGACGCTCGTATAATCACTCAAGACCGCGAGCTGATTAAATCCCATATCATTTGATGAAAATACATTAACTTTTCCGTGTGGCAGGGGTACTAAACCAACTACTTAGTCAACTAATCTACTTCTCCCTATGGGCTCGAGCTGCCTTAGAACAAAACATCTTCTTTTGTATATAATAGTACTATTACCTTGATGTAGTTAAGATTGTAGTGTAAACGCGGTAAAGGCAACAAAATAACATTAGTATAAATAAACACATAATCACAAACAACGTACGTTCAATAATCACACAAACTTGTTTTTCACCTTCCAGTACCACGCATATTTACAAATGTCGACGCAACTGCACACGGATAACGACAAAGAACGAGATCTCATGCTATCACAAGATTATTAAAAAAAAAAAAACGATTGCAGCACTTACTCGCGTCCTACATGACCAAGAAAGCCCGCAAATAAGTTGTTTCTTACCTATCGATCGTATCCAGTCCCAACATATCACAAAAACATTTGAACACGAACTCCAGGAAGTCTCTCTCCGTTGAGAGAGGTGTCTATCAATAATCGACCAGAGTCATCGTTGGGTAGTTGTCACACGTGTCACTCAAACCGTAGCAGGACTTGTTCCGCGAATCCACGTAAATGCCGAAATATCAAGCGTACACAAAAAAAAAACAAAAAAAAAAAAAACTACCCGAGATTGCGGTGATGACAGAAAAACGACGGAAAGAAGGAAACAAGTCTCAAAAGTACCACACACGAGAGCAGCAGCGACGAAAGGCTTAACGTTGTCGACCCATCTCTTGCTCGTCGCGTGTGCAATCCCCGCGGCGATGACTGGATTTTTTTTTTTTTTCGGTTTCCTTCTTTTTTTAAATGTGTCAGCTTTCCTTTTCAGACAGTCAGCAGCCCACACACAACGTAAATTTACCAGAATCGGAGCCCGTATGAGAAAGATGTCGCGTCGGAGCCGGTTCATTTGAAAAGTGTGGGGAGCTGCGGGACTGCACGTAGTCCCGCGGTTACGGGGATACTCATAATAATACATTTGCCACCTTCAACCTTGGTAACGCGTTGTATATTACGTTTATATTATATACATATAATAAATTGTACAAGACTGCGTTTTTAAAACGTATATTAATGTCGTATAAACGCGCACAAACACCACCGTCTATAGCAGGCATTTTCACGTCTATAGCAGGCATTTTTTCACGTAGTTGCGCCATGGCCTTCCTTCCTCCGACATTGGGACGTAACCACTCGGAGCGCTACGGCCTTCTCCTCTAGGGGGTGTTAGTTTGAAGCAGTCGAGCAGTTTCTACATCGGGCCCGTTTCCTCGACCAATCTCTTCGCTTATGCCGCCTCCTTGCGCACGAGAGCTTGGCCTTGCTCTATCATCGCGCTTACGTCGCCGAAACTGTTTAAACATGTTTTACCAATCACAATGTCATTTCCATTGTCACGTTTGCTCTCCTCCTCCCTCGGGTTTCAACCAAAGAACCGCCGCATTATTCAGCAGGTACGAAAGGCCCCTCTAATTTCCTTCCCTTCTCCTCCCCCATCTTCACTTACAACCCTCACACACACACACCTAATTTCCTTCTACAACGCCTACACACACACACACATGATCTACAGGTTTCGTTTCCCTGTAAAGGCTATCGCATTTGAACACGGAAGATTGAACCACCCCAAAGGGGCAATCAATACCCCTGTCACACGCGAAATGTGATTTAAGGGGCAGTACAGCAATATTGGATTTAAAGTTTTCGCAGTTCGCGGATCTAAGACTCGAATGCAACGCCACTGACGAAGAAGTCACTTTTCCGCGAAGTAAATTTAACTATGAAAGTCGACATCTTTAAAGCATGAAATGCTTTCTAACGGAGCCGCGCGATATCAAAATTGTATCCTTCCGCCGTCCCACCCGTCTGTGCGTTTTCCGCTAAATTTATCGGAGAAACCTAATACACACTATACACTCCGTGCGACGCGACTGGCGCGCCGCCGCGCGGCCGGTACCGAAGGTAGGCAGTGAGAACCCCGGAGAAAACGAAACCGAAACCACGCCGCGTACGTTGGTACGCATTGAAGTCGGAGTGGTGCGGTTGCGCTGGGTTCACAGCATGAAGTGCTTGCTACCTGTGCTGCTTCAATAGTTATGTGTATCACAGTTTTTCACGTCGCCGATGTTTTGTGGAAAAGCGACAATAATGGAGCCGTGCCGTACGACGCGAGAAATTTGGTCTCCCGATCATGTCTGCCCCTGTGTCGGCACGGCTGACATATTCTAGCTACACTGCCGCTTTGCGCTCGGCGTTTGTTTTCGTACCAGTAACGCCTACATCTGTTAGCGCCGATGGGACGAACTGAAACGCAATCCCACACTCGCGGGTATGCAGTGCCAATTTCGTTGGAGGAATGCCCTCCAAAGAAGTTTCGTCCCCATCGTCCGTGTCGATGATATTTCCGGACAAGTATGGCACGCAATCTGTACTCCATGAAGAAAAATTCGAATGGTAAAAAAAATGAAAAATATAAATCTAAAGAAAACAACAATGCTCGGAATCACTGGAGAATCGACGTTTGAGTATGGAAGTTTATGTGGTGTACTTTCTTTCTTGATCAGCCTCCTTTTGGACGTGGAAACGCTGACACCCCGAGTTCTGTAGACAACAATTTTTTTTTCTCGGCTTTAGAGCCACCTATTGCAAAGTGGTTCGAACTGGAAGTACCGTCCACTGGTCCCTTCCTACCTGTAAAGTGTGCACCTCCCACGATCAGTGGTATTATCTGACAGCCTTTGACGGTCAAAGCCAGTTCCCATTTAGTTACGCCGCCCAAACTAAATTTACACCTGGTTTCGCTATGCCAACTCTTTTTGGTATAATAAGTGTTGTGCCAAGTGACGGTCATGTCAAAGTACCTGTGCGCCGAAAATCAGCACCTCGCACAACAGGTTATTACCCAACAGCAGACCGCAAAAGCCCTTGGCGGCCAAACCGTGTTTTGGCCGACAACTTTGTTTTCTCGGCTTTGGAACCACCTTTCGTAAAGTTGTTTCAATTGGAAGTACAGTCCACCCTAGTCCCTTCCTACCTCTAAAGTCTCCACCTCCCCCGACCAGTGATATTCTCTTGATAGCCTTTTCATGGTCAAAACCGGTTCCCATTGTGTTACGCCGCCCAAACCAAATTTTCACCTGGTTTCCCAATGCCACCTTTTTTTTTTGTATAATAAGTGCTGTGTCATGTTACTGTCAAGACCAAGCACCTGTGTGCCCAAATCTGCGCTTTACACAGCCCGCTATAACACAACATTTTGGGTCGAATATTGGATATCCCGTACAGCTTTATTTCTTTATTCATTAGAAACCTAACTTTCACACCTGCTGTCTTAAAGAAACTTGGCACTCTTCGTGCACAAACTTAGTGAACATCTCACTCGCCTCCAAATATCATCGTTCGAGCAGTCCTGGGTTTACAGCGACGAGCGAAATAAATTTCCCACCCAGAGCAATCATGGTGGCGGCCGTCTTGTTTTTCGGAAAATTGCTCCAACTCCTTTTTCGGCCGCAACTAGAGAAATTACCCCTAATAACGACTCAAACTCAATATATAAGAAGTGGAGAACAGCTAGATTGTCTTCTTAGGTCTACCCCAGCCCCCATGCAATGTCACCCTCAACTTCTCGGGTCAAAAAGCAAAAGTTTCGTCCGTGCGCGCTTCCGCCGCCACAGCTTAGCATGCGAAAAGGCGCCGCAGGCTGCTGAACGCTCCTCACAGTCGAACGCCAGCTCCTCCGCTAGCGGCGCTGTGCGCGTTTTTCAAAGCGCCCCCTATAGTTCCCGCACGGAGTGTGGAACTTGTGTCCAAAAACGGAAATTCAGACTACCGCTAAATTTACCAAGGAACATCAATTCAGTTTTCTCGCTAAGTATAACAGGGAAATTGACATAAGGTGACCTAAACAAATATGGTGTCCTTGTTAAATTTAGCGGAGGAAATCGACGTCACGTGACCTGAGGGTCTAGGGGAACACGTCACAAGCTCAGTCGTCACAGGCCTACTGGTCAGAGAATAACTGGTCCGGTAGGCCAACTAATCCCAGGGCATTTAGATTGAATTGAATTGGTTTTATTTAAACCCTAGGTCTAGGGTAACAGGGCAAAAGGACCATTAAGTCTACCTGACGTGGCTCTATCAGCCGTTTATTTAACACCCGCTCGAAGGATTCTTGTCATGCCGGAATACTCGTCACATGGAGCACTCGCTGCTCGTATTAGGACTTCCCTTTTTATACAGTGCAATTGGTAATACTTGTTTCCTATAAAAGCCGGAAAACAATTTGTTTCGATTTTGTTATACGATTAGTCAATGTCTAAAACAGTGAGTTATTCGCAATTCTAGTTGCAAGTAAAATAATTATAACGATAAACATTCCCGGAAACCTTAAATCTACTTGAAAAAAGTAGAGATAATAGATATGTAAACTCTTGATTATGCATCAATTTATATACTGGGAGACAAGAGGCCACAGGGCAGGTGTGGAGCTATGGTATAGAACTCTTGTTCCCTGGGCCCTCGTGCGACATGCGCGCCTCTGACTTTTGATAAAACGCGGAACAACGTATGCTTTTTTTTTTTTTTTTCAAATACATAATTATCTTGTTAGCAGTCTTCAGAACTAGCATGCCAAATTCTGAGGATGTTGTCATGACGTATTAAAAGGCTAGTAAATCGTGGAACAAAATACGTGTTTATCTGGACTTCGGCATATTCTTTAAAATGTCTAAGATGAATCACTGGACGTTCCTTTTTTTGCAACATTTCAATGTGTTCTGATTGCGGAAACTATTCTGAATACCAAAATACATCCGGCATTAAGTAGAATGCAATGCGGAAAATAGCTTTAATATGTTTAGTTTGTAGCGCAGAAAACACGCAGACGTCCATGATACTTAAATAAAAACCTATTTACTCATCATTTCAAATTCGGATGTAGCTATTAATAAGTACTCGTATTAAGACAATTTACGCTGGATGTGGTAGTCCCTGGTAATTGTACACTCTTGTTGGCATAGTGTCGTCTCCTCTTTTTAGGGGTGGCGCCCGCGCGTGCCTCATTCTAGTACACCACACTCCTTCCTCACTCACACGAAGTCTGAAAGATACCGTGGACGCGTTCGGGCACGCTCGGAACGTCTGAATTGTGTTGGAATAGACGCGCGTTCATTTGGGACAGAAATTGCGATTCCTTCACTCGAGATACTTGGTTCTGCTGATGAAACATCCCCTCTTGGAAGTTGACATGTTTCGGCTGGACGTTGCAAGGGTGTTGTTGGAGTAGCTAAGGCTTCTAGTCTGGGCGACTGTTGAGGTGAGATCCTCCGTGGGGTCGAGTTGATTTCCTGCCTTGGCCACCCTTGAGGTGAGGATTGCCCCTGGGGTGTGTTCACTTCTTGCCTGGGCAATGGTTGGGGTGAGACCCGCCGCTGAGGCATGTTTGGCTCTGAACTCTGTTGGAAAGGAGGCAGAACAGAAGGTAGCAACGGCGATGAGCCGGATTCAACGATACCGGATCCGCTTAAAGGGACACTCAAGCGGTTTTTGGAGAAGCTACTTTTTGGTGCGATGGTGTTAAGGAAGTGTCAGTGAATGAGTATCTTCAGTTTTAGAAGGCAGAGACGCCTATTAATCACGCAGGAATAAAATACGTGCGGACTCTTTCCTGTACTTGCGAGGACCAATGAAGTTATCGTATGTTTGAAAATTTTGGCGGTCTTTTTAAAGTTTCGCTAAAAAAACAATTTTCAGTTCATTTAAATATGTTGTGCATGATAATTTCACAAGACGTAAAATATTTCTAGTTTAGAATACGCGATAGCGCAATTATCGTTTCACAAACAAGGGACTACGTTTTCTATTTGCCTTCCTCCGCGGGGGGTGAATTTCCCGTTCCCCAGGGATGCGCGGAAGCGCACGTATCTCCGCGCGTTGCAGGCCGGCCGGCTCCTTCTATCCGCAAACGTGGCGTCGGTGGTGATCGTCGGAATGGACGGCCTGGTGAAAGCTCATCGTTCCGCGTAAAAGCGCTATCCTTGACTGTGAATTTTCGTCGTATTTCGCTATGATAACCCAGCACGTACTAGAAGGGAACATCCACCTACTCGTGCGGCGATGTCGTGGCGGCACTCTCAAGATAGCAGAAACGCCCGTGCCGTCGTGTTTGTTTACTTCGACTACAGTGGTGCTTTCTAAGCATTTGTGTCCTCGAACATCGCCCGGATTTCTGATTTGGCACATTTCATGCGTGTGCTCAAGTTCAAGGTATTACTGGCGCGTACCGTATAAAGGATACGAATTTTCACGCGTTTTCATCACCGGAGAAAAGTGATTAGGGTTAGCAATGCTGAACGCTCGCAACGTCTATCTGATCACGAAATCATATTTCTACGTTGCTATATCGCTGCTAAGATTACATTGTCTTTTATAATCGTAGAAAAGGCGTGTGGCGATATTTGTTCTATTGCAATGTCGTGTATTAGAGTCGTGATCGCCCAAGACGGCGCTGCATCTTCTTATTTTATTTTTTTCATTCGCTGTACCCTGCAAGCCTATCAAGAAAAAATAATAAAGCTTTAGACTAGAAAACTGTTTGTCTATATTCTGTTACGGCATTGAGTAGCAGTGCGTCCCCTTTTTTAGAGGGGCCGCTGACACAGCTGGCGGCGGCGTACAGAAGCGGTCGCCGTGCTGACGACCCGCTGCGCTTGTTGTAGTGGTTACAGGTGTGTGTACGCGCGGCGCAGTGCGGTCGTTCCGGTTGCAACGGACGCAGTCGTAGGTACGCGCTCGTTGCACATGTCTGAACCAGCCTTCCCCCCGTTCTCCCGAGGCGAAAGTCAACGTGGCGACATCGTTTGACATCACGTACCAGAGGTAACGCTGCGATGTCAAACGTTGGTTTGGTTACGACTTGCCCCAACCGCAAATCGAAGAACGCCCGAAAAGCTCTGCGTTTTGTCGTCCTCGGAACCCGAACATGACTCCGAAGCGCTGCTATCGTCCACATCGCACGTCGGAGTGGCGTCATAGGAAATCATCCCCAGGTCGGCTGTCCGCCGAAGAACTTCAACCTCTAACGGCGTCAGGTCCTCGAGCGTAGAGAACTCCGCCATGATCGAAGCTCGAATGACGAAAGAGGTTCGGCCGATGCGGCTACCTCGGGATCACTGCGCGACGGAACGTCGTCCAACGCCATTGGCCCGAGATCCTTTTGATAAGCGTGCGACGACCAATGAGAGTGGTTTCGTTTTCGGATGGATCCGAGGTTTGGCGGCCTTCAATTACATTTTTATTAAAGAAATAATCACCGTATGACTATACTTTTTGGTTTTTAGGGATACTTAAGGTGTCTAAATTCAGCTGTCATTATCAAAACACGAACTCAAAAACCACTTGACTGCCCCTTTAAGGTGCATCCACTCGACGGACCGGGCTGCGGACCGATTGATCACGTGATGCGCGGCCCGCGGGCCGCCCGGCTGCAATGAGCATCCACACGGCGGACCAAAAGAGCAGACGACAGAGTGAATGGGCCGGCCTAACCCTCGACCTCACAGCTCCGCCAAACGCATGCAGCGAGCTGCTTTGAGGCTATTTGTAAGGAGCCAAGATGGAGGTTGAACGAAAGAGGCGTTTGACCGCGGTGGCCCTGGCGTTGACTATTGAGGACGAGGAGGACTTAAGTGAACCGAAAAGGGCACGCATCTATTGTCCCACAGAGCGGCGAATTGCTCCACGAGCGCGATGAAGTGAAAAGTTGCATCGTCGCACAACAAAAGGTTCGTTTTCTTCGTCTTCAACAGTTGGCGCCAAAAGAACACGACTTTGGATTTGGATTCCAATCCAAACAACAAAAGTCAGCTTGTTGCTAGACTTAGCACCTCAATTATACTAAAAACGCCGCGGTCCGCGCCAAGGTCCGGGCGAGGAAAGTTGCTTGGCATTTCTAAAGGTGTATCCACACGACGGACCGGGCCGCGGACCGATTGATCACGTGATGCGCGGCCCGCGGGCCGCCCGGCTGCAATGAGCATCCACACGGCGGACCAAAAGAGCAGACGACAGAGTGAACGGACCGGTCTAACCCTCGACCTCACAGCTCCGCCAAAAGCATGCAACGAGCTGCTTTGAGGCTATTTGTAAGGAGCCAAGATGGAGGTTGAACGAAAGAGACGTTTGGCCGCGGTGGCCCTGGCGTTGACTATTGAGGACGAGAAGGACTTAAGTGAAGCGAAAAAGGCACGGGGACATCTTTAGATGATTATTTGAGTAGTCGTCGCGAATATTGTCCCACAGAGCGGGGAATTGCTCCACGAGCGCGATGAAGTAAAAAGTTCCATCGTCGCACAACGAAAGGTTCGTCTTCTTCGTCTTCAACAGTTGTCAGCTTGTTGCCAGACTTAGCACTTCAATTATACTAAAAACGCCTCGGTCCGCCGCCAAGGTCCGGGCGAAAAAAGCGCTTGACATTTCTCACAAGCGCGGGCCGCGGACCGCCGGCGGACCTCGAAAAGCGGTGACGTAAGATCACGTGATGCGCGGCCCGCGGACCAAAACAGCATTTTGGTCCGTCGTGTGGATACACCTTTACAGTAGCTGAAGTACGAGCGGGTAGCTGGTCTATGTGGCGACGCCAAAACTGTCCTTGATTTGTTTGTATAATGTAAAATTTTGGGCCTGCAACAGCTTCTATACTGCCAGGACTCCAAGTATGCCCAGATGCAAAAGTTCGGGCATACACCTCGTCCCCTGGTTATAGCTCTGCAATCTATCAACAGAAGGCTGATTTCTGTAGAAATCTTCACTTAGTGCACCGAGATCAGCGTCCAGGTCTGGGTGCAGTCGATTCAACGCAGTCGTGATCTGTCGGCCCATGAGAAGCTCTGCTGGAGTCTTCCCGGCTGCAGAATGAGGAGGTGAGTGCTGAGAAAATAACATTCTCGCTAGGCGCAGCGACCAGTCGTTGGACTTCATACGAACTTCACCGTTTGTTCCATTCTTTCGACTTGTCCATTAAAGCTCGGATGGTAGGATGCGACACGAACGTTTCGAATCTGATTATAGATGGAAAACTCTTCGAATTATGCTGACGTAAAACACGCACCACTATCGGACACAATAACGTCTGGAAGCCCGTGCGTGGCAAACAAAGCACGAAGGTGGCGTACCGTACATGACGTTGTCATCGAGGCCATCTGCACGACCTCCAGCCACTTTGAATAGCTGTCTACGACAATGAGGAACGTCTTATTATACACAGGTCCAGCAAAGTCGATATGAATGCGAAACCACGGTTCGGTTGTACGTTCTCAAGGAATCGTCGGACTCTTCGCAGGAGCATTTTGGGCCACCAGATATAGCTGCGAGCCAAGCCTTTTATTCGTACGATACCTGGGTGGCTGTTGTGAAGCAGGGTTAACGTTTCCTTTCTACAGGAAGGTTGTACGACCACACGACTGCCACAGAGCAGGCAGTTTTTATGAGCTGATAACTTGTACCTTCTTCGAGCAAAGGGCCGGAAACTCGCGTCGGATGGCAGGGCTGACCCAAGGTTCAATACGCATGACAAGACCATTGATAATACCGGGTCATGACAGGTCTCCTCTGCAATCTTCTGTGCGTTGAGTGGAGGGTTTGGCGACGCCTCTAAGAGCAAGCAGTTCATGGGTGTTCCAGATACTTCTCTAACAGTAATCGCCAGCGGTACACGACTAAGTCCATCTGCATTAGTGAGCTCTTTTCCCGGACGATAAGCTTGCTCGTAGTCATAGGCTGATAAGATCAGGATCCATCTCAGCATCCGCGGAGACATGACTAGTGGCACGTGCGTGTTGTGGTGCATCAGACCCAGGAGAGGCTTGTCATCTGTGTAGATCAAGAAATGGCGCCCATACAAGAACTGTTAAAATTCCTTGACCCCCGTGACAATAGCCAGGACTTCCTTGTCTATCTGAGCATATTTTTGTTCAGTAGAAGTTAGTGTTCGCGAGGAGTAGGCCACAGGTGCCACTTCTCCATCTGTCATGGTGTGGCTAAGGACAGAGCCTACAACATACGGAGAAGTGTCACAGGCAAGCGAAAGAGGCAGCTAGAGCTTCGTCGTAGTGCACTAGTAAGCTGTCGTTCTAGCTGCAGAAGCTGTTTCGCTAGGAAATATGTTTCGTCGTGGACCTTGCTCCACTGCCACCTTCCTCCGCTGGACAGCAGTTGATGTAGCGGTTCCAATACTCTGACGCGGCCTTGGAGGAAGCAACCCTACAAGTTTAGAATTCCCAAAAATTCTCGCAACTCGGTGGTATTACGAGGTGTTGTAGCATCGCGGATTGCTTCTACCTTTTTTTTGGCTGGCTGAATACCAGTCGAATCTATGCTGTAGTTTAGGCACGTGATGCTGGCAGAGGCGAAGACGCACTTTTCCTTTTGCCAGCGAAGCCCGGCCTCCGAGAGTCGCCACAGGAATTCTTTCAAGCGTTCATCGTGCTCCGTGATGGCTTCTTCTGTATGGGTTCTTATAAAAGCGGGGAGGGAGTCGCGAACGCCACAATATATATTATATCTACATATTTACAAAATAAAAGGGAAATAAACATGAAGGTTGTTCGCTAGTAGGTGTGGCCGAAAACTGACTCACTCTCGTGCTCTCTTCGCGCGCCTCTCGCGCATCCCTGAGTCCTTCTCATGCTTCCTTGTGTCTCTAGTTCCTACAGGTACTCCCCCTTAACCCCCATTCACACTGGAAGCGGATCCGCGTTCGCGAAGCGGTTGCGAACGCGGTTGTATGAAGATCCAGTGCAATTGCACGCGCATTTGATGACATCAAATGCGCGTGCAATTGCACTGGATCTTTATACAACCGCTTTCGCAACCGCTTCGCGAACGCGGATCCGCTTCCAGTGTGGATGGGGGGTTAGAGAGGAAGCCGGTTGACGAGCGTTGAGCTTTACGTTTTTTCTTGAATACGAACTTTTTTGGAACTCTGCCACTTCTTGGGGGCGCAGTGAGGAGATCTACGGATGAGGAAGGTTGCGGACGTTCCTGAAATACAGGCTTCAGTCGGTCGATAGACACTGTGTCTGTGCGACCATTGATAAGCAGAGTCATGTGCTTGGCGTCCCTACGTAGAACTTCAGATGGTCTGTTGTGTGGAGGTTGAAGTGATCGCTTTACTGCATCGTTCTGAATGAAGACGTGGGAAAACTTTGATAATGCTGGACTCGTGAATATTGAAGATGGTTGTGTGGTTCTTGTGGGGAAGGGTCGTAGCTGTGCCATGTGTTATCGTAGGTGGTTTGCAAAATCCTGTATGTCAGGAATTGCAGGCTCTGTTGGAGGTGCAATTAATTCACCAGGCAGACGTAAGGTCGTGCCATAAACGAGCTCAGCGGTAGTGCGGTTCAGGTCATTTTTGAATGCAGAGCGAATGCCGAGGAGTACTAATGGCAAAACTTTAGTCCAGCATGATGAATGCGTGGCTTGTGCCATGAGAGCTGCTTTAAGTTGGCGGTGTAGCCTTTCAACCACACCGCTGGCTTGCGGATGGTACGCCGTGGTGTGAATGGGGTTGAACACCAACGACTGTGAAAGATGGCGGAAAAGAGATGATTCAGATTGTCGGCCACGGTCAGTTGTGATGGTAGATGGTATACCAAAACAACAAATCCATGTGGTAATTAATGAATGCTTGGGTGACATTTTCCGCTGTTATGCGTATGATGGAAATTGCTTCAGGCCGTCTTGTAAAACTGTCTACGTAAAGGTAAAGGTCCCACAATGTCCAGATGGACATGGCTGAAGCGGGCGTCATGTTGGGGAAAAGCATCGTGAGGCGAGATGGTGTGTCGATGAACATTTACCTTTTGACACTGAAGGCAGGATTGTGACCACCGCCTCACATCTGCGTTGATTCATGGCCAGACAAAGCGTGCGTTGACCAAACGCTGGGTAGCACGTATGCCAGGGTGGGATAATGTGCGCAGTGCATCAAACACTGTGCACCGGAAATGAGGTGGAATGTAAGGTCGAGGCGTGCCTGTAGATATGTCGCAAACTATCGTTGTAGTGCTGCCGGAAACGTTGACATCTTGTAGTATAAGACACGTTTGTGATGAGCGGAGCTCGCTTAACTCCTTGTCCGTTTCCTGAGCTTGAGCGGTAATCCCGAAATCGATTACTGGTCGGGTTGAAGAGATCTCAATTATATTTAATCGTGATAATGCATCGGCGACGAGTTTGACCTTTCCTGAAACGAACCTTGTGTCGGTAGTAAATTCGGAAACGAAGGACATATGACAGATCTCCCGTGGCATATGGTTAGAGTTGTTGGATTAAAATGCGTATGTAAGAGGTTTGTGATCTGCTCAAATGCAAAACTGTCTACATTTTCAAAATGGCGGAAGTATTTCACGGCGAGGTACACCCCAAGCAGTTCTCTTCCGAAAGTACTCTATCTTGTTTCGGCTGGTGAAAACTGTTTTGAGAAGAATGAAACTAGATGCCACTGACCGTCTTTAGCTGTTGTAGAACTGCGCCTGCTGAGTTGTCGGATGCGTCAACCATGATGGAAGTCGGGGCGTCGCATCGGAGGTGAGTCAAAAGGGTTGCTCTGGAAAGAGCCTGTTTGATTTTGGTAAATGCCTCAGCAGCTGATTCTGTCCACGTAAGTTGCTCTTTCTTGCACTTTGCGCCTGCAAGAAGCTAATTGATCGGCTGGAGTATTGCTGCGCAACCAGGAATAAAGCGACGATAGAAATTCACAAGCCCCAGGAATTTTCTGAGCTTGATAGTAGCGGGAGGCTGCGGAAATTTTTTGATCGCTTCGATTCGTTGCGGCAATGGGCATATGCCAAGGTGATTGACTTGGTGCCCTAAAAACAGAGTTCTGAGACGCCAAACTCGCATTTCGCCGGGTTGATGACAACTCCGTACTCGCTGAGGCGAGCGAAGAGTTGGTGGAGATGACGAAAATGTTGTTTACGATCCGTGCTGAAGACGAGGATATCATTTAAAGGGATACTACAACGAAATTTCGGCGCTCATTTTTTGGTCTATATGTGTTCAAAGAAGCAGTATCGCATCGAACATATCAATATCTTGTTAAAAAAAAGTCTCGAAAATAAATTTTAAAACGAATCAAACGATTCCCTACTGAAAAAAACCATTTGAAATTCAAACGGGTGGCAAACTGGTCGCCCGTTTGAATCAAACCTGTCGATCCGTTTGGATCAAACGTGATTATGGGATACGGGTACCCGTTTGGAAACGGTACCCGTTCGAAACGGTACCCGTTTGATACAGGTGACCGTTTGATACGGGTGCCGTATGGTACGAGTACCCGTTCGACATGGCACGTGACCACACGTTTGAACGTGCCCTTCGAAATGGCAAATTATGCGCTAGCCCTAAATGGGTATCGTCTGGGAGGTTGGTTATCTTAAACATATTTAAGACGTCCCGAAACTCATAAACGTATTTATAACATGGAGAAAACACGTAGAACAAATGCACTCGCGTAGGTGCTTGTAAGTGGACAGGAAAACCGACACAAAAGATTGTTTTCAATTCTCCTCGAAGTTTATTACCTCTTCTGTAGACAAGTACAAACGTGCAAGCGATCTGTGAACACTATACAGGTAGACTTTCGGGGAAATTATTCTCCTGGCTGCCGCGCGAATAGGCGCCTCATAATTTTTTAAACAATTTAGAAGAGTACGCGTAGAAGAACGGTCAATCGTTGCCAACACGTAGGTTGCAGTGCACTTACCATAACAATAGCGGACTTGAAAGAGGTAATCCGTGATATTTGTCGACACGGTCAAAGCAGGACAACCACACAAACACAAACGAGAGGGAACGGCTCCTTGGAAGTTTCAACACGATGCGGCGCACAAGCTGTCATTTGCCGAACCCAACCAAACCGCGAGAATTTGCGACTTTTTTGAAGAATCGCTCGTTTCCGACATACACGTGGGTCTTTTCGAACACTGATAGCTTTGGTGCACATCCAATACGTTGTCGAGAGACATCCCAATAAGACCGCAGGGTTAGGCGACAGATTGAAGCAGGTAGGACGAGCGAACTTCGAGCAGCAACTGACAACAAGCAGACAAAGAAAAAAGCGGCTGCAAGGCGCGCCCTTCCGGATCTCGATGCTTATCAGCGTGTAGCTCGCGCGCTGCTGTGGGTCACGTGACAGGGGTGACAAGAGAGGAGGGAGGGGGCGAGGTCAAGGCGCTGGGACCACCGGGACAGCCCCTCTCCCTCTCCCCAGGCATTCCAGGGAGATGCGTTTTTGTAGTCCCGAAGAACAAACGCGCGCGCGCGCGCGCGCTCCAACTTTGGAAATGGCGGCGGGGCTGCCAGAAGCTCGGCTTGCGCCCGAGCGAAGAAAGAACTCAGGGCAAGCTCGTAGTTTGAGTGCTGCAACGGCGGGCGTGCTCTCGCAATGCTCGATGTTCTTGCAGCCGCGTGTACGCGTGCTACCTTCGCTGCGTCTTGAATTAAAGTGAAACGGAGTCTAGACGTACATTCTTTCACGCGGTCGCGTCTTCTGCGAGAGAGATTCGAGCTGAATAAGTAAATTGAGGCAACAAAGATGGACAAAGTATTAAAGGTCTGTCAAAAATATCGGCTCACCAACGTCGCGCGTTTACGTAAAAAAAAAAAAAAAAAAAAAAAAAGGTGTTTGTTTTAGTTGCAGTATAATCGAAAATCAGCGCAATTGAAATATAAATATAATTACTTGCATTACGCGGACGATCTGAAATCGATGAACCGGCGCTCCCAGCCTTCCGGAAAACATTGGCTGCCACGGCTGAAACGCTAGGCGTGCCTACGCCGCCGATCTGTACGTTCAATATCAAACGGGCTCCGGAGAGCCGTTTGATTAAACCGGTACCGTTTGCAACATGGTCGCCGGTTTGAGCAAACGTGCGACAACTTTGCCCAAACGAGTCGCCCATTTGCCCAGACGAGCGACCCGTTTGCCAAATAGGTGACCGTTATGGCTCATACGGGGGACCCCTTTGAGCCATACGGGCGACCCCTTTGACAAACTGGCGACCAGTATGGTTAAACGGTTAGCGGTATGGACCCGTTTATTTTCATATGGGCGCCAAATGGTTTTTTTCAGTAGGGTTAGCAAAGAGCACCTGGTGGATGTCGCTAACGCCTCGCTTGTAATGTCCGTCTAGGAACCTTGACTGCTAGTGACGAGGGTTGTCTCGCCTCCGGCCACGATGAGAGAAGAGGGGAAGGAGGAACTCTCCTCTTCCCGAGAATCCCTTTTGTGTGTCGCAGAAGTCGCTATTGTCCCCCTACAAGATTATAGAAGATTAACCCGTCACTAAAAATTCGTACAAAAGCAGCCGCTTCGGTGGCTGGAACGACTAGGCCATCCTCTTGACGTCAGCCTCGCCGTAGCTTTGATCGTCCTGAGACGACCTACGTCACGATTACGTTGGATGTCACGTGCTCTAAGCTGGGCCCTCTCCGAGCGCTTACCAGAGTGGGCCGTTTATAACGAAAGATACAGCCACCAGGCTCAAAATACAAACGTGCGATTATCATTTACGGATATTGTGGATCATATTCAACCTATTTTTGAACACGACGGGAATATTTCAAATTTCGTTGAAGTATCCTTTTAATTACGCAAAACAAAAGGGGTACACGAAGTATTTGGTCCATGAACCTTTGAAACGTTTGCGCCGCGTTTCTTAGGCCGAAAGGCATTCTGGTGTGTTCATACATGCCAAAAGGTCTTATAATTGCTGTTTTTGGTATGTCGCAAGGTTCGACCGGAATTTGATGGTACGCTTTTACGAGGCCAATTTTCGTGAAAATTTTAGATCCGTGCAACGTACCTCCGAAATCTTGAAGATGTGGAATGGGATACCGGCCCGAGACTGTCACGTTGTTGAGAGCCCGGTGGTCCCCGCAGGGTCGCCAATCTCCAGATTTCTTTGGCACCATGTGTAGTGCTGATGACCAAACGCTTGCTGAAGGACGTACAATGCCTAGTTCGATCATGTGTTCGAAATCCTGTCGGGCGATTTTGAGGCGATCAGGAGCGAGGCGTCGAGGTCTTGCAAATACTGGGGGACCAGTTGTTTCTATAGGGTGCGTGACGGTGTGTTTAGCTGGCTTTGTCGCGTCAGATGACCGCAGCTGCTGAAAAAAATTGTTTATACTTTGTTTCACCTTAAGATGTACCGCAGAAACGGCTACAGCCGCGAGCTCTTTGCTCTAGAGCACATCAAGGCGGCATAAGCTCTCGTGCGTTAAGAGTAGCTCCCAACGCTATGAGCTCTCGCATCTAGCCTTGTCTGCGGTACAACATAAGGTGAAACGGAGTATAGAAGGGACTTCAACGGAGCCTCAAGTACGGATGTTGATATGGTGAGGTTGAGGGACTCGGTCTTGGACGCGGTTCTGTGAACGTAGAGATGCATTCCCGCGTCCAGGAGTACCTTCTTCCTCAGATCGACAAGGAGGCCAAAATTATGTAAAAGATCTTCACCTAGGATGGATTGCTGAACATCAGTCACGTAAAACACCCAACAAAACGTCCTCTTCAGACCTAGGTCAAGAGTGAACGACCGTTGTCCATTGGTCTTAATGGCGGAGCTGTTGACAGCTCGCAAGGGGGGTGTTTCAGCTGGGCACCATTGGTCCTCCTCTGTTTGTGGAATGACGCTGACTGCCGCGCCAGTATCAACGAGGTACTGATGCTTAGTGGTGTGGTCAGTCACAAAGAATAGACGGCTTGTTCTGTGGCCCGCAACGCCGGCCGCCGTCAGCGCCGGGCCTGCCTGTTTTCCTGGAACGTGCAGGGTGACTTACATCTCCTATCACGGTTGCCAAGGGTGCGGTGGTACCAGCATCTACCGCTGCTCTTTGCAGACATAGGTCGACAACGTCGTGGTGGGCTGTCGGAGACCTGACGCGTTGTCGGACGACGAGTGTCCAGCCGCAGCTGCTTGAGGTCTTCTGAGAGGTGTGCGACAGTCGATGTCAGCACTTAGTTAGACTTCAGCAGCTGGGGAAGAGCCTCATTCTGCAGAGATGTTCGGTGTGAGGGGTTTGGAGGGGTTAGTTGGCAAATGTTGGGCGTGTTAACGTCCATAATTTGGTCCGCCATTCGAGCTAGCGTTTTGACGGAGTCTGTTGCTGAGGTGGAGAGAATCATGCTGACTTGAGTGGGCAGTCTCTGGAGAAATAATTCCCGGAGTATGCTTGCGCTCAAGGTATTTGCCTTGTCACCCAGAAGTTGCTCCAAACGACGAAGTAGCTCCCATGGTTTCCTGTCTTCAAGTTCCTCTGATGTCAGAAGCTGTTGAAGCCGCCGTTGTTCAGACTCCGTCGTACGCCGTGTAAGCTCGGCCTTGAGCAGGTCGTACGGCATATCTTGAGGAGGTGCACGCAGGATATCCCGGACAAACACCGCCACTGTTTGGGGCAGTGAGGAGACGACGTGGTCAAATTTGGACTATTGGGAAGTTATCTTATTCTTCCGGAACGAGGACTCGATGGTCAAGAACCAATGTTCCGAGTCCGACGACCAGAATTCCGGCAGTTTGAAATTTATGGAAGCAATTGCGGCAGCTGCTGAGCTGTCGTCTGAGTGACACATGACTGACTAAGGGAATGTGCGTCGGGTGATGGGGCGGTTCCAAGGATTTAAAAGCCGAAAAGAAAAAGAAAAAAAAATGCGGGTACTTGCTTTGACGGATGAGGACGGTTTTTTTTTTTTAGTCCGAGATGCGGGGTCACCAAATTGTGGGTTTTTATGAAAGCGAGGAGTCACGAACGCCGCAATATATATTATATTTACATATTTACAAAAGGAAATAAAGGTGAAGGTTTATTTCCTTTTGTCCACTCTCATGCTCTTTTCACGCGCCTCTCGTGCATTCCTGAGTCCTTCTCTTCTTCATTGTGCCTGTAGTTCCTACTCCTGTAATCAGGATGTCATCAAGATAAGGAATTACACCTCTGATTTCTGACAGAAATGTGTCGATGAAGCGCTGAAAAATCGCGACCGCAGGAGTAACTCCATAAGCTAGACGGCGCACGCGGTGCGGTCCCATAAGCGTGTTTATGGTCATTAGATCAGCAGCCGCTTCATCAACCCGGAGCTGTTGATACGCCTGAGCTAAATCCAGTGTTGTAAAGATGACGGACGCCTCCAGCCAAAGTGGTTCAAGTGTCATTGATTGTCGGAAGCGGGTAAGTCTCAGCAATCACAAACGGGTTGATAGTGCTGCGGTAGTCACCACAGACAGCAGCTTGCCATTTTTCTTGGCGATTGGCACAATTGGTGTAGCCCACCGGCTATGTCTGACAGGCTCCAATATTTGCTGTTTTACAAGATTTTCTAGCTCCGCCTCAATGGCAGGCCGAAGAGCGAACGGAACGGGCCGACTCTTGAGGAACTTCGGCGTAGCGTTCGTTGCGGCTGGAATCGATATCGGCTCACTACTGTGGGCTCCTAAGTCTCTTGCAAAAACGTGGGGAAGAAGTGCAAGCTGTTGGGAGCTGCGTAAAGAGTTGACTCCTGTGACATCAATGCCCAGACTACTAAACCAGTCGCACACGAGAAGTCTAGCCTGTCCTCCGCTGGCAACACACAAGAGAAGTGTTGCGGTGTGGCCTCTGAATTCTACGTCAACTTCTATCTTCCTCAGTACGCTTAGGTACTGCTGTATCCAGGTTTTAAGCAAATGGTTATCTTTTGTCAACGGGGGAGGTACCCCTGCTCCCCGCATCTTGCAAGTGTCCTCACTGATGATAAAAACGGCAGCTCCACAGTTCACTTTCATGGCCAGAGGAACTCCGTTGAGAGTCACCATCACCATATACGGAGGTAAAGTTTTATTTTCCACCGCATACATATCAAATCGAGGTGGGTTGTCAACTTGACCTTCCTCCACCGCGTGTGTTGCATGAGACTCGTTTGACCTTGCTTGTGGATATCGTCGTTGCTCTCTGTCTTTGGTCATGCAGACCTTCTCGATACTTCCCACCTCGATACAGTAGCGACAAAGGACGCTTTTAAACCGACATTTGGATGGTGACTGCTGACCTCCACAGCGAAAACAAGAGCTTGATTGCGTAGGTCATCGAGGAGAACTGCGCTGGACGGCATTGACGATCGAGGAGTTAAATCTGGGGTTTCAGCATTTGTGTCTCTGCATGGCTGAATTTGGGGCAGCGACGATCTTGATTGCAGCTCTAGTGTTCCTTCTGAGGAAGCCTCGGCAGCGGTAGCCAGCTTCAGAGCAGTTTGCAGATCCAAGTTTTTCGCATCCAAAAGTTTGTCTTGTACTTTGGTGTCTTTCGCACCATAGGCAATCTGGTCGCAGATCATCTTATTGATCATAGCGCCATACTCGCTGGTTTCACCCAACCGACGGAGTGCGCTGACGTATATAGCAAAGGTCTTGTTCTCTTGCTGTTCCCGCTTGTGGAAACGAAAGCGTTTTAAGGTCTTCAGTGGTTTAGGACAGTAATAATTTTCCATCCGCTCGAGGATGGTCTAGTAGTCGGTTGCCGATGGTAGCGCCGGCGAACAGAGGTCTCGCATGACAGAGTAGGCCGTTCGTCTACATTTTCCCATCAGCACGGCTCGCCGTTTTTCTGGGTCTTGTACCTCGTGAATGGTGAAGAGGCTGTTCAGGTGTTTGATATATTCAATCGAAGCATTTGGAGAGCTAGATTCGAACCTCTCAATGGCTCACATTGTGAGCCATGGCTTCGCAGCAGGTTCTTCAGTGTCTCGTCGCCAGCAATAATTACTCGTATTCAGCAGCGAAGACAATTTATGCTGAACGTGGTAGTCCCTGGTAATTGTACACTTTTGTTGGCATTGTCGTCGTCTTCTCTTTTTAGGGGTGGCGCCCGCGCGTGCCTTGTTCCCGTACACCATAGCTATAGCTGACCGACTGCCGATATCTACTAAATTGCAAATAGCGCTAGGACGAGGACAGACGAAGAGGTGGACAGGACAGGCGAAAAAACAAATTAGTCGTTAGTTGTTTATACAGCAGGAGTTTAGTCTGCCGGAACATGGCGACATTGTTACCCACTGTAGATAAGCAATTTAGCCAGTGCGGTACAACCGCTAGCCTGGGTCTTTAACGTGCACCACGCGGTAGTGATACGCGACCGCACGCCGGTACGATGCTCATCCAGGACAGGCGCTAACTCACAACTGACGGTTTTATATACGACGTTAAAGAAGAAGGTGAAGGAAGTGTCTGGAGTTGAAAAAAGAAGATGAAAAAGGTCTAACCGGGCGCTCTATATAAGAAGATTGTTATACTAGAAAGACGAAAACACAGTAGACGAAAACAAACTTAGTAAAAATTAAACAAAGGTAATGATTTTGAACTCTATACGATACTATTCTGAAGGCTGGACCGTTGGAGACAAAATGATAATAAAAAATTTTAAAAATGAAAAGTTTGATAAAAATTAATAGAAAATAATAAGTGATCGTCCAAAGGCCGCCGATCAGTGCCTCGTACAGCTTATTTACCTTTTTACATCCAACAGGCACCACAGCCAAAGCTATACCGGCGCGAGCGCAAAGACCCAGCCGGTGCACCACCTCACGCGCTCACGTGCAAACGTGATTATGTATAGTGGTTCAAGTACTGAACCTCTTTGTCCGTCAACGCCAAAGATGGGGCGGAGACGCATTTTCTCCATTGGCTTGTATGGTCTATGCTTCAAAGATTTCCCTGTTCCTCTTGTCTTTAAAACGTCTGATCACTTTTGTGTTTGAAAGCAAAGGTGTGCAGGAGCAATCTCGCACATGCATAGCTAAATGTCCAGATGGTGTTGACAGCAAGGTCAGGGCATGTTCTCTCAGTCGTGTGTTTATGCAACGTCCAGTCTGTCCTATATACACTTTCCCACATGTGAAAGGGATTTCATACACCACTCCGCTGTTGCAGTCCACATAGGCACATTGATACTTTAGACCCATGTTGTTGTAAAAAAAACTATCTCCAAACTCCGGTCTAAAAACATGCTTTTCGCGCAAGGCTCGTAAAAATATGAGGCGCTGGAGAAATGCAGCATTCTGCGTAAAGTCCTTATTTCGAACTCCTTTTGTTCGCCTTCCAATGGAACCCTAGACGTCTCCATGGACGTCTAGGGTTCCATTGATTTTTCGTGTACGTCAACGAAAACTCAAAAAGGGCTCGCACCGCCATCTCTTTGTCGTCATTCCAAGCGCTTGCGTGCTTAGTTTCTTTTCCTTCCGCCGGGTGGCGGTTCCGTCGCGCGTGTCTAGTTCGCTCCGGCTCCTCGGGGCGGCGATAGTCCTCGACATGTGTGTGCGTACCTTTCGTCAAAAGGACCACCGATCAAGACAATAAAGGCTGAACTTCATAGAACGAATTATGTGACGAATAACTGGCGAACGCCGCCCGACGGCACGCTCGCTTTCCGCGCGACGTAGCAGCCACTGTGTTGATCCCGCGTGCAGAGCAAAAGCCGCCGGGCTAAATTCGTCAGGTATTCGCAGCATATTCGTCCCATGGAGTTCAGCTTTCAATGTGTTCGTACCTTTGTTCGAAATTCTGTTGCACGTCTGTGTCGTGTGCCAAACAGCTTCGCTGTTCATCCAACTTCACAGAGTGGAATAGCTCATGATTTTTTTCATCATTCTTGTCCAGCTCGCTTGCACCTTTGCATTTAATTGAATTGTCAATCATCAACCCTTTTTGGTTTTGAAACTAAATTTTAAAAAAAGTTTATTTCAGTATCACCTATTTGGCGTACCTCATGGTCCCGCTGAAAACTTTTCTCGCCCCACCTTTTCCTCACCAAACTCCGTCCCTGCGTCCACCATTTTTTCCTCACCCTATAGTGTACAAAAAATTTACACTGAGAGTACTCAAGTCGTTGCAAGCGCCTGGAGTTACTGACTAATCTCTAACACGTTCCGTTCATCTACGAAAACACTCTGTTGGCTTCTCAGCCCAACAACAAGAATTCCTAAAAAGAACCCAGTACCAGGCCCCGGAAGCCAGGGCTGTGTCTACAGACATCTTGCCGGTACGTAATGCTCATTAAGCATGCTCAGTATGTATAATGTTCAAAACGACACGGCTCCCCAAACAGCTTTTTGTTCAGTAAGTCCGGCAATGACCCTCCGGTGATAACGTCGTCAAAACTAAGGAATGTTCCACGATGTCCTCGTGAAGGCAGCCTCACTTTCGCACGACGGTTTCTGCAAACTGTCGCTGCATCATAAAGAAGCCAACCGCGATGACCAGTCCGATGGCCACCAGAATGCTCACGGCGAGGCTCATGTAGAAGCCATGCGAAGAGAGCACGGGACGCTTCGGGCTCTTGAACGGCGGTTGGGGGGCCGCCAGTCTGGGCTGTGGCCCGGCAGGATGCCGGGGCCATCCGGCAGGGGCTGCGGGCGCTGCAGCTTGGACTCCGTAGGCCGGGTATGCCTGCTGGTGCATCGGAAAAAATCCTTGCCCGGCGTAGCGGTGAGGGCTGCTCTGCTCCCGGGGAATGAGTCTCCCTGTCGAAGAGAACTGCATGAACAACCTCGGAGTTCTAGCTCTGAACACGCGTGTGGATGCTGGTCTTGGTGCCCGAGCTCCGAGCACAGCTCCGAGGGTTGAGGAAGGCTGCGTGGCCCTTTCACGTTCCAGCAGCCCCGCACTACGCTCAAGAGAGCGTGAGAGCTACGCAGGGGTGTTTCTTTGTCGTCTTTTATTTGGTCCCTCGTTTAAATTGAACTATCCGGGAGAGGGGGATGCTTTATATAACAATAAAAGAAAACAGCGTTATTTCCAACATTGAGGTACAGTGTTGGTGGGGGCTTGGGAAAAAACCTGTTAATATTGCAGATTGGGCGAGTTGGTAAGGCATCATTACGAACCAGCGCAAGTAGACAGTTCAAAATCCAAAAAACACACAGAAAAATACACTCACACAGCGCTGAACTATCAACTGAATTGTATTTCAAACTTCCTCTTCTTCGACCCCAAGAAATAGATTGCCAAGGAAGAAAAGGGGAAAGACAAGCCAAAGGGGGGAAGGCAAAAGAAAAAGAAAAGGAAAACAGATGAATAGAAGACAAAAAAAAGGAAAATAAAGGAGAATAATACTAAAAAAACACCAGAGTCCAAGAGTTACGAAAAATCACAAAAATAATTACAAAATTAATCACAAACAGGTATAAACCAGGTGATATGCTGGCCTACTGTCGACTACACTCTCGGCGTAAATAGTTTGAGTGATGCAAAAAATCCAAGAGTTACAGAAATTAGTTGTTAAATAATATCAGATGTAAACAAAAATCAGTGGTTATACTGGCTTATTGTCTTAAACACCTTCTGTCTAAATAATGTAGTTCTTTCTCCGATAAAGCTAAGGACGAAGTGCTAACGCACTGGGCTTCTCGTCTTGCAATTTTCTCCGCTTCTATAATTTCTCGGGTGAGCTGGTTTTTACTCCTGCCTAACACAGCACAGTTGTCCAGTCGCGCAAAACAGCCACAATCCCTACAGTGAATACCTAGGTGACCGGAGTTGGCATTGGCAATGTTGTTGTTGTGCTCTCGCAGGCGGTCGTTTAAACACCGCCCCGTCTGTCCAATGTACTCTTTTCCACAGGAAAGGGAAACGAATAGACTACCCCTTCAACACATGGGACAAAGTTGGATCTGTGTTTCTTTGCGCAGCTGACGGTATTGATTGAGGAGGTGTTTACTTTTTTGCAGAGGCTGTGAAGTTTGTGTGGTGCTAAAAACACTACATTCACATTTACTCTGTTTGCTATTTTCTTTATACCATGAGATAGATTATGCATATATGGCACGACTACCGGTCTGGCTGTCCTGTCTCTGCGTATTTTTGCGGCGCTACCGAGCTTGATTTCTCTGAGGAGAACCTCGGTTACCGACGTCATGCTTGCATTCAATGCAGGCGAGCTTCGACGTTCAAGTATCAAGGCTAAGGTCCGCTGGATATCCTCTACCCATTTTGACGTCGGTAACCGAGGTTTTCCTCAGAGAAATCAAGCTCGGTAGCGCCGCAAAAATACGCAGAGACAGGACAGCCAGGCCGGTAGTCGTGCCATATATGCATAATCTATCTCATGGTCTAAAGAAAATAGCAAACAGAGTAAATGTGAATGTAGTGTTTTCAGCACCACACAAACTTCACAGCCTCTGCAAAAAAGTAAACACCTCCTCAATCAGTACCGTCAGCTGCGCAAAGAAATACAGATCCAACTTTGTCCCATGTGTTGAAGGGGTAGTCTATTCGTTTCCCCTTTCCTGTGGAAAAGAGTACATTGGACAGACGGGGCGGTGTTTAAACGACCGCCTGCGAGAGCACAACAACAACATTGCCAATGCCAACTCCGGTCACCTAGGTATTCACTGTAGGGATTGTGGCTGTTTTGCGCGACTGGACAACTGTGCTGTGTTAGGCAGGAGTAAAAACCAGCTCACCCGAGAAATTATAGAAGCGGAGAACATTGCAAGACGAGAAGCCCAGTGCGTTAGCACTTCGTCCTTAGCTTTATCGGAGAAAGAACTACATTATTTAGACAGAAGGTGTTTAAGACAATAAGCCAGTATAACCACTGATTTTTGTTTACATCTGATATTATTTAACAACTAATTTCTGTAACTCTTGGATTTTTTGCATCACTCAAACTATTTACGCCAAGAGTGTAGTCGACAGTAGGCCAGCATATCACCTGGTTTACACCTGTTTGTGATTAATTTTGTAATTATTTTTGTAATTTTTTGTAACTCTTGGACTCTGGTGTTTTTTTAGTATTATTCTCCTTTATTTTCCTTTTCTTTGTCTTCTATTCATCTGTTTTCCTTTTCTTTTTCTTTTGCTTTCCCCCTTTTGCCTTGTCTTTCCCCTTTTCTTCCTTGGCAACCTATTCCTTGGGGTCGAAGAAGAGGAAGTTTGAAATACAATTCAGTTGATAGTTCAGCGCTGTGTGAGTGTATTTTTCTGTGTTTGGATTTTGAATAACTGTCTACTTGCGCTGGTTCGTAATGTTGGGAAAAAAGTTGTTAAAACAGCTTGACGCTTTATCATTTGTCACGAATGACAAATGATGAGGCGGCAAGTACTAGGGTGCCTACATGTCAGTCTGTCTCAGGGTGAAGACATCCATTGTTGCCCTGAATGTGCCAGCGCGTGTCGCTCTCGCGCACTCTGTGCGTGACTTGGGCGGTAAAATGGCGTCTATGCAGTAGCCAAAGCTACGCGCTCGAGCTGAGCGACACCGTATTCCGCGCACTTCAAAATGCATGAAAAATCTATTGGGCGGAAAAATGGCTGAGATGTCATCACTCAAGCAAAAGCGCGCGTGTGTATGAAGGCACTCTAGCAAGTACTGTAAAACCCTTCTTTTTTTTTTTTCGCGGCCCCCATTTTTCGCGAATCGATCACAGAGGACATGATCGGGGCCACTAAATTTCACGAATTCCAGACGCCTGCATTCAAACCCATAAGAACCGAAATTATGGCTTGCCCTTATATTTCAGAAATTTGTCAATTAGCGAAATTAGCGAAAATTGAGGGCTCGTGAACATTAGGGGTTTTACAGTAACTGGAGAAACTAAATGTAGAATGTGGCGACCTTGCGCCAAAACAAAATAAGAACAATGGCGAATAGCAGACGTCGATGACGAGGTAATGGCACGATCGAACGCAGGCAAAAAAGTGACCCCGGTTCGCCACGCGGAGCTCGTGATGTACGATCGGGTTCAAATGAAATGCGAACAGCCGAGAGTGTGGCCGTCGGTACATGCTGCGTGTCTGTGTGTAGGCGTTGTAAAAAAGGGGGGAGGGGGAGGGGCAATGTACATTTTTCACATACCGATGGCACCAGGCGGTGGCTGCACGAACTAAAAATCGAGGATGTGACCTACCTGCGCTATTAATCGGTAATAGGGGCTAAGCTACCAGTTTCTTCACTCTCTGAGCTGCAGCGCGTGCCAAACGTGACTTTAAAGAGGGGCATCCGTAGCGTCCACCCAAACGTCGTGTTTTTTTCTTTCCGTCCACTTTCTTTTTTTGTGCAACGCAGTTTGACATATGTTGCAATTACGTGTTCTACTCACTGATCCACAACCTCCTCCTGAATTTCCTCGAGTTTTCGTGGCGACTTCCGCCGCTTGGCATCGGGCGCTCGCGCGTGCGCAGAACGCTTCTCGGAAAAGGCCCATTATGTATGGGCACCAGGCGCTTTGGTCATGCTGCGTTTTTTGGAGGCCTCTTGAAATTTATTAAACTTCGGGTTGGAGAATATGGCGCTGCGAGGCTGCGCATCCTACTCCGGTGTGTTTGACAGCCCAAGCTTCGACGACGGCTCGGGCTTAAGCTTTTGATTAAAGCTTTCCTCTTCCTCCTCCAAGCTTCGACGCTGCGCCAGTGGTGCGCATGAAGTTCCGTCAGAGGTAGAGCATCGCGTTCCTTTTCGTTGCGCGGCCAACTCCGTATTGGCGGAGAAGTGCTCGCGTGCTCCGAAATGAATCCACTTTCAGGAGGGAAAACGACCTTGCAGGCGCAGATTTTTGGGCGGAGCATGTTTCTCGCTTTGGCGTTTGCGAAATGTACGTCCTACACTAAAAACGACCGAACTTGAAGATTGACCATTGAACATTATGTTTAGCCACTGGGTACAGCGTAATCGCGTTGTTTCATAACACAAGCGATTTTTTAAAACGTGTTTCCAGAGCAGTGTGCTTTGATGGGCTAGTTGGTTCATGACTAAATGGAACAGCGCGGAACATAGGACAGAAAGAACAGGACAACACGAGCGCTGACTTACAACTGACTGTTAATGAGAAGCGAAGGAAGAAGAAATGAGAAGCGAAGGAAGAAGAAGAAATAAACTGAAAATAAGGATTAAAACAAAATACTTGCAATGAAAATAACTAAAAGATGAGGGAAAAGCAAAACAAAAACAAAAGTGAAGAAAAGAAAATAACTTTTTAGAAAAAGCAAGGTTCATTAAGTGCTCTCGAGATATGCGATTTCCTTCCTCAACAGGGTCACGGAAGGCATGCTGACTGCGCTTGTGTCTTTCTTAATGATGGAGAACGCTTCGATGATCTCGCGCGTGCGACAGTCTCTATGGTGTTTGATAATCTCGCATCTGTCAAAAGCTGGGACGCAGGCACACGCTGCACAATGCCTGGCTAGGTTGCTGCCAGTGGTCGTTCCCAAAGAGGCGCGGTGTTCTCTCAGACGATCGTTGATGCACCGCCCGGTCTGGCCAACGTACGACCGACCGCACGATAGCGGAACGTCGTACACGACGCCTTCGACACACTCGACGAAAGGATTTGCATGGCTCTTCTGGCATTGCCTGATGGAGGTGGCAGAGGGGTTGGTAGAGTTTACTTTTTTGCACAGACGACCCAGTTTGTTAGGTGCAGAGAAAAGTACCTGAACGCCTGCCTTGGCTCCAACCTTTTTCAGGTTGTGGGATAGGCCATGGATGTAGGGTATGACTGTCCAAGGAGATCTCTTGCGTGTATCTTGAGGCTTGCTAGTGGAGCGACGCGACTCTGGAAGGAGCTTTTCTGCCAGGCTACTCAGCAGAGGTTGTGGGAAGCCTGCGGACAGCAGTCTGACCACTTGGGCGTTGAAGCCTCTCTCAACCTGGTGGTGGCAGGATCTTTGCGTGGCATTTTTCATAGCCGCTAGCGCTATTCCTCGCTTCACAAGCTTGGAGTGAGCGGACGAGAACGGCAAGAGCGCCTTTTGCGAATGAGGGGAATACCTCCAACAGACGTGCTCCGCTCCAAACACCAGGATCAGGTCTAGGAACCGCAACTGATTGTCTTCGGTCAGTTCCTTGGTGAGAGTGAAAATACGGAGGTTCGACTTGAAAATTTCAAAGATGTTTTCAACTTGCCGGTGGGTGTCAGCTCCAGAGGTTTGGAACAGCACCAAGAAATCATCGACATACCGGAACACTCTAGCTACGTTGAAGTCCCGCAGAGATATTTCGAGCAGTCTGTCATAGTAGGCCAACAGCAGATCGCTGAGGACTGGCGCAAGGCACGATCCCATACACACACCCTTGCGTTGTATATAGAACTGGTCGCAGTACACCACTGATGTAGAGCGCAGATAAAAAAGGAGGAGATCTAGAAAGTCGGCGACACTGACGCCGCATGAGTTCTGAAACTTTATAGTTCCAAACCTGTCGATGCAGTCACTCACGACCTCGCAGAGAAAATCGTGGGGCAAAGAGTAATAAAGGTCTTTGACGTCAACTGAAAAGCCCTGCAGGTTCCCATCGTGCAGTTGTTCAAGGTAATCGGAAACTGCAGACGGCCTCCTGATCAAGAAGGGATCATCTAATTCTAATACAGAAATCGACTTTTGGAGGAAAGATCCTACCGAGTGCTGCCACGTGCCTCGTTCAGAAACGATAACTATGAAGGGACATTCGGTCTTGTGGGTCTCCGTGTTTTCACTCTCACCAAGGAACTGACCGAAGACAATCAGTTGCGGTTCCTAGACCTGATCCTGGTGTTTGGAGCGGAGCACGTCTGTTGGAGGTATTCCCCTCGTTCGCAAAAGGCGCTCTTGCCGTTCTCGTCCGCTCACTCCAAGCTTGTGAAGCGAGGAATAGCGCTAGCGGCTATGAAAAATGCCACGCAAAGATTCTGCCATCACCAGGTTGAGAGAGGCTACAACGCCCAAGTGGTCAGACTGCTGTCCGCAGGCTTCCCACAACCTCTGCTGAGTAGCCTGGCAGAAAAGCTCCTTCCAGAGTCGCGTCGCTCCACTAGCAAGCCTCAAGATACACGCAAGAGATCTCCTTGGACAGTCATACCCTACGTCCATGGCCTGTCCCACAACCTGAAAAAGGTTGGAGCCGAGGCAGGCGTTCAGGTACTTTTCTCTGCACCTAACAAACTGGGTCGTCTGTGCAAAAAAGTAAACTCTACCAACCCCTCTGCCACCTCCATCAGGCAATGCCAGAAGAGCCATGCAAATCCTTTCGTCGAGTGTGTCGAAGGCGTCGTGTACGACGTTCCGCTATCGTGCGGTCGGTCGTACGTTGGCCAGACCGGGCGGTGCATCAACGATCGTCTGAGAGAACACCGCGCCTCTTTGGGAACGACCATTGGCAGCAACCTAGCCAGGCATTGTGCAGCGTGTGCCTGCGTCCCAGCTTTTGACAGATGCGAGATTATCAAACACCATAGATACTGTCGCACGCGCGAGATCATCGAAGCGTTCTCCATCATTAAGAAAGACACAAGCGCAGTCAGCATGCCTTCCGTGACCCTGTTGAGGAAGGAAATCGCATATCTCGAGAGCACTTAATGAACCTTGCTTTTTCTAAAAAGTTATTTTCTTTTCTTCACCTTTGTTTTTGTTTTGCTTTTCCCTCATCTTTTAGTTATTTTCATTGCAAGTATTTTGTTTTAACCCTTATTTTCAGTTTATTTCTTCTTCTTTCTTCGCTTCTTATTTCTTCTTCTTCCTTCGCTTCTCATTAAACAGTCAGTTGTAAGTCAGCGCTCGTGTTGTCCTGTTCTTTCTGTCCTATGTTCCGCGCTGTTCCATTTAGTGTTTCCAGAGTCTGGGAAGCAGACGACACGGAGGACGGTCGCGCAGCTCGCTTCTGTGGCCATCGCGGAGTGATACGCGACCGACACATCCGACCACTTCGTACCACGCTTCGTACCAGACGACAATGTGCAGCTGCGGCTAGTTATCTCTATGACAATTGTTGGATCGCGCAGCCCCGCTTGCTCGCTGCAGCGCGATTGCTGCCACCGAATGGCACACTTGCATGTCGTTTTTTTTTTGTTTTGTTTTTTTCGTTTTGCTATACTCTGTTTCACCTTACGATGTACCGCAGGAAAGGCTACAGGTGCGAGCTCATTGCCCTAGGGTACATCTCGGCGGGACAAGCTCTCGTGCATTAGGGGCAGCTGCCGACGCTATGAGCTCGCGCTTCTAGCCTTCGCTGCGGTACAACATAAGGTGAAATGAAGAATAGCGCTGCAAAGGTTGGTGGCAACGTGCTGAAGACATGTTTTTTACTCGTTCGTCGTCATTAGGGAGTTTCGTAGATCGTTTCCACCGTCCCGCAAGGCCCTCCGCAACCCGCTACGATAGTGGGAACTCCACAGTCAAGGCTATCGGCGCGCAGGCGCAGTAGCAATTTCTTCGTTGCGGAACGCTTAGCGGAGGTGGCAAAGCGGTCTACGAAAACTCCCTATTCTCCGAAGACGTTCTTTAACATCTTGTGTGAGGCGTGATGCTTGCCGTTGAGAACACGTGGAAATTTCTACGAAAGCGCAGTGCAGCAGGAAAAAGGCACTACTCGACGAAAGCAAGTTTCGCCGGTCTCGCGGCGTGTTCAAAGCTTCCTTGTCACGCCGAAGTGCTGTGTTTCTGTGCCTTCGCACGCTTGGATACTAATCAAGAATCGACGCCGTGTGAATGTCTTTTGCGAGTGCAATGTGCGTGAAGCCGTATGTTCCTCTGGATCAGCGTCTTACTTTGCCCTGACGACTGTATACTTGCGGCACTCGCGGTCCAGAAACGAGCTCAACCCAGTGTCCAGTAGCGACGGAAGAGGGGGGAAGGTACGTCTTTTTTTCGTCGTAAGACAATTTACAGAATACTGCGCAAAACAGCTCCTCATCACTGATCAGTGCTGGCTCATTATTTATGCACATAATTGCACTTGACGTTTGGGCGCGGCTCGCCTGATTGTGATTGGTCAACAGATTACACACGACCACATGGACTGCCGTCTTGTACTTTTGCCTTCGAAAACCCTACTTGCTTCACAGCGTTGCTACACTCGTGCTCCCATGTGATCTGTTCGAGTAGATTTGGAACATAGCCATGGTTAGTAGTACATAAAAGCACGTACAGATCACGGCCCCCTCTTTTTTGATAGCAACTTACCTGAACAGCTGGGCGATCCAGAACTCCGTGGCCGATTATATATATATATATATACACACACACATATATATATATATATATATATATATATATATATATATATATATATATATATATATCAGGGTGTCGAACCGGAACGGAACCGGTATTTTTCCGGAACTGAACCAAAACCTGAACCGTTATATTGTTATCGCGATGAACCCGAACCGGAACTGAACCGGAAAAAAATAACGGTTCGGCCACGCGCTGTTGACAATGAATGTGCTATCAATGCCATTTGTTCTTTAAGTGCCGTGAACTGACACACACCCTCGCTTACATATTTTTCTTCTCCACTCAGTCTTAGGAATATAAACGCTGCATCCATGAATCTTGACAAACGCTGCATCCATGAATCTTGACATAGGAACCAGTATTGCGCTGGTCGCGGCTTGCACGGAAGAAAGAGAATTGGAAAGCTCTGCAAAAAAAAAAAAAATCGCGTCACGGGATTTCATTTTTCTACAATCTCGTAAATCCTAAATACTGCTGTGTGCTCATTTCATAACACGTTTCTAGAACGTGATGCTGCAATTTTTTTTTATTTTTTTATTTTGATGTTATTTTGATTTTGTTATTTTGATGTTGCATTTTGTCATTTATAATTTCCGAACCGGTTCGCGAACCGGTTCAGCGCCCCAACCGGTTCGCGAACCGGTTCGCGGATCGAATTAATCGAACGGAACTGAACCGGAACAAAATAAATTTACCTGAACCTGAACCGTAACCGAACCCGTACTTTTTTCGGTTCGACACATTGATATATATATATATATATATATATATATATATATATATATATATATATATATATATATATATTGATCTAAAGATATCTTCGCACGACACACCTTCAGGACTTTGGAGCGGCGTCGATTCTTGATCGGTATGCAAGCGTGCTAAGGCACAAAGATGCAGCACTTGGCGTGCCAAGGAAGTTTTGATCACGCCGCGAGACCGGCGACGATTGCTGTCGACGAGTGTTACCTTTACATACGGCTTCACGCACATTGCACTCGCAAACCACATCAACACGGCGTCGATTCTTGGTCGGTACCCAAGCGTGCGAAGACACAGAGACACAGCACTTCGGCGTGCCAAGGAAGCTTTGAACAGGCCGCGAAACCGCCGAAACTTGCTTCAGACGAGTTGTGCCTTTTTCCTGTGGCACTGGGCTTTCGTAAAAATTTCCACGTGTCCCTAACGGCAAGTATCACGCGTCACACAGGGTTTTAAAAAACGTCTTCAGCGAATGACGGTGAACGAGTAGAAAACGTGTTTTTAGCACGCTGCCGCCGGCCTCTGCAACGCAAGTGAAACGAAAGAAAAAAAACGGCATGCAAGATGGCCGTCCAGTGGCCGCACTCGCCAAGCGGGGATGCGCGATCCAGCAATTGTCATTGAGATCAGTGGCTGCGGCTTTCAAAGGGACGACGTTTTCTCAGCTGCTATGTTCTAACGATGGCGTAGAGAAGAACAGGAGACAAATGACGAGGCGATTGTGCACACGTGGCGTGTCGCCGCACTATATCTTCAGTTCTGCACGCCGCAGCACGCCGCCTCACAGTCACGCCATCCGCGCATTCGGATCTCCCGAAAAAGCGACGGTCGCTTCCCGCAGTGCGGCCTTGGATCCAACATGGCCGTCCTGGGACTACCATTACGATACTCCGCTCCGTAAGCGGAGCATATGCAGTTACTCTACGTCACAGCCACTCTCGTTGGCACGGCATGAGCCATGCGAGCAAACTCGCCGCTCGCAGCAGGAGCAGGAGCTGGTTGCGAGCGCGACTTTCGCGTGCATTGGTGGGGCATTAATTACCGCAGCATCATACTCTCATCTAACTTGTGCAGCTTCTTTTTTTTTTGTCCTTAATTCCCATTGTTATTATTTTTTTGTGGGTGAACAGTATAACAGAAAGTGCGAAATTCGAGACAGAATAACAAGATCGAGGGAGACCCACGACGGGTGCTGACGCCTAAGTGAGACACATGTCCCCACAATTCTTGTGACTAGGATGACTATTAGTGAAAAGACGGTGAGTGTGCAGGCAAGCTGGTGGTAGCTAATCATGTCGTATTACACCTGAGACTGCGGCGAAAGAAATCGGAAGAACTTTCAGTAGAACTCAGTTCTTCCGTTCTTCCGATTTCTTTCGCCGCAGTCTCAGGTGTAATACGACATGACTAGGATGACCTTTGTGGAGACACGAAAAGCCAAACTTTTATGTATCAGCTCCCAGCGCTCGCCCTGCGTCTCCTCTCTAGACGCTTTACACAAGCGCCAGATTACAGACGCCATTGCCGCCCTTCTATTGTCTTACCGAGATATCAAACTACTGAAGCGGGCTTTGGCGAGCCTCTACAAAGGCAAATGCTGGGGAAAAAGACACCGCCGTATCTAAAATGCCAGTAACCTGTCCTCCTGCGGTAATGATGGAGCAGAGTGAAAAATATAAACGAAAATAAAGACTGAAGGGCAGTTATGGCGGCGCCCATGCACAGCTGCTGTAAAGCGTCTATACTCTGTTTCACCTTGTGTCGTACCGCAGAAAAGGCTGCAAGCACAAGCTCCTTGCTTTAGGGCACATCTCGGCGGCACAAGCTCTCGTGCAGCAAGGGCAGCTGCCAACGCTATGAGCTCGCGCTTCTAGCCTTCGCTGCGGTACAACATAAGGTGAAACGGAGTGTAGTTCTTGTGCCTTGCGTGTGGCGCTGGGATTGCCAAAATGCAGGTCCGTCAGCTCCCGCGTTCACCAAACATTTTAACAAAATCTAGTAACTTTACCATTGGCAATTTGAAGGCAGCCAGAATCTCCCTCAGCGTGCTCATTAAATTATCACCCCTGTGTCAGAAGTGTGAAAGAGAAGTTAAAGCAGTTCGTTCGTGCAAGGAAGACCTGTGAAGCTCGATTAACGTCAGCTATCAGAACCACGCAGACGTCCTCGTGAAGGACCTAGAGCGCATGACTCCTGCAAAATCGTGAAACAGCGGGGACGGGAAATGACACGTTTATACACTCTAAACACCACTTTTTTGCAAATTCGTGGTGGATATATTTGTGACGAATATATCTGGGTCCGCTTGAAAATGTTTTATCTGGGTTACCTTGGAGAACTTTTATCTGGGTCACCTTGGAGAGCTTTTATATGGGTCACCTTGGAGAACTTTTATCTGGGTCACCTCGAAAATGTTTTACCTGGGTCACCTTGAACATCTTTTATATGTGTTACCCCAGATATTTTTTACCTGGGTCACCTCGAAGACTTTTTATTTGGGTCACATTAGATACTTTTTTATCTGGGTTGATTACAGAATAGTTCACCGCTACGAACCTTATTCGATACAAATTAAACCATTCTTTTAGGGTTACTAACGTCATTCACAAAGCCTTGAACATATGTTTCCAATATAGTGATGCAGTCGGCAGCAAGGATAGTATGCATTTAAGTGTTGAGGACGGCGCTAGTGACGCTAAAAATGAATGGAGCTGAATTATATCTACAGCTAGAACTTTTCTTGCACCTATAGCACGGGGTTATCTAAAAGCTTCAAGAATACGTGAGAAGCAAGAAATAAATAGTACGGTTTTTCACATAAGATGCTATATTTCTGAATCTAACATCATAAGAGGGACATGCCTCGTTGCTACATTAGGTTATTTAACAGGCGGCTGTTGGCAGTGAGCGCATCGGATCGTTCTATGTCACCTCAGACACAATATGTTGCTCTATGTAAACTCCAGGACACTGTGAGCACGGCTACGTCAACAATTTTTCGTACCAGGGCTGTTTTTTTTGTTTTTTTTCAGCTTGCGACAAATTGTGTGAAGAAGAAAGGAGCGATTAAAAATATTTGCGTATGCAGATTGCAGATACATGCTCTAGCCACTTTACCACATAATCTTGGCATATATTTAGGCAGCCATTATGACATTGCACAAGCTTTCGTATGCACCCCACTTTACAACTAAAAGGGGAGGGCATACGAAAGGGAAAAAGCATACAAAAGCTCGTGCCACGTCGTAATGACTTCTATGTGGTTAATATTTGTAGGAGTATCTCGAGTATGTATCTACATTCTGTGCGTAAAAAAAATATTTTTAAGCACTATTGTCTTGTTTACTCAGTTCTTTGGAAGGGCTGACAACCCTGGCCGAAGCCTCCTTTGAGGACGTCATCGAAAAGTTTGCACCCCGTCATAATAACAGCCTTAAACATTACGGTGATTATGTAAAAAGGTAGTCAGAGTACATAGCTACTATTAGAGTATATTACAATATTTTAATCACTATTGCTTTTTTTACACATTTATTCGGAAGTAAAAAACAACAACAAAGAACTAATACTTTATAGGGAAGTTTGTGGGTATAAAATATGAATGCTTAGGTTAATGCGCCCCAAAACCTTTTCCACCAAACTACTAGTTTTGAAGACAGCCCTTAAGCTTTAAGAAAAACAGAAAAAAAAAAAAAAAAAAACGCGATCGCTTGTTTGCGCAGTGTACTTAATCAGCTTTCTCCAGGCACTACATTAGGATGTCTACCAATATGACACTTTCAAATTCTACGACTTTTTCAGGTTTCCCCTATTCTATCATAATTCCCTGCTGGGTTCCAGGGGGGAGGACGTAACTGGACCCTTAAGCACTGTTTATATGTGAAAAACACTGGTATATCTGGCGGCCAACAAAGCGTTGACTAACCACTATATCATACTACCTTGTCAGTCTATCCTTTGATATTTCACCCAAAATAAATCTTTTAGCGCGAGCACAAGGAGAGCAACTCATCTTAGTACGAGCACAAGGATAGAAGCTATAGTGCGAGCGTTTCAAGAGAATGCGATTGGAGTTCCAGAGATTTGCGTCGGCACGCCAGCCGAGTTGCATGCGATTATGCCACACCACACGCGCGTGATTTTCGGTCGCTCAGGGAAAGAAAAGCTCAATTTCCCGGACTGCGAGGTGTATATTCCCCGATTTTTCGAACTCGCTAAATTCGCTGACAATTACAGGTTTTCTGTTCGCCAGGTTGGTAGACAGCCTGTATACAAGGTAGATCATAGGGATCTTCAGTGTTTGTGTAACTGTTGATAGCAGGCACGTAGCCAGGGGGGAGGCCCATGGGGCCCGCCCGCCCCCCCCCCCCCCCCCCCCCCCCGAAGTCATTCATTTTGCTGGAACCTCCTCTCACCCCTCACCCTCACACAGCATTTCGTCATGGGCGGCCCTCCCCTCCTCCTCCTCCTCCTCCTCTCCCCCCCCCCCCCCCCCCCCGAACCAAAATCCTGGCTACGTGCCTGGTTGATAGCCTGTTTGCATTAGAGAGGTACTGAGAAGTAAGGCATTAAACTAAACCAGCCAAAAGAACGTAACAAAAAGATACGTGAAGCAAAGGTTAAACAATGGGAAACGTAGTTATTTGATCTTAAAATATTGGCACAGTGAATCCTGGTGAGCTTCCAGAAATTTTATATGCCTATAAGGAAATGTGATTAGTTTCAAAAACTGTATAGTAACGTGTATCAAGCCTCTTCACTCTTTCAGGTTGTCAAAGATTTTAAGAGGGCCTTCAGAGGTACCCTTCTCCAACTTTGGCGAAAGTTGGCGTCGCCCGCCACCACTATTTGGATTAGTGCCAGGAGCTGAGAAAACGCCACTGGGTAGGTTATGTTTCTTGCATAATGAACTCCCAGGCAGAGCACCAGTGCTCGCTCCATCGATGTTGTCTTGAGGACGATCGTTTGGTCGCTTGAACACCAGATGACTTTTCGGTCAGTGCCAAAAAATAGTTTCAACCCAGGTTCCACGACGTTGTCCTCTGGACATTCTAGCTGCGATATTGAATAAACATTCCCACTCACTTATACCGTATGCAAAATGATCTTGTCAAGGATGAGTCGATTCATAATTTACAATAATATTTTTTAAGCTTAATAGCAAACAATGTGGTTTACCAGACCGATGAGCTCAAAACGGGTGTTCTAAGGCCTCATATGCTTGTCGATGCTAACAAACGAGCTGGATTCATTTCCTTGGTCTCGTCGAAACACCGAACACCCCTTTAAGCCAGAATGGCACAATAAAGACGTCTCTCTCTCTCTCTCTGTCTCTGTCACACACTCGACGGGTTCACGCAGTTATGAAGACAACGAACTCTCAATTTTCCAGGCCGTGCGGACCTCCGGAAACGCTTTAGAACGGGCCCCTATCGTTTCATCAAAACTCGTTTCGTGCGACTGCATTTCGTGGACAACTTTTCATAGACACGTTTTATGTACACACCTTTCGTCGACACTGCATGGTTTCGTGGAAGCTCGTTATGTGAACACATACCTTCCTGCGACAAAACGTCACAGGAGGATATGTGTTCACGAAATGCGACCGTAATACACATTGCAACGAACTGTCGCAAGGGGTGTCGAAGAAACGAACGCGGAAAGCCTTACGATAAAACAGTCTAACGAAGAAACGTCGCACGTCAACGAATTGGCGACGACTGATTTCTCACCGCTTCAAAACAGGTCCAACTAGATCACTTCATTTCCACAGGCGCGAACGGATTCCAGAACACTAATTACTTATATCCGCCTGACCTTCGCTAGGCGAGAAGGCAGTTCATTTCTACAAACATGCTTGCAAAATCAGAGGTAAAGAAATGAACTGTGAAAACTTACCCAATTCACGGTGCCAAACCGGGCGGTCCCAGCAATCGATGCAAGCACCGAGTGGAATGTCCGTTGCAAGCTGAACTAACTCTATCGTTCTAACGTTAGCGGTCGCACCGACACTCAGCACAGTTACCGCGCAAAGCGCCGCGGAGGTCACGACTTGTTTTGTCTAAATATCGCTTCTCTCTCTTGGTGCATCTCCCGCGCTTTTGAAAATTCATGACTTCCCATTGGCTGAAGTCAGTGTTGCCAACCTATTTTTCGAAAATACCCCACGGCAGCGTCCAGAAAACCCTACATTACCCTACGAATGTTTCTTGTTACCCTACATTTTACCCTACGAGGCAAATCTTTTTTCAAATAATACTATTGCATGGATTATGATGATACAGGGTAGTATTAATACAGTACAAAGCGACAGGGCACGCATGCACGCGCATACCAGCGTTATTTTTGAACACCATGCTTGCATCTTGCATGTACGCTGTGTAGCATCAGCACAACAATGATGTACCGAGCGCACAGACATCCCAACCAACATGTTTAGTTGATTTGTCGTGCAATTAAAAACTGGGCTACGCGGAACCAGCACTCGCGGCGTCAGACAAGGCGGCTCATTACAAAAGGAAGCTAATCCGAACGGTATATTAGCTTCTTTGGGTGTACCGCCTAGGGATTCGTCAAACTAAGGTACTATTTCGACAAACTAGGCTTTTACACCAGGGGAGGATAGGAAACCGGCGGCTCCTCCGTATTCGCTAAAGTGTCATTCGATGAAACGTAATGGTTTCGGCTCCGTTCGCTAAAACGTCGTTCGCTCAAGTGAGCGCCTCCAGTCCCCGGGATGCACTCACTTGATCGAATGACGTTTTCCTGGTGGGCTCGGGATAGTTCCGGCCGTGGTGCCACGTGTTTCGCAGGTGTAACAAGGACCGCTGGATTGACCAGTCATCAGAAGAAAATTGGCGGGACCATTTCCACTGGGAGGAGGAGGAGGACACAACTTTATTTATACTGGGAAGATACCTCTTCTGGCTCCAAACTTCCTAAGCGCAACTCCACTTCCTCCCTCCTCTCCCACTTGCTTCAGCTCTCCAATACTTTCCAACTTAGGGAGCCTACATACTCCAACTTGGTGTGTGGTGCTCTCAGTTAGCACGTCTTGCAACTTGGATTCTTTCGTTTTGCACGATGTTGTGATGTGGCAGCACACGGGTTGTAAAGCTATGCAAAACTTGTGCGGCAGCTTTTTTTTTTTTTTTTGTAATGTTCGCCGTTAAAGAAGCAACGTCTGAAAATACCCTACTTTTGGCGGGAAAATGGCCTGACGGCCCTACAGCCCTACAACATACCAAAATGCCTAAAATACCCTACAAGTAGGGTAATTACCCTACGATTGGCAACACTGGCTGAAGTTCTCCCGGGACCGGCGTCGGGTTGTAGCGTGGTTTTGTTTTTTCTGTCGGTTTGAAGCTCTCTCTTTATAGCCAACTCTTCGTCTCCCTCCTTCTCCCTCCCCTTCTCCCGACGGTGCGGTCAAGGATTCAAAAACAAAAACGAAACAAAAAGCAAACAGAAAGAACAATTGGCCGGAGATTTCACTTTGTTTCTTCATTTTCGTGCACAAGTCAGGGTTCGCCATGGGCTTTGCTGTGCGCTCCGAGATTCATCCGCTACCGATCTATTTTAACCAAAACGCAAAATGTAAAAAAAACAAGGTCCCTTAACCTTGAAAAATCCTTTCCGCAACAGCGTGGGGAAAAAATATTCGCTACGAAAGGATTGTATCTTTTTTGATGGATTCATTCGCTACGTACCTCTTTTTGTATGTTAGGTTGCTCGACATTTTGTTGGTATCTTACTTTTTTTGTGTCTGTAGCGAATACAGGACTGTGGAAGCCGGCTTTTTACCGCTGTTGTAGCGAATATATTCTCTACGAGCGCTTTTATTCGCTATATATTCGCAACAGAGATTTAGAGTGTAGCAAGGGAGCATTAGTGCAAACATAAATTGTTAATAATAAGGAAACACAAATGCTGCAACGAGCAAAGACTAACGCCTCAGGCAGCGCCGCAGCAGTAGCTGTCTGGGCAGGCTTGCTTTCGTTGTTGTATTTCACTAAGCCGGTCTTGGTGAGGAGCCAATTAATACTTTGTGGAGTCGCCTTCATCGTCTACAACGGCAGCCATCCGACGAGGTAGACCTTCCATCAGGCGGGAGAGTAGGTCCGAAGCTCGCTGCCGCTCCCGCTCACCCTCGACCACCATAACAACGCGTAATAAAAAAAAAAACTGCGCAAGTTAGGAGAGAGCATGACATTGTAGTAATACTCCACAAATGCGAGAGCGAGGCGCGCGCGCAAGCATGCAGCCTGCTCCTGCTGCGAGCGGCAAGCTTCCTCGTATGGCATGGGCGATGCGAGGAAGCTTTTGTAGCGTGATCTACACTGGCCGAGGTTCAGCAGTTTCGCGTGGATGTCAAAGAGCCGTGCTGCGCAAGCGCGAGGAGCAGTGACGTCACACGGCGCACAGCTGGCGCGCCGGAGCCGCCGCCGCCGTGCGCTCCGCCGCCACCGCGCGCTCCTCACCGGTCTGCGCATTCCAAAGGAGTGCGCAGACCGGTGCAGCCGTGGCAGACGTACTGGCGCCGCCCCGTTCCCAGCTGTGCGCCTCCGTTGCGCAGTAACCAAGTCTGACGCTGCACCGGAGCTGCTTGATAGCGCCTCTCATTCTGTGCGCATAAGCTCACGTTACGTGTAACCTTGCATAGCCGAGCTAAGCCACCGCAATTTTTGTAGCGTGAGCTACACTGGCCGAGGTTGAGCAGTTTCGCGTAGTTTGCATAATGAGCCGTGCTGCGCATGCGCAAGGAGCAGTAACGTCACACGGCGCACAGCTGGCGCGCGGGAGCCGCCGCCGCCGCGCGCTCCGCCGCCACCGCGCGCTCCTCACCGGTCTGCGCATTCCAAAGGAGTGCCGTCATAGCCGCGGCAGACGTACTGGCGCCGCCCCGTTCCCAGCTGTGCACCTCCGTTGCGCAGTAACCAAGTCTGACGCTGCATCGGAGCTGCTTGATAGCGCCTCTCATTTTGTGCACGTAAGCTCACGCTACGTGTATCCTCGCATAGCCGAGATAAGCCACCGCATTTTTTTTTTATTTCTGTAAATGTCGCGTTCTGGTGTATTCGAGAATTCTTTTGTTTTTTTAAGATCTGAAAGGAACGGACACCCTAAAAATCGACCTTTTTTATCTAAAAAGATGCAAGTTGTAGTCATATACAAACAAAAAATGCCACAACACCAAAAAAATTACCCTACGCGCGCGTGCGCCTTTTTATTTTGGGGTTTTCTCTCCTCCTTCTCACCTCCTCGCTTCTTTTCAATTGTGACGTAATCGATTACGAAATTTTGAAACTATGTAACGCCCAATTCCATCATATTTTATAACAGCATTGGTAAAACGTCGTATCTTTTAACACAATAGCGAACGCGCTACGGTTCTCCTTTAACACAGAAAATCGGAGTCCGACCTGATGTCGCCTTCAGACTTGTTCCTCTCTCGGAAAACATGGCGGTGCTCGGCACATGTACTGAGGATGATCGGTGAGTCGGGAAATCCGACGACGTTTTCGTTTTTAGGCACCCGATGACCTTTCAGACTTTGAAAAGGAAATCGTCAAACGGTGAAAACAACCGGGTTTGGTGTCTGTGTACCGCTGTTTCGGTTGTGACTCCGCCGGGGCAGTCTTCCACGCAGAACCGGCGCGCCGTGGCCCCTCACGACTCACGACAAGCATAAACGTCCACGGCACGTTCCCTTCGACCTCACACCGTTTCAAAGAATTTAAGATTGTTGCAAAGGCCCTGAAAGAACTTCAAACTCGAAAGTGGAGCCTCGTGTGCTCACAACGATAGGTGGCATGAACCGAGGAGAGCGGGCCGGGACGGTTCGGAGGCGTGAGAGAGACTTGAGTTGCGGGACGACTCAATCTGTGACGTCACTGCGCTGGCGCGCATCGCGTGAAAACTTCAAACTCGGCTTTGGGGGAAAAAAATGTCCAAGTTTCGAATTTCGAGGGTAATGTCTGGCATCATTATTACTCGTTTCGGATAATAAAAACAACATATATGATTTTGATCTGTCAGTGCTCTTTGAATATCGTACGCTCCGAACATTCTACGCCGATTGTTCCAGAAGCCCACGCGTGTACAAAAGGAGCTCGGCGTGGCGAACTGCAGGTCACTATTTCGCCTGCTCTCGATTATGTCGTCTCATTAACGGCGAAGGAGAAGATGACGATTTGAGGAAGGAATATATCACTGAGTTGTTAGTCAGCGCTGCGAGTCTATACTTCGTCTCACCTTAGTATGAACTATTGTTAGCCGTGCGTGCTAAAAGCGCGAGCTAGTTATTTTGCATAAAGCCTCGGCGGCTGCACGAGCGCTCGTGCAGCGAGTGCTCCACTCAAGACAGTCAAGGCTAGTCGCTCGGGCTAGCACAGCCTTCGCGGTTAGTCCATGCTAAGGTGAGACGAAGTATATATTCGCGCTGTTCCATCCAAATTGATGATGGCAGCAATGCAAGGCAGTGACAAACCCAGACAACACCCGACATCCTCAGGACGTCCTCAAAAGGTAAAAACGTCCTCACTGTTTTCAAGACGTCCTCAAGACATCCTAAAAACGTCAGTCGCTGGATCATCCTAGAAACGTCCTTCCGAGGACTTATTGAGGACGAAGGACACAAAGTTAGAGGTAATGTATACGACCTCAATTTGATTGCGTTTAAAGAAATGAATGAAATGGCGGTAGTATATACAGTTCATGTTTACTGATAAATGGAATTTCACATACAAATTAGTTCATGTAGTTGTGTAAGTCTAGGGCATCTTTTAACTATACTTTTGATCAAACAGTTCTTCAATAAAACCAGGACGCACTACAATTATTAGTTTTGTATTTGCGCAATATTTCGGAATGCAGTTCAATTGGCAACATTCATTCTAGGTGGCGCAAGCTACCGCCTACTACAAAGCCTAACGTTATTGCAATTATCCACCCATCCGAGTGACTCAAGCAAGCTAAGCCAAGCGAGGACAGAAACAGAAATAGCCTCGAGGTTGATTCATTCATTCATTCATTCATTCATTCATTTTTCGTGCTCATGAACGGCGAGTAGCCTATGTAATGATGCACAGAGTCAAAAGAAACACACATAAGAAATCAACAGCACATGCAACAGCTAATATCTATTATGGGGGAACAGGAAATAGGTAACAGTTAAATATCAGCCAGAGAACACCTAAACGCTTGAACACTTGAGTTGAAAATGTCGATGTCGATGCTGGTTGTACTGAACCTGTTATAAAAATGTTGGATGCGGTTCATGGGACTGGAGAGGTTGATTTTTTGAACTGAGAAAGTGGGATTAACCCTCAAAAGCACTCGCGGTACATATATGCTAATAGCTGATGTAAGGGTCGAACAGTCAATGAACGCATTTATACAAAAAAACTAGATCGCGCTCAAGTCTTCTCGAGCTTAGTGTGGTACAATCACATCGTCGTAAAAGCCTGTTATACTCATAATAAACACTGCGGCCAATATAGCGATCATATACAATACGGAAGAAACGTCTCTGCACGTTTTCGATTTTTGCTTGGTTTGCATTACCAATACAATTCCAAACAACAGAACTAAACTCAAGCTTGCTACGTATTAATGAAAAATACAAAATGAATATGCAAGCTGACGAAGGGAATTCACGTGTTATTCTCGAAATAACACCTAGCGTCCGATAGGCAGCATTTGTGATGTTGGAAACATGTTCATTGAATGACAAAGATGAATCAATATATACTCCTAGATCTCTTGTGCATTCAACCCTACGCAGAGGTAGGTTCTCAAGATAATAACAAAAACTTACAATTTCCAGTTTCTTAGAAAAGGACATAACTACAGTTTTTTTAGGATTTAGTGTTAACAAATTGCGGCAACACCAATGATGCACAGCATTAACATCCTCCAGTATCATTTCACAGTCATAGATGGATGAGACCTGCCTAAACAATTTGATGTCGTCAGCATATTGCAAAATATGTGAATGGCGGACACAAGAACCAAGATCATTTATAAAGACATTGAATAAAATTGGTCCTAGTATGGACCCCTGTGGCACACCCGAAAATGACACATAAGGTTTAGAATGATGTCCCATTATACGAACGAAGTTTTTTCTTTCCATCAGATAATTCAATGATGATGGCTTGATAATGTGAATGCTTGAGCTAGTTGGTAATTCATGCTTGGATGGAACAGCGCAGATACAGTCACACTCACAGGAACACAAGAAGAAAACAGACTCGCAGCACTGACTAAAAACTCAGTGATAAATTTCTTCTTCCTCAAATCGCCATCTTCTCCTTGGCCGTTAATGAGAACATTTTAAATTTTTAAACACCAGAAACCAAATACCCAAGTAAATAAATATTAAATAAATAAATGACAACTAAAATAAGTAAAACAAGAAAATAAAAATAAAACGTTTAAAGTTGAATTTTGTAATTATATTTTATTTTCTAAAAAATATTTTTATTTTATTTTATTTTTTATTTTCCTTTATTATTTATTTTTTAGTTGTCAATTATCAAATAATTTATTGATTATTTAATTATTAATGTCTATTGGCTCTTTGGTTTCTGGTGTTTAAAAATTTTAAATGTTCTCATTACGGCAAAGGAGTTATAGTCAGCGCTGCGAGTCTGCATATCCGCGCAGTTCCATCCAAATTGATTATGGCAGCAATGCAAGGCAGTGACAAAGGTTAGTGTTTCTTTATATGCAGTACTTCTTCGAAATGGCGGACAGCAGTGAACGGCAATTTCGACGGGAAAGATGCCGGCGCGTAAACGAATGCTTCGAGCTTATCAACTGTGCGAAAGTAGACTCGGTAGCAAGGGCATCTTCCTCGCAAGAACCGCAACCGCCACAGCCATCCTCGGCGGTGTGTTTTTCTCCTGAGTTCGATAAAAATGTGTGTGCCGTAACGTTTTCTCCTGTCACTGTCATCACAAATCAATGTTTCAGGGGCAGTGAAAGCAAATGTTGAGTGTGCAAACAATTCGTGGAGACCATCGTCACAGTGTGGCTGCGCCACGCGGGAGAGAAACTGCAAAAGCTGCAGTCAAAAGCCGGAGATGGTAAGGTTCTCACATCACCTGTTTTTATTATTAATGCTTATAGAATTGATTTTTTTTTCTAAATCCCGCTGACTATTCGGACTATTGCTGGCCAAGATGCGAAGCCAGACTGCATATGGTGGAGACATTGAAAAAAGTCATGTATAACATTTGCTCTCCAATAAAGTATCTCTTGAATAGCATGAATAGCATGATCATGCTCATAGTTACAGGCTAAGAACATAGGGCAAGGAAAGACGAAGAGGAGAAAGCAGACGGGATGCTTGAGGGGAGAGGTTTTCTTCTCTCCTCTTCAGCATTCCGTCAGCTTTCTTCCCTCTTTCCCTTGCCCTATCTTCTTATCCTCTCACTGACTAGTAATCTGGAATTAGTGTGTGAATTTCACTTTAGAATGGTACACAAAAATGAATTCCTTTCTGGAGGCAGCTCTTCAAGGCATGTTCAGGTTCAAAATCCAGTTGGAGAAAACCTAGAAACAACAAAAATGAAAGCATCCTAACAGCTCAGTGAACAGCTGCACCTGCAGTGCATTGTCTTAAAGGGGCACTGACACCCCAAAGGTCGTATATATTTTTATTGTCTAAAACGATGCAAGTTGCAGTCATAGACACGCAAAACAAACCGCATCGCGAAAAAAAATTTTCCCGCGCGCGCGCGCGCCTTTTTATTTTTGGCGTTTGATTTTCCCGCCTCTCGCCTCCTCGCTTCTTTTGATCGGTGACGTCAAGAATCATGAAATTTAGAAGCTTTGTAGGCGACATCTCTGTAACATTTAATTACGGCAATCCTAAAACATGTTTTTTAACGCAATTGCGAACGCACTACGGCCCTCCTTTTTGAAATAACAAAAATCGGGTGTTCGTTGTGGTGCCGTCTCCTGGATTTGTATCCTCCAACGAAAAACAGGCGACACCGCTCAAAACCGGTCCGCCGCAACGCGCCGCTCGCTCCTTTCCTCCTCGCTTTGGGTCGCCATGGCAACAGCAGGGAGTGGTGAAAGAAAGTCGACTCTCAGGTCTCCGCAATTTTTGGCGTCAAGGCACCGGCGCCGATCGCGCGGGAACTTCGAATTCGGCATTTGGAAATTGTTTTTTTACTTCACAAATACTAAATTCCCAAATTTCAAATTTTGAGGGTAATGTCCCGGCATCGTTTTCAATCGTTTCGGATAATAAAAAAATATATGATTTTGATGTGTCAGTGCCCCTTTAAAGATGTACTAGAAAAATCCTTGGCTGCTCTCCTAAGAGCGTTCTGAATATGTCCTGAGGCCGGACAATAGGACATTTTTAGGATGTTTCCAGGATCATTTGAGGATATCCTCAGGACATCATAATGTCTTCAAAAGGTTGTCCTGAGGACATCCTGGGAATGTCCAAGTGTTGTCTGGGAAAGGGTAGTATTTTTTATACGTAGTACTTCTAAATGGCGGAAAGCAGCGAACGGCAATTTCGTCGGGAAAGATGCCGGCGCATAAACGAATGCTTCGAGCTTATCAACTGTGCGAAAGTAGACTCGGTAGCAAGGGGAATCTTCCTCGCACGAACATTAATTGTGATTTTTTTCTAGACCATCTTAGTTTTCTGTTGTGACTGTCATCACAAACCAATGTTTCAGGGGCAGTGAAAGCAAATGTTGAGTGTACATACAAAGCTGACGTGGAGGCTATCATCAAAGTGTGGCTGCGCCACGCTGGAGAGAAACTAAAAAGGCTGCAGTTAAAAACCGGAGATGTTCGACATGATGGTAAGTTTATCACATTACATGTTTTTATTATTAATGTTTATGGAATTGATTTATTTTTGTGTAGGTCCCGCTGACCATTCGGACTAGTGCTGGCCAAGGTGCGAAGCCAGACTGCATGTCTGGTGCAGACATTGAAAAAAGTCATGTAAAATATTTGCTCTCCAATAAAGTATTTCTTGAACAGTTGCCTTTGTTTGCAATAACGAATGGCATGATCATGTTCTATAGTTACAGGCTAAGAACATAGGGCAAGGAAAGGCGCAGAGAAAGCAGACGGGATGCTGGAGGGAAGAGGCTTTCTTCATCTCTTCCTCAGAATTCCGTCAGCTTTCTTCCCCCTTTCCCTCGCCCTATGTTCTTAGCCTTTCACTGACTAGTAATCTAGATTTTGTATGTGAATTTCACAATAAAATAGTACACAACAACGAATTTATTTCTGCAGACTGCTCTTGCGGGCATGTTCAGGTTCAAAATCCAGTTGGAGAAATCCTAAAAACAATAAAAATGAAAGCATCCTAACAGAACAGTGAACAGCTGTATCTGCAGTGGATTGTCTTAAGGTCTGTTCACACGATGCATCTTTTAGGCGCGCAACAGTTTCGCGACACTCAAGTTTCGCGAAATGTGCTCGTTCACATGTACCACTTCACGTGCAACAACGATGACGTTTAGACTCGCGAAAATAGTTTGGGTGTTGACCATAAAGTGGCGCTTCAGTTAAAAGCCAACATCATCATCATCACCATTAGCCATTCAGCGTCGTGTCATTTACTTCCATTTACTTAATTTACTCTTAAATTGCCACTTACTAGTGGTTGAATTGTCATTTACTGCCATTTAGTTTATTTACTGTTGAATATGTATAATTTGGATGGAGGTTGACAAAGAAGAAGACTGTCGTGGAAGTAAATGAGAGCTGTACGCTGTGCTGGTTTTGAGACGGTACTGCGTACGTCACTTATTGTTTCCTTGTCTCAAGGTTTTATTTCTTAATGATGACTAAAAATAGACGCGAATTATCATCATCACCAATTACGTCTTCGTCCATCGCTGGATTTTTCTCCGATATGCTACTCACGTTTCCTTCAGTGGTGCTTGACGTGCTTGCGGAAGCGCCGGCAGTATCCATCGTTCGTGGTTTCGGTTTTTTTTTGGATTTGGCTCGGCTACAACACCGGTAGTGAAGTGGTCTTCTCAAACAGCTCGCTCCCCCCTCAAAGGCCACGTGAGAGGGTTTCTGAGCGGCCATTGGCGGCGCCCTCAGAGTGATTGACAGGACTCGGCAAAGTTTCAGCAAAAGCTCGCTCCAGAAGCGAGGTGTGCGCGCAACTTTTTTTAGATGCGCGCGTCCTTTTCGGACTCGTTCAGACGGCGCAACCATTTCGCGAAACTACGTTTCGCGACACTAGATGCGCGAGAAAAATGCATCGTGTGAACGGGCCTTAAAAAATGTACTAGAAAAATCTTTCGATGCCCTCCGGAGGACGTTCTAAGGATGTCCTGAGGTCGGACAATAGGACGTCTTAGGATGTTTTCAGCATTTGAGGACATCCTCAGGACATCATAATGTCATCAAATGGTTGTCCTGAGGTTATCCTGGGGATGTCCAAGTGTTGTCTGGGTTCGGAAGCCTGAGCCAGTAATACTTCTGACGAATGCTAGTAAAGGCCCGTTCACACGATGCATTTTTCTCGCGCATCTAGTGTCGCGAAACGTAGTTTCGCGAAATGGTTGCGCTGTCTGAACGAGTCCGAAAAGGACGCGCGCATCTAAAAAAAGTTGCGCGCACACCTCGCTTCTGGAGCGAGCTTTTGCTGAAACTTTGCCGAGTCCTGTCAATCACTCTGAGGGCGCCGCCAATGGCCGCTCAGAAACGCTCTCACGTGGCCTTTGAGGGAGGAGCGAGCTGTTTGAGAAGACCACTTCACTGCCGGTGTTGTAGCCGAGCCAAATCCGAAAAAAACCGAAACCACGAACGATGGATACTGCCGCCGCTTCCGCAAGCGCGTCAAGCACCACTGAAGGAAAAGTGAGTAGCATATCGGAAAAAAATCCAGCGATGGACGAGGGCGTAATTGGTGATGATGATAATTCGCATTAACAAATAAAACCTTGAGACAAGGAAACAAAAAGGGACGTACACAGTACCGTCTCAAAACCAGCACAGCGTACAGCTCTCATTTACTTCCACAACAGTCTTCTTCTTTGTCAACCTCCATTCAAATTATACATATTCAACAGTAAATGAAGTAAATGGCAGTAAATGACAATTCAACAACTAGTAAATGACAATTTAAGAGTAAATTGAGTAAATGGAAGTAAATGACAGCTGTATGCTGTGCTGGTTTTAAGACGGTGGTGTGTATGTCCCTTTTTGTATCCTTGTCTTAAGGTTTTATTTCTTAATTTTGATTGTTCACCAGCTCGCCTGCATTTTGAATCTTATGGCGAATTCCACTGGTCGTTTTGGAGCGCGCCGGGATCGACTTTTCTGGAGCGAGCCTATTTCACTGGGTGATCGGGATTGAGACCGACATGTTTCACTGGTCGTTTTGGATTAGCTCCCGCTCCAGATCTCGATCTGGATCCGATGGCGAATTCCACTGGGTGTTTTGGAGCGCGCCGGGATCAGTTGACCAGATCCGAAATGGAGCTCACAATCCGAACGGGGTCGCGCCGGCGATGGATCCGCCGTGGAACATGACCACTGGTCTGGGATCGGCATTTGCCTTCATGTCATTAAACTGCCGGGGAATCCTCTTTCCGTGGCCGCCGCGGTCGTTTCGAAGACGTTTTCGCAATCGCGACGCTAACACGTGTTCGACGCACGAGCGGCAGGAATGGCTCAGTAGCTTCTAGCAAAGATTGCCGGAATGCCCGTAGCGCGGCAAAACCTTCCCTTCTCCTTCCTGGAAAACGAACCGGCTGTCGAGCCAAGGGGTAAAGGCCCTGTCACACTGAGGGAACAGTTGGACAACTCTATCCGGCAACACGGGGAAGTCGTGTTGCCGGCGACCCTGTCACATCGCGGCAACAACAACAGTCGGGCAACATGTTGCTGCCGCCCGGCAACAGTGTTGCCCGATTTGTTGTCCGACAACCCTGTCACACCGCGCTGACGGCGAGGACAACACGGGGAACACTCCGCCATCTTGATTGTTTACCTTCGTGACTCTACAAAGTGCTAGTGCGTTCGAAGGGCCGGGAATTACCACGGTACGACATCAACCAGTGGCTGTAATTAGAGAACTTGACACGGGGAGTATTTTCCGCTCTTTATTTTATCAAGATGTTCTTCATTCGCTGACAAAGCAGATAGCCCTACCCGAGGAAAGTCACATCGCTGATATATGTTCGGCATTGACGCCACCGTATAAAGTGTTTCTGTCCGGTTCTTTCATGCAATTCCTATTTCTATACTGTGAAATTGCGTTAGCACCGGCAGTACCCCAAACCGCCTTTTGTAACGTGGTGTTGAGCTGAACTGACAGTGCTTCAAAACTGCAACACCGACACCATCGGCCTTCATAACAATCGGTGGAATAAATATTTTTCAACGCTGTCTACTTGTCTACCGCCTGCTATGTGATCGATTCATTGCCCCAAAACGTTCTGGGTATTTTTGAAACAAATCAGGATAGCTAGGTTCGACATTGTACATGTACCTTTTTTTAGTACACGGAAGTGACGTCATCACGTCTGATTGGTTGGAAACAAAAGTGACGTAATTTCCCTAGAAAAATGTGGGCGGAGTCGGCAAAACTGGGCGGAGTCGGCTACCGGACGTGACAACAAAATGACGTTTCGTTTTGTACCGAGTACGTTTCAAAAGGTACTTGCTCGGAACTAGGTGTCATTGGCACCATGTTTTCGGCGGCGAGGCGTCGCCGTCTCGTTAATTCGACTTTTTCTGTAATAGAGCTTTTTTTTTCGCCCGAAAGGCTGTATCGGGAACACCGCGATGCATTCGAGCTCCCGGAGGAGATCTTTCGGAAGCAATACCGCCTGCCCAAGATCGTGGTGCGGTGGTTGTGCGACGAACTTCGCGAGGAACCGGAGGTGAGGAGAGTGCGTACCTCGTGGACGGTCATGACTGTGGAGCTTCAAGTGTTGTGTGCACTGCGCTTCTACGGCACGGGGAGCTTCCAAGGCATGGTGGCGAGCGACGAACACGTAGCGCGGGACCAAAAAACAGTCAGCGTTGCGGTCCGCGCCGTGTCCGTCGCTATCGTGCGTCGTCTCGGGGTCCAGCGTGGCTGGATCCACTTCCCCGAGACGCCGAGCGAGAGGTTCGACGCGGAGAAGGGCTTCAGGCTGCTCGGCAGGATACCCGGCGTCATCGGTTGCGTGGACGGGACCATGGTCTCCATCGTCGGCCCGTCCAAGAACGACCCCACCGTCACGAAGGCGGCGTACTGGTGCCGCAAGTACTTCTACGCCCTCAACGTGATGGTGGTAAGTACACTCATGTTACGTTGTCAAAACGCGCCCCAAATCTGTAGAAAAAAAAACGTATTCCCGATACGGTTTAAGTATGCCGTTTTATGACTGCTGGCTGTGGGGTCTCACGACTGCGCGAGCGTGTGCTCTACGTAGCATGTGAGCCGTGAGACTCTTCTCCCAAAAATAATACTTGTCTGTTAAAGCTTCCGTAAAAAACAAAACAAAAAAAAAACATTATTTTTGTTTCAAGGTACCTTGCATCCAGGAAGGTGTGTTGACATGCATGTGTCAGACAAAATAACTTAAAAGGTTCTGAAATTGCGACTGCTTTGTGAACCATAAGTACAATCTACGACTTGTGGATTCAGGTAATTACATGTCAATATCTCTCTCACTTTCAGGTGTGTGACGCCGACTGCCGGATAATGTGCATCGACCCACGGTATCCCGGGTCGGTGCACGACTCCTTCGTGTGGCAATTCTCCTGGCTCCGAAACCAACTCGAGCAAGGGCAGCTGCCACACGACGGCCGGTTCCTGCTTGGTGAGCATACTAAATTCATTCCTTACGCACACGGTGGCTCCCACTGCTTGAAAGCCACAGTACCACACGTACTGTGCTTGTTGTGAGGCACACAGACACAGTTGCTGCAACTCCTTGAAGTGAGACAACACCCCAAGTTTGGCCATTAACCTCTGTTTATGTCCACATAACTCTCACACTCTGCAGGCTACGAAAGCCACACTACACCAATCTCACGACAGTGATAGACCGCGCAAGGCATGCAACCGCAGTGCGAGTCGCTGTCCAGTTCGGCCCACTCACTGTTACTGTCTGCCTGTACCCTCTTGCTGGTTGGTTTTTGCATGAAGTTGGAGCTCTTTCGCCGATCCCTGGGGGCTCGCCTGGTCGCTTTGAGTCAGTTTGTACGGAATGGGATCAATTCCTCCTTGGCCACTTGGGGCTCGCCAAATCTGTCCTCGGGTCGTCTCTGTCCCACACACTGGATTCTTTTCCCCGACCCTTCTTCTTCGGTCTGCCTATATAGCTCCTCCTATTAGACCCTCCGTGTCCCAACAGGACCCGACTCCTTTCCAATCTAACCACCCCCTCTCTTTTCCCCATCTCCAACTCCACCGAGGATCAGGAAAGAGGTTCGTCGAACTGGCGCCTTATCCCCTTGCTTGGCAAAGACAAGGCCAGCGTGTTCTGCTCTGCCCGTGCCTAAGGTCACGGCCACACTCCCAAAAGCAACAGAGCTTTTATCTGTCGGATGCAAGGGCCTAATAATGCACTTGCATACAACACAGCACCCCTAAGGAATCGTGCACACATCCCATACAACCCACCAGGAAAACACATAGTTACATGTAATAACAGGGAGTTTGCAGGCAAGCTGGTGCTAATTAATTATAATGTAAACTGATACTGTAGTGCAGAAATATTAACACCCTTTTAAGTCACACTTAGGTTACATTATAATTGACATAGTTGCACACAGCTGTTTTCTTGCCTTTTATTTTAAAAAGTAAAGAATGCAATATGTTCCATCCTCTACATGTGCAGGTGACAGCGGCTACCCCTTGGAGCCTTGGCTCATCACCCCTGTCCCCGGGAACCACGCGACCTCCACCGCTTGCGGCCGGTTTAATAAGGCGCATTCCTCGATCAGGTCTGTTGTGGAGCGCTGCATCGGGCTGTTGAAAAACAGATTCCGGTGTCTGCAAAGGCACCGGGCTCTGTATTACCACCCTTCAACAGCCACCGCCATTATTTCGGCATGTGCAGTGCTCCACAACATCTGCCTTGCATCGAGCGAGCCAGAACCGGAGTCAGACTCCGACCCTGAAGAGTCAGAGTTGGAGTCTGAGCCGAGCTCGGACGGTTCTGAGCCGAGCTCGGAGAGGTCAGCGTCGGCTCCCGAGAGGCTGGCTCCTGCCGGCCCTCCGGTCGGCCTTCCGGTCGGCCTCTCGGACAGGGGGAAGGCTCTGAGGCAGCGCCTGGTCGCCCGGTTCGGAACCCGCCGCAGACGTGCCCGTGCGGAGCGCCACACGCAAGGAGTCCGCCGCCACGACGGTAGTCCCGACCACCAGGGACACCGTCGGGAAGCCCCTCAGCGCCCTCGCCGCGGTGGTGCCCAGCATGGACGCCGCCAGCGACAGGGAACCTCTCGCCACCACGACTGAGGTCCTTACCACCAAGGACCCCGTCACATCCATGCCCTCAGTGAAGCCCTCCCCGTGGAAGCCGTAAAGTGCACACTTCGCTTCCTGCTCCACAGTCATGGCCGTCCACAAGCTACATACTCTCTTCAGCTCCTTCACCTTGTGAAGTTCGTCGCACAGCCAGCGTGCTGCCTCCGGATATGTGTCGAGTGCATCGCGGTGATATCGATACAGCCTTTTTTTTTACTTTTTATGAGCAGAAGGCACGAGACGCAGTCGACAGTGACAGAAAAGGTTCGCAGGTCTAGTTGCCAAACCAACAGGTCATCTGATTGCCCCTGCAAAGAACTGAGAATTAATTTAGATTACCTCTAGAAAGAAATGCTTGCTTTAGCAGAGGTTGCTTTCTTAGTTGCTGATTGAACCAGGGATATTGTTGTCGTGGACATTGTTTCATATTACAAATGCTTCAAAGCGTCCTGCCTTCTGCTCCATTTCATTATCTCTTTTATGGCACTTCATCAAAGTTAGGTGATTGTGTTATCTTAACAGTGCACAGGTAGTTTGTTTTGAAAATTGCTTTATTTCTTAAAGAAAAACCAACGGAGCCCTGGACTAAGGACCCCGACCGGGACTCGTCAGTCTCGTAACCTTTTTAAAAATAAAGTTATACCACCACCACCACCCCCTGTGACTTCATGATTGAAAGTGTGACAACATGGAATGTAATATTTCAATCATGGAAGTAAAACTGAACATTGACTGGAACTTTGTAAACAATTGGGCAATCTGAAGTATATATCACAGATATCTTGTTGAACACTCTTGTCTTATTTGAGCACAATAGTTAAATCTCGAAAGGAAAAACAATATATATATTCTCTGACTAGCATACCACCATATAAACACTGGACCACTCTGAAAGAATTATCACAGATGTTGCTCCAAACATTCTTATTTGAGCTTTTGCAATAGCAAGTTCTCGAAAAATACAAAACTTATTTCTGACTAGAGATGCACCATATAAACAGTGGGTCATTCTGAAGAAATATATCAGATGTTTTAAGGACACTATGAAGCACATTGTCTCTAGATTGCATATTGTCAGACATATGACAATGCTACATATAAAAAGCATAAAGACCAAGTTCAATGCTTAGGTAAGACAAAATGAATGTAGCTGCTATTGCAACCCATGACTAGACTGCAGACCTCTTAAGTTTTCAATGAAAAATTTCTCGACAATGGAAGAACACTTCCTACAGTTAGCGACGGGTTAAGAATTAAACGGAGGCTCCTCCCACCTCTTCCTACTTCAGCAGAGCAAAGGCTGGAGAGGAGCTTGCTTCCTCTCTACTGTTCGCTCTGCTAAAGTGCAAAGAGGTGGGAGGAGCTTCCACTTCACTGTTAACCTGTTGCCGAGTATAGCTGCCGCTGTTCGTCAAACACAAGACATGGCTTGCTTGGGCATAAATCCGTTGTTGCCCAGCCAATATTTTCTACTTCCTTCACGGGTCATAGCCAAGGAAAAAGGACTAACCGAGCTCTTGGCAATTGCTGTAATCTGACTATTGCGCCAATCTCGGGCTGCAAAATTAAATGGCCGGCTTGGCCATTTGGATTAAATGAAATAAATAAATAAATAAATAAATCTAATGTTCACTTTCAGGGGGTGGCGGGGGTTGTGAAAATGTGGCCAGGGCTGCGGCCAGGGCTTCGGCCAGGGCTGCGGCCAGGGCTGCGGCCGGAGCAGCGGCCGGAGCAGCGGGGTGAGCCGGGGCTGCGGGAGGGGCCGGGGCTGCGGGAGGGGCCGGGGCTGCGGGAGGGGCCGGGGCTGCGGGAGGGGCCGGGGCTGCGGGAGGGGCCGGGGCTGCGGGGGGGGGGCCGGGGCTGCAGGGGGGGCCGGGGCTGCAGGGGGGGCCGGGGCTGCAGGGGGGGCCGGGGCTGCGGGCTGCTCCAGCGCCCTGCTGGCCAGCAGGAGGAGCACTTGGACCAGGGTGCTGTGGGTGTTTTCTTGTCCCGAGGCCGCCCTGTCAAGGTTTGCGGAGATCCGCTCCAGGATCTCCAGGAGCTGAAATGGCAAAGGAGTTTCATTAACATTGGGCAGCATATTTCCCTACACCCACAGTCTGCCAAGACCTTGCTCATGCCACAACTGTGTCATTCTGCACCATTGTGGACATGCATTGCTTTCTGTGGCCTCGTGGCAGCACCTTGGTCCTAACCTTGTTAGTTGTAAGTGCGTGTAAGGTTAAGTTTGAGCCTGTACCCGGCCTCGGAACTCCCTCTCCTCAGCCGCCTGGTCCACGTTCTGCTGCAGCAGCAGGGCCTGTTGCTCCACGGCCTGGATGGCAGCCACGTCGTGCCGCTCCTGCCTCGACTGCCGGGGGGGGGGGGCGCGAGGCACGGTGGGCCGCACCCACGGCCCCCAGCTTGTCGTTGTGTCTGCCAAGAAACCGAGTATGGGTGATGATGGTGCTCATACCTGCACCACTGATGATAGGTCCCAGATGCCCTAGCAAGAGAGCTTACCTCGTGAGGTGGAGGGCACCGGCTCAGCTGCCATCTGGCGCCTGCTGGTGCTTGGCCTCTCCTGGAAGGGGAATTTATAACAACTCGTGAGAACACGCAGCCTTGTCTGTGCTTCCCATTTGTTGACCAAACATTTTGACGAGCATGCATTCTACTCGGAGGAGAACATTTAGAGAATGCCACCTCAGAGGCACTCTCACTTTCTTTTTTTGACAACGTTTCCATTGAGTACCGGGATATATGTCTAGTGCTAGCACATCATCTTCCCAAAAATTACAAGCAAGACACCATAGGGATTTATTGCAACAGCCAGGGGTGAGGTGGCAAATATGACGCATGTCCCTGTTTGGGTGTCAAACATTAGATTTCGCACTACATGGACAGATTCAATGTCTTCCGCTAGTGCTCCTAATATTTGCAAAAGGTCAACGTGTTTCTTAAATGCACCCTCATTGATATTCCGCGGTGCAGCGCATTGGTGAACGCTGCCCTGCACTCTTTGTTAACATGATGGTAATTGTTGAAGTACGTACCTGCTGGTCGCCCGGTTCACCGGGGACCCGCACCCCAGGGGCCCCGAGTGCCGAATCTGTGCCCACTAGCGTCAGGATCCTGGCCAGGGACTGCGCTAGTGGGCGCACGGTGGAGCTCCCGCCCCCGGTCCTTCTGTTGATAACGAAAACGACTGAATAAATTTCATTGCACTATCAGCAGACTACAAAGATTACCTTGCGGTCTCGTTGAGCTGTGCAGCTCGCTTCCGCGCCTTCATCACGCGCCGGGACCAATGATCCTTCCATTGCTTGTAGCTCTTGGTTGGAGGCCCCAGCGCGTTCAGACGCAGAGCGAGCTGCTCCCAGAGACGCCGCTTGTCGTCCCGCGTAAGGGCGGCGGAGAGTTCAGTGGCGTTGCGCGCGAGCGACGGGTGCTCACACATGAAGGAGAGTTGCTCCTCCTTCTGAGCAGCCGTCACTCGCGCGCTCCTCGTTGGTCCCGCCGACCTCTCCGCTGCCCCCGGCACCCCCGGCTCCTCGTGGCCCTCCGACCCGTCCGACATTTTGGTTTGAAGAAGGCGCGTGGCGCACATCCCGCATAATATTGGAACAATTTTCTCTCCAATTAATTGTTAAATGTATTGCAAAAGGGTACAAAAAAGCGGTTTGTTTTAACAGCGCCCAAAAGGTTTTGATTGTTTTTCAATACTTTTACCTGTACTAGAACAGATGCGACGGCCAGCGACGCACAGGATTGGTTGCCGTTCCTTCGCTAAACGCAGGAACTGCTCCCCGCGTCGTAGTAAATCCTACCCCGTATCCCACGCGTAGGGACGCCTCAGGGAATGCGTAGCTACTTCCGCTCGTCGGTGGTTGGCTCCGGACGTCGCTCAAACGGGTGACAGGCGTCAAGTTTGCGATGACGTAGCGGCGTCAAAGTGGGCAGAGCCGCCACGTGAGTGTTGCTAGGATACGCTCCTCCTTTGCATTACGTCACTTCCATGTACCTTTTCTCAAATGTCCAACCTAGCGATCCTGGTGTTTGGTAGAGGCTGGTTCCAAGTTCCAAGCAACAACGTTTTCGCAATCGCGGCGCTAACACGTGTTCGACGCACGAGCGGCAGGAATGGCTCAGGCGCTGCTAGCAAATATTGCCGGAATGCCCGTAGCGCGGCAAATACCTTCTCTTCTCCTTCCTGGAAAACGAACCGACTGTCGAGGCAAGGGGTAAGCAAGCGGCCATTACCATTTCTTCTGAGGCGAGATCAGGCGAGATGCCCGCGAGAAAGGAAGTCACGTGTGTGCGCCGAGGGCTGACCCGGCTGGCTTCCGGTTGAATCCGCCAAAATCGGGGGAGCGACTTTTCTCGGATCCAGATCGAGATCTGGAGCGGGAGGTAATCCAAAACGACCAGTGGAACACGTTCGTCTCGATCCCGATCGCCCAGTGAAATAGGCTCGCTCCGGAAAAGTCGATCCCGGCGATCTTCAAAACGGCTCGTGGAATTCGCCACGAGAAAAGTCGCTCCCACGATTTTGGCAGATTTAACCGGAAGCCAGCCGGGCCAGCCCTCGGCGCACACACGTGACTTCTTTTCTCGTGGGGCATCTCGCCTCAGAAGAAGGAGAAGCACGTCGCGGGCTGGGCTCCTAGATTGTCTCGACATCAGAAGAATTCGTAATGGCCGCTTGTTTGCCCCTTGGCTCGACAGCGGGTTCGTTTTCCAATAAGAAGAAGAGAAGGTATTTGCCGCGCTACGGGCATTCCGGCAATCGTTGCTAGAAGCGCCTGAGCCATTCCTGCCACTCATGCGTCGAACACGTGTTAGCGCCGCGAGGCGAAAACGTCTTCGAAACGACCGCGGCGGCCGCGAAAAGGGGATTCCCGGGCAGTTGAATGACGGGAAGGCACCCGCCGATCCCGGAGCAGTGGTCATGTTCCACTGGGGATCCTAGGCGGCGCGACCCCGTTCGGATCTTGTGCTCCAATCCGGATCTGGTCGACTGATCCTGGCGCGCTCCAAAACGCCCAGTGGAATTCGCCATTAGAATGTGGTGGGAGATGGAGAACACGACGCTGAATGGCTAATGGTGATGATGATGATGTTGGCTTTCAACTGAAGCGCCACTTTATGGTCAACACCCAAACTATTTTCGCGCGTCTAAACATGATCGTTGTTGCACGTGAAGCGGTACGTGTGAACGAGCACATTTCGCGAAACTTGAGTGTCGCGAAACTGTTGCGCGCCTAAAAGATGCATCGTGTGAACAGACCTTAAGTGTCCTGCTATAGCCAAGGTGCCCAGCCTTCGCGTCGTCAATATTAATTTATTTACGGATTGGAATGTCCTTTGTCACAACTTTTATTTTACTTTGTTATCATATTAGCTATATTAGCACATTCTTGAACTAGCATTTGTTTCAACTAATGCTTCAGAAATAAATACCACTGATATCTCTGACAATTGGCTGGATCGCGCATCCCCGTTTAGGGTGGGCTGGAAGGGAAGGTGTGCTCATTTCCTGGCTTGGCATAGCAGGCTGGAAATTATGGTGTGTGTACTTCGCTTTTCCATGTTGTAGCAGCATGCCCTCCAATATTTTTTCGCGCGCTGGCTACGCTCCTCAGGCCGTTGCATTCGCCGTAGAGACTGTTGGTATAGGACGCTTGGTGGTGCTCGCAACCAAACCAAACTAGGGTGCCTCAATGCGCGTCTGTCATAGGGTGAAGACATGCACCCATTGTTGTATTGAAAACTGCCTGCGCGTGCCGAATGGGCCTTAAAATGGCGCCAAAGCGCCGGGCAGGGCTAAGCGCTCGCTCCGAACGAGATCGAAGCGTGTGCATTCTGGGCGTAGAAATGGCCGAGATGCCGCGACCCTATGACAGACGTGGCGAAAGTGTATGAAGGCACTCCAAACTAAACAACAACAAAAAAAAATAGCCGCCAATTATCCTTATCACTGTTAAGCGGGTCTCACATGCAACGATTCCGCGGCCGAAATCGCTGCCGCTAGCGGCGCGGCGGCACAGATCGCGAGGTTTCATGTTTACATGAGCGTTTTCTGCCTTTGCGATGGCCAATGTTTCTTGCAGCAACAAGATGCTCACAGTTGGTTACAGCGGGTTCTAACAACAATTTTAATGCCTTAGTTTTCAGTTTGCCCTTTAATTTCACCTTAATAAAACAAAACAAAAAAGCTTTCTAAGATACTAAATAAACCTTATCCCTAATTTTTTTTTTTAATTTTGTTGTTGCGGTGGATGATACCTCGGATCATCTTCGGCAGCGTCACGGGCAGCGCCTTCCTTGGATGTAAAAACTCCAACTTGTAGACGCTTTACACACGCGCTAGATTGAGCCGCCATAGCCGCCCTTCTCTTGTCTTACCGAGAAGCCGAGCCACTGAAGCGGGCGTTGACGGGTCTTCACAAGGGCCTATACTGGGCACAAGAACACAGTAGCATATATAATGGCAATAACCTGTCCTGCTGTGGTAATGATGAAGTGAAGCGAACGGAATAAGAGGGAACAAAAACTGAAGGTCAGTTATGGCCCATTCATACGCTCAACATAAAGCCCAAGCAGCACATAAACGTGAAGAAAACGTCGAAAGAACGTCGAAGACGTCTGTAACGTGACGTCGTAAAACGTCGAAGGTCCGGACGTTACCTTCCTTCGACGTCGATGAAACCTTTAAATGACCGCGAAAAAAGGTGCACAGAAGGTCGAGGGGACGTTCCAAATGACGTTTGTTGCACGTTACATGCACGTCTCAGTGGGCCGTTGCGTCCTCCCTCGACGTTTATGATACGTGCGTTTACGACATCCGGACTACCAACGACGTTCACAGAACGTCGAGAAACCTTTCCAAAATTACGTTCCCTAGCCGTCGTGGGAAAACGTTTTGTCCCCCCCCCCCCCCCCCCCCGCCCCCCTCCCAAAAAAAAAGTATTTTTTTAGTATTATTGCGAAGGCAAGCTGCTATCATGCAAGTACGAAGGAAGTAACTAAAACACAGGTTTGGTACGAACTGTTTATTTGAGCATATTCAGACACGAGATGCAATACGGAGCGCCTCCAAAAGACGTCCCTGGATGGGCTAGCTTTAAAGATATAAAAGAACAAACAAATTCACGTAAATAAGTGAACAAGAGACGATGTCACGCGGCGCGGAATGTTCCACCGCTTACCTCGTTCTGCTTCTGATTAATTCGCTGACGCGCGTGCTTTAGCCGTCCCATTGCGCGTAGTTGGTACTCTCGCTGCGTGCACGGGAACGGTTTCAGAAGGGGGATCCCGTCTGCTGGGCGTTCTTGATTGGGATCGTCGGAGGCGTTTGAAGGATCTTGATCGGAGACTGGACTTGACGCGCCGTTCTGTGCACTGCCACTTGTTTTCTGGGGGGCGTCATTCATATCCTCACAGGCCCCTTGATCCGAGCAGTAGTACGATTCAACGTGTGAAGCGTTATGGCCTTGAAAAAGGTCCTCGAGCCGTGACTGAATACGACGGCGTTTTTGGAGATCACCGACTTTTTCATGGGGGTGACTTGAACGACTCATCCAATCGCAGCACTTATACTGTATGCAGACTCGGAAAAAAAAAAAAAAATTACGGCTACATAGCAGCCTGCCTCGTAGACCTGTAGACGTGACGGCCGGTGCTAGTGACTGGCTTTCGGAAAAAGCTGGACCGGGTCCCAGAGCTGTTCTCTCTGGGCCAATTCGAAGAACAGAACATTCAGTGAAATATTTTGGGAACGCAAAAATATTCCAAAAGCCGGGAATCATAATGATCAAAAAAACTGCTCCGACTTTACTCAACAAGATTAACAATTTAATCAAACGTTTCGTCTCCCATGCAGGAAACATCGTCAGTGAAACCTACAAGCAGGAATGAGAGAAAAAACTTCAACAGTCCTATTTAAGCAAGTCCGCGTACACATCGGGGAGGGGGCCGCGGTTCGAGTTGCAAGCTGATGAGTCACTTCGGATGAACCATGATTCCACGAACCTGCGTGGACCCCACCTTTGTTCGCGCGCCAGAGTGGACGCATTCTCAAAGTCGAAACAGTGACCCGTATTCCAACAATGGTCTACGAGTTCCGTCTTCGCTCTTGTCGCATGCGTGGCCTTCGCCACGTCCCTTTTGTGTTCGTTTAAGCGAGTGCAGCGCTTCCGGCCTGTCTCCCCAATGTAGGATGCGTCACAGTCTAGACAATTCACTTTATACACAACACCGCACTGGGACTCTGGGGGGGTGTAATCTTTAGGTTTAGAAATGAGGTCACGTAGTTTACGATGGGGTTTGAAAGCAGTACGGATATTCAAAGGGGCGAGGGCCCTGCGAATAGACTCAGAAACACCTCTCAAATAGGGTATTGTTACTTGCCCTGTCCTAAGTCGTCCATTATCCTGACTTCTTCTTTGCCCCATCTGTTTGCGCGTGTTATCAATAAAACGTTTCGGATAATTCCGCTTCATCAACAGGTCAACAATAACAGCATCTTCAGAAGCGCGCAATTGAGGATTAGAAGAAATGCGTTCGGACCGATGTAGTAAGGTTTTTACGACAGCCCTTTTATGTTCGACAGAATGGTGCGAGTTAAAGTTTAAGAGGTTGCCTGTATCGCAAGCTTTGCGGTACACTGTTGTATCTAAGCGACCGTTACTATGTCGGAACACATTAACATCCAGAAAAGGCAGCGCACCGTTCTGTTCAACTTCATGTGTGAATTGGATTGATGATTCAACATTGTTTAAAGCTAAATGAAAGTCAGCAACATGGTCCTTGTTTAAAATTACAAAAGTGTCGTCCACATAACGTTTGTAAAAACCTATCGGGAGCATACCCTGTTCAAGGACAGTTTCCTCCACATACTCCATAACCAGATTTGCCATTGTAACAGAAATTGGGCTACCCATTGGACATCCTTCAATTTGGTGATAAATTTGTCCGCGAAACGTAAAATGCGATTGCTTAAGACAAAAACGCAGCAAAATTACAATATCATCCACCGTTAACGATGTGCGCGATGGGAGGCTGTCATCCCTACGTAGACGTGTTTCGGCTATCTCAACAGCCCGAGAGGTGGGGACATTCGTGAACAAGGACACAACATCAAATGAAACCATTATGTCGTCTTCGTCTAGGACGTGATCCCGAACCAGGCCCACGAATTCTTGGGAATTTCGTACTGTTAAACCATTTTTACCTGTGACCGGAGTGATGAGTTCGACCAGATATTTTGACAGATTGTACGTCGGAGACCCAATAAATGAAACAATAGGACGCAACGGGCACTCGGGTTTGTGAATTTTGGGGAGACCGTACAATTTAGGTGTAGACCCGTCAGAAGAAAAAAGACGACGGTACATGGCGTCGTCTAGGCGTTTCTTCTTTTTTAGATCGCGGAGGTGATCAACAAGGGATCTCTCAGATTTAGGAGTGGGGTCCCGCGGTAACGTCACAAAATGCGCTGTGTCGTCAAGAATTACCTGCATTTTTTCAAAATAACTTTCTTTATCGAGGATAACAGTGCCTTTCCCCTTGTCAGCTGTAAGAATAATAATTGATTGATCCGATTTAAGATCCCGTAGTGCCGACTGCTCCACCTTGCTCAGATTCGATGGCGTTACTTTAGCATTATTAAGCATAGTCGATATGCGGCTGCGGGCCAGATTGATCCCGGTCGTATCCTGTAGGTGACGAAGTGCCTCCTCAATTTCAATTATAAAGTCTCTTTTGGGAACTACACGTGGGGCTAGAGCGAAATCAAGTCCTTTCGAAAGAAGACTTACATGACCGGCGGAGAGCTCTTTCGATGACAAGTTGTAGACCGCTGATGCCGGTGGTGTGGGGACCTTTGGAATTAGTTGGGACAGTTTCTTGTCATGGGTATCCGTGCATTTGACCCTTTCCATTTCTTCTGCTTGCTTCCGTGCACCGAACACGTGGTGCATGTCGTCAGGTTGGAGAGTCCGTCGCAGGAACTTCTCAGCTGTAACAAGCCGGTGCCGACAGTCGATGAGTTTCTGCTTGTTGTCCAGGATCCGTGCCTTGAGGCAGTCACGGCTGAAGTTCTGGGCCAGTTTTCTTCCGTAGGGTGTGTCGACCCGGGGGCGACATCGTAGACCATGTGGAATCACGTTGTGGTTCAGGCACTCACGGTTGAAGCGTTGATGGCATTCCAGGCGGACGATCTTTGTGGACTGGTTGAAGTATTCTCTCAAGTTGCCCAAGGCAGCAGAGCCGTACAAGGTGCGAATGAATGCAAAAATATTCCAAAAGCCGGGAATCATAATGATCAAAAAAACTGCTCCGACTTTACTCAACAAGATTAACAATTTAATCAAACGTTTCGTCTCCCATGCAGGAAACATCGTCAGTGAAACCTACAAGCAGGAATGAGAGAAAAAACTTCAACAGTCCTATTTAAGCAAGTCCGCGTACACATCGGGGAGGGGGCCGCGGTTCGAGTTGCAAGCTGATGAGTCACTTCGGATGAACCATGATTCCACGAACCTGCGTGGACCCCACCTTTGTTCGCGCGCCAGAGTGGACGCATTCTCAAAGTCGAAACAGTGACCCGTATTCCAACAATGGTCTACGAGTTCCGTCTTCGCTCTTGTCGCATGCGTGGCCTTCGCCACGTCCCTTTTGTGTTCGTTTAAGCGAGTGCAGCGCTTCCGGCCTGTCTCCCCAATGTAGGATGCGTCACAGTCTAGACAATTCACTTTATACACAACACCGCACTGGGACTCTGGGGGGGTGTAATCTTTAGGTTTAGAAATGAGGTCACGTAGTTTACGATGGGGTTTGAAAGCAGTACGGATATTCAAAGGGGCGAGGGCCCTGCGAAGTGTACCGCAAAGCTTGCGATACAGGCAACCTCTTAAACTTTAACTCGCACCATTCTGTCGAACATAAAAGGGCTGTCGTAAAAACCTTACTACATCGGTCCGAACGCATTTCTTCTAATCCTCAATTGCGCGCTTCTGAAGATGCTGTTATTGTTGACCTGTTGATGAAGCGGAATTATCCGAAACGTTTTATTGATAACACGCGCAAACAGATGGGGCAAAGAAGAAGTCAGGATAATGGACGACTTAGGACAGGGCAAGTAACAATACCCTATTTGAGAGGTGTTTCTGAGTCTATTCGCAGGGCCCTCGCCCCTTTGAATATCCGTACTGCTTTCAAACCCCATCGTAAACTACGTGACCTCATTTCTAAACCTAAAGATTACACCCCCCCAGAGTCCCAGTGCGGTGTTGTGTATAAAGTGAATTGTCTAGACTGTGACGCATCCTACATTGGGGAGACAGGCCGGAAGCGCTGCACTCGCTTAAACGAACACAAAAGGGACGTGGCGAAGGCCACGCATGCGACAAGAGCGAAGACGGAACTCGTAGACCATTGTTGGAATACGGGTCACTGTTTCGACTTTGAGAATGCGTCCACTCTGGCGCGCGAACAAAGGTGGGGTCCACGCAGGTTCGTGGAATCATGGTTCATCCGAAGTGACTCATCAGCTTGCAACTCGAACCGCGGCCCCCTCCCCGATGTGTACGCGGACTTGCTTAAATAGGACTGTTGAAGTTTTTTCTCTCATTCCTGCTTGTAGGTTTCACTGACGATGTTTCCTGCATGGGAGACGAAACGTTTGATTAAATTGTTAATCTTGTTGAGTAAAGTCGGAGCAGTTTTTTTGATCATTATGATTCCCGGCTTTTGGAATATTTTTGCATTCATTCGCACCTTGTACGGCTCTGCTGCCTTGGGCAACTTGAGAGAATACTTCAACCAGTCCACAAAGATCGTCCGCCTGGAATGCCATCAACGCTTCAACCGTGAGTGCCTGAACCACAACGTGATTCCACATGGTCTACGATGTCGCCCCCGGGTCGACACACCCTACGGAAGAAAACTGGCCCAGAACTTCAGCCGTGACTGCCTCAAGGCACGGATCCTGGACAACAAGCAGAAACTCATCGACTGTCGGCACCGGCTTGTTACAGCTGAGAAGTTCCTGCGACGGACTCTCCAACCTGACGACATGCACCACGTGTTCGGTGCACGGAAGCAAGCAGAAGAAATGGAAAGGGTCAAATGCACGGATACCCATGACAAGAAACTGTCCCAACTAATTCCAAAGGTCCCCACACCACCGGCATCAGCGGTCTACAACTTGTCATCGAAAGAGCTCTCCGCCGGTCATGTAAGTCTTCTTTCGAAAGGACTTGATTTCGCTCTAGCCCCACGTGTAGTTCCCAAAAGAGACTTTATAATTGAAATTGAGGAGGCACTTCGTCACCTACAGGATACGACCGGGATCAATCTGGCCCGCAGCCGCATATCGACTATGCTTAATAATGCTAAAGTAACGCCATCGAATCTGAGCAAGGTGGAGCAGTCGGCACTACGGGATCTTAAATCGGATCAATCAATTATTATTCTTACAGCTGACAAGGGGAAAGGCACTGTTATCCTCGATAAAGAAAGTTATTTTGAAAAAATGCAGGTAATTCTTGACGACACAGCGCATTTTGTGACGTTACCGCGGGACCCCACTCCTAAATCTGGGAGATCCCTTGTTGATCACCTCCGCGATCTAAAAAAGAAGAAACGCCTAGACGACGCCATGTACCGTCGTCTTTTTTCTTCTGACGGGTCTACACCTAAATTGTACGGTCTCCCCAAAATTCACAAACCCGAGTGCCCGTTGCGTCCTATTGTTTCATTTATTGGGTCTCCGACGTACAATCTGTCAAAATATCTGGTCGAACTCATCACTCCGGTCACAGGTAAAAATGGTTTAACAGTACGAAATTCCCAAGAATTCGTGGGCCTGGTTCGGGATCACGTCCTAGACGAAGACGACATAATGGTTTCATTTGATGTTGTGTCCTTGTTCACGAATGTCCCCACCTCTCGGGCTGTTGAGATAGCCGAAACACGTCTACGTAGGGATGACAGCCTCCCATCGCGCACATCGTTAACGGTGGATGATATTGTAATTTTGCTGCGTTTTTGTCTTAAGCAATCGCATTTTACGTTTCGCGGACAAATTTATCACCAAATTGAAGGATGTCCAATGGGTAGCCCAATTTCTGTTACAATGGCAAATCTGGTTATGGAGTATGTGGAGGAAACTGTCCTTGAACAGGGTATGCTCCCGATAGGTTTTTACAAACGTTATGTGGACGACACTTTTGTAATTTTAAACAAGGACCATGTTGCTGACTTTCATTTAGCTTTAAACAATGTTGAATCATCAATCCAATTCACACATGAAGTTGAACAGAACGGTGCGCTGCCTTTTCTGGATGTTAATGTGTTCCGACATAGTAACGGTCGCTTAGATACAACAGTGTACCGCAAAGCTTGCGATACAGGCAACCTCTTAAACTTTAACTCGCACCATTCTGTCGAACATAAAAGGGCTGTCGTAAAAACCTTACTACATCGGTCCGAACGCATTTCTTCTAATCCTCAATTGCGCGCTTCTGAAGATGCTGTTATTGTTGACCTGTTGATGAAGCGGAATTATCCGAAACGTTTTATTGATAACACGCGCAAACAGATGGGGCAAAGAAGAAGTCAGGATAATGGACGACTTAGGACAGGGCAAGTAACAATACCCTATTTGAGAGGTGTTTCTGAGTCTATTCGCAGGGCCCTCGCCCCTTTGAATATCCGTACTGCTTTCAAACCCCATCGTAAACTACGTGACCTCATTTCTAAACCTAAAGATTACACCCCCCCAGAGTCCCAGTGCGGTGTTGTGTATAAAGTGAATTGTCTAGACTGTGACGCATCCTACATTGGGGAGACAGGCCGGAAGCGCTGCACTCGCTTAAACGAACACAAAAGGGACGTGGCGAAGGCCACGCATGCGACAAGAGCGAAGACGGAACTCGTAGACCATTGTTGGAATACGGGTCACTGTTTCGACTTTGAGAATGCGTCCACTCTGGCGCGCGAACAAAGGTGGGGTCCACGCAGGTTCGTGGAATCATGGTTCATCCGAAGTGACTCATCAGCTTGCAACTCGAACCGCGGCCCCCTCCCCGATGTGTACGCGGACTTGCTTAAATAGGACTGTTGAAGTTTTTTCTCTCATTCCTGCTTGTAGGTTTCACTGACGATGTTTCCTGCATGGGAGACGAAACGTTTGATTAAATTGTTAATCTTGTTGAGTAAAGTCGGAGCAGTTTTTTTGATTATTTTGGGAACGACTGAGAAAATACGTGCACCCGGAACTTAGGCTTGTCAATTGTTCGTCCGTCGCTACCTTCCCCCACTTTTCTCTCTCGCCCTCTTCTTGCCGAGTTTCCCGACGCATCGCATGGGGCTCTATGGAGTTGCCACTGGCATCTCCTCTGCCTACCTTTCCCCCTCTCTCTCGCGCCGTGCCGGTTAGTTTTTTTTTTTTCTTTTTTTTTTCCCTTTTTTTTTTTTCGGCACGTAAAGCGCGAGACACAGTCCGATCCGACGTCCGATCCGACAGTCCGAACGCCGCTCCGAATCGCCGTACGCGACTGTTTGAGACACACGCTTCCGACCTTGCATGCGACACGACGATCCGTTCGGCTCCGCCCAGGAGATCCAAGCACTCCAGCGGAGGTCCGCGTTCATAGATCTCTGGTCCCAGGTTGACAATTTAGCTCGCACGAGCGAAGTTAGGAGCTTGTTCTCGCTAGCGCGTGCATTCTTTGCCGGGGCCATCTTTTTGGAATGGGTCAGCGGGATCCACGTATCCGACTCGCCGTCGGCGGTCCCGTTTTCTTGTTCGTCCCGCCAGACCCAGTGCGTCATCATGACGTTCGCGCTAGCTGTGCTGTCATTGGCTGGACGCATCCGACAATCCGTCCGCCGTGCGAAACTATCTGGCGCGTTGGACGCACGTCGGATCGCCGATCCGGCGTCTGAAGTGACCAAATTTTTCGGATCAGGCAGTCGTATTGCCGGATCGGACGTCGGATCGGATGGATTTTTCGCGCATGTGTCTCGCGCTTTAGTGCGGACTGGACTTGAACGCTTTTTGGACCGTCATCTGGGCCATTCAGGGGTTGGCATCATGAACGTCAATTTCCACAAACCGTTGACAGTATCTACCGGATTTCGCATTGCCGGGCATTTTATTTTATTTATTATTTTTGAGTCAACTCCAAAAATGCGCAAGTACGCAGTGAAGTTGTGCACTGATATAGTGTGTGCTGGCATGCGATTTTTGTTTGGGTACGTCACCAGTGGCAACGAAAGCCAGATCTGTACTGACAGTCACGTGACAAGCCTTTGCGCCCCGATCTACCGAAAGCGCTAAGGCGCTGGAAGTTGGTGTTATGGATGAACTGTGATGTTCATGCGAATTTTTCGGTTGTGCGCAGGAGAGCATGGGTTACAAAGTACGAAAAAAAAACAAAAAAACTGACGAACTTTAAAACAATCCCGGGTAGTCGCGGAGCAGTATGGATGCTGCTAGGAAAGGATGCAAGCCTGAAATCGCCTGGAGAGGGGATAGTGTAGCGACGCCCCTGAGGCGCGTGTCAGGGCCCAGGACACATGGAAGACCACAGCGCGCGTGCAAGATGCAAGAATAGTACAATTCGATCCGTTCTAGACGCCATGGGCTTCGCAAATTAAACCCGTAACAATATTTTAAACAAACCAAAATTATAACAAGCACATCTAAAAGGAATGATATTTCCAACATGCTTTCATATTATTTTTTTTTCTTCCGTGTACATTGAGTTTTGTAAATGCCCTCTTTAGCGTCATCGATGTGCAATTAATAGCATTTTGAAACTCTCTCTCAAAAAACTCTCAAAAATTAAGTTTTCTTTGCGGCTCTTGAGCACTGTCACCTTGACCACAGTGATTCTGCGGCTGGAGATTGAGCTGGAAAATCTAAAAACGTCGAACAAAACGTGAGTGGTCGTCGTTGCCAGCACGTCATACGTCTTGTATGACGTCGCGTTCACATTTAGGTGTGAACGCGACGTCACTGAAACGTCACTGACGGGGCAATAATGTAACGTCTCCCAGGACTTTATTTTAACTTTGAAGACACGTGAGTGTTCGACGTTGCTAAAACGTCTTATCGTGACGTCGTGGAGACGATGATGACGTTAAAGTTGAAACGTGACGTCGCCAGCACGTCACGGGCAGGACGATAATGGGACGTCATTTATGAACTTCAGTTCAACGTCAAAGAAACGTGAGCGTTGGACGTTGTGAGAACGTCGCGCATCGACGTCGTGGGAACGTTGACGACGTTTGAGTTGAAATACAACGTCGTCGCAACGTCACTGATTGGACTCTAATGGAACGTTACATAAGGACGTCACCTCAACATCGAAAAAACGTGATCGAAGTCATGCGGGACGTCACAGACGTCCGGGACTTTTTCTCGACGTTTCCACGACGTTTTGTGCTGCCTGGGAGGTGCCTTTGACATAGGTTCCTTTTCTATCGGCGAATCGACACGTGCTCATGGGCCGCGAGCACTCGCCACGCGCGGAAGATCGGTAATTGATTGGCCGCAGAGAATAAAGGTCCCTTAACTAAAGGTTAAGGGACACACGGTCGTGTGAATGAGATTTTAGAGCCACTAAATGGGCTAATTTAGTGGCACTACTCCAACTGATATGGTCACTGATCTCTATTGTAGTGGGCTGGATCGCGGATCGGGAGCCCGTCGGTGTCGCCACCGGCGGCCATTGCTTGACACCAGGCAATACACGCAAACCTATGGGAGAAACGCAAAAAAGTAAGCATATTGAGGCTTGCACGCGATGCTCGGAGGCGAGTATTTTATGGTGTGCTGCGATCCTTATGTCGGGTGTTCGGAGATTGAATTGGTATTTGTCAAACGTTTGAACGCCGATTAAAAATATCAGACGTAGCGGAGCTCCTACGGCTGAGTTGGCAAGCTTGCTCTCGTAGTGAAGTAAACAAGGGAACTTGCAGTCAATAAGACTGTCCTCGGGGAAGCCCAGAAGTTGATGAATGTCGAGAAACTTCTATGTTGGCAGCGGCTTTCCGGGACCGCGTAGCAAAGCCCTCAAGCTTCTCGTCTGCAAAACCCTATCGAAACCGCCACTGACTCCGCGGTAACCCTAGGTAACTCTCGTCTCATTGAGCTGCACAACATTTTTAGCCCAGTGGAGTCACTCTCAACCACAAAGCATTTATTTATAAAAACTGTGAGGGCTGCCAGTTTTAATATTTGTACACATGCTATTTGACAGGTTTCCCAAAAAGCAACCAAAAAGTTTCAGTGCCGACAACAACTTGGAAAAAGGGAAACGAAACTTTTTTCCCATAGAGTCCCATCAATGGCCACCGGTGGCGACACTCGGTTCAGCTGCCGAGGCGGCGGACCGCGATCCAGCCTACTACAATAGAGATCGTTGCATATGGCCGACCCGAACCTCCCGTACACTCTAAAAAAAAAAGGTGTCGATTTAACTCTTTTCGGAGTGTAACTGGCTTGTCACAGAATCCACTCTTTTAAAGAGTAACTATAACTCTTCGGAGGCAAGTGTATGTTTAACTCTTCCATACAAGTGTTCATTTAACTCTTCTATAGAGAGTCACGCCAATACCTTTGAGAGAGTCAGGGCTACTCTTTTGAAGTGTTACCTTCACTCCTTTGTGTAGAGTAACTATAACTCCATGACAAGTGTTGCCTAAACTCTTTGATGAGAGTAAATTTCACTTTTTTGTGTAGAGTTACTATAACTCTATCAGAAGTGTTGCCGAAACTCCTTGTTGACGAGTGAAGGATACTCTCCAGGAAGGGTTACCTTCATTCCTTCGTGTAGGGTAACTACAACTCTATTACAATGTTGCCTGAACTCTGTATTCAAGAGTTACGCGTACTCGCCAGGAAGAGTTACCCTCACTCCATCGTGTAGAGTAGCCACAACTCTATTAGAAGTGTTGCCTAAACTCTGTATGCAAGAGTTAAACATGTTCTCCGCGAAGAGTTGAATCCACTCGTTTGTGGAGAGTAATGACAACTCCATTAGAAGTGCCTGAACTCTATATTTAAGAGTTAAGCACGCTCTCCAGGAAGGGTAGTTTTAACCTTATTGTGGAGTAAATACAACTCCATTTGAATTGTACCTTGAGTCCGCATTAAAGAGTTAACTCTGCTCTCTACCAAGAGTTAATGTCACATAGCAGCACACTTGAGCAGTTTGTATGACCCCTCCTTAGATAGTACTTAACTCTTTAATACAGAGTTTAGGCAACACTTGAATGGGACTGTAATTACTCTACAGAAATAATTGTGTACAGTAAGTACAGACCCATCTGATGTGTTCCCTAAACTCTGTATAAAAGAATTAGCACCCTCTTCAGGAAACCCTAAAATCTAAAAGCAGCTATGTACATGTTCACAAGGAGATGGGTGCAAAGGAAATGTGGAACTGCAGCTGAAAAATGACAAAATATAAAGCATGAGCCTGCACAGAGGCTATAGGTTCTTATAAAAAGTCAGCACTGAAATAAAACAGTAGAATATAGATTTTAATAAACCAAAATTTTAATTTCAGCACATGGCAAAAAAGGCAAAACCAACACACAAATTTCCTCTGGCTGACAGTTTTTTTTTAACTTCGTGATCAAGTCTAAAGCCAAGACGGACTTTATTTGTACTTCAAACTAATGAAGTGCCCAATCACTGCGAGTGACTGGCTTGCTTTTTGACGGTAAGAAATGTCGTCGACTCCGTGCGATGCAAGAACGAGCGCTGCACCAGCCCGTCACCTCAAAGGAGTGGTCCTCCAACACCACAGTTATGGCACTTGAGTCCTCTTCGTCAATTCTCGTCACTGGATAGGTCGATCGGCCGTGTCCCTCCTCCTGTGAAGAATGAATGCTTAAATGCAGAGTCAGCAATATTAAAAGAGAGGAAACAGCTCGCGAAGTGCTTTTAGTTAATACCAGTGCACTCATTTGCGAGACAACAGACCATTTTCGAAAATCCCAGGAGCCATTCATAGGATGCGCTCCAATAATTGGCTGGGGCTCGCTTTCTTGCCGATTGAATAAGAGTCCCAACCGAACACTAAGGCAGCACTGATTGCTAGCTCGCTCAGCCGCAAAAATCCAAAACCGTTCGTATCCCCTGCTATGAACACCTAAGAGAAAGATGAACCACATCCCTCGCTCTCTCTCTATTTGTTTCCTTTGTATGCAATAGCAGCCATAAGCGGTTGCATTCATTTATGGTATCCTCAAGTTTGCACCCCATCAGAACAAGGGGGCAAGGAGAGGGGGCAGTTCCCCTCCCCCTTCTCCCTGACTTTTGGAACAATTATAACAGGCAATATGGGAGTGAGGGACAGAGTTTAGCTTCCTTGCACATCACTCCTCCACCTTCCAAACAGTAGCAAATCAGCTGGCCTCTGCCCATAGCGGTGCAAGACATAGCTTTATTATATAGACACTAGACTGAGGGGTAGGACAAATGCAATTTCTTAACATCTGCATTTGTCCAAGTGGCATACAATATGTTAGGAACATTTTTATAGATAAATTAGTGTAAACAACGTATTGCGTTTAAGTGCTGACTGCCATATATTATAGTTTATTTCACAACTGTAGAAAGGAAGCTAACGAATGCAAGTAACATCTAAGTTTGGGGAGACCAATCATTAAATATTGTAACTACAGCTCTACAAGGGGATAATTCGCCATAAAGTACCATTGAACCTTAATAAAGAAAAAGTTGTACCTACTAAAATTCACGAATTCTAAACAAAACAAAACAAGAAGAAAAAGAAATTTAAAAGTAGGCCATACCAAGAACATACAAATTAAGATTGGCGAGTATTAAAATAACTGATAAATATGCTACATGTCAAAACAGAAAATGCATCGCGGCGAGCTTAAGTTCTACCACAACCGACACTACTAGAAAGTCAGCGAGCTGCTCATGTGTGCCAATTCATCGTGCTGCTGCGCAATAGATGTGGGCTCTATGTTTTTTATTGCGTGCGGATGAACTGGTTGCACCACTCTGAATGCAGGGGCAGGCACATGCATTGAAAGGTCGAATTTAGAGCTCTTTTTTTTCCCACATAGTAGAAAGGTTAATCTATAAATTGCTTAGCCCTACTCTGGCAGCATCACAGCGTCTCTCAATCCTTCATCTAAACTTAAAACATGTTTATTGCAATCTCGACATTTAAGTTCACACCTATATTTCTACGTTGATTTGAAAGAAAAAAAGAAACAGTTTTAAGGAATTGCGGTGATTGCGGCGCAGAAATATGTAGTTATAAATGTACGCATATTGGGGGGGGGGGGGGGGGGGGGGGCCCTCTATATTATTTACAAGTTATAAATCAAATCACTGGCCTCCCCTTCAGCTCACCAGTGTCAAATGTACTTTTAAATTATCAGTCCAATAAATACCCTGTTATACAAACAAAATATGACAGTTCAACGGAACATGATGCTTCAATCAATAAATCACTCACGTAAAAAAAAAAAACAACTTGTCAAGTAAAGACGATTACTGGCAAATACGCTCGCATAGCGCAGTGACATCGCTGACACTCCACAACCACCCGACTAGCTGAATCTTGGCAAAGAAGGACTACTCAACGCCCCGTGCAATTCGGCTTTGGACATACTGGGAGGACTTTACTACAGCACACATCTACTTTCAAGAAGACAGCCATATTTTAGCAGAAAAAAATGAACTAAATGACTTCAAACACGAAAATACCCAGTCAGAACGTCTCTCACAGACTATTGGAATAAAAAGCATTTACAAATAACGCTGTACAGGACCTTTCAGGCCGATCGCTGTGGACTACACGCGGGACTCGTCGGAGATTCCCGGCCCAGAGTTAGACACGGTTCAAACGGATCGGATCATGACAAAACGTACATTACGTAGCAAGAACACATGTCTCCGATGGTCAAGAAGAAGGAGAGGATCCTCTCATTGTCACTCACGTGCAAAAGAAAGTGGTCCGTCGTGTCTTCGGTCCGTCGAAGCTGGTTGTGACATGTATGGCCACAACAAAGGAAGATCACCGGTGTGTAGGCGCTGCCGAGAGAATATCCAAGGTCTTGACATTCCGCATGTTGAAGATCGCTCTTGGCAATAAACCATCGTTCTTACCGGTTCCAGTTGGGGAAGCGTGGATAAAAGAGATGCCGAGCCGGTTCACCCGATAAAAAAAATATAAAAGACAAACGTCCGCTAAGCAATCAAATGAACCTAAACAACTTAAGAAACTGACACCACAGTGTCCTGATATGAGCATGTTCATCTTGCCATTCTTGAAAAGAGCTATCTCTGCCGGAAAAAAAACTCCATAAATTGCGAAGAGCCTCTGCCCCTTTCCAGTTCGCGAATGCGCGTGTTGGACATTGAGGGGACCGTCCCCACCGTCGTCCAGTCCCTACCTTATCGTTAGGCCTTGGTTCACGCGACTCCACTTTCTGTGAGTGTGTGTGTGTGCGCGCGCTTCGCGGGCTGGACTCCGTCACTCCTAAGCTGAAATTGAAGAGGAAGCTAAGGTGTTCGGTGAGCCAATCGTACATTTGGCTTTAATCACATGATCACGCTCCCTCCCGTAACCACGCGCAGAGAGCGGAGCACGCGATAACTGGCATGGCGGGCTCGACGGTCCTCCGACACTGTCAGGTTAGGTATCAAGGGAGCCCTCCTCCTTCAAGGACGCGGACGCCGAGTCCCCTAGGCCATAGCCTCCTCTATACGGAGAAAGCCTGGCGCGTCGCGTGAAAAGACGGCCGCCGTAAATGGGAAAGGAGGGGCGGAGAAACGGGAGCGGAGAGAACCTTATCCGCTAGCGCCACAAAAGAGCGAGCGGCCAAACGCAGAAACAATTTTTTTTCTCTCTCTCTTTTCTTGTCGCTATCGTGGAGAGGAGAAACTCAACGTCCACCCTTTCCCGTTTCTCCCTGCGCCCTTTCGAATCGCCGCGCCCGTTTCTCCCGGAGTACGAAAACAACGGTGACGAAAACACAAAAACAAGCGTGGTTCGGGGAGCGGCCGCTCACGACCCAAGCGCTCGCTGTCTAGGTCTGCCCTTTCTGCTCTGCGCTACCATATTGGTCACCGTTCGGCGCGCTCCTCCTCTCCTTTTTCCTGCGGCCGCGCGCTCTATGGCTCCGTCGTCGATGTGCCAGGCTTTCTCCGTATATACGCTCCGGGCGCTGGTGTTTTGAAAAAACCAGTGGCGCCATCTGTCCGACGAAATAAAAACTATTGGTATGTTACCGCGGTTACCGCCCTTCCCGACTGCTTTCGCGTTAGGCTTGCCAGGCGTAAAGTGCAGGCGTACCCGGCTGCTTTCGTTATGTCGTCCGCAACAACGCAGTCGAAAAAGCGCACTTCTGTTTATTGCTGTGTTTACAGCGCGAAACACATGTACGACGAAACCTTCCGATCCGACGTGCGGACTGCCGGAATGACCTTGGGGGGAGAGGGTTTTCGTAGCATCGGAGAGCGTTGAAAACCCTCGCCTCCGACCGTCGTATTGCGCGGTCGGACGTCGGATCGGACGGTTTCGTCGTACATGTGTTTCGCGCTTTAGACTGCCACAACAGCTACGGAAACACAGCTGGGAAGCTCCCAGTGGTAGAGTTTTACCGCTTTCCAGCAAAGCCGTACGAGGCAGAGCGTCGACGGAAATGGGTTGCAGCGGTGCGGCGCGCAACGTAAGGAAACTTTTTTTTTTTTGTCCCTTCTCGGTTTTTGTTTGCTCTCCATGATACAGAATTGTTTCTCGCTGGCACAGTTAGACACTGCATTTTTGTGTACAGCGGAGACGGAGACTCCTGGGAACCCGCGAATGGGCAGGCCAGGATTTGCAGCTGCCACTTCGTAGGAAACAAAAAAAGCTCCATCGCTCAGCACCCCGCTTACATCCCCACGATCTTCCCTTCGTCGTACAAGGCGAGATGCAATGTGACGACAGAGACACAACTGCAAAGATATGCAATGTGACGGCAGAGACACACTGCTCCATGTTTGCACCACCCACGCACGCCAGCCTTGCAGGTGCAGCACGCGCCCACGATGAGTCTCGGGTGCGCTGAAAACTGCCGTAGCAAAAAAAAAAAAAAAAATTGTGTGTTATGCACGGTTGAAGCGAGAAATCAGAACAACAACAAATGAGGAGTGGAGGGGGGGTATGCGAAACCGAACCGGGTGGCACGCTCACCTGAAGCCGGACGTTGTAAACAGCAGACTTTATCTGCGCGAGGCATTTCCCTACAACTTCGCTGGGAGCTGTGGAATGACGGACTTCTTCTTTCACGCCAAACACGTGACGGCCCGCATAAAGTTGCTCCCCTAACTTCAGTGACTTTTCTTTGAAATATTCTGCGATCTCGTCAATCCTTCTGAAGCCGCAAAAGAGCACCGTCGGATCGCACGTGCGAGCCGCCATTTTCAGATGGGAACATACCAATCGTTCTTAGGTCGACCACGGGCGGCGCTGGGGAGCGCAAGCGACGGTGGCGCCGGAGTGGCCGCCCGGAGGGTATAGGAGGCTATGCCTAGGCTCACAAGAGATTTGGAGGGATTAGTGATGGTGGGTGGGGAAAACGGGAGGGAAATTATTTTCTCAGCACCTTCTCTCGCCCTTTTCGAATGAGAGATAGAGCACTTGCGCCAGGCCGAGGGACCTTCGTAAGCAACCCGTTTCGAGGCCATCGGCGCGCCCCTCCACAACGCTCTTCCCTCTCTCGAATTCGTGGGTTTGTCTCAGCTGGTATTTGCTATCCGGGTAACCAAAAAAACAATATAGTAGAGTTTGCTTACACATGATAACTCTAGAACAAGGGGACAAAAAGGAATTGACAGACACGAAGCACTGAACTCAGCTTGAAGCCTCGTCAAAAAAAAAAAAAAAAAAGATAATGATAAATCAAATGTCTCCCAACGAAAAGAGAAGGGGTGATATAAATTGCAAGAAGATTGTCGGCCACTTGGCGTTCCCTCAGAGCACCAGTGAAGCTAACTAGCTTATGCCTCAAAATAAACAAAACAGGAGAGCATGCGCTCAAAGAGACATGCACACAAACATGAAGAATGCGCCACATCGGTAGTCTAAAGTATCAACGACATGTGGGCGATCGTACGGGTGTAGTATTATAGCCCCACGTGCAGAATTTTTGTACACGGTTGAACCGCCGTTGTTTCATGTCATAACCTAATATCTTGAGGGTCTACAAATGACGGCATGATTACCTTCCACGCGCTCGCGTGCACACTAGCTGTCTCTTAATTAAAAGTAGAATGCTCCGCCGTCACAGTGAGGACCAGGCCACATGATCTGGGAATTCGCGTCATGGGCTTCTGATAAAACTAGCCCTTTGAAGGCAGGGCAAAAGGGCGGGTGTCAGTCGTGGGGCATTTGATATCGGGTGCTTTCGTGCACCACCCGATCGCACATAGAGCATGAACTTTCTATAAAGCGGTCTTCTTTAGGGAACTTGGCAGTCCACTCTGATAAATGTTCGTACGACCCTTTGCTGGATAAACCACAGATTCCGGGCAAGTAGGAACAGAAAACAGAGGGGAAAAATTTCGAGGTGTTCAAAATCAGTGTAAAGGAAGATGACAGTTGCATCAGTGCGTCGTCGCTCGTTTCATCAAATAAGAAATTCAGATTCATTTGGTTGAGGTATAATAAAGTGTGTATCAGTGGCGTAGCCAGGGAATTTTTTTCATGGGTGTTTTTCTTTGCTTAAGCTGTTTGAAAGACAGAAAGAAAAGAAGAGACCGGGAAAAGAAACTGCCCAAACACAATTTTGTTTGCTATTTTCCTGTTTCTTAGACGACAAAAGTCCAACCTTCTTTTCCACCATCTCGTTTGTCCAGTATTTAAAAAAGGAGAATTTAATGTTAAACGACGAAAGAACACAGTCAGAAAATATTATAATTGACTTCGAGCAAAAAAGTCTAAACAGGCTCACAAAACATTACGGTGCGTGCACTTCAATGCGGAACACTCGGGTATCCAATGACTGAAAACTATGGAAAAGTGCCAGAGAATAGCGAAGTTTAGAATACGATTAAACACAAAAACTGCAATGCGCAGAGGGGCAATGAGTAAAGTGAATAGTGAAGCGTCACTCTCATTGCTCCTGCGCGGATCACATTTTTTCAGAAAATATTGTTGTATAGTCATGTTTTAGGCTATTTACGTTCTTCGTTGTTGTTTTACGAGAAAGCGTGGGAAAAATACCAGTTTCGATCATTTTGTGGAGTCTAAACATTTAGTGGAAGCCGCCGTCGGTCGATTGGAAGAAGTGAGGCCTGGTTCACACTTACAGCTAATGCGCTGTCGCCGAAGCGGAATTGGCCGCGGCAATGCACAGGGGACGCTACGCCCGGCGGCCGAATTCTTGCAGATTCGCCCGCCGATGCGCAAGTGTGAACCAGGCCTGAGAGTACCCTTTCGGTGCTGATTTGCATATTTCGGTGAATGTTCAAAAGCGCAGCCCCTATTAGCGGCGAGATATTTTGGTGACGCCCTCGTATACGGTTTCCTCTCGTGACGTCATTACCTTACGGACAACAAGTTCGACGGTGTTTATAATTAGCATGGTGGAAGCTATTGCGCTCTGAAACCAACACTACCAACACCGTCAAAATTGAAGTTCTTTCATTACTCTTATTTCTGTCGATGAGAAAACCTTTGCTGACGTCATAGTCACCATTCGGCCAATCGTAGAAGGCTGACCACAGCGACGCTTTTGATCGCACATGTCGCCATCTTTCTGCCCTTGCAAAAACAAGTGTGATCGCGCAGGCACGCGTAACCAAAGCACTACCGAAGCCAGCGAGCTCGCGTTGAAGGCGGAGCGTCTGGTCTCAGCTTGGAACGGAGTAGCAAGCGCCCCTGGGACGTTGAAGCACTCTGGTGCTTCAACGTCCCAGTATTCGGAGTCTAGAAAACAAACGTTCCGATTCAGCGCTGCTAACGAGCACGGTGGCCAGGATTGGCAGCAGGCGGGTTACATCAGGATACAAAGCCTCTGGGCAAATGCAAGTTGCCTGTACCGCCGAGACGCGCTCCGCGGTGCGGTGCCTCCACATCTGTGTCAAAACCAGTACTTCCACTGCGCGGATCACATTTTTTCAGAAAATATCGTTGTATAGTTATGTTTTAGGCTATTTCCGTTCTTCGTTGTCGTTTTACGAGAAAGTGGAAGAAAAAAATACCAGTTTCTATCATTTTGTGGGGTCTAAACAGTTAGTGGAAGCCGCCGTCGGTCGATAGAAAGAAGTGAGAGTACCCTTTCGGTGCCGATTTGCATATTTCGGTCAATGTCCAAAAGCGCAGCCCCTATTAGAGGTGAGATGTTTTGGTGGCGCCCTCCTATGGTTTCCTCTCGTGACGTCATTACCTTACGGACAACAAGTTCGACGGTGTTTATAATTAGCATGGTGGAAGCTATTGCGCTAAGCAGGCGGGTTAAGCTAAGCAGGCGGGTTACATTACGATTCAAAGCCTCTAGGCAAATGCAAGTTGCCTGTACCGCCGAGACGCGCTACGCGGTGCGGTCCCTCCACATCTGTGTCAAAACCAGTACTTCCCCAGGAAGTGCATTTAACAAAACGAATGCTCCGCACAGGCCGCCGATTTGATCGAAGTCGAGGCTTGCGACATAGAGACCGACGTCGTTGGCCACAACATCGCTCTCGCCTAGGGCGGACGATGCTGCCTGACGTGAATGTGCCGACTCTAGCTGTTGGAGACGGTGATGACACGCTTAAAGTTGTAGGTCAATAATCATTCTTAAAAAAAAGAAACAAAAAAAAAAAGAACGTCAAGAACGGCTTGGCTTTTGAACTCATTTTTGAAAAAGTTCCACGACTCATGTGCTGAACGCAAGCATGTAAACATTACCCACTTCGGCGATTATAGAAGTCAACTAGATACGCTTTCAGACCAAGTGATTATGAGCATTACAAATATGCTTCAACAGTGCATATGCTGTCGCTTTTCTCTGTTGCTTCTTTTCTTCTTTTTTTTAACGATGGGGATGTTTGTGTGTGTGTGTTTTTTGCATTTTTGTGCCATATTGAAGCTAAATAAGCGCAGGCGAGTGAACCCTAAAAAAAAAAAAAAGACGAAGCAAAAAAAGAAAAAAAAAAAACGCTTAGCTGTTTGTTATTTTGTCGTCCGGTTTTCTCCGCATTGTAGGGTTCGTAAAGTCAAATCATTGCTATTTTGGAATTTTGTTGTGCTGCCCTGAGATTGTCGTCGAGTCCTTGACACTCAAAGGGTAGGGGAACTTTAGTTAAGCCGCCTGCATCCCCCGAAGCGAGGCCAGCGTCTTTCGAGGTCAGGATTTCGCGGCTTTTATGACGTCGGGAGCTAAGCCATTCGCACCTGCGAGCCCGAAGAAAGGCTTCGGTTACAAACGTGGCCGAGTTTGGAGAGGGCTGTTCGATGAGCCGGAGCCGGAAGTGTGTTTTTCACGCAGTCCACGGACAGCCTCGTCTTTTTCGTTTTGCTTCGGTATGTTGTGGGCATGCACCGCCCCTCGCCGTAGTGGATTGTCGAAACGAAACAGACACAAAAAAATACTGACATTGGAAAAGCGGAAGGGGTAAAGGGGGACAACCATGAAACTTCGGCGGTGTTCCGACCCTTCAACACCCAACACCCCGTCCCCTGGCTACGCCGCTGGTGTGCAAATATGTTCGTGTTTTCCAAATAAAATTGAGCTGCCGGTAGCCGCTCTGAGTTTGCACTACTACTTCTTTCAGTTAGGTTGTTTGTTTTTTCTGGCGCTTCTAAGTATACGTTTGTTGCAGCCGACGTCACTTCCGGCTAAACTGTAGGTCAAAACCAACATTGTCGTCTACTATCAGTGCCTCGTCACCATGTTGGAGGCAAAAAATGTTCTTCTCCTGACACGAAGTGCACTCCATAAACCCCTAGTTAGGGTACGAAGCTTTTCTATCAAGATCATATGTCTACATAATAATCTAAAGCGAAAGTCCCATGCGTTTGGCCGCGACGGGAGGGCGATGCATAGACGCGGACATCGGCGGCCTCATTTGGTGGTCCCTATAAGCTCGTATCGCTGGCAAAGCATATGCACAAAGGAGCAGCAAAAAACCACCTTAAATTCTGCACTTTTTTTTTTAATTAGCAGAAAAAACATTTGAATTGCGCGTTGACAAAATTAAGTAAAGGTAGGCTGTATCAACTCACTTATTAAAATATCCTTAACCATCTCCCCCCCCCCCCCCCCCCCCCCCGCAAAAAAAAAAAAAGAAGCGGCTAGGGGAAAAAAAAAACCTTCCCCGGAAAAAGAAAAACACAACAACAAAAATCTGCGCCGAGCAGCGTCGAAAATGCGCCGACCAGAGCCGTTTATACTGAGAGAGTTTGGCCGATGGGCGGAGCTTGTTGGCCGCTAGAACCAGCGGATTTCGCGATAACACAATATGGCGTTACTTCTTTGTCTTGTTCATTCCTGTGAAATCGCGTAGAGTTCCTATGAGTCAGATCCACAATATGGCGGACGGAAGTAGTCATCCCCCGGTTGTCAGACTACGCTGCTGTGGTTGTCAGACTGCCAAAATCTCCTTAAGAAGGCCAAACTCTCTCAGTATAAACGGCTCTGGCGCCGACCCCATAGCGGCGCCATCTGTTGACCGCCCGTGATATCGCGAGGAGAAACTAACTCTAGCTACAGTTACTCTAGAGTTCGAGTGAGGGTTAAGGGAGAGTATCATCGAAAGAAGCGGTCGCGAAAGAGTAACTTGGATGAAGATAGGGTTAAAGGAGGGTAACTTAGGGCAGTTACTCTCCCTTGACACCTTTTTTTTTTAGAGTGTAGTAGTGTAGCGGTTTCATACCGGTCGTGTCGCGATCACTTTCACGGCCTCAGTCACATCCTCTCAGAGTTTCTCTTTGGTCCCATATTGTTCCTCCCAAAAAACCCAACGCTTCGACACTTCACTGATAAGCAATTCATTGATCTGGGCGTAATACAGTTTGTCTTATACCCTTGTTACACGGGCACATTTAACTGCAGTTACGCTAAGCCACAGATAGCACACAATACTTGCGGACAACATTCTGCGGCTATGCAGTCAAAGCTATGGGCGAACGTGCGCTTGAGCATCTTGAGCATCTATCGAAGCAGTGCGCGCGCGCTCTTCACTTCTTCTGAAATAGCTGTCAGAGAGTATAGCGCGGTATCTGTGATGCCGCGCAACAGCAGTTAAGCTGAGTTAACTGCGGTTAAGTGTGCCCGTGTAACAGGGGTATTACTTGGTGTGACCAGAGCCACTAAGGCAGGATGAGGCGGCAAATAACTGGAGCAACTAAACGTTTAATGGGTTGAACTTGTGCCCAAAACAAAATAAAAGGTTAGCGTCGCCGTCGCACGCGTCGATGTCGGCGGAACAGCAGGATCGAGTGCTGGGGCGAGACTGGCCTCGGACCGCCACGCGAAGAACCTTTTGTACCCGTGTGGGTTTCTGGAACATTCGGCGTATTATTGCTTTATTCTTTCTGCTCATGAACTGTGCGAAAATACTTCTTCTGCGTTCAAAACATCACACGCACTCTATATGTATTGGAAAATATGGATAAGCCAGAAAACAGGTGCCCGATAAAAGCTGCCCGACATAGGAAATAATAAAAAGACACGACTTTCATTGTCCACATACTTTTTTTTTACGTTTCGAACGTTTCTTAACCGCTCGTAAAGATGCCCGACGGGGTCCTTTTCATATAGTGACAGAACGGGGATATTAGCAATATATAAGCACCACCGGAATGCTGGTGAACCTTGAACACATTCTACATTCCTTTCAATCGTCATTTTGCTTAGAATCGTCGCTGGTTTTTACTTACCTGCCATGGAACAAGGGTTTAGGCCTGAAATATAGCGAAGTTTAATGTCGTCTATACTTCGTTCCAGCTTCGGTCCGAGCGCGGCCGATGTTATGAGCCGAAGGGCCAATCAGAGCGCAAAAAACGCAGCGTCATGGCGGGTTCTCTGCTCTTGATAGGACTAGCCGGCGGAGGAGCGCGCACAGAGACACGGCGAATACCGGCTGATCCTATCAACTGCAGAGAGCACGCCATGACGTTTCGCTTTCTGCGCTGTTTGATTGGCCCTTCTGCTCGTAACATCGGCCGCGCTCGGACCGAAGCTGAAACGAAGTATAGTGGTACAGACAAATGCTGGAACTAAAGCAATCACACTTTTAAAACGTTAATGAGTTACATACTATACGGTAAAACCCAAATGACAAAAGTTATCAATGTCATTTTCTGTCTAAGCGACGATATGCACGGGCGTTTTACCATAGGAATACACAGGAGCACCGCAGAAGTAGAGTGGTTGCTGTCTGTTCCAATTTTTCTCCAAGAAGTGGCATAGACACTAGCGGCAGTTGAACGTCTAGCGTACATTATAATAACTCTATAGTGTAACGTGCAAATACAGCGAGCAGGTGGGGAGTTTCGACTTTTGCTCTCGCTGCACGAAGGCACACGCAGCCGAGGCGCAGTCGAACCAAGGAGCTCGCGCTTGTGTCCGCCATTGTGCAGGGAATACACAGCTTCCAAAAGAAACGAAACTTTCGAAAGTCGTTTCTGGCAGGTCATACGCGTGCTGGAAGTGCTCCGGCGGTCTCCACAGCACCTCGCAGGAGAAGGAAGCCTACATCGCCGAACGAAAGCGGCGGCCCATTGAATATTAGCGTGTTCGCCGTGCCAGTGAGACCGGAAAAGGGAACACGGCGTTTGGCATCTTGAATTGTCGTCACTTCCAGTATGGGCGAAAACATTGTTTTGCCGTCGCCACGCCGATAGAAGGCATTTAGGACATAAATTTAAACGTCGCACATTCTCGTTTTGCCTCCCCTCTAATTTATTAGTATTTGCAGGTTGAAACGTTTTGACATTTTTTCGTCGCCCATACCGGATATGCCTACTTGGCGGTCGGGGGCGAGAGTATGCGGAAAAGGTCTATAGGAAGAGAGAAGCGAGCTCGTTGGGCTTGTTCTGCTATGACCGAAGGCCAAGTGACGGAACGAGGTTCGTCTTAATTTAATCAGTAGAATATGGCCCTCGCAGAAGACACTGTGAGGAGTGTCTGGCGAAGGACTATGCCAGGCGCACGTGCCGCGCACGTGCCGCGAGAGGACGAACACGGAATGGGAAAGACGACGAGGACGGACCGGGGGAACGTGCAGTTAGGTTCTGGGATTAAGGACGGACAGTAAAGGTTCCATCCTAACAAGTGGGGGCTCGTCCGGGATCGAAGATGGACAACCTGGAGGTGCCAGATGAACTAATAGCCCGCCTTTTGAGACAAACCGACGGATCCGTGATGCAGCGGGAGCGAGCTTCTGTTCAAGTGCGCCAACTGCTACTGACTGCTGCAGTGCCCCCAGCCAACGAACCCGAGGTGAGCGCGGCTGCGGTCCACCCGTCTGGCGGCCCTCTGCCGAGAATTGCGGCGCAGTTGCCGAAGTTCACAGGCTTCAGTGATCGACAGTCGCCCGAAGAATTTATCGAGAGGCTAGAAAACGTTTGCTTGATTACGGGAGTCACCACTGAAAACCGTCTCAACCAGGTCGTTCCGGCTGCACTGGATGGGAGCGCCAAATTATGGTGGCGTTTTATCGGTAACTTCGGCAGTTGGGATGATTTCAAGAGGGCGTTTCGTGCCGAGTTTGCCTCAATCGACGCCAAGCGACGTCTAAAGGACGAGTTGAGACACCGCACTCAACACCCCGAGGAGAACCTCAAAGAATTCATTTACACCATCGCCAAATTTTACGAAAGAATCGGGGAAGAGGTGCCCGACTCAGAAAAGGTCGACCGCGTGCTACGCCAAATGCATCCCCAGCTCCAGGATTTGGCGGAAGGGACGCAGTACGCGAATTTGAGCGAGCTCGCCAAGGCAGCGGACGGCCTCAGGGAGCGTGCCTGGCGGCGTCTTCAGTACAAGCCGCCCCCCACAAGAAGCAACCAGGTGGCCCGTGACCTAGCTTTCCGGGCACAAGGTAACAGCCACTTCCCCGGGACGGAAACTGCAATTCCCGCTACTTTCGCACCGGCTCTAGTAGCGCCTGTGTCATCTGCAGCAGTCGCTATGCCGCCGACGTATCGCTGGCCACTCCACCCTGCGGCAATCGAACCAGCCTACTACAGGGACCACCTTTCAGGGCCCACAACGTCAGGGGGAGTTGCAGATTCAGTTCGGCCGATGTCTCAGTGGCATCAGCGCCAACAAGGAGTCGACCGTTGCCGGAGATGTGGAGGAATCGGTCACTCCGCTCGCACCTGTGCCACGGGTCGGCGTTTGGGTCCAGGCCTCTGCTTCGGGTGCCGACAGCCTGGCCATTTTCAAGCACAGTGTCCGGGAAACGGACACTGGTAGATGCTGTCCCGGTGAGCATCTACGACAGAGCGCTGCAAGTGGCGACTACTGCCGGGGGAAAAGAGCCTCTCCTTGACGTTACCATTGGATCATCAACGTTCAGGGCGCTGCTCGACACAGGCTCCAGCGTCAGTCTCTTGGGTCGGCCGGCCATCGCAGCTGCTCAAGCCACAGGTGCCAGTCAAAAAAGGGAAGTGCGCACGCTACGACTGGCAACATGATGGTCCCAGTCCACTGCATCTCTTCGGTGCAAGATCCGGTGGGCGGCCGGTTCCCGGAGACAACGTTTTCTGTGTATGCCCGACCTCTGCAGAGACAATGTTTTAGGAAGGGATTTCCTTACAGTGACAGATATCTCCTTGCATGTGGCGCTTGGGGGATGGACAATTGGAACAGAGCCCCAGCGCATTGTTCCATTTGTGAAGGCCATAAAGCAAGCAAGCAGCGAGCTTGGGGCAGAAGAATATTCGTACTCCCTGGAGAACCTCTTCAAAGAGGAGTCAACTTGCGCCATCACATTCAGCCATAGCGCTACCGAAGGCGATGGAGACTCTGCAAAGATACCGGGAGTGTATGCTCCTATAAAGAAATTGTTGGAGATCTTTGGGCCAATCTTCACCAAAACTCCCGGCTGCACTTCCCTTGCCGAGCACCGAATTGACACAGGAGACAGTCCACCCGTTCGTTGCAAGTTGCACCCCGTCAATTCTAAGAAACAAAAGATCATTGACAGTTGCCTTCAAGACTTGCGGGAACAGGGACTTGTGCGTCGGAGCACCAGTGAGTGGACCAGTGCACCTGTTCTGGTGGCCAAAAAATCCGGAGGCTTTCGCCTAGCCATAGACTACCGGCCGCTCAACGCACGCACCAGGTGCCAGTGTATCCAATGCCCCGAACAGACTGGCTGCTGGCACAACTCGGGAGAGCGGAGTGGTTCTCAAGCTTTGACCTTTCGCAGGGTTTTTTTCCAAATCCCTATGCGCGAGGACGACATTCCGAAGACGGCGTTCATATGGCACCAGGGCACCTTCGAGTTTACAAGGATGCCGTTTGGTGTTGCAGGTGGTCCAGCCTCCTTTCAAACGCTGATGGACAGAGTCCTGAATGGAATCAACCACCAATTTGCTATGGCATTTATGGACGATGTACTTGTGTATTCAGAGACGCTGGACAGCCATGTTGCACATGTCCGAGAAGTCCTGGAGCGCATCAGATCAGCAGGACTCACCATGAACCTTGACAAGGTTCAGGTGTGCTACCAGTCGCTGAAGTTTTTGGGCCATGTAATAAGCCCTGGACAATGTAGGCCGGACGAGGGGAAGGTGTTGGCGGTGCTCGACTACCCCCGACCTACCACAGTCAAGCAGCTGCAAGCCTTTCTGAGTTTGGTTGGCTATTACCGGAACTTTATCCAACAGTTCTCCATTATTGCCCGCCCTCTCACCGATCTCTTGAGAAATGACCGAAAGTGGATCTGGAATCACCAGCAGGAGCATGCCTTCACCCTGCTCAAGGATGCACTGGCCCACGATGCGGTGATGAGTTTGCCAGACCTGAATCGGCCCTTCGTCGTCGAAACAGATGATAGCGGAGTTGGCATAGCTGCAGTGCTTCTACAGCAAGGCCCCGACCAACTGCAACCGGTGTCCTTCACCAGCAGGGTGCTTATTGAATCTGAGCGACGTTACACCGTCCAGGAGTGGGAGTGTCTCGCAGTGGTCTGGGCAGTAGACAAGTTCAGACCTTACCTCGAGTTTACCAAGTTTGAAATCCACTGCGACCACCCTCACTATCCTGGATGTTCAGCACCGACCAGGCCTCCCCAAGAGTCAAGCGTTGGGTTCTTCGACTCCAGGGCTTCAACTGCAAAATCAAGCACCGGAGAGGGCTTGCGAATATCCCAGCAGATGCCCTCAGTAGGGCACCTCTCCAGCAGGTAGACATACCTGATCAGAGCCTGCCTGAAACGCTGTTTCCCATCTGTGCACCAGAGTCGGAGCCTCAGATCACCTTTGAGGCAGCTGCAGCAGTGTCCCTGACCGACGATGTCACCTGCTTGAGCGACAGGGCAAGATTAATTGACGAGCAAAAGCAGGACACTCTTTTGTCGAGGCTCCTGAGTGTTAAAGAAGGCATGAAGCTTCCTGATGATGACCCTGACCGGCGCCTACTGGCGGACTTGGCGGAAACAGCAGAAGTAGAAGCCAACGGCCTCCTCGTTCAACTACGCGGGGAAAGAAAGGTGCCCTGGCTCCCTACCCATCTTCGCCAATTGGCACTTAAGATGTCACATGACCATCCCACAAGCGCTCACGCAGGTTTTTCTAAAACTCTAAAACGCGTCTCTTCCCGCTTTGTCTTGGGAATGAGAGCTGACGTCGCCAGGCACGTTCGTTGCTGTCAAGTGTGCCAACGCACTAAAGCCCGCCGCCAGAAGCCACAAAGGCTTATGAGCAGCCAGTGGGCCACTGCACCGATGGAGGAGCTAAGTGTGGACATTGTAGGACCTCTGCCCACCACACCTAGATGCAACAAATACCTTTTGGTGATAATCGACAAATTCACAAAGTTTATTGAACTTTTTCCTTTACGAACAGCAACCAGCAAAACCATTATAGAGTGCATGGTGCAAGTTTTCTGCCGACACGGCACACCTGTTTCCATCTCCAGTGACAACGGCAAGCCATTCGTCAGTAAACTGTGGCGAGGTCTCCTAAGCCACTGGGGAATCGCCGACCGCCACACTGTGCCATACAGGCCATCAGGACAAATGGTAGAGAAGCACAATGGCACGGTGAAGGAGAGCCTTAGAGCATATTGTTCCACCCCCAGAGACTGGGACCAGCACATTCCTACAATCGCTTTCGCGATGCGCACGGCAGAAAGCGTCGTCACCGGATTTACCCCAGCCTTCCTTTGCTACGGCCGAGAGCTTCGCACCCCATGGGAGGTGGCGGGACTCAAGGATGACAGCGAGCCTCCAGCTTCAGATGTCATGCTCTTGCGGCGGAAGTCACTCGGCGCCTGCACGACGCACTCAATTTCGCTCGCGATCACCAAGAGAAAGCAAGGCAGGCCCAGAAAACTTATTACGACCGGCACCGGAAGCCTGCAACAATACGTCAAGGTGACCTTGTCCTCCTTGATGCCCACACATTGAGCGATGCGGCCAAAGGCATTACTGCGAAGCTTGCTCCACGCCGCACAGGGCCCTTCCGTGTGGTCCAGTGCCTGGGTGCTAACGACTTCGTGCTTAAGGACCCAGTTACTGGGCGAAACCGACACGTGGCTAACGCGGACCAGCTAACACCGTACCACGAGCCAGTTCCAGGTATACTCCCGTCTGGTTCACGTCTCAAGAGGGGGAGACCTGTGAGGAGTGTCTGGTGAAGGACTATGCCAGGCGCACGTGCCGCGCACGTGCCGCGCACGTGCCGCGAGAGGACGAACACGGAATGGGAAAGACGACGAGGACGGGCCGGGGGAACGTGCAGTTAGGTTCTGGGATTAAGCACGGACAGTAAAGGTTCCATCCTAACAACACTTCGAAATGATAACCTGATTCCAAGTGGTCTGCAAAGAAGCACCGCAAAAATGCAGCCTGGCTATTCAGTTTTCACTCTTACTTTCGTTGTGGAGGGCCCTAGACAGTCATATATAGAGTTGAGCACAAAAAGCTAATATCGACGTTCTACTAGCAGGTCGGAATGAGCATGCTAATAGAAATGTACAAAACACACTTTTCTATATAATTTGTTTGCAAATGAGTTCGTACACCACTGCCGTACCCTGTGCTTTTCAGCGCTATGTAACCTTATCTTCATGTAAGCAATCGCTTTCGTGTTTCAATTAGGGGTGAGCAATTGATCGAATAACCTACTGATTAAATAATTAATGCTTTAATCTCGATTAAATTTATAATCTGTTCTGCGGTCAAATTTTGATGGACCAAAAAAAAGTAAAAACTAAATTCTTTGACAACGTAAACGTGGACGAATGCACCCATATAAGGGCGAACTTTGGGTGAAATTTTAACCTAAAGTAAACTGTAAGGGCGACATTTTAAACTCCAGACAAGTGCAGAAGACTACACGTGTTTCGGCCACTTCAACGCCGTGCGAGTGTCCGTTTAGCGCAGCGGAGACTATTGTGAACAACCAACGGAGGCCACTTTTGCCGGAGAATTTCTACGAACCTCTTTGCCTCGTGCAGCTGAAGCAATAATCTGTCAGTGGGAATGTCTTACAATTGTTCTCAATTACGTATCGCAGTTGATTCCTAATCGAAAGTGTATTGCGCCGTTTATCACACATTCAGCAGAGGCAAAAAAATATATTTAATAATTTAGATTTTTTTTTTAAATATGCATCGAAATGAATGAGACCGATTAATCGATTTATTAATCGACAAAAGCGGGGGGGGGGGGGGGGGCGATTAATCTTAAAATTTTTAATCGACGCCCAGCTCAAGTTTCGATTGTTTTGTATTTGTACTCTGTTTCAGCTTGTCTAGACGCAGCCGACACTACGAGCTAAAAGGCCCCATCAAGCAGCCTCAAAAACGCAAGTCACTAGGCCTTTTCTGCCTATGATTGGTTCAGCGGCGATAAAACACGTACTGAAACATGGGGAACACCATGATGGTGCCTTTTTAACGCTCATTTGTCTCATCAGCTCGTAGCGCCGGCTGCGCTTGTACTTTAGCGGAAATGAACTATAGTTGTTTTCATTTTAACCACAAACAGCTTCAGAAAAATGTTATATGATACACTATTGCCTTCAGCTGCTTTTCCCGGATGTCGTACAGGTTCGTTCCATATTTGAAGCATTGCCACAGTGTGGTCCCGAAGTGAGGTCGATCATCCCTTAGGGAAAACGGCAACCAACGAATGGCTGTCGTATTGACGGCGAACTCGTCTCAATCGCGCGTGCGCATAAACGACGGTTTACTCTTTTCTACGGGCTAACATCGGCGAGATCGGGAGCTCGGATTACTTTGCCAGAGAGCCAGAGAAGGGTTAACGCTTTTGCACAACCACTCGTCATCGTGATTGTCTGCGATCCGCCGAGATGCCAACGTCAGCATCAACAAGTGCGTCGGTGAACGGCGCGGCTGTATCTTCTACGATCAACCCAGACGCGTACATGGTCGTCAACACCAGGCAGCGAAAACAAAATATCCGCGCTCTCGATTTACTACAAAGCACGTTTGTAAACGAGACCAAGGAGCAACAGTTCCTCGACTTGGGTTGCGGTCCCGGAGACTTCACCTGCCGCCATTTACTTCCACGCTGTCCACCGCTGGCAAAAATAGTCGCGGTCGACGTGTCACTGGACATGGTTGAGTACGCTAAGAAGCACTTCAGCCACCCCAAGATCTGCTACGACGTGCTGGACATTGCGGGAAACGGAGTGCCCGACTTTATTCGTAGATACGGTCGCTTCGATCGCGTCTACTCCTTTTTTTGCTTAAACTGGACGAACGATCAAGTAACGGGGTTCAAGAACATCGCCGAATTGCTGAAGCCTGGTGGTGGATGTCTGCTACTCTTCCGGGCTTCCGGAAACCTTATGCGATTGAATAAGAAAATGGCAGCTATGAACCACTGGCAGAAGTATCGCAAGGTAAGATGATATGATCCCTAATCGGGATAGGAGTACCTGTTTGTCCAGCTCCTTATCGACAACTCTCAAATGGTTTCGAAATATAAACGTATAAGCCCCCAAAAATGGTATTCACCCTTATCTCCACAGATTCATAATCTATTGAATGCATTTTCAAGGAGCATTGTCTTAAATTTGTTTAGAAGACATTAACCACTCTTTTTGAGTAGTGATCAGGAACACATTGCTTATTCCGCTAAACTTAGCGGCAAAATTGACGTCACGTGACCTGCTGAGTTGACGTGCTGCTAACTCGACGTGACAATGAGAAGTAGTGTCACATGATGTAGCATCAATTTCCCGCCTAAATTTAGCAGGGAAATTCCTAGACGCACAGATTAAAAAATTATTGGGAGTTCCGTTAACAAGCATTTTATGTTCATGGCAAAAAACTCCGGAATGTCCTTCTGTTGAGGGCTCGGTGTAAGATATATATATAGATAGATGAGGACACGCGACACGCCGAACGCTGCGACGCTTGGGCGTACTAACCGGGGGGGGGGGGGGGGGGGGGGGGGCAAGAGGGGCGGTCGCCCCTTCCCCCTCCCCCCAGTTCTCAGAGTGGGGGGGCAAGGCATGTGTTTTGCTCCCCCCCCCCCCCCCCCCCTACCCCTGAAACAGCCGCCACGGGGCAGGGAAAACACTGGCCGGCGGCGCCCTAGGGAGACTACCGGCCCTGGGGGCGGGGGGAGGGGGGGGGGGGGATTGCCTTCTTACTCAAAAACAAGTTGGTACGCCTATGTTGCGACGGGATCGACCAGATAAAGTCCTGTTGTCGCGCGCCCGAGTAGCCTCAGCCGTCAGCGTCTCCGCCGTTCAGACGACGCAACTGAGCAGAAAAGAGAGGAATAAATCCGAAGTATCGTTACGAGCGCGCTCTTTCCGCTCGAAGCGTCTGCTCTGACCTTGACAGACGCTAGCTTGAACACCGCGCCAGAGATCTCTCCGTTTCAACGTGTTCATAACGCTGTTATTGCCGCCGTTGAGGCACGAAACTAGGATCAATGACGAAGCAGTGTCTAAGCAACACGCGTAGTGCAAGTGCCAAGTTCTACATGACGTGGCGGACCTATAAAATTACTTTAAAAGCAAGCATATCTCTTATTGAGAAGCATGGGAGACCGGACCTGGAACAGGCTGCCATTGGATGAATGGGTGCATGCGGGCGACATGCGCCGCCTAGCCAGTGCTTCTTTTAGAGCGCAGCTCTTAGGTGCCTGTTTCGGGCTTGGGCGGCGTCGCCGTAACCGCGCGTTGCATTATGGGACGTGTCTCATGATGACGTTACACGTGACGTCACGTGTGACGTCACGAGGGTCACGAAAGACGTCAAGAGCGTCACGAGGGAGGAGGAGGAGGAGAAGGGAATTGTTCCGCTACATTAGGTAAAAAAATTTCCCGGCTAAATTTAGCGGAAGAAATTCCCCGCTATATTTTTCCGCTGAATTTAGCTGGAAATGTAGCGAAAATTTCCAGCTAAATGGGAGGGGAGGAGGAGGGGGAGGAAAGGCATAGCCTCCCCTCCGTACCCTCCCCTCCTCCTCAAGAGCTGCGCTTTAATTCGGCATTACAGAGAGTTGTAAAAGTCGTTTTTTTCTTAACTATCATTTAACATAGAGTTTTAAAGATAGAGATCTATTTTTAAAAGCTATATATGGTCCGTACGACGAAGGCGCCTCTATACAGCCAGGTGCCTCCCGCCCCTACGGGTCGCCCGGAAGGGAATAAGTTACTAATCCTTCCCTCGATCTAGGCCACCAGTCAGACAACCCCTTCTCGGTTATCGCCACCATCCTCATGACTATTTTCCCTTCACTATCTATAAATCCCAGTGTGTTTGTTAAATTAGTCGTTTCCTCAGCTACTACAGGGTGAAGCCCCTTACAGAGAACTGTCAAGGGCTGGGCCTTCTCCTCCTCCTCTCTACAAGCTCCACACACCATTTCTGCTTCCTGATATCTAGCTGTCTTAGTACCCAACGTTCCGTCTTTTCTCTTTTGTTATCTTCTCTTCACATCCGTTCTCCTCTTACTTCGTCTGTTCTGCCTATTTGTGCGCGGTCTATCATCCTGTTTAATGCTTACCAACTAGCCCAGCTTACTACCTTACTACAGTTTATTCCTTCTTTAACGATCTGTACAATTCCAAGGCCAATTTAGTTTGCATGCCTGTTCTTCATATTTCCCTCTCAGTTTCTTTAACCCTCTTCTTAACCTTGATTTTCTCATCTGCCTCCCTGCTATGGCCCATATATATAGATGTAAATTTTCTAATCCGCTTTTTTTATTTTGCGTTGACGCTTCTCATGTGTAAATAGCTAAGAACTCGTCGTACCCGTCCTTCTGCATCTATTTCTCTTAGCCTATCCTCAAGTTCTACCTTAATCCTAGGTTCCCTGCCCTCGAATGATCACCATCCCATATCGCCCTGTACACTTTGGTTTAGTGTTTTGCATTGTGCTTCCAGAGCCAATCTACCTACTCCACGTTGCTTTATTTCTAGCCTTTTCTGAACGTCCAGTTTTACGCGCAAAACTGCATTTGCAAAAGTCAGGCCCGGAACCATAACTCCTTTTTAGATCTTCCTCACCACCTCATACCAGTTACCGCTCCACGGTGCTCGATTATTTATTACAGCGTCATTTCTGTTGCCCCTACCTGTTACACATTTTGCACGTTCATTAAGGTATTTTATCGTTAATCCATACTCTTAGATACTTGCATTTATCGACTTGCTCAACCTCTAATTCTTGAATCTTTAGCCCTGCGATTCCGTCATCATTGAACACCATGACCGCTGATTTGTCACCACTGGATCCTACCATTAGCCGCATACCGAGGAGCCATCTGGTGTCGCCGCTCGCAACCAAGCCGAGGAGGGGACTAGTGTCACTAAATAATAGCGAGTTCGTTTCACGGCACTCGTGCCCACGCGTGCCCACTCGCAGCGTGGAACGGGTTCGTTTCGGCCGGCGCTCCACGAGTGGTTGCACTCTCCGAGTTCGTTTCAGCGCTGACACCCCACGCGTGCATGCACTCGCTGCACCGAGAAAATCGGGAGTGCGCCAAAATGCAATCCCGTCATGCCTCGCTCAGGCGGGGCCGGCGAGGAGCGGGAGCAGACGACGAGGGTTCGTCTGCTACGATGTGTCGCGGAACCGAAAGGAAAAAAAGTAGATTTTCTGATAGAAATCGCGTCCCGCGGTGCAACGAAATCAAACGCGAGCTTGAATTGTGAGCGTCTGCTGTTTCACGAAGAAAGCAATTGACAACCCGTAATTTATTTGCAGATTTTAAATCGCTCTGTTGCCGTACAAACGCTGAAATATACCAGTGTGTAAAGAAATGCTCAGAACAAACGCAACAGCGGCCCCCGAGATGTCTATCACCATCCGTGTGCGGGTAAAAAATTTAACATTTTTCGATAAAACTCCCCCAGCAGAAACCTCTGACTGCCCAATAAGCAGCAGAGAAAGCTAAAGATGGTGACTTTACCCGAGGATTGGGCAACATCATCATGTTTAACATTTACCTACGCAGCTAACTTGCCCCGTCGTATTTTGTTCGAGAAAGCTCTCGTTCTCGACGCCTTCACCAAGGCTAATATCTAATCCATAATGACGATCCAAATCGAAAGTCCCAGTTTTGCTGGATATTCCAACAGGCTAGCTTTAAGCCGTACCCTTTCAGTGGTTCACGCATAATACCATGCTCAAACGGATCGAGCTTCTGCTCGGACAGCATCATCAGTTTTCTTTAGTGTAAACGGTTATAAGGATTGAAAGATCGCAACCAGCTGCTTTGGGGACAGCTGTTGCGGAAATTTACGCCGTCTGTAACTATCTCTACGGCAGCCGAGCTGCTTGAAGACATCGCAACTATAAACTACAGGTTGCAGTTGCCAACGTTTGTAAATAAACGTTGGTAGCGACTGCATTCTCGCATTTCCACACATCACTCGGAACAGAAAGGCGCTAGTTTCGGTTTGAAGTCGGTACCTTTTCTACCACATAGATGGCGGCAGCATCAGTCTTCTGCACTCGGTGCATTTGGCAAGTTCGTTTGAGTCCAGTTTTCCGTGCAACACTCTGTGAGTGCGATGCATTCTGGGAGAGAACTCGAACGGTGCCAGTGCGTGTGAAACGAACTCGCTATAAGCTACGCTTATTTAGTGCAGCTTATTTAGTGGCTCTAGAGGGGACTTTAGAGAGTTTTAGTAGATCATTCCCATGACTCCGATAACGATACCCGATACTCCGCCACCGCCTCCCTTGTGCATGCATAGTATCGTTATCGGGGCTATCGGAGGTATCGGAACGATCTACTAAAACTCTCTTTTATCTAGCAGCTGCGACGCGCGCGGTGTCCAGAGCTATGCATATCTTATATCGTGGTTTAGGGTGATGACATTCTTTGTATATTGCGGTACCGATACACCGACAACATGCGCTCACAGAAAAATTTCAAAAATATCGCCGGAAAAAAAAATTGTCGTTGTAGAACAGTCAGCGCCAAGAGCTCGTGCCTGGAGACGCTCTTTCACGCGGTCGAGAGCAGAAGAGAAAAAGAAGTGTTCGGAAGCAAATGGTAAGATGTTATCGCTGTAAGCAAAGTACGTCTTAAAGGAGCAATGCAACGATTTTAACGTTGAAAGAATTTGCATCTTCTACTTTTGACATGGTTTATCTTGTCACGAAGGACAGAAAACATATCTCCTGCCTTCGAGATGTAGCAATTTTGTTGCGCAATCGCGAGGTAAAAATTAGAATATTTCCCGACCTGCAGCCACGAGCGGTGGCCATGATAACTGCGCGGCGTGACGTCAAAGGGGGACATATAAGAAGATATCAAGTTGTGCAAATACCTGCTCTATAAAAAATAATTTTTCTATAAATTTTGTCGTTCCAACATAAATATAAACGCTTCCAAAACCTGGTATCATCAACAAAACTTTTATTATACGAAGTTTTAGTGGCGCCATCTATCCGAGGTCAACAAAACCGTAAGATCTATCTGCTACCGCGAACAGCCGCTAGAAGCCGGAGGGGGACGGGGGCAGAGCAGGACGGGGATGGCCGGACCCGGACGAGCACGTTGGCGCTTTCCTCCTTTCGCCATGTTGATCGCGCTACACAAGCCCGTGGTCACGTGGTCGCGAACGGGTGAGTTCTGGCTGCTTACTGATGGCTCTGGAGGGAAAGCTTCACCGGAACCCCTCGCGTCCTCCTTTCACGTCACAGTGCACGCGACTCGAAAGATGGTGAAGGAGTTGAGAGGTGCCGAAAACCTCAATCTTTATTTTTAAAATAAAAACTAGGGCATGCAAGCAAAAGCAGCTTTTTTTTTTCTTTTTTTACTTTAGAAATTATTGAGGCATTATACATGCCTCTGCGGATCTCTCTACCCCTCCCTCTCTCTCTCTCCTTCTCCCTCCCTCCCTCTCTCTCTCTCGCGTTACCAAAGGGCACGCGCAGAGTCAATAGACCCTTTACGAAAGTCAGTCTACCCACCTTGTGCAGAGCCAGACCCGACGCTCTAATGGCGGAACTACACTGTTTCTCCACACCAGAAAAATCGAACGTCTTCGAAAGCATAGAGCAGAAAAAGGAAAAGATGTTGGTCCTTTCACGTCACCTTCGATGCACGGAATCGAGGGTGTTTGATTTAGCCGCGCATGATCTCCTATCACCGCCATTAGAGCGGCAATAATGGAGCTTTTTATACTGCCACAAGAGGACTCTGACTTTTGAAAAGGGTCTATTTGCCGTTTCTTCCAAAGAGTTTGATCCAGCGTGAGCTTTCTGCTTTTCATGACATTTCGTTGCACGAGCAGCCAGATAGCGACCGCGTGCTCTGGGCAGGGCTTCTACTACATTTGTAGCCTCACCAACTCAGTTATCACTGACAGAATGAGAGCGGCAGGATGTGTCTTTCGAACGCCTCCTGCACGTGCTACATGCCTTCCGCCGTGCTTTGAGTGCGCTCGTGTCCTCGAGGTACAGAAACGTCCCGAAGCGTCGTCGAAGGTGGGAACTGGAAGCTCGTGCTGGTGGCGGGACAACTCAAGCTCCTCACTGCCGTTTTTGCCTTGTTAGTGACTATGCGGACCGGAAGTTCGTCTGCTTCTTTTGCAAGGGTTGTGGTGACGTCAGAACGCCAAGCTCTGATTGGTTCTGATTGAAGAAGAGTGGGTAGACCTTAAAGCAAGCTGCCTTTGACATCTACCCACTATTCTTCAATCACAACCGATCAGAGCTTGCTGTTCTGACGTCACCAGAACCCTTGCAAACGAAGCAGAAGAACTTACGCTTCGCATAGAATCCAGTCCTCGTACTATCTCTAGGTTAATGAGCATCAGGGTGAAAACAACCATACTCGGAGTACCAACGCAGATAGACTTTTTGCCGCCGCCGAAGTGTTAAATGCATTTTGTTGTCTTCTAAGTTCTTCTGGAAAGCGCATCGATTTTCTTCCAGCATGTTCCAGCGCGATGCAGATCACTGAATCATTACAGCGCATCGACAAAATCCTGAGTTATATATCGCGATTTTGACGAAGCAAACCTGTTCGGCCGAATGATAAATACAAATCACTTCAGCCGCGATTCGCCCTAATGGGGAGTATTGTCCTCGTCACTTCTACACGGCACAGCTGTCCAAGTACGGGTTTAGTACGGGGGAGGGGTGGCGTTCCGTTATTACCGTATTTTCCTGATTATAGTCCACATCCGGCGCATAGTCCGCAGGGGCACATTTGGGGTAAAGAATAAAAGTTTTTGCTTAGATAATTCCCACCCGGTGGACAGTCCGCACACAGCGCATAGTTAGCACTTAGTGCATAATCCGACAGTACAAATTATAATACACAGCACACTTTGACAAATGCCTACGGTACTGGCTGACAAAAAAGCTTGTATCATACATAAATAACCATTAATATACTCTGTTATACATAAACTTCTTCACGTCTTGTCAAAGTGAACGATATAAAGAAATACGAAACCTTGTACAGTCAGCATCTGTATATAATCCGCACCGGGTAAAATTTCAACATTTAAACATGTATAATCTGCGAATTATAGTCCGAAAAATACGGTACTTAATATTGAACATTTATTCTTTATTTTAATAATTTATTCTTTATTTATTCTTAAAGACAGTACAAAATAAAATAAGTGGATTGAACAGGATCCATAGCCAATGAATAGTGATATTCTTTAAAGTAAATGTTAAAGCCACAAATCGAAACATGCACAAAACAAGCATATTAACATAATATCATATATATTATCTGCATTATTCAAGCATATATGGTCTATAAAAAGGTATCTTTTAATTCAACGATTAGCTGACTTACAAGATCAAAAAACATAAGCAACACATTTCATAAAACGTGACTTTTTTTTTTTTTTTCTGCCTGACTACCATTAGAAAACGATAAATAATAATTTTAGAGATTTGTTTTTTCTCTTTATCTTGGCTTCACTGCTGTCTAGTTTGTTGTAATCAAACACTGTATTTAATCGTTTAAAGCAGATTATTGGTGTTTTATTAAACTTGTTCCAGGGAACGATGAGAATGCTTGTCAGTGGGGATAACGTTTTAAGGGGAATTCACCCGCTATTTATTTGTAGCCTTCTCCTCATGGATGGCGCAAATTGTTTTTCCCGGGACAACTTAATTGATCCCAGCTGCATATGCAGCTGTGGACACTGGCTGTTCACCGCCAATTTAGGCGAGCTATCGATATTCTTCGTGAAACACGAGCCAGCGATGAAGAACCAGTGTTGGGTAAAGTACATCTAAGAAGTACTGGAAGGAAAGTGGGAACTTAATGATAAATTATGTACTTCAAGTAAAGTAGTAAGTACACCGGGCGTAATGTACTTGAAGTAAAGTATTATAAATACAGTGTACTTTCAAAGTAAAGTACAAGTAGTTTTTAACAATAGTTACTGATGCTCTTTCATTCCCCTATGCAGTGTTTTGTTTTTTTAACTGGTATGTATTGCCCCAGGGGTAATGGGTGGTGCATCTGTTATTTGCAAAAATAGCGGCGAATATTGGATAAAGTCAAGTGGCCAACAGTAGTTGTCCTACCCTCGATAAAAAACGATACACAATCACCTTATAAGGCATTTATTTGTATAGGGCTCGTAGCCGCCTTTAGTTCACTCAAAGAAATGACCAGATGACGTCTCAAAAAATGACAACGCATTTTCCTATCACAATGCGCTTTTTTTTTTTTCAAATTTGACGAGTGTATTTTGAAGTCAGAAGTTGTATTTTCCTCCTAAAGTAGCTGTCAAAAATACTTTGAGCAAAGTTCAAGTTCATGCTCAGAGACTGTACTTCAAGTAAAGTGCAAGTTTTAAAAACCTACTTGAAGTAGTACTTTAAGTAAAATGTACTTAAAGTACATCCCAACAATGTGTTGAACTGGCTCTGATTTCAGACAGAACCCCGAAGTTCGGACCGCGTTCAAAACCTACGAATGTACGTAACATATGAACATCACATTTGCTGACTGTGTTGTGCGTTGGTTGTCTAGCCGGTTGTCTCCGTTTGCAGTTGCGTATAGTGTCATGACTTATGGAGTTGCTAACACAACTGACGCCTCGATGGCAATGTACCGGGCTCGGCGGCGTTCGGCGTATATTCGTCACATACAGTCTGGCGACAACAAATACGAGGCAGTGAGTAATTCATTTTTGCAGCGAGAATTTCGCTGTTAAATTTCGCTTCGTGGAATTCAGTCTTTGGACGTGATTAAGCGACCATGCACGAGTCATGATCGTGGGCCTAGAATCTGACCGGTGCCATTTTCAACGTTCGCACGCATTGCGCATGCATTGCGCATGCATTTCTCGCTTTCTGGAATGACGAACATGCGCAGGCTGCGAAGATGGCAAGCTGGGCTGCGCGACGGTCAGTAACTGAGCGGTTTGTAAACAAAGGGCTTCTGTCCGGTGCAATGCTCAGTATTTGTACATATAGCGGCTGCTTTGCTCGCTTTCCGAATCAAGGAATAAGTGTGTGTGTGTATGTGTGTGTGTGCGTGTGTGTGTGTATGTGTGTGTGCTTGTGTGTTTCTAAAGCCTGAAGTTAGTCCGTTTCAACTGGAGATCTGTCTTTCAGCTGCAGATGAGCAATTTAGCCAGTGCAGTACAACGGCTGTCCTGGGGTCATTAACGTGCACCGCGCAGGAGTGATAAACGACCGCACACCGGTACGATGCTCATCCAGATCGAAACAGGCATGGGCGGGGATTGAACCCGGGATCCCTGGGTTCTGCAACGCCGCGAGCTTTCGCTAATCAGTGCGTGCTTGACTGAACAGACGGCATACTGGTTGTCATTTTGTAAACGTTAGAACGGTGCATAAGCATTTTTCAGCGTCTGCTCTCGCGCGCCATATGGGGCGAAAAGATTAAAAAAGAAACTAAAAAGAAACAAAACACGCACCTTCCGCTTCTTGTAACAACGCTAACAAGGCTTTCTTTTGGGGTTTTATAATTTGTGTTTTCTTTCAAACATTTATTGTTAGTCGAGCCACATAGGGAAGCGTTAAAACGTTTACGAATTCACAGCCCAGCGTGCAATTTTCGCAGCTTAGCACGGACGCGTTCGTGACTTCGGCAATCGAGCAGAGCACGTGCCGTGCGCAAGAACGCTGGAAAAGGACCCGGCCTGCAACCCTTTCATTCAATGGTTGATATTCGGGGACAACTTTTTGAGCCATTCCCGAAGAAGTGAAGAGCGCGCAGCCTCGGTGGCGCTCAAGCTGCGCCACTGCACGGGCACCGAGAGCATTGGCTGTATTTGCGGCGAAAAGTTTGGGTATCGCCCCCTGGTGGAATTTTTTCACAATTCAGAGGGAGGGAAAATAAATCTTTATTCGAATAAAACTTTCAATTTGGAGATTTAAGCAACTGCAGGACCAGCACCGACTACTCCAGATCATTGATTGGAGTTATAAGCGGCATATAAATTTGACAAAAAAAAGAGAGAAAAAAATTATATATATATATATATATATATATATATATATATATATATATATTGTTACGGTGAAAGATGCTTTATTTACAGACGATTAAGGAGGGTTATAGGAGAAGGATGAGGTGGGTGCTGCGAATTTGAGGGATTCGGCGGTTGGGCACTTCTTCCTTTTTCCCTGCCTGATTGCCCGTCTTTGTTTCCTTCCTCTTCATAAGATTACCCCCCTCGGTAAGAAAACGACGTCTCGTCGTTGAGATACGGGGCCGACGGTGCGATGTATGGCTTTAGACGGAGCACGTGCACTGTGTCTCGTTGTTTGCGGCGTCCGTCGTTTTGTTGATGGAGGGGTTCTATGACATAGGTGACGTCACTAGATTTGTGGCAGATCCGGTAGGGTCCAATGTAACGATGTTGTAGCTTGTCGGCCAATCCGACATGGCGCTGCGGTGTCCAAAGAAGGACAAGATCTCCGGGAGAAAAACTAACATGCTGGTGGGAACCGTCATACCGAGTGCACTGGCGCTCTTGAAAATCGAGTGTGCGTAGACGAGCTACTTGGCGGGCGTCTTCGGCTCGACTTACTGCATCGGATGCGAATGCTGTTAGCGAAGCGTCTGGTTGAAGTGGAAGGAGAGGATCAATCATTAAGGGAGGTTCACGGCCAAAGAGTAGATAAAATGGGGTAAAACCCGTTGTGTCGTGGCGTGAAGAATTATATGCAAAAGTGATATAGGGTAAGGCGGCGTCCCAATTGCTGTGATCGGACGAGACGTACATAGACAGCATGTCGGATAATGTCCTGTTCAATCGCTCGGTCAATCCATTTGTTTGTGGATGATAAGCGGTGGTGACTTGATGGCGTACGGAGCAGGATTGCAAGATTTCTGAGACCACGCGCGAGAGGAAAGAACGTCCACGATCGCTGAGAAGTTCTCGGGGAGCTCCGTACTTCAATATGACGTCCTCCAATATGAAGTTGGCTAGGTCAACAGCAGTGCTGGTTGGAAGGGCGCGGGTGATCGCATAACGAGTGGTGTAATCTATTGCAACTGCGATCCAGCTGTTGTCAGTGCGTGACAAAGGAAATGGTCCTAGGAAATCAACTCCGAGTCGCTGGAATGGGCTGAGCGGAGGGTGCAGTGGTTGAAGGAGTCCTGATGGTCCAGTATGCGGTTTCTTTCGACGTTGACAAGGGTCGCATGAGGAGATATATTTCTTAACAGTTTGATACATGCCAGGCCAATAAAAACGTTCCTTAACCTTTGTGTAGGTGCGAAGCAGACCGAGATGACCTGATGAAGGGACGTCGTGTAGTTCGTTGAGAATAGTTATCCTTAGGTGTTTAGGAACAACTACAAGCCACAGTAATCCATCTGGTCTGAAATTTTGCCGGTATAGGATGTCGTTGCGAATGCGAAAGAGTCCTGAGGGTGGCTGGTTTAGGTTTGACGTGAGATGTTCAATGTGAGCTCGAAGAGCTGGGTCACGGCGTTGTTCCTGGGCAAGGATGAGGAGGTCTGAGATTGGAAGGACAGGCAGTTAGTTCAGTGTCATCTGAGGAATCGACTGGGCTCACTGGGTAGCGGGACAAACAGTCAGCATCTTGGTGCATTTTTCCGGATTTGTATACGATGGTAAAGTTGTATTCTTGAAGTCGAAGCGACCAGCGGCCGAGGCGGCCAATGGGATCTTTCAAGGACGACAGCCAGCAGAGCGCGTGGTGATCAGTTATGACACGAAAGGGACGCCCAAAGAGGTATGGCCGAAATTTACAAATTGACCATACCACAGCCAAGCATTCCCTCTCAGAGATGGTGTAATTACGTTCAGCCGGCGAAAGGAGGCGGCTGGCGTAGGCAATTACTCGTTCTGTACCAAGTTGATGTTGCGCAAGAACAGCTCCGATGCCGTGACCACTGGCATCGGCTCGAATTTCGGTGGGTGCCGTGTCGTCGAAATGTCCAAGAATGGGGCTTGATGTCAAAGCAGCCTTGAGATATCCGAACGACGAGTGGTGTTGATGGTGCCATTCGAAAGGTTGATTCTTCTTGAGGAGAGAGGACAGTGGTAGCGCGATGAGTGCAAAGTCTCGAATGAAGCGGCGAAAGTAGGAGCCAAAAAACTCCTAATGTCTTTCGTTGATTGAGGTTTGGGAAAATCTTTGACTGCCTGAATTTTTTCTGGGTCTGGGAGGATACCATTTTTGTCGACGAGATGTCCCAGGACTTTAGTTTGCTGACTTCCGAACCGACATTTTGATGAGTTGAGTTGTAGTCCAGATTGTTGAAAAACTTCAAGAACTTGCTGCACACGTTCGAGGTGCTTGGAGAATGAGTCAGAGAAAATGATTACATCATCGAGGTAGCATAAGCAGGTTACCCATTTTAGGCCTTTGAGGAGACGATCCATCATTCTTTCGAACGTGGCTGGCGCATTGCAAAGGCCAAAGGGCATCACCTTAAATTCGAAAAGTCCATCAGGTCTGATGAACGCAGTTTTCTCGCGGTCCGATTCGTCGACGCTGATCTGCCAATACCCCGAGCGTAGGTCAATGCAGAAAAAATATTCAGCGCCATATACGCAATCGAGAGGATCGTCGATACGGGGCAGAGGGTACACATATTTTTTTTGTTATCTTGTTTAATTTGCGGTAATCGACGCAGAAGCGCCATGATCCGTCCTTCTTTTTTTACTAAGACGACAGGAGAGGACCAAGGACTTGACGAGGACTGGACAACGTTTTGTGACAGCATCTTATTAACTTCATGTTGGATAGCGCGGCGTTCGCTCGGTGATACTCGGTAAGGACGGTGGTGGATTGGAGGTTCAGTACCGGTGTCGATTCGGTGAGTAACTGCATTTGTCTGGCCAAGAGGACGACTTGGAAAGTCAAAGATGGTGTGGTACTTGGAAAGTAGGTCGTGAAGTTGATGGATTTTATCCTCGTCCAAAGTCGGATCAATCATGGTTGTAATGCTGGCCAAGGCAGGGCTCGATAGTTGCGTTGCGACGGTGCTTTCTGATTGTTCCTCGGAAATGGCTGCGACGACACAATTGATTGTAGGGAAACTTCGCGCAATAGTCATACCTTTCGGTAATATTTGATGACTCTGACCAATATTGACTACCCATAAATCTGTGGCACCGCTTTGGATAGTTGCGACGCAGTGTGATAATGCAAGTTGCCTTTCAAGCAAGATGCTCATATTCGGTGTGATAATGTAGTCACCGTCTTGGATCGAGTGGGTCGTTGTGACATTTATGGCGGCAGCAGACAAGGGAGGAATGCGTGATGTCTCAAGACAACATAATCTGGACACAACCGAGTCAGAAACGTCGCAGGACTCACTGGTATCGAACTCAATCTCGCCTTTGGCACAGTCGATGAGGGCCGAATGTGAGGAGAGAAAGTCCCAGCCGAGGATGATCTCGTGGGGACAGGTTATAAGAACTGTAAAAAGGATGAAGGTAGTCTTGTTGTTAACAATTATGCGAGCGCCGCACATGCCATGAGGTGAAATAATGCCGCCATCTGCACCGCGGAGCGTTTTCGTGTCAGGTGGCGTCAGTACTTTTCGTAAGCGTCGTCGGAGGTCTTCGCGCATTATGGAAATTGCGGCTCCAGTGTCGACAAGGGCTAATGCGCTAATACCGTCAATATGAACCATGAGTCGATTATGAGATGTAGCGACGATATTCTGTAGAGGATTTGCGGCTATAAACTGTGATGCAGCCTCACCTCCTGAAGCTGCATGGTTCAGTTTTCCGAGGGTCGAAGATCATGGGACGGCGAAACGGGGCGGCGAACGGGTAGGGACAATGATTGGCGGCGACGCGGGGACTGAGGGCGAGGGTTCCGCGATGAGCGATAGAATGTTGCATCTTGGCTTCGGTAGTCATCAGAGGGTGAAGCGAAGTTTCTATTGTAAAAACGACCGTCATTGGTGGGTAGAAACGTCCGGTTGTTTGGTTGTCGGTTGTTCCAGCGATTTCGACAGTAGCGGGTGACGTGACCAGCCATACCGCAAGCAAAACAAATGGGTCGGTTGTCGGGGGTCCTCCACGTGGCGGGATCACGTCGGTGGTACGGTCTGAAGGATGGCGTCGCAGTTGAAGATTCACGGGCGCAGCATTGGGGTGTCTGTGCCTGTTGATCAAACGATGGTCGAAGACTTGGACGCGGCGAGCCGCCGAACTTCTCTATTTCTTGCCTAACGACAGTTTTACCCTTACAAAAACGGGTCTCAACATTCTTTTTAATTTTTTTAGACTTCTTATTGACTTTCCGCAATCCTATTGAATTCCTTTATAAACGCACTTTGTTTTGACTATTGTCAAAAAACTTTCAAAAGAAAAAATATTGAATTTTTTTGTAGACTTATTTATAAAAAAATTAAAAAGAACTTGTAAAGACGTTTTTCTATAGGATATTTTCTAAAAAAATTCAAAAGGAAAAACAATAGATTTTGTTTTGTAGACTTATTTATAAAAAAATTAAAAAGAAGTTGTAAAGACGTTTTTCTGTAGATTATTTTCTAAAAAAATTCAAAAGGAAAAACAATTGATTTTGTTTTGTAGACATATTTATAAAAAAATTAAAATAAGTTGTAACAACGTTTTTGTAGGTCATTTTCTAAAGAATAAAAAGAAAACCTATTGACATTATTTCTTTATAATATTTTATAAAAAGAGCCTTTTTTATTATTTTATTTGGTCCGCGGTCGTGTGCGGGGTTCGATATGACGGATGTTTTTTTTTTGTTTTTTTTTCTTTTTATTGAAAATGTGTTTTCTTGTTCACTTTGATTACTTAATTTCGACTGACTTCCTGTTGACATGTTCAACAAAATGTTTGTTGATTTTGTGTTGAAACTTTTTTATGATTTTCTATTGACATTCTATTAACTCTACGTTGGATCTTTTTTCTGTTGACTTCCTGTTGAAAGTGTTATCAGAAATACTGCAGACGTTATATTTACTTCGTGTTTAAATTATTCAGTTGACCTTCTGTAGCCAGTGTCAAAAGAAAAACTACAGACTTTCTGTTGACTTTTTATTGAACATAATACATCTTGACTAAATGTCAAAAGTCACTAAGTTTCTCAATAGTCCCTGACAAGTTGAGAACCATAGGGAGGAGCTTCCGTTCTCCTGCCTCCAGTGCGAGCCTTCTATCCTTGACAACTCTTCGACGTCTTGCGCCCCTCGAGCTCGACTGCGCAGTCAAAGCACGACGGAAGGCATGGGGCGCGTGCTGGAGGGCAGGCGTTCGAAAAACACGCCCTGCCGTTCTCACTTTTTAAATGACAATCGTTGCATTATTGACCCTATTCAACTAGTAAAGAAGAGCAAAATAACTAAATAACACCGTAACTATTTTAAAGTGGAGCAACCGCCTTGACTGGCTTCGTCCCGAGTGGTGCTATGCAGAGAAGCGATAAACATTTGTTCTATGAGCCGTTTTTGTGGATGTTGTTTTAGCGACTACACGAAATTATTATTAGTTGTACCAATGCTTTTTAGTAAGAGATAGAGTCCACGAACTTCGAAACACTGTCTTTCCTTTGACAGACTTTCGAGAAGGAGACCGGAGACTTGGAAACTTAGTAAGTGCTGAGGTGGTCACCGGCCAAATGATTACCTTCAATATGTAGGCTATATAAGGCTCTGGTGCTGTCAACAGGACTGTGTTTCTGGTGTTGAGTGCTTGATGGTGTTTGTGTTTGTTTACATTGCTTATTTGTGGGATGTGTATGTATGAAAAAGACACTATTTCCTAACGAAATTAAAAAATATTGTAAAAAATTTTGTGTTTTTTTAGCGTTAATCTGCGGTTTTGTCAAAAGGAATTCAACAAAATTTATGTAAGAAAGAATTCAAAAGAATGTATGTAAGAAGGCATTCTAAAAAATGTAAGTGGCCAATTTTAACTAGGAGTTAAATAAGTTGTCAAAAGAAAGTCTAAAAAACATCAAAAGAGTTTAAAAAGAAATTCAATAGGACTCCAGAAAATTTTCAACAAAAATTCAAAAGAATTTAACTACAGATTTTTGTAAGGGTAACGGCGGCGATGGATAACTCGCTAGTCGATGAGCGGGGAGACGGGGAAACACCGTCAGCGGGCATCATCGCCTCCAGTTCTCGGCGGACGATTTTCGTGATGCGCTCTGTGTTAGTATCAGAGTCTTCACAAGATGATGTTGCCGGGGTGTTTGGCAAACGGTTGAATTTGTGCGCTATCCTGCGAGTCTTTGCAGCTTCAAACCTGCGGCACTCTTTCAGGACGTCGTCGACAGTCGAGCAATCCTTAATGACAAGTAGCTGGAAGGCATCATCTGCGATGCCTTTGAGGATGTGTTCCATCCGTTCGATTTCTGGCATTTCGAGGTTAGCTTTCCTGCACAGAGATAGGAGGTCTTGGATGTAGGTCACATATGACTCGGTCGATGTTTGGACTCTGGATGCCGGCTTTCGCTTGGCCGAGAGCTTGCGACCGGTCGGACGTCCGAAGAGGTCCTGAAGCTTGGCTTTGCAGAGGTCCCACGACGTTAGTTCCTCTTCATGTGTTTCAAACCATGTTCGGGCGGTATCACGCAAGTAGAATATGACATTCGCCAGCATGATAGTGCCATCCCAGCGGTTGTGGACACTTACTCTTTCATAGAGGTCTATCCAGTCTTCAACCTCCTGGTCTCCTGTGCCGGTGAAAAGGCCAGGATCTCGCGGTTTGGCGATAACCAGTGAAGGCTGCGGCGGAGCTTGAGCGCCTTCGGGTGGTGTTTCGAAACTGGAAGTCATGTCGGTGGGAGGTTGGCGACGTCTGCTTCGTGTGTCCAGGTCGGGGCCGATCCGCACCTCCACCAAAGAATGTTACGGTGAAAGATGCTTTATTTACAGACGATTAAGGAGGGTTATAGGAGAAGGATGAGGTGGGTGCTGCGAACTTGAGGGATCCGGCGGTTGGGCACTTCTTCCTTTGTCCCTGCCTGATTGCCCGTCTTTGTTTCCTTCCTCTTCGTAAGAATATATATATATATATATATATATATATATATATATATATATATATATATATATATATATATATATATATAAGTAAAAAAGCCACCGAGGTTCAAACAAACTTGGATAGTTTAATCGGACGTATCAGGAGGGGGACCCTCCTTCTTCAAGCATGACATAAAATGTCACGCTTGAAGAAGGAGGGTCCCCCTCCGAAAGAACGAGGGTCCCCCTCCGAAGAAGGAGGGTCTCCCTCCGAAACGTCTGATTAAACTATCCTAGTTAGTTTGAACCTCGGTGGCTTTTTTACTTATATGCGAACGCCTCTGCTCCCCACAACTTGAAGACGTCATTTATATATATATATATACAATAAAATAATCATTTACATATGTACAGTGTCCAAAACCCGACGTAACAACAGGTTCGCCCATCCCTGGTGGAAGGCACCGTCCCTGGACTAAGCACCCGTCCTCAATATGAGGAGGTATTCACGCTAGCTGGTCCTCGGACCGACAGCTTCCAGAACGGTGTCCTGTCCCTTCCACAAATAGGCCGCAGCACAGCGACGGCCATGCCAGGAGCGTACTATACATAAGATTTGTTCTTGTCAATAGTTCTCACTTAATTTTGTGTCCTCCAGATAATCAACAAGATACCCGATCACAGTTTGTTGAGTACTTAGTGTGTACCATAGACCAAGGAGCGCTGAGAGGGACAATGGTCGGTTATAGATGCTGGACATTTGTTCTCGAAGATGGTCTCGTTCATCTTCATACCTTCGGCAGTTGATTAGTATGTGTTCTGCGTCTTCTATTTCGTAACATGTGGTGCACAAAGGCGAGGTAACTTGTCGTATTCAATGTAGGAAATATTGTCCAAAAGGAACACCCAATCGAAGTCTGTGTATCAATGTTTCAGAAGCTCTTGAAATGTGTCTTGGCATCCAAAATTTTAAGTTAGGGTCAATCCGTTCGAGATGGGAGTTCTGAGGAGCGTCTCTAAAACAAGTTGCCTGGGATCTTTGCCTTGACATCCTTCTGAACAGATTTAATGTGTCTCCTTTCGTGGAAGTAATTGCAGTCTTGGTATTCATATTGGGAGCATTTTTGAGTAAAGCAGAGAACCTCTTGTAAAATAGCAAAAAGTTATGTGTTAATTGAGCTTGTCTTGTGTGAAAGTAAGAAACTTTTTTCTAGTTCTAAAGACGGAATTATAAAGGCTTCTGTACAGGATAAATCGCTTGTTGACCCATCCCTGTAGACCACAGTAACGTCATCTGGGGCCTCCGAAAGCATTGAAAGTGTCCTTTGCTTCAATGTGGTTTGGTATAAAGTCGATTTTTTCACAATTCTAGGTACTGGTGTAGAAATATTTGCGAAGTAGAATGTCCAAAGCGCAGCTGGAGATTCATATGGGAGTGCGAAGTTTGCGGGAATTATATTTGTATTAGCCATTATTACCTTATGCACACTAAAAAACGTCCTACGACGGATAGTTGCAACGAGTGGGTGATTATGATGTCGTGCAAGAAGGCGAATGAAATGTCGGAGAGTTTCCCGTTCACGTAGAATTGGTATTGTGAGGGCGTGAGCTTCTGCAACAACCAAGGAACTTGCTGCGGCTCTTGGTACTCCCAAGCAGATTCGTAGGCTGCGGGATATCAGATGTCTGTCGTGTTTCAGGAGTCAGGGAGAGCCCACATAACACTGGAAGTGAACACGAAAGGGACTGTGTAACAAATGCTCCATGGAGAGTTAAAAGTGCTTTTGAAAAGCCACTCCATCTGGTTCCAGAGCAGCACCGTAAGATATTGACGCATGGCGCTACCTTTCTTTTTAAATATTTTACATGGGCTGTCCAAGGCACATTTCGGTCAATGTACACCCCAAGGAAACGATAAACCTTCATCAAAGGCAAAGGTTTCTCGCCAAGCGTGAGGTCAAAGTTATTGAGTCTTCGTCGTGTAAATGGAAGGACCTCAGATTTCTCAGTAAAGATCGACATACCTTGTTCAATGAGAAATTGTTCAATTATTAAAAGTGAAGTCTGGAGACGAGTCTGAATTACACAGGGATTAACATATGATGACCAAATAGATAAGTCATTAGCATAGATGGAAATTGATACATTATCTGGTAATAGACAAAGGAGTTCTGTCAATACAAGGTTAAATAATGTGGGACTTAATACGCTTCCTTGAGGAACTCCTTGTGAACCAGTATTTTGATGTAAAACCGTTGGGCGTCTGTGCGTACGTCGATCATGGAGGAAATCACTCATCCAGTTCACTGGGTGGTCACCTACTTCTAGTCGCTAAAGCTGTTCGATAACATGGCAGCGACTAACAGCGTCAAATGCCCGGTGAATGTCTAGAAACACTGCTACTGTGATTTTGTGAATGCTGCGCTCGTGTTCTACACAGGTCATGAGATCGAGCACAGAATTCATAGCTGACATATTCTGCCTAAAACCGGTCATTTGGAAAGGCAATATTCCACTGGAATCTAACCACCAATTTACCGTATTTGCACGAATATAACGCGACCACGAATATAACGCGAGGGCAGTTTTTGATGCCCCCAAAAAGAAAAAAAAAATATTATTACTATTATAACGCGAACCGATGCCGCGTCAATTTCTCGCACTCGGGGGCATAGCAGAAGTGAAAAGTCAATGGAAATAGAAGAAATATCAGTTTATGTTTTGACTGCACTTATCCTCACTGCTCAGGTCCTTCCGTTTACAATCCACTTGGCGACTACGCAGGTATGCAGCAGCACGGCAGCTGCTTGTCCGGTAGTTCTTTCTTCTTCCATGGGAGCTCCTCGGCAGCCCACAATCCAAACAAGGCGCAGGAAGCAGAAGCACCAACACACAAACACCAGACCACTCTGGAGCAGAAACTAAACAATGCGCAGGCAGAGAAAAGACAGCTGAACCCGATACACGATCACACTTCTTGTTCTGGTCCCTCTTCGTAAACAAATGCCTCGTGTTGCATGGTTGCGTAAACGCGGTCGGTGGTCTTGGCTTGGCTGGTGTTGACTTGACTTGGCCCGGCTTGGCTTGGCTCGAATTGGCCAATGCCCGCATTCCCGCATGGCGCGCGCGCGTGCGGCGTGCGCGCGCGCGTTGTAAAAACACAGAAGCGATAAAAATGCTTTTTTATGTTTTCTATTCGCCCCTTCACGTGGCCGAATGGCTAGAAAATGCCCCTCCACACCCACTTCTTTTTCCATTGGACCTTTTGCGTTGAGCCGGAGGGATGACTTTCTCCTCTGGCTTTCTCCAGACTCGCGCGCCCCGTGGTTGAACTCGATTCCGAATATAACGCGAGGTGCGTTCAGGAGCACGTAATTTCGAAAAAAAACTCGCGTTATATTCGTGCAAATACGGTAGTCGCTGTAGGACCATATGTTCCATCGTCTTCATCAGCGCGCTGGTGAGGCTCACTGGACGAAAAGATGAGATACAGAGGGGATTTTCCAGGTTTTAAAACACCCACTAAAATTGCTTCTTTCCAGGCCAGGGGTATACAACCACTTGCCCAGCATTGGTTATACATATCCAGTAAAAAAATATGAAAGCCGTTTACAACTCCCTGTAACGCCGAATTAGAGCGCAGCTCTTGAGGAGGGGAAGGCACGGGGGGGGGGGGGGTCACGTGAACTCAAGGGGGGGGGAGGAGAAATTTTTCCGCTAAATTTAGCGGGAAAAATTTTCCGCTAAATTTAGCGGGGAAACTTTTCCGCTAGATTTACCGGGGAAATATTTCCGCTAGATTTAGCGGGAAAAATTTTCCGCTAAATTTAGCGGGGAAAATTTTCCTCTAAATTTAGCGGGGAAATTTACCCATCAGGCACCGCGCGGTTACGCCGCCGGCGACGCCGACGCCGCTCAAGCCGGAAACGGGCGCCTAAGAGCTGCGCTCTAAAAGGACATAGCGTGATTCCCAATATTCGTTAGTGCAACCGGAGTGATACTATCAGGTCCTGGGGCACTTTTTCGCCGGAGCTTTCTCAATGCCCATTTGAGTTCACTTTTGTTAAATGGCAGATTCATCATATGGCTGTAGGCTGTTGATAGCCGCGGGGATGGGGTTTTCTGAGCCGTGTTTGCTATGGCTGTAGATACGTGTTGCGTCACAGCTCTTCAAAATTCTTTGGCTATATTCATATCGCTGGCACCTCGATGAAGTGTCAGCGCGCGCAATGGTTGGCGTTGTAACTCAGGCGATTTTAATGAGCGAACTATGCGCCATGCTTGCATTGTCGGAGTGTTCGGTGATATTGAATGCCAAAGACTCTTTCATCGGCGTTTTCCCAAATATTCGAGCTCGTGCTTTGTTTTCGTCTGAATTCGTCTGGCTTTCGTTTGATCTTCAAATATTCCGGTCCTTCGAGCTTTTCGTTCCGTCTGACGGCGTTCAGCACGCAATTTCCGGTATTCAGGATCTACCCCTAGATGTCCCCAAGGGACTTTTAATCTTTGTGATGATTTCTCAAGGTTAAGTTTTATCCCAGAAACTAAATCTAGTGTCTTTAAATTTGTCATTGTATCAGCGTTCAGTGCACGCAACTTGGACCAGTCAGTTAAAACTGCATGTCTATGTTTTACAAAGGGATGTAATTTGGTGTGACTTCATTATATAGATAGGTACATGATCGCTTCCCCTGGTGTCGCAATCGGTATACCAATTGTCTTGAGCCGCCAAGCCTGCAGAGCAAATGGTCAAGTCTAAGCAACTCGTATCGGAGATCCGTCGTTTAGAACGCAAAGGTCGTTTGAAGTGAGCATACAGTCTAACATTGATCCCCTCTTTGATGTATGAGAGCTGCCCCAGGTTGGACTATGCACATTGAAGTCTCCACACAGCATGTAAGGTGCATCCAAAGAAGCAATGAGGCCTTCTAGGCGTTGTAAGTCTGTTCTGCTTCCTGGGCCCGTTTGCTCGAAGCTGGTTAGCTAACCGCGGTTAACCGGATTTCCCTACGAGGGCGAATTTGGGTTCACGTGACCGGCAGAGTAAGGACGGCGGGGAAACATGGCGGTGCCCCGGTGAGTGAGCGCCGCTCGCTTTGGAACTAATACGTCGTAGTAGCTGCAGTAGCGGGCGTGTTAGTCAGCAATGAATGGTGCAGGAGGTTTTCGCGTTGCCTTACCTCACTTAAAACGCAAAACATAAGCAATGACCTCGCCGCATTTTTTAGATAGACTTTCGACTCTGGCCATTCCTATGCCTAAATGAACGCGATAGTTGGCGGCATGGCAACTTCTTTGGAAAGTGGATTGCCTTGACTCAATCGGCCGGGTATTGATAGCACACAAAAGCAGAGAGCGTTCCCATAGACCTTTCGCTAAATTTCAAAAGCACCGAGGTGCATGCTAGGAGTGTAGTTACACGCGCTGCACCTGCTGGCATCTGCAGTCATAACTGTTCTGAAGCAAAAAGCCTAAAACAAATTTTGCCGTGCACGCGCGTTCGTCAAAGATTTATTATGATTATTTACTTCAAATCTTTTACAATTGGAAGGCCAGCGCGCGCGGATCGTAGAATTACAGTTCCAGTGTTCTTCTCGGTGTTCAGGAAATTTACTAATAGGTCAATTTTCAGTGGAGCCGAATTGCAGGTTTTTCAATTTATGACGGTGTTATATACAGTTCTTCCATGCTGGCCAGCCATGCTGCCGGTGTACCGCCCGCCTTTCACTGCCCACTTCTTTCTCATCGTTTCTAGGACTCAACTTCGTCGTCCTCTTTCGAACTCGGAAGGAAATTTCAACGAGGCTTTTCTTCACTTCATACAGCCAAACATTTAGAAGATTTCCAAACAAGGGTTAATTTAGTTTTACCTTGCCGATTATTTGTACCACGAGCAATAAAAATTGTTTCTTAAGCTCAAATGTATGCCGCGCTGCGTCGCGAAAAGAAGGCAGCGCGCCTTTTTCGGCCCCCCCCCCCCCCCCCCCCCCCCCCCCTTTCGGGAACCTTTCCACGGAAGCCACGTATATTTGCTACAGCCAGTAGGTGACACCAGCTACAACCCCATATTAAAACACGGAGCTATCGCTCATCCAGCCCTCGTCAAACTTGGCTAGGTACTTGTAGGTACCTAGAAGGGAAGGGCGGTTAACTTTTAACCGCGGTTAAAGTTAACCGGCTTCGAGCAAACGGGCCCTGGTGGAATATATATATATATATATAGCATTATTAAGTACCAGGCCACGAATGCGTACCTTACAAGCAACAAATTCTCCAGAACTATCAGTGTCGCTCACAACATCTATTTATTAAAGATCGGATCTTATACCTAACATTACTCTTGAGGAACGGAGTTGAGCGTTCGAGGGATACAGCAAGTAATCAGGCAGGCGAAATTGTACGGATACGTGGCCTTCACAGATAGCTAAAACTGGGAATTTGTAGCGACTGACAAAATCCTTGAAATCACAGCGTTTTTTACAGTAAGTGGCGCGCATTCCATTGTAATAAAAAAGAAGTGGCGTATACCTGAGATAGATGAGTCATTGAATGCCGTTGAGAAGTGGTTCCATGGCCAACAGAGCTTTTCGGGTATTCTTAGATAATTTATTTTATGAGTTCCACCATGAGAGGTAGGAACATGTGAAGGATGCCTTTCGCGCTGCTTTCTTGATTTGAATGGGCAGACTCAGTATGATGCGCGGCTTTAGAACTAGTACGGCGTCGATTGTACACATGGGAAGGTGCTTCGTCTTGGGTATCTGCAGCTGCTTTTGTATTTTGTGATATGACGCTGAAAGCTCCTTGCCCTGTCTTGTAACCTGTCAGTGTTGTGTTGATGTCGCTTGGAATTCCTTGCAGAACATCGGAAAAGGTAGGCCGTGATGTTTAATTTTGCGTGGTCATTCTGTCGCTTGCCTTGATAACATCCAGATTAGGAGCTGGAGCTTTCCGAGGAGTATAGTCTGCCATAAAAATAAGCTCAATTTTCTTAGCAGCAAGCGCCGCCTGTTTTCGTATACAGCCTGCATAGGTTGATACATGGCGCGAGCCGCAGTTTGCGCATTGCGATTCACGTGGTGTCGGGCATTCTTTGTGGTGATGAGGACCTGCGCAGATCTTGCTGCGACGGGAGCTTCGGCAGTCGCGAGCTAGATGGCCACATCGTTGGCAGTTGTAACATTAAGTTGGTGCCTCGCAGTGTTCTTGCACAGGGAAACTGAAATTCTAGTTTGATTCGTGAAGGTAGGTCTTCACGGAATTTAAGGATTACTGTTGTCAGTGGATATTTCGTTACGGGGCCATCTTCCTGTCGTGTGAACTTTATTTGTCGTTGTGCAGAAATGACTACGTCGTCTCGTAGGTATTCACCTAGTTTATCATCACCGTAGTCGAGTGGCACACCCCAAATTTTCCCGAGATTTTTCGAGTACGACTGTGGTACAGCGACACCCACCTTGATTCCCGCGAGGACGTTTAGTTTTAGCAAATTATTCGCTGCTTCAGCGGACGCCAGAGTGAGAGTTAGTCCTCCATTTTTGTCAATGCGTTGAGACAGGACTTTCTTTTGGGATGTTGCAACGATTTCTTGCGCCAACCTATTAGGGTTGACCTTCCAGAATGACTGGGATGGATCATTGAGCTTGAACAACACTGGAATGCCAGCCTTGCGAGTCTTCTTGTAAATCACCTGAGTGAAAGGTGCCTCCTCATCGGTGATGGACTGCTGATGTTCCATAGTTTCAGCAGGTGGCTCTTGACATTCATCAGCGCGCCGTTTTCTCGGAGGCATGTCACTTGTTTGAGCAAGGCTTGAACCCGAGTCAAGGGATACTGCGGTTGGTACTACCACAAGTTGGGAGGTCCGTATACAATGGACCTTTTGTAGAAATACGCGGTGCGCATGCGCGGAGTATTTGATGCGCCTGGGTTCGAGAGTATCTAGTTCTAAACAATCCGCCATCTTGCTTTTCTCGCCTTTGCGCGCCTTGGAGACCATCGAGACTCAAGTTTTGATGTTGAAGAACAAGGTGAACACGATCGAGTCATCGTACTGACGACGCCCGTTCTAGATTACGACGTGCACCGCAATCATGCCGGTGAACTGTGTAGCCTTCGGCTATCGGAACTATTATCACTTGTGTGCTAAGCCTCATCCCGTTAAAGCTGTATCCACACGACGGACCGGGCCGCGGACCGATTGATCACGTGATGCGCGGCCCGCGGGCCGCCCGGCTGCAATGAGCATCCACACGGCGGACCAAAAGAGCAGACGACAGTGTGAACGGGCCGGTCTAACCCTCGACCTCACAGCTCCACCAAATGCATGGAGCGAGCTGCTTTGAGGCTGTTTGTAAGGAGCCAAGATGGAGGTTGAACGAAAAAGAAGTTTGGCCGCGGTGGCCCTGGCGTTGACCATTGAGGACGAGCAGGACTTAAGTGAACCGAAACGGGCATGCATCTATTAAACAAAGATGAAAGAGCGTGTTGGTGGAAATACGGGAGTCAAAGAAAGAATAAAAACACTTAAGGACAAGGACAGACAGCACAGTTCTTTCAACTAGCAACACACATTTACTGGTGTCTCCTTCAATAGTGCTATCTTCCTAACGTTTGAGACTAAAGAGGAAGATGCGGAAATTAATATATTTATATACACCCGGAAAAAAACACAAATTTACACCCAATACACTGGAAGATAAATAAATCAGAAAGAAAGAAAAAAGAAAAAGAAAAACACTATTGACAAATTGAGATAGAGCGCCCTTTGGCTAATCCAGCTCTGGTTTCAGGTAGTTGATCTCATTTCTGGACAAGGCGAGAGAAGGGGCAGCGATGTTGTGATCGTCATGGGCTATCTTGTATGCCTTAATGATCTCTCTCCCGAGCTTGTTCTTATGTCTCCCAATCGTGCAGGTGTCCTGGAACCGGGCTTCACAGTTCGTACAGAGGCGTTGATGAACCACTATTGGGTGAAAAGTGTCGTCCGAAGCACGAGAGACCTCGAGGACGTGCTCTCGTAGGCGCGTGTTAAGGCAACGACCTGTCTGTCCAATGTATCGGTCGCCACAGGAGAGAGGGATGGAGTATACCACCCCCTCTTCACAGGGAACGGTCTGATGAGCGTGTTTGATAGAACATCTTTTGAAGGATTCGTTATTGTTCACGCGCCTGCACAGTTGTTTCAGGCGCAACTTGCACGAGAAGACAACCGAAACGTTGAAGCGCGCTGCAATTGCCTTCAGTCTGTGCGCCGAGTTGTGCACATAGGGAATGCAGATAACGCGTGAAGGCTTACTACGTGGAGCACGGGGCCTTTGGGTGGTTAGAATTAACTGAACAAGAATGGTGCTCAGTAGACCTTGCGGATAACCTGCTCTGAGGAGACGTTCTTGTTGTTTTGCAATGCTGAAGCTTGCAAAGTGAGAACATGATTTGGTGCGAGAAGATGACAGGAGAGACCGGATGATTCCATGTTTTACCAGTTTAGAATGGGAACTGCAGAATGGTAGAATAGGTTTCCGAGATCGTTGTTGGAAGGCCCAACAAAATGCCGGTCGGAAGAAGATGCAGACGAAGATCGAGATACTGGAGACCATCGCCTGAGCTGTCTTCCCTTGTGAAATTCAGGCCTGAAAACGAAGAAGTGAAGGCTTGAACTACAGAATCAGAAGAAACTGAGATCGGGTGAATGACTAAATAATCATCCACGTAACGAAAAACATGGAAGACAAGTGCCAACTCTTCAAGGCGTGCTTCAATCTCCCTATCCACATACGTTAGAAATATTTCGCTGAGGACTGGGGCAAGGCAGGAGCCTATGCAGACACCTTTTTTTTGCCTGAGAATTTCCTTTCCATGTTCGACGAGTGTTGATTGTAGATATAGGGCCAAAAGGTCTAGGAAACCCCGTTCAGATACCCCAGATGAGTTCTGAAAGTCGCATGGGCCATGTTCGTGGATGGCACTTGACACAGAATCCATAAGAAATGCGGGATCTAATCGGTAATATAGTTCCTCAATGTCTAACGAAAACATGGTAAAGGCCTCGGGAGTAGAATGGAGGTCATGAAGTCGAGATACAAGTTCTGTGGAGTTGGCAACTCTGAAAGGTTGGTTGAGACTGATCGATGACAGATGCTTTTTGCAGAAAAAAACCAAGAGGCTTCTGCCAACATTCCTTTTCTGAAATGATGCTTCTTAAGGGAACTCCTTCTTTATGGGTTTTTGCCGTGAAAAACACAGTTAGGTATTGCTTGGAAGGAGCCCCAATGGCAGCTTTAAGAGCCGGGAAATTAAGGGAGCAGCAAAGTTGCTTTGCCTTTGAACGGAGAGACCCTGAAGGCCTGGTCTTCAGAGTATCAAAATTCTTTTTCAATGCCTGGCTCACCTTCTGCCCATAGGAACCTTCATCTAAGATGACAAAAACACCTGTTTTATCTGATTCCAGTAGTTTCAGGTGACTTCTTTGCAATTCTTCGACTGTAGCCCGGATCGGAACTTTGCCCGTAGGGGGAGGAGCATGGGCGCAGGAAGATCGGACTCCAGCATCAAGAAAAGCTTGCCGGTCTTGTTCTGGAATGTGAGTCGCAACATAATGGACTGAAGTTAGTTGGTCGACCCTTGTAGTCGGAAGGTTCGGGGAAAACTTGGGACCCTTGGAAAGGAGATCCAAGGTGCCAGAACTTAGTTGATGATCACATAGAACGACCGGAGGCTCCAATTTCGTTTGGGGGGTCTTATGGTGAAAAGTGGTCACACCGGTGACAACCTTCTTCCATGAAGATTCGAGAAGATTGGACGCAGCCTTTTGGAGGAACCGGAAAGATGGGTGGGTTCCATAACCTGGACCAAAGATGATGGTCATCTGTTGTGGGAGGATCGTTTCCATAAGGCGTAACTGTCGTGACACCTCCTTCCTTGAAATTTGCATGAGTCTGTAGTTTGAAGCCCAGTTGTGGCAACAGAAACCCAGCATAGCTTCCACTCCAGGGTGAGGAATGCCTTTGCGGATGTGAAGCCCAAGGGAACGTAGCCTGAGGCGAAGAAGGGCCATGCTTGAGAAGAAGCTTGCTGCTTGAAAAAACCTTACAGGGTCGATTTCACACGGTTTGAAGGTGGGACATGGACAAGACATAGAAAGCTCAAAAATATAAGAGACAAAGATGAAAGAGCGTGTTGGTGGAAATACGGGAGTCAAAGAAATAATAAAAACACTTAAGGACAAGGACAGACAGCACAGTTCTTTCAACTAGCAACACACATTTACTGGTGTCTCCTTCAATAGTGCTATCTTCCTAACGTTTGAGACTAAAGAGGAAGATGCGGAAATTAATATATTTATATACACCCGGAAAAAAACACAAATTTACACCCAATACACTGGAAGATAAATAATTCAGAAAGAAAGAAAAAAGAAAAAGAAAAACACTATTGACAAATTGAGATAGAGCGCCCTTTGGCTAATCCAGCTCTGGTTTCAGGTAGTTGATCTCATTTCTGGACAAGGCGAGAGAAGGGGCAGCGATGTTGTGATCGTCATGGGCTATCTTGTATGCCTCAATGATCTCTCTCCCGAGCTTGTTCTTATGTCTCCCAATCGTGCAGGTGTCCTGGAACCGGGCTTCACAGTTCGTACAGAGGCGTTGATGAACCACTATTGGGTGAAAAGTGTCGTCCGAAGCACGAGAGACCTCGAGGACGTGCTCTCGTAGGCGCGTGTTAAGGCAACGACCTGTCTGTCCAATGTATCGGTCGCCACAGGAGAGAGGGATGGAGTATACCACCCCCTCTTCACAGGGAACGGTCTGATGAGCGTGTACTTGCACGAGCGCAACTCGTGCAGTTGCGCCTGAAACAACTGTGCAGGCGCGTGAACAATAACGAATCCTTCAAAAGATGTTCTATCAAACACGCTCATCAGACCGTTCCCTGTGAAGAGGGGGTGGTATACTCCATCCCTCTCTCCTGTGGCGACCGATACATTGGACAGACAGGTCGTTGCCTTAACACGCGCCTACGAGAGCACGTCCTCGAGGTCTCTCGTGCTTCGGACGACACTTTTCACCCAATAGTGGTTCATCAACGCCTCTGTACGAACTGTGAAGCCCGGTTCCAGGACACCTGCACGATTGGGAGACATAAGAACAAGCTCGGGAGAGAGATCATTGAGGCATACAAGATAGCCCATGACGATCACAACATCGCTGCCCCTTCTCTCGCCTTGTCCAGAAATGAGATCAACTACCTGAAACCAGAGCTGGATTAGCCAAAGGGCGCTCTATCTCAATTTGTCAATAGTGTTTTTCTTTTTCTTTTTTTCTTTCTTTCTGAATTATTTATCTTCCAGTGTATTGGGTGTAAATTTGTGTTTTTTTCCGGGTGTATATAAATATATTAATTTCCGCATCTTCCTCTTTAGTCTCAAACGTTAGGAAGATAGCACTATTGAAGGAGACACCAGTAAATGTGTGTTGCTAGTTGAAAGAACTGTGCTGTCTGTCCTTGTCCTTAAGTGTTTTTATTCTTTCTTTGACTCCCGTATGCATCTATTGTCCCACAGAGCGGGGAATTGCTCCACGAGCGCGATGAAGTAAAAAAGTTGCATCGTCGCACAACAAAAGGTTCGTCTTCTTCGTCTTGAACAGTTGGCGCCAAAAGAAGACGACGTTTGATTTGGATTCCAATCCAAACAAAAGTCAGCTTGTTGCCAGACTTAGCACTTCAATTATACTAAAAACGCCGCGGTCCGCCGCCAAGGTCCGGGCGAGAAAAGCGCTTGGCATTTCTCACAAGCGCGGGCCGCGGACCGCCGGCGGACCTCGAAAAGCGGTGACGTAAGATCACGTGATGCGCGGCCCGCGGACCAAAACAGCAATTTGGTCCGTCGTGTGGATACACCTTAAGATTCGTGCCGTCAGAGAGTTGACAAGTCCGACCCCTCGAAGAACTGGAAGCCGAGTCAGCTGTCCAGACTATGTAGCGCCCATTTTATTACAGGTAAGTTGACTTGTAATTTTTGCAAGCGATAGAGCTTTGCGAAGTGCGGCGATGATCACAGCCGGCGTTAGACAAGGCACACCCGGACAATGTCCCTACACTGTTTAGCTACTCGCGTCCACGGCCGTCAGCCCTCGGTCGGTTTCAACGCTGGTCCTCCAGATCATCAACCCAAGGTGAGAACCTTTTGTTGGCAATCAGGTCAGCTGAACACAAAAAAAAAACAAGGACACGAAGGAAAGAACTGGACAAAGACAACGCTGACTATCAACTGAATTTTACTTTGTCTTCTTCCCGGCCTAGGCCCTTTTTTTCTTTCTTTTTCTTCGTCTAACGGCAGAATAAACACTTATAAAAACCTTTTAGCCTAGTAATGATAATAATAATAATAATATTTATTTTGGTTCAGGAGAACCGCGGTGCCGCAGAAAGGCAAGTAGCCCATACCAGGAAGGCCTGCGGCGCCGCATCTAAGGACGATGGGATGAGATTGTGTACAGATGACAGAGAGGTGCTGGCGATGTTGAAATTCAACGGGGTGTGGCAGACCGCAATCTTCTCCTTTTTCTTCGATGGCCAAGGCCTCAAGCACTTCACGCGCGAAGGAGTTCTTGTTCCTATGAAGGACGGTTATGCTGGTGAGCTCGGCATCGCATCCACAGATCCGGCATTGAGCTGAGAAATGTCCTGCTGGGCCCGTTTGCTCGAAGCGCTAACCGCGGCTAAAGTTAGCCGAAGTACCTAGGAGAGGGATTTTTTTTAAATCACGTTATTGGCTCGGTAGGGATGCGGGGAAACATGGCGGTGCCCCAGTGAGTGAGCGCCGCTCGCTTTGGATCTAATATGTCGTTGTAGCTGCAATATCGGGCGCGTTAGTCAGCAACGAATGGTGCAGGAGGCTTTCGCTTTGCTTTACCTCACTTAAACCGCAAAGCATAGGCAATGACATCGCCGCATTTTTTAGATAGTCTTTCGATTCTGGTTATTCCTAAGCCTAAATGAACGCGATAATTGTCCGCATGGCAACGTCTTTGGAAAGCGAATTGTTGATAGCACACAAAAGCAGACAGCGTCCCAACAGACATTTTTTTATCCAAGCACCGAGGTGCATGCTACGACTGTAGTTGCACGCGTCGCACGTGCTGACGTCTGGAGTAGTAACCGTTGTAAAGCAAAAAGTATAAAACAAATTTTGCCTCGCACGCGCGTTCGTTAAAGCCTTATTATGATTTTTTACTTCGAATCTTTTATAACAGGAAGGCCAGCGCGCGTGGACCGTAGAATTACACTTCCGCAGCGTTCTCTTCGCGAAGCTTGTATAATTTAGAAGAAAGTCTGTTGGGACGCTGTCTGCTTTTGTGTGCTATCAGTACCCGGCCGATTGAGTCGCCATGCCGACAATTATCGCTTTCATTTAGGCTTAGGAATGCCCAGAATCGAAACACTATCTAAAAAATGCGGCGATGTCATTGCCCATGCTTTGCGGTTTAAGTGAGGTGAGGCAAAGCTAAAGCCTCCTGCACCATTCGTTGCTGACTAACGCGCCCGATGTTGCAACTACAACGACATAGTATTTCCTAAGCGAGCGGCGCTGACTCACTGGAGCGCCGCCATGTTTCCCCGCATCCCTACCGAGTCAGTCACGTGATTTCAAAATCCCTCTCCTAGGTACTGCGGCTAACTTTAGCCGCGGTTAGTGCTTAGAGCAAACGGGCCCTGATGTGCTTCTCACCGAGGCTGCGTGCTCCCTTGCTCTATCATTTATACATCGGCCAGTTTGGACGATGTATAAATGCGAGCAGCGAAAGAATTCTAAGAGCAGCAAAAAGAAAATGAACCGGTAGCACACAAGAAGCCTAATGTGGACGTTGTTTTCTCTACAAATACTCTCCAACCCAGTGCGCCTCAGGTTCGTCCATCGCCCCATAGGTGGCAGCACATATTCGCCGAAAGGTCCATTGTTGAGGAGGCCTGTTCATACGGTACAGGGCCAGCGGGGCTGATGGCAGACGTCATCGCCACAGCGGTCGGTAGTGGTTGACCAATTAACTGTCACTAATGAGAATAAATACTGAAAAACTTGCAGAATGGTAGAAAGAACAGGTTGCTTCGATCTCACAATTCAGAGAGGATATTTAAACTTTTACTTCCCCTGCTGGTGCAAGCACGTGCATTGCCAAGCTTCTATAAGGAGTATTCACTGCGCGCCATATTCGTGGGTGATGTCTAGAGCGCATGCTCTGAACGAGCCCACATTAATAGGCTGCGAAGACCGGCAATTTTGAGGGTGCGAAATCCACGTTACAAATGGAAGCTCGCCATTAGCACGCGCTCATCAGTCGTGCACACAGCTATGACCGCGAGTGATTACTTCCTATACGCTATGAAAATTAAAACATAACCGCGTGGGTAGCACGTGTACTGCCATAGTGAGGAAAACAGAAGTGCCCCTAGCGAGTTTCTCACCGCGAATAGTCACGGAAAGTTGCGACAAGCAAACAGCACGCGTCGTTTGCCTCACAGATGTCTCGGAGTCTTATGGCGTAAGTAGATGTAATCGTTTCTGACGTAACGTGACGTAAGAAAGCGGGGCTGTGTGAACAAGCCCTTGCTATATATGGTGTACTATCTGGGAGGTGTGCCGACCGCATCAGCCTCTCTATGGGAGCTGGGTGTTGTGTTGCCTAGAGCCACTGAATGAGCTGCGCTTAGAGTATCGGCACTCCGTTCCCTGACATTGTTGTGGGCGCCGCCATTTTGGGGCTTGTGCAGAGCAGAAACAACTGCCGATCGTCTTGATTCAGAACTGCGACTTCCTCAGCATTATATTCTGTCTTAGGAAGCTCTTGTAATATTGGTTTGCTCTGTCGCAAACTGTGTAAACATTTGTGGAGGACGGAAAAGCGTTTCCTGTGATTTCAGATAGAGCTTCAGATAACTGGAAGCCACGATTTAAAGCCACAATATGGCCAAGTGTCGTTACTCTGAAGCGTAGCTTATTTAGTGGCACTAGTGTTGCCCAATAGACCGATCTCACAGCCAGTTTTGTTACGTCGCCGCTGCCGCCATGCATCGTGGGAGATGTAGTCTTTCTGCACGCGCGACAACCCCGCTGAGGGCCTGCGCGAGCAGAGCACGAGGCGGTATACGAGCTGCCTCGTGAACTGGCGCCTGCCTCCTATGAACTAGAGGGATGGCGGCGTCGCGCATGCGTGGAACGCTTAGTGGGATCGGTCTATTCTGCCGCAGGGGCTTGGGGCGGCGCTGCCATTCACAGCAGGGTCGGTAGGCCTACCGGCTTGGGGCGCGTTTGTATCTATTTGTTTTGCGTTGTGCGTGAAGCGATACGATATTGTGTGGCTGCCAGCTGTGCCGAAGAGACAATGGACTCGCAACAATGTCAAATATTGCGAATAAAAAGAGAAAGCGGCGGTGTTTTCTGCCGGGGAGAAACACTCCGCGTATCAAACGCCGAGCGGCGCCTCTCTCTTCGTAGAATGGAATTGCCTGATTCCAATAAAAAAAAGAAATTCTACTGCGTCACGCGACTGCTTTTTTTTTTTTTCTGAAGACAAAAAACAAAACTGATGCAGAAACAGCCTTTCCACTCTGGTGAAGAAGAAAGAGCAGCGGAGCTGTACTACGTGCCGCCATGTATGAACGACGGCGGCAACCAGACAACCGGCACGCCGGTTTACTGGTTGCCGCCGTCGTTCATAGATGGCGGTAGCTGTCCAGAGGGGTGCGTCGAGATTTATTTGTCCACGGACACAAAACTGGGGAAAATAGCCCTTAACAGCTCCGCTGTAAAAGAAATAAGTCTAAGCAGAATGTGTGACCTGCGTGACATGTCAGAGAAAACAAATTTTTCAAAGGGGGATGGCTCTTCAATAAAGACATCAATTAAAGTTGCTTCATTTTTCTTGCCAGTCTTGGCGTTTATTTTGATATGATGCATGCTCACCGGATGAAATCAATTCAGACATTTCCTGGTCCATAAGATTTGGCTGAGAGTGCAGAAGTCAATAAAAAAAATCCAGAACAAAAAATATGTATTTAAATATCCGCAAAATATGCAGCTTCTGAAAACATAATTAAAATAGCTTTGACACTACAGTGGAGAGGACAGCATCGTATATTATATTATACTCCAACTTCGCTTTCTTGTTGCTTGTATCTAAGCTAAAGTTGACAATTATTCGTTTATAACAACAAAAGGTAAACAAAATTAAAGACTGACCGCTTCCAAACGGCATTTTCGCTTTGAATGTATACACTTCTGCAGCTCGCCCAAGTCGCGTTTTTCAAAAGGGTGTGATATAGGATAGAACTTAATCTTTTTCACAACCCAGCAGATACGAACAAACGAAGAATACGACCAACTTCACGCCGAATAAAGCATATCGGTTCCGACCGCCAGGTCTCAGTCAGCCATCGTATGGCCGTGCTGTGCGCCATGCACGGCGCCCTCACAAACGTGCTTGCACATTGCGACACACTCAAGGTCGCCGGACGACGCACCTCCCTTCCCATTCTAGCACACGCTACCCTTGCATCACAAAGAATGCCGGGAATGTAGGTACACGCGCTGCACGCGCTGGCGTTCGGAGCAGAGAGAGTTTGAAAGCAAAAACCTAGAACTAATGACACTTTGCACGTGCGTTCCTCAACAACTTATATTTATTATTTACTTCGAGTGTTTTATACAGGGAATGCCAGTGCGTGCAGCACGCGTTTATCTACGTTCCCAACATTCTCCTTGGTGCTTCGGTAATTTAGCAAAGAATGGGTCTGAGCAGTCTGAGACGCTGTATGTATGACGTAGTGATCCCATGACCACGCGCAATAGTACCTCGACGCCGTACGCCTTACTTTCGCTTTCAAGAGGTGACCGCTGCCGATGCAGCTAGCTATTCCCGAGTCACTCTGTATACCAGCCAATTTATTCTTACGTAGCATCTAGCTACAGGAATCGCTAGGCCAAAGAAAATAGCACTCTCTCTTAGTGCTAGAGTGACTCCAATAGCTTGTGTAGCGTTCGCTTGATACATCTCGGCTATTCACCGGCCCAACATCGTTTATGTGTTTTCAAATTGCACGGCGAATTGCTGCTCTAGCACGAGCGCGTACTCTATACTGAAATCTCACTTGTGATGGACTAGCCTACCATATCTCTATTTAATTATAAGTGCGAGCGAAGCGGAAAACTGGAGCGCAGTGTTTTTTTTGCCATGCACTGTCGTCACACTATGCCGTATACCTTTCGCAGCGTACCACTGAATATTTTTCTTGGCAAGAATAAGTTGGAATGACCACCAGCATGGCGTTACTTGCAAGCCATTTATTGGTGGCGTGTGCGCGAACTACAGGGGGCGCTTCGCTAGCTATCATCATCATCGTTTGTGACGTAACATGTGGGACAGATTGGGACAGACCGCGCAGATCTTGGATCCCTCGATTCGTCAACTAGCTTCATGGGCTGTTTGGGTAACGCGCGGCAAAGCGTTTCACCCGTCGTGTTTATTTGGTGAAGTGATATTTGTAGTAGAACATGTTACCAAAGTTTGAAACCGCCCGTGGCACAGGTATTTGTGCCAACAAACACGTTTGTCGCGGAGGTGTCGAAGCCCTCGGATGGTGGTGTGCTGTTCTCTACCCCAGTACAAAAAGCTGGATGATGAAAAGAGAATGTCTAGCGTTTTATCTCACTACAACATCCACCACGGCAAATAGGGTGTACTAGAGCCACTAAATGAGCTGCGCTTAGAGTATCGGCATTGTGATTCCTGACATTGTTGTGGGCGCCGCCATTTTGGCGCTTGTGCAGAGCAGACGCAACTTTCGATCGTCATGATTCAAAAGCGCGACTTCCAGAGCATTAGATTCGCTGTTAGGAAGCTCTTGTAATAATTCCCTGCTCTGCCGCGAACTGTTTTAACATTTGGGGAGAACGGAAAAGCGTTTCCTGCGGTTTCAGGTAAAGCTTCAGATAACTGGCAACCATGATTTTAAGCTACAATATGGACGAGTGTCGTTACTCTCAAGTGTAGCTCAGAACCGAGTCGACATCTATGACACTACAGCAGCCTCCACAGATACGAAAAAAAACAAAAAAAAAACAAGAATCAGAAAGGCTGTAAATAACCTTGACGCACGCCGCGCAAGCTGTAATGTGAAGCTCCAAGGTTCTTTTCGAACATTTTAAAGCTTTTTTTTTTTTCTTTTAATACAAAAAGCAACTTCAAGGCACTGCTCTTCATTAGAAATATCACTCACAAAAACGTTATATACGTTTCTTGAATAACGAAACAGTTTAACAAGTAAATAGCTTAAAAGAAAAAAAAAACTGTATATGGTTCACATATTTGAAGAAATCGGAGACGACGGACCCGTCGTCTCCGGTTTTTCCAAATATGTGTAACATAAACCAGCTCGCCTGTTTACTTACTCTTTATTCAATCGGCTTGTTTTCTTCTAAGCTCGGTGTGTATTTAACACGAGGCCCACTGAGTAGATTTTTGACGTCATCTTCCTCCCTCAAGCTCGGGGCACAGATTAGGCTCGTCTGAATGCCATCTGAATTACCTGCACAACCTGCACCTGCTGCACCGGTGCAGAAAAGTGTAGGGCAGTCTACTTGCGGTTGTGCATGGACACGACCAGAAGCACACCGCCCCACACATTTCTGCACGGGGGCAGGAAGCGCAGGTCAATCGAACGAGCCTGCTACATACGGCTGCAGCGTTCGGCAGGGACCCGTGCCTCACTGATTGAACACGAGCTGAGTACACTACTTCAAGGACACGAACAAATCACGTTGCATTTGTTCCCGCCGCTACCGCCGGATTACCGCTGGTCAGTGTTCCCTCCGCAATGCACAAATATTCCGAAATTGATGCGTGTGTTGCGCCGACGTCTGTGAGGGTCGGTGCGTGCTGCTCCACCTCAAAGACAAGATACACTGAACAAACACACACACAAACACACACACACGCGCACACACACAAAGGTTGATCCAAAGAGGCCCAGCAATCGAGTGCCGGGCCTTGCCTGCCGTCTTTCTCTTCCACAAGCCCACACGTCACATATCTCAATGCCACTACATTTCCATGTGCATCAATCTAAAAATGTTGATTTCCATGTTGATCCGCGGAGCGATTCGATTCTGTCCCTGGTACGTGCTGGTGTTTATTTCGCGCATGCTCAATCACCGCGCGCGTTTGCGTTGTGGGAACCTGGGGGTCAGGAGCGGAGCGCGTATAGATTTTGTTTCCCACTGACTCCCACAATGCATAACGTGGTATTACGCCGCGATGAGGAGCTTCGAGTTTTGGATTAAGTGCCATGATGTTGAATGGTATACCAAGGCTGGCACGTTTGAAAACTATATCTTGCTAGTTCAGTCGGGTTGAGTCTTCTATGATGATCAAGAAAAGCATGTTACCCGTCCCCTGTATAAACGGTTGTTTGCATTTGCATTCAGGTGTTCGAGAATACCATTCCCCCAAGTGCGGATCTGGTGCATCGAGATGCCCTGTTGTCATACATTTCGGGACTTTTGAAGAACGCCGATCTGACTCCAACCACGTGCGAGGTGCTGGAGGAGAAAGACGTATATTCCAGTGCCGAGGAGGTGACCCGTGAGTATTTAAACACTGTATTTCGCTAACTCACTTTTCTAATAAAGTCTGTGTGCTCAATAGGTTATCCAGATATAATCAAGGCAGGCAATCTGCCGCCAAACAATAAAGATAAAACGAAGGTGCTCTCAAACGAGCGCCGAAATGGCCTTTCTTGTTATAAATGCGTAGAACTTTATGGGGCCCGCTGTTAGCGCTTTTGTGACATCTAGCCTCGATGGCGACGTCAAGCTAATGACGTCACGGTGTCAGGGTGACGATACCAACGATGTTCAGATGAAATCACAACGTGACGCTGTGATGTCAGAGTGTCACATGACGTGACCTGGCATCCCGTCATGTGATGTAACGTCGCGTAACACATTGGAATCGGGTAACACCATGACGTGCATCGGGTCGCCACGTGACACTGCGACCAACGTTACTAGGTTAGCTCAGTCGGGGGAACTGCCTCTAAACGCTGCTTGCACGAGCAGCTTCCCCCTCTTCCCCAACGGCTGGACTCCCGGCGCTCGACGCGCCCCTGTTTTGGGGGGACGGCTGCTATGGTAACTGCAGCGTACTCTATAGAATACGTATGTTTTGAAGCACAGCGTCTAGATGAGCGCTTCGTCGTCAAAGAGGATAGAAGCGTAGGAGAGGGCATGACAACAGCCGTGTAGCCTCCACAAGCCATGCTCACTTGACGCCTCGCCTCTTTCTCATTTTCCTCCTTACTGTCCTCACTTACCACGCCAACGTGACCACATCACGTGACCGTTGCTAGCCTTCGTCTAGCTATGGGGTACTAGAATACACCATAGGCTAGCCTTCGATCTGATAAAACCTACCGGACGGAGCACGCGCAAGCCTGCAAGGAGTCCTACAATCAGCCATCGATCCCCGCAGGGGGCACCTGTGAAAGCAGGTGTTTGGAGAGTGGCGTCTCCACGGACCCCGAGCCTCGCAGGGGGCGCCTGCACCTTAGGTGCTAGGTGCTTGGTGAGGTCACCACGGACCCCAGCCACGTGGGCCACCATACTCGCACGCAGGGGGCACCTACTTTATAGTAGGTGCTTGGTGAGTGGCGTCACTACGAACCCCAAGCCATGTGGGTTCGCCCACCCACGTCTGGCTGTGCGTGGCGTACCCGTGTCCGGGGAAAAGGGAATCCTTGTGGTTGAGCTGAGCCCGGGGTACGTTTGGACCCTTCGGGGCCCCCCGGGCAAGGCAATACACCGCTTCGGCCCCTGCTTCTCGTAGGCGGGTGTCCTGGCTTGGCCCGACCAGGATGATTCAGTCAGTCGCCTCTTCTACCCTCTTCTTTCTTCTTTCACTTTTCCTTTTACCTCCTTTTTCTTTCTTTCCCTCTACACTCTCTTCCTTCCTTTTTCACCTTCTTGGACGGCAAGGGCTAACCTTGGGTGGCGACAGATACCTTTCTTGAACCACACTTGGTTATAGTTACTGCGGAACACTGGTAGAGTAGCATACCCAGCCCAGCCATACTTGCTATGGGGTGCTACCTACCCCCTTGTTGGGCTCGGTGGTGGGCGGTGCGCCACGGTTTCTGAAAACCTCCCCATCTTTTGGGTTCCAAGCGAAACCAACTTGATCGGCCTCCCAAAAAAGTCCGCACCGAAGTTTTAATCTCAGACAAGACTCCAGGTAACCAATTCAAGTACCCAAAGTTTTTGGTCATTCATTCCGAGAGTGAAAAACAGCTGTCAAAATTATCGCCTTTCCTCGTTGCGAAAGTACTTGAAAGTGTTGTGGGCAAAAGCTTCAAAGCCAAAAAAAATGTCTACTGGCGATCTTCTGGTAGAAATTGAGACCAGCGAGCAGAGTGCGGCCCTTCTTGCACTGCGTTTAGTGTCCGACCATAAGGTGTCGGTCACGCCACATCGCACACTGAATACGATTCAGGGAGTTATCTCTGAGGAGGACCTTTTAGAGTCAACAGACGACGAAATTGCTGAAGGTCTTTCTGACCAAGGGGTCGTGGCCGCAAGGCGTATCTGCATGCGACAAGACGGGCAGGAATTAAGAACAAAGCACATCGTATTAACCTTTGAAGCCACCACACTTCCTGAAGATGAAAATAATCCCTGGAGAAGGGGAACAAGAGGGACAAGGGACAAACACAAATCTCCAAACACAGCTAGGTGACTGGTGAGCGACCGAAAAAATCCGCCTGGTCCGGGTATCGAACCCGGGACCAGCTCGCTTGCCCCTTTGCATTTAATTGCATTATAATTATAACACTTCCTGAAGCCGTCAAGGCTGGATACCTCCACTGTAGGGTTCTACCATATATCCGTAACCCCCGGAGATGTTTTCAATGTCAGAAATATGGACATGGCTCCCAGAATTGCCGTGGGAAAGCCACATGTGCAAAATGCAGCAAAACCTACCACAAGACAGATTCCTGCACAAACAGTGCACAGTGCGCAAACTGCAATGAGGCCCACCCAGCGTACTCCAGATCATGTAGGGTATGGAAAGATGAAAAAGAAGTTCTGACACTAAAAGTAAAAGAAAACTTGACATACCAAGAGGCACGTTGCCGTTTCGCTTTCTTGCGAAAGGGCGGCTATGCGCAGGTGGTGCAGCGGGGACATGCACCACAGAAGGTTGCAGTGGCTACCCAAACGTCCTTTTCGGACTATCGGAAGCCGCAGCAGTCCCCCACGCCCAAGCTGAAAATTCAGCTGCCCGGGCGTCCAGTAACGGCTGGGGATCCTACTGCCTCCTCCAGCCAGACGACCACCCCTCCCGCTCTCACGGGGCAGCAGTCTGTCCCAGCTAGTGGCGAGGGAGCAGAGACAGCATCCCCTTCACAGGATGGGTCGGCAACGGCCAAGCCTGTCCGTAGCCCGCGATCCCCTTCAAGGGAGAGGGGCCCATGCCTTCACGAGAGGACATCCACATCCAAGGAGCGGCACGGTTCCTGCGCCACTCCAGCACCCAAAGGGCAGGAACAGGAAGTCTCCGACACCTCCCTGCCTGGCACCTCCACCGCCTCTTTGGCTGGAGGTGGTCGTGGCCGACGCCTGGTACCTCGGGGCCAGAGTCTTTCCACACCTTTTGGAAAGGTCTCGCCACAAGAGTCAGAACCTATGGATGAAAGTACCCAGGCCTCCTCTCATGCGTCTGACACAGAAGACATGGAGTGGAAGACTCCCAAGGCCTGCCATAAAAGTAAAAAACAAATAATACCTCCAAAGTAACAATCTCCCACTCATGGCTGCAACATTTCTTCAATGGAATTGCAGGGGATTGCTTACTAACCTTGACGACGTTGAGTATCTTCTGCAGGAACATAAACCTGCAGCCCTGTGTTTACAAGAAACACATTTAAATGCCTCACATACCAACTTCCTCCGAAATTTTACTGTCTTCCGGAAGGACCGCCTAAATGCTTCCATTTCATCTGGAGGAGTAGCGATAGTAGCCCCAAGGCTGGCTGCTTGCACGGCCATACCCTTACGCACTCCTTTAGAAGCAGTGGCCGTGCGAGTTCTAGTACATAAAGCCATTTCTGTTTGTTCACTATATTTATCACCCTCACAAGCTATAACAAGTGCGGAACTTCACTCTCTTTTAGATCAACTTCCAAAGCCCTTTCTTTTGATGGGGGATTTTAATGCCCACAACACCCTTTTGGGTGGGAATCGAACTGATGTTCGTAAGAAAATAATCGAATCAGTTTTAATTTCTCGAAGCCTTTGCCTTTTTAATACTGGTACTTCAACTTATTTTAGCACGTCATCCTTATCATCGACCTCCATCGACCTCTCCATTCGTAGTGCCTCGTTGCTGCCTGACTTCTCATAGAGTGTAAATCAGAATCCCTATGGTAGCGATCACTTTCCCATTGTTTTAAAAAGCACAGTCTCTTTTAAGTCATTATAAACTTGAACTCCGCGTTGGAAGTTGGAAAAGGCTGACTGGGCCACTTTTAAAAAGGAGTCAGAGTTTCATCCAGATACATCAGCTAGCTTAGATGTTAATGAAGCCTGTGAAGTTCTGACTAATGTAATTGTCCAAGCAGCACAGCGCCCTATTCCAGAAACGTCAGGACGCTTACCATCAAAACCAAAGCCTTGGTGGAATGAGGAGTGTAGCCTAGCTCGTAAGCGGCAAAACTGTGAATGGACAATAGTGCGCCGTTACCGAACAGTTGAAAATGTCATTAATTTTAAAAAGCTACGTGCTAAGGCCCGCTGTGTAAGACGCCAATCAAGAAAAACCACCTGGATGTCTTATACTTCCTCAGTCAACAGTTCCACAGGTGTAAAAGTCGTATGGGACAGGGCCCATAGAATTAGAGGGGATTACCGTGCATTTACCATCCCTCTCTTTACACTAGATGGCAGTCGTGTTCCCACACCAGAACAGCAGACAAATATTCTTGGTGAACACTTCCAGTCTGTCTTGGGATCTGACCATTATTCAGACACCTTTCTGAAATACAAGGCTGCCAAAGAGAAAGCACCAATAAAATGTACTGTAGGCTCTAAAGAGGCTTATAATCAACCTTTTACCCCTGTGGAACTGATGATCGCCCTTGGCAAGGGAAAGAGTTCATCCCCTGGTCCAGACCTTATTCATTACAGTATGCTTCAGCATTTACATCCTGCAACAATAGATACCATCTTGTCATTTTTTAGCTGTGTATGAAGCGGTGGAGCTTATCCCACTCTCTGGAAAAAGGCAATTGTGATTCCTTTGCTAAAGCCTGGAAAAGATCCATCATCACCTTCCAGCTTCAGGCCCGTTTCACTGACCAGTTCCCTTGGAAAAACGTTTGAACGAATGGTGACGTCTAGGTTGGTGTATTTCTTAGAGCAGAAAAACTTCTTCGACAAATTCCAATGTGGATATCGGACGGGGCGATCAGCTGTTGATCACCTTGTTCGCCTAGAAAAACAGTCAGGGATGCCTTTGTTAACAGACAACATTGTTTATCGGTGTTTTTCGATATTGAGAAGGCATATGATACCACATGGCGGTACGAAATTTTAAGTGATTTATTTTCCGCTGGAATTCGTGGGAAAATGCTAGCTCTTATCAAGAGCTTCCTCGATGAGCGCTCGTTCCAAGTGAGGTTGGGCACGATACTTTCTGAAACGTTTGTCCAGGAGAATGGTGTTCCCCAAGGGTCGGTACTGAGTGTTATTTTGTTTCTGATCAAAATGAACTCTCTTACACAGGTTCTTCTCCGATCTCTCTCCTATGCGCTTTATGTTGATGATGTGCGAATTTCCTGCTCTTCGTGTAATTTAGCTATTTGTGAACGGCAAGTTCAACTAGGTATTAATGGAATGGCACGTTGGGCAGATGAGAATGGTTTCCGTTTCTCAGCAGAGAAAACAGTCTGTGTTCTGTTTTCCCTTCGAAGGGGTATCATTACAGAACCCACTCTAACTTTGGGAGGTCAGACCTTAAACGTACGTCCTGAGCATACATTTTTAGGGGTTATTTTTGATAAGAAACTTAGCTTCTGTAGTCACATCTTGCAACTAAAAAAGAAATGCCTGCTATAGCATTGAATATTTTAAACGTTCTTTCTCTCAAGTCCTGGGGTAGTGACAGAAGGTGCCTGCTGCGTTTGTATCAGTGCCTTGGTCGATCGAAATTAGATTATGGTTGCATGGTGTACGGCTCGGCACGGCCGTCTCTTCTTCGGATCTTGGATCCTGTCCACCACCTGGGACTACGACTTGCAACGGGGGCTTTCCGGACCTCTCCAGTTCTCAGTCTCTACGCTGAATCTAATGAATACTCTCTTGGAAAAAGACGTCTGTTCTTGGGCCTTCAATATCACTTAAGAGTTCGCTCTATGCCTCGACATCCTGCACTCGAAGTGTTTCTGGACACGCGGTATGAGAGGAAGTACCAGAACAAACCTTCTGTTATACCTCCTTTTCCCTGCGCCTTAAATCTGAGGCCAAGAGCTTTGCAATAGACTTGTCGAGTCCGGTAGCAGTGTTGCCCAGCCCAGTTGCACCCTGGAATATCACGCCTATTCCGATAAATTTTTCTCTTGCCAAGTATGACAAGAAGAATGTACCAGCGGAAGATCTTAGGCAAGAGTTCTTCCAAATCTCCGAAAACTACAAAAACTTTGTACAGTTCTACACGGATGGAACGAAGAGGAGCAGCAGTGTTGGATGTGCTGTAGTCGGGCCGTCATGCAGTATTGTAACACGGCTCAGCAACCAAGCCACACTCTTTTCTGCAGAGTCATATGCCCTACTGGTAGCTGTGGATACTATCATCAGAAGGAATATCAAAACCGCCGTAATTTTCTCAGACTCTCTCAGTGCACTCCGTGCACTTGCATCCCTAGATAGATCAAAATATACTTTTATTCGGCAAATACGTAACAAGATTGTAGCTGCCAGAAACTCCAACATCACCATTAATTTCTGTTGGGTCCCTAGCCACGTCGGTATAGTCGGAAATGAGGAGGCCGATAAGGCTGCTAGAACATGTCAGGACATGGACACAGAGGTTACCTGCATCCCATACCTGGATTACAGGTCATCATTGGAAAAGTCGATTAAAAAGAAATGGCAGGAGGAATGGGACACTGAAGTCCATAATAAACTCCAATACGTGAAGCCTGTTCTTTCTGAATGGGCCAGTTGCCGACATAACGAGCGTTTTTATGAAGTTGTTCTCTGTCGCCTGAGAATTGGTCACACCCACCTCACACATGGCTTCCTTCTGCGATCAGAGGATGCTCCAATATGTGAAGAATGTGGTGAAACACTCTCCGTCTTGCACATTCTCATTCAATGCCCGAAATATCATGAGGAGCGTCGCACCAACTTTTCACGTTTTTTTAGAGAACAGATCCCATTCCACCCAGCCCTTTTGCTGGGAGAGGAGCCTCTTGTTCCTCATAACCAAGTTTTTAACTTCCTAAACAGCATTGGCCTACTACAGCACATTTAAGTTTGTGGATTCTCTTTGTATTGTCTGCATTTCATGAAAGATTTTAAACTCTCATATCATGCCTCACCTTTAACTAAATAGCACCGCAGTTTTTTCTTCTACCATTGTTATGGCGCACCACTGCCTTAGCAGCCGCTGCGCCATTAAAACCCAAAATCAAATCAAATTAATCAACCATCCATCTCACACGTGACATGTCACGCGCACTGATAGCCAGAGAGATCTACGGTCGCGTTGGCCACAACATCGTTTAAACTTTCTATGACTAGGCTTCACCAATATTGCAACGTGCCCTCTCCTAGTACTTCTAACCTCCTTGTTCGCCGTACTCTATGGAACACACGCTTTTGAACCGAAAATCTAAATGACGTTTTAAACGACGGCAGGCGCACTGAAGGGAGAAAGCAAGGTGCTCCTCTCCGGGGAGTTCCACAACTGAGGTAATCTAGTGACGTTGACTGTCACGTTAGGTGGCATCATGATATGCCATTGTAACATCCCCTGACACTGACATTAGGTGACATGATGACATGAGATTGCGACATCATGTAATACCTGACGCGACGTGACACCGTGACGTCACGGGGCACTATGAAGGCTTTATACATTTAAAAAAAACAACCTCGCAATGTGCCCTTCAGTGGCTTTCACCCTCTTTTGTTCGGCAAGAAACTCAATGGCGCCATTTGCCGGGTAGCCCTCACACACTTCCGGTCCGCGTATATTCTCTAATGATGTGCGCATCATTCTTGTACCAAAAGAGTAAATTACGTCTGATAGCACTATAGGCGAACATTTACTGAAGGTAGTGCGTAGATTAAATCTCTCAAATACTGCAAAAGCCGGCGTCTAGTTTGGAACCGGAAGTGTTTGGGGGCTATTTGAACACTGGCGCCACCAGGTTTCAACTCACACGACAAAAAGCGATTAGGAAGAACACGGAGGAGCCCTACATATGCTAGGCATTTAGAACATTACGAAAAATGCGAAAAAGGCAGTAATTTTTTTTTTCTTTACTTCCTCGGCAAAAAAGTAAAAGAGGGCTTTTTTTCCAGGATTGTTTACGGATATGAGCAGCCATTCGACCCTTGTGACGAACGAAGAGAAGCTTCTCCTCCACAAGGAGGTCGCCGAAGAGGTGGCCAAGCTGTGGGCCGACCAGGAGGCCGGTGTTGCGCCCTTCCGCTCTACCGTGTTTCTGGTGCGCGCCCAAAAACCCCGACCCTAAACGCTGGTTCACACACTTGCGTTTGACTGCGACCGACCGCGCCGCAACCGCCGCAACTTTCAGCGATGGTGGCACCGTGGTGGGAAAAACGCACTCCCTAGCTTCTGATTGATCGGCTTCACAATAAAAGGGTTTGCCCATACCTTCCTGACGTGAAAAAGTAAAGTACGGCCCTAATACAGCTCGTATATATATATATAAAAAAAAAGTTCAGCCTTTCCACTTTCGTGAAGAAGGGAGACCAGCAAAGCTGTACTCGATACACTCTGTGCTTCTTCTTCGTCGTCGTCGTCTGTTTTTCGCGCTGTTTCCAACGATTAATTCCCACCAACGCGCCCAACTATCCATTCTTCTATTATAGCTGGAAAGGTTGCCGCCATCTACGAGCGACGGCGGAAACCATACTGGTTGTGTGCTTGCCGCCGTCGCTTATAGATGGCAGAAGCTGTCCAGGCAGGTTTGTGTCGACATACACGGACACTCTCCAGGGGAACCTAGCCCTTAACAGTTCCGCTGTAAAAACTAGACTTATAGCGTCGCAGACCCAGCCTCGTACCCCCTGTTCTACGACGATCAACCAGATGACAGCCATTTTGATGGGCACCAATGCGCCCCCTATAGGTCGTGAAAGTTGCGAATACAAAAGTCACGTATTGTATTGTATTGTATTCTGCGGCGCAATCTCTTTGAAACGAGAGTCGAAGTTCGACACGCCAAAAAAGTTAAAAAAGAAAAAAAGGAAAGAAAAGAAAGAAAAAAAAGGGGGAGAGAAGGGGGGAGGTCGTCAGGGCCCACCATCTGTCGTCGATGACCCCTGGTGGGCGGAAGGTAACAGCTACACGATCACGGTGGTCCGATCGGTACGCGCTGACTTCTCGGTGCGCAAATCACCGTCGCACTTTCCACCACGCCTCCAGTCTTTGCCTAGAACAGGCCACGTGGTCATGTTCGTTCGTGAAGCCGAGTGCCTGCTCGACGCGGGAATTCCCAATGGGCGCTGGCAGGAGCTTCTGGCACGTGAGCAGCAAATGCTCGGTGGTCTCTTCGTCTTCTCCACAGGCGCTGCATGTCATGTCCGTCACGTTGCTGTCAAACTTTCGACGGTACTGTCTTGTGCGCAGGGCACCACCGCGGGCCTCGATGAGTAGGCGACTTCCCAGCGTGTTTTTGCAGAATGTTATTGGAGCGATCTCGGTCTTGAAAGATGCATACAAATGCATGCTAGTATGCTGTTGCATTCCCAATATCCAGCGCTCCCTTTCGACAGCCTTTATCTGCGTTCGCACTTTACGCACCCAATCTTTTTCAGCTTGAGGCTCATCACTCATGCAAAAGGCTCCAAACTTTGTGCCGAGGCGGGTGACACGATTCCTCCACGTCGAATGGATGTTCTTGAGGTGAATGTAGATGAAAAGTCGCCGGGCCCAGCGGTCTTCGTCCATATGCCGGAGTCGCGCGTAGTACTCTAGCTTGCTGCTGGCTTCTCGTGCCTCGAAAGATGACCATCCGACGTCTCCTTCAACAAGCTCGTTGGCCACTTGTCCATGGCATCCCAGCGCTTGACGTCCGACATTTCTTTGGCGTCGTTCAAGATATTCACGAAGCTCGCTGGGTATGCCAATGACAGAGTTTCCAAAAGTCAGTCCGGGTACCGCGACGGCCTTCCAAAGTTCCCTGGTAACGACGTATTGGTCGCAGCTCCAGAGGCACCGTCTTCGCAGTATGTTTCGCTTACGCACTGAGGACGTCCTGAGGTTTTGGTGATGCTCAGCGAGGTAGTTTTCTGTAGCTGATAGTGTCACGCCAAGGTACCTGTACTTGGTGCAAACAGGGATCGCCGCACCCTGTAGGATGAATGGTACAATGTTCTCCTCCTCGCGGGAAAAAATAACTGTCGCTGACTTGTCAGCATTGAAGCGTAATTGGAGTTGATCCGCCTCGGCCTCACATGTGGCCAGCAGTTTCCTCATGTCACCCACACTGTCGGCCATCAAGACAAGGTCATCAGCGTATGCAAGTCCAGGTAGCCGCCATGTAATCACCTCCCCGTGTTGGAGATGCGTCAAAGAAAAACCGATGGCCGTTTTCTCCAGCGCCCTTTCCATGCTAGATGCATACAACATGTACAGTGTCGGCGACAATGGACAACCCTGTCGTAGTCCTTTTTCAACTATAACCTCGTCAGATTTCACACCGTTGAAAGATGCCGTCACAACATTTTTATCGTAGAGCCGCTGGATTAACGTCACCCAGGTTTCAGGCATATTAAGCTGTTTTAATCTTTTTAGAAGCATGGTATGAGGAATGCAATCATATGCTTTCGCTATATCAAGGAAGCAAGTAATCATTGGTCGCTTCTCCCTCCGTGCAATCTCGATGCATTGCGTCAACGTAAAAAGATTATCTTCCAAGCGTCGCCCACGTCTAAAACCGTTCTGCAACTCAGTCAGTATGCCGCTCTCCTCGGCCCATTGTGTTATACGCCCATTAATTATGGTCGCGAACACCCTGTAGGCAACCGGCGTGACCGTGAGTGGTCGGTAGTCGTGTAACAACTGCTTGTTGCCGCCTGTCTTTGGAATGAAGGAAACTCGACCACGTCTCCAGTCGCTGGGAATCGGGTCATCGCCGCAGCAGATTTGACTAAACAGGTGTGCCAGGTGCTCTCGTGCGTCGGGTCCTAAACCTTTGAGCACCTTGGCGGAGATTCCATCCAGCCCCTGTGCTGTGCTGCCGTTTAGCCGCGCCAGTGCACGTTCTACCTGAACACACCCCACGACTGTTGCATTTTGGTCGACTGTGGTACTCTGCGGGGCATCTTCTAAATGCGGGATTTCATCCCTCATGCCTTCATGATCGCAGTTCATTTGTTCCGTCCCAAAGAGAGTGTAGAGATATTCACCCAGAAGTTCTTTTATGTTCTTTACCTCACTTAGATTGTCCGGATCCACCAGTTGGGGAGAGCTGTCTTTCCCATCTAGACTACTAATGTAGCGCCAGAACTTCTCTCCGGCTTTTTTTCCGCCCTTTCGTATGTCTGCCATCTCCTTGCAGTCATGTGCTTGTTTTTTCTTTTCAACAATAGCTTGTGTTAGTGCCTTGCGTCTTTGGTACTCCTCCCAGAGTTGCAACGTCTCTGGACCTTTTCCAAACGACTTTAGTGCTTGGCGATGTCCTCGGTTCGCGTCTTGTCGGTACCGAATCGCTCTCCCGATTTCAGCGTCCCACCACGGGACAAGCCGTCTTTTTCCTTGCGTGCTCCTTGCCACCGAACGCTTGGCAACTGCCTGCCTAAGTTCCGTGGCGTATTCTTCATACGTTGCGGCCTTCATGCGTTGCTCACTTTCTTCGAAGTCTTGACATACAGCCTCGATATCCCCCTCGCGCAGCCGAAACGTCAATGCGCGCTTTGGGCGACTGCGATGCCGTTGGATTGCTCCGAAATGTAGTAGTATGGTACTATGATCGCTGCCAACGCTCCGTTCACCATTGTCGTCCACAACTATTTTTTGAAGGCGGTTTGACAGCCTCTTGGAGGCGAGGGCGTAATCAATGCAGGTTTTTTTGTCCCGCACCATCCATGTATACTTTCCTTCACACTCTTCTCTCAGGTTTAATATCTCCAAGTCCAAGTCTTCCGCCAGTTGTCTCAACATGTGTCCATTCTTGTCTTCGCGGCTGTCCAGCTCAACCAGGTGACCATTAAAGTCCCCCATCAGTAGCACGGAATGGCTTCGTTCCAAACTTTGGACGTCGTGTCGAACGCAGTCTAGAATGGCCTTGTTTTCATCTTGCCTGTTATTTCCCACCGAAAGATAAATGGCACATACAGCTGTCGGTGCGTTCCCGACTTGTCCTTCCACCCATATGTGTTCTCGGCACCTTTCAAATTTCCTGACCCATGCTTGCCCTTTCTGAGGCCATAGTAAGCCCACACCCCCTCCCCGTCGGTTGCCTTCCACCCTGTTACACCCAGCCCAGCACCATGAAGGGTCCACTGGGGGCTCTTCAGCGTCACGCAAGTGAGTCTCAGCAACCCCAAATAAAGAGAATTGTTGTTCACTGAGCATTATATATAACTCATTCCACTTCCGTTGACGTCTTGCACCATTCAAATTTAAAAAACCAACGATAACACTTCCTTTTTGTCTCGTTCGACCAGGAGGCAGCGGTAGGTCGGAAGTCGTGGTTTGCTTCTTGTCCATACCCCCTAACACTGCATTCCCGCCAATTGTTGGCGGACTATGCGATTCACCATTTGCGCAACCTCCAGCGGCGTCATGCCTGCCTGGTGCTGGACGTAGCCAGTGAATAGGGGTGACTCCTGATATGTAGGTAGACCCATTCTCAGTGTTGACATTGGATAACTCTCTCTGTCTTTCATGGTCACCCTCGGCCCTGTCATCCCGCCGCTCTGGTGTACAGGAATAAGGGGTACCCCTATCTCGGGAAAAGTAGGAACCTGGGACAGTTGTTCGCTTTGGGGTTGCAGCATATACTCCGGCTGGCTGCTCAGCGGAGGTTGGTGTCCTTTCACCTGAGTCTTCAGTCGTAGATCCTTGACGTGAGGCACTCCGATATGGGGGGGTCCAACAGTCATCCCTGGGATGTCGTAAGTAACGCACTTTTTTTGCAACATTTCTGTGCGTCCCATTTGTGGGTAGCTCCCATATCGCCACGGATCGCTCTGATACCGGCTTCCGACCTTGTCCCTTCTTCTGAGACCTAAAAAACGGCTTGCCACTGCACCTAGTCGTTCTGTCACCACTCGGATACCTTCTTCGCCATATTGGAGTCCGTCCTTTTGCATTGCTCTCTTGCTTGTCAGCTCACGGCTCAGGTCGATGAACCTTGCTTTGATGCTCTTGCATAGTTGCTTGAGCCTGGCGTTCAGTAGCATGGTCGCCGCATGTATTCGTTTGCCCCTCCTGTCGCTCTCCGGCACTGAACAGATCGCCAAAGATGCCTTCCGGTTGGACCATTTCATCCTCAGTCGCTCCACTATTGCTTCCGGTTGTTCACCCCTGAGTATGTCGTTTACGCCCACATGTAGTATATACAGACGTGGCACGTTTCTAGCTTGTTCTTCATACGTCTCGAGCAGTTCATGCACTACCTGCGTCGTGGCAGTTCTGTTCATTACAAACTCCAAGCTTTGGGGAGCTCTGACCTCTTCAATGAGCGCCCTAGCAATCCGTGCGACATTTCCATCTCCGGCGATAATTATTTCTCGTTGTATTCCCGGCGGAGGTCTGATCTGCTCTTCTTTAACTGTCGGCTGTATGCTGTCCATTCTCTTCTCAGCGATATCGCGGACATGTTTTTCCGGGGCGAACTTGACCGTGCAGTCTCTGATAGCTTCGGAATTGTGAGGGCTTCCTTGGAAGTCGTCAATGTCGCACTGTGTCCCGGTGTTCCTCAGTGCGGAGAGGATGTCAGTCTGCTGACATCGAGTTAAGTCGGTGTGACTTCCCTCAGAAACTGCATCTTCTGTTTCTTTCCCCACATCTGTAGAATTTCTGATCTCATATATTGCTTCAACCGCAGTCGGGTTAAGCTCCATTTCAGTGCTAGGGCTTCTCGGCTTTTTCTCCAATTTTTCTACCCGTAGCTCTAGGTGTTCGGAATTCAGCGCCATCTGGTGGCTCAAATAGCAGTTTACCTTTTGCCGTATGGCGGCCGGTAATCGACCTGCAGTCTGTAGTAGTTTTGCCGGGCACCATCATCTCCGCAAGTCAATGCGGAGCGCAAGTTCGTCTGCTTCTTTTGCAGCGGTTCTGGTGACGTCAGAAAGACGCCGAGAATGAAGGATAGTGGGTAGACCTCAAGGCAGCTTGCTTTGAGGTGTACCCACTATCCTTCAATCAGAGCTCGGTGTCTTCTTGACGTCACCGCAACTCCTGCGCAAAAAGCCAGGCGACTTTCTCACTGCATAGGAGTCGAGAATGGGTGTTTTTACCTTACAATTCTTTCTGGATCCCTCAGATTCGATGGTGATAAATATACAACCGGTAAGAAAGAAGCTCCGACCCACGTCAAAATCATGTGATAGATGATAAGCACGTAGCGCTCCCCGCATGCGTTTCTCGGTAAAGATTGCGGTTGCCTAAGCTGCCGCGGAAACGGCAGCGTACGAAGTCTTTCATATATAAAGAAGATTTGGTACAGTGCATTTACTAGTCTCGTCAATAATTTGATATAGACCCTTTAGCTATTTACAAACATGAACTGCCGCTTGCATTCCAACCGACTTCCGGCCGCACCGTCTTTGCAAGGCTCTTGAGCTTGCTTATGTCACCAGTGCTACAAAAGCATAAATGCCACACGGACAACAAAGTTGGAAATCTAACGAGGGCCTTCGGCAGTACAATATTATACCTACATCTTGGAGGAGGCAAGTTGGTTTACAAAAATACTCAAAACATTTTGACAGATCTCGCACTCCCCCTTTCTTTTGGCGTTCACCTGGAGAATAAACGTTTCACCTACATTTCAATCACCGGTGTTAAGTTTGCCTTTGTACATTCTTTTTATAAACCGTACGTTCTCTGGGACGCTTGGGCGCGGCGATAATCCGATTACGACGCCTTAGCAAAGCTTCGTAATCGGATTATGACCCGTCCAAGCGCACTCCAGCCGAGCAAGATGGCAGCGCCCTGAAGCCGGATCGTTGCAGGCAACATTACTAGAACACTCAGTGGGGAAACTCGCCGTCGAAACCTGGGCCGCTGGCGTCCACCGAGACCGAGCTAAATGCGACAACAGCGCCACTCTTTGTCATTTGTCTGTACTGTGGTCACATTGAGCTTTTAGAAAGCATGTTTTTGCGTAAGAACAAACGGAAAAGACTCTTTTTGTATGAAATTTGTTGGAGTTTAGTACAAAATGAAGGGCGCGTGATGTTTTTATCATCTTTAGTTTGCAAGGTTTTGCGGAACAATATTGTTTTTATACAACCATGCCTCAGCGGTCCTTTCGGGTAGTGCGTACCGACCTAGGTGCAATTTAAAGGGCATCTCCGCTACATTTTTGACGTTTAGAAAACTATGTAGCCCACTTCAGTATCATGTAGGAAGACCCCATGTCAAATATTACGATCCAATTCCGTTTATATATTTAATACACTGGGCAGCAAACCTTCAAGTGAGCCAAGTCGCCGAAATCTGCCAACTCTAGCGTGCGACATGAGGCGCAATCGTCAGCGCAGTGAATGCGACGGAGTTTGAGCGGCAAACGTTGAGCCACTACGTCAGAGGCATGACTACGTCATTCTCACGTTTTGTTTGTTTTTACTTCTCAGAGCGAAATTGAACGATGACGTCATCAGTTTCTCCTCCCGGTGTTGGCTGACCGGGCGTTCACGTGATCACCGTAACGCGGATGCGCTAGTTTGCGCTGCCCTGCGCGCTTATCGGTCTGTTTCTCCGCTCCCCTTCTCCTCTTTCGTCTTCTCCCCCTCCCCCTCTCCCCCGGACCATCACCGTCCACGCCATGCGAAGCGACCTTCCCGTGTCGCGTGTCCTGTCCCTCGCTCCCTCCCGAACGTCACAAGACCACGTGGTTCGACGTGACGTGGCCATGACTCTGACGACCCGAGACCAATGTTGCGTGACGCAACCGAAGTTTCGGGTTCGGTATCAGCTGATGTTTAAATTAGGATTACACAAATAATATTCCACATTTCGCGAATCCGAAGACGTAGAGTTGTTTAGTAGTGCTTTGTGAATTTGAATCACATGTAAGCCTAAAGTTTTCAGATTTGAGCGGAGTGGCCCTTTAACTTCGGTAGAAATTCGCGGCGCGTCCGCTGGGGAGACGGGGGTGGCACCCCTGTAACCTCTTCCGCTGTATCTGTTTCGGCACTAAAATGGCCGATTAAAGCCAAAATAAAAGTAATATGCAGTTCCTCGAGTGGCCGCTGCGGGAGAAATGGCGGCGTTGAGTTTGCCATTAGCTCGGTTCTGGTGGATAGATTGGGGCCACTTTTTCAGAGCAGGTTCTAGTAACGTTGGTTGCAGGTGACACCACAGCTTCGCTGTCAAAGCACCTTCACAGCGTAAATTGGAGCCTTCATTTTTTTTTTTTTTTTTTTTTGCGCGCTTTTTTTTTTTTGCTTTGGTAGCAGCGGGTCGCGGGTCGGGCTTCATTGGAGGAACCACGGCCAGCCCCGGTTCGGTCGGAAGACCTCCGCGGCCTGGACGTGGCCCGCGGGCCGGGGTTTCGAGACCCTTGTCCTAGACCATGAACGCAAAGTTGGGAACCCATATGCTCGCAATATGGAGGCTCTAGTTAGGGTGGGAGCAACTGCTAGATCAGGGCTCACGGGATATGGACGCCATTTAAGTGATACATTTTGCTGGGAGTCTATGGGCAAAGAATCGTTTCATTTCCTAACTCAGGTTATAAGAGTCCATTGATGTGCTTAAATAATTGACGCAAGGTATAATTGATTACTTTTCTACAGCCACCAGTCTTGTTCAGATAGGATTTGTTTAACACGAAAAATGGTAAATTCCAACATCTTGGATGCTGCTGCTTGTTTGGCAACCCTGTTTTTTTTCCACTAGGGAGAGAGGAGAGAGAAAAAATGCCCCGCGCGTCGTTTGCACCGCGGAGTGGGCTGTACCTGAAATCCGGCTGGCGTTCCAACTCGGTTTAAAATCGCGTCATTTTTGGAATTCCAAGCTCGGATGCGCGGATTTTAATATGCAGGTTAAATCTCGTCCACACTCTTGCAACCGAGTACGACCGAGAGGCACAATACCGGTTTTTAATCCTCTTAAGACGTCTTGGGACCAGCTCCGCAGCAGCGCGCCCGGTCCTAAAGCGCGAAACACATGTACGACGAAACCGTCCGATCCGACGTCCGACCGCGCGATACGACGGTCAAAGGCGAGGGTTTTCAACGCTCTCCGAGGCTACGAAAACCCTCTCCCCCCCCAAGGTCATTGCGGCAGTCCGCACGTCGGATCGGACGGTTTCGTCGTACATGTGTTTCGCGCTTAAGACGTCGCAAGAGGATTAAAAACCGGTCTTGTCTCTCTCGGTCGTACTCGGTTGCAAGAGTGTGAACGGGCCTTTATTGTGTAATGCTATGCTCGATAAAAATACTAGCCTGCGTGCAAATAAAAAAAGAAAAAAAAAGATAAATTGTGTTAGAGTGGCCGGTCCTCCGGTGAAAAGTAAATCCGGTTGCTGTAGCTTTTTTACTATAAAAGTTCGTACTGCTGTAGGCCTCTAGCGATAGTGAGAGGAAGTCTGGAATAATAAATACAAACGTGCTCTCCCGGCGCAATAGACGCAGTCGTTGAAGGTAGTACTGCCTGCTGACTCCACTGCTTTTGAAGTAACGGAACAAAAATACGCTAGTTGATCCTGAAATAAAACGACAGAGCGCTAGAGGCTGATTTTGGAGTAGCTATAAATATTCTAATGACGAATTCCACCGGTCGTTTTGGAGCGCGCCGGGATCGACTTTTCTGGAGCGAGCCTATTTCACTGGGCGATCGGGATCGAGACCTACGTGTTTCACTGGTCGTTTTGGATTAGCTCCCGCACCAGATCTCGATCTGGATCCGAGAAAAGTCGCTCTCACGATTTCGGCGGATTCAACCGGAAGCCAGTCGGACCAGCCCTCGGCGCACACACGTGACTTCCTTTCTCGTGGGGCATTTCGCCTGATCTCGCCCATCTCGCCGCAGAAGAAGAAGCAGCACGTCGCAGGCTGGGCTCCTAGATTGTCTCGACATCAGAAGAATTCGTAATGGCCGCTTGCTTACCCCTTGGCTCGACAGCCGGTTCGTTTTCCAGGAAGCAGAAGAGAAGGTATTTGCCGCGCTACGGGCATTCCGGCAATCTTTGCTAGAAGCGCCTGAGCCATTCCTGCCGCTCGTGCGTCGAACACGTGTTAGCGCCGCGATTGCGAAAACGTCTTCGAAACGACCGCGGCGGCCGCGGAAAGGGGATTCCCGGGCAGTTGAATGACGGGAAGGCATCCGCCGATCCCGGAGCAGTGGTTATGTTCCATGGGGATCCGTAGGCGGCGCGACCCCGTTCGGATTGTGTGCTCCAGTCCGGATCTGGTCAACTGATCCCGGCGCGCTCCAAAACGCCCAGTGGAATTCGCCATAAGAACGCGAACCATTTCATAACGGCAGCCACGAGCGAGAGTTCGATGTTCGGTACAGTCCGCCGGTACAGTCCGAAGATGGAGAATAGCAACCTCCCGGTTTGCCGTCTGCTAGCGGGGTCGGGCGCGTGCCCTCTCTCTCGTTTTACCCTGCCGCACCTGCTGAACTTCTTGGGAGTGTGGAGAAGGCGCTACGGTCGAGCAAGATGGCGCCGCCCTGAGAGCGCTAAATGGGATGGTCTATTGCCGTAGCGAGAAGGAAGCGAGAAAGGCTACGCCAAGGCGTTCGTTGCTTGCAATGGGAGGCAAGAGGAGGAAAGGCTCATGGGGCAGCGGAGTTGCAACAGAGCGGGCGTCTGCTCTCGTGCAGGCAACATTGGCGCATACCCTTTCCCAATCCTCTCACTCAGGCGCCGCCATCTAATTGCCAACGCCCTCCAGCATTTGAGTTGCGCCCACCCTCACTAGAGCCTCCCTAGCTCGTACCAGCGCCTTTCACCCCTCCTGTGGGGCCAGGCAGCCCACCCCCGAAAGGTCGAGGGCCAACATAAGGCAGGAGAGGGTGTCAAGAACTTCGTGCTCACTGCCTTTTGTAAACTCGCAGTTTCGCCCTTTGATTTGTTTATAGGACTAGTATGGGCCCTCACATGGTGTGATAACAAGAATTAAAATGGCACCGCCCCATCGTGTTTCTTTTTTTTTTTTTATAGAACAAGGGAGTAATTACATTGTCGTTCCCGTTGAGTGCACTTGAAAATAAATCGAACTCAATGTGTGTCATAAAAAACAAAAATATTCATACGGCAGTTTTTGTTGTTCTGACGATTTTTATAGCAGCAGTCCGAGAAAATACTCGCATGTTAATGGTGACATTTTCTGAAAGCGAGATTCTCTATACTCCGTGTCAATAGTTGTGTGCAGTGCATGCGAAGGCAACGCCAGACGAATAGAGAAAGGGCGAGCACTAGGAAGGCGGGAAGAGAGAGGAGGGCAAGGGAGAGCACTAGGAAGGTTAGAGAGGAGAGGATAGTGCTTGCCCTTTCTCCCCTTGCCCGGCATTGCCTTCGCCTGTACTGCACGCAACTAGTGACACGGGGTATAGCTCACAGCTTTATATTTGGCAGTTGGTCCCGCTGAGCGAGAGTTCGTGTAGCCGAGGTCAGTTTTTGAGCGAAGAGCTCACACTTACACTGCCGTAGAAGAATTACCGTTCAGATAATGAACAGGACAAAAAGCCAGGAAACAACAATTAAATTAAACACAAGGCAGGAACAGTGTCCAAATAGGAAGTGGATATTTTGCCGGCAGCCGGCGTAGGAGCTGGGGAAAGATGTTGCCGGCAGTGTCCTCTCATTCGCTGGCTACCATCAAGGGACGTCCAACTCTGCCAAAACTTTCTGGGCACTCACTGTGGTATTTCCGAAAAGAGCGGCGAGTGTGTCCATATCTTTAGTCAACGGCGAGCGCACGCGCTATCGTACCTTTGATCGGATTGCCACAAAAACGCTGCCGACTCGTCTGGAAAAAGAAGGAGGGCGCATGGCTTAGGTTAAGTTGCCTTAGATCTGAGGATTCTGAACACTAGTTTTCAGATTTGCATTCGCCACCGGAGCCGTCGTTTCCCGTGTTTACACCCGCTTAGCTTCAGTAAGCTCACGATAATTGAAACACAGATATTTGTACTTCCGGTCAATTCAAAACAGATTTGAAAATTTCAGTTGTGCCGCTATGTTTTGAATGTATTTATAAGCCGCTTAATTCGAACGGCGTTTTCGCTTAATTCATAGTTTTTTGTTCTCGTGGCCCCGTTGAGTGCGCTTCTTTCCGACCACTGGTGCACCGCAGAGAAGCAATACCCGCGAGTTTGCTTTCGTGAGTGTCACTTCTCCGTATTGCGCCGGTGCTCGGAAAGAAGCGCTCTCAACGGGCCTCAAGCGGGCACACATTAGCGGAAAACGGCGTTCACATTATGTGCTTCAAGACTAGCAATGATGACCAAGACGACATCGAGGATGAGGAACAGCTCACTAGCATCCTGCTTTCTGCCCTTGAAGCACATGATGTGAACGCCGAGCTGGCGGAATATGCTAGCCTTGACGCCGATGTGTGTGTGTTTGTCGTGATGACTCATTAGAGGAAATAGTACAAAGTGATGCCAGCACAGTGCAGCAGTGAGAGTGAAGATGACGATGAAGAAAATGGTGACCCACTACCAACTGTCACAGCCCCTGAGGTCTTAGAGCACATCGCTCAGCTCAGGAAGTTTCTGTCTGCAAAGGAAGAGTCCCGTAAAGAGCTACTTGCGTTGGCTGGTATTGAAAAGTTTGTTTTGAGATCTCATGTGCTGACTAAACAATCCACAATCGACAACGTTTTTTCCCGATGAATAAGCTTACCGTTACAGTTCTTTCACCAATATGTGATGCCTGTACTTGCTTATAATTAGGCCTATGTAGAGGAAACTTGGCAAAAATCTCCTTTGTATATGTAACAAATCATAACGTTGTCTAGTATCATATTTAGATGAATTTCTGATCATTCAAACTAAAATCTGTGACTTCCTGGAGTTTGAATTAATGCGAGTTTACTGTATACTGACAGGCAGGCACGTACCCCGGGAGGGGGCCATGAGGCCCGGGCCCCCCCGAAATCTTTCCTTTTGCTGGGGCCTCCTCTCCCCCCCCCCCCCCCCTCTCATACAGCATTTTGTAACGTCAAAATAGGGGGTAGACCTCAAGTCATCTAGCATTGAGGTTTACGCACTATCCTTTCAATCAAAACCAATCAGAGCTCGTCGTCATTCTGACGTCACCGCAACTCCTGCGAAAGAAGCAGACCATCTGCTCTCCGTGCGTCCGTAGACTCAGTCACAGATCATGTTCTTCTTTTTTTTTTTTAATGCTTTAGATTGTCTCATTAACCAACCATTGCTTATTGTATTCAATATCCGTTATAATTCGTGAGTAACCACTTTTTCCTCTGTAATGCTTATGCCCCGAGGATAAATCAAACAAATAAAGTGCCAAATATCTAAGGGGCGTTAGCCGTTCTGGTTTCCTTGCTCCAATGCCACTGAACGCATGTACAAGTTGGTGGGTTATTTACAGGTTGCACTCTTGAAGTAGCAGTTCTATTGCCGTTGATATTCTGGTATGCAACAGGCAACTAACTAGCAAACGCTATAGCTATAGTTGGTGAAAGTCTAAGAATTCGGTAGAAGCCTTCCGCCGGACCTTGGCTGCGCTAGCGCTAGCCTGAGCTACTCTCATTTGTGAGGCAAGTGTCGAGATGGGCTGCTGAAGCAGAGATGGCTCGATGCAGTTCTGAAGGAGTAGATTTGTTATATCGGCACGCCCATCAAAGAACTACGTTACCAGTTAAGGAGATTGAATAATATTTGGTGCGTCAATTTCTATTTTTGTTGCCAGCAGACAAAGAAGGTGGATTTGTGATCATGCCACGGGGCGTTTTTGGAACCAAGGCCGTGTTAGCCATTGACTCGGTTTTTCAGCGTAACACTAGTATCTCATTAACAAAGGTCAAAAGTGAAGCAAAAAAATTATGTAGTGAGCTACAGCTAAAACAATTGTGCTCCTCTATTGAACGCAGTAGGAACCTTAGCTTAGAGCTTTTTTTCAGAGCAAAAACACATAAAGTAGATTGCCAATTAAGGGTGATTGTATCTGATAAAGGTTCGTGGCAGAAGTCTATTGCCTTATTCTTGCAGGAGAAATTAAATCTCTTGCCGGTTCAGGATCCTTTTATGCTAAAACACTCTAGCGAATTGATAAAGTTTCTAACGAACTCTAATGATTGGCATCTCAAGGCCTTCTCAGTGGACATAAAGGACCTCTACTACTCTCCTCCGCAGGATGAGCTGTTGAAGTGTGTGGAGGACTGCATTGACTCTTTTGGTGTTATTGCTTTTCAGACCGCGTCAGGAATTTCCCAAGGTGGTTCCCTTGAATTGCTCACAACATATTTAAGATCTCCGTTTGCGTGTTGGGAGGATAACACCTTTCTCTAAAAAGCAGGGGTATGCATTGGTTCATGCATAGCACCAGTTTTGAGTAACCTTTACCTAGCGCATCGAGACCGGATCCTTTCACGTAGCTTAAATGCTTCTACTGTTCTGAAAATGTTTTGCTTTGTTGATGATTTTTTTGATTGTGCTAGATTGTGCAGCTAATGACTTTCAAATATTGGTCTCTAACGTTCTTTCCTGTTTTAAATCCTGTATAGATCCACTAGAAATCACTCATGAGCTCCCCACAGAAGGTTCCTTGCGGTTCTTGGACCTCGGATTAATTTTTTCGGAGCATCATGTATGTTGGTCATACGAACCGAGAGGCAAGAAACCTCTTCTTAATTTTCAGTTCGCACACTCCAAGCTTGCTAAGCGAGGCATTGTTAAATTATGTCTCACCAATGCGCTTAATAAGTCTTGTATTCATTTACTTAAGGTTAGCTGTGATGCTCAAATTGCCAGGTTAAAGTCAATAGGATATCCTAGTACATTAGTTACAGCCGTGGCAGAGGATTTATTGAAGAAAATAAGATGGGGTGAACGACCTAAACGCAATACAGAAAAGAAAAGGACGGCCGTTGTTCCCTATATACAAAAAGTTTCGCACGGCCTTAAAAAGATAGGAAACCGCATTAACATTAATGTTGCTTTTTCAGCACCAAATAAGCTTCTCAGCCTGTGCAGGAGGGTGAACGGATCGGCACACCCGGAAGTTGGTTGTTCAAAAAAGCACCACAAAAGCTTTGTAAATTGTACTGAAGGAGACATATATTATTCTGTCCCACACTCATGTGGTAGAGAGTATGTAGGCCAGACTGGAAGGTGTTTGAATGATCGTTTAAGAGACATTCACCGAGTCGTAGCTGGACACTTGGGAATCCATCGTCGCGATTGTGGCTGTGTAGCACATTTTGAAAATTGTTCTGCAATAGGTAGGAGTCGAAATGCATTGACAAGAGAAATAATGGAAGCGGAAAGGATAGCACATCTGAAGGACAAGTGTGTAAGTAGTCCTTCTATAGCGCCGTCGACCAAAGAGCTCCAATTTCTATCTAAATGATAGCGATGAGGGTGAGGGACGATTTGTAAAGTGTTTCATTTAGGTATATTTCCCGTTTCTTCATTTTTCTTTTCTTTTACTGTTCTTTTGCCTTGTCTTTAGAATTTTCCTTGTATTTCGTGCTACTTCTTCTACTTATCATGCTGAAAAGTCAACCCAGACATTGAAGAGAAAAATGAAGTAGTCGAATACACAAGAGTTCTAAGTTCAGCGCGTGTGCTTGTCTTCCCGAGTGTCTGGTGCGAGATTGGTTTTCCCTGCGCTGTCACCGTCAAGTACAGGCAGAAAGTTCACACATGAGATAGAACATCTAGAAACGGGAATGTGCTCCTGCATGCAAATGTACGAGTGGGCCTTGTAGAAAATAATTCTTCCGCTTTATTTACAATACTGCCAACAGCCAGTCTCCACCTGCGCGTGGCTTGCAGGTCCACCAGGCCTCGGCATGAAACCGCGACAGTGCCAGTATGTATCACAGAGGTCATCCAGAGCACAGGTATTTGGCACTAACAAGTTTGCTTTCGGATGGCTTGGCATCGTCCGGGAGACCCCGCCACGAGCAGCGGGGCAACGGACCGCCTGGATTTCTTTGTACATCGTTGTGTCTGGAGGATTCCATGTTGCAATTCAGCCTGCTTAGCACTTTTGTTTTTTGAGGGAGGGGGGGTGGACGCAGTCGGGCAACATCTTTTAGATGGCGAGGCCGTAGTACCACCACCTATACTACATTTCACACCAAAGAGTTTTAGGGAACCGCTTTTTGCACATCTGATACGGCACGATGGGCCCTACGGTTCGAACTACGCATGTACCACCACAGAAGACTCATACATGCGCACATCGTACCGGAGGGCCCATCGTACCCTATAGGATGTGCAAACACGGTTCCCTAAAACTCTCCACTAAGCCCGGCCGCAGCCAACGCTACGATCTGTGGGGCTAATCAAGCAGTGCCAAGAGTGCAACGTCACGGCGCTCGTGACGCTGCACAAGGGTAACGAGGCCGTGACGACGCACTTTTGGTGCAACTCAAATGGTCCATCGAATCGTGGAGTCGGATGCGCTCAGACCTGGTGTGAAGCGAAGTATAGAATAATCAAAGTCCCTGCACTCGAATTTTGACGTCATCACATCGAGATCGAGCGCAGACGCAAAATTGGACACGGGCACTGCTTCAGCAAGTGGCCGAACCTCGTGTTCAGTCGTTGCGTCGAAGGATGCTTGGAGTCAGGCTCCATCCTAGTCTGCCGACGTTCCTAGGAGGTAGGGGAGGCTATCCGCAAACTTTGATTGTTCCTGGTGGTGTGGGAGGTATTTGATTTTCCACGTCACCCGTAAGAGGCCGGTGCCAAGTGCGGATGGGCCACGAGTATTGCGTCGGCGTTCGGCCAGGACTCGTGCTCGACCCCAGTCCAACGCTTACGCAGCACTCGTATCAGATCTGCACCCCGCTCTGCCCCCTTCAATTGACAAGGAAAATCCGGCACTACTGCCTTTTGTCTACGGTGTTGAACCAGGACATCGCAGGAAGAGTAGCTCTAGCAACCATGTGCAGTTGGGGTGCAACCATGCCTCTTGGCAATGCCCAGGAGGGTACAAAAACCGCAGTTGCATCTCGCTATTGCGTTAAAACAAAAAAGCTGGAAAATATCACACAAAAAAGATGGCATTCAATGTGTCATTTCTAGTGCACATTTTATAAAGCTATGTTTCACTGTGGTTGCCAGTTTTGTTTGTCCACCGTGGTGAAACTTCCTCTTACAACTAACCAAGGAAATGAAATATCTTGCCCTGAATGCTACGAATTCGCACGAATAGAGCCAGTTGTAGCGCTATCCCTAAACAGAGGGTTAAAGCTGACGTAAAATTTAAGCACGTCTGAAGTTTCATATGCCGAGGAAACGGAATAAGTACTGAACAGAACCGTGACCGCACAAAAAGAAGGCCACCAACTAAGCCTCCAAAAAAACCACAATGTGAAAAAAATAAAAAAAACAAAAAAAGTCATACTTTTTGCAAGGTTATGCACTCCCTGTGTACTATTTTCTCATAAAAATATTAAAACTAACATGACCTTCCTGCACGTCCACACAAGTACAAATAATAGCAGAAAAAGAAAGTGAGACACCAAAGCATAAGTGAAAAAGAGTGGCCACAGTCAATTGAATTTTTTTTTTATCAAATGGCAAGCTGCTTGGGTAGGTGAATCAATAAATTTGAAGGCATCCTAAGGGCAGAGAATGTCGCATCCACTTTTTTTTTTACCGAAGTGATGGATATCAAGGATAGGAGACTAGAAGAATAGGGTAACAGACTAGGAAGCCTAAAGTAAATAAATTTAAATTGACTTCAATTACATAAAATTTTAGCTATATACTTGCATCTGTTTGTCATTCATCCCCTTGTTCCCCTTGCTCTATGGTTGTTTACTATCTTAGATGAATTGGTTAAAGAAATGCCAAGGCAACCTTCCATTGATGGAAAGTGTTCCTATCACATTGTGGCACATGGTCTTCACATTTATGCCAAATAGTAGTATAGCTTTAAAATATGCTTGTTTCTCCAAAAATTTTACTATATTTTACCATAGGATTTTCGTATTGGAAATACGATTTAAGCCCACAAAGGTGCACAATCTAAGGACACATTGCTCTGTGCAACCAACAATGTATAATTAGGGCCTTACCAAGGCAAAAACTTCCACATTACAAAATCAGGGTCAAGATCTTGGTCATTTCGAAAAATGCCATTGGTATCCATTACAATGCCTAAATAGCCCAATCCAAGGACTGATGTAACACAATGAAGCCATATCCAGCTGCTGATGCAAAGCCCTTCGCGACGTGGGTGCAGTCCTACCTTTGAATTGTGATTACGTGATTGCCTCAACCTTTTTTTTTGATACCCTACCCATTGCAGGATTAAATTTTGTTCAAGAGCCCTGGAACAAGACCCCTCCTTCTTACATTTCGCCTTCTTTGTGCAAGTGCTTGCAAAAACAAAGCACCTTGCAGAGCTCCTATATCGTGCCAGAGCTTTTGGTAGACCTACATACAACTGGTAAGCTGAAGTGCAGGGGTGTGGCAGAATTTAGAATTACGTATTCATAGGCTGCAACTCGTAAGAATGCAGACGAAATCCTCTACGTACACTTTTAAAGTGTCCTGTGGAAGCGCTTCCACCTCTCAAAAGCAAGAATCCTGCATAATTTCTGATTACAGTAAGCAGGTCAGGCTCCCCTCCTGCCGTTGCAATCACTGACTAAATAAAAAAAAAAAACACAGGGCATCTCTTTTGGATGCCTAGTCTTTAGCACGTGCACACTGCCTTCCGTTGTGCATTGGCTGCGCATGAATGCTTGCAGCACATAAGATGCTGAGGAGTTATTAAAGGCAGGAAGTCTGCACTGGAGGTTGGAAAACTGAAGGGCCTCCTTTGTTTTATTCTGTAAGTGACCATAGTTGTTTGATTTAAAAGAAAAAAAAAGTAAATGAATAAAGAAGGCACTGTAGTGAAGAGGCACCACTCAAGGCCCAATGAGAGAAGAGACGACAACATGTGCTAGTCGTTGTCATAGTTACATCGAGCATTTGTTAAGCAATATCAGAATTTTTCTGCAAGGTGGGATTCAGAGGGGGGTCATCAAAGTTTTTAAAGATAAAAATATCAAGATTTCGGGTTCAGCTAGCTTACATAAAACACAATCTAGATTTTTTTTTTTTTTTAAAGCAGTTTGAATCTGTAATGATACAAGTAAAAAAAACAAGTTCAAATAGGTTCCATGAAGTTCAAAGCTTGTTACGCAATACAAATTCTTTGGCATCTATAAAAAAACATTGTAGGAGTGGTTTGTGCATACTTAGTGGGAAAGGTAAGAAAGCTCCTTCAATGGAAAGGCTCCAACATGTCGATGTGTAAGCTTGAGTTGGAAAGGGCCTTTCTTAGAGAGGGTTACACTTGGAAAAGTTCCCACAGTTCTGAGTAACAGCGGTGATGTGTCCATAAGATTGGATAATCTCAGCAAATATGGCCAAAACTGAGTGTGCATTTCAAAAGGTGTCATGTTGAAGCTCTAACTTGTTAGGAAGGATGCAAAGTAGTCACATATCTGAGACCATTTGCTGCCAGTTACTTAAACTATAAAACAAGGTTGAACACCTATAGTTTCAAAATTCAGAATTACGGCCAAACATTTAGTTATGTACAACTATTCAGCATCCTTTAGCCTACCTCATATGAAGAGGGTTTCTAAAACCTCCATGAACATATATGAAGCTTATGAAATAGTATCTGGTGGCAAAGTATCATACTTGTACTTGCTCCCAGCTGCATAGCCCAGTGTCCTCAGCCTTTAATACAGAATGTGCCACAAGGTATCAATAAAAACTATGTTGAATTTGCGAGGTACGAGTTGATAAACTTCATGTTTGTTATTGCACTCCGGAAAGGACATAGAGAGGGAGGTACATCAAGAAAAGCGCTGCTGTGACTCCAGCTATTCTGAAATTCTTTTAGATATGTGGAGTTTACTTTAGAAAGATTGCAAATAAGCGAAAAATTCCGTAAGATCTTACGGAAAAAATGGCTGGTGCAACTGTTTCCTAGAACAGCACAAATGTTGTGCAGATGCATCACTATGCGGCAGACGTGCTTCAGTTCAGCATGTTCAACTTTTCCTGCTAAACTGGTCCAACAAAGTAACTTGTAGCATTAAAGCTCTGCCAGCCAAGAATATTCCTCGACACACTATGCAATCATTTACTATTTTTGCAATTATAGCTTTTTAGCAGTACGGGCTTAAAAACCAAAAGCAATCACTTCACAATATGTCTTTGAAAAACTGGCTCTAATAGTGTCCGAGATGTTGCGAAATTATTGATAGAAATAAAGTTTAGACTGGCCAAACCGTCGCACCAACAAGTGTGCACAAAACAGACACATGGTTGCTAGGTCTCTTTCACCCACAAAAACCTGCTGCCAAATGTCCGCATCTAATCCGAAAAACAAACAAAAAAAATCCCTATTGCATGAACTACAGGTACAGGCTACACATTCGTATTCAGTTTGCTTGTTCAAATCCGGCCAACGCCCCGAAATAGCACACGCTGCTCTCGAATGCAAAAAAAAGCAAAAACTCCTTCATTACACCCTAAGTAGAAAAACGAAATGAGAAAAAACTTCAAAAGTCCTTCTTCGAAGCTTGCGTTAGGGGCCAACAAATGCCGTCCGAAAATTTGATTCTGCCTTGGAGCGAAACCACACCCCAGAGTCCCATCTTCTCTCACACTCACACTCTCGACCCTAAGAGTCGAGATAACTTGGGCAGCCGTCACTCCCCTCAAGAAAGCTTGTCATGACACTTACACAGAAACAACCCCGCTCGGATCATTGCCTTCGTGATCAGGCTTCGACCAAACTTCTTCATCTTCCTCCGACGCCTCTGCAGTGCAGCGGGGGCTTTGTCGGGAAGGGTGCTCTCGTAACGTACAGTAAAAAAAATGACACACAAAAAGCATCCATTCTTGTTCTCAACACTTGGAATGGGGACACACACTCGGGTTTCAATAGAAAAAAAAGCAAACAAGAAGAAAGAAAAAAATGGTGGATAAAAACGAGTTATAATATAAATGTCCTAGGTACTTAGAAATACGTGCGGAGTCCGAAAAAAAACCACTTTTGCCGGGTGCGACGACCCAGAAGTGGAAGCGCCGGCGGAGCCTTTCTTTAAGCGACCCCAAAATGCACGTCGGGTTCACGTTACATAGGCACGGTGCTGGAAGACTATTTCCGAGTTGACGCGCGGTTCCACCGTTGGCGAATTTGTCGAACGACGCGTCACTCACCACTCGTCTATGTCGCGGCACAGGCTCAGAGAACTGGGCTTCTCGAAGACTGGAACGCAGAGTTTGGATGATCGAGGGAGCAACTCGCCTGCGTCGTTTAGTCACTAGAAACATAGTGCTCGTTGGGTGGACAACGACTGGGCAACTCTTGCGGAATGTAGGTGTCCTTGCGAGGTCTCATTCGATGCTCTCCCATTGACCTGTTCGAGCTGCAGGCAAGCAAACGAAGGCATAGTCGACAGGTCCAAATATGTTAAGGTTTCCTGCTGTTCTACGTTGCCCTCGCGGAGATTTTTGGGAAAAAGACACTGCACCCTAAGTGTAGAGAAAGGATGTGCACGTTGTAAAGCAAAAACACCCTCACCTCAGCCTCCCCCCCACGCCCGACTCATCTTTAGTTACCGTATGAGACATGCTTCTCTTTCAAGTTCAACACCTCAAAATACAGGTACACTTCGTACTTAAGTCAAAATTTGTCTTGCAACATAGATATTGCGCTTAAATGTTTTGGGGGAGCGGGGAAAGTTTATTTTGCGACGTACGTTTCCTATCTCGACACTTAAGAAAAAAATTCAGGAGCAGTTTAGAGTCCTTTCAAGAGCCAATGTGCCCGCGAGACACGATTCCACGACTGCACACCGACACCACTCCATTTCACACCACACTCTCGCCAGGATCCATCCCCTCCTCGCAGATCAGCTTGGAATGCTGTCCGGGCCGACGTCGCTCAGACGTCGGCGCGGCTTCGTAATCGGACGGCTCCCAGTTGCGCGACGCGGGACGCTCCTCTGTAGCTCCGGCGCGGAGCAGACCGCCGAACACTTTCTTCAGTCGCTCTCTCGCCGGGGGCCGCGACGACGCGATCTCGTCGCACGATCGCCAGCGCTTGGTGGCATCTTCGGCGAGAACCCCGAGGCGTCCTTCCGCCGCTCCACCGTTGCAGTTGGTGCTGTCCGTCGGATCTCTCGTCAGCAGCGGCCTCACGCTCTCGTCGAGGCTCTTCAGCCCGTTCTTGTTCCGGTCAGCCCAGTTCCGAGCGCCCCTTCCGGCTGCGATGTCCGGGTTCGAACATCCAAAGTCTGACGAGCAGCCCTTGCGGATCGCCTCCGACCGTCGTGGAGGGAGGAGCGATGACGATGGCGGCAGCTGGAGCGAGATTCCAACGTCGAGGTCCACGATGCTGTTGGCGCGTGACGACGACGCGTCAGCAAGGTCGGGCCGGTGATAGCTCCGCTGAGAGAAGGACGACTCGCGAGAGGGCGGATGCTTGTGTCGGATCACCGGGCTCTCTTGCTTCCGGCGGTGGAGAGCCTGAATGTGTGGAGGAAAATTTTGCCTAAGTACGACAACGTCCTCTATTCATAAGTTGTCTCCAGGTATCATTGCATTTTCAATGCTAGTTATAGTGAAATACCACTTCAAAAAACTTTAAGAAAAAGTTTGCTTGAGGTAAAATCCCGTAAATGCCCGCACTAAATGAGATAAATGCTGAAAAGCATGGGGCAGGCTATCTTTGGGCATGCGACAGAAAAACTTGATAAATAATGAAGGAGAAACACCTGGGCCATCACTACAAACCACGTGAGGTGGGAACTGATAGCGCGGTTAATGCGATTCCTGTCGGACATCGCGTGATGTCCGACGGCAATGTTTCAAAATTTTTATGTTACGGATACTTAGCCAGAAAAACGCAATGGGCGATCTCTCAGGGAAGGGTTTCCTTATGGGATTTTAGGCTGAGTGAAAGTTCACTCAACTCAAGGCGTTGCACAGAATGAAGTTTTGCTGGGGAGTTTTACGGAAGTCTGTTCATCTGGATAGCTTCTTCAACTGGAGTTTCTTCAAAGGGCATTTCACTGTCGGCCCCCTTTCCCTCAAGCAATACACTGGTCCTCCCAAACACAGTAGAGCTTAAAGGGAAGCTATGGAGCTTCTTGGAAAAATTGAGTTAGAAGTGAATTCTAGTGTATTTTTACCCCATGAACTCGAATACCCAAACCATTTGCTGTGCAAGTATTGTTAAACGCGAGAAAAACGCGAAAGACAGTCGCTGTCCGTGACGTCATCGACGGCTCTTTTGGCTGCCCAAGGCTAGGGGGGCGCGCCCAGTTGAAAATTCCCATTAGATTCCAATTGGAATTTCCAATTGGTACCAGCTAGGTTTTGGGACAACCAATTGGTCACTGCAATGGGAACCAATTGGAACCCATTAAAATTCCAACTGGAAAATTTTTTCCAATTGGTGAGACCCATTGGCCAGTGTGCTTCCAATTGGAACCCACTAAAACCAATTGGTTCCAATTAAAACCAGTTAGAATTCCAATTGGATCTAATTGGAATTTTCAGCTGGGAGGGGCTTCAGCCCTATATTGAAATTGCTGTTGTGGCTCTCCGGTGCGTCGCATTGAAATATAATTTTGATATCTGTTATTTTAAAGGCCAAATGAACGCAATTCAAGCGTTTTTTCTCAAATGTAGAAGTGCCCCATCTTCCCTTTAATATAATCTGAGTTTATTCTTCTTCAAATTCAGAGCTAATTAGGGTTAATTTTTATTCACATATCCAATAATTTCCAGTGTCGATTTTCTGTGACAAAAAATTGCCATTTCTCGGTGATGATGTAAAAAAAGAGTGGTCCAAGTTGCTAAATTACCCAACCTATGAAATTGTGCACATGAACCTATTATGTACTTAGAAACCATCCTGGTACTGACAAGGTAACAGGAGGACCCAAAGAAGAAAGCCCTCGTAGTGGGTCAACAGAAAATAAAGCCACACAAAAAGATCTCTCCCCATGAAGCTCTCTTACTCAAGGATCACTCCAATTTAAGGTTTCCAGTGCACCCCTGATTTTGATAATTTTGATAAAACTGGCTCTGGGGTTTCTTTTCCAGGTTTATCGATATGACGTGAAACCCCGATTACATGACTTTCAGGCGTTATAGCACAGAAACATTGTGAGTCGCGAGTCGTATCATCCAAAAAACCCAAGAAACATGAATGCTTCACAACTTCGATGCTTGGCCCCCCAGAAAAAAAAAAATATGTGGAGCTTCTAAAATTATTTTGAAGCTGATAATCTGCTAGGCTATGAAAGAAAAAAGCCCTAACAAATACACAACGAAATCAAAGCATCAGGCGCTGAAGGCACTGATGAGATTTCCCTTTCACTACCTCATTTTCAAAAAGTGACTTTCCTTGCGGGCCACAACTTTTTGAAGCAAGTAAGCAACTATTGTGTGCCGTCAAAACTTGATATTTCTGCATATGTTGGCACACGCATGCAGACGTCCAAAGTACAATTGGCATTGTGTAGTTCCCCTAATGACAACTTCAACGAGTGACACTGTATTGCGAATGGCGATGTTGTCGTCAGTGTTCGACAATATCCATAAGTCGCAACGGGTCCACATGGTCATAGGGATGTATAGTTTTTCAAGACCACGTGAAAATCATAAACAGAGAACGCACAAAGACTTGACACCTTTTTTGCTTTCCGAAAGCACAGCACAAGCCCACGCGTGCAACCGCACGGCTCGATGGATCACAGTCCAACAGCACATTGTCAAAGAAAGAAATTAAAACAAAAGGGAGGCACACAAAAGCAAAACAGTAAGGGTGGTGGTGAAGGGGACTGAATGAAGGACGGTCTTCCAGGGGGAAGGAGAAATACATGTTTGCCAGCGCAGTTTCGTTTTCACGCCTCGTCCGTTTTCGTCCGCGACACGACGCACCAGGATCGTTGTACGACGCGGGACTCGCGTATGCGCAAGTCGTGAATTCCGAACTTCTAATACAAGCATTATTTCTATGGGGAGTTTGCTGGGACAGTGCCAAATCGTCGTAAAATGTGCGGCTTTGCGTAAACAAGGGGTACCTAATCGGGGCTCCACCGCATATGCCGTAAATATGAAACCCGTGTTATGAGGGCTTACGGCGAGTTTCGACCGCGAATCACTGAGACGTCCGTACTTCGCAGAGGAGTAAGCAATTCAAGGAGTAGCTTTGCAGGTAACATACGACGCAAAAATGGTCTGGCAACTTGCAGTCATGACACAGCGTAACCCGAGAAAGGGCAGTCAAATGCTACACCGTGAAAGGGCCTTGAATCGGCCTTTACAAAAAGAAACGAAGTCTAAAACCAAATTTGGGGTTTTTTTCGTGCCGAACCAACAAAAGCCATATGGCAGGCTCCGGCGGAGGACCGAGGATTAATTTCGACCAGCCGGGAACCTTTTGTACGTGCAGCCGAAATTTCGACCGCAAGGCACCGGCCATCTCCACAAAAATTCACAGGGTCTCTTATGATATCCCCAAGACGACTTGAAGGCGAAAGCCCAAGCGCCGATGCATTGAAGACAGACACATGATTTACAGATATGGCAGTACCCCTCCACCGTGGCGGGGGTACTGCTTCGGACTACTGAACAAAAGGTCGTTGGTTCGACGCCAGCCAAGGGGCAAGGGCAAAACGTCTTTTCGGAGGAATATTAATATTCGCAGTTGTCACGTAAACGCTTTGATACCTTTTCTCTTGTCGATTTTCATTCCTTTCGTGTCGCCGACTTGTTTTTGCTCAAGAACTGAACCATGAGACATATAAGACTTTCGCCTTAACAAGCCCCCTTCCAATTGTGGGCAGCTTGGCCGGGATTCGAACGCGCCACCTGGATACTCGTAGGTCAACGCTTCACCTAAAAGCCACCGAAACGACCGAGACACAAGGATGAAGGCATACCTGTATGTTACCCATGACGGATCCGTTCATGAGTCCGGCACCCACGAGCAGAGCGTCCGTGTCGCAGTCTGGCAGCTTGGGGATAAGCGAACCTCGCCGGGGCAGCGCGGAGGACGCTTCCGGCTTGGGGCTCCGATGCTGCTGCTGCTGGGGGGCCGCCGAGGTGTTGTTGTTGTTGGCGCATGCCGTGTCGGCCACGCTGAAGAGCGGCTGCGGCAGCGGCTGGGTGGGCGCCCGCCGGTGCTGCGGCCCCAGCGTGTGGTCCGTCAGCCAGTAGGTGCGCAGCTCGCCCTTACCCTGCGCAGCGTGCAAAGATCGGGGCAGTGTAGCAATCGGCCGACAGCTCCCCTTAAATCGCTAGGAAAAATGAAGGTGCGCTCCTTTTATCTACCGCGCAAACGTAACATATGCGGAATACATTTGCGATATACATGCAAATCTGGACTGTGGGACGTAGAGTCATGTGACTTCATGGTCTGAAGTTGTGGTGTCAAAAACATAAACAGATGTAGGCAAGGTAACTGTTAAGCTGTGGTGCAACGTGACGTCCCATGAATCAATGTTTTGCAGCGTGGTCGAGTGATCACCTAACAAAAGTGCACAGACAGCCACGATCAGAACTTGTCCCATTTTTTCTGATTTCGGAAGATGGTCGTATGGTGCCACCTACCAAGAGAGTAATCCGAGTGTAACCAACTTCCACCACCTTTAGTAAGCGTACCACTGATTGATCCAGTTAAAAAGATTAACAATCACCTTCGCTAGTATCATGCCAGAACAATAATTTTTTTTCACCAAATTCCATTCTTCTAACTTTTACTGTTCACTTACTGTGTGAATTTTCATGCCCTACCCCTCTCTACTTGCCTCTGGGCCCTAAGGATAGTGCCTGACTGAATGATATTATTAAATAAACAAATAAATCAATAAATGGCTCGATGCAGGCAGTACCTTCATCTTGACAAGTCCTCTGTCGATGATCTCGTAGCCGCCGATCTTAGTCAGCAGATCTCTGCACTGGCTACTGATGTGGATCTTGAGTGCTGCACCAGCCAATGCAATCCAAGTCAGGTCACTCGACAAACAGACAACATCCCTCCAACATTTGTGAAGCTCTAAGCCCTCTTTAAAAGGGCTTAAAATCCCCCAACTATCGCAACTTACGCGTCATCATAGCACATGACCGAACGTTGCCATGTGGGAAAAGGCGGCTGTGTTTCTGTGACGCTTCACTGCAGTCTACATTGAAATGCGAGGGCATTTTTATGTTTCTTCCACGGAGGCCCTAATCTTCCAATCAAATTGAGATGGATTTTGCTACCCCACTCAGCCCTCGGTCATAGCAGAATGAGCCCACTTTGCTTCTCTGCCCCTAGACAAACGCTACTCTCTCTTTTCCGGCGTCTCATTGGCATGACGAATACGCCGAGTCTATGTGGGCCATTGCTCCTGTTCAGCGATGTCCACATCAGTTCGCTCCTTTCACTTGCGAGGCACTGTGAAGTCGACTGGAACACTACCAGCAGGCATATGACTTCTATCATAGATCCCTTCCGATAGTGTGCCCCCTGTTGGAAGCTGGGCAGTCCCTGGACTATGGAGGAAACAAGTGTGAGCTTCTTGCGTTCCATTTTGTTTCAGTGCTTTTGAGCCCTCAAGCAGCGGGAGCAAAAGCTGAAGCTACCCGCTCATGCCACTAGCACATTTTGCAGTGTCGATTAGCAAAAGAAATCTTATCGCATTTATTAACCACCGCCTCACCAGTTTCCCCCTTGGCATACTAGTAGTTAAGCGTCAGGCTCACAATATTGAGATCCTCAGTTCAACACCCTGTGAAGCATGTTTGGAATTTTATTCTCCAATTTATCCACTTCTCAGTCTCCCGCACGTGCACATTCATTCAGTGTTACAAATTCGAATTTTCAGTGAAGGGCTACCGCAAGAAATGCTGTCGGAACTTAAGAAACCGCCAATGAGACGCGAGTATTTCCTTCCATGGCAGGGTTCGGTCCTACTAAGTAGTGGTTTGGTAAAAAAACCAGGCAATACTTCGGAGGCAGTAACTTTACCATGGAGAAGGAAAACATTTTTACAATCAAAAACGAAACAATAGATAGTGCACCTTCTCCATTGGATTCCATCCGCGATGCAGTGTTCACGGTATCCCCGAAGAGACAGTACCGCGGCATTGTCTGGCCAACAACCCCCGCCACGACTGGACCTAAGGAGGACAGAAAACCCGAGTTAAGACTCCTGTCATGTCGTTTCAAACAAAAGTTGGCTGCAGATGACAAACATAAAAAAAAAGACTAAACTTAAAATAAAATTTGAGGAAACTGGAAAAAACTCTTTGGAGAACATCACATCTGATTTTGATGCAATGCAGCCAATAAATAAAACTGCCCGTCTCTTAGGTATATCCCAAAGGAACTCGAAATGCGTAGCATTTAAAGGTCCTCTTTGTCTCGCTGTGTCCATTCTTCTCGCTGTGTTGCTGCTTCTCTGGCACATCCGGTGACGCCATGACATGACATTTGTGACATCATGGTGTCATGTGAGGTCATGTGTCATGTGAGGTCATTGTGTCACATGAGGTCAGTGTGTCACATAAGGTAAATAATAATAATAATAATAATCTTTATTTCCATTTAAAAAAATGGTGGAGCAAAAGGGAAAAAGCTTCAACAAGAAGCTTGACTGGCCCTCAGCCCCATCGGCAGCCAGTGAACAAACAATTTTCGTGCAATAAAAAAAAAAAAAAAAAAATCACTGTATTAAGTGAGGTAACTGTGTGACATGAGCTAGGTCACTGTGTCATGTGAGGTCACTGCGTCATGTGACATGACGTCACAATGTCACATTATGATAGCGCAAAACTTCAGTGTATATGCATCATTACGCAACTTGATCATGTGAAGATTTCAGGTCACATCACGAGGCATCACACTATCACATGACACTGTGCGACTTGATGGTACTTAGTCTACCTTCTCTATCAAGGCTACATCACAGCACAGACATGAAAATGCTAAGAATTAGGCCCTATAAAAGTCAGTTCATCCATGCAGCGGTGCAGCGAGATGGCGCAGTCAGAGCTGCATGAGTGCTAGTGTCAGTGCTGACTCAGCACCGAGTTAGCACCGCATTGTGTAAACAGGAAAAGGGCCGAGTCAGGTGGAGCGGCGCGCCATTATTGTTCAAAGCCACCGCCGTGTCAGCACCTAGTGCTGCGCTGTAACTGTAAACAACCCTCAAAAGCTATGCAATTAAATAAACATTAGGAGAAACTACCTTCTTTTCTTGAAGAATCGGAGTGTGCTGGTAAGTTACAGGGATAACAGGAAAGCGACATAAAGGACAAAGGCAGAGAGTTTATTGTCCCGCCTTCGTCCTTTATATTACTTTCCTTTTATCCCTGTACCTCTTTTTTTTTTGTTTTCATTTACGCTAGCTAGCAGAGGCTCATGTGCACAGTTCTCTACCTATCTTCCTAGCCTTGCAAGCCACCCAGAGTAGCTCAACCTATGTGCTACTAAGTATCTTCTTTTTATTTTTAATACGGAATGTATTTATGAGCTGGATTTCATAGAGAAGCTTCTAGAGGCCCGTTCACACACTGGCACTCGACTCCAACTGACTGAGACAAGACCGGTTTTTAAAAATTTCGCGATGGCTTACGACCAGCTGCATTGCTGCGCATCCGATCGTGACCCGTCCTAACAGGCTTAAAAACCACTCTTGCCTCAGTCGGTCGGAGTCAAACGCAAGTGCGTGAATGGGAATTAATCTGTTCCTCATTGTTTTTTTTAATGAAAACAATAATGTTTCACAAATTGGTGTACTGCTGTTTAAACACCATAAGCAGCTGTGCAGTACTGCACTTGGCTCGTGATCCCCGAAAGTGTGGAAGAGAAAACCGCCACGTTCGCTCACTCCGATTATCGTCTCTTTAAACACAAGTGTGTGAACGGGCCTCAACGCTCGAGTGTGATAGAAAAGCATTACACGCAGGCCAAGGTAACATAAAGGGTGCATAGCCCGTAGCAGGCAATACACAATGTTCCAAAGAATGTAGAAAGCACAATCAGTCGTCATAATTCATACATAATCATAACCACAAACAATTTGAAACCAGAGAGACTCGCCAAGGAGTTCAGTAGGAATCGAACTCCGCAGTTCAACATTTTTGCTCGGCGCTACGAGTAGGAGATGATTGAGGGCACAAGCAACTGGAATAAGTACATATGACTTGCTGCGGACGGTCGCCTGCAGTAGCACATGACTGTCCACGTTCACTGATACTTAGTCCAGCATAGTTGGTTCGGCATTCTTAGTCTGCAAGCTACCGCTGGCGGCAAGTCATACTCAGTCCAGGGCCCTTAGTGAGCAGAAGACAGCCGGCAGCGAACCATAGTTAGTCCAGCACACTTAGTCTATGGGCGACCGTCGGCAGCAAGTCATATATATTCAGCAGGTGAACATTGCTGGTGATTCATACTTAGTACAACGGAGCATAGCTAATCATAACGCACACATAATACATGCCTGACACATTCTGGGGTTTCCGGGTTTAACAAAATGATCAAGGCAAGGTTAAATTTTTTATTATTTCTACGTATGATTAAATTACTATTATCATTATTATAGTTGTTGTTAAGGCATGCACCAGAACTGACCGGTGTGGATGCCGATGCGCAGCTTGAGCGTGGTGCCCGGCCGGTGGCGTATCTCGAAGTGCTTGACCGCGTCCAGGATCTCCAGGGCCATGGAGGCAATCTCCTGGGCGTGGGCATCCCCGTTGCGGATGGGCAGCCCGCTCACCACCATGTAGGCGTCCCCAATGGTCTCCACCTTGTACACGTCGTAGTGGCGGATGATAGAATCGAAGCAGGTGTAAAGGTCGTTCAGGAAGGTCACCACCTGCCACACAAACAACAATCAACCAATTAATAAGTCTATACAAATCATTCGGGAATGTCATCACCTGCCACGCAAACAATGACCAATCAATTGGTCAACCAATCAAAGCAGGTATACAGGTTTTTCAGGAAGGTCACCACCTGTCACACAGACGAGGCAACAACCAATAAATCAATCAGTCAAAGCAGGTGTAAAGGTCCTTTAGGAAGTTCCCGACCTGTCACAGAGACATTGCAACAACTAATCAATAAGTCAGTCGAAGTAGGTACACAGGTCGTTCAGGAAGGTAACCACCTCCCACACGGACATAAAAGAATCAGTCACCAATCAATCAATCAGTCAAAGCAGGTGCCCAGGACATTCAGGAAGGTTACCACCTTCCACACAGATATCACGCAATCAATCACCAATCAATCAGTCAGCCAAAGCAGATGTGCAAGTCATTCAGGAAGGTCACCACCTGCCACACAGACGTCACAACAACCAATCAATCAATTGGCTGAAGCAGGAGTACATATAATTTCAGAAAGGCCACCACCACCTGTCAAAGCCATATTGCAACAACAAATCAATAAATAAATAAGTCAAGTCCCCATTTGTGCACCCACATCACCTTAATCAGCATCATCATGATAAATCCATAAGGTCCCACTTGCCCCCCCATGTACTATTTTATTACCATCCCCACTCCCATCATAATAAAGTAATAATAATAAATAAATCTTGGTCACTACCTACCAAACATTTCCTATATAAATACATGCACTGGTTCACCACCATATATCCTTGCCATTATCACTGTCATTTTAATCAATCAATGAAAATCACCACCTGCCAGACATTACTCATCCATGCAGTGGTTCATCCCCATCATCATAATAGATCAATGGAGGCGCCACCACCTGCCACAAACATTCCCCATCCATGCACTGCTCATCACCATCGTCAGCCTCCTCATCATCATAAATAAATTAAGATCACCATCTGCTAAAACATCCCCCATCATGTAGTCCAGGGGTTCTCAAACTGCAGGGTTCCGGGGAACATAGGGGTTCCACGAGCTGGTCTCATGGGTTCCGCGAGCACTCAAATTGCAACCCCCCCCCCCACGCCGCAGGCTGCACGGAAGGACCATGCAAAGTGCCTTTATCTCACTTTGTACTGACATTGTGATTGACATGGTGGGGATATATGGGAAGCAACACAAGCAAAATTGCCTACAATTGTGCATCTGTTGCTTCTCGGTCGGCAAATATGGAGTGGGCGGGGGGGGGGAAGGGGGGGGGGGGGGGGGGGGGGGGGGGGGGTCCGCGGCAGTTTGTGAGGCTTCCTGGGGTTCCGTGAGACCAAAAAGTTTGAGAACCCCTGCACTAGTCTATCACCATAATCCCATCACCATCATAACATTATCATCATCGTCATTATCACATCATATCATCAAATCGCAAATCACAAACATATCCCCATTTGTGAAAATGAATGGAAATTTGAGATCACTAAGGGCAGGTACCGATTTTTGCAGTCAATTTCAGAGCGAGCCTCGGTATTGATAAGGTTCTGCATAGGCCAGCACGCCTTCCATCTTGGAGTCTAGGATGGTCACTGACCTGGAGTGGTGTGCTGGAGGCTGACATCTCGGTGAAGCCCACAATGTCACTGAAGTAAATGGTGACAAAGTCGAAGGATTCCGGCACCACCAGCTCACCCCTCATCAATTGACTAGCTACAGACCTGCAAGTGCCAAAACACGTTGCATCAGCCCTCCATTCACTCACTCTTTCACCCGTTTCACGTCCACCCGTTGCACAAAAAAAGGAACCATTCATGACTAATTGAAGATTATGCAGGGTCATCACTGAGCAATGGAAATGAAAGAGGCTCAGAACAGCTTAAAAAGTAATTGCATTGCGTGTATGTTTAAACAGCGACAAGTCAGTCTTAGCTGCAGATGAGAAATTTCGTCAGTGCAGTATCCCCGCTAGTCTGGGGTCTTTAAAGGGATTAGGAACAAAAATTGAAGGGGTAGATTAGTCTTGAAATGAAGTGCTCATTGGTCACTTAGCATATACACCAGGTTTCATGATTGTTAGAGCCCTATGTAATTGCAGTAAATAATTTACAAATGTTGATCATTCTCATCTGGCGACCATGGCAAGACTGAAGATGTTAGTCACATAATAGGGCCCACAAACCATAAAAGGGTTGATAACTGGGCTAGTTGGTAGTTAGACATATTAACGGCATTAGCGCACACGTATGAGGAAGAGAGAAGCGCTCTTTTCTGTCCCTTCTTTCTTCCTCATACGTGTGCGCTAATGCCGTTAATATGCCCACAAACCAGATGATCTCGACATGCAGCTGAACGCTCTCTTTCTAAGCGCCCCACCATGCTCACCATGCTACAATCGCACCCTCTCACACTGCTCGGTTATTCCAACGCTACTCGACTACTCTTGCTCTCACCCCCTTGCCCTTTGATCTTCCACCTGGCGTGCATGTGCACTGGCTGGATCACTATAAAACCTTGGGCTCGACGGTTTCCTCTCCAATCACACGCGTTGGGTTTCAAAGAAGGCTTGCGTGGCTCTCAACTCTAAAGCAGCTCCCAATTTTTTACAAAGTTTGTTGTGTGGTGGCATATTTGAATGTACAGGGCCACTGGTTTTCTCGTTGTGGTTGTCGAAAAATCCTATGCAACGAAAAGAGCGGAAACTTAAAGTTGCACGCAATGAATGGGCTTCGTCAGACGCGATGGTTTTGTGCGCTAATTATTTGACGGCCGAGTACTCTTCCATGCGAGACCGTCGCAAACGAAGGTGAGTTTGTCTGCAATGATTTCGCCAGTGGGTCGAAGTCAACATGACCAGCTTCCAACATCTCTCGATGACGACCACTCTCATCGCTGCTGCGATCAGTGTCGAAGACACCAACGAAGCGAGTGAGGCCATAGACGTCTCCATCTCGAAACTACATGTTCGAAACGCGAAAGGTAAACGAGGAAACTCCGGTAGGTAAATGAGGAAGCACTTGCAACCGAGTAGGACGGAGAGAGGCAAGACAGGTTTTTAAGCCTCATGCGACGTCTTAGGACCGGATGCGCTGCTGCGGAGCAGGTCTTATGCCGTCGCAAGAGGCTTAAAAACCGGTCTTGTCTCTCCTGGTCCTGCTCGCTTGCATGTGAAAGGTGCTTTACTAAACAAATTTAGCAAAAATATAGGAACATACAATGGGTTTTAACAGCATAGTCATCTCATATTTTAGTTTTTGAAGTATCCTAACCCCTTTAATGTACGTACACCAAGCAGTAGTAATACACAACCACAGATCGGTACAATGCTCATCGAGATCAAAATGGGCATCTGGGTCAGGGCCGGATTAAGGTACGGGCTAAGGGGGCTGCAGCCCTGGGCCCCAGGCTGTCGGGGGCCCCACGCTGGCCCCTGAAAATTTAAAAATGTTAATCATTCTTTTTTTTTTTTAAAGGAGGTTTAGGCAAAAAGCAGAAGATACAATCCGAAGGGCCTCTGGCGCAATGGCCTTCTCGTTCTCTTTTCCTCAACAAAGAAGCAAGGATGTCATAAAGTTCCCGTCTCTAGGTCAGCTGGCGTTTGTGAGCTCGTTGTGCAAGAGCGTGCCAGAACAAAAATTTAACATGGCCTCCCATGCCCCTTGTTAGATTTTTTTTTTTAAATTGGAGCTTGATGGAAGGACGGTTATTATGGAGCTTTCTTTTGTACTGGGGCCTCCTTAGCGTGTTTTACAAACAATTGTGGGTAGGAAGTTAAGCAAGCGTTAAGCAAGCAATGCAGATGGTTCACACATGTTGTTTTTAACCTTTTCGCGAAACTCCATATGGAGTTTATTCCAGAAGGATAAGTTTGGAACAAGCGAAAAGGTGCCGATAAATCTTCCGGATACCGTCTCTATAGCCACCAACAAAGAGGCGTTTCAAGGAGCTGGCATTTAAGACGCCCCTCAACAGTTTTCGATGGGTACTGACTGCAAGGAAGTGCTCTAGATTCGATATCTGGCCTGCCAGTGCAACTGAACACTCTTACTCCCAGCGAATGATACGAATACTGCAATGGTTTCACGAACCTCTGAGGTATAACCTTTTATTTTTTAACGTTGAGTCACAGAACAAAAATGGCCACCGAGGTCTAAATTACTGCATTTAAAAAGAACAAAATTAGTACTAAATCTGATGCAAAACATTTTACCCATTCAAAAAGACAGCGTGTAGATACAAAAAGAAAAGATGTTCTCGATTCTCATGATAAATTCTTTAAATGCAAATGTGCCCGAACGACAGCGGTCGATGTCTTAGAATCGCACGCAGTTTCTCCTATGCTTTAAATGCGGAAGTCTGTGTTTGTTCACGAAACGAGAGTTCAGTTATTAGAAAAGCATTTACGAAGTAGTTTGATCCTGATAAAGACTGCTTCAACCGACGAAATTTCTTTCTTGCCTATGTCACTTCCTTCACTGTTCACACCAGTAACTAATTAAAAGAGGGCTAGTTAGAAGTTAAAACACTTCCAATAATTTGGAACAATGACAAGAATAAAGACTCTAGATTTTCGTGGCAGTTGTCGAATTGCGAGGTATGCCGTTTAGGGGAAGCGAAATTAGAATGGGAATATTGCAGGTACCTTTTCGGTTGCTGCATAACTCAATTCATGTGTGATTAATGATGTCACTCGACATGTTAGCAAGAGGGTCACCTGTGCTACAAGTCAACATCGCGACCAATTTGTATAAACTGGCCCGGGCATGTACTCTATGAATCTAGCTGTAATTCTAGTCAAACAAATTCATGAACGGAGTCAACATTTTAAACGGAAGCAATTTAGCGTTATTTTTTTTGTTTTTGTGGTTAAGTTGCTGGATGTGAACGACAAATCCTAATATTTTACGCAATGTTTATTTGATTTCATTTTTGTACCTCAAAATTACTATATTGTAAATTGCTAGAGCGGTGGATTATTTGCGAAGTAGTTTTTAGTGATTTTATTTGTAGGAATTTTTCAAAGTGTGCTATGAATGAGATTTTTACATGTGCAGAGTATGCACCTGGTGCAGAATGTGCATCTCGTACGGAACGAAAGCTAAAACGTGTAAAAGTTCAGGGAAAAAACAAACAGCTGCTGTTGGACGTTGGGCACTAAAGATCCAATTTTATGGCACAAACAGTAATCTATCTAGCCTAAACGTCACAAAAAACCCAAAGTTACAGCCACGAGTGCTTTTTGTTTCGTTAAAAGCACAACCTAACACCACCGCAACTTTTTTTTTTTATATTTGTATATCTCAGAAAAGGGGCATTTTGCAATATTTGGTCTCCATTTTAAGGAGGAAAAAGGGCACCCGGGATTTTATTTCACATAAATAAACAGATAGGTGTTAAATCTGAGTAAACAGACTTAAACAATATAATCTAAAGTAAGAAAAAAAAACACATGTGGTTATGTGGCGCAAGTCACCGTCCAACTGTCACTATGGATTAATTATCCCTTCCATCTATCCTGTTTTAGAGAGCCTAGATTTCAAAGAGGGAGCAAGCGAAACTGAAACCATGGAGACGGCTCCAGCGTAGATTGGTCGTAAGTGTGTATGTGTTGTGTTGTCGCATAGAAAGAAGGCTAGCAAACGGAAGAGCGACAATGTCTGCCCTGCCTGCCCAACCCCGATCAACACTTTCGTCTTTTCGTCACCTTCTCGCTGTTCGTAATTCAAATGCGGCTATCGAATGGTTTGGAACCCTTCCAAATCTAGGCACACTAATTTTCCGTTTCATTCCGAATCAGAACTTGCAACTTGCGGTTCCAAAAAAAACAAAACAAAGAAACGACGACAATAACTTGGCTGGTTTTATTGGCGTGGTTAACGTGGTTTTCTTTCTGTGATCGTGCAGTCGCCGATTTCTGTGAGCACGGCGAGTTTGTTTTACACTGGCGCTTCAATCTGAAACGAGGGGCTTTACTCGTGAAAATAATTTGGCATGGCGCAGAATTCCGGCTTCCCAACAATTCCTCTCTGGAAGCGCACAAATGGGATGTTTCGGTTAGGGATGCCGCGAACCACCCTAGGTTCGATTTCGAAAGATTTCGATATTTTCTAACCGAACTGATGTTCGATTTCGAAAGGTTTTGATATTTTCGACCGTACGGAGATTCGAATTCGAAAAATTCGCAACTTTAGAAAATCGTGGAGTTTCGAATTCGAAAATTCGAAGCTTTCGCGGTTTCTAAAAGTTCGGGTTCGATTATTTTGAATATTTTTTTACTTAAGGTTCGAGAAATTCGAAGATTTCGAACTTTCCTAACTTGAAATTCGAGAGATTCGAATGCTTCGAATTTCTTTAAATCTGAAATTCGAAAAATTCGAACGTTTCGAATTCTTATAGACATGAAGTTCGATAAATTCGAAGATTTCGAATTTCTTTCTACATAAAGTTTGAAAAGTTCGAAGGTGTCTATTCTCTTTTAGCACTAAATTTGAAAAAGAAACTTAGGTTTCAAAATTCTTTAAAGTCCAAGTGCGCAAAGTTTGAAGTCCGGTTTTCATGCTCCGTCACAGTTTCAGTCTCAAATAATGTTTTCATGCCTCACTGGTTTTCACGAAATCAGGTTTAGAAATGTTCGGATGTGATATTCAGATTGTGCGCAGTTGGTCAGGCAATTAAATGAGACGACGAGTGTCCCGGATGTGCTGGACTGTTTGCCAGTGCAGAGTGACGTGTGCAGATCAGTAATTGTGGCCGCCAGCCCGAGGGGGGGAGGGGGGTCTCTAACGTGCATCATGCAGTAGTGGTCACATGAACGCACTGTTTAACGACACTCATCCAGTTTGAAACGGCCAGGGGCAGGCAGGTGGTTGAGGGTCACTTGAGGCTCAGAAAAACCTTGAAGCAATCTGGCAAACTGCCTCCCCACCCCCTTGCACGCTGGTAGTAATCCGCTCGAACACCGCCCGAGTGACGCTGGCATAGAGTAAGTTTAGTTTGTACATGATGCGAAATCCTGAGACTGGGAATGAATTTTGAAAGAAAAAGTGTAGGAAGACAGAAAAAAGGGGACAGGACAACGTCTCAAACTCAGCTCAAGACAACGTCTCAAACTCAACTCAGCTGAAAACTGAGCTCAGGACAACATCTCAAACTCAACTCTGCTGAGTTTGAGACGTTGTCCTGTCCCTTTTTTTTCTTTCTTCTTACACTATTTCTTGCGAATTTCATTCCCAGTCTTGGGATTTTGCATCATGATCAACATACACCAGCTTGCCTGCACCTTGACAATTTTTTAGTTTGTAATTGTTTTGGAGGTTTATTTTCGGAGATGGAAGAAATGCCGAGCAAAAAGCACAGAAGCCGACACAACTTGAGGTCGAGGAGCGTTCTACCATACCAGCAGCGTCGGAAGAGGAAAAACGGGGGGAGGGCTTCAGTCTCCTCTTCCCCCCCCCCCCACAGATATTTCGGGCTGTTAAAGAAAACAATACGGGGAAAGAGGGAATGGTCGAGCTTATTTTATTCTGAAACTATTTATGCATATGTACAGCTACTGTTAGAAACTCGTTGTCAGAAGGCACTACTCGTCACATGCTTAGTGGTTCGGAAGTTCAAAGCTATGTCTTTTCGACCTAAAACTGTGCCATTGGTAAAAAAATAATAAATAAATAAATATAACAATAAATGCAAACAATAAAAAGCTGAAGAAAAAAAAACTATCAAGGATCCACCGGAAGTGTGGTATTCTTGATTATTCAGAGACCCAGAACTACGAAACAAATTTCTCCTACCAAAATGTGTACAGGCTAAAAGAAACACGTCCAAAAAAAAATTAAATGAAAAAAAAATAATAATAATAAATGTTTTTTTGTTTTTTTTTATGACGTGCCGAATTTGAGCAATATTAGAAATCTTTTTTCCCGAGTTAATTTATTCCTCAACGTGAAAAGAACAATGTATATATTAATTTGTATTCTGCTGATAGTAATGACATGTACTGTCTGTGGTGTTAATTTAAATGCAATACCTCAAACAATTTCGACGAAAAAAAAAAACAAGTTTAGGGTATAATTGCCTGTAGATACATATTTGGATATTCCTTCGAAACTCGTCTTGAACAACAATAATAATATCTTAAGACGACACTTACCTAGGTTATACATTGATCATTTCTAAAAAGTTTAACATCTCTACCATAAATATCTTCGGCTATAGCGCGCTTCAAATGTGGCACAAACGACAACTGTCAAAAACCCGTCGTCCTTCCTCGCTCCTTCGGGAATCTATTTCTTTAAAACCAAGCATGCCAGATGATTGAAATAAATGGCATTGTCTTTCGCAAAGAATGCGGCACAACATGTAAAAATGCGAGAAAAAAAAATTACGAATGTACCTCACTGCTTAAATCCAAATGAAACCGCCCGCCCGTCTTCCGAAGTTCGACGAACTTCGAACTTTTACCCTAAAAATTCGAAGTTCGTCGAACTTTTGACTTTTCAGGAATCGAAAGTTCGAAAATTTTCGAATTCTTTAGATTAATAAATTCGAAAGTTCGAAAATTATCGAATTTCTTAGCGTAGAAAGTTCGAAAAGCTTCGAACTGGAATTTCCGTAAAATTTCTCGATATGAAAAGTTCGGAAATTCGAAATCTTTCAAACCTTTCGAACCGCTTGATTCGATCATCGAAACTTCGATTCGAAAAAAGTTTGCGGCATCCCTAGTTTCGGTTGCGATTCAAGGGTAGATCGTGTTACGAACGTGAGTAAATCTGCGTGCTATAAAGTTTGTGGCGTTCGTAACTTTTCTTTTTTCAAACCTGTGCAATAGTCAAACCTGTGCAATAGATTTTTGTGGAATGGTGGGACCAAGAGGTGTTTCTTGCATGGTCCATCTAACATCACGGCGCTCACTTCGGGAGAAAAAAAGGCTTTTTCTGTCAGCTCCGCGCGCGTCTTTGGCCATATATTTCGAATATTTGAGTGACTGAATACTAGGAATTCGATTCGTGAATCGAATTATTCGGGAACTTTCTATTCGATTTGAGTTTGTATATTCAAATATTCGCACGCCCCTAGTTAAGAAGCTAAAAACAGTGCAAAGACAAACGAAGGACGAGCAGAAGTCCGTTTTCGTGTTTATATAGTTTCTTAATGCATAACCAAAGTACCCAAATTTCAACAGTACTACAAAATTATCTCGGATGCACTTTTTCCATACCCTGTGCTATACCTTGCCTCATTTAAGCTCCAATAAATATTTCAATAGCATGATCATACTTTCAACATTGAACCATTTTAGTCGTAGACTAATCGACATAAATCTTTTCCCTTTCGCAATGGACAAACAACTGTAACTCACTTATTTTAATGAAATGGTACAGTCACCATGGAGCGTGTAGTGAGTGTAGTTAGATGCACTGCATCGGCAACTGTTCTAAAGCAAAATTATAAAACACATGTCACATTGCAAAGTGTGTTCGGCAGTGACAAAATTATTTTTATTCTTTACTTCAAATCAGGCGAGAGCGTGGAATGCATGTACTATAATACGTTCTCCTTGGCCCTTTTGTAACCTGGCAATAGGTCTATTACAAAAGGTGCCCACCCTACCTTGCATCCTTTCTGCAAGTTTTTCCCGCAGGCCTAAATCATGTGCCCATCCCCCAGTTTCTCTGGATTTTCTCCAACTTCTAGGTTCTGACTGCCATGAGAGAAGAAAGCTGGACGTGCGGACACCCACTTGGGCAGCATCCTGTGCAGGAGTGCCTCGGTCTTTTTCTTCTCCTCCTCGAGCAGGCAGGTGCGTTCCTCCACCAGCTCCTCCAGGTTGTTGGCATACTTCTCCATCATGGCTATCATGTTGTCCATGATGTTGGGCTTCCTGCAGGGGACAGCAACAACCACAGTGTACAGCGACTGCTTTCTGCAGGCACAATAAACATGTGCCTGTGGCAGCCCGTGCTATTTTTTTTTTCCGAGTTACTTCTTTGGAGTCCATGTATAACAAAGAAGCGAATATACCGTAAAATACCGGGCAAGCGCCCACTCAAAATTTTGAGATAATAATGAAAAAATGGGGGATGGGCGCTTGTCTGGTCATCAATTCTACATATCAATGTACTGTGCATATTTTCTCCGATTTTACAAATTTGGGTATAGGCGCTTAATGTGGTATGGGCGGATGCACGGTATTGTACGGTAGCGAAGTGATTTCCGGTTCCCGTCGACTTCATTATGACCCTTCTCAGCAGGAATTCTTGCATAAATCTTCTTCACCTGGCATTCATAAATCTTTACCTTCGGCTAAAATCATTATAGAGCTGAGAAAGGTCGATTTAGTTGGGAACATAAGGCATAAGTTCTTAAACTTAAACTAAGCTGCTCCAGGGGGACCCCCTAGAGCACCCCAGGAGTCCCCTAAAGCAATCTGGAATTCTTAAACTTCTCAATATCGAGAAATGTGAATTTCTCTTCATTGATAATCAAAAATACCCTTCCTTAATTTTCTTGTCATTTAGACAATAAAGAGCAATAAAGCAGTGCAAAAGCCTACAGACCTTATAAACAATAATGCCCATGCTAAGGAATGTTTGGGACATAGCTAAGCATCAATATACAGCTCGTATATGCTGAAATTGTGCTTAGGCTGAAACAGCACTTTACTTAGGGGCAGGAACGACAGAGGAAATTTAGGAACTCGGGAAAATCTTGACTCTGGGGTCCCTTCTCATAGAACCCAATTTGAGAATCCCTGCCCTAAGTGTTCCCCAAAGTACCCCAAGGGTTCCCATAGCACCCCAAGTGTCCCACAAACTCCCAGATTTCCACAGCCGTCCTTATTCCTAAATTATCAGCATTAATTATTATTTTGGCTCAGGCCAGCCGCGACGACGCTGAGAAGTCAGTGGGCAATGCCAAGCAAGCCCGTGGTGCTGCAGAATACTAGGGTGCAAGACGTGGTGAACACAGATAAATAAATAGCGGTCTGCAGGTCGAAAAGAAAATGTACTTTTGGTTTAGACAGGGTTATGTAAGTTGCAAGCCATCCACTGATGCCCGACCATGTGCCAAAGACTCCCTCGTATGTGCATTGCTGTTTACAAGACTGGTAGGCTTCTGCAATGAGTCGCTATGAATCACGAGAGACCTTCCTTTAAACCGCAAAGTCTGAGAACACCTCCATTAAAGGACCACTAAAAAAAAAAAAGGCGACGCGTGTCAAAAAATAAATTTTACGCGAAAAATTCTTTTTTTACCGCAATATTGATGGCGAAAGATTTATTTGAAATTCTGCGCGCAAGATCCATGACGTCACGGAATGGTCATTCGCTCAACGAGATAGCAGTTCGCACTTTCCACCTCAACATGAAGGTGAAGCCAATCCACGTCTCCTCCATGCACCCGAAATGCCGAGAGAGAAAACAAGTCGAAAAGAGGTGACTATCATCTCAATTGCATCTTGCACCGTCAATGTTGCAATAAAAAAAAAAAAAATTTTTCACAGAAAATGTATTTTTTTGACACGCGTGTCCCAACCAGACTGTTTAAAATTTTTTTTTTTTTCTGTTCAGGAGTCTTTTAAGGGATGCCAGAAAAATTGAGCATTCCTGTATTAATCCACGCCACAAAAATGTCACGCTGTTGCCTGTCTCGATCCTGGCGGTGACACACCGACAGGGGTGGATGTGGTAGACACCTTTTCCACTGCTCATCCCTCTCCAGCCTGACAGTCTACGAAAGCTTCCGCGGTCAGGACGCTGGACAGTTAAATTCGCCTTAGCTCGTACATTTTGCTGAAGCTTCTATCACCTCCTGCCAGAATCGGGACATCCGACAGCAAGACACGGCGGTACAATCGACTCATTAATTCAAACCCTTTTAATTCAAACTTTCGGATAATTTAAACCAACATGCAGGTCCCATCCTATGCGTCTCTTTGAGAGGAAACTCCCGGTAACTCAGTCTCTGCTTTATTCAAACAAATTTTCGGTCCCCCTCGAGTTTGAATTAACGAGATTTGGCAATTCTTGCAATGTCATTTATTGCCTCTTCGGGGTCACTCGATCTAAGAGCAGTGTGGGACGGTAAACACACGAGTCGAAAATGCGTTTCCTGCACCGCAGCGCGACTGTGTGGATGCCGGACAGCGTCTGCTCACATTCCCTGGCGCATCTTCTTGAGCCTCTCCTGGACTTGGCTGAGCTCCGGCCTGGAGTCGGGCTTCTCTGCCCAGCAATCGTGCATCACATGCAGCACATAGTCCTGGCACTGGAGGGTCTCCACGGGCGGTCGGAACAGCTCCTTGCCCATGGGCCCCTTCTTGACGGCCTCCACAATCACTGTGAGAGAGCGAACGTTGCACCTAAGGACCCTCTCGCTCATTTGCAACAGAGTTTATCAAAAAGTCTAGAGCGTTCCAAACTTTTTAATATCGAGAAACTTTTACCTGCCTTGAATGGCCACCAAGGAACCGGTCCAGACATCGATACAGCAAAGCAGTGCAAAAGTCCTTGTACACAACAATGCACATATTACTAAAGAGTATGTAAGAATAACTTGACTTCCCCCTGAACTAGAGCACAACTCACACCTTCCAGGCAACTGGTGGCTGCCGACAAAATCCGCCTGGTCCAGGATTCAATCCCAGGACCTCTCCAAGGCTAGCAAAGTGCTCTACCAACTGAGCTAACCGGGAGCTAACAGTCAGTAGAACAAATAAATGTTAACAGTTGCCACCAGTCTTGATCAAGTCACTGCAAAGAATAGATTGGATGTTAATAGTTGAAATAATGATTTTCACGGGGAAGTACCCAAGGTGGAGAAGATATATGTAAGAATAAATTAACTTCCACCCAAAATTAATTTTTTCGGATATCTTTAGCAGTCACCAGTCGCCTAGAGCAGGGGTCTCAAACACGCGAACGGTAGGTCATACGTGGCCCGCGACTACAAGCCCCGATTTTCTTGTCTCGAGCGCTAGAAATGACTTGCACCATAGTGATCTCACTTCAACGATTCATTTTCACTTAAAAAGTAGCTATGACCTTTTAACGTATTCACATAGTTTATACTTATCGGTGTTAATTTGCCCTTTGTTTTGTTTTACTTTTGCTTTATTTTTTGTAATGTACTACAATTCCGCTATTAGGCTGCAAGTGCGAGCTCTTCTTGGAATGATGCATCCCGTGCGCAAACTCTCGATCAGCAGAAGCAACTGCCAAAGATAAAGCGCAACATGCTCGGGATTCTCGCCTTAAAACAAATAGCACCATTAAAAGACAAGTATTTGTTCAGTGTTGTAATAAAAATTGTCAAGAAAGCAAGAACTACCAAATTAACTGAGTTTTTAAATACATGTTTAGATTGGTTAATAACTGAGTCAACTGAGCACCACAAACAACATTGTACTGGCTCTCTTTTTTGTTCTATTAAAAATGCCCGCACGTTGGCGGGGCATATATATTATAAAAAAATAAATAAAAAATCATATCATTTAGACAAATCAAATCTAAAGATGTCACTGGCAAAAATGGGAGTTTAGTAAAAGCTAAGAGCACAAGGCTTCTTCTCTTTAAAATCTTTTAAAAACCATGCACCCCCCTCCAATTTACGTTAATTGGCCCTCGACCTTTCCGGTGTGGGCTATCTGGCACCCACACTCAAATGAGTTTGAGCCCACTGGTCTAGAGCAGGGATTCTCAAACTGGGTTCCAAGGAACACAGGGGCCCACGAGCTGGTCTCATGGGTTCCGCGAACACCCAAATTGCAACCCCCTCCCTTCCCCCCCCCATGCCGCAGGCTGCGCGGCAGGACAATGCAAAGTACCTTCATCTCACTTTGTACTGACATTGCGATTGATATGGTGGAGATATATGGGAAGCAACACAAGCGAAATTGCCTACAATTGTGCATCTGTAGCTTCTCGGCTGGCAAATATGGAGGGGGCGGGGGGGGTTCCGTGGCAGTTTTTGAGGCTTCCTGGGGTTCCGTGAGGCCAAAAAGTTTGAGAACCCCTGGTCTAGAGGGTGCAAGTTGTGCTCTACTTCAGGTGGAAGTACGAGTTATTAAAGCAATAGCTTTATAGGGCCAACCAGCCTCAGGAGCCACACAATCACCACATGTAGATTGGTCAATCCGAAAGTGCAAAACAATCTTGAAAAAAACGGCAATCAGTGCCAGAGATTTAACCCTGGTCATTGGCATGGAAGCCAAATGCGCTGCTGACTAAGCTATGAGCCCAGCATGTAGCAATGGGTGGAGCAGAAGCAGATGTCCGCTCAGATGTCGGTGTGGGTAAAAGTGTTCCACTCCAAAACGGGCGGATTTCTCCCTGTGCCCTTTAGCATCATAGGCTCACTCTGTGGCTCCTTATCGGTGGGTCCCCAGGGCCCCTGTCTGCCGATGATCTCGTGCAGGATGATGGCGAAGGCGTAGACGTCATCCTTCTGGCTGCCCCTCGGGAACGCAGACGGGTTGCGCAGCACCTCCGGAGAGCGCCACATCTGGCCTGCGAGTAATCCAAGGGCTCTTGTCAAAGCCATTACCATAGTTTCTGGACTACAGTCCATTTTACTAGGGTGAGAGGAGAGAAAGAAACGAGCCTTCATGTTTGGGCAGTTCCCGTAGTCCCTTTCCCTCTTTTTCCCTGCTGAATCGGTTGAAATGCCCGTCGATGACGGTTGGTTTGTTGTCCGACATCAGGATCGGATGCATGCGCTTTCTCTTTCTAGAGTGCAGCTCTTAGGCGCTTATTTCCGGTTTGAACGGCGTCACCGTAGTCGTAACTGCACGGTGCATTATGGGTCGTTTCCCATAATTACGTCACACGTAATGTCACGAGGGTTATGAGTCACATTGCGAGTGACGTCATTATGAGAAACGTTCCATAATGCACTGCACGTGACGTCACAAGTGACGTCACGTGCGGTGCATTATGGAATGGTCTATACATATTTAAAAGTGGGATTTGTATACGGTGCAGACTGTATACAACGGTTTGTTTTTGCTATATTGTTTATTGTAATGAGACCGGGAGGATTTTGCAAATGACAGTATATTAATAATAAGTTATGAATGATACAAGCTTCCTTGTGAGACAGTAAAGCAGGCATTCGTAAAGGTGCGTTGTTGACACTGCCAACAAGACTGTCCCTGAGTAAGGTGACACCCCGTAAGATGTCAGTGAGCCAGCGAGACTGTCCCTGGAGTAAGTTAAGACTTTGGAAGATGTCAGCTGACAAGACTATCTCTAGAGTATTCTGACACCCTGGAAGGTGTCAGTGAGCTAAAGAGACTGTCTCTACAGTAAGCCGACACCCTGTAAGGTGTCAACAAACCAACAACCATTTCTAGAGTAAGTTGACACTATGGAAGGTGTCAACAAGCCAAAGAGACTGTCCCTGCACACCCTGGAAGGTGTCAAGAGCCGAGCAAGACTGTCCATGGAGCAAACTGACGCCGTAAAAGGTGTCACCAAGCCAACAAAGCTCACCTGGAGTAATCTGACACCTGGGAGAGCGTTATACTGACCCCGGTAAAGCTGGTAGTCATCCTTGTTGGACTTTGTAGACGCATTGCTCGTCCTGAGCTCGAGCAGCCCGAAGTTGGTGAGGCGTAGCACCCACAGGCTGGTCACCAGCACGTTGGACGACTTGAGGTTGCCGTGAACCTTCAGGTCACTCTCGTGCAGGTAACGAAGCCCCTGCAGAGTGAAGGCACCTTGTCAATGCTTAATTGGTTTTTCAGACCCCTTCAATGTCGTTCATTCAGCTCTCGTAGGTTGTTTTGCACTATGCCTTTTGTACGCACTACCATACCATAAAATACAGGGCACACGCCCATCGTACAATACGGGCCCACCCCTGTATTCTATAGCATTTGGAAAATAGACAAATAGTATATCTTTACATGTTGTTGACCTAAGAAGCAGCCATCCCCCAGTTTTACATGATTATCTCTAAATTTTGAGTGGGCGCTTGCTCAGGATTTTAGGGTGGCCTTTTGCCTCTATCTTCTCACACATTAGTGGATAATATTATAGAAGACTGCGAAATAATGCAATGGTGGGGTGCTAGACTTTTGATACCGCTATCAAAATTATCAGGAAAATAAAAGCCATCCCTGTGAAGAGGTTTTTGGAGGACATGTCGAACTTTGCCAATTGCCCAGTGAAATGGGTGACAGTGTGTCTTGCTATGTTACCCAACACTGGTAACACAAGTGGAATTCCTAGAGCAGTGTCATTGTGAATCCAACATGCAAGTGTGCTCAAACAAAAAGACAAAGAGTGGCCCTAGAAAAGTGGCAGAGATTTTAAGAAGGAGGCAAAACAAGTAACAATGATATGAGAATCAGTCTCCTGCAGAAATACCTCAAAAAGCCTAACACTACTCTGTTTCATACTTAGTATACAATGTTGTCGAAACCAAGGTTTCATTTATGGTTTTGTTAGAGCAAGAATATGTGCAAATGATCTGTGAGGTCTAACCCCATGCTCACACCAGCAGCCTTGACAGCGTTGTACACTAAGTATAAAACAGAGTATAGATCGAGCTATCATAAAACAAGTAAAAAAAATGTTAAAAACACTGTGCAAACATATGAGAAAAAGAAAAGGGAGAGGTATTCGTTTTTGGCCTTCACCAGCTTGCCTGTCTCTTTTCTCTTACTTCTTCAAGCAATGAGAAAAAAAATTTTTTTCTTGCATAATGTAGATTGTAGAATTAAATTTAAAATCCAGAGAGATGCCCCACCCCTGAAACGCGACCCAGGCCTATTCTTGGCTTGATTTGCTATTTTCTTTTAAACACCAAAAGATAGCCTACTCCTAGTAATTGTAGTGTTCAGATCAACAATACATGATCTCGGCATAAATGGGTCTAGTTAGCTCTGGCAGGATTTAAGTAGACATCGCTGACTGGGAAGCAGTTACCTTTGCTTCATTGCCCCTCGCTGCGATGTAAAGTTTGGCAGGGACACATTAATCTAAAGATATAATTTTCTTTAAATTTTCTTGACTGCACATTGAAAAATAGCCCACTCTTTATTTTCACCTAATGTTCTCTCAAATTTAGGGTGAGCTATCTCTTGAGATAGTACAGTAATATATTGCTAGAATTTTTGAACTGCAGAGTGCTCTACCATATTATAGACAAACACAAAAATTATGGATGACACAACAAATAAAGATGAATAGCTAAGGTACAAAAAACGCTTAGGGCAACCCTTATGACCCTGACAAAGTGGCTGTATCGAACGGTACAGACAACAACAGGAGGCAGGATACTTAAGTTAATGTGAAGATAATGAGAAAATCACAATTTAATGGGAACCAAATACAAATTGCTTACAAGAATCTGGGACAGAAGTGTAGCTCAATTATCAAACATGCAATACTTAAGGTGAGACATGGGTCTTTGGAGAAAAAAAAATCCATCAAAACAGGTTTTTTTTTGAAAATGGTGATCTCAATTTCTACAGCTATTTTTCTTTTGATCTGCCAAGCTTCTTATTTTAAAGATTAATATTTGAGCCATAATTTTATTTTGTTATTATCTACAGTGTGATCCACTTATGAAGATAATGAGAAAGCCTGAAATTTCGATCGTTATAACCGATCATCGTAGTATCTGGCCCAGAAACGGATTGTTTCTAGTCTAGACACTTTAGAAACTGATCACCATAAGTGGTACACCCTTATATGTGGTATCGTTGTAAGTGGATTGCACTGTATATAGGATGAAATTGAGCTGAAACTGGTGCTTAAACAATCCTTTCTCAAAACACAAATTTTGGACTCCTTACAAATTTTCAGGAGGGATATCTCAGCATCTAGGGCAGAGTGAAAGATAACTTTTTTTTTATCGCCATGTAGCTAAATGTGCAAAGCATGCAATGTTGGAAGCAGAATTTTCAATATAGGGGTAGAAAAAGTTTTAACTAAGAAAATGTTTTATTGTTTGTTAGCCCCACAATGAGCACTGAATTTCACTGTGTTGTCTAAAAAGTGCTTCCAACATTGCATTCTTCATAATTTGAAGCATATAACTATATGTTAAAACATTCGTTTTTAAAAAATTATTTTTCTTTATATTTTGGAAATAAAGTCTAATTAATTATATTATCCTGAGCAGCTACCTACTAATAAAAAAAAAAGATATTTGAAGTCAGCTCAAAAGTCTGAACAAGCTGTGCTGTTTCATTGGGCTTGGCCAAAAATAAAGAAAAAACCCCAAGACGCAGTGTTCCCCATTAACCAGGTAAGCAGAACATTGACATTTGAATGCACCTGTCTCTCAAAGTTTAAGAGAATGGGTTTCCCCAGGCTCCCAAGTTCCCTTAACCATCACTATCCCTAACCAAAGTGTTTTCCCCACTTAGGTACCGTTTTAGCAGATTTCAGCCTCCCATTCATGGACCTACCCCTATTGCATTTAGCCAATCAGTCCCTTGTGCTATGTACATAACAGTCTACAAGGTATGTACGGTAGGCTTCTGCACTGGTGTACTGCATCCATGCTAAGACCAGAAGGGTTCCTCAGACATCAATCGAGAAGACGGGTGCTCGCTGGGATCAAAAAGTCCCTGGATGTTTGTTTTACTAAGTCCTCACGAAAGAAGGCAATATAGTGAAAACAATTACCGCATCTCCACGTGGTGAATGATGCTGAATGGGGCGAAGCTCTGGTGGTGCTGATGATACTGATTTTGGTCATAGGTAGTGCTGATGGTGCTGATTTTGTTTGTGCTGATGGTGCAAAGTTTAACGCGATTATATACGCATTTGACCGCAGCACCCCCTCCTGTATAGAAGTTGAGCGGCTAGATGCAAAGTTTCATCCATGACATCCCCATCTCTCGAGTTACTATCACATCTCAAAGCCCCCTACTCGTCCCGCAGTCGTGACCGAGTGTTTAAGGTGATGGATTAGAAATCCATTAGGGTCTCCCCGCATAGGTTCGAATCCAGTCGACTGCGCAAACATTTTTTCTTTTTTTTTTAAGAAGAAAGATGGGATGGCAATTGATGCAAGCACGGATGCCGAACGGACAAGGCTAGACCCTAAGGAGCTTCGCCCCTAAAAATTATTTCCCTGTACAGTGGAGCTTGCCCAGACACCTTGTAAGCTGCGACTACACCAAATTGTACCTTGGAACTTTCACCATGGTTTCTCCACATACCATTGCCTTTCCCCTCTCCCAAAGTAATTTCAGTTTTGAAAAAATAAGGTGTATTCATTATGCTCGTGTTCTAGAGATACGTATTAAATCAAATCTTACAAAACGTAGACTGCACAACAAATGCAATTTTTTGTCTCCATGGCTATACTCCAAGAGAGTAGAAAGAATCCAGTTTCTTACATTATGCACACCATACATTGCTGGATTTTAGGAGAATTTCTGAACACAAAAGCTCATGCAAGAACTCACCTTGATGAGATCAAACACAAATGATGCGATGAACATGTTGTCTAGCTTGATGACGTCATTTTCAAGAATGTCCTGGGAAAGAAAACAAAAGCCTTTTCTTCAGAAATGTTGAAATTATGCCCCAAGCTGCTGCACTAGGGAAAAAAGCAAGAAGGTAGGTTAAAACATCGTACACCCAATAGGTGCCACATTTCCAGAAAACAAGCATGGACTGTATAAGTGTCAGACACAAATGCGCCTGCCTTCGTTTTTCTTTCAATCTGAGATTTGAGAGCTTTCTTTCATCAGCCCGAAACCAGGAAAATAATGTCCTGGAGTTTGGCAACATGATTATGTAAGTAGGTGTCTAACCTACCCCTGTCAATTGAGTGCACCTCAGCTCACCGAACGTCACTTCAAGTGTTTCGGTGCCACAGGGAAAAGTTAGTGTCACTCAGAAACGATGGCAATAACGATCAGTATAATAGTATTAGACACGCAAAATGTTTAAGTAAATGCATAAACGTTTCGGTAATATTTTGGCTTTTTAATAAAGAGACGTTACGAGACAATGCTATGATAATATAATGAACAATACTTTTGCCAATTGGACGATTCTGATTGATATTTGCAAGCCAAGCTAAAGAAGAAGCAGATCCAAACTTGGCATTCCGCTTTGTCCCACAAAGGCTTCCAAGCCCTAACACTGCGTTATTAGATCATGATTAACATGTTGTCTAGTATAGCTACATGCTGAAATTGAAGTAGGCTCCATCTTTCTCTGCTAACCAAGAAAGCACTGGAATGACTGACTTTGTCATTGCCTTTTATCTATTCTCTGCGGTGCTAATCTTGGAACAGATCAGTTTACTAAAGGTGGCCAAGCTGCGGCTCATTGCATGTTAGTGTGCAGCTCGCAGCTAATAAATATCTCATTATCATTAATATGTCAGACTCAGTATCTTTTCAGTACTTATCATTCAAGCAGAAAACGCCCTGCCGTGCATGCATATGCATCGACAGATATTACTAAGAGAGCTACTGTGCCTGGTGTCATCTTTTTCCACAGTTCAGACTAGAAAAATGTCAGAATGTAAAAAGGCAATTATCGAAATGGTCTATACACCTTTGCAGCTCTTAACACCCAGGCAAAAAGTGCCGAGTCGCTGCTGTAGATGCAAGAGTATTGTCTCGTATTTCGCAAAAGGGTATTACCACAACTGCTCAGAATGCATTGCTCCGTCAAGCACACAAAGACAGCAGTGAAAGAAAGGCGATTATCTAAATGGTCTCCGGAATCAACCCGTAAAACATCCACGGAGTGCTATTAAGCTCAACTTACAATTATGAGCGTAGATTGTGTTCGGAAAGCCCGGTGATAAGCCGGGACTCACCTGAAGATTTCCTTTCATGCAGAGCTCGGTGACAATGTAGATGCAGTTGGGTTCCACACAGGCGCCCACGAAAGGGTTCACATTCTCATGGTGGAGCTCACGCATCTGGAAACAGGAGTGCAAGGCAGTATTGAGAATGTGGCCTGCCGACGTCTCTTCCATCCCAGTGTCCTAACCCTTCTGAGTGAGTCTTGCATTTGCTGGAAAGTGTGCAGAAAAAAGGTGCACCCTGCACCAATACCAGTAGGCTGCGGTGCAGCAATTTATATGTCGCCTACCACCATAGAGTTAATATAATAATCCAAAGGGAAAGGTCCCGTGCATTCGGGCCGCTTTGGAATGGCGTTGCATAAGACGTGGACATTGGTGGTTCTAGTTGGTGGTCCCGACAGGCCCATATCGCTGGCAATGCCTTAATATAAACAAAGTAACAAAACATCACTTGTAAGGTCCCTTCCGTAATATCACGAGTCATCGCCCAGCCCCCTTAAGCCTGAAATTCACAAAAAAAAAGTGAGGTTGGCCATGTCTCAAGGGGCAAGCTTAAAATATATGTTTCGAAAAAATTACAGGAGGGCACTCAAGACTGCTTATGTGTAGGAAGGCGAAAGCATTACAGTCCCGCGGGAGAAATGTTTTCAAGTATAATGTTTCTACATGTATGAAAGTTTAGGACAATGTATAGGACGACGTCAAGGATGATGCCCTAGAGGTCGAACCCAAGTACGACGTTTAGGACTTCTAGGAGGACCTCTAGGACGACCTCAGGGATGACGTCGAGAACGACACCTAGAGGATGTCCAGGACGACGTCGAGGGTGACGCCTAGAGAAGGACACTTAAGGAGGCTGCGGCGTATTTGCGTGGGCGGCCATGTTTGCCTGCGGAAGCCGCCATAGATGTAGACGCTGGTGCCGATGTCGAGGCCATAGATGTAGACGCGGTTGCATCAAAGTCCATCCCACACAGCAAACGAGCACAGATGAAGTCTGAAGCGCACCTTTTGCACACGGCACTCTGGCGGCGACATCACGTCTCCGCACTTAAAGGGCAACTCCGCTTCCTTTTTGGTTTTGAAAAAACAATGCAGTCCTCTTCAGTATCGCCTAGGAAGACCACACGTGAAATCTTACGACGCAGTTCTGTCTAAATGTTTCTTAAACGGTCCGGCAAACATTGCAACTCGCCAAGTTGCTGAAATCGGCTGACTTGAGCGGGCGAATTCAGGCGCAACCAGCAGCGCAGTCAGGGCTACAGCATGGGCGGAGCCAACATTGAGCTAAATGCCATCTACATGGCCCCCTTTTGCTTGTTTTCACTTCTCCGGGCGAGCGTAGCGCATGACGTCAGCAACGTTGCCTCTCGGCGCTCAGCAGTGTCCACGTGACTGGCGTAATGCGCCTGCGCAGCGCGTGTCTTGGGAGCCGTCCGGCCGCCCGCCGTGGTCCCGCCATTACCACCGTCTTCCGCGTCACAACCGCCGTCGTCGTCTCACCGATTGTGATTATTGTCTCTTGGAGCTTCGTCCACACTACGGACACCACGTGCGCGCACACTTATGCCGCAGTTGTGCAGACGTCGTCGAATGCCGTAGACACCAAAACGTGGCGAAGAGTGCAGTGCAGATGACACTCGCGCCTGCCACACGCCCGCCCCAATCCCGCCCGTCGTTGGGCCGAGGATCATGTGACATCTCGTACCACGTGATGGCCATGTACTTGGAGACCCGAAGCCAATGTTGCCGGGCGGAGCCGAAGTTTCGGTTTCGATTTCCGCTCGTGTTTAAAATCAGATTTAAAAATATATATCCCATTTTTCGCGAAACAAACGACGTAGTGTGTTTTACTAGGGCTTTTTAATTAGAAATCAATCATTATCCCGAAATCTTGGGAATTGAGCGGAGTTGCCCTTTAAGCGTGAGTGTAAGTGGAAAGTGCTTGATGACGTATTTTTATGGCCATCTTTCAGGCAAAACGACGCTGTGCTTTTGCGTAATAGGACAAGTAAGGTCATCTTAGAGGTCTCGGACGACCTCAAGTACGACGCCAAGGACAGCATCGTCTTTGAGCCAACGACAAGTGTCGTCCCATTGAGTGAGAAAGCATTGTATCTTTATCGGCATATATGACGCTTTTTCGCTTTTGAAATACGGCAGTTTTTCTGTACGTATCTAGAGCAGCTGCACAAGAGGTACATTAAACTCGAAACTTCGGTTAGTTTAATTGTTTTATGCAACAAATACTCATAAGGAATATTTTCCTATCGCAAAAGTATACTGCTTGCATACGCGCAATCAACACCGCCGACCGGCATACAGCGCAAAAGTTTCTTCCGTGAAAGCACCTATCTAACACCGCTATGTTTTCTTCGTTAGTAAAAAAAAGAATTCCTTAAGAAACTAGACTAACTAAACCGGGCGCAACGAGCTAGCGAGTGGACAAAAGATGCGGTGAAGAGCGATGAAAAGTGATGCTGGGGAAGCAGGAAAGCCAGGGATCACGTTGGCAAATACTTTGGCATTGGGCCAAATCGGGTGCCTTCCCAATCGCAAGGGGCAGGCTCTTGCACAAATTTCTTGTTTGGTGCGTACATGCGTGCGTCTGTGCCCGGCCTGCTATCAACCAATACCTCTAGATAACAATGCCTAGTGCTGATAGAGATGTTGTCATCAGCGAAAGTCAACGCTGGGTACAGGTAGGACACGATGATTGCGTCAATGTCTGGCTCAAATTTAACTCAAAGCTAAGTGCTAAGATGGCACTCGTTTCCAATCTGTGTCCAGCGCTGGCCTTCACTGGTGATGCAAAAATGTCAGCACTACGGCCTTGTTTTCTAGGCAGTGTTGTATCAACGCAGGTTGAGGTGGCGTTGCTGCATGGCGTGGAAGCTTGCACCACATATTCGGAGCTCAAAACGGGGCACTCTACAAACATCTGTGTGCAGTGTTCCAGCGAATCTTTATTTACTCATTAACTTTGTCTTAAATGTTGCACAACCTTACCAACCGCGGTTGCAACGTTCCGGGAGAAGGAGCACGGGTTTGTGGTGACCTTACTCCAGTGGAGACGGACTTTGACCTTGCACTTTCTAGTCATGTTCCAGGATATGGGGCATTCGCTCTCCTCACAATCCCTGAATGGGTTACTGCTGGTGTTATCTTTCAGACTTTGTCTTCTGTACAAAAAAACCTTTTTGTGAACAAAACAAAGTTTAATTTTTTTATCTCTGTTGTTTTCCTTTCACACACATGTACTACGACTTTGGGGTCGCAGAAATTGGGGAGGAAATACGTACACAAAAAGAAGTGCCTTTCCATCCCTCGTTTCGCTTTGTCATGGACATCGTCCAACTGTCACGTCCGTGGCCGTGTCATTAGAGTAGGATAAACGCTCACGATCACGGAGTCCGCGTTGGGGCATTAGTAGGAGTGGGCGATCACTCTGTTTCTTTAGAAATCAATATTCGCCCAAAAAGTGCAGTGTGCGATAACGGTGATGGGCGATGACTCGGGATACTACGGTAGTTCTTTTCTAGCATTCTTTGCAGAAAAATACCGGAATTGCACATTGTACAAAAATAAAAGTTGACAAGAATTAAGCAACTTCAACTCGTCGCAGCGAAACGAACACACTTAACCTTTCATCTGCTTTCTTTCTCTGCTCTTTTGTCGCTCTCTTTCTTATTCTTTTTCTCAGAACTACCGATGCCAACAATCAGGATCTGCTGCGCTCTGCTCCCGCCTTTGCCCCCTGCCGACCACGGGCTGGTGAGTGGCACCGATTGAACCCGAGTTCTGTGCCAGCATTTAGCCGGGACTCGTGTTCAATAACTGAGCACACAAGTTCTAGCCAAATGCCGACTCAGCACTCGTGCGGTTCGCTTCTGTTACAAGAGTGTGCTACCACAACTTGCTAGGAGCCAGTCATATAACACATTCTGCACTAAAAGATATCTGAAAGCAGATAATAAGTACTGCACAAGGTAGCACAACCTACAGGCTGTAGTGTGAAGTAGTCAGCTTAGGTTTGCCGCTAGTGAAGGATGCCAGACTTCCAATCCAAACTTTTAGATAGTTGCTTCGAACTTTGATTAAAAGTAACGCAGAACTAAAAGCTTCATGCCCAGTCATCACTGTGTGGCGTATACCTTCAGGAAGCTTCAGAATTCTGCGTAGTGTGATTAATTTACGATCAACAGAAATTGGTCTTACGACAGACTGCGTACAACACTTGATTTGGTTATTTACTTGAAATCTTTTATACAGATATAAGGTGCATGAGTGTTTGCAGTGTACATATGTACATTCCAATTATTCTTGGTCTTGGGTAATCAGACAAAAAGGTTTACATTAGAGTACCGATTCAGTGCTCCACTGCACGGGCAAACTGGCCTCGACTTTAAAGCTGGGAAGAAAGTGCAGAAGAATACAGTCGAATCTCAAACCCGAGGGGGACCGAAAATTTGTTTGAATAAAGCAGAGTTTGAATTACCGGGAGTTTCCTGCCATAGAGACGCGTAGTATGGGACCTGCACGTTAGTTTATATTATCCGCAAGTTTGAATTAAGAGGGTTTGAATTAACAAGATTCCACTGTAGTGTCAAGACATGTGTCGAGACTGTGTAGCTAGGTGCAAGGACTCACGCTCTTCATTTCTTTCTTGAGGATGCGTGGAATGTCGGCCGACCGTCGGCTGTACATCAGCTTCTTGACGTACGTCATGGTGCCCCGGTAGCGGTATGTGTCCAGCGACAGGTTCAGGATACGCGAGTCCGTCGTCATCTGGCTGATGATGCTCATCTGGTGAAAGAAAAAAGGGACGTACACCAAGGTACTGATTATACTGGGCCCCAAATAACGAGGGTATTGCGTCGTGCATAGCATCAAGCAGCAGACCCTTTCTGAGAGAAATTCGGGCCACGACGAACACTATCATCACCTGAAGGTGGGTTAACACATTTGCACTAGAGCTTGATAGACTGCATTGCAATCGTTTGCAACCACCCATGTGGACAAAATACTCGCATTGCTTGTCCGGTAGCCCTAGGACAATTCTGACCCGAGTGTGTTACCTCTTATAAACATTCGCCGGTGCCAAAAAAAGAAATTGGTGAAAACCAAGAGACACCAATAAACACCCGCTGGTGTCAGAAATACGACCATTTTCACAATTCTAACGCACACTTTTTTTTCGCCAAAATCGGTGCCTCTAATTAGATGCGCATTACAATCGAAACCAAAAATCAAAACTCAAAAGTAAAACGTAATATTTGGTATAAGGTGGCTAGCCCCATTGCCATCGTGACCGTTTGTTTACATTTGCCATTAAGGTATTCGTATCCACGTGGGATTTGCTATCTGCACAGCGTCAACCAGGGGGTCAAGTGATGCTCCAGTGACGCATAGAGAGCCTCAAGTAAGAGCGTGTTAAACTAAAACCATGAAGAGCATTTGCGATTTAATGGCGGCACCAGAGATGGCAGTATTTGCGACTCCAGCAAACTATGGGGGGGGTGCGTTGGTCAGGCAAAATGGCAGATGAAAGGAGGTCGTTTTCGTCATTCAGAACGCGGACCACCATGAATTTCTTACACTGCAGCGTAAAATCGGTGTTACATATGAAAGCAAAGCGATTTTTCGACAGTGAAAACCTTCTTCTAGTCAGTGCGTAGGAATGACACGGCAGAAGCATGAAAATAATTACTGGAAGCAATGTTTGTTTCTATGCTGCCTACGAGAACCAAGTAGCAATAGCAGACAACAGATTCAAAATGACCTCCTCTCTTGAGCTTCCCGGCGTTGCCGCTACGCGGCGTCGATTTTGCTGGAGTCGCCAATATACACTTTTTCGTGTTAAAAAAATAATTATCCTATCAAAACGAAACTAGCATCTAAAGAAAAACATTATTTTAACCTTCACATAATATATTTCAAGCATCTTCAGGGCTTTTTATAACCGAAGTTAAATTGAAAAACCACCCGCAGCCCCATAGACCCTTAGCAAAATCTTGCAATTTAATAGCACCCATAAACAGTAACCCCGCCCAGGTGAGCAGTTGGACACGCTCTTACTTGAGGCTCTTTAGCGATGCCACCTCTCAACGTCACGCATCTCTGCTGGTGAGTGCCACGCGATCTTCCCTTTCTTCGTGTTTTTGTAAGTTGGCATTATGTGGGTTCGCCGATTGTCAAGCTGACCGCCCCGCAAGCAGGTGGGCTCGACGGCCATGGAGCAGCATTTATGGGTGAGCCAAGTGGGTTAAGTTTTTTGTAATGAGGTGCCACAAACTGCCGCCGCCAAGCGGCGCGAATGCGGCGGGGGAAGGGGGGGGGGGGGAGGTTAAGCGCACACCCCGTTATAACCAAGGAAACGCGAAGAAGAAAAAAGTCATGTGACCTCCACCAACAGTAAGGCAGAGAAACATAATCGCTGGAGCATCATGTGACCTTCCTGTTGATGCTGTGCAAATAGCAACTCACATTACACACATTCTTTCTCTCACATCTACGGACTTGTGTCTGCTGTTTTAAGATGGAAAAACAAAAAAAATCTCCCTAGGTGGCTTCATTTAAACGAAAGGCCATCATGCTGGCAGGAAAAGATAATCATAGAGCTGCACTACATGACCTTGCAATCTCAGCGACCTGACGAGCTCGCGAAGTGTTGTTTCGAAGACCGCGGCATTTAAATTGCTTCAGACAAAAGCAAAGATCCTACCTCCGAAGACAGCAAAGAACCATCATCAGACTCTGACAACAGCAAGTAGTGCATGGTATTTATTTTTGTGTTGGCGTGCATTTCATAAAATTTGTTCTATGAGGTATGGGGTCAATCTTCATTATTTTACCTGTGCGGTAGAATCGGCAGCAATTTACTTTTTTTAATATCTGGAAGCTAACTCTGCCAGCGCGTTAGAGTTGGGGACACTTTAAAATCGTGCAAACATGGTATATCTGTTAAAATAAAAAACACCACTCTCTAACATGTTTTGCTCTGAGCGTAGGTATGTAACTCCACCCAGAATCAAGTGCCTGCAAGCTACGAATCAGTAGAATGATTGATCTTGGAGCACTTTCCTGCCATTTCACCTCGTACCGCACACTCTTTTTACACCACCTGTTTCTGCTCATCTCTTTCTTGTCTTTTCCACCCATGTCTGCTCTGCACACTTTGTCACACTACCTGCTTTTGCGCCTCCCATTCCTGCATGCTGCGTCCGTAGCTCGGTCAGCAGCGCACTTGGCTTCCATGCCAGTGACCAAAGTGCGACCCCTGACACCGGTTGCCATTTTAATGTGAAAGCATTAACTGTCTCATGGAGTGAAAGAACCAAACGGCTCTTTCACACCGCTTCAATCCCATTGGCTAGCGCGCGTCCACAGCCAACGGCACCTTTTACATCGCTGCAATCCCATTGGCTAGCCCGCGACGACCAGGCACCCATTTGCCGGACACGCAGCGCCATGGGGTGGCCGGTCATTTTTTTATTTATTTACCGAGTCCCTCAGGGCCTGAAGGCATTACAGAGGGGAGTGGACCAACGTAGCACATATATATATTACGAAATTTGGCCGTCTAACACAACACAGAACGTAAAAAAAAAAAAACAATTAGGAAAACAGAATATACCTAATCATGAACAGCATTTTTAAAATTGGCACTCCCGGTTAAGCCGGCGACAAGTGCGGGAAGGCAATTCCCTTCCAGTGACGACGTAGGTGTAAAGGACTGATTAAAGGTTGATGTCTGACAATGAGAGATGCCTACTTTACATTGGTGATCGACACGAGATGAGACATAAGATGGTTCTGTTAACAGATGCTAACGTAGTTTTGGGTTATGATGATATGTCTTGTGAAACAAACACAGTCGAGCAATATTTCTACAGAGGGAGAGGTCAGGCAAGCCTAAGGTTATTTTCATTGTTGACACGCTAGAAGTGTGGTGATAGTTATGCAGTATGAAGCGCACAGAACGATTCCCGAAGGCTTCTAGTGATAATAAAATTGTTTTGGCTGGATCCCAAATGGAAGCAGCATACTCCAGTTTAGTGCGGACCAAAGATTTGTAGAAAAGAAGGTGTAGGGACAATGGTGCGCGGGAGAAGTTTCTTTTTAGGAGGCCCAGCATGCGATTAGCAGTATGAACTACATACTCCATATGGGCGTTCCATGAGAAGTTTTACACCAAGATATTTCTATGAAGATACAGAGTCCAGTGCAACATTTTCGATGTAGTAAGACGGACAAGTGTTATTCTGACGTGATACTCTCATGGATTTACACTTGCTGATATTTAGCTTCATTTGCCATTTATCGCACCAACAGGGAAATATGATCAGTTTGAAGTGACTGGACATCAGAATCATTAGTAATTTTAGAATAAATACCACAGTCGTCAGCGAACAGACCAATTGAGGATGAGACATGCAAGGGGAGGTCATTAATAAAGATAATTCTTTATTAATGACCTCTCCAGTTCTGACACCTCATGGCAACCTCCACAGGAGCCAAATGGCCAAATAAAGCGAGTAAATCAAATCAAAGTCACAAACAAAAATGGCAAGGACAGCCAACAGTAATGTCTTACTTAAAGTGGTACAGACAAGGCACTTTATACATGCTTAGACCTTTACTGAAACACAAGCCTAGAAAATCTAAAACAATCCCGAAAAGTTTATGAGTGACTCAAAATCAGTCTATTTTCCACTTGCAGGACTCCGATCATGAACCAGTTGCTCTGGGAATCCCCACTCAATTAGGAACGTGGAATGCGGAGTGTTTGGAAAGCCGTAATGAGCCATTGGTGAAGAAATTAGCATGTCCAATACCATGAAGCTAAACTCGGACAAGATGGTATTCCTCCAAGTAACAAATAAAAAGAAGCCTTTCCAGTTTACTTATACCACTGACAATACAACTATCCTAGAAGTAGAGGGACAATTACAAAAAATTTAAAGTGGACAAGACATATTCAAAACATTTGTTCAAAAGCATACCAGAAGCTTGGCTTCTTTTGCCGCAAACTAAGGAATGCCCCCTCTGATGTCAGATTTTTGGCTTACAATTTACTAGTCAGACCTAAGCTAGAATATGCGAACAATAATTTGGGACCTGCACACAGCCACTGACATTAAAGGGACACTGACACCCTCTAAAATTTTTTTAAAATTTTTTGCCAGGCGCTTTATTATGGTGTTGGAGGACTACCCAATTAATATTTTGCAACAGAGTAGCGTATTTTTTAATAAAGCCAAAAGACGGAACTGCTCGAAACCGAAACCGAAACTCGACGGGTCAGAAAAGTGGAGAGAAGAGAGTGAGTGGCGGAAGTCACATGGCTACACCCAACCGTGCGTTTTTTTTTTTGTTTTTTTTTTCTCTCCGTAGCAGACGACGTGCGGCTTACGGGAACTTCGCCGTGCGATTCGTTTGCAGTTATGTTTGTTCTGCTCGTTGTTCTGTACTCCAAGATGAGTTGTTTTGTACATCGAGGAGTTGGAGATGTGTAGTAAGTGCCCGTGCACGTGAATTTCCATGATCGGCTCCGAAAAGAATACAACCAAGATGTGGCGTGAAGAGCTGGCTCACATGTCCTGCGTCCGAAAAAAAGTGGCATTGTGCGACAGAGTTTCCGAAAGATCAACGGGATCGGGACCAATGGCTCGCTGCAATTCCTGTAGAACAATTACGGGCACCTCGGAAAGCGGACGCTACCTGATTTATATACTCCTTGCATTTTGTGGAAAGTAATTACATTAAGTTCGCAGGTGTCAAAAAGGAAATCCCATACCATTTAATTCAGCGACGTGTCGTCCACAACATTTGTTTGTTATTTTTTTGTTTGTTTCTTGAGTGATAATTGTAAAAAAAAAAAAAAAATGTAAACATCAAAGAATGTTTGAAAAAAAAAAAAAAAAGTTTTACGGGGGATCGAACTCAGTCCTACCGCGTGCAAAGCGGACGGTTTCCCCACTGAGCTACTGGGGCAGCTCTCAACTGGGGGTTCTTTTCCCTTTTAGCCGGTAAACTGTGAGTTGGAAAGTTTGCTGCCGATTTTCTTCCAGCAAAAGCACTCCCGGGTCCAAGTCGGGAAGCACCACGCATTGGCGACATTCGCACCTAGTAAAGAAATCGTACACGTGCATATTCAACTCGAAGTAGACACGTCGTGCTTGACGTTTGCCCGAGCGATGTCTTCAGCCACGAGAAGGGAGCGACGGCTCGGCGACGTCTTCGTGCAAATCGGCTTGGTGGTCGGGCGTGTCGTACGGAATGAATACCAATTCTTTTGATCAGTCCCACATTTCTCTTTAAAAGGGAGACAGAATTCGCCGGTACCGCGATTGATAGTTCTGAAATAGAGGTCCCACGCCCATCGTCCGCTGCCATCGCCGTCCCCGCGAGTCCCACGATCAATACGCGAAGCGACGCACGCACAGAATGCTTCCGGTTGTCTGTGGAACTTTTTTTTTTCAATCAACGTATTTGCAGCTTTTTAGAAGCCACAAAAAATGGGTTTCATATTTTTTTCTATTTTTAATATTGTGTGTGTGCCTTCAGTGACCAATGACTTTGATTAAATTTGGTGGTCGCATCGATACCTTAGAAAACGGCCCGTGACCGCGAAAAAGAGAGTGAGCGAGACTCAAACCGGCCAGTTCTTGATCGGCGGTTTTCGGCCGGAAAGAAACTGAATTTCGAGTCGCAAATTGTGTTCTGGGTAGTTGGGCTCTCATATGTCATGTACAACTAAAACCCTCAGCGAGCATAAACACCCTGTCAGCATCTTAGAAAACTAACAAAGGAAGTGTGTGCGCATTTTATTTTTAAGAAGTATGACAGATTTGACTCGCCCACATCATTTATGCAGGCGAACAATATCCAACTATTAGTGGATCGCAGAAAGGTAGCGAGATTGAAGTTTTTATTTCATATTTTGAACGAAAATGTGTGTCTGGCCCCCTTCCCCTTCCTAAAATACTCTGATTGCAGACCTACTCGACATTGCGTTAAGTTTTCTTTAACTCCCATATTTGCCTGGACTAACACCTTCAAAAATTGTTTTTTTGTGTGTTATATATCAGACTGGAACAATATTCCGAGATGTTTTTTTAAAGCAACTTTCCAGCCGGACTAGAGAGCATGTCTTTGATAACTGAACGTACACTGCTCATGCAAAGTGTACATGTGTGTGTTTATAGTGGCACAAATGGTAGAGTGCGAGTGCCAAGTGCACTCATGAGTGTAATTAATGAGTCTGAATCATATGACGTGATCAGTTATAGCAATATGGTGGTGAGTTGTGCGAGTTGGTGATGCATTTTAAAAGGGTGAAACAGGCCAAAAGGACACGGACAGGAAGAAGTGCTCTGTTTGTGTACTTCTTCCAGTCCATGTCTTTTTGCACTGTTTTACCCTTTTAAAAGGCAGTTATAGCAGCTTTTGTGTTTATAATGAGTGTGTTTCCACCTGTGTGTTACCCTTCCTGCTCGGGCCATTTCTGGCCTGCAGTATGTATAAATAAATAAAACATTAGTGTTTCTTTTTTTTTTTCTCTAGTTTTTTCATGGACATGACCAATGGATGTAGCAAGCAAGCAGGAAGCATGGCAATGCAAAGCAACAGGGATGTATATAAAGCATTTGACATAACTGTTACATCTTATTTAAGTTGCATCTCTCACCCACCTTCAAACAACCTTCCCTTAAATAGATTTTCTTATTCGTGTTTGTGATCAAATTGAGAAGACCTATACTTTATCTCATAAAATAGCGTAACGCATTGCCCGCAAATCGAACCCATTTTTAAAAAGTCCGCTATAATCAAATAATTTAAGATTCATTGAGCAATCACGGACAGAGAAACTACAACAAGCAGCCATATCACCTAGACATTTTCATGTTTGCAGAGTAGCAAGTTCTGACAAGCGAAAGAAACAAAAATCAACCAACAACTGCACTATGCCACAAAAAACCGAGTCTCACAGGCGCACATCTGTAATTTCATTTACTAGTTTGCAGTGGTGCTCGGATATTTATTTTCAACGAATACAATCCCCGTCATCGTCCATTCATTAGAGGTAAGCTACGTTTCTGATTATAACAGACCTAGATTTTGGTCTGTTGTAAAAGAAGTATACTATGTAGAATGCAGGTACTTTTACTATATACTTTGAAGTGGGTTATGACTGGAGTATGTTCAAATAATGTGAGACTGATGAAATGTGAATGAATATTAAAGGTTTTTGTGCTCGCCAAGGTTGTTTGTTGTACATGACATATGAAAGCCCCACTACCCAGCACAGAATTTGCGGCTCAAAATTCGGTCTCTTTCTGCCCAAAAAATATTGGTCGAGAATGGTTTGAGTCGTGCTCACTCTCTTCTCCGTGGTCAAGGACCGTTTTCTAAGGTTTAGACACGACCACTAAATTTAATCAAAGTCGTAGGTCATCTAAGGCACACAAACAATATTAAAGAAAGAAAAGAAATACGACACCCATTTTTTGTGGCTTCTAGAAAGTTGCAAATGCATTTTTTGAGAAGGAAAGAGTATCGCAGCCACGTGAATTTCACCAACTCTCTCTTCTTCTATATTTCTTCTTCCTCCCCAGTCCAGTTTCGGTTTCATTTTCGAGCAGTTGCGTTTTTTTACTTTATTATAAATATATGTGACGCTGTAGCAAAATATTGATTGGGTAGTCTTCTGACACCATAATAAATTGCCTGGCAAAAAATAAAAAATAAATTTTGTGGTTATCTTTTATTGAGCTGTACCGATGATCATTATCACGGTGTGCTTTGAGTCCTACGAGCCTCAGGAGGCGCCGAGCACGATGACAGCAGTTTACAAAATGGATGCCACTACCACCAAACCAAGGCCAAGCGATGTCCAAAACACGGACTGCTGTTGAAGAGTCTGTTGTAATGAAAATGCAAACTACTTGCAAACTCCCAATATAGTCCAATATATCCGAACGTATGTTGTAACGAAACCTGTAATAAGCGACGTCGGCTGAATGGCATAAATAGGAAGACGAGCCAAAACTTCGCAAGTCCGTATGTTATAACCGAATTAACCAGATCTGTTCTAGCAAGGTTATAGTATATACTAAGTATTAAAATAAATCTGAAGTGCTGTTGTCGCATCACAAAGCACCCGACAACATGTTCCTTTCGCTGCTCGGCTGCATGTGGAGCCAGGGACGTCGTGGTGCTCTGGAGCGGGCCACCTTCTACATTGCTGTTGTTACTGTCTTCCGAGCATCGGCCGCTCCCAACGCGTGGTGGAGGCTGCGCAGTTGCTACGCTGCCCCTTTAAGCCGCTGAAGTCGGGGGATAATTGGCCAAAGTCAGAAAATTGTTGCACTGCCCCCGCACTCATGACGGTATATAGTACTCATCCCCCTGACTGAGGCTGTGACTGACTGACCCCAGACTCTAGTCTCATTTGAGTCGCCGCCGAGAGAGTGGACTGTATCGGGGGCACTCGCCAAAACGTATTGAAGGACACATGCAAAGGAAAAAAACATTTTTTTTAAACGGCTTAGATAGAAAAAGGACGCCATAAAACAATTTTACAACGAAGAAAAAAAATTTTTAGAGCTATATTTACGGCGCAAAACGAATTTGTAGTTGGCGCCCGCGGGCACCGCAGAAAAGTGGTCCATATTTATCACGTGACTGGTCCTTATTTATCACGTGGTGCTTGCGTTCTTTCGGAAGCTTCCTATGGCCTCTAAAAGTAACTTATTCATCTTTGTTTGAAGTATAACAAAAAACTAAGATAAATAAGTAACTTTTAGAGCCCAAAGGAAACTCGTGAAAAAGCGCAAGCAGATGTGATAGACCTGTGCGCCGGTCAGACGACGGCGGCGGCGCCCCGAAGCAGACGAACTTGTGCGGCGGCGGCGACGGCGGCGTGGAGAAACGCGTTGAAGCGGCGTTCGCACAACGCTCAGCGTGCGGTGGCGACGCAGCGCGGCGGCGCGCGGGCCTACCACGTGACCAGCGGCAGCTCCCGCGAGCGCCAACTACAAATTCGTATAGCGCCGTAAATATAGCTCTAAAAGTTTTTTTCTTCGTTGTAAAATCGTTTTACGACATCCTTTTTCCATCTAAGCTGTTTAAAAAAAATGTTTTTTTTCCTTTGCATGTGTCCTTTAAAGGGGTAGGGAAACGAAATTTCAGCACTCATTTTCTGGCTTTAATGTGTTGCATGTTGCACCCTAACCTCAACAACACCAGTCTTCCGTTGAAAAGCACAAGAAAACTAATTTTAAAGCTAAATAAACGATCTTCAATGTGCACCTGGTGGATGCATGCGGAGCCTATTTGGGAGGTAGTCTAGCAACGTTGTGGAAACTGCTACGTAGTCGTGACGTAGCAGTTTCCTTCGGAGCAGCGCCGCTCTTTGGTATTTCAACATTTTCCTTCTTAGCTTTCCTCCTCAACTCACAAGTCGCGCATTGTACCAAACGGCTCAAGAAGACGGAAAGGAAGGACTCCCCTCTTTCTCGGACCCTCGTTCGTGCAACCGGAAACAGCCATTCTCCCCCTAGAAGATTAGCACGTCGCTCAAAACTCAAACAAAAGTTGCTTTCCCCACCTCGTTCAGCCCTAAGCTGACAGTGTTGTGGAAGCTACGTGCTCCTTGGGCCAGCCACACGCTCGTCACCCCACGGGCACTTCGAGCGGCTCAGTTGTAACGTGCTGACGCTATTGACACCACCACAACGCTGAAAACGCCACCAAGGGCAAAGCTCATAACCACGCCTGCCTTGCTACTCCACGAACGCGGGAAATCTTTTCTTTCTGTTTTTGTTTGCGCCGGATATCCCATGACGCATGGCGCTCTCCGTTCGCTTCTCTTCGAGCGCTTGCTCGAGTGCACAGTTTGGAACGAAAAATATGGCCAATCGTTCAAAATACAAACGCGCAATTATCATTTACGGTTATTATACGTCATGCTTGACTCGTTTCCGAACGAAATCCGAATATTTCAATTTTTGTTTCCGTACCCCTTTAAGTCACACTCACAAAGTGCAATGGAGCGATCTTTGTTGTAACCTTACATGCCAAATAGAGGAAATTAAGAAATAGCATGCCCTCCTTAAACTAGAAGAAAATCAGTAATATTGTACGCCATTTTGTGCATGGAAATACACAGACTATGCAAGAAGTTGTGAAATAAAATGCAAAAGGAACCTATCGTGCCACGTACGACAACTGAGAATATTAGACAAACAACGCAAATTCTTCCAACTCAGTATACAATGTATAAGTAATCTATTTATCATATTTCATAAAAGCAAACAAAACTGCAAATCTGAATGCCAGGAGTGGCCTGTGCAAGAAAGAAAAAATGCTTATTGTCCTGCAACTCAGAGGGATGATTCTGCTAATTTCAAGAGTACACACATGAAAATAAGCTGTAGATATTATACAGCAGCAGCTGGAAATCATGTTTACAGCTGGAAATGGATGCTGCTCATGCTGGAAATCAGAAATTTCACCTTGGAAGTACATGATCCTCCTGTAAATTTCCCAGCTAAATGAAGAAAAATCTAATTTCCAGCAAGAAATTTGTCCATTTCTGGGTGGAAACGGACTGGAATTCGGCTAGTAAAATATATTTCCAGCTCTAGCCGTAGTCGATTTCCGGTTCCATAACACAGCCTGGACTGGAAGCATTTCTATGTGGGGTACCTGCGTTGACATGTTTGAGATACTATATATGGCTTCCTTTACCTCTTGTATTCCACTGTAGTATCTGAAGTACCTAGTAACAAGTTATTAATAAACTTTGTTAAACAAAATTTTTCTATTGCTCCCCAAACAGGTCAGATATTTCTAGCTATCTTGGCCACTAAGCGGGTTATTAAAAAAGTGACCAGGTATTCGAAATAAGCACAAATACGGTGGAAGGATCTGTGGTTTCATTTAAATTAATAAAAGTGAAGAGACATAACCTCTAAGATCAGTGTTTTGCCATTCAACCATTTACAATTACACTTAAAACAGAATATAATCAGAAAGTAAAGGCAAAATCTGTCATGGATGCTTTTAAGAGTTGCTCCACGTTAAAGTGTCATGACTCACGCGTCGACCGCAGGGGTAGATCTAGCCCGCAGAACGACCACTAACCCGCGATGCGCATCGCACAGCAAATCGTGCACAAAAGCTTGCGTAATGCATGCGCCCACCTTGCTCATGCTGTGCTTGGGGCCAGAAAAGTGGGAGAGTGGTTCCAGGTCCCGCCTGTCAATCATCCACAGGAGGCCCGCAATCTCCTGCTCATATTTCCAGTTCCTGCACCAAAACCATGCACTCAGTTTGGTTGGAGCAACATCAGCTGCGCAAAAATACCCCCGTACCGAAGAAACGTCTCCACCACCGGACCCTACGAAGGTTTGCTCGGACAGGATAATGCAAAGCAATGTCACAAGCTACGTGCAACGTGCGACTTACGTGCACCTCACGAGCAGTAAGTAAACGAGCGGATTGCACGAAACTCGCGAGTTTCACGAATTTCACGGGCTGCATAGAGCACTCTCAACGATACCGGTAACAAGTGCAGGTTTGACAATTTTTCTGCTTGCACAGGCTTTCATGCAACATGCAAGTTCCGTACAACTCACAAGCTGTAAGTAAGCGAGCAAGTTGCGTGTAAGCTGTGAGTTGAACATCTTAAAAGTTGTGTGCAGAGCTGTCAACGGTACTAGCATACGAGAGTAGGTTTGAAAGCATACGTGAGTAGGTTTGAAAATTTCTCCACCTGGCACAGGCTTTCATGCAACACGCGAACTGTGCGCAACTCACAGCTGTAAATGAAAAAGTGAGTTACACGTAACAGAAGTCACCCGATGTCATGCAGGAGCAGCACTATGTGATGGCTGCATTATATTTTTTAGTTCTCAAGCCTTACAACGAAGGGACTAGTACGACGAAAAGTTTTACCGGTCCCGCAAATTCGTTATAGAGGTGTTTGACCACATTGTGCCGACACAGAACCACCCGTAGCAGAAATGATTTATGCGTTGCTTTTCAAAATAAACTTTCAGTTGTCAGTCAACAGTTGGTCCTGTCCATTCTCTTCGATCGTCTTCACCTCTGTTTGCACTGTTTCCAGCATGAAGTCTTTTCCTCGCCCACTCTTTTGCGTACCAAACTAATGACTGAGACATTGTGTTTTTGGGCTACACTAATAAACCATGAAAAGTAACCCCCAAACCGGTTTTACCAAAATTGAAAAAAAACTGAGAAAACCCGAATCGGAGCTGTCCTTCAATAAGAAAAACTCAAGCCTCGTAGAAAGAAATTCATGCAGCCTTATTTTGTGGTGAGCCTGATCACACAGCCTGGGCTAAACTGCCTGCGAGGTTGCTTCACTTTTCGTGAACCATAGCCCTCGTCTCATTTTCTCTTATTGGTAAAAAGACATTTTCCAAGTTTTTTGGATCATGCCTAAGTCTTCCTTTGCCAGTTTCCTCAGACAAGCTCCGACGCACACCTACTTCTTTCTATGACCTTGACACCGAAAAACACCCAATCTGATGGAAAAAATAAAACACCAACCCCCCTCCCAAATTTGTAAAAATATAAAACCCTAAAACACGGAACGCTACCAACAACTAGTAGCTCTTAAACAAAGAAACAATGAACAAAGAGGGGAAGGTGAAAAAAACGTAAGAATCGCAGAAAGAATATGAAAGCACTTAGGAACAAGGGCAGGCAGCACCTCTTTGGCACGTCCAACCTAGGTATAACTCGACCCAAGGCTTTGCAGCATTTCCGAGATCAAATCTATACACCATCTTTGAGAAACGGTCACTTGTAACATTTTCAGGATCATTTCAAGCCAAGGGTGCATGATGAGTCAAAAATGATAACAATATAAATGTGGGTTGGAAGTGTTCCAGGGCAGCCTCATAGATGGTGCCAGTGTGCCAATACATTGTCTAGATAGCCTAGATTGAAGGAAGCTAGGGTTCATCTCAGACCATGGGGAGCTCTCGCAATTTAATGGCAGACGCCTCCTGCAGAGATATGCCGCAAGCGCGTCTGCGCCGCGTTTTCACACGGCGAGGAGGAAAGCAGGCAGAAAGAAAGAGATGTTGGCAGACGATCAACACTTTTGGCTCCTTTTTGCAGGTCGCATTGCAAATGGTTCGAGCACTTGGAAATCTTCCGTATTTCAGGCTCTCCAGCGTTCTCTTGTCGCAAGGGAGTACGAGGCTGTGCAAACTGCTCGAGCTCGCACAAACGCAAATGGGCAAGCCAGTTCTTATACACAGAAACCCATGCGTCATTAGTCTTTTAACGCAGAACGTGTTCAGGGGCCAAGATCCCCGAGGAAAGTGTGACGAAACGCCACGCAAAACGTTACGAAACGTGCAACATATACTTCAGAGGACGATCCGAATCTGTGCTAAAGAGTGGAAAATGAGGAAAAGAAAACAAAATTTTAAACGTGCCTCAACGATCATCGATCCAACGAGCCCATGATTGTTAGCTCGACAGACGCAAAGCCAGCCAACTTTGTCGTTACCATGGTGGTCTCCATCAACTGTTTGAAATCAAACAGTTGGTGGACGTGCCCAGCCAGCATCACACAAAAGGGGAGAGAGTTCGGAATAAGATAATATACTAAAAAACTGCACTGTCCAGCACTAGGCCCGGAGAATGTTGCAGAAACACATTCTCTGTGTACTGACTTTGTCTGTACGTAGAATCAAGATAAACCGAGCATTTTGTTATTAAGGACTCCCACCCTAAAGACTGCCGTACAGTGTGCACACAAGCAACACGACTGTTGCCCCAGGGAATGTGCAATGAGAAATTTTTTCTACGGATCAGATCTACTCAAAACACACATTCGTGCCGAGTTACTGTATAACTGCACGTATGGGCCGCACTCGTGTGAGGGCCGTACCCCCATATTTAAAACATATTTAAAAAAATATCGAAAAAACTATTTGTGTATTAGCTGCATCCCCCCACTTTTATTTCGAGGTGCGCCGACTGCTTCTGCAGCGTGGCGTGCACTCCGCATCTCTGCCATCTTTACCCCACCATGTTGAAACATCTGCTCTCACATTTTGCTGTGTTCTGAAACGAAGATAAGAAAGATTACTGGAGTAAAGCTTCGGAAAGCTGTCCTAGCATGAAACGTCTATTGGCTGGATGTTCAGCATTTCGTGAAGCCTGGATAAAGGTGCAGCCTGGTAAAAGCGTGGCTTTTTAAGTGGGAAGGAGGAAAAGGCCATCGCAGTAAAAAAAAAGAGTTTGCACCAGGCAGGTAATTGAACCCAGACCACATAGATTGCTAAGCAAGTGTCTTTTCAGCATGTCACGACACATCACCATGAGTTGAGGTGGAATTTGGAGGAAAAGCCCAGCGAGGCATCCACACTGCATCTGGCAGATAGCAAGTTGACACCCTGTCACACATTTTAACGAGAAACATACTTTGGCAAGGTGTTTGGCATTTCGTGAAACCCAGATAAAAGTGAATGCTGGATAAAAGGGTGGCAGCGAGGCTCGACACTGATTATTATCGTAATCAGGTGGGAGAGGAGGAGTGAGCTGCTCGATGCTGACTGGTTAACGGGGAGGTCATGTGACCAAAGGGGTAGGTGAGGAGGAGTGAGGTAGGCGTGGAGGAGCTCCACCACCTGTGCGCACTGAGGGAGTGGGGCTCGAGAGTATGAAAGGCTCTGTAAGATTGCCAGGTTTATCATTATCCGCCCTACTAGTGGTACTATCACTTCATTCTAGGAACAACTATCAAGTGTACACATGCCACATATAGTACTTCAAACTTTTTGTTTAAGTGATCTACACTACCTTGATGGCGCCACCCACCATCACGTCCACCCTCGCCCCAGGGAGCATGGCCCCATGCTGCGAACCGAAAGTGTGGGGCTCAAACTTTCAACCGACTCGAATGTCCCTTTCTTTCCAGCGTGGGTGTGCTGGTCCCTGGATCGCGCCGACTACTGCCGTCTTTGGCAGGCGAGACCATCTCTGCTTCCCGCAGGCCCGCGTGGGCCTGCCCTATTTTTGTGGGTTTCTTTCATTTCAATTTACAATGTTTTGGCAATGAAGATGAAGATTACTACACCAGGATTTAAATTATCTGGTGAAGTGCACTGCGAACGTAGGCGTCTGGCAACTCGGAGTATTGCTAAACGCTTGTAGTGCAAGAGCGTTTCAACTACCCAAAGCAATTGCCTAGCAATTTATTTACTTCTGTTTCTCTTCTAGACTATTCTTGGCAATTATCGCGCAATCATAACAGCAGCGATAGCACGCTGCTTCGACCAGTTGCCTTTCCTTAGTTACAGGCTTCAGTGGAGCTGGCTGGTATATATTAATGAAGGGTTAGCTTGAACTTACAGAAATTAACAGAGAAAGAAAGAAACAAGGCAAAATAGCTCTCTTTTTATAGTTTTTGTGTCATCCATGATCGCCTTCCACCCGTACACCCGTATGCTGTGGAGCCAGACACTTCCACCAATGAGCTGCTGTGAAATCGAACACTCGGGCTTCAAAACGTGGCCGTAAGGCCAGTTAGGCTTCGTGAAAGTTTTCTTCTGCTTAACTGGTCTATGTGGGCCCCATAACCTGATAGCAGTGGGAAAGTACTTTTGAACTGTCGCGTATGCCTTGTAGTGCATCAGACGTGCAGCGGGTCGTGAATATGCGGTGTCGAGAAGATCTGCGTATGATGCTGGACAAAGCATGCGGTTCAAGGTGGGCTCATTGGTATGCTGCAGCTGCTCGACGTCGGCATCAAAACAAACGTTGGGGTGAAATTCTACAAAATAAATGGTGAACACGAACCGCGAAAAGGCGCTTACTGGACGGCCCAAAAGAGCAACTCTGGCTACTCTTGCCGCCGGTCAGACGCGAGCACCGAGGATACCGCAGGTTACAACGATGGAGAACAAAATAAAGGTGCTCTAGACCACTGCATGCAATTGCAAGTACATTCATTTTTTTTATGCACATTCAGAATTATTTTGCTTTTATCCGCGTATGGACCGTACCTAAAAAATTTGCCCAGAATTGTGAAGAAAAAAAGTGTGACTCTTGCAGAAGGGTGGACAGTTGGGCTTGTTGGTAGTTATTCATCCCAATTTAAAAACGCACAAAAGACGAGGACAGACTAAGAAACCACGTACGACAAACAAATGCCGATCGTTTCTCTTACGTGTTTTCATACTCTGTCCTCATGTTTTGTGGGTTTTTAAATAAGGATGGACCTTTGTAGGCATTTATATGGTATTACAAGACTGCTGCTTATGGCTGCTTTTTCGGCAAAGGAAAAGTTTGCAATGCGAAATTCTGAAAGCATTTCTTGGCGAGGGGACCTATCTGTAAGAGACAACGAGCTCACCAAAACAAACTTTTGCTGCGTGGCAAACAATGCCACAGTGGCACGTTTTGCCATATCGTTTTTCAGCTTGCTACAATTTTTAATTCATTGAGATGCCTCCAATTATTATTTGCAGCGAAGTCCCCCATTTGTTCACAAAGACAGGTGGCTCAGAAGTCAGGGGTGGGCACTTGGCGCATCCTCTGGCTAGTTTTCAAATGTTTTGTTTTGAAAGCAGTGGGTGGGTATGGTTTTTGTATCATAGTATCGTATCCTTGTATTGTGAAACGGATACGTGTCTGACGTTTTGCATTACGACCTCAAATGCAAAGGAAGCGGAAGCATACCTGTACACCACGGTAGTGCACACTGACACCACGACCAGCAGGACACCCAGGATGCTCGCCACAATCTGCCGCCTGTTGTCTGCAAGTAAGGCAAAACATTGGCTCAAAGCTCAGCTCAATCCGGTCACAAACCTCAAAATTAGAAGGGGCTCCAGCTATTAAAAAACTATGTAATGCTCAGTGTTCAACACATGGCTTGCATGTGAAGTCATCGCGCAATGCTGGTGGTCATTCCCACTTGTTCCTGCCAAGAAAAACAAAATAGGAGGTGCGAAATGCATGCTCCAGAAGGTACGCACTCGGAAGGAAGGCCACCCCAATGTCGGCTATTGTGACGTCGGCGTAAGCCCCGTATACATGGCTCGCTCCGACGTCACACCACTGGCCATTGTGGTGGTTTTGTTGCTGAGCTCGTACCTTCTGGACTCTGGACCATGCATTTCGCACCACCACATTGTTTTTCTCGGCAGGCACAAGTAGGAATGACTGCCTGTAAGATGCAATGGCGTCACATGCAAGCCAGGTATGGGCTGAGGCACGCAGGACGACGGAAGAAGCGTTGAGAATTTGTGTTGCTTTATCCATTATTTTATTCGCTAGTGTCTCGGGGATCAGGTTATGATGTTGGTTTTGGGTTCGCCGAGTGGCGCAGAGACGTCATTTCTTTCAGGGAATTAGGCAATGGGGCTTCCCTCAGTACTTATTTTGCAACAGACAATTAATGCTAAAGAATAACTGGGACAGTTCCTCTTGACCTGCTCAGGGTGCAGCAGGGCTGCGCCTTTGCTAGGGTGTCTTTGCCTTCTTTTGAAGACAGGCTTGGATGATGTGCCCCTTGAAGCCACAAAAATGGCAAATGGTGTTTGTGAAGTTGCAGTCTTCTCACCGGTGTGATCCATTACATCGATATCAGGAAGAAACCTCTTGTTTAGCTGTAGGCCTCACAAGGCCTCGTGCAGGCATTGATGATCCAGGTCTGTCTTCAGGGACACTGTGGATTTTGCCGACGTCTTTGGACGTAGTTAGAAATTCCACGGCATTCTGTTTTGCACATTCCGCTGCGATGGCCATCTTCTCTGCTTAAACCAGTGTCAGTTTGGATTCACTCAGCAGACGCTGTTGCAAGGCTTCATCTTTCACCCCACAGACAATCTGATCGAGCAATCCTGCTCTTAAGCGTGTCTCCGAAGTTGTAGGTGACTGAAATACAGCGTAGATTCGCGATAAATAAAGTCATGGCTTCGTCGCTACGCTGAGTCCTATTTGTGGAACTTGAACTGTTCCGCTATCTCCGAGGGCTACCGTGTGAAGTGGTTCTCCAACTTAACGATGTTTGTGAAGTCAGTCTCAGGTGGAGTTTTGGGTGCACAGAGAGAAGGCAGGATAGCATAAGTCTCGGCACAACAAACCACCCAAAAAAGAAACTCAACCTGGCAGCAAATTTATGCCAGTTTTGTCTTGACAGGTATGTATACAATGCAGGCTTTTTATTCTTCTTTGTGCGGTTCCGAAGAACCCAGCTGTGGTGGGGTGCATGGAATTAACGGCGGTGTCCGAGAGCTTTCGAGAAGCAACTCGCCAGTAGCGACTCGCCGATCACCCACATAGTGAAAATCAGTGGTTGCTTGCCACTTGTCACTAGTCGCTCGTGCGACTGTCGCTAGTCACCAGTGTGAATGTGCCTTAACTGCTGGAAAATCTAACATGTGGGTCTTGGAACGTTACCGTTAGGCTTCGTGAATGTTTCGTTCTGCTGAGTTGGTTTATGTTGGTCCCATAACCTGGGAGCAGTGGGCAAGTACTTTCGAACTGTCACTTATGCCTTGAAGTGTGGCAGACGTGCTTCAGGTTGCAAGTGCAGTGTTGACAAGATGCACATAAACTGCTGGACAAAGCGCACCATTCAAGGAGGGCTCATTGGTACGCTGCAGCCGCTCAACATCACCATCGAAACGGACGTCGAGGTAAAATTCCACGATATAAATGGCTAATGCAAACTCTGAAAAGGCACTTACTGGACGGCTCAAAAGAGCAACTCTGGCCACTGTCGACATTGGTCAGACTTGAGCGCCGAGGATACCGCGGGTTACAACAATAGAGACCGAAACAAAGGCGCTTGAGACCACTGCTTGTGATCGCAAGTACATAAATATTTTTATACATGTCCAAAACTATTTTGTTTTCGTTCGTGCATTGGCCAAATCTAAAAAAAAATGAGCCCCGAAATCGGAACGAAAAGTGTGGACCTTACGCTTGTTTATACAATACATGTTGACCGTGCAGAGCGGCACTTGCTTACCAGAGGGTGCATTACACCCGGAGCCGTCGTAGCCACAAGGAGGTTCCTGGAGCGGCGGCTGCCCGCTCTTCCAGAGCACTGTGCTGTTGGCATTCAGCTCAAACTCCTGGGAATGTGTCAGAACGAGAGAGAACATTACAGGGGTTAAATAGGAAGCAAGCAGCACCTGTTACATACCCAACTCCACAGAGTAGAGAAGTACCTTATAAACTCGTGTAAGGGCCGCACTATTTTTTCCCGATTTGAGGGCAAATTTTCAAGATGTGGCCCATACACGGATAAAAAAAAAAAAAGTGTATCCACATCTTGAAATGAATGTATATGAGCGCGCGCTTGACTGCACTGGTCGAAAACGCCTTCATCGCTCATTCACACTGGAAGCGGATCCGCATTCCCAAAGCCGTTGCGAACGCAATTGTATAAAGATCCAGTACAATTGCATGCGCACTCTATGTCATCAAGTGCGTGTAATTGTACTGGATCTTTATACAACCGCGTTCACAACCGCTTTGTGAACGCGGATCCACTTCCAGTGTGAATGAGCGGTCACTCCGGAATCCGGACTGAATCGTCAGTCGGATTTATTAGTTTACATACTGTGCAATATGCATCTTTTTTTTTTTTTTGTACTTGATAGCATGCGCGGCAACTTTCGACTTGAATCCCGTACGACTGTTGAAGTGGTACTTGCCCAAAGCTCTGATTGCGCGAAAAGGCAGACAAATCACGACGCTTTGACACGAATCGAAGAACAAAAAAAAACCTCCCCAGAGCGTACAGTGGCGTTCAGAAACGTGAGTGCACGGGCGAGCCGAGCCCGCTGAATACCCATTCCTCGCGCTTGCCACGGAAGCTGACATATCCTTCATCTTTTCTCAATGTCTTCCGGCCGCAACATAAATGCATCCCGACGAAGCGGCCGACCACGATCGAGGTCGGCAGCCATTGTGCCATACGGTGATACAGATGAGTGGAGAGCAAATATCGGGGATGCGGAGACTGCCGCTACATGCTCGGGCGGTGGCTAGCGCCACCAAGCGATATATATTCATCGAAACTTTCATGCATTACAGTCGGCGTGCCTCAAAAACAAGGGGGTGTGGCGCATACACGGATAATTTCTCCAATTTTTTTTTTTAATATTTTGTCCTAAATACGGGGGTGCGGCCCTTACACAGGTGCAGCCCTTACACGTGATTATACGGTAAGCATTCACTCTTTCTTGCATAATTTGAAATGTGAACGCACCAATGTGCAAATAAACACTTCCAGTTCTGAGCTAGATGGCGAGATTTTCACGTATTGACAGATCAAATCCATGCCCTATCTTCGGAAAATGGCGACTTAAAGCACTGTCGGACTACAGTGATGTGATTGGCCTAAGCCGTTTTGGAGCACCTTTTGGAGCAGCCAAAAGGGTGTTTTGGAGCAGCAAAATTGGCCTTTGGAGCAGCCAGAACAGTGTTTTGGAGCAGCAAAAGTGGCTTTTGGAGCAGCCAAAACAGTGTTTCAGAGCAGAAAAAGTGGCTTTTGGAGCAGATATTCTTAGAAAAATAAACATATTTTCGTTTTAAGTGCTGGACGAACGAAGGACACCTCGCTCGCCGCAATAAACAAATTATGGTCAAGTTAGACCACCTGGGAGTCTTTCAACATGTAACTGAAATGCTAATGACATGGCACATTTTGCAATGCTTTCGTTAAATTATACATATATATGTACCGTTATAGATAAAAAAGAAACAAACAGCACATATTAAAATTTATTTGAAAATGACCAGCTTATTAGTAAATATCACAGCATTAGGTTGACTACCATAGTTATATGATATAATAAATGGAAGCTGTCTCCAACTGATGATACACGTAACTACTGCAGTGCAATACGAAATTGTACACAAGACAAAGGTGCATTAAGACTAGTGGGTGCTTTTCTTTTTGCCTTCCGAAAGTTTCTACAACGCTGCTGCAAGCCTCACTTTGCCTGTGGCTAGTAATGAATTCCCACTTTCAATGTCTTTAAAGAGACATTGAGACATCCCACAAGTGAACAGTGCTGTGGGCGTTGCCGAGCAATTCCGAAAAACCGCTTGACATCATTTTACTGGTTCCCGACGTGCCAGATTTTCGTCAAAAGTAAGCAAACGTAAAACAATGGGTTGCAAGCATCTCGGCTAGTGCTTCTGTCGTGCAGTCATGTTCGCATGCACATGAGGGCAACTTCGGCAGGCTTGCATTTGCACGTGCTTCGTCGCGCGAGCGGAGATGGCTGTTCGATCGAAACAGACACCATGCCACTCCGCTCCGTCGCCAACTGGTTCCCAAAATTGTATGCAAAGTGTAATTGTCCAGCATACGACAAAAAGCTGTCCAGCGGCACGTGCTTGCCAGGCCGGCAGGCGAGGCACAATCTAAACACACAGAAAAAAAGAACCTGAGCGAGTCAGGTCAAAACAAGACATCGCGAGTCAGGGTCAAAAAGTACTTGGAACGCTTTGTACAATGACTGAGGCACTGAAGCGTCAACACACGCCCGCGTCAATCGTTGATTTTTTTTTTTTTAAGGCGCGATCGACGAGACACATTAACGACGAGAGCGTGAAACGAGAGGTGGCAGGAAAAACTATGCAGCCCGGATGGACGATTGATAGAGGGTAGTACTTTTTGTTGGGCAGCCGCTTGCGCTACCTAGCTCACACATGCTCAATTACGGTACTCAGTTTAGTTCCGGTTTCGAAAGACGACCAAAATTGGTCTTTTGGCGCAGGCTTGGCGCAGTTTACCCATATTTTGGCAAAATGTAGCAGGATGTAGCAGGGTTAGCCCCTTGGCGCAGTTTGGCGCAATTGGCGCAGCAATCACATCACTGGACTAACTTTCCTTTGTGATGAAAAGGTACTGCGTAAAAGATTAGGAAATGTAGACGGATTGAAAACTGGGCTCGTTGGTAAGTATTCGTTCCGATTAGAAAGCGCACAAAAGACGAGAACAAAAAAGAGAATGAACACGACAGGCAAGCGCTTGCTCGTAACTGGTAGTTCAACATACCCCCGCATACTGTGGCGGGCTCCCCCCGTTCAGTGTGCTTATCACCGAGTGCTTTTGCACTGCGGAAAAGCAATACCCGTGGAGCCCAGCGCGCTCCGCGAATATCCCCAATTCATCTCGAAGCTAATATTGAATAGTGTATTATTCAAAACTACTATTCAAAAATTCAAATATTAACGCAACTCTATAACTTCATCTACCATTTCTCGGAGCTGTATCTTTTGAATTCTTTTTTCCTCGTGGAACTGATATCTCGGCAACCGATTTGACTTCCTTCACTTCGTTCGTGCTATTATACTCTCCAAGTTACACTACAATTCGTGACCTTCTCATTTGACTCACGGCCAGGTGTCCCTCGACGTACTTGAAGCCCCCCACGGGCTGCAGGAGGAAGGGGAAGCTCTGGGCGCCCCCCCTGGCAGCGTTCAGCCGCTCCCGCACCCTCTGCGCATCCTCCCCGGCCACGGGCAGGAAGGCCAGCACCGTGTAGTTGCCCTCCACGTCCCCGCTCTCCGTGATGCTCATGTCCGCCCCCGTCACACCTAAGGGGGAAAACAAAAACGCCTTCTGCAGCGCAGTCCGAGTGGGCAACGCTTTCGTAGGGTGCCGGGAGCAAGTCTTCGAGCAACGTGTTTCCGCATTCCAAAGTATGGTCGCTCGATTTCTGGCAGGCGATGCCGTAGAAGTGTTCCGCTATGGCCCACCGTGATCCTGGCGGTGCTACGGCAGCGGGGTTGAACGTGACAGACATCAGTTCTGCTACAGGTCATGGACTCTGGCTGCGGAAAGTCCAATGCCTACATTGGGATGGCGAGTAAAAAGTAGAGATGCCCAGCTATACCTAATATAGGGGATTTATAAACCTTCTTGCTGTAAACAAATATCCTTTCTTATACCTCTAATTTGAGAAAAAAGAAGAAAAAATATAATTGTCAATGATGAACAAAAGTTGTCAGGACCTCTATGCCTAGCATATACTCTTAAAAATAGCCACAGTTTAACTTTGAAAATTTTACTGTAGTGTAGCTATTAACATTGACAATGTTTTCCATTTTTTTTAAGCACACCAGGCATGCACGTGCATGCACCATACTGCTTTGAAAGTGTGCTTTCCTACCAAGCACGCAACTTCTATATTCATACTTTTCGAAGAGTTGATTGTGGCAAGTTAGCCGCATTGCACGCACTTCTAACTGAGCACCGGTGCACAACAGACAAGCAACACCTGCAAAAGCAAGCCCCACAGGTGTTGCTTGTCCACAATACAACGGTGCTTGGCAAGAAGCACGCTCAACGAGGCTAGCCCACCGCGATCAACCAATGCGCCCAGAAACTGAGGGAGAGAAGGAGACCAAAGCGCGCAGGTACACCAGAACGCCGAGTTCTGGTTGGAATGACTAGAGGGTAGACCAAAGCTAGCTGCCTTTGTCTCCACTGCATCGTCGAACGCATTCGAATGTGAGAGCCAAAAGCCTGATGCCGGTGCTCCATGAGCTAACGCATTCGACGAGTGCAGTGGAGACACATAAGCATAAGCTTATGTGTCTCCACTGTACTCGGCGCATAAGCCTGGGTGAGTGATGTTTCGCCGTGCATACGCAGCGCCACACCTCCCCCTGGCAAAACGTGCCCATACTAGTTATGGCGTAAGCGGAGCAGACGACGCAGAAGGCTGGTGCTCTTATCGTGCTGACCTCGCGCTTCGTAAAGTAATGTATCGAAGACAAAAAGGTAAAACACCAGGTCTTGTGTAGTCAAATGCCACGGCATCATATTTGACATAAATGGAAATATGTGCCTCCCAAAAGGCGTTTTTACTTTCTGGGAGGTGATTCAAGAAAGATCGCCAGAAGCATGAATAGCCAGTTGTGTGGGGCAGCGTTAATTATTGCTTCCCTATCTTGTCGCACGATTCCGTAATGCAACTATGCTAAGTTGTCATGTTAATAGGGACTTTTTGTACATCGCACGCCAGAGCATGCAAAAGTTTTGCGTTGATATTTGATATTTATTGTAGCTCAAGAGAGTTGCGGCACCGCAGAAAGGCAAGTCGCCCATACCGTGAAGGCCTGCGTCGCCACTTCTAAGGATGATAAAACGGTGTTGTACAGATGTATAAAAGGAGAGCAACAAAAAAAAAGGCCAGGCCAGGACACGTCAAAAAGGTATATAGGCAGAAATTTATATTTCCATTTATGTCTAATATGATGCCGTGGCATTTGACTACACAACAAGACCTGGTGTTTTGCCTTTTTGTCTTTGATACATTACTTTACAAAGCGCGAGGTCACATTGGATGTTGATGATGATGTGAGGTGTGATGATGATGACGCCGTCACTTTGAGGGTGGAGCCCGCAATCAGCATCTGAAATTTTATGATAAGTCCCCAATGTAATAGCTACGGTGGCTCCCTGTGTCGACAAAAGAAACCCACATCAGCAGTTATTATTTTTAAACAAATTTAAATTTGAAAACCAAGCTCACTTTGCTTATCTGCCAATTTCGGTTTCCCGATGTTTATAAAAGAAAGTGAGCAAGCGGCGAAAGACATGAGGTAAAATGAGGGAGACAACCTAGTATGTTTTGTGCACTGACTTGAACGCACGGTTCAAAAATAATTTGACACTGATGGCTGCACCCTAGCTTTTCTATATATTATTAAAAGGATGTAGCTAGCCTACAACAAGTATAATTATTTTTCAAGGAACTCTAAAAATGTTGACACTAGAACATTCCTCGGTAGACCAAAAAGAGCATGTTTGCAGTGTCAGATGTATAAAAGGAAAGCAACAAAAAAAAGGTCAGGACAGGACACGTAAAAAAAGGTATATAACCAGAAATTTATGGCTGAAATTAAGAGTTAATGACCGTTTTACAGAAAGAGAGAATAGCATTGACTATCCTTTTCTAGTGTATGCTGGTTTTAAATATATCAAGTATAACTGTGCCTAAACAGCAAGCAAAACAAAAAGTCACGCAAGAAAGCTTATTTACAGTCAGCCGCAACTGTGTTCAAAATTATAATTCTGGGGTCACATAAAAAAAAGTTAATAAAGAAGACAACAGTATTGGCGCAAATGTAAGTCATCGGTGACCACTCTTTTTACTCATAAAAGTATGAGTGGTCAGGTTACTGACGCATATTGCTGAATTATGATTCTACCACTTTGTGGCTGTGCATGCCTCGTCATTGACTTATTCCGGACGAATTAAAACGGCCGTGGCACGATTCCAGCTGCTGGTATGTATCACAGACTTCCTAAGAGCAATCGCCGAGTTCGAGCAGCGTGTGCGACGGCGCAGCTATGCACGAAAAGACCATTTAAACAATATAGCGTCCTCATCTTTGTCCAAATAGTAGCCGACTTTCAAGAGTGAGCGAAACCATAAAGAAAAACAGCATTTATCTCGAGGCGGATGTCATAGGGGACGCACACGCATTTTGCTGTCAACGAATGCTCTTATGACTGGATTAGTATCTCCTCAACTCCAGAGACCTGACACACAAGCACCCTTCCCTTGCGGAGGTTCGCCTCCCTAAAAAATAATCACAGTTTTTTAAACAGACAAAATAAGCCGCAATAACATTGCAACGTGGTGCTCGCCACTGCCGCTGGCAGCGCAACAGGACGAGCGAAGATCGCATTAGGGCAAATTTGCACCACGGTGCAGCGCCACTGGTATCACTCCAGCGTGCCCCCTGGCCCAGCCTAACGGTTTCATACCACCAAGAAGACAAGGCCTGCCATTACATCATCGCTAGCGGGTCTTCGATCCTTCCCAAGCGGCAAACACACTGAAAGTTGACGAGAATCACAGCAAAGCAGCAGACGCGTTCCTCGTGGCATCACCGCACACTAAAGTCAAGCAGCAACTTGCAACAAGCGCAACGCTGGCGGGCGGCAACGCCAAGACAGACATGCCTACCGTTTCGCCACGGCTCTCAGTGAGCGTCGGTGTGTCTGCCACATTGGGCGGGTCGGGGACGCCTCTAATGATGACGTAATGTGCAGGCGTATAGTCCATTGCAACTCAAAAAGGTAGTGCGAGGGAAAGGAAGGCGGGGGAGGGAGCAGACGGAATGCTGGAGGAGAGAGGAAACCTCCTCCTCCTCTCTCCAGCGTTCTGTCTGCTTCCTCCTCCCCTGCCTTCCTTTTCCTTGTCCCTCTTTGAGTTGTAATGGACTATAGCCGTCTATGTGGTGTTGGATCAACACTTCGAAAAATATTATTGTCGCGCTTCATGTTGAAGCGAATATCGAATAGCGTATTATTCCAAACTACTGTTTGAAAATTCACACAACTCAAATAGCTTCCTAACTCCCGCAGAATAACCTGTATTAACATCATTGAGCGGGTATCGAAGACACAAGGTGAGTACCTTTGGGGATGCGACAGCAAAACTCTATTAAAAACTATAGCGATAAACACAGGGGCACCGCACTACAAACCATGTGACATGGGAACCGATACCGCAGATCGTGGACACGGCAGATCTGCGTTTCACAATGCGATAAACGTGCGCAAGAACCCACCGCAAATTCGCATCTCATGGAAACGGATACCGCAGATAATGGACGCAGCATATTCAAGATTCATGGTGCTATAAACATGCAAGAACCCGCTACAAGCTCGAGTGTCATGGGAACGGATACTGCAGATCGTGGAGATGTACCAGTACCGCAGATTGAGCGGTTAATGCGATTACCCACGAGCATCGCGCGACGTCCAACAAGAAATCGGGGGGGGGGGGGGGGCATCTTTTTGAATTTTTATGGTACGGATATTTACCCAGAAAAACAGGATGGGCAATCTTTTGGGGGAGGGCGTCCTTATGGGATTTTACGATAGTGCTTTTTTGTGCATTGTAATCCAGGGAATTAGCTGTTCATGGACACAGAAAAGAGAGATGATGATGCTAAGGAGCAGGAGAAGAGGACACTCACTGCTGTAGCGCTTCCTGCCTATGATCTCCCGGATGACAGCACGTCCGTCCGTGATGCTGTGGTTCTTGTGGATCAGCTTCGTCACCGCGTCCGCATACAGCATCACCGAGTCGTACAGGTATGACGCAAACACCGTGATGTGCTGCGCAATAAAAAAGGATAAAACAAAAACAAAAAACGGGTTCCCAATTTCCTTTTCTCTTCTCTCCCCCAAAATCGCGGGTCTCTGCGCCACTCCCCGCAAGGAGGGTCTCCCCTTTACTGAACGGAAAGAAGGAAGCTAAGGTTAGTTGGCTCCTTTCTGGCTGCAGCCTTTAAAAGGACATTGACACCCCCCCCCCCCCAAAAAAAAAGAAATCTTTTTTTATTTTTTGACAGGCAATTCATTATGGCTGTCTGAAGACTACCCAATAAATATTTTACTACAGCATCACATACTATATTTTTAATTAAATCAAAATATGCAGCTGCTCAAAACCGAAAACGAAACTGGACTGGGGAGGAAGAAGAAATGTAGAGAAGGAGATAGTTACCTGAAATCACGTGACTGTGCAACTTTTTCTTTTCTTCAGTTAACATATTTGCAGCTTTTTAGAGGCCACAAAAATGGGTATCATATTTTTTGTCTATATTTAGTTTTAAGTGTGTGCCTTCTATGACCCACAACTTTGATTATCTTTGGCGGTTGAGTCTAAACCATAGAAAATGGCACATGTCCAAAGACAAGAGAAAGAGTGTGACTCAAATCGGCCAGTTCTCAATCGGCGGTTTTTGGGTAGATAGAAAACAAATTTTTAGCCACAAATTGTGTTTCGGGTAGTTGGGCTCTCCTATGTCATGTACAAATAAAAACCTTGGCCGCCATAAATACCCTGTAAGTGTCCCTTTAAAAGGTAGCTGAATTCCCAAAAATCTTTGTCATAACTACCTGGATAGGACATATGTTTCAAACTGAACTTTCCCCAGAAAAAAAAACAAAAAAACTTCCAGCTAAAAACTTATTTAAGTTGGGAGACTTACCATCGATTCTGAAACACTTATTATCATTTTGATTCCAAAACAATTCTATTTTGAAATGTCGTCCTTGCAGTAGAAGCATGTTTTGGAACCCCAATTCCTAATGTGTCTTGCGGCATAAATATTTTTTTCAAAATGCCTTTCTTTTTCGGCACACACTCATTTTGTGACGTGTGTTTCCTCCCCAGACATTTATAATAAGTGTTTTGAGGAATTCGGTGTTCCTTGAAACCAGATGTTCTCAAATGAGGTTCCTTGGAACACAGGTGTTTGCCAGAATACCCTCATAAGTTCCACAAGCTCTCAGATTTTCTGAATCGTCCCTGCCCCTAAGTGAAGCATATTTCCTAGATTGAGCACTATTTTAGCAGATCAAAGCCAATCATCGCTGCACAGCTTTGAGCCAAACACTTCCTAGTAACTTCATTATCGTTTTCCAGCAGCTCCTATTTATGGGTCAAACCATAGGGGAGAGGGTGAGGGTTTGCAGAGAGGGGACGTCACGAGCAAAGCGTTCCCCACATCTATTTTGTTGACCTGATATTTGGTATGTAACAAAAACTAAACATTTCTTCCCAAAAAAGCTGCTGTATGTAGACAACATATTAAAATGGCGCACAAGCGAAGAGGAGAACACAAAGGGCAGAGCGCTGACTCCCAACTGGTATATTGCGATATACCAGTTGGGTATATATATCAGAAATGAGACCCAGGTTGAATGAAACACACACACGATTAGAAGAGGAAAACTAGTAAGACATGATTGAGCTGTGCTAGAAAAGGAAGAGGAAGAAGAAAAAACAGCAAAGAAAAACCCTAAAAAAGCAGAAGAAAAAAAAAATGTATTACTTTCTTTTCTGCTTCAGCTGGTTTAATATTTCAGTGAAAGACCCGAGACTGAGGTATTGACAGATGACGACAAGGAAGAGAAGGGAAACGTCTCCTCTTGGTTTGTCAATACCTCAGTTTCGGGTTTTTCATTAAATTGTTTGATATACACCAGCTCACTTGCGCCCTTACGTTCTGCTGGTTTAATATGTTGTCACATACCAAGGAGCTCAACTTTACAGATTACTATAGTATATGTCATTTTCTTTTTTTTTACATAAAAAAGGTTGAAATGGGGGGTTCAGGGGCGGGGGGGTTTGTTTTGTCTGCTTTTCCCTCTTTAAATCTGTCCATGTGGGGTTTCTTGGATATCACTGAAGGGAGAGAGGGGTTTCTCAAGGTTTAAAATTCTGAGAACCCACAGGTCAGTGTTGTTAAAGGAGCCCCCTGCCAAGCTCACCTTCTTGAAGGTGCTCAGCCCCTGTGGGAAGTTGAACGGCTCCTTCTCGTTGAACTCGCGGACCTTGTCGGTGAACAGGGAATAGGAGTCACCCCCGGGCGCTCTGGGCAGGATCACCATCAGCTGGCGACAGGCGTCCGTCAATGCATTGATGTCCTTGCTGTCTCCCTTGCCTGGCCACAAAGATGCCAAACTCGGTTATCACCGAATACTGCATTCTCATAAGCACCAAAATGCTTTTGTGATAAAGAATAGAAGGTATAATGTAAATCAGAAATGAAAATAAACTCACTATTATTATTAAACTCGATAGAGGATGGGTAGGGGGGGAAGCATGGTGTTTATTGCACCATGAAGAATCTGCTGCATCTGCAATCTGCAGTATCAGTTCCTACGACCTGACGGGGTGAAGTTGGCAGCGAGTTCCCACGTGTTTGACGCACCGTGAAATGCGAATTTGGCTTATACACAATCTATGACATTTATTTCCGTGTCATGCAGTTCATAGCCAGTGCCCAGGTGCTTACCGTTCATTTTCAATCAAAATTTGCTGTCTCATCCTTGACGATCCCCCATCCGATATTTTTCCCCATTGATCTCTTCAAAAATAAAAGGCCACTCTTACAAGATTTTACATATTAACAAATGAAACAAGCAAGATGTACCGATGTGTTGATCTGCTTTCAATAACGCTTAAATGAAACCAATTTTTGTAGACTGGCAGGCTCTGCACAAAAGAAGAAAACAAAGGAGATATTGCAACCGAGTCAAGAAACCACACTATGAAGGATGTAAATTTTTTACATCCATATCTGAAAGACATCATAATCTGTTTGTTTATAAAGGGATTTTTACCTTACACTCCAATTAGTGACTCCCTATCACTTTCAAGTATGTTTGGTTCTATTTCTGAGTAAAGAGCAAAGCTCCTCTATATTAAGCAATGATCATGCTCTAGATGAGCCTGCAAGCACTAGCATTGAAATAGCGAGTCAATACGTTACAAATTCGATCCATCGTATGGTACAAGGCCGTGGGCGTGCATCGGGCAGAAGAAGCGGCCCCCACGCACCAAAGAAGTGGACGTTGAAGTCCTCCCAAGACTGCATGTCATGGTCGATCATGATGACCAGGTACTCCCCTTTCTCTGTCAGGCCCTTCATGCGCATCATGATCAGCAGGGTCTGGACGTCCAGATAGTTGCCCATGTACACGTACACTGAGCAGGAAATAAGCAGAGTACATGATATAAGATTCACATGATGGCCTGTTTGACTAAAAGACATTGTCTACATTGCTTTCTAGCTTCTGTGCAACCTTTGATTAGCATCAATAGCACGGCAGATTTGATCCCCTCAAGAAACAGGACTAGCTGGTTAGTTCTGAATGAAGACACCAGGCACAGCAACATGCTAACTGATGAACGACAGTATGCACTGCTGTGAATGGTTCTTTTAGGTATGGAGTCGTAAACCAATTCATATATTCCATGAAAATAATGTTAGAATATTAAGCATCCAAACTGATGCTATAGATTCAGATTATAAAGGTCACTACAAAACAGCAATTATTAAGTAAGATAAAAACAAACCTTCCATCACTTGATTATGAACATAAATGTCATTTTATATTTAGAACTTAATAATAAAAAAAAACTGCCATGTGAACTCACTAAAGCTATTAAAAAGCTTCCACCAATAGCCTCAACTAATTTAGTTCTAATTTACACTATATTCACAATGTCATTGCGCAGATGAACCCTATAAAAAGATAACTAAAAAGAGTTGGCATAAAAAATAAGCCTACAGAACAGTTCCTATAGACTGACACCCTGTTTACAAACAAGCCCGCGTTTGCCCACACCAGGTGTGGGCACTGCGCGTGCGCAGAAACTGAATTCGGGAGGAGTGAAGCGTTTGCGCATGTGCAGTGCCGTCGGCAGCGCCGCCACAGCTTCGTGACGTCAGGGCCGCGTGTTGGTCTATAAGCCTTTTTACAAAGCCAAGCTTGTTAAATTATGAACATACAACAAATCATCAGAATATCGCTGTCTAGCATATGTACTAACCACTGTTTTATTTTTATATTTTTAATGAAAGGTAGAGTTGATAAATCAACACTCATTGAGCTTTTCTTTTTTTATATATATATATATATTCCACACAACATCCCGCTTTGGAGGAGTGCTTTCCCCTTACAATAAGGGTGTGCTGCAGCAAAGTAAGATACGCAAATTCACGATGCGCTGCAGTTTTTGCTTCACCGCAACGCAACAAAGCACGGCGACAAGCGCACTGGACGAAGCCACATTGACCCGCCAGAACAGACCACGAACGTAAGAAATATCGCTAGATAGACTTTTGAGTACAGTGGTTAACACAGAGATCAAACCGAGTAATACGTCGTAGGGACGCGATTGGTTCGGGTGATTTTGAAGCACCTTTTGGAGCAGTCAAAAGTTCATTTTGAAGCAGCAAAAAGTACTTTTGGAGCATAAACACACATTTTAATTTTACTCATACCAGTCCTAATGTTGTGTTAAGATTTATGTTCTTGTCTCTATTTTTCCTTTCTGCTTCTGTGCAACCTTCTGATGGCATAAACAGCGTGGCAGGTTTGATTCTCTAGCAAGCACTTTAATTGAGCGAAGAAGTACAGGCTGTCCCCTCAAAAGATGTACACAGTTTGTTCACCACAAAAGTAAACTATGCATCAGTGTAAACTATGTTCTACGCCTAAATGTACCCCCCTAGCGGTCCAAACCAAATGCAAAAGTTTCAGGACTAACCGTTATCTTAATTAAAAGTTATAAACAATTTTCTGAAAATTTTCAATGGAAAAATTGGCAGCCGATGGATCTCTGGAGTTGATTGGCGTCGGTTATGGAAAAACAGCGAAAACGGGCCCCATTTTCCCACTGAAAATTTAAGAAAATCACCTATAGCTTTTGACAGAGATAATGCTTAGTTTTGAAGATTTGGCAAAATAATTTGATGGCCTAGTTGGTTGAACATAGCACACAGTCGCGCTAATTGTGCATACTTTGAAGATTTGGCCCATTGTACAGACCACTAGGGCAACATTTAGGCAGAGAATGAGCGTTCTCTGATGCATAGTTTGTTTTTGCAGTAAAAAAACCTTGTAATTTTTTTTTTTGGGGGGGGGGAAGGGGGGGGGGAAGGGGGGGGGGGGACACTTTGCACAAAGCACAGTAACAAGATGCTGACTAATGAAGGACAGTAAAAACTGCTGTGCAAGATTATTTTAGGCACAAAATCAAACGTAAACCAAATTGTTTTGTCTACTGAAATGATGCTGGAATATATAGATTTGATCACCCAAATTGATGTTTTCTTCAAGTTCTAGAGGTTCTAATAAAACTGCTATTCTTAATGTAGATGCAATACAAAGCTTTTGTCATTTCACTATGAACACCAATGGCATTTTATAAGCAGAACTTCATGAAAAAAATAAGTCAGCATGAAAAAGATAAAAAAGCTTTATTTAAAAAATCCTATGTTTGCATTTACTGCTCCAGTTAATTAAGTTTTATTTATCGTATTAACTGTGCCATCACATAAGTGGAACCTACATATTTAAAGGTAATAACTAAACGAGAGTTGGCACGAAAAATAAACATTAGGAGCAGTTCATAAAAGTTTTCTTGAAATACTCAAGTATCCTTGATGAATCTTTAAAGTGAAAAAGATATTGTTAGAATATCACTATCATATATAGACCTCTTTCACAAGGGCGCTGCCATCTTGAATTGTCGTCACTTCCAGTATGAGCAAAAAATTTGTTTTGCCGGCGTTACCCTCACACATCCTCGTTTTGCTTCCCCTCTATTTTTTTTACCGATTGCAGAGTGAAACATTTTATTATTTTTTCGTCACTCATGCCGGATATCCATTTAGGCAGCTGGGGATGAGAGTACACGAAAAAGGTCTATACCAGCCACAGTTTCTTTTTAAAAACCACACGTAACCTCCGGTTTTGGGGGAGCGCTTTCCCCTTAGCACGCAAGTGCACTGCGGCAAAGCAAAGTATGCAAAATTGCAACGCCTACTACGTGCTTGCAAGCACACTCAAAGATGTTAGCTTTCCAGTCAGAACAGACAACAAGCATGAGAAATATTGCAAAACTTCCGAGTACTGTCAATGTTTGATACAGAAATCAAATTCAATATCATGATGTTCTTTAAGGCGATAAACGAAAGTTTGGGAAATTCGCACTAGCCTAGCGTAACAATCCGGCCATGTAACGGGGTCCAATTTATTATATTGTCAGTAGTAATAAGGTGAAAATAGGTTTTGGCGCAATGTTTGCACAAATTCCGCACATTTTTGGTAAGATGTAGCAGGATGTAGCAGGGTAAGCTCTTTGGCGCAGTTTGGCAGAAATATGCGCGCAGGTGCATTGATGGTGGCGCATGGAGGCACCTTGATACAGCAGAAAGCATAAACAAATTATTAAAAACAGAAAAAAAAGCTTTATAAATCGATGACCCTGGAATATGCCTGATATAAAGCGCAATGTTTTTCTGCACATCCTAGAATTTGACCCCTAGGTGGTGACACCAATCCGTGTGGCCGAAAAATTGTGGTATGGCTCGCGGCAGGGATGTTCTGTCTAGTCACCACCTGCTCTCGCCCGCTTCACACGGTGCCAGCGCTGCCCAGTTCACATCCTCTAGCCTTTTATTATTTGATATTGCGCTTCTGAGCTGCGGTGCAGTAATTTGTACATGCTTTTGTGCAACACATCACAAAAGAAAAAAAAAAGTCTTTGCAGCTTGACTGGTTTATTTTTGTGAATTAAAAAAAAATAATTTCAGGGCATAAACGTTAAGCAGGCCCCCTCTTTCAAGTCACAGGTTAACGAGGACGTCTGCTAGGAAGGTAGCGACGCTTGGAGATTGATTTGTCTGATCAATACGATAGAAATTGAAGAAGCGAATGGATGTTCCTGTTTCAATTAACAAAAAATTAGGGCTCAAATTAGCTGGTAATGGTTGTACATATTTTAAGACAAAACCCCTAGACTAGGTAAAAAATCCCGTCCCATGCAGGCTCTCGGCTGCATGGGACGAACGACAACGACTGCCTGACTTCTGGACCGCAAGGCTTTGGTCGCCGCCACAAGCTGGCGACCTGCCCGGAGCTGTGCCACCCCCTCCCACCCCCCCTTTGCTGGATGACAGTGCCCGTAAAAACGAACGCAGCAACTTGCTCGGAACCACAGCTTCCGATGAACAACGTTTGTGCACCGCCAGACCATCGGGAAGCCGACCCAGGAAAGCTTTTGGGCGCCACCCGCCGACCGCCTGGACACTGACAAGAGGCTTGCCGCGCAAACATCATGTTGGGTTAAGAAACCGTTAACCTAGAGCGTGTGTCGTGTCCACCGCCCACAAACTTTGGCATCTGGTTCGCACCACTAGCGCTACATTTAGGCGGAAAATGAGCGTTCGAGAATGTGAAGTTAGTTCTTGCCGTGATAAAAACCCTCTGAATGTTTTTTTTGTAGGACACCCTGTGGATAACGGATTTTATTTAGTGCATGTAATATGGAATTTATATGCACTAAAAGAGCTAGGTTCGAGCTTTTTGGTGATATTGAGTTTCTTAAAATACCTTACCATAAAATATCGAGCAAGCGTACACTCAAAATTTGAAGATAATCGCGGAAGAGTAGGGGATGGGCGGATGTGAAGCCGTCAATTTTACATATATATGTGCTCTGCATATTTTTTTTTTCAGGTGTTTCAAATTTTGGGGATCGGCGCTCAGTGCGGAATGGACGAATGCACGGTATTCTACGGTATGTAGGTCACATGTAAGAACTTGCCAAAATTTATCAAAGTCGAGCTTCCCTCTAAAGGGAAGCTCGACTTTTTTTTTTTTTTTCAAAATTATTTTAGAATATTAGCTTTTTTTAATTTATTATGCGTCGTAAAATTTATTTTTTGAAAGTGTCACAAAAGAGATTTAGTGCAGTAGTGTAAGAAGTGAACGGATAGCGAGCGGTCAAACATGCAATTTCCAACATGTGGAGGAAACATCAGTCTTCGCCTTGGCCGCTTCTATAATCAATAACTTCTAAACAAAAAAATACCCGCCAAACTTGTCGTGCGCGGCAGTTCAATTCAAAAATTCTCCCAGAACATTTTTTTTTGTATGTAACAAGTAAGAATTAGATTTTAAGTCCATGTCTGAATTGAGATGAAATTTTCATCTGCTAAGGTGGCCTATGACAATAAGAGGCTTATAAATATTATCAGGGATACCAGGACACTTTGGGCAAACAAGTTATTAACGATGCGCCAAGAAGCCTAGCTCGGAATTTTGCACTTTTCCAACTGCCCCTTCTTACACATGCTAAGCCTAATGGGTTGTTTAGTACTTCTTTTTGTTTCATTATTTTTGTAAATGAAAACCAGTGGTGGAACAGACAAGGGGTGATTTGAAGCAGCTCTTGTAGCAGGGAAAAACGGGTTTTGGAGCAGAAATTCCCAGTTTCGGAGCAGACAGTTTTGAGCTTTCATGTCAGAAAGTTTTATACAATCATTTCAAAAGTTAGCCCGCAGAAAAAAACTGCAGTTGTTGGAGCGTTGGGAGACTTAAGTGTTATGCCTACGGAAGACATGGCCTGTAGATATTTATTTATTTATTGAACAATCATATGGCAGCATTTTTGTAGATGTCTCAATGGCATCTTCAATCTGTGTTTGGCATAAAAAGATGTTTTGGGCTACGGTACTTTGTAGAGGGTATGTATCACAGTCACGTAATTGTCGCGAGTTCGACATCAAGCGGACACTTTTGTGTTGAATGTGTCTCGCACTGCCCTCTCTTCTGCTGCTATTCATACAGTGCAGCTAAGCGGAGCACAGAGCTACTCTAACCGACCAAAACGAGCAGCACTAGCTATTTATTGCGATCGATGGCAGCACCGGTCGTGCAAGAACCGATAGCTCTTCGTTAGCCATGTGCAAATAATGGATTTTGTGTTCGAAGCAAATTCAAAGTGAATAGTGGTTTTGGCCGAATATTTGTGAATTGAATATTGAAGAGTTTCTGTCCACTTCTCCATGCCTTCTACTACTGTCACACCATGCTTAAACAAAAATTCAGCTGAACTCGCAAAGGTTGTTCCTAATTGCCCACTCATGAGCTCTGTTTAATTTAATCTAGCTATATTTATAGACTGCAGCCTCAGAACGTCCAGTACCTACATTGGGACGGCAAGTAAATGACAGATTTGACACAAAGTTAAACCTACACCTAATTGAGGGGATTTATAAATCTATCTCCTATAAAAATATTTTCTTCGATTCTGAATTTAAAAAAAACACAAATAATGAACACAGGTTTTTAGAACATCGCTGCCAAACATATACCCTTTCATAATAGCCACTGTTAAATTTTGAAGATTTTACTGCAAAGTAATATCAACAATCACAAAATTTCCCGTTTTGTGTGTCTCTGTCTGTGCGTGTTTTTTTTTTTTTTTTTAATACACCAGGCGCGCGCGAGCACCATACTAGTTCGAAAGTGTTTTTTCGCCTAAGCACGCGGCTGCGCTGCGGCGAAGCGAGTCGCGAGATCGCTTTGTTCGCTCCGCGGGTAATGCTTCTCCGCAGTGCGCCTGTGCTTGAGGAGAAGCGCACTCAAGGGGGCTAACCCGCCGCGATTAACACTTCGAAGAGTAGGAATATCGCAGTTATTTGGAAGCGAATATCAAATAACGTATTATTTGAAACTACTATTAGAAAATTAGAATATTCTCGTAGCCCCACTCTTCGAACATAGTACTTAGGCATTAAAATATCTGTACTATATTAATTTTCAGCAGCATCGCGAACAGTGTCACGTGCCAGAAACTTTCAGTTTCATTTTCGGGAAGAGCTCCCTTCCGGCGCAGATATGGCGCAAATTGTGCACAAATACAGCCTTTGGATCAGCATGTAGCAGGCTATTCGTTCTGGCGCACTTTGGCGCAATTGGCGCAGCAGTTCCACCACTGGAAATCTTACCTACACTCCCAGATCGTTGTTCGATCGTTGACTCCCCGATCGCCGTCAAGTTACCTACCCAACTTTCCCGAATGCAAGCCGATGTTTTTCGTAACAATATCGGCGTATAAACACATAGGCTTGGGGGAACGTCACGCTAAATTTTCGCGAGGACAAAGTTTTGCGCAGCACTGCAAGCGAGAACCGGCTTCTCCACGTCACCATGTATCGTTTCCCCATGGACCTTCATTTTGTCGAAACTCGTTTTGTGGAATTACGTTTCATGGACAACTTTTCATGAGCACACGTTTCATCGACACGAGGGTTTCATCGACGCTCGTTAAACGAATTGCACACTACAGGGACGTTTCGTCACGCGTGTATCACTGGAGTGATACCCGCGTGACGAATTTGAGATCGCTGAAAGGGCCCTGTAGATCTTTTCATTTTAGTAGTTGCCTCACCGGCGGATAGAGGGCGTTGACACACTCGGCGCCACTATACACGTTTGCAAGTCCGGCTTCAGGGCGCTGCCATCTTGCCTGTCTGGGGTGCGCTTGGACCAGTCATAATCCGATTACGAAGCCTTGCTAAGGCGTCGTAATCGGATTATGGCTGCTCCCGAGAGCGCACCCCACTGAGGAAGATGGCGGCGCCCTGAGACCGGACTTGCAAACGTGTATACACGTTTGCAAGTCCGGCTTCAGGGCGCTGCCATCTTGCCTGTCTGGGGTGCGCTTGGACCAGTCATAATCCGATTACGAAGCCTTGCTAAGGCATCGTAATCGGATTATGGCCGCTCCCGAGAGCGCACCCCACTGAGGAAGATGGCGGCGCCCTGAGACCGGACTTACTGTCCAAGATACTGTTAGACAGTATCTTGGACAGAAAATGAATTGGGAAGACGGTACATTGGACATGACTTTCTTTCTTTACTAAACAGCTATTTCGTTGACAAAAACGTATTCTAAATTATTTAAATGTCCTGAATGAATTAAATAAATATTGTAGTAGTTTAAGACACGTTTCCTGGAGGAAGAAAAAGCAACGTTGCTAGCGAACTACTTTCTCGACGGCGGACGCACTTCAGATGGGCGCAATGCGCTTGTGGGTGGAGCTAAAAGATTGTTCTTAGGTTGCATTTTGGTTGGTTTCGGTTTGAACGTGCACGCGGTTATGTTGCTGTTCTACGTGGATTTTGCTTAATTTGTTGATACAATTATTTTCCTTGTAGCGCACAACCTATGAAACAGTGACATTGAGTCACTTAGAGGACTACAAGGCGTGTTTGAGCCTAAATTGCTGGCTTTTTTACGAACTCCTTTGATGTAGCTAATTATGGTCGGTTGCGAAACATCTCACTGATGTAGAGGGAAGATTACCATCGTCTACAGCCGTACCCGATGACACTAGCTTCCAGAAAATGCAACAAATGATGAAACTAACACGTGAATGTGAAGAAGCATATTGACAGTTTGATGAGCAATGTGCTGAATCGGGCAGAACAGATGAACTCGAGAGTTTACTACTCACTGTTTGGTTTTCGTGGGCACCCAAACTTTAGTGAACTTCGCGAACTAAAAAAGTCTCGTGTAATGACGCAGATAATTTATATAAACAAGTAATGTAGTCTCGGCCTCCGTTTAAAAAAAAAAAAAAAAAATTCAGAGCTCGAGGATTTTTGACAGGCTGAGTAGGAAATTCCTTAAACTATCGGCCCTCCTAAAGTACTCATAAGCAGCATTTCGCGATATTTGCGCTAGAAAATAAATTATTCTTATGTGAACATTTGCTTACTCAAGATATTATTTGCTTCGTCGCTGCCCGCTAGACAGCGTGTCTAGCGGGCAGCGCATTCCAGCTCAAATCGCTAGCCACTTTACGCGCTGCTCGAGCTCACCTCACCTGTATATAGGGTTTGGAGTCTTCGGTCCAAATCGATAAAAACCGATAAAAGTACGCCGAATTCATTTTCGGAAATTCGGGTTTAACCGAAAAAGGTCCGTTTTTAGGTTCGACATAAAAGTACGTCGAATCCATTTTCGAAAATTCTGTTTTAGCCGGAAAAGGTCCCTTTAACTTTTCATTTCATTTAATTTTCAGTCATACCGTAGAGCCGTGGCGAAAAAAAATGGAACGACAGTGTCTATCGAAACGTGTCCGAATGATGGCATCACGACGTTTTGGTTTAATGTGCGCATCATAGATCGGAATGTGAAGTCCCAAATGCCCCATGACTTCGCCATGTACGAGCGTGTTTTCAAACTCGTTGTAAGGAAGACTGACTTGATGCAAGCTCTGCATGTTGTGTTGAGCTTCAAATCGTCGAGCCGTGTCTCTTTTGGCGGTCATTGATTGGACGAGTTTGGCTCAGGCAGCGTTTCGTCTCCTCAGCCTGCCAGTGTCCAGTGTTGGCGTTGAGAGGGCATTCTCAAAGCTCAGGGTCATATTAACAGGAAAGAAAGAGTGCGGATCAACGAGGAGAATCTGAGAACGTACATGTGTGTGCTCTACAATAAGATCACGTAATCCTGATATACAGAAGGTGAAGTTCCATGTTTTTTTGGGGAATAGGCTTCATATCTGACTTGTTTGTACTTCTGTTTTTTCTTGATTATTTTACAGTTGCACACATTTGCGAAATAAAGTGTCCATTTCTTCTTCAGTGTATCCGTACCGTTATTCTTTGAGTGATCACAAATATCAGAGCTACAAGGATCATCTGATCCGGTGTTCGTTGGTGTTTATTTTATATTCACCGAAGAAATCCGTTAAAATTTTGTGGGCATAAATATACGCCGAAAACGAAATTTGAATTTTAAAATAAACACCGAAAAAAGTACGCCGAATTTCGAAAAAAAAAATAGAAACTTAAAACGCGGAACCCTAGCTGTATAATAGATTCGACGTAAATAACAAAAATAAAAAAGAATAGATGAACGCACATGCAAAACCCTCATCTGTATGGAGGGTATTCACTGGACACCATATTTGAAAGGCGATGTTTACAGAGCGCATGCTCAGAACGAGCTCGCATCAATAGGCTGCTAAGACCGGCAATCTTGATGGTGCGGAATGCACGTTGCAAAAGAACTGTGGAAGCTCGCCACCAGCACGCGCTCATCGTTCGCGCACATATCTATGGCCGCCAGTGAATACTCCCTGTTTAGTTGTTTTGAATCAGTTACGACTGCACACGCCAGCACGTGCAGAGTGTGCATGTGCCAATTCGATCGATAGGTCAAAATACAATTGTCTTTTTTTCCCAGAAAATCTGCCATGAACATGAGACCATTTTCGTAACATATTTCCTGTGCTTCGAGGTCAGCGCATCAACGTCGGCATTCACTGAGAGAGCCACGATACGAAAGAAGCGGTCCTTTGACCAAAATTCCAACGGACTTCCGCGTTCGTAAAAAAACTCCGAGCGTGAAAAAAAGCTAAAAAAAAAGAAGATTAAAAAGAACTAACGATTAAAGTTTCGTGCTATCCGACACAGTTGTCCGAGGGTTGACGCGGTTTTACACCACTCCAAACCCCGCCGCTATTCTTATAAACCGTTTTATCGTGGTTAGCGCCATTTTCAGTTATGTAGCGCCATTTTGCGAGCGTTAGGATCCGCGGCCATGCTGATTGCTGACATGGTAACCCTGGGCCGGTTTGCTGATCTTACGGACGCGGCCGCGGCTGCGGCCAAGAGGGATTTTTCTGTCACGTGACTTTTTTGTGGCTTTTTCTTCAAATTCACTTCAATTTGGTCAGACTTTGACCCTTTTCTTTTATTTTTATTGGCTTAAATTCGTTATACCGCTTGGTGGTGCACGCAGAGAGACCCATTATTTGTATTAATTTTCTCTCACTTACGAAGTGCACAAATTGTCACGTGACCAGCTCCACGGGTACAAGGAACTAACTAGCGTCCCAGCCTAATGGCGGAGAAATCCGTATCGCTTCAAACAGAAAAGTCTAATTTCGCTCGCAGAAACTGACTGCAGAGACTTTCAACTGGAGTCAAATCGACCGACCCCTTTAAACTGTAGGAGCGGCAGTTAAAGTTGCGGCCAGGAAGAATAAAAATGAGCCAAAATAAAGAAAAAAAAACTCGAGATGAAAGCGGTGGCAGTATATTTATATACCTCCGCCAGCGCCGGCGCCTCGCGCCTTTTGCTGTGGTCGAGAGGTTATGGCGCGTTCACACTGGAAGCGGATCCGCGTTCGCGAAGCGGATCCGCCCGTTCTTAACCGCAAAGCGGCTAGGATCGAGCGGTTGGAGCGCGTTTTGGCCAACCGCTTCGGGACCGATTTGCCCCAACCGCTTTCGCGAACCGCAAAATGGCAACCAATCGCAACACGACACGCGACGCTGACGTGACGTCAGGGACTTTCAAAACAAGACGGCACCTGTCGGTGGTTAGGCGTCCAAGACGCTGTAGTCCTAGCGTTACAGCAGACACATCAACGGAGAAACGTGATGATCACGTCCGTCACTTGAATCCGCCGCGAAAAGAATTGACTCGTAATCTCGACGGGCTTCGCGCCGGTGATTTGGTCCGGGGTTTATTTATTATTCCGGGTGCCACAGCCCGAAGCTCGCTGCCTTGTTAGTCTCTGCCCATAGAACGTCAAAACCCGCCCCTGATCGACCGAAATGTCAGCTTTTGTACTCGCAAAAACAGCCACGTGAACTATTGAAAGCTTTCGACACTTTGCATGACCACCACGAAGGCCGATAGAGACGTCGTGAGCTTGTGCGAAGCGGAGGGTGTGCGGGTGAGAAGCGGAGAGCGTGCGGGTGAGCTTCCAACACCTCACCCGCACGTGAGCTGTTGGAAGCCTTCTTTATCAAAAAGAAAGACGACCTATGTGTGAGCGATACCTCGATAAGTTTGTATAATGCTTAAAAACGCTTCCTTGATAAGTTTCTGTGACGAGCGTGTGATAGTGACACGACGCATGCGTGGACGCATTGAAGTTGACGATATATCTGTGTTTTCTAAAGGTTTCCTCAATACAGTTGTAAGTTGCGCTCGTGTTTGTTTCTCTCTTGTGTCCGTCTTTTTTGCGCAAAACCATGTATCCAAACGTTCACCAACTCGCCCAACAACAAACTATTTGACTACTTTTTCCCTGTCTTTCTTCTTCGACCAAGTTTCTCTGCTTTTACCACAGTCTCGGGTTTTCTACATCATGATCAATATCCACCAGCTCGCCTGCGCATTCTCTGTTTTTTCCCGACAAGTACCGGCGCTTTAACCTTTCGACCACAGCAGAAGGCGCGAAGCGCCGGCGCTGGCGGAGGTATATAAATATACTGCCACCGCTTTTATCTCGCGTTTTTTTTTTTTTTTTTTTTTTTTTTGGCTTTTATTTACCCTCCCTGGCCGTAACTTTACCTGCCGCTCCTACAGTATAAAGAGGCGGTCAATTGGACTGCAGTTGGAAGTCCCTGCAGTCAGTTTCTGCGAGCGAAATTAAACTTTTGTACTTGAAGCGATACGGACGTCTCCGCTATTAGGCAGGGACGCTAGGTACTATGTTGTCCCATGGAGCTGGTCACGTGACGTAAAAATCCCTCTTGGCCGCAGCCGCGGCCGCAAAATGAGCAAACCGGCACTGTAGCCGGGGAAAAGAAGGGACGTAGGACAGACACGTCCCTTCTTTTCCCCCGGCTCCAGGGTTACCATGTCAGTACTGAACCAGCTCGCTTGCGCCCTTTCTTTAGTTACATTAATGCTGAGTGGTTTGAAACGTTGGCGAAAGTGCCCTTGGGCACGCCGCTCCCGCGTTGGGTGTGCTAGTTGGGTGCTCCAAAGTGCTGGTTATCCGACTTGGGGCGCGTCTTGTGTTCTTGTCTGGCGCGGATGACGTTTTTCAACTCATTTGGAACATTTCTTGCCCCGCATTATGGCATCCGCCAGCTCGGCGATGTCGAGATGTGCGGCACTGAACGCGTCACAAATCGAGATCGGAGGTGAGCACTCAAAATATTGTACCAGTTAACAGCGATTGAATTTACCCTCGGGTTTTTTGTCGTTTGAGATTGAGTGCACAGAGAATATTTTTCGCGTTTCGTGGCGTCCACAACAATGAAATATATTGTGAACAGGGACCCCCAAAATGAGAACCTTGCAGGGAACTACCGAAGGCAGCTCCCACTGGTTTGAAGATGTTTATAAAAGTTTAAATTTGAGGATACCGTGTCGTGTGTCTTTTGTCGAGAACTGAAAACAGCAAAGTCGAGATGGGCCTATTGCCGGAGCCAGTTGATGAATGACCCAATGATTTCAAATTTTCGATTCATGAGCATGTTTCAACAATAGAACTTGAAGTTTTCTTACCAGCTACATTGTGTACTGATTTTCCAAATATGAAGAATACAGTCGCGTTTGGCGTTTGAGATCGCGATTCAGAGAAACCGACAGAAATAACTTTTTAACAACTTCCATCCACACCCGGCGGCGGAAATGAGCCTTCATCGCGGCCAGGCTCTTCAAAACGACCGCAAAATTCGGTTTCTTAACCTATCGCGCTACGATTTTCTGCAGCGTTGCCCACAGACGGTGTTTTTCTTTTTTTTTTCTAAAATATGCAAAGAGCGATTATTTGAGGAAAAAGTAAAAAAAGGAAAAGGCTTAACTCCTATGGAAACGCAGTGAAGCCACCGGTCTTCAAACAATAGGGAGCCCTATTGGTTGAAGACCGGTGGCTTCGCTGCGTTTCCACATGAGTTAAGCCTTTTTCTTTCTTTACTTTTTCCTCAGGTAAGTTCGCTCTTTGCAAATTTTACAAAACAAAAAAATGCACCACCTGTGGACAACGCTGCACAATATCGTAGCGCGATAGGTACCGAATTTCGCGGTCAATTTGAAGAGCCTGGCCGCGATTTGGGACACCCGGTAGATGATCAAATCGAGCCAATGTCACAAGTGCAAAATACCAGCATTAAGAAAAATTAAGTTGCCAAAAACTGCAAGGTGAAACAGCAATTCTCACGAGAAAATTTCTTGCAGGCACCTTGCGTTCACATTCACAAAAATATTGCGAGCACACTCGAGAGGATCGCCTTGGGGAAAAAGCTTTTCGGTTTACGGACGCCACCCACTGCCGCCGAAGGTCTCGATCATTTGGAGAGCGATGAAGTTTGAAGACATTGCAGCCAGGCGCGTAGCCAGGCGCAGAGCCGGGGGGGGGAGGGGGGGGGGGGGGTTGTTCAGGTGTTGGGACACTCCTCGAAATTTTACTTATTTACTTATATATCTATATATATTTATATATATCTATATATATCAGTGTGTCGAACCGAAAAAAATACGGGTTCGGTTACAGTTCAGGTTCAGGTAAATTTATTTTGTTCCGGTTCAGTTCCGGTTTGATTAATACGATCCGCGAACCGGTTCGCGAACCGGTTCGGAAATTATAAATGACAAATTGCAACATCAAAATAAATTACAAATAAAACATCTGAAATCAGCACATACGAAACGGAATACATCGTAGTGTAAGGCTCAGGGATTTCTACCAGGAATGGTTTCTTTATGTGCACTCAAATGTTACCTCACCGACGTTTACGCATTCGGACTTCATCTAATTGGGCCCGACGCAGTAGCTGTAAAATCCGCGACCTCCTTACAAACCCACTTACAAGTAGAACTCGCTAACTATCCCGCCACCTCGGCGTGTAAGCAATTGAAGGAACAGTGGGGAGAAAATACAGCTTTCTTTATTTGAACTAGCCTTCGGTAACTCAAATTAGACCCTTAAAGAAGTTTTCATAAAACAAGATACGGAACATGAAAAACACTTCACCGAACGCAACGCCAGAAGGACGTAATAGGATAAATATTAAAATAGAAGAGTTCGCTGTCTCACAAATATGTTAGCTTCTAAGTGCCTATACGAAACCGGATGCATTATTATCAAACTCCACAGCCTTTTCTTTTCTCATTCCGATGGAAGCAAGCTTCAAGAACTCGCGCGTTCTAGAAACGCGCTATGAAATGAGCACACAGCAGCATTTAGGATTTACGAGATTGTAGGAAAATAAAATCCCGTGACGCGATTTTTTTTTTTTTTTGCACAGCCTTCCAATTTTCTTTTTTCCGTGCAAGCCGCGACCAGCGCAATACTGGTTCCTATGTCAAGATTCATGAATGCAGCGTTTGTCAAGATTCATGGATGCAGCGTTTATATTCCTAAGACTGAGTGGAGAAGAAAAATATGTAAGCGAGGTGTGTGTCAGTTGAAGGCACTTAAAAAACAAATGGCATTGATAGCACATTCATTGTCAACAGCGCGTGGCCGAACCGTTTTGACATGAGCCGGTAACCGTTATTTTTTTCCGGTTCAGTTCCGGTTCATCGCGATAACAATATAACGGTTCGGGTTCAGTTCCGGAAAAAATACCGGTTCGGTTCCGGTTTTCGGTTCGACACCCTGCTATATCTATCTATCTATCTATCTAATATATATATATAACCTGACGAAGAGCGGTCCCCGCTCGGAACGTCGTCCAATAAACTTATGAGTGCATCTTAGGCACTGTGTGTGTGTGTGTGTGTGTGTGTGTGTGTGTGTGTGTGTGTGTGTGTGTGTGTGTGTGTGTGTGTGTGTGTGTGTGTGTGTGTGTGTGTGTGTGTGTGTGTGTGTGTGTGTGTGTGTGTGTGTGTGTGTGTGTGTGTGTGTGTGTGTGTGTGTGTGTGTGTGTGTGTGTGTGTGTGTGTGTGTGTGTGTGTGTGTGTGTGTGTGTGTGTGTGTGTGTGTGTGTGTGTGTGTGTGTGTGTGTGTGTGTGTGTGTGTGTGTGTGTGTGTGTGTGTGTGTGTGTGTGTGTGTGTGTGTGTGTGTGTGTGTGTGTGTGTGTGTGTGTGTGTGTGTGTGTGTGTGTGTGTGTGTGTGTGTGTGTGTGTGTGTGTGTGTGTGTGTGTGTGTGTGTGTGTGTGTGTGTGTGTGTGTGTGTGTGTGTGTGTGTGTGTGTGTGTGTGTGTGTGTGTGTGTGTGTGTGTGTGTGTGTGTGTGTGTGTGTGTGTGTGTGTGTGTGTGTGTGTGTGTGTGTGTGTGTGTGTGTGTGCGCGCGCGCGCGCGCGCGCGCGTGCGTGCGTGCGTGCGTGCGTGCGTGCGTGCGTGCGTGCGTGCGTGCGTGCGTGCGTGCGTGCGTGCGTGCGTGCGTGCGTGCGTGCGTGCGTGCGTGCGTGCGTGCGTGCGTGCGTGCGTGCGTGCGTGCGTGCGTGCGTGCGTGCGTGCGTGCGTGCGTGCGTGCGTGCGTGCGTGCGTGCGTGCGTGCGTGCGTGTGCGTGTGCGCGTGTGCGTGTGTGTCAGCACCAGCACCTTGGAACACCCCCCGAAAATATTATCTGGCTACGCCAGTGATTGCAGCCACAGTTGCCTTGTCGTATCCCGTGAGCAATGCCCTTCGATAATATTCTGCACTTTGGGTTGTCATACGTGCAGGCTATTACCCAAAAATGGTGTCCCTCTGACCAGGGGATTGTCGTCAGTGAATTCGCTAGCTCTAATTAAATCTGGAAGTAAAGAAATCGAGGAAACCGCGAAGAAAACAAGCGAACTTGGAGCAACCCACCTGTCCAAGGCGTTCACCCGGGTCTTCCGCTTGTTCCTAACACACCAGCAAGGAGGAAAGCGCGGTAGCCCTTTCCCCTTTCTTTCAGTACAACGGTCTATATCTCGTGCGCACCCAAGCTGACAGTACGGTGGGAGCGCTCGCCTCCGGACCAATCAGCCGTGTTGGATTAACCTGAGACTGGGTTAGAGAAGAAACATCATGTTTCTTCTCTATACCCCAGTCTCAGGTTAATCCAACATGGTTAATATTCACCCGCTCACCTGCATCCTTACGGTATTTTCTCCAATCAGCCGCCTCCATTTCTGGGTGAGAGATCGACGCATCCAACGAGTACGAAGCTTTCACCGCTCTGTCAACTTAGAGGCGAATGGAGTGCATGCCTGTGGCGAGCTTCTTCTGGTTCCCATGATGCCGCTAAGTTGTCGCAGAGTGGACGGGCGCGAAAAGAAAACAGCGGCGGCAACACTTCGCCGCTTTCTCCTAATCTCGTATATCCTCTGCTAAGCGGAACTTCCCTTCGCCCGAATTTCCGCGATGCCGTGTTTTCCTTTCACGTTCGACGACAAACCAACGCCAAACCGCAGGACGACCGGAGAATGTCCGTGTCCAGTGTAGAGCTCACTCAGCGTCTAATCAATGTTTGGGCAAGCACGTAAACACCACCACAAAAGACAGCAGGTGGCCGAAAGTGAACACGAAATATCGATCAGCGAGGATTCTCCGCCGAGACGTCGGCAGAAATAAAACAGGAATGGAGAAGAAAATAGGAACGAAATGGAAAATATATATATAGGTAAAATAAAACGGAAAGAATAAACACAGGGGCCGACAGAACAGCACCTTTAAATGACGTAAAATACGCAACAACACATGGTGTTCGTCATGTGTCTGTGTCCAAGTAAGAATAAAAAATAAAAAAGCGAGGCCTTATTTGTTTTTGTTTTTTTTTTCTAGCAGGTGTGGTATTTTTTGTGACGTTTCAATTATTCTGAACGTCCTTTTTTTTTGCGACCGTTCCGGGGGATTGTATGAAAGAGTGTACACCGATCCAGCGACTTTCTCTACGGTGGCTTGTCCGAATTCGCGTCCATCCGTTAGGTTTTTGCGGCGATTTGATTGATACCCAACGTCGGCACTTGACACCTAACGGTTGCTTTCATTTGTCCCCAAGGAAACCTTTCCCCATAGCGGGACGGAAGAGATTCCAGACGTCTAAGGAACTACTGGACCCACCTCTGGTCTTGGCGTAGGTCTGCTCCAGGATGTCGGCGATGGACGTGTGGCAGCAGGGCTTCTTGAGCTCGCAGCAGCGCAGGCTGCCCTGGAACACGCTCTTGCTGTTCAGCGTAAAACCTTTCTCGGCGTTCACCTGCCGCTCCAGCGACTGGGCGATGGTGGCGAAGTTGGCGCTGTCCTCGTGCACGATGCTGAACTTGCGCCAGTTGTAGTAGCGCAGCAGCGCCGACACGCTCCGTACCACCTGAGGGCAAACAGGAATGGCATCTGGTACGTCAAGGTACATACATTACGGCAGAACAGTGAACCGGCAAGTCGCGGTAAAAGAGGGAGGAGGAGCTGAAGCCGAAGGCCAAAACGTTTGCAAGCCAGATCAAAAAAGATAGTTTAGCGACCATACGCCGAGTCACACCTCTTTTCTTTTTTTTCGAAGGAAACGACAAACAGCTCGGCTTCCTCCGGGCTTCCGGGCTATGGTTTCGAAAAGTGACCATATACATGGGCGAGCAAGTTCGACTGCTTCTAGTGCAGAAGGTGCAGGTAAAGTCACTGAATCCTGGGAAAGTAGCACCGTTCCCTTCGCCCGCTTGCTAGCAGAACACAAAGAGGTACTAAGACGACTAAAACCTGGAAAGGCGATTGGCTATACGGTACGTGACGCCATGGTAATCGCCATTTTGGTCCTTTCGAATTTTCGAAGCTTCGAGACCGTCGCTTCTGAGCCATGTCACGCCAAGATTGCGATGCCGGGTCATCGGATATACAGGGTGTCCCAGATAACTTGCACCAATCTTTAAAAAAGATCGGAGCGCTCCTCTACGGGAATGAAACCAGCTCATGTTGTTAGCATGCGTCTTATACGAAAGTGCAGGAAATTTTAGTGCGCCTAGTTTTTTTAATGAATTAAGACTAATTAGCTAGCTTAGTGTTTGCTCAAGGGCCAGGGCGTCAATTGGAAAGTTGTAGCGCGCACTGAGAAAACACCCAATTAAGGTGTTTGCTACATAATACGCTTTGTGTGTGTGTTTTTGCATAAAGAAGAAGCTTGCGGAATATAAAAAAAGGACCACCTGACAACGTACCCGCCCATCGCGCTTGCAGCGCTCTCAGACCTGCTTTGAAGGAACGAAATCCACCTTATCACTGACGCACTCTCCGAGACATGGCTTTGCGCAGTGTTGGGTGATGTACGTCTAAAAACTACTTGAACTACAAAGTAAATGAGAGGGTATGTACTTCAAGTAAAGAAGTACACCGGGCGCAATGTACTTGAAGTACAACAAAATACAATGTACTTTCAAAGTCAAGTGCAAGTACTTCTTTAACATAATCTTTTAAGATGTCCTTTTATTCCCCTATACAGCGTTTTTTTTTTAATTGGTATGCAGTGACTCCAAAGAAATCGTTGGTTCATCAGTTATTTTCGGATATGGCGGCGAATATTGAATCAAATCAAGTGGTCCTACAGTAGCTATTTTACTCTCGCTGATAAACTATTTAAAACAATCAACTTATACGGCACTTTTCTGCATCCAGTCTTATAACCACCACTACTTCACACACAAAGATGACCAGATGACGTCTCGAAAGACTATAGCGCGTCTTCACACGACGATACGCAATTTTTGTTAGAGGTTGACAAAGCATAATTTCGTGGTGCAAATTTAACAAGTACAAATTCGGAGAATGTACTTTGAAGTCGGGAGATGTGCTTTCCTCAAAAAGTGTCAGAAAGAAAAACAAAAAAACAAGAACTTTATGCAAAGTACATGTACATACTCAGATAATATACTTCAAGGTACCCTATCGAAAGACCCAGTATAACTTTTCCCTATCTGGATTATGGAACTGGAAATCTATGCCCGTTTTCACCTCAAGAAAAAAGGACGTTTTGCTCAATGTTCATGCGCGGTGCAAAGGAGTTCTTAGAAAATTTGGTTGCCGGAGACAGAAGCGATGTTTTTGGCGTTTGAAACGTGTACGTCCTGATAAGGTAACATAATGCACCTACATATATCTCAATTCTCAGCATCAAAGTCAAATTTGGGGGTTTTACGTGCCAAACCAACGACGGGCATCTGGCACGCCATAGCGTAGGACTGATGATTAATTTGGACCACCTGGGGATCTTTTGACGTGCAACCGAAAGCTCGGTTACACGGCCAATAAGCCTCCGTCAGATTGCAGGCACCTCGGCCGGGATTCGAGCCCTCCACATGGGGATTCGTAGGCCGGCGCTTTCGCCTCGGAGCCACCGAGGCGGCTCTCAACTCTCAGCATAAAGAGGGAAATTAGTAATGCTCCGCGAGACGCCGGAATTTTTTCGTACCGTTCTTGAGGTGAAAACAAGTATAACTAAAATTGTTCGTGAAATTTAGATTGCAGACAAGGGAATTTTGAAAACCTGAGATCCAGATAGAATCCAGTTCTATAATCCAGATAGCGAAAAGTTATACTGGCTATTTCTGTAGGGAAGTACAAGTTTTTTTTTTTTTTTTAACCTAGTTGAAGTAGTACTTGAAGTACGACACAATGTACTACTTAAAGTACTTCCCAACACTGGCTTTGCGGCAGCGGGTGCTCGCGCCTATCTTTGGAGCCTATGCACAAACACAAAGTCCTGTCTCGGACAGGGCCCCAGTGATAAGGTGGACTTCGTTCCTTCAAAGCACTTCTGAAATCGCTGCAAGCGCGACGCGCTTAGTAGACGCGAGGACGTGTTGTCACTTGGGTTTTTTTAATACTTTGTGGGCTTTCTTTGTAGGCTCAAGAAAAGAAGCGCGCAAAGCGTGTCATGTTGCAAACACCTTTATTGGCTGCTTCTCAACGCGCTCCACCACTTTCCAATTCGCACCTCCGCCGTTAGACAAATAATTAAAATGTTAGCTAATGTATCTTAACTAAATTACTAGCTGTACAAAAAAATTCGTCCACGTACATCTTCGTACCGCCATCTAAGGCAACGTCAGTGCTTGGAGGCATTGAAAAATAATTTTACTGTCTTGAAACACGCAAGAACAACAACATAATTGTAAGAGATCTGCGGAAATAAGCGTAAGTGATAAGTTTATTTCATGCACACTGCCAAAGGCGCTAATACTGGCCGAGGAACGCTTTCAGTACGATGACGCTCTATAGCGATCTTGGTGCGACAGGTTTTAACGACCCTTTCGAAGCCTCAAAGGTTTGAAAGGGTCCAAAATGGCAATCGCCATGGCAACCGACAGCGACGAGCCAATCACCTTGAGAGTCTGTATGTTGGTATTTGTTTGTGTCCGGCTATCAGGTGAGAAGGCAATGGCGTTACTTTCCCAGATCCAGTGACTTTAGTCGTGCAAGATCGCTATGGAGCATCATCATAATGAAAATGTTCCTCGCCAATATAAGCGTCTTTGGCAATGTGTATGTAATCAACTTATCAGTTAATCTTGCTTATCTCTAGATTAACAAAATCGCGATATTCAAGGAATGACTTTACAAAGCAAATTGTCACCGGGAATTAGGATTGTCACCGGGAATTAGGATTGGCTCCCCGAGAACGGAGAGGTCAAGGACAAACTGCTCATTCCACGAACCAAAATGGTGACAACACGGGGAGCTTGACGCTACTTTCCCAGTATACAGTGACTTCAAATAGGCACAAAGGATAGCTGCCTATGTCTGTACCCACTTTATTCCTCGAATCAGAGCGAGCAAGAGCTTCCGTCTTCTGTTCCTAGAGCGGAAAGCGGTGGCGTCAGCGTTCTGCGTCGTCTAGTTTCTAGCCATCGCTATCTTTCCTTTTCTAAGGCTTTCAGAAAGCCGTAGAAAAGCCTTCGAGAAAGAAGAGAGGAAGAACTTTGAAGAGAATGTTGTTTCACAGAGAAGATGTATATGGCTAAGGTTCCATGCATTTTTGGTATCCATGTGCAGAAACTAAATTGCACGTAAAAGCGCTCCACTGTACGGAAATGCATATACGCCCCGTCACCTCGATATGCCTCATGACAAGGAAAGACATCGAAACATGTGATAATGGAGATACATCCAAGAACAATGAGCCCTCCTCCCGCTCGAGTCAGGTGACGTCACTGCTTTACATATATGAAAGTAGCAGCTTTTTTATATGTAAAGCATTATATGTGTAGATTTAACTCTAGCAAAGAATCTCACCAAACTTGTAATAAAACCCATTAGTGTGTAACATAGTGATCACCAAAGCAATGATTACTACCGTTTCAAAATGTTACACTGTAAATAAACATTTGGTGAAGTGCTTTTGTGCGTCTCTTGGCGAATCATTTGTGGTGGAGCCTTACAGCTTCGCTGGCCAACCACCTTCGCAGAGTGGAATGGCTCACAATTTGTTTGTCGACAAACAAGCACCAGGCGGCAACGCGAAAGATAAGAATATAATCCGCGTTTTCGCATGGCAGCCTTTGCGCCTGCTGCACGAGTGAAAACCTTAGCGCTCTCCCGGGCTCCCCACGTGCTTCAAGCCGACCTAAAATTTAGTGATTTAAGGGTTCTCCATGACGCTCAGCAGGCTCCACGAGGAATGATATTGTAGGTGCCTGTAGCATCAAATTCAGTGAAAACAAACAAAGAAACAAGAAGCTTGTCAGCAACAAAGAAGACAATATAATCTTACTTGCTGGCAAGCGGTTTCCACTATTATCGATCCCACAAGTGCCCACAATGTCGGCTTCTGTTTTGGCGATATTAGGCTTAGATGGACGTCGGCCCGTAGGGAAATTTCCATTTTCTCAATTATCTCTTAATCCAGGCAACGTCATGTTCTCAGTCTTTCGCGTTTTATCCCAACCGCTAGCGTCACATCCTCGCGGAGTTTGAGCTTTCTGCGATACTTAACGTATTTTCCGTTTTTCGGTAACTCCCTGTACATCAAGAATGGCGTTAAACGTGGATAACCCATGTGCACTAGTGGGGCATTTTTTTGTGGGGTTCCAGACCTCAACGTCGCCACTACAGTTTTCGCAAAGCTACCACATGTTGTAACGAGCACGTCACGATGACGTAAGCACAATAAGCCGAGGCTACTTAAGAATCGATGCTCTCCATATACACCAGTCTTTTTGCTTCATTACCGAACTACGGTGTGAGCGTGTTTGTCTTGGCCGCGATAGAACAACTGGCGACGAAGATGGGATCGCCCAGCGATATCTGGGCACGGCAACTGGCCTCGCAGCAGCGGAGACACCGCATCGGATCCGGAGCAATCACCGACAGCGGACGGAACAGACGGCACCCACGAAAAAGATAAGCGCTCGAAAATGGCTTCAAAGCGTCAAAGAAGCATGCCGGAATTCGACCCAAGGACCGACGACACTTTCGAGAGATTCGGAAACTTCGAGGACATTAACGAGGTACCAGAACAAAAGAAACTGAAGCTTTTGATGAGACTCAATTACTATAGGTCAATTTAATCGTAGAGATTGCAGTAAGCGTTGTTGTAACCATTCTAACCCGTGTCTGCCCGTGATCATTATTCTCTCGAGGGTCTGGAGGAAGAAGGTTTCTTCTTCCGCAGCCATCACACTTTTCTTGACCGTGGTATGCGCTTAAGCCTACAAGGAGTAATAAAAATTTTCATTTCTGACGTCCAGTCACTGACGCAGAGGTGTTTACGGTTTTTATGGAATTAAAAAAAAAAGTCACAGTTGTGATGCAGGTGATATGCAGATTAGACCAGTCAGGTATGTTTTACCTTTGATCACTTCCTGCCTTACTTATCTTTTTTAAATCGTGTGTTTAGATCGGCGTGTTTGCGGAACTCGTAGAAACAGCTAAAGTGTTTGTGCTGTACAAAAGCGAGATAAAAACGACATAAGCAATTACAAGCAAGCCTATCTCTGTCCATCCGGTAATCTCAAAGGACTTAGATAAAACTGATAAATATTCGTGCATCTCAGTTTTTGGAGAAACACCAAATAATTACTAATGCTCAATTCGGCTTTCGGGAATATCTATCTACAGAACTTGTATTACTTGAACAAAAATAATTAATTATACGGAGTTTTGAGAGAAAGAAACTGGCCCTTCGCATTTTTCTAGATATGTCACAGTTTACTACTAGGAAAGCTCTATATTTACGGAATTCGAGGTCAAGCACTTGTTTTGCTTAAATCATATTTAAATCACCGTAAAGAGTACTTTGTTCATCTTAATGGTTTCGCGTCTACAACAAAGGCAGTTATATTCGGTGTCCCTGAAGGAAACGCCGTTAATATTTACGTTAACGATATTGTAAACATAAATCCACTGACTAAATTCGTAACATACGCGGGTGACACGAGGCTCTTCTTTTCTGGCGAGACTGGCGACGAGCTTATCAGCTGCGCAAACGTGAGCTTATCAGCTGCGCAAACGTGACCCTAACAGCGTTGCAAAAATGGTCCTCAGATAACGCGTTAACCATCAATGCGAATAAGACGAAGGCAATCATCTTTCGGCCTAAAAACAAACCTCTTTCTACAACTAAGACCCTTGTCTTAAATGCAAAGGATATAGTTACTGTAAATAATTTTAAGAATTCAGGTGTAATTTTCAATCATTACTTACCTTGGAAAATCGTGTAAATGATTTACGCACTCGCGATTGTCAAAGGTCATTGGACTAGTCTCTCGTAACCGTTTTAGTCTACCGAGAAATGCTACGTTTCTTTTATACCATGACTATTTTTTTTTCTCACCTGAATTATTGTCATTTAGTTTGGGGCACAACTCCCCGCACAAATCTAAAAAAATTAAAAAAAAAGTAACTAATATTGCAAAAAAAAAATTGCGCTTCTTTGAGAATGTTTTTTGCGACTCTGGCACCCAGGGTCTGTTTATAAAAAAATAATATACTTCATGTTTACAACGTGTACAAGTATAAAATTGCCATCTGTTTTAAGTTAAAAGAAATGGGGATAGCTTAGTAAACCTTGCGGAGCTAAAAGAACATGCAACTTCCCACCCAACTCGGTCGGCGGCATTGGACCGTGCCACTGTGTCACAAAAACAATTCAATGCAATCACTCAAATACAGACTTCCTACTCATATTGAACACACTAATAAAAAAAAATAACATTGATATTATTTCTCTTGCAATTCAGGAATTACGAATTGAACTAATGCGGGACGAAAATAAATGTATCGATTTATGAGACCTGTTTGATTTTTGTATTTTATTTTCTTATGTCAGTTTTCTCAGTGTTTTTTTTTACGCTCTTGCTTTGTTTTGACTTCTGTATATGCCACTAGAAGGGAGTAAGGGCTCCGTCAAGCTGATCTCACAGCTTTTTTCCCTTGCTTCCTCCCTTCATGTATCGAAATGGAAAAGAAAGTTTCTTAATAATTAATAATAATAACTACGGCGTGAGCGTGTCTGTCTTGGCCGCGATAGAACACCAGCAAGTATACGTCTTGCTCTTTGGACGAGGTTTACGTGTTCTCTTGCGCTCGCTCACCGCAGCTTGGCAACCGTAAACGGTGTGTCCTGCATACTGGGTAGTATACTGTATACTCCGTTTCACCTTGTTGTACCGCAGCGAAGGCTAGAAGCGCGAGCTCATAGCGTTGGCGGCTGTCCTCAATGCACGAGAGCTTGTGCCGCCGACACTGTGTCCTAGAGCAAGAAGCTCGCGCTTCGAGCCTTTCTTGCGGTACATCATAAGGTGAAATAGAGTATAGACGCGATCAAACTTGGAAGCCAGCAATGGCGGCTCGAGTAACAGATGCGCGAGAAGCGTCTATCTATACTTAAAGGGGCCCTGCAACCATAGAGTTATTATAACGTACGCTAGAGGTTCAACTGGCGCTAGTGTCTATGTGACTTCCGGGAGGCAAATTCAAGCAGACAGCAACCACCCTACTTTTGCGGTGCTCCTGTGCATTCCTATGGGAAAATGCGCGTGAAATTTGTCTCTTCGCCGGAAAATAACACGAATAACTTTTGTTATTTTGGTTGTACCATATAGTATGTACCTTTATTAATATTGTGAAAGTATGATTGCTTTAGTTACAGCATTTTTCTTTACCACGGAACGATGTTAAACTTCGCTGTATTTCAGGCCCAAACCTATGTTCCATGGCAGGTATGTAAAAACGAGCGACGATTCTAAGCAAAATAACGATCGAAAGGAGTGTACAGTGTGTTCAAAGTTCGCTAGCATTGCGGTGGCGCTTATATATTGCTAATATGCCCGTCCTGTCACTCTATGAAAATGACTCCGTCGTGCATCTTTACGACGACGGTTAACAAACATTCGAATGTAAGAAATAAAGTACGTGGACTACGAAAGGTGTGCCTTTTTATTATTTCCTATGTCCGGCAGTTCTTATCGGGCCTCTGTTCTCTGACCTCTCCCTATTTGCAAAGATTTGGAGCGTGCGGTTGATGATTTGAACCCAGAACATGCATCTTTGCACATATTCATGAGCAGAAAGAATAAAGCAGTACTTATTTATTGCAAATCGGACTATATTACGTGGCTTTCAATTTATTTTGGTCGCCTGCATGCACAAGGAGTTACTTATCCAATGTTACTGCGTAGTTCTTGCCGTCTCTCTTGGTTTTCCACATGTCCTTCGTTCGTTTGACACGTATATCCCCATGGTGGAAAGCGCCGATGCCGTGTTCGCGCTAACAGTGTCCGACAGTGCACATAAATACACGTACGAAGCCGTTTTAGCACCGTTTTCAATCCGATAAATTTTAAAGAAAAACGCCGTAACTGACCAATTATTTCGTCGGCCTGATTGAGAAATGTTCCAAGCTACCTAGTACGTACGAATTATTCGTGATATTTGCTCCTATATTCGAGCGCGGAGAGAAAATGTACTCGCTTTTTCCCATAGAAATGCATTACCGGAAGTCAATTTCCGACTGGTTGCTGTCTGCTTCAATTTGCAGCAGCACACTAGCGCCACTTGAACCTCTAGCGTACATTATAATAACTCTATGCCTGCAACAACTTTTTTACTGCTTTTCAATAGACCGATCTCACCAAGCGTTGCACGCATGCGTGATGCCGCCATAACTGTAGTTCGTAGGAGGCAGACGCCAGTTCACGAGAGAGCTCATGCCGCTTCGTGCTCTGCTCGCGCAGACCTCCAGCGGGGTTGTCGCGCGTGCAGAAAGACTACAACTCCCACGATGCATCTCGGCAGCGGTAGCGTATCAAACCAGCTGTGAGATCGGTCTATTTGCACCGGATCTGAGCGCACTGAACGTAGTAACTTAAAGAAACTTTTCTTTTCTCAAATTTCGATTTTAAAAGTTATAGGCAAATTAGAATTACAAAAACAAGCAAAAAAAAAAGAAAAACCTCCTTCCTGACGTCGTAGGTCCTGGCTCAATTGAGTGGCCGTGAACTAGAGGAGTAGTGAGCTCATCAAGCGCTCACGGCTGCCGCACTCCGTGTCGACGGCTCGAGAGGGCGCCACTAAAGCACGTTTTGGATAGGCTGAATGAAGCAGGCTGCCAGGGCGGCTGGCATTGCATTTGTTGCACGATTAAACACTAATTTGGCATAACATTTCATTGGCCACAAACGACAGCAAACACGGGGTAACGATCAGTTCAGAACGGCAGCCACTTCGCGCTGCCATACCGCCCAATGGCCAAATCGCCAGCCAAGCCCGCGCCGAAAGCCTTCGGAACGCTCGGAACCGGTCGGATCCTCGAGCTGGTATACGACCGCAGCGCCGCCGCGTACATCCGGGACCTTTCTACGCGCGCCGTTCGTCGGAGCCTCATCCTACTAGCCCTTCCTAGCATGCGCCGTTTTTTCCGCCGTTTGGTGGCGGGTTTGTCGACGGGTGTTTTCTTGTTTCCGTACTTTATAAACTGCATTTGTTTCTTTTCTTATCTAAAATACTGAACAAAAACTACTTTCATACATAATTGTGATGGTTCGCGACACTTATATTTTGTATCTCGACTAAAAAAAAAAAAGCTTTTAGCGGCTCTGATTAGTGGTAAGCGCAGGACCAAAGACGTCACATATTGCGCGCTTTCGGCAACGCGGGTCGCCCTCGTAGGTGGAGGAGTTTCCGCGTCGTCCGGTTAAAATATGATGCACTGATATAGACGCTTTACACACGCGCCAGATTGAGCCGCGATAGCCGCCCTTCTCTAGTCTTACCGAGATGCCGAGCCACTGAAGCGGGCGTTAACGGGTCTTCACAAGGGCCTATGCTGGGCACAAGAACACAGTAGCATCTAAAATGGCAATAACCTGTTCTTCTGTGGTAATGATGAAATGAAGCGAACGGAATAAGAGGGAACAAAAACTGAAGGTCAGTTATGGCGGCGCCCATGCACAGCTGCTGTAAAGCGTCTATTTAGTTACTCTCTCCGTGCCCGCTGGCTTGCCCGAACCCCAAGAGACGTGGAAACCGCAAAAAAGATAGACGCTTAAATATAATTGCAGGGCTCCTTAAAGGATTTCATAAGTCTTCACAAAAACACGCAACACCGAGGCACTCTACAGAAGCAGAAGACAGCCCCACCCGTGCATTTCCTAGCAACTTTTAAACACTCCTTTTTCTTTATTTTTACGGCGAAGCTATTTATGGCTAGGGTCCCGTGGATTTTCCGTGTACGGCAACAGAAACGACGTCAGGACTTTGTGTCACATGACGTCAATTTCCCCGTTAAATTTAGCGGGGAAATTGACGTCACGTGACCTCAACACCAATTCAGTTTCCCCGATAAATTTTGCGGGAAACTGAATTGGTGTTGAGGTCACGTGACGTCAATTCTATCCGCTAAATTTAGCTGTGAAAATGACGTCACGACTTCGTGTCATGTCACCCATCAACAAATTCAGCGGCAGGAGGAGAGGAGGAGGAGAGCAAGAGGAGGAGGGAAGCGCACCGCCCTCTCTTCGTCGTCGTTCCAAGCTGCTTGCGTGCTTAGTTTCCTTTCCTTCCGCCGGGTGGGGGTTCCGTCACGCGTGTCTAGTTCCCTCCGGCTCCTCGGGGCGGCGATAGTCCTCGACATGTGTGTGCGTACCGTTCGTCACGATGACCACCGATCAAGACGATTAAACGTGTTCGTACCTTTGTTCCAAATTCCCTGTCACGTCTGTGTCGTGTGCTAAAAACAGCTTCGCTGGTCATCTACCTTCACAGAGTGGAATGGCTGATAATTTCTTGTTGTTTCTTTTTTTCTTGGTTTTTTGGAAGGAGTTTTTAGTTTTTATTTCCCTCCATCGATGCAGTGGAAAAGAGGCGAGACTCACCAGGGCTTCGGAAGGCACCGTTCTGGCGAAGGTAGAGTTCTCGATGCGAGTCACGCTGGCGTCCGAACATTTCTGAAACGATACAAGACCTTTCATTAACCGATGGAACTAATCGACGCCCTTAAATAAAAACCCGGCACCGCACACCTGTGACAAGCGAGTACACCAAGAAGTGAGGAGACCTCGGCCCCTACACAACGGTCATTATTTCTGGCACGACCACTGGTACTGAAGAAGATGGATATTACTTCCCTCGAAATTTTCTATTATGCCTTTCTGAAATTCTGAAAAGGGAAAAAAAGGGGGGGGGGGGGGGCGATACCCATCTATGCTACTTGCCCTTACTTCCGACGCCACTCGGGCGGGGGGGGGGGGGGGGGGGTGGAGGGAGACGGAGGGGTGAATCGCCCCCCGCCCCCCCCCAAGTGGCGTCGAAAAAGGGGGGGGGCGGGGGTGTAAAGGGGTAAGGGCGGGAGGCGATCATTGACAGAATCAGAACAACAGGGGGTGTCTCTCGACAACTCGGCATCCAGCACACTCTCCATGCCTTCCGCCGTGCTTTGGCTGCGCACACCCTCTCAAGGTCGGAAACTGAAGCTCTCCCCTGCCGTTCTCACCAGTGATAAAGTTACCGAATCCTGGGAAAGTAGCGCCGTGCCTCCCCGTATGCTCGCCATTCTGATTCATGATATGAGCGGTTTCTCCTTGCCTTGTCCATTCTCGGTGAGCCGATCCTGATTCCAGGTTGCTTTATATAAAGACACTCCTCGAATACCGAGATTCTGTTGTATAAACCGGCGAAACAAGCGCACATCTTTGCATCGCCATCGCATGCGGCGTCGATGCTTGTGGCTTCAAAAGCAAATTTCCCAGTCTCGAAATAAAGCCTTTATCTTGAAATAGGCAGGAACGACAATACCACTGTGAGAGATCTGTAGGGATATGTGGACAGCATGCACAGCGCCAAACGTGCGCATGCTGGCGAGGAACGATTTAGGTACCATGATGTTTATAATAGCCATGTTGGTGCGACTGGTTGAGAACGACCTTCTAATCAATCAATCAATCCTTTATTTCACACTAGAAACTGATGTCGGATGCACGGGCCAAAAGTCAAAAGTTTGTCTTGACAAGGCCTCTGCAGCCTTACAATTGACACACGGCGACATCCTACACATCAAGTGTTAATATTTAGTTTTCAGGTGTTTAGCGAAAAAATCAAAAAGGACAAAAATAACTGCCTCAATTAATCACACTATCAAAGATATCAAATATAAAATATATATATTAGGCACATGACGACATATTTAGGTACATGACAGAAATGTAAAGATAATCGTATTACCTCAAGCATAACAGAAATATACAGAACACACGACCCCAAAATACAAGCGAGGTTTTAATGCAGAAAAAAAAAATTCTAGTTGTACTGATATTCAGTTTCTCGATATTTGTTAAATTACGCTTGTGAAATTTATTTCGAAAAAATGGAAGATTATACCTTAGCACTTGGAACCCGTAATTTGTATGACTTGTTCGTATTTTCCAATGCTCCCCCTCACGAACGTCGTATACTCTAATATTTGGTGTTAGGTTTGAAATATGTCCAAAGAAAGGCACGTTAGAACGAACGGCAGATCTATATCGTGTCAATAAATTATACTCATATAGGCGTAGTTCTTTAAACAGTCGACGTGCATATGTATCGAAAGGAACATTAAGTATTGTGCGAACAGCCTTTTTTTTTTTTTTTTTCAAGGAGGTGAAATCTGTTAATATTTGACAAAGGTGTGGTACACCACACTAAATTACAATAGTTTAAATGGGGTACAAAAAGGGCCTTGTATATAAGCATCCTTATGTGACGAGGCAATAAATCTATGATTTGACATAGTTTCCCACGCACTCTAGATAGCTTTTTAACAACATTATTAACGCGGGAATCCCAAGACATCTGTTCATCAAAATAAACTCCCGAGCATTTTAACGTTCGGAACAATTTCCATGACTGAGGGGCCCAGGATAATATTAAAAGAAAAACTAACATGTCTATTCTTGGGTTTTAACTTCACTCCAATCATATAGCTTTTCAAGTAAAGCATTTGTTTCATTAACAAGGTCTTCTATTTCTGTACCGGAAAAAAAAAAAAAAAACATAGACTGGTATCATCGGCATAAATGATGAAAGACCGGGCTTTGCTGATATTAACAATATCGTTTATGTATAGATTAAATAACGTAAAATGCTACCTTGCGGTACTTCAGCTCTAATGAGTAGGACAGAAGAACTCTGTCCGTTTATTACGAGATATAGACCGATCTCACCAGCCAGTTTGACTACGCCACCGCTGCCGCAATGCATCGAGGGAACTTTAGTCTTTCTGCGCGTGCGTCAACCTCGCTGGAGCTCTGGGCGTGCAGGGCACGAACAAACTCGTGCACTGCCGATTGCCTCCTGTGAACTAAAGTTATGGCTGCCTCGCGCATGCGTCGAACGCTTAGTGAGATCGGTCTATTGCAGGCGAAACTCAGTACGATTGTAAAAGAACTAAAGGTACACCGCGAATTCCATAGCACTCAAGCTTTCTTTCGTTAGGGTAGTATGGTCAATACGGTCGAACGCTTTCGAAGAATCAATGAAGACGCCTATAGTTAACTTTTTTTTCTTCAAACAGCTTTAAAATTCACTCCTGCTCTAGCAAGGCGAACTCCGTTGATCGACCTCTACGAAAGCCATACAGTGAGTTAGAAATTTATGAAAATTTAGTGCAGGAACTTGTGACTCTACAGCGAATAATCTTTTCAAGGCTAAAGTTGAGGCTTGGGCGAGTTGGTACATACTTCGGAATTAAGAAAACAGCGCGGAAAGACGAGGACCAGACAAAGAAGTGACACGGACGTAGCGCTGCATCCGTGTCACTTCTTTGTCTGGTCCTCGTATTTTCGCGCTGTTTTTAATTCCGAACTTTTCAAGGCGTTTCGAAAACACAGGTGGTATTAATATTGGCCTATAATTCGAGAATTCATTTTGGTTCTCTCCTTTAAACAAAACAATGGCTTTTGCAGTTTGCATCTCTTTAGGAAAAATACCACTATACAATGAGGAGTTCAAAATCTGTGTTGATACAGGTGAAAGAACGACCAAAACGTGATTAATTGGTTTGATCTGCAAATCGTCTATATCACAGGAGTTGCTGTTTTTAAGAGATGACATAATTGAAATGATCTCATTTTGATTTGTTGGGAAGAAAACTGCGCTGTGTTCGTTTCTAGGCTTCATATACGCCATTGATGAAGGTATGCTATACTAGCAAAGTTAGTCAAATAACTATTGAAAGCTTCAGCTTCCAGCTTCAGATCGGTTCATTCGAAGTTCCGAATGAACCGATCAGACAATCCCCTTGCGAGGTATGGTCATCTGCGTGTCTGTTTGTGTCCGGTTAGCAGGCAGGGAAGGCAATGGGGCTACATTCCCCTGGTCCAGTGACGATCTGTAGCGAGTGAGTATGCGCCGAGAAGCTGACGGAGAGGAGGAAACCAGACGGGACGCCAGAACTCCAATCTCTGGTTTGAATGACTGGTGGGCAGACCTACGGCTAGCGTCCTTTGTCTTCCCTGAACTCGTCCAACACGTTTGAATGCGAGAGTCAAACGTCGAATGCCGCCCTTCCGCGTTCGACGAGTGTAGTGTGAGACAAAGACAGCTAGCTTTACGTCTACCCCCTAATCCTTCGAAGCAGAGCTTGGCGTTCTGGCGTCCCTTCTGGTTTCCTCCTTCCCCCCCCCCCCCCCCCGCCCCGCCCCGCCCCGCCCCGCCCCGCCCCCCCCCCCCCCCCCCCCCCCCCCCCCCCCCCCCCATAGAAAACAAAACACGCTGGCACCCTGGCGCCACCTCACAGGTAGCCGAGCACTTCCGATCCACTTCTAACTAGACTGAAGGTTTGCATAGTATTTCCGAGATGAAATGTATACCCACCAGTGTTGCGGAGTGGGCACCCCCCATTCCATTCAAATTCCATTCCGGGGAATTCAAGTTTTCGATAATTCAATTCCTGTCAACTCCTAGGAATGGGGACACTGGACCCATTCCCACTCCTGGAATGGCTGAATCGTACCATTCCATTCCTCATATTCCTAAACGTAAAAAATTGGGACTTGACAGCTACATTGTGTTGCCGGCATAAGTAGCATAAAGCTGACAATATCAAACGCGTAGAGAATTGCAAAAAATGCTAAATGCCTAAAAAAAAGCACTGATTTTACTAAGCGGAGCGCTGGTGGCACAAAGTATTTGTTTACATTGTACTGCAAACATCGAGAAAGCCCGTTGATTTCTCGACGCTTGTTTAAAACATCGGTCTCGCGATCGCGTGGCTCGCAAAGTGCAATGTCGGAGAAACTATATGACGTTTTCGTTCGTCCCGGGTTCGTGTCGAAGTGGAGCGATCTGCCGGCAGCTGAATGGCGCATACTCATGGAGTTCAGACTTGAAAGTAGTTCTACTCTACTCGAGTTACTGTAGTTTAACTACTTTTCTGTGCAGTTCAGTGTGTTTTAATTACATCTTTATTTCGGTAATTAGTAGTTTACTTTAATTACGTTTTCCAAAGAACTTCTACTCAAACCACAAACTACTTACGAATTTTAATGGCAGGTTTGCTCATCAACAAACATTCCTGCACGAAAAGAGATATGTTGGAAGATCAAGTGATATTTGCAAAGAGGTGGAACAGGCACGTAGCCAGGGGGGGGGTGCCATGGGGCCCGGCCCCCCCCCCCCCTCCCCCCCCGAAATCTTCGATTTTGCTGGGACCTCCTCTCCCCCTCATACAGCATTTGCCCCTCCCCCTCCCCCCCCCCCCCCTCCCCGAAACAAAATCCTGGCTAAGTGCCTGAGGTGGAAGCATGTGACCTAGGAGTGGGCGGGGGAGGGGGGGGGGGAGGGGTTGGAGAGTCCGAAATTCCCTAAATTTAGCAGAAAAATTACCAAAACTTTTTCCGCTAGATTTAGCGGGAAATTTAGCCAAAATTTCTGAGCTAAATTTATCGGGGAAATTGACCAAAATTTGTGCCGCTAAATTTAGCGGGGAAGTTTTACCACTATATTTGGCAGGAAAAATTTTCCACTAAAAAGAAATTTATTTTGGGGAAATCTTTTCCCTCGTGACGTCCAATGGACGCCACCTTGACGTCATTACGGGAGACGTCACACGCCACGTCATACGTGACGTGTGACATCCCACGTGACGTCATTATGGGAAATGTCCCAAAATGCAACGCGCGGTTACGCCGACGCCGCTCTACCCGAAACCAGGCGCCTAAGAGCTGCGCTCTAAAGTAGTTCGCTACTTTTTTGCGGGAGTAATATACTCAATTAGTTTCCATTTGAGTAATTTCTACTCTACTCAAATTACTTTTCGAGACCAATACTCCGTAACTTAACATAATTACTTTCTTTTTCTTTTTTATTCAGTAGCTCGTACCATGGTTTTCTCTATAATGGCAAAGCCTGGCAGATCACCACGAGACGCGGCCGCCGAAAGAAAAAAGGTAGAGGGGCAGACAACGGATGAGAGGACAGTCATGTAACGGGCGCCCCGCTGCCGCAGCGGCTGAAGGTAATTATTTTTCATTTAATTAACTTCAACTTACTTTTTTTTTCTTTCAAATAATTAACTTCGGGAAGCTGAAGTTAATTATTTTTAAAGCAGAGTTGCTTCGCTATCTCTTGGTTGTTTCGTCCGATAATGTCACCGCCACCTGTCGGTTTCTTTGTTTGCACGATCTTTATCTACTTACCTTGGCCTCCTTTTTATTTCCCTTTCCGTCCTTCAATTTCCGATTTGGGTTCCCGTTGAGATGCCTTTGGAAGTCATTAAACATCTTTGCTACGTGTACGTGTCCTCGATCGTCTCGGTTCTCTATTATTTCCACGTGTGCCCTGTCCGAGAGGAATCTATATATATATATATATATATGTAATGCACAAATAAAAATCAAATGACATTAGCGTCAATATTGTTTCGAAACAGCCTTGAAGGCGTCCGTAGCTTCCTGGCAATCCTTAGAAACTAGGTTGGATGAATCTATTCCGCTGGAAAGGAGGCGACACCCTCTCCAGCGTTCGCTCTGCTAATAATGAAAGAGGGGGCAGGAGCTCACGCTTAACGCTTAGCCTGTCACTGACTATATATAGGAGGGGTCTCAAACTCATTTAAGTGTGGGGGCCAGATAGCTCACCCAAAAATGTAGAGGGATAACTTAGGGAGGTGGGGAAAGGTTAATATATATTAGGTCAAAAAAAGAAAAAGACATCAACAACAGCGCTGGTGTTCCAAGTTGCAAAGCAGCCGAGTCTTTCAGCGACACACAGAGATTTTCCCTAAAGAGGGGATGATCTCGTGCTATTTGCTTTTCGTAAAATGCCGGTTTGCCACTGCCGTATTCAGTGATTTCCCTACACCCCCCCCCCCCCCCCCCCCCTTGTTTTTCTGAAGGCACCCCCTGAATTCGCCATGACTCCTATCCGCAATCTCCCCTCCCTCTCCCCCCCCCCCCCCCCCCCCCCCGCTAATTTCAAATCCTGGGGAAACCCCTGGCCGTATTTAGCTTTGATTTATGTATACAAATAGTCCGGTTGTCTACTTACAGTGTGATTACAACGTTTAAAGTACTACCATCCAGCATACTCGATGGATTTTTGTTTCGTTCAGTACAGCTGGATATTAAGCACACAATCGTTACTATGTCGCTCAATTCACTCGGGAAGTATGCGAATTCAATATCTGTCGAAATAACTTTTTCCGTACTGGAGTTTCTGCTTTTATGGCGATTTTTATAGCATAAATACAAGAAAACACTTGCATGTTAACGGTAAGACGAAACAGTCCTAGATCCGAAAGAAACCAGATTAGTGCAAAATCTGTTAGAACGTCACAAGAGCAGAGCTACGTTTGCAGTGGAAACGAATGGACGACAAGAGGTCATTGTTTATGGCGCGTACAACGCTCGAGGCGTAGGAAAGGGACACTCGCAGCACGACCCACTTGCGGAAGAAGAGTGGCGCTATGCCGCATGCGGCGGACCGCGACCGGCACGAGCGTAAAACGCGCTCCGTCACTCGACTCGGGAGTCTGCGTCATCTTCCGCCGTTGAGCCTGGCAACGTTTGGACCTATTTTTATTTATTTTTTTATTTAAAGAAAGGGACTACGCTTTGTAATTTTACAACGTAAAACCCACTTGTGAAATACTACGCCTTTGACGAAAAGTTTAGATAGCTACAGGCAGGTGCCGATTTGTAAAATCCATTTTAGATCCAACCTCGGTATTTCAGACGCCCTCCACTACTACGACTACAACAAACAACAATAATAATAATAATAATAATAATAATAATTATTATTATTATTATTACCGTTTAAAGAGATATTGAAACGCGGGAGAAAAATCGTCATCATGAGGCTTGACATGTTCTATCGGCGGTGGTGGCAGAGACAATGTGCAGTAAACGGAACACTCAAGCAAGAATAAAATACCATTGGGAACCTTCATCAGAAAGCACAAAAGCACGATGAAAGCGAGCAGGGAGAACAGACACATCAACGCTCACATGCATTTATTAACCAGACACAAACGACACAAAGACTTGGGGCCTGGAAAGGATTCATTCGTGTCGCCGTGAGACAATTGAAGGAAGAAGCCCGGCGGGCAAGACTGACTGGTCGGGCAGGCCGAGAGACGGAATGAAGGCGAACCGCGGACGACAGACAGAAGTGAGCGCTTTTCAATCGTGCCGCAGACATTGTTCCCAATCGAAAACAAGCGGTGCAAATGAGCCCGCACTGCGGTTCCGAAACAAGACTCGATTGGATCCCCAACGAGCTGAGAAGCGACCATCGACGCGAAACGACCTCCTCGCGGAAGGGAGTTGTCTCAAACCAATACCACTTGGGAAACAAGGCTCCTGCTTTACGTCATCGTTAGTGTATCCCTGACTCGCCCCACGAGGCAAACCAGCACCTCTTAGACAGCTTTCAAAGCCTGCGCGTCACGTGACATGACGTCACGTCCCGGAGGCCTGCACGGGCGCTGATAGGATTCGAGTGCCGCGTCAGCCTTCGCGTGGGACTATGATAGGAAGCGAGTCCAACGCGAACGCTGACGCGGCACTCGCATCCAATCAGTGCCTGTGCAGGCCTCCGGGACGTGACGTCATGTCACGTGACGCGCAGGCTTTGAAAGCTGTCTAGGAGCTTTCAAAGCCTTCGAGTCGTTGCACCTGCGAGACGCGGCGACACGGACGCGAGCTCGTTGCGTGGATCTGCTCCGGGTGACATTAGAAGAGGAAAGGCGCCACACCGGTTACGTCTCCGAAGATGCAGTGCGCAGCGACCTTTTTTTACCGAAGCGACGCAGTGTGCTTTTACAAACATCCCCCAAGCAGCACGGAATTTGATCAAGCATTGGCCAATGGCTGGCGATGGTCTTTTGGTAATGGCCAAAGAGTGGCCATTCATCGGCTACTGCTTGGCCGATGGCTGATGGCCATTGGCCGATAGCCAGAGAAATACCAGTCATCGGCCTATGGCTGGCCACTGTCTTGCCACTGGCCAAAGGACCAGTGCCAGCCATCGGCCAATGAGTGGCCAAATCTGTCCAGCTTGGGCACGTGGCAGCGTTTCGACGATTCCAACTGGTCGGAGCATGAACGAGACAACGTGAGAATAAATACTGCCTTAAGGGTAAAAAAAAAAAAAAAGGTCCTTCTCTCGCTTTTACAAATTTTCGTTAATCGCACGTGACCCTGATGAGGGTCATCGACGTCTCACGAATCATTCGGAGCAAAACAAAAGGAAATGTGCGTAAGATAAAGAAATCCCGCGGTCCTTCTCCGCACTAAGAACAACAAAAACAAAGCCTAGCCTATTTAGCCATCCTAATCTCGAGTCGCCGTCGTCGCCCTCAGTCTCCGGGGCGGAAAAGCAACTCAAAGCGAGGGGTTAAGACAACACCGAAGCCCGGCATATCCAGAAACAAATAAATCCAATCACCTCCTCCGAAAATATCCCGGGCCGGCAGAGGCTGCCAGGCCAATACTCGTCTCTGCACAACGGGGCCATTTCCCGCAGCACTCGTGGCGCTGCACTTGCTTCTGATTACAAACCCCGTCCAGCCCTAAGCTGGCAGTAGTCGTTCGTTGTACCAGTCGCACGTTATACCTTTCGCCACGTGATCACCCTCCCCCACGCGTGAGAGGTTAGGTGATGAAAAAGGGAGGCGGGTTCATTGGCTTGGCGAGCGAGTAGCTTCCCCCGAACGTCAGTTTATCCACGACGGATCTCTCCGTTCATATACCTACAGTGATCTTACAGCCACTAATGAGCTACGCTTGGAGTGTAGACACTTGTTTCCCGATTGCCACGTGGACGCCGTCATGTTTTTGACCATTTGCTGGATCCCCTCCGAACAATCGGGCTTGCATTCCAAGAATCATGGGAACGGTTCTCTTCTAGCTCCTTAGTGATCGTTAATTCAACCAATTCAGTGTTACGCGGTTTTGAGCATAATTCGGAGTCACCCTGAACAAGCGTCGTATAGAGCCCAAAGACCTGTCATATCACTTTTAATATTTCTCGTTAATGTCAGCGTTTTTGATACTGCGCATGCGATCCATCTTTCCACCTGGCCTGAACTGCAAAAATCTCTTACAATATTATCATTCTCGTGATTGTGGTTTTAGCAGGAATTGCTTAAAATCCGAGAATTCACAACAACCAAAACGAAGGATCGGGTGCTAAAGGGCAACGCAAAGGTGACCTCTTTGCGTTGCCTTTCCTCCCAAAACTCAACATGCAGGCATACTTGCAGCATGAGCATTTACTTGCACTTTACTGAAGTATTTTACTCGTATTTTCTGAAGAAAGTAAAATTCCCGACTTCAACGTACATTCTCCAAATTTGGAAACAAAAAATGGTGTATCGTCATGAGAAAACGCGCTATCATCTTTCGAGTCGTCATCTGGTCAATTCTCTGAGTAAAGTATAATGGCGGCTATAAAACCGATTCAATATGTGCCTTATAAAAGCATTGTGTTAAATAGTTCGCCAGCGAGTATAAAACAACTACTTTGTGGCGACTTGACTTTATCCAACATTTGCCGCCATTTCCGAAAAAAAACAAAAACTGATGCTCCTCCGATTACCCCTGGAGCAATGCATACTAGTTAAGATAAAGTAAAAAAAAAAGTAGGGTATGAAAGGGCATCATGAAAGATTGCGCTGAAAATTATTTGTACTTTACTTTAAAAGTATGTTGTATTTATAGTACTTCACGTACATTGCACCCGATGTACTCACCATACTGGCAGTACATAACCTGTAATCGACTTTGTATTATACTTCAAGAAGTTTTTAAATGTACTTTACGCAACACTGTAAACAAGCAAACACTGTCTGCAAAATCAAACTCGGGCAATGCTAAACCTCAAAATAGAAATGATACATCCGCAGTAATTCATTGAGCGAAAAACAAAAACTACAGAACAATTAATCACACAGAAGCAGACTCCAGCTATTAAAGCATTTATGTGAAAACACAAGCCGCTTTATATTTGTCTCGCCGAGTTTCGCTAACGGATCAAAATATTTATGTACTTTCTTGTTGCTATAAAAAATAGAAAAGTAAGCTCAAAAGTAATTCGCTACTTTTTTTACAGTAGTAATTTACTCAATTACCTTCTATTTGAGTAATTTCTAGTCTATTTAAATTAATTTTGAGGCCAATGCTCAGTAACTTAACTTATTTACTTTTTTTTTGTTGTAATTTTTAAGTATCTGGTCGAAATTAACGATCACCACGGAGCTGAAGGAACGCCGTTCCCATAATTCCTCGAGAGCGGACCGGGGCGCTTGGGGGATTAATGCATCAGCTTTACAGGATACTATTCGCGACTCCAGCAAAACGGACGCCGCCAAGCGGGAAAACCGGGAACCAGCCGGTCCAGGTCGCTCCGCGCCCCTCCGCGTCTCTGGTGGCTTTCGCGGAGACCTGTTGTCGGCGCGGTGGCGAACAATGTAATTTGACGAAGGTCCGAATATTTTTTAAGTTTCCCTGTGTGATCATTAGTGCGGTGAAGCCTCAGTAGATTGTTTTCTTCTATTACGTGTTTGAAAGCCCGTTTACTCCACAGTACACGGTCGCGTGCTTTCGATTTCTTGGATGGGGAGGAATTACGGAAAACCTTCTTGATTTCTTGTCTGTCTCGAATCACATTCAAAGTGACGACTGCTAGGTAACTGATACTGGAGGGAACATCAATGTTGCACTCAAGTGAATGGTAAGGTTCGATAGTTGCTTTTCTTGAGTTTGGTTGTGTTTGGTTAGCTTCAAGTTTGAGCCACCCACGCCGGTCGGTGCGTTGGCTATTCATATTGGCTGCTTTTCGCCGAAAAAGCCTCTGGACCACACTGAAGGAGTTTGGCTGATTTCGTAATTACTTGATTCAGGAAAACTTGCTCGCTGAAAATGATGAATGAGGGAAATTATTTGTTTTCGAAAGGTGGGAGACAAGTCTCGCAACGTTATATGCCGTCACGCATTTTGTCCTATCGCGCCTCCAATATTTATATTACGAGGACGTCGAAGCCAGCAGCAATATACGTCTACATTGGTCAGGTTGACCGGCCACAAAAAATACAAATTTTCTCCGTTCAGGATTTGAAGCAAAGTTCAATGCAGAAAGGTTCTGCGCGGATCTTCAATGAAGACTCTCTTCAGTTTGTCTCCGTGCTGCCGGCTATAGAACATTTTGGCTAAGTTTAAGTAGTATGTCTCCGTCTGTCAAATGTACTTTTATTCAGCAGCTCACCTAATAGCTAGTCAACTAAGCTCATATTTCAACCTGAAGGATATACTAATATCGCTATAGTGGGACCTCCCCCCCCCCCCCCCCCCCCCCCCCCATAGTACGTAATATAATACATAACCCGCTCGTCAAAAAGACTTCTCGATTGCTACTAAAACCTGAATTGAAATACGAGTATCAGCTGCTTAGTGGGGCGCCGGCGGGTTAACATGGTCCTTGGCTCAAGAAGCGGTTGCTTAATTTTCGTAATTTTCCTGCAGCCTGGGTTGTTGGCCGAGCAGACGACTGGAGCTGTTTCGTAAAAGCGGATACGCACAAAAGCTCGATTTCGCGGACAGATAAGTCGCATGGGCGAGGCATGCGAGTTAGCTGAAAAGTTACTCTGTGAAACAATTCTGTAGTCATCGCCGCTTCCCTTAGGTGATCAAAACTGATTAGTATATTACCGTCTCTCCGGAGCCCATAGTTTCGGTTTTGAACGAAATCTCCGAAACGAAAGTTTGACACGAAAAGAACAAAAAAAACACCGGCAAAACAATACTATGCTTTCAGAACATAGTGACAGTTGCGCACACAGGGACAAGGACAGAGAAGAGGAACACGTAGACGACAGACAAGCGCACGTGTTCTACGTGTTCCTCTTCTCTGTCCTTGTCCGTGTGTGCGCAACTGTCACTATGTTCAATAACTACCAACTCGCCCAACTGTCTACTCTACTATGCTTTCAGGTTTATCTGCACCGGCTACACTTAACCGTCTCAGTTCAAATACCTATAAAATTGGGCATTAAACAAAAGAAAATCTGTTAAATTGAACGCGCCACCTGTTCAGGCGGCCCGGCCGAGCCGCCGCGACCTGGACTCAGCCGCCATGTTTGTTTGGTGGTGGCGCCCCCTATAGACCTTTCCAAAAAGTGCTTTCTGGCAGCCGCCATTTTGCGAATCGAGCGACCCCTTTCGGCCAGAAATTTCTGCCACCCGCCTGAGCTGTGGAAACCCGGTCAGCGCGACTCCCCACCTGCATTGTGCATTCAGAGTTCGTCGGTTTTTCTTGGAAGTTTTTACTTTTTTCACCTGTTTAGGATGCTTACCCTTTGTGTGTTATCTTTCACTGTGAGAACCAGAGAATACCAGTGCTCGTAGCTTGCTCGGCCTTCGCAGGAAACGAACGAAGAGAGCGACCGTCAAGCAGCCCGCGACGCGGGCAGTTCGACGTTCTTGGAGGATTATTTTTGTTGAGATAACCTCCAAAAAGCCTTCCCGGCTATGTTCCGGGTCTTCGCGGAAAATAGCTGATAGGGTCGGGTCCGGAGTGTGGTGACGGAATAGACACGTTACTTTATTTGCTTTGAAACTGTGCAAAAAAGCGGCTCTCATCTACATGTGCCCCAAAGCACACCGGATTGCGTCCGATCGTCGCGAAGTGACTATCCTCGACAGTGTATATTGGATATGCTGTGTTATTTGAGACCTTTCTCAATTCCTGTTCGGATAACGCGGCACCGTGGGGTACGTACAATATATGTTGTTCGATTGATGAGACTCGTTGAATGGTTCATGCAGTGGGCGGAGAATATCCATGCAGTTTGGATATTCTATGTGGTGACATATTTTTGACGGTTCAGACCTTTGTAGTTTGACACGACTGAGTGTATGGTGCCGTAAAATTATCAACATAAAATGAAACAAACCTTCCAGTTGCATTTGTTGTGTCGCGCACGGACTCACCAAAACAGCTCTCATTTCTTTGTTTTGATTCACAAAAATAATATAATGCACTCCACCAGCGTCCGGAAGTGCGCCTATGGAGGCTGCCACAGTACCCTAACTAGAAAACCCACAGCTCAGTGCAGTCGGGCAACACTGACGTACCCTCTCAAAACCAGCGAAGCGCGCTGTAAATCGCTTCGTTCGAGACTGCCGCTGGAAAGGTCTATAGGTCGCTGGAGTCGCGAATAGTCGGTTACAAGTCAAGAAGGTAGGAGAAGCTCCTCCCACAAGCGTGATGCGCCCGTTTCAAATCCCTCCGCAGACGAAAGAAGAGTTCACTGGAAACGCTCCTTGTTCCGCTTCAATGGATTCCAACCTGTCCCCGATCCCACTCTTTAAGAAAGCGACCTTTGCATTCATCGGAGAGGGAACCGAGCCCCTGAAAGCAGCCTTTGTATCCATCGGGGGGGAAGCTAATCCCCGAAAGTCGCATTTGTTTCCGTCGGTGGGGGAGAACTCTAATCTCCCTCTCGTGGCTTCCACAATGCTAAGTCAAAGTCGAAAGATAAAGCAAATATGTACAGAAAGGCAAGACCCTCCTCGCGCGTTGGCCGCGACGTCAAGGAAACGGTGGGACGCTATTGGATGCGGAGGTAGCGGAGGGATATCTGATTCCCTTTGAGGGGCATTTGCCGCTACCTTCTTAACCGGTAACTGACTATAACATCGCAAACATATATATATTTTTTTTTGTCTAGAACAATGCAGGTTGTAGTCATAGACGCACACGAAAATACCGCACAGCAAAATAAACAACAACGAAAATTCCACACGACGCGCGGGTTTATTTTTTTATTTTTGACGCCCTTCTCTCCCTCTTCTCACCACCTCGCTTCGTTTTATTTGTGACGTAATCTATTATCAAATTTAGAAGATGTTTAAGCGACATTTCTATAAAGCTTAATAACATTATTCGTTAAAACATAATTTTTAACGCAATTGCGAACGCAGCACGTCCCCTTCTTTTGAAATATCAAAAATCGGAATCCGGCTTTTTATCCTTCCCCCGGAAAACATGGCGACGCTCGGCACCTGTAGCGGTGAGGATGATCGGAGGTCCGAGAGGGATCCAAGCCCGCGTGGCAGCACTTCTGCCACAGCTTTCGGTACGTGAGCAGCCTTCTTGAGGCGACGGAGCAACACGGGCTTGAGTGTTGGTCGCTATTCGGAGCACGTTTGCATAACCCCGCTCTGAAGGCGCAGTGGTAAATACGAATTACTGGGCCACTGCGCGAGTGGCTGGGGTGGATGCGTCGCTACAGCGAAATGATCGCGCAAGATACATTTTGAATTTGTGTGTGAATCGCGGTCCTCACCTGTCAAACAGTGCTCACTGACATGACAAGAGTATGGCAACCAATGTGATCATTTTAAAACTTTGTAAAGAGACATCCTTTTAATAAAAAGTTCGAAAAAAAAAAAAAAAAGGATCGATGACCGAGTGGAAAAGCGCGCACCAGCTCAGAGCACGTGGAGCGAAAGCTCGCGTTGCACAACTCAGGATCCTGGGCTCAATCCCCACCGCTGCCCGCTTCGATCTGGAGGAGCATCGTGCCGGCGTGCGGTCGTGTATCACATATACTGCGTGGTGCACGTTAAAAGATTCCAGGCTAGCGGCTGTACTGCACTGGCTACATTTCTCCTCTACAGCTGGTCCAGTGGCGTCGGCTGGTGAGGCAGACGAAGTTTTCGGCTATATACCAGATTTTTAAATCCCACAATAGCCCACGCCAAAGTCTGTTCCCCATTGCTTGCTCAATATATACTCTGAGCATGAACTGAACACGAAAGCCGCGTCAGCGTTCGGCGTTGACTCGGCTCAGCTCGTATTGGACACTCGGTGCGAGTATGCTTGAATCTTGGGCTAGACTAGGACCAGTACGCCTCTGTAAAGTCATGAACATTCCAACGCGATATCGTTTCATGACACCCTTAAAAATGCTACCTCGCAGAGCTACGCCTCGCTCGGCAACATTATCCGCCTCCTCCCCCTTCCCTTACTCGCAGAGACGCCGTCCTCTGGCGACAACTGCAAACTAACCCTTTCCCGACCCCCTCTTCTACTCTTACCTCCACCCGTCACTCAGCCCGCCTCAGCGCCCGCACTGCGGCGACCGTCCTCACCTTTTTCACATGGTCTGGCAGTGCCAGCCCATTCCTGCCGTCCCACCCAATCCCACCCCTACCTCCTGGGAGGAGCGGCTGACCGATGACACGGCCACTGGCCAGCAATCGCTGGTGGACCGCGCCAAGGCGGTCGCCGCCACGTATGGGGCCCCGGACTAGGGGCTCCACTCGAGAGTTTGTCACACGTCGATACTATAAAACTTTATTCACTCACTCAACTCAAACCAGGCATACGTGTAGTTTGTATTTTGGAAGTGATTGAAAAAAAAAACTGTCATGTTTCTCGCCACGGCCTTTCGGCGCAAAAAAAATGCGAACCCATTCCCGATGTCAATCACTCCATACACCGTTGCGCGAGCAGTTCTTCCTACTTTCTGGAAATAATAAACTTTTCGTAGATCGTACACGAGACCTTTGCGCTATTAGCGGGAGCATTTGCCGCCAAGTTGGGCAGAGATTGTGCTGGCCATAGCAGGACCCGAAATCCACAGTGTAAGCTATCTACGAAAAGTTCCCGATTAAATGATACATCCCGGTCCCTTTGTGCAACGCCATTGCGAAGCGGACCACAACAATTGCTATTTGAACGCACTCGCTTCTTCCGTGAAAAGTGCACGACGCACGAACACGCCGACCAGAATAGAGCAGCATTAAAGCCCTGCCACCGCCTCCGTCGCCGTCCCCGCTCCTCTGGTTCTTCGTTCGCCCGCAAGAGGGCGGGCGGCGACATGGAGTTGCGAACACTAAAAGTGCCTAAAATACGCCTTTCAGACACCGTAATCAAGATGGCTGAAGTGTTGCCACTCTGGGCGCTGAGTAGTGTTGTCTTAAAGGGACATGTTTAACGCAGTTACAGCATTTACTGCACTGTAGGTGCAGTAAATGCTGTATTCTAAAATTCCAATCTGCCTTATTTTTATTTTACTTTGCTTTTTGCCCCATATTTTTTTTTCTTGGGGGGGGGGGGGGGGGGGGTTGTTTTTGTGCAGAGGCTCGGAGCAACAGTCAAAGAAATGCATCAATCTCGTATCCACGGCAAAGGGATGCGCCCAATGAGTGGATGTCCGTGGCCCGTCCTGTCTGAGCCACCTCCCAGCCTCAAGACCTTTGGTCTTCTTCCTCCCGTCTCCTCGAATTTCCCCCCGTTCTGTTCGGCCCCTTCACGCTTCCCCCTAGGGACAATGGAGTCGGCGAGGCTCTTCGTCTTTGTCCCCAGCTTCCAGCCATTCCGGACCGCTAATTTCACGGTCTGCTGCTGCCGCTGCTGTCCCTAGCCCCAGGAGTCAACAACAACGCCTGTCGGATTACAAGCCGTGCTTCGACCGAGGACCCTTTGTCATCCCCAAAGCACCCTCCAAACAAGCAAGCCGAGAAAAAAAAAAAAAGAGACCCGCATTATTTTTAAGTATAAGGTCGGAATCCCGCGAAATGCATTTTTGCTCCGTTTATACGTACGTACGTAGGCGGCTATACGTTTGCTAAAATACGTGCAGCACTCGGTGAACCCTCCCCGGAGAAATTAGCCTTGCGATTAGTACGACGGTCACGTGGTTAATGCCACTAGGGTTCATGTGACAACGAGACGTGCCATCAGGTTACGTGATGTCATAGGGCACGTGACGTCGATGTGGCACATTGTAACGTGATGTCACGTGACGCAGCAGTGCACTGTGACGTCAATGTGACGCATTGTGGCATCTCAGTGTCACGTGAGCCGTACCACCAATAATGTCCCCTGACGTCAGTCACGTAACACCATGATCATGGTGCCCGGAGCGTGTCTGCGACTGCTGCGCTTACAGCGTCCTCTAACCTGGGCCTTCGATTTCCGCCAGATGACGTCACGGAAGTGTGTCGCTGTCGCCGGCCGCGATCCTAGCGGCGTCCTAACAGCGGTGGTGGATGTCGCAGACGCCTGCTCTGCTGCAGGTCGCTCCCCAGCCTTGACAGTCCGCGGAAGCCTCGGCAGTCGGTAGTTGATGAGATGGTGCGTCGACAGCGACGCTCGCATTCGCTGGTACATTTTTACTGAGACTTCTAGAACTAACCGCCAGGATCGCGACATCCGACAGTATGACACGCCGGCTTGTGTGACGTCATTTATCGCCACTTCGGGACCATCGTTGATGTATGGGCGGGGTAGCACGCTAAAGCACCAGTTGAAGACGTCTTCCAGGCAGCGTGACGGCACCTGATGTCACGCGGATGGCGTCGCCTGAACGTCGCGTTGATGACGTCACATTACCACCGTCTAACTGATGCCGTGAATGTAAAATACGCAACAAAAACTTCCGAGGACACCTAAGCACTTCCTATGAGTTGTCAATGCGAAAGCATGAATGTCGTTCTTCTGCTTCCTTAGTTCGTCTGCGGTGGACGGCCACGTTTCGCTACTGCCGAGGTAGCGGCCGGAGCCCGAAAGACACCGGGTCTTCTTCTCTACAGATTGTTATACGAACTCATCGGACTCCGTACATGAGCGGTTGTTTGTGTGGGCGGTTGGAACGTGCAGGATGCGCGGAGAAGAGGAGGCTTTGTGCTGGCTCAAGTCACGTGACACCAGTATCCGCAAATAACTCGCGGCGCGGCTCTCTGCCTCGTTGAACAAACATCAGCGAGAAGGCGAGGCCAGCTCCCAATTCCTCTCCCCACGTGATCAGCGGATCCACGCAGCGGCGCCTCCACTCTAAGAAATAAGGGGTGTATAGGGGTATACATCCCTTGTCCCATGTGTATGTAATACCACAAAACAATTCGACGTTCAGTCACAATACCAACTTTCAAGAGCGGCTTAATAGTCGACCGATACAACTTATTAAAACAGCTTATGTGCGCATAAAGGCAATAAGTAAGTGCAGTAAGACAATCAAAGTTTTTTTGACTCTGCTGCAAAACCTGAGTGTTTTTTTCTTTTTTTTGCCTAGTCTTTGATGCGCGCATTAGCTAGTTAGTACGTCATATCTAACAGCTATCAAGCCGCTCGTAAAAGTTGGCATCGCCAGCTCGACGTCGGTGGACTGAACATCCAAATGTAGTTTTAGGGTGTTACATATGGGACAAGGGGTGTGCCCCTATACACCCCGTATCTCAAAGAGTGTATAGACCCAGACGCTGTTTACAAACAAGCTTCTCAAGATGCCCAACGTATAAGGTTCACGAAGAAAGAGAGTGAAAGAAAAGGACAAACACACTACAGGACTAGCAGCCCTTTACTGAAGATACCTCCTCTTCTACTTTCTTATCGGTAATGCGTTGGCTTCCCGGATTGTCGGTCTTCGTTTTCGTTCTTCAGGTTGCGTTTCCCGCGTGGGGTGCTTCCCGTAGGCACATTTTTTCTTCGGGATATAGCCCGATGGAAGCAGCACTCACGCATTCGTCCTTCCCCGTGAATGGCCAAGGCCTCCAGAATTTCTATCGCGAGCTGTTTTCGGTGTCTTACCACGATGTTGATGTGGTGGAAATCGGGAGCGCATTGGCACACCCGAGAGTGCCCCGGAACATGGCCCGCTGCTGTTATGTGTGTTCACATAAGCTGCCTGCTCCCTGGCGAAGTCGTTAGTACATCCGCCCAGTTTGGCCTACATATAACTTTTTTCACGTTAAAGTGGAACACTGTACACGACTTCCTTTGCACAGTGGGCATAAGGTGTCCCGTGTGCGCGGCCATTCATTTCGTTGTTGTCGGTCCCACTGTTCACCCTACGCCACATGGCATAGGCCTTGTGCAATAGGATGAACGTAGAAATACCGAATTGACGATAAGAAAATGGAAGAAGACGAGGTTCAGTAAATGGTTGCTAGTCCAGCAGTGTGTTTGTCCTCTTTTTTCTCTCTCTCTCTCTTCGTGTATCTTCTATACGTTCAGCTGGCATCTTCAGAAGTAGGAATCACCAACTAGCTCAGCTACAATCAGTCACAACGTTTACCAATAAGTCCGCGGTTGTCCACACCAGGTGCGGGCCACGGCGCGTGCGAAGAAAGGAGGTTCGCACGAAGCGCGTCTGCGTCGCGACGACGTTACCGCATGACGTCAGAGCCACGGGTTGCTGCGAGCGCGTCTTGCACAGGCACTGCTTAAAGGGTCCCTCCAATCATATTTAAGCGTCCACCTTTTTTGCGGCTTCCACGTCTCTTGGGGTTCGGGCAAGCCAACGGGCAGGGCGAGAGTAACTAAATATCAGTGCGTCATATTTTAACCGGACGACGCGGAAACCTCCTCCACCGACGAGGGCGACCCGCGGTACCGAAAGCGCGCAAAAGGTGACGTCTTTGGTCCTGGGCTTACTACTGCTCAGAGCCGCTAAAAGCTTCTTTTTAGCCGAAATACAGAATATAAGTGGCGCGAACCGTTTCAATTATTTATAAAAGTAGTTTTTGTTCAGTATTTTAGATAAAAAAAGAAACGAATGCAGTTCATAGGGTACGGAAACAGGAAATGACCCGTCGACATACCCGCCACCAAGCGGTGGAAAAGGCGGCGCATACTAGAAAGGAGTAGTGGGATCAGGCTCCGACACGGAGAGGACCCGGATGTACGCGGCAGCGCTGCGGTCGTATGGACAGGAGGATCCGACCGGCTCCGAGCGTTCCGAAGGCCTTCGGCGAGAAGCTTTGTCTTGCGGTTTGGCCGTTTCGCGGTATGGCAGCGCAAAGTAGCTCCCATTCTGAACTGATCTCTACCCCGTAACGAAAAAATAGTCAGAGTGCAGGCAAGCTGGTGTAAGTTGAACATGATTGTAAACCTGAGACTGGGGCAGAAAAGAGAACACAACAGAAGGTAGTAAAAGAGGAGGCAACGTCTCAAAAGAAAAAGGGATTAAGCCTGCTTCAGGTACGATTAACAAAAAAATAGTCAGAGTGCAGGCGAGCTGGTGTAAGTTGAACATGATTGTAAACCTGAGACTGGGGCAGAAAAGAGAACACAACAGAAGGTAGTAAAAGAGGAGGCAACGTCTCAAGAAAAAGGGATTAAGCCTGCTTCAGGTACGATTAACGAAAAAATAGAGTGCAGGCGAGCTGGTGTAAGTTGAACATGATTGTAAACCTGAGACTGGGGAAAAAAAGAGAACACAACAGAAGGTAGTAAAAGAGGAGGCAACGTCTCAATTGAGACGTTGCCTCCTCTTTTACTACCTTCTGTTGTGTTCCCTTTCTGCCCCAGTCTCAGGTTTACAATCATGCTCTACCCCGTGTTTGCTGTCGTTTGTGGCCAATGAAGTGTCATGCGAATTAGTATTTAATCGCGTAGCATATGCAATGAGAGCCGCTCTGGCTGCCCGCTGCATACAGCCTATCCAGAACACGCTTCAATGGCGCCCTCTTGCGCCGTCGACCCGGAGTGCGGCAGCCGTGAGCGCTCGATGAGCTCACTACTTCTCCTCTAGTTCACGGCCACTCTCAAGCAACCAAGGACGTCACGAGGGAGGTTATTTTTTGCTTGTTTTTGTAATTCTAATTTGCCCATAACTTTTAAAATAAAGCGAAATTCAAGAAAAGGGAAGTTTCACTAAGTTACTACGTTCAGTGCGCTCAGGTTCGGGGCAAATTAAAAATTAGTAAAAAAGTCATTGCAGGGCCCTTTTAAGGAAGGCCGGGCGTGGCATCCTATCCGCGCCGCCAATGAGATCGTGGCGTCAGAACTAATCAGGAACATAACAAACCACGCCTCGCAGCGAGCGTGACGCTACAGCACTAAGAAAAAGGTGCGTCTTAGATTAGCTTTACGTTACAAACTCGAAAGGCATCGTTCGTTTCTTCGATGAGCAAATCTTGCAAGAACTACTTTGCGCAGCGCATGAACAATGAGCAAAACGCTATTTTTTCTTCATGTGACGAGTATGCACCTTTTCTACAAGGGCAGAGCCATCTTGAATGTCGTCCCTTCTGGTATGCGGTGAAACATCGTTTTGATCTCTCCACGGCGCTGGAAGTATTTCGCGAAAAATGCGTGATTGCCACAGATCCTCGTGTTGCCTCGCCTATATTTTCTCGCATATTCCCGGTTGAAATGTTTTATTACTTTTTCGTCCCGCATACCAGATACGGAACCCACGTGACTGAAAACGACAGGAAACAAAAAGCGTCTATAGAGATATACGCTCGTGGCTACATTTCGTCAGCACCCTTAATCCAACCCTCCCTTTTGGGGTGCTGCTGCCTTAGTCAGGGCAGGAGTTCTTGTGTGAGTGCTTCTTGCTCCTTCGTTTGTTTTCCGGTGTCCTTATCGGAAAGAGTCGGTTGTAGTTTGGCATTTCGGAGCTTTCTAGTCGTTTCATTTCTTCATACTTTTCTATAGAGTGCTACCTTCACCATTGTGCCTACATGCCCCCAGACTTCCGAGCGTTTCGACTCGGCGTTCGAAGGAAATTGAACGAAGGGGCAAACGACACGCCAACCGGTCCGCGACATTGGGGACAAGGACGAGCGTTCTCCACAGAGACAATCCCCGTTAATTGGCTGTCGCGTTTTCTGTTATCTATGAGATTTCACTGAAATGAGCAACGTTCGGACAACACCGGAGCTTTCAGATAAGGACACCGGAAAACAAATGAAGGAGCGAGAAGCGTGCACAAAATAAGTCGCGCCCTGACTAACGCAGCAGCACCTCACTTTACGATTGAAAAGGGAGGCTTAAAACAAGATCGCTGAAAAAGAGTAGCTATGAATCTAAATCTCGACACTCGTCACAGGAAGAAACGTTAAGGAACGAAGGACGACCGTTTTCCACAGAAACAATCCCCGTTAATTGGCTGTCGCGTTTTCTATCACCTATGGGATTTCTATCAAATAAACAACGTTCGGGCAACGCGGCGTCGCGTGGCACGTATACAATCAATACCACGAGGCAAGGCTTCCACCCAACGTTACTAAAACACTCAGTTGGGAAACTCGCCGTCGAAACCTGGGCCGCTGGCGTCCACCGAGACCGAGCTAAATGCGACAACAGCGCCACTCTTTATCGTTTGTCTGTACTGTGGTTACCTTGAGCTTTTTGAAAGCCTGTTTTCGCGTAAAAACAAACGGAAAAGACTTTTTTTTGTCTGAAATTTATTGGAGTTTAGTACAAAAAGAGGGGCGCGTTATGATTTCTAAAATCTTTAGTTTGCAGGGTTTTGCGGTACAATTAATATTGTTTTTATAAACCATGCCTCAACGGTCCTTTCAGGTAGCGCGTCCCGACCTAGGTGCATTTTAACTTCGGTAGCTCGACGCGGCGCGTCCGCCGGGTGTTGCACCCTTGTAACCTCTTCCGCTGTATCTGTTCTTAGAGCCAAAATAGAAGTCATGTGCAGTTCCTCGAGTGGCCGCTGCGGGAGAAATGGTGACGTTGTGTTCGTCATTAGCTCGGTGCTTGGAGACAGATTGAGGCCACTTTTTCAAAGCTGTCTCTATGGGAGTTTCCCAACTGAGACGTTCTCTGTGTCTGTTCCTTCTACTGAAAGTTCTTCCGATTTCTTCCACCGCAGTCTCAGGTGTAATACGACATGTTTTAGTAACGTTGCTTCCGCCTTTCGCGCCCAAACGTCATCACTTGATGGATGGATGGATGGATGGATGAATGAGTGGATGAGGCTGAACCCTTTGAATCGGGCGGCGGCTGGCGCCACCTAGCCTGTGCTTTTTCTTAACATTTAGTGGATCCACGCAGCACCGCCTACTCGGAGAGCAAGTCGTCTGCTTTTCGGGCGGGAGTTGCGGTGACGTCAGAAAGACGCCGAGTTCTGGTTGGCTTTGATTGCTAGGTTAGTGGGTAGACCTCAAATGCTAGATGGCTTGAGGTCTACCACAGTTTTGTTTGAATCAGCCCATAAGAGCTCGGCGTTCTGACATGATCGAAACCCCTGTGTAAGAAGCAGACGAACTTGCGTTCCGCATAGCTTGCTTGCTTCAGCACGACCGCTAGCGTGTGGTGCAGGCAGGGTGTCGAACCGAAATGTTTTTCGTTCCTGTTTTCGTTCCGGTTCAGGGAAAACGGTTCAGCTCTGGTTCAACTCCGGAGTGAAAAGATTAAGGTTCGAACCGGTTCGTACTCATACGCTACAAAAACAATTGACGAGAGCAAAAGATAAACTATGCATATTTTATAAAAGTGTTACATAGCAAAGGCTCACGTTGTTACTCTGTGGAGCGAACGAGCTAGTGCTGGGGCACCTCAGTTTAATGTCAGGCTGCTGACCGAAGAATGCATATCCGGGGAAAGACGGCACCTCTGAGACGACAGAATGAACTTCAGTGCAGAAAAGGCTCGCTCCACGCTGACCTGGGTCGCAGGCACTCCCAGGGCTACTTGAGCCAATGGGTATAGAGTTCTGGATGTCGTTTCCTTCTCTCCTCCCAAAACTGTAACACGTTAGCGTCCCTTAAAAGCCGCAGCTTCTTGTCTAGCAATGCTCAGAAGAGCTGTGCGCCTTGATGTTTGTGTTTCTGAGGAGAAAACGTTTTGGTCCTTGCAGTCTCTCCTACCAGAGATCGAAGCGGTTTTCCTGTATTCTGTAGCAGTGACTGTTGATTGAATCCCCCTCCTCTTCTCGGTGCTAGACTTTAATTTCGGAGAGATTATAAGATCTGCTGAGTTATTTTGAAAGCAGATTAGATGCTCCACAGTATGGCAACTGGTGCAGGTTCTAAAATATCCATCGGCCTTTGAATCGCTTTTAATATCCGATCAGTTGTAGAATGAAATCAAGGCGTTTAAAGTAAATTGCACACAGCTGTACAAAATTACAGACAAGAAACACCAAACAGAGCTTAAACTGAACGCCAAAAAAAGAAAAAAACAAGGATAAAGAGAGATATAGATAAGCGCGTTGTCTATACCTCTGTCCTTTTTTTTTTTTTGCGTTTAGTCCGAGATGAGATACCAACAAGCCCAACTCACCGTTTTGCCACCAAACAGGCTCATTAATTGGTCACTTTTGCTGACGTACGAATTGGGTATGTGCTAGTGTTATATTTTCTTTGATAAGCCTTTTCCGGTCCCCAAGAAAAGGTTGGGACGAATGTGGGCATTTGTTAAAGTAATACATAAGACCAGAAATCCCATAGAAGTTATAGTTACTGTGCTCAGCTCGTTTGAGTTCTCAATACGAACTTTATAATTATAATGAAATTAAATGCAAAGGTGCAAGCGAGCTGGACGAAAATGACGAAAATAATCCCTGGAGAAGGGGAACAAGAGGGACAAAGGACAAACACAAATCTCCAACACAGCTAGGTGTTTGGAGATTTGTTGGTGTTAGACTGGTGGCAGGGGATAAAACCCGTTTGCTCTACTGACGTCTAACCCCTGGCTAGCTCGGTTGGTAGAGCGCTCCGCCTGTAACGGGAGAGGTCCCGGGTTCAATACCCGGACCAGGCGGATTTTTTCGGTCGCTCACCAGTCACCTAGCTGTGTTTGGAGATTTGTGTTCGTCCTTTGTCCCCCTTGTTCCCCTTCTCCAGGGATTATTTTCGTCGAACTTTATAAATTATGAAGACGACCGTTATGTGAAAACCCGATAATGGAACGTTAAACACCTCAAAAAGAATTTATCAGTTTTGCCCAGGAACAAAAAAATAATTATTTTTTTTAAAATAACGAAAAAAAAAACGAAAATAACGTTTTTCTTTTTGTGTTTTTTTTTTTCGGTTTTCGGTTCACGGTTCGGGTTCGGTTCAATACCCTGCGTGCAGGTGTGACAAACGAGCGCGGCGTTAGTACGCAGCAAGGGCAAGACGAACGCGTCTGCTGCTTGGGGCGGGATCCACTAAGGATGACGTCACGCCCAGGCCTTGTCTGGTAGGTGGTATGGACGCAATTCGTTGTCCAAGTGTTGCGGCGTCCGGGATTCCACGAGCGATATGCGGGCAGAAACTGAGGGCGAGGAGGAGACGAGAGCGTGCGCCGACGTCAGAAGGCCGAGCTCTGGTTGGGACTAAGTGGCTAGACGCAAAGCTAGCTGCTTTTGTCTCCACTCGGAACTCGTCGAACGCATTTGAACGCCGGACGCCGGCGTACCGCGTTCTAGCGCTTTCGCGAGGACTCTGCACTCGCAGAAAAAGAAAACGGAGGAAGAAGGTAGCAACGGAGCGGTTTCCTCCCTTCTACTGACGGGCCCCCAAGTGGGCACGAAAAGAACGGAGGAACGAGACGTTTTTCTCCTTCTCCACTCAGACGGAAGAAAGCTCTCGCCCTCCCGACTTATCTTCTTTCGGCTTCGTTTTTCGAGCACGTCGCGCACATTGTTTTATAGACGCTTTACACACGCGCCAAATTACAGCCGCCATTGCTGACCTTCTCTTGTCTTACCGAGATGCCGAGCAACTGAAACGGTAGTTGACGATCCTCTACAAAGGCCGATGCTTTAGAAAAGGACACAGTTGATTCTAATATGGCAATAACCTGGCCTGCTATGGTAATGATGAAGTGAAATAAACGAAATAAGAGGAAACAAAAACTGAAGGTCAGTTATGGCGGCGTCCATGCGCAGCTGCTGCAAAGCGTCTATAAATGTTGTTGAGTTGATTGAGCTCCAGCGGCAGCGAAAGCCGCCTGTAATTCCGTCTCCCAGTCCAGACGTGCAGAACATTTCGGTTGCATTGACGTTTTTACCACTAATTTTGTCACACGAGCAAACGAAGCCGTAGAAACAGCGAAGTTCCGGATCAGTGCCAGCAGCGCTACGTACAGTGGGCTAAGATGGCCGCCTCCGGATGGCGGAACGACGTGTCAACGTCGACGACGTTATGGAAACCGCGGAAACTGCGTCCAAGACAGGCGGGATTTGCTGCCGGGGGGCCTGGGTACCATCTGTGCCGAGTTCGGTTCATTTCAATTCAATTCAATTTTTATTTCAGATCAATTGTCATACAAAATAAAGAGCTGGCCCACAAAAGCAGCATTCTGCTTGTGGGCCACCGGCAAGCAACGTGGTAATGTATTTCTGCGTGCTACATAGCAGCAACATCGCGATGGCAGTTGTGAACGGAAGACTGGAATTATCGCCGATGTGACCGTGTGTTCGCGTATCAGTGGCGTAACAACAAGATGAGATGACGTAAACGGTCGGGCATTGATGCCGCCGGTCGGGCCGTGATCGGAGGGGGCGGGGTGTCGCAGGTTGACATTCCGTTTTAGATTCAAGCTTGAGGGATTACGGTGCAATCCATCGACGTGCGGATAGTCATGTTGGAACGCTGGTCTGAACCGTAGCTCCTACATTACAGTGGGCAATGTGACTTCCATCTGCGATGTCCTGTTCTCACCAACCCGAGAGCGATTGCGCTCTGCGGAAAGGACTGAACAGTGGGGAAATATGACGAAAGGTATGTATATTGACAGCTCGGAATTTTAGCATTAAAAAAATCCTTTTTTTGTTGTTTAAATATACTACGGTTCCTGGAGAAGCTGCCCAAGTGGCACGCTGGGATGAGCGCTAGAAGCTTTCGAGCACACCACGGCGTAGCTCCGGGCACTTAACACCTGCCGCAAGCCGCGGCATTAACTGCATTCAAGATGACGGAAAGGCGATTTCTTTGCCCGTGAAGCATCACTTCCAGCTGAGTGAACACCCCCTCTACAGAGAGTAATTCAAGACGACAATTGCAGCCCCACGCGAACAATACAAACAGAAAAACAAATACCACGATATAAAAACTGGTTACGACGTACCGTGCGGGGAAGCAAACATATGGCTTGGAACAGCAGTGGAGAGGATTGTTTTATTGGCATTTAAATAATTACGGCATGAGCGTTTACTTTTAACTAAGAGGTCCATCCTTTGATCTGTTCTAAATATCCTCAGAGGTATGACATTACTGAAAAAAAAAAAAAATCCACATGCTGGGAATTTTATTTATTGCTTAGGTGGTGACTGGGAAAATCCGTACCTTCAAAACGACGAGTATAAAAGGTGGACACGCGGAGCTCGCTAGTAGTAATCGGGCTAGTGCGCTGTTTTATTGGTGTTTGTATGTGCCGTGTATGTGTAGGCGCTCATACTACAAGCATCAGCTGAATGTGTCCAGCTGATGCTAGTAATACACCTAATGTATCCACATATGGAATCACGCACATTTAACAAAATACTGTATTTTTTTCCTTTTTTTAATGCGAAATCATTAATTGTCTTATCGAGCGAACTGGCGTCACCAGCTTTGAAGCCGCACCAAACGGCACCTTCCCCTGTCCCAATGGGGCGAAGCCTGTCGTCTGTAGCAGAGATCTGATGGATAGGCTCCCATTGGCTGGCGCACGTCATGGGCTCAAGGAACGAGGCTCCCATTGGCTCTCGCGCGGCGTGGTTCCAAGGAACGCCGCCAGAGAAGCCCTCTCCATGGCGGCGCAGCGCACGCAGCGTCCCGGCCGCCAATAAGAGGGAGCAGAGCCGCACGGGCAAACTCCGGAGAGGTTGCACGGCCGAGCTCAGCGCGGCGCGGCCACTTCACGAGAGCGCGCGCTCTACCGCCGGCCACAACCTCGGCAGTAGCGAAGGTGGGCCGTCCACGCCAGTACTACACCGCAGACGAACTAAGCGAGCGGAAGAACGACATTCATGCTTTCCCATTCACAACTCACAAGAAGTGCTTAGCTGTCCTCAGAATTTTTCTGCGCGTGTTTGCTTGAGCCGGTGAGAGCAAAGACGACCAGCGCCATGATCGTACTCCTTAGCGCGACTTGATTAGCTCCACCTGATAGCAGCGTCGGCTGCACTTACAACAAATATTTTATGCAGTCTATAGACGTTAGCATCCCTTATAACCCTGGCGAAAAATGCTGAATCGCTGAGCTGTGGACGGATGCGGAGCGTCTGATCTACCACACGGCAGAGCACCAGCGCATGCTCTGCAGAAGTCGTTCGACAGCCCAGAAGACAAAGATGACAGCGCGCAAGAGGCGATTTTTGGAAAGGTCTATACACGAACTCATCTCTGTTACGTCACGGCGCGGTGGTGGCGCGTCGGTCGCACTTCCGGTCTGGGGCTGTGGGCAGAAGTCGCCATGCGAGACGTGTATTCCTGCGTTGTTTTGAAAGGAACCTGACAAAAACCTGCCTTCTCGTCAAAACGCCGCGACTGGGGCTGTACTAAAAGAGTCGAGAAAGGTTTGAAGGCCAGTTTTCATGTGCTCGGTTCCTCCGAGAAGGTGGATATGTGCCGTGAAAAGGGAAAACCAGACGCCGTCGACCACGATTGCTTGGGCGGGAAGCACTTTGGATTGAATTCACGGACACTTGTGGTCATCAAATGTATTTGTTTTCTTCTAACATGAACGGCGGAAAACCGCGAGGTTGTGCGGACCACCTGTGGACTACGTTCAGTGCGTCTTCAAGTTCAAACGGCCGCTTGACTGTTTAAACTGCCGTCTGCTCTTTCAAACGTTTCTGCTTGTCGTCTGCTCTTTTAGACGACACCGGCCCGTAGACCAAACGTGGGCCCGGTACTTGCGATAAGAAGTAAGTCAATGATATTGTAGTGAGTGCGCAGGCGAGCTGGTGGAAATTAACCAAATGTACGCGAAGGTCGAACGTCTTCCGGGAGAGAGGAGCTAGGTTGTGTTGGTGAGGGGGGGGGGGGGGGCTTTGTAGGATTGTCAAGGTCGTTTGATTATTGTGGTGGAAAGAGATGAGTTCTTTGTTATCTTTTGGCTTTGGAGGTCGCGAAGGTTCTGTGGTGAAGATTGTGGAGTGTATATAAGAGGGTGACCGAATAAACTTGTCTATAGCTGTGTTAGAGACGTATTCCCGACTGTTCCTTTTTCTTCTACTCTGAAAATTCATCTTTTCCTGCCTCAGTCTCAGGCTAACATCAAAATGGTTAAGGAGTAAGTGCAGGCCTCAAAAGACTCAAATTTGAAGGTTGGTAACCAGGCTCGATGTAAACAGTAGATACAAGAATGCATTGATAATTGTTACCAGTGGCCATCACCGACTTGTTATGCCTGATTCACTTGGTCCGATTCTGCTTGAGATTTTCAGCATCGACGTCGGCCATCTCAGCTACGGTTCACGCTTTTGCAGCCCGACCGACGTCCGGACTGAAAATTGCGAGCGAAATCGCATCATGCGACGCAGGCTTTAGCGTACATTCTGCGGCGTCCACGCGGAATGAATCGCTGCATGTCCCATTATTCACGCGAAGTTTTGCGGTGTAACGAGCCTCGGTAATTTCGCTGACGCCGCTGAAGTAGTCAGTCCTTGCCAGGAAGACGTAGAATCAACAATGCGAACGCGAAAAAGGGCAGGGGTACTCACACCGACGCCGACAACATCGCATTTCAATGGTTTGTTTATGGGCGACGGCGAGCTTCTTGCCCACACCCCCATCGCGCATGCGCGGCGCCGGTGGCTTCCGCTAGGGGCGCTCCGGCTTGTTTGTAAACATGAGTTGGTGTATAGCGATTCACATTTTAGCGTCCCTTTCCACTTCCGATCCAGTCTCGTCGTATCGACTTTAGATCGATTTTCCATAAACTTTCTTTCCACCGAAGTAAACGGAGTGCAGACGCTGTAAATGCTATACGCCTCGCAAGTGGGCTCATTTTCGTCTTCTGCGCATGAGAAAGGAAGTAGCGGTGACGTCAGAACGCCGAGCCCTTATTGGCTGATCGCGACCCCCTATCTCAGCGTCGTCTGCTTCTTTGCAACGTTGTCTGCGTCTGTCTTACCTTTCCTGCGACCTTCGGAAGTGCAGGTCTTTACGAGCGAGCTCGACTTCGGCTTTCAGAGAGGGCACACGAAATAACTCGAGCAGTACGTTGTTTTTGTCTAACAAGCAGCATACGCGCATCACGGAGAGAAGTCAAAGGACCCACCGGCGAGGCGTTCCGAGGCGCCGAGGTTTGTTTGCTAACAACCGAGAGGTGAGCGTGTTAGTGTCCGCAAGTTTCCTCCCAAATACTTTTTCCCTCCTCTCGTGTGCGGCGAGACCCCTCATTCTTTAACGGCGTCGGCGGGTTGGCGCAGTTAACGTCGTCTGCTTTACGTCTGCTAGTCAAAGCGATGGCTGCTTTACCTTTCCTGCCTCTGTCGGAGATTCACCGCTTTTTCACCGGCGAGAGACACCGTTGCCTCGAGAAACAAGGACATAACAAGAGGAAGAAGTTGACCTCTTAATCTAAAATTGAGGTCAGCGATCAAAGTACGATACGGGAAGGGTTCACAAGGGTCGCGCGGGCATATTCGATTCAGCACGCCAGCCGTTCGTGGGCAGACGGTCGCCGAGTCGCGGAGTGCCTGCTAGGCCTAACTGCCGTGCTCGCTTGGTCGCATTCGGTGCAATCGTGGTCGTTGAAGCTTTTCCTGGGTGTTTCTGGATCCAGCGTTCTTGTTCGTCGTGGTCTGTTTCAAGTACTTTTTACTTTTTTTCTTGCTGCTTCAAGTTGGGACGCGTGAGAAGCGCACGTAGAAAAATAAACGTCCGTGGGTCGTCGAGACCGCGACGCGACGCTGTCGGCCATGCTGATTTGATCGTAAGAAGTGCGTAGACATGTAGCTTCGGAGCTGTCGTAGGATTTCGTCGTAACCTGCGCAAAACTTACAAAAATTTCGTTTCGTGAATACGAATTTGTACTTAAGTTTTGTCTTACGCACATTTTTGGCGTAAGATCGTTTCGTGAATCTGGCCTCTGCACTTCCGAAAGTCGCAGGAAAGGTAAGATAGACGCAGACGACGTTGCGAGCAGACGACGTTGCAAAGGAGCAGACGAAGCTCAGAAAGGGGGTCGCGATCAGCCAATCAGGGCTCGGCGTTCTGACGTCACCGCTACCCCCTGCGCAAGAAGCAGACGAACTTGCCCTCCGCATAAGAATTTCTGCCGCCACGTTTCAATCGACTTTGCGCAGCTCTGATGGTTACGGGAGCGGATCCGCTCCCGGCGGCGGCGGCGCCGGCTACGGCATCTGTTCTCGTAACATCCCGTCAAATATGACAAGAAGACGCGAGAGTTCCCACCTCGGCTCTCTCTGCCGGGCGTTGCTGCTCCCAGAAGAACGCGTATTCGTGACGTAGGCACTGCAGCGTTGCGCCGCGCAAAAGTGCCACTTCCGACCAGCGAAACGCCTCGGTCGGCGGCAGAAATCAGTTTTCCGCCCAGCGTTTCGCCCCAGCGGAAAAAGCTGGGCGGATTCGTTGGCGGTTTCGCAAGTGTAAACGTACAGTCAAAGGGCCCTCTATCTGAATTTGTCAATAGTGTTTTTCTCCTTTTTTCTTTCTTTCTGAATTTCTTTATCTTCTAGTGTATTCGGGGTGATTTTGTGTTTTTTCCGGGCGTATATAAATATATTATTTTCCGCATCTTCCTCTTTAGTCTCAAACGTTAGGAGGGAGATAGTACTATTGAAGGAGACACCAATAAATGTTTGTTGGTATACTCCGTTTCACCTTATGTTGTACCGCAGCGAAGGCTAGAAGCGCGAGCTCATAGCCTTGGCAGCCGCTTTTAGGTCACGAGAGCTTGTGCCGTCGAGATGTGCCCCAGAGCAAGGAGCTCGCGCTTGTAACCTTTCCTACGGTACATCATAAGGTGAAACAGAGTATAGACGCTTTGCAGCAGCTGTGCATGGACGCCGCCATAACTGACCTTCAGTTTTTGTTTCCTCTTATTCCGTTTATTTCACTTCATCATTACCATAGCAGGCCAGGTTATTGCCATATTAGATTCAACTGTGTCCTTTTCCCTTCGTACAGGATCGTCAACTACCGTTTCAGATGCTCGCCATCTCGGTAAGACAAGAGAAGGTCAGCAATGGCGGCTGTAATTTGGCGCGTGTGTAAAGCGTCTATAGTTGAAAGAACTGTGCTGTCTGTCCTTGTCCCTAAATGTTTTTATTCTTTCTTCGACTCTTGTAAACGGTACCATTAGGTGCCCGTTTCCGGCTTGAGCGGCGTTCCCGTCGCCGTCGGCGCAACTGCGCGTTGTATTATGGGACGTTTCTAATAATGACGTCACATGTGACATCATTGGGGAGGATAGGAGGAGGAAATTTTCCACTAAATTGAGCGAAAAAAGATTTCCCGCGAGATTTAGCGGAAAAATTCCCCACTAAATTTAGCGGGAAAATTATCCCGCTAAATTTAGCGGAAAAATTTCCCCGCTAAACTGTAGCAAAAAAATCGCCCGCAAAATTTAGCGAACAAATTTTTCCCGCTAAATTTAGGAGAAAAAATTGCCCGTTAACTTTAGCGAAAAAATTTCCCCCTCTAAATTTAGTGGAGAATTTTTTCCACTGAATTTAGCGGGAAATGTAGCGAAAATTTCCCGTTACATGAAAGGGGGAGCAGGAGAGGAGGAGGGAAGGGGGAGAGCAGGGGAGGGGAAAGGGAGGAGGGAATGTGGAGAGCGAGCTGCAGCAGCTCGCTCTCCACATTGACATCCGCGGAAGCTTCGGCAGCCAGGAGTGGGGACGCCTAAAGCCCCTCGATGTGTTTGCGTTTGTCTTGCAAGTAGCGTCAAATGCGCGAGTGCACGAGGCCCATGTCTCGAGCGGCCCTTGGAAGCAAATGGCGGCGCAGCACTGAAATGAGCGGGCCTTGGAAGCGAATGGCGGCGGAGCACCCGCTCATGGCACGTGTCTCGCGCGCTTCTACAACAATGGTTGGCGGTACTTGTAAAAAAACGCTTTTATCAAGGGGCTTTAGGGACGCCGCGACGACGGCGACACTCGCTTTGCTCGCGCTTTTTGCCGAAGCTTCAAAGCCGGTCAGATCGCCACGAGACGCGGCCGCCGAAACAGAAAAGGTGGAGCGGAAAACAACGAATGAGATGAGAGCCACGTGACTGGCGCCCCGCTGCGGCGAGACGCCGAAACACACTTCTCCCGAGCGAACAAGTGCGTTTCGGGTCCTCGCCGCTACAAAAGCTGCGCGCTGAAGTCCAGGTTCCCTGAGAAATGGCTCCTTGATGCTCTGCGCTACCAGATCCTCGCTCTCCAAATCTGCGACCGGGCGCCCTATAGGGCGCCCGGTATGCCAAACTGCCAAAGCCGGTATGCCGAACTGCCAGGCTTTGTGAGTATACAGAAGGCTATGGCTAAACATATATACCAGTCCGAGACGAGGCGAAATTTCAGGCAGCACCGAAGTTTGGTTGGGCATAGTTGAAGAAATCGGCCGAGTGCCCCTTCAACAAGGATCGTGCGATACACGACCCCACACACCGATATACGACGCTCATTCCGATCCATCAACGTGTAAACAACCGGCCCTCCTTCACCGGGAAGGGAAAAATGAAACTGAGCGAGGTGTGCCGGAAGGCGTCGGGCGATGGAGCCTCGATATCCCACGACGCCCGTTCTCTCGCAGGGTCCCGTGGGAAAGGAAACGTGGGACGCCGACGCCTGCCGGCCGGCCATTGTCGAAAGGCGACACTGCGAGATGCGCACCGTGCGACCCTGCCGGCGTCTCTTCGCCGCATGGCCGGGTGACCGCAGCACTCCACGGATAGATGGACTTCTTGCCTCGCCATGACACGCTGGAAAACGGCTGGGGAGATTCCGCGGACGCATGGCGTCGCTCCTCGATGCGCATGTTTACAAAGAAGCTGTGCAGGATGTCCCACATACAAAAATTTACGTAACTTTTTTCTTTTTTAGAATTATGTTAGCGCTGCAAAAAAAATGTTGCGCGAGGGGTCCGAACCAGATCTTAATGTTTCAGAACGAACAGTTATCTATCTTATTAAAAAGATTACGTATTTTCTTTTTGTTTTCCTAGTTTTAATTGGAAAATGGCGGCCGACCGAGAACTGAATGGCGCCAATAAGATAAACTCATCTTCTCATCTAAATAAAAAAAAAACTTTGAATCAGAGATTTATTTGTAAATAAGATACCGCGGTTATTCCTGAACCTTTGACGTCTGGGATCGTACCATTTCTGTACAAACTGACCGTTCGGCGATGTGTCTTTTTTTTTTTTTTAGAGGAAAAAAAAATATTCATTGGGGGAGACGCGGTATAATATTGCGATAACAGTAGTTTCTTTTTTTTTTTCGCGTGAAAAGCGTTCGTGTTTGAAGTATATACTGATTCGTTTAGGGTATATTGGGCACTTCTCACTCCGCTCGCGCTTCAGTATTTGAATTATTGTACGTAAATAGCATTACGCATTATTGCGCCCCATCATACAAATAGTGGGCTTTTATACTTCGGGGTGTATTGCAGGGGGTTCTGTCCAGTACTTGCTTTAGGTGACGAGTGAGAGCTCTCGAGCAAATGAACACTCATTATTTTCGAGTGCGAGATCTTGCGACCCTTAGGAGTCCAATTTTGGTCACCGCAGGAGCGAGATTAATTGAATAATAAGGGAGCGAGATAAGCTACTGTTCGCAGATGGTTTGTCTGCTAACGGGAGCGAAGAACGGGGTTTGTCTGCTACCGAGGCGAGAAAATATCTTCAAGTTTTCCCCCCTCCCCTCCCCTTCTCTCCCCTCCCCCAGAAAACAAACAAACAAACAAACAGAAAAGACGAAAACGAAACGTGGCCGCTTGCTGCAAACCAGACAGGCAGAGACGGGTGCAGGACGTGGCAAATCCCAAGTGCTGAAATCGGTAATCCCGAGAGAAAGAACGAGAAAGAGACCGACATAAAAGACGAGAAAGAGAGCAGACGAAAGATTAGGCGCGTTCATTTTGCCGTAACGAGTTGAGTTCTTCAAATGCTTTGTCGAACCTTTTTTTTTTTAACTATGCGCGACGGTAGGTTTATTTTTTTCCTCGCAAAATAAAGAGAAATACACAATAGATACAAACCTTGCAGGTGATGTTTTTCCGCTTCTTTGCGTCTATCAAAGTGTCGCCAGCATTATCGGCCCACCGATTACCGCGTCTATTCCCCACAGTAACCGGACAAAAGCTCACCGGACAGAAGCTCACCGGACAAAAGCTCACCGGACAAAAGCTCACCGGACAAAAGCTCACTGGACAAAAGCTCACCCATTTTTTCACAGACCCGGACAAAAGCTCACCATTCGCTTCTACCCAATCGATAAATAAAATTGTTCTTACTCTAACAACAAACCATGCGCCTGTCAGATTTAATTTATCGTTGCATTTTAGTGTCGCACGCATGCGCCTAAGTTTTCCGCACTCAAGTTAAGACCAACATGCTTTTTTTTTTCGGTCAGCTTTTGTCCGGGTCTGTGAAAAAATGGGTGAGCTTTTGTCCGGCGAGCTTCTGTCCCGCGAGCTTTTGTCCGGTGAGCTTTTGTCCGGGATTCATCCCCCGCAGTTCCGATGCGGTCGATATGCCTGGGATCTTTATTATTCTATTAACTCAATGCTAAAAACCGAGTGCACCTGCAACATCGGACCCAAGCTGAAATTGTGATCGTTTGCCATTTCACGTACCACGTTTCACGTTCTTCATTTCACGTTCTCCATTTCACGTTCGAAGCGATCAACGAACAACCCGCGCTTCCTTTGCAAATCTCGAGCTGTTCTGCTGCCGTACACGAGTTCAAATCTACCCGTGGATGAAGGAGCACTCGAGAAGAGCGCCGCGAGATGTCTCTAGCCATTGGCGTGTTGGTGAGGAGTTATTCCCAATATACTGGTGATAGGCACACTGGATATCGTATCACTATGCTCGTGTTAGCTATTTCGAGAATGGGATTATTTTAGTGTCCACTAACAGAGGTCACTATTTCGAGCAGCGCGATAAAAAAGAGCACAGCTATCTTGGCGATGTTGCAAAATAATAAATTAGATGGCTCGTATCGTACTTAGAGTTCAGCTCGCGTATCACAGCATAAACGAAGTAGGAGCAACAAAAGCACAAAATATGGCGAACGTAAAATGCCGTAAAACGAACCCTCGGGTGTGGCCAGAGTGACATGAGATCAGAAACTAAAAGCATTCAGAAACTGAAAGCCACAGAAAATAAGAAAAAAAAAAGGGGGGGGGGGGGGCTATTTTTATTTAACAAGAAACGATACGGAGGGAGCGGTCCTTTCCAAAGGGAACAAGTATAATTGTCGACTACAACATATAACACCAGGCAGCAGAATGTTTCTTCAACCGCTAAGCAAAAACGATTGCACTGCCCCTGACGCCCGTTACGTGTGTACGCTGATAGTGCAATTAATGCAAACGTGCAAGCGAGCTGAACACGAAGGACGAAAATACTCTTTGGAGAGGGGGCACAAAAACTAATCTCCAATTTGTAGATTTGTGTTTGTCCTTTGTCCCGCTTCTCCAGGGATGATTTTCGTCGTTCATGTGTAGAATGTTCAAATTCTTCTAGAATACTAAAGGAAACAGAGTTACTGGAGACATCTATGTGTCCAAAGGCAGTACAGCTGTATGTACGCAGTGTAGTACAAAGCTGCCAAGACTGTGAGCTCTTATGTTTTTATTCTATAACGTTTTGTTTTGTTTTGTCTTCGGGACAGGTGAGAAGAAGAGGGGCACGCTTACCAGAGAGCCGCACTTGGACCCCCGAAGAGCCTCATGCGGCTAGCGAGCCGCAATTCGAACACCCTCGCTGTTTCCAAGAGTCTGCGGCATCGCTTGTCCGCCATTGCTTGATCACGCGCTCTGAGCATGTATTGGACACGAGCGTGATGTCAGCGTTCGGCGAGGACTCGGATCGTGCACGCTTCGTGTCCATGAATGGATGGGAGGATGGATGGATGATATTGGCTATGCCCTTTGTAACGGGCGGTAGCTTGCGCCATCTAGCTAGGCAATGGCGACTGCCAATCTTGCTCGATGGACTTTTGCAAAAGGGTCTACGGGAATGAACAAATGTATCGCGATGCGGAAAGCTTTTACCACATAAACATCATTCAAGTCGGGTAGCTGTGGAAAGAAAATAATAGCGAAGTAATTTAACTACTTCTTGAAAGTAAGAGAACTGTGATAAATTACTATTTGTGTCCTGGTAAGTAAATTGCAATTAACTGTTTTTTAGCATAGTAGCTGTAATTGTACTCACATTATATTTCCGAAGTAATCTAGCCGTGTAAGAGAGAACGTTGTGCCAGACGTCGCGTTTGACACGGAGTACTATAATACGCCGAACTCATATATGTGTCTAGAGTCTCACGTCAGTACGGAAAATCGCATCCTGGAGGTCTTAGACTGAAAGGCCGCTGGCCACCGAGGTCAGTAAAACAACCCAGCGTGTGAAACAGCCTTATTGCTCCCGGAGAGCACCACAACGGTGTGACTTACACTGTGCTATCGAACCAGCGCTGAGCGCGAAAAGGAACTACTTCGTTTACGGAAACGAGGTAATGAAACCAATCAAACATCATCAAAAGCGCAAGTCGCGAGGGCTTTTCTGTGTATGACTGATTCAGCGATGATAGAAAAGTTTATAGAAAAGATGGTGCCCTCCTGACGCTGTCTGATTTGTCTCATCAGCTTGTAGCTTCGGCCGCGTCCGGAAGCTTTCCGGCGGCGCTAGGGACCGCCAAGGTCTCACTAGCGGACCTTTGCGCCGATGCGAGGAACCTGAAATGGACAAAACGTTCTCCATTTTGGGGGGGAAACCGAAGGCAGAAATTGAGCGGCTGATAACGAAAGCTCCTTATAATTGCTTTCCGCCATCATAATCGAAGCCACAAATCACCGGGGTGTGTCCAAAGCCATGTACACGTCAACGCTGCTCAAGGCTCAACGACTCTTGCGATTGGTTGCCAAACGACGAACGCGTATACACTGCCGGACAAAATCAAAACTGCCAAGTCCAGCGACGACAGTGCGACGGACAGTTCGCTGGAAAATCCGAAGCGCCCTCTATGGGCTATACGCGTCTCGTCGTACCCTGGACCGCAACAGACGCTAGGAGCCACCCCAGCCAATCCAGCACGGCGATTTTATCACGTGACCTGGCGAATCGCTGCCACGGGGGTAAAGAGGAGATCAGAGCGCGGCAAATCGCAGGAGCTGCCATCTTTGGTTCCCCGAGAAAGACCAAGAAAGGAAGCGAAGGAAGTGAGCCAGAAAAGACGAGAGGTTAGGGGAGTTCGTTGAGGTTAGGCGAGTTCGAGTGCTCGTCGACTTTATTTTTATACAATGCGCGAAGCCGCTGTTATCGGACGAAATAAATCTCGGAAACGCCTCGGTACGGACCTTGCTGCGAGTGGTGCTTGCTCGCTTCTTCCTTTATACTTCAACATCGCTAGCAATATGATCCGGACCATACTGATGTCCGCGTGAATGCCCCGCCGTTCCGGAGCGGTCGAAATGCAAAGGAAGATGCTGGACCTTTTCCTCTATAAAGTGCGTCCCTCAAACGCTATTCGGTCGTAAAAAAAAAAAATAATGTAATTAAATCAATGAAGCGGGAGTGCATTGAAACTTTTCACAAAGGTGTCTTTAGGTGGTCCGTTTACCATACTCATACATTTTATAAGTGCAGGTATCGGAATAAAAAAAATTAATCGTCGAAAAACTTTTTTTTTTTTTTTTTTTTTTAATTAGGAGAAGAGAAGGCAGAACCCTTCTGGTGAACGCTAAAGCGTGTGTGCCGCCATCTGGGAGTAGCAGCGTCAACCGGTAGGTTTTTGCCGTTTTTCTCCCTGTGCATAGGTCAACCGAAGTTCATATTTTCTCCCTCGCTTAATTTTTTTTTCCCGATACCTACATTTATAAAATTGTTAATATAATAACGGCTCCAACCTAAAGGACCCTTTGTGAAACGTTTCAAATGCAGCCCGCTCAAATTTTGGAAGAATTTATTTCCGTGCGAATAGCGCTGGAGAACACGCGCTGTATAGGTTATTACATCGACTATATAAAGGCTGCGACCCTGCCCCAGGTCACGTGACACTCAGACGGCATTGGATTGGTTAGGATGCCTCGTAGCGTCGTCCGTGCTCCACCGTAAGATGAAACCGAGCGTGGCGAAAGACGAGCTTCCCGATTCGGGCTCCCCAACAGATAACGGAAAAGATTGAAATCGACGAGACGACATTATTTTTTTTTTCCTATTTGCTCTGGCCGTTCCGGTCTCAAATCGGATCCCTTTGTAGTCCGCGGGGAGACAGCGGCAGGGGATCGAGGAGCGACAGGACACCGGAAGTCGGGCTGAACCGAGAGCGCTGTTGATTTCCGGCCCGCCCACCGGGATAGTCCTATTATTACGCCAGTCAAGCGTTATTACAGCCTTCGCGGGCTGTTCGGACCCTGGTCGTTCACCGGACTTGACAATTTCCGCGCTTCGGACCCTCGTTCGACGGTTCGCGAGCCACCGGCGGCAGATCGTGGCACCGTCGTCCTTGCGCGAGTAGACTGTGCACAGGACCGTTTCGGTGACTAAGAAATCCATCGGGCATCGACAACCGATTCATCCCCTGGCGACGGCATGAAGCTACCGTGTGCACTAAGTGTATTGCCGATAAGGAGGAGGCAAAGCACTTCTAGTCTTTAGGCCCAAAATGGGGGAAAGAAAAAAAAAGGGGAGGGGGTCAGTAAGAAATAAGAAAAAAACTGGCCTACTCTTAAAACACCATGCTTAAGACGTGTTCTTGATGTAAACACACGTAATCTAATGTTCCCCGAGTCCCTTTAATTCTCAGTAGAAGTTTGGTGGTCACCATTGCTAGGCAAGATGCGAAGATTCGCAATCAATTTGCTACTAATTGAAAGTCGTTAAACTTTTTCGAAATGCTGATCTGTCACTCGCAAAACAGAAAAAAAAAAAGTTTGATTTTACGATTGTCATTTTCAAAAAAGATCGCCGATTTACTGTCGCGGGCAATATGAGCTCGAAACAGTCCTTCGTGCTCCTTTGGCGCACCTGGCAGTTTATGCGAGAGCTGTGGTCCGAACAAGGAATGGAACGCGAAGTCGAGGTCGCATACTTCGAGCTGTTTGACAAATCGCAAAATAATAGAACTTGTGGAGACCAAGGACGCAGAAAACTGCCAGATCAGGTTGTTTCAGCTCACACTGTCCGAGGAAGCATATAATATAAGGAATACCGCAATCGAAGCTGACGCGAGCTTTCGTTGATTTCAAAGCTTTCCTTCCAGAGTAAAGCTTATCGAAATCGTTCGGTGGAAAAACATCCTACAACTTATTGGCTGTTTGGTGAACAACCGACAAGCGAATTCTATCTCGTGAATCTCCTGAACTTAGCAAGAGACTCTTGAACGGAAGTTTCAAAAACGTAATGTCGCTTGGGTATTTCGAAAAATTAGAAAATGCAACTCCGACCCGGTTCAGATCGACTACTATCACATTTACTATTTTCTCTATGGAAAGGGCTACCCGCTCCTCCTACAAATATTCTTCAAAAAGGAAGATTATACGAATTCCTAGTGTTATGATTTCTGGTGTTGGAGATATTGAGCTTCGATCAGCTCGAAAACATTCGCATATGAGAGCAAACCACTACGACATTCCCTTTTTTTTTTTTTTGTAATCTTACGTCCTGGTCAATAGGGTGTTGTGTGAAATATCGACCAGCAATGCCAGGTCGCACACCCAATACGGATCAGGAAGGCTCTGGGAGGGCGTCCTGCCGTGGTGAAAACCTGCTCTCTCTTTACGAAATGAAGAAACCCGGCAAAACTCTCGTTCTTTTTTTTTTTTTTTTGTGTAATACTGCACATCATTATGATAAGCATCTATGTGCCAGAAAACTCAAAATTAAAAATGGGACGATTAGTCGTGATTTCGAGCGAAATATCATTTGTGCTAGATATGATGTACCGTTATCATTGATTCCCAGTGCATTATGAAAACTGATAGATAATATAATGAGCGTAAATAAGGAACTATTCTGCAGGAGCGCCACTTAAAGGTAGAGACGTTCGATTACGCCAGATTTGCAACTAATTAAAATTCTTGCGACATTGGTCGAAGTGTGTGGGTCTGTCTGTCTCTGTGTGTGTGTCTGTCTCGGGTTTTCTTTTTCTTTTTTTGCGGGGGGGGGGGGGGGGGGGGGTGCACGTAGATGCGCGCATAGGTCACAAGAGAAGGACCCACAACTCCTCGACGTAGATCGGCAAACACCTTGGAATGTGACGCCTCGGGTAGAGTAGTAGACAGATGACGTCATCTAAACAAAATGCAAAACAAAAGACAGCCCTCTTGTTCTTTCCTTTTTTTATTAAAGTATCGGCGCGGTACCGGCGCAGCAACTTGTCACCGCCACGTCATCGGGCGCCGAGAAGGGAGAGTCAACGCAGAAGCGCGGAGTTTTGCGTAAGTATTCGGACGAGATTGACGAGCCAACCAGTCACGCCCACGTACGTGTCCGACTGTGGAACGAGGGGCCGGAGCCGCAACTTCGGCGATGCCCACTTAGAGACAGAAGTCCTCCTCGAGCCGCAGACATCCAGCGGGCTACAGCGTTCCCGCACTGCTGCCATCGTCTACGCTTTTGATAAATTACCCGAGCACAGAGAGCGCGCGTGAGTTTTAGTCACGCGTACTACACGTGCTGGCGTCCGCGGCAAAAACGATTCCGAAAACAAGAACCTAAAACAAATGGCACTGTGCACGCGCGTTCGTCGCCACCTTATTGCGGCTATTCACTTCGTATCTCTTAAAGGATAACTTTGGTATATTTGTTTTATATTTTAAGGTTACGACGGTTTTCAGAGAAGGAAATTTGACAGAATTACTATACTCTGTTTCACCTTCTGTTGTACCGCAGGAAAGGCTACAAGCGCGAGCTCTTTGCTCTAGTGCACATCTCGGCGGCACAAGCTCTCGTGCGTTAAGGGCAGCTCCCAATGCTATGAGCTCGCGCTTCTAGCCTTCTCTGTGGTACAACATAAGGTGAAACGGAGTATAAGTGTAAACCTTTTTTTTTGTG